>NC_064855.1:23964566-25218316 GCF_024139225.1 Suncus etruscus
ACATTCAACTGTGGAAGATTATAAGAGTCCAAAATTTATCCATTTCTTCCAGGTTCTCATTTTTAGTGGCATAGAGTTTCTCAAAGTAGTTTCTGATTACCCTTTATATCTCTGTCATATCAGTAGTGATCTCTCCTTTTTCATTCCTAATACGAGTTATCAAGTTTCTCTCTTTCTCTTTCTTTGTTAGGTTTGCCAGTGGTCTATCAATCTTGTTTATTTTTTCAAAGAACCAACTTCTGCTTTCGTTGATCTTTCGGATTGTTTTTTGGGTTTCCACTTCATTGATTTCTGCTCTCAGCTTTGTTATTTCCTTCTGTCTTCCTATTTTTGGGTCCTTTTGTTGAGCACTTTCTAGTTCTATTAGCTGTGTCATTAAGCTACTCAGGTAAGTTCCTTCTTCCTTCCTGATGTGTGCTTGCAAAGCTATAAATTTTCCTCTCAGTACTGCTTTTGCTCTGTCCCATAAGTTCTGATAGTTTGTGTCTTTATTGTCATTTGTTTCCAGGAACGTTTTGATTTCCTCCTTGATTTCATCTCAGACCCACTGGTTATTGAGTATGAGGCTGTTTAACTTCCAGGTATTAAAGTTTTTCTTCTGAGTCCCTTTGGAGTTCACAAATAATTTCAGAGCCTTGTGGTCAGCGAAGGTAATCTGCAAAATTTCTATCCTCTTGATATTATGGAGGTATGTTTTATGTGCCAGCATGTAGTCTATCCTGGAGAATGTCCCAGGTACATTGGAGAAGAATGTGTATCCAGGTTTCTGGGGATGGAGTGTCCTATATATATCCACTAGGCCTCTTTCTTCCATTTCTCTCCTCAGGTTGAGTATATTCTTGTTGGGTTTCAGTCTGGTTGACCTGTCCAGTGTTGACAAAGCCGTGTTAAGCTCCCCCACAATTATTGTGTTGTTATTGATATTAGTTTTCAGATTTGTCAACAGTTCTATTAAATATTTTGCTGGCTCCTCATTCGGTGCATATATGTTTAGGAGAGTATTTCTTCCTGCTCTACATACCTCTTGATTAATATAAAATGTCCATCTTTGTCCCTTACAACATTCCTGAGTATAAAGTTTGCATTATCTGTTATTAATATGGCCACTCCAACTTTTTTATGGGTGTTGTTTGCTTGGATAATTTTTCTCCAGCCTTCTATTTTGAGTCTATGTTTGTTCTGACTATTCAGGTGTGTTTCTTTTAGGCAGCAGAAGGTTGGATTGAGTTTTTTGATCCATTTAGCCACTCTGTGTCTCTTGACTGGTGCATTTAGTCCATTGACGTTGAGAGAAAGAATTGTCCTGGGATTTAATGCCATCTTTATATCGAAATTTGGTGTGTCTTTTGGTTAGTCTTGTCTTAAATTAGGTCTTTCAGTTTTTCTCTTAAGACTGGTTTTGTGTCTGTAAAGTTTCTGAGCTGCTTTTTGTCTGTGAAACCATGTATTCTTACATCAAACTGGAAAGTGAGTTTTGCTGGGTATAGTATTCTGGGTGAAGCATTCATTTCATTCAGTCTTGTCACAATATTCCACCACTGCTTTCTGGCATTGAGTGTTTCTGGTGACAGGTCTGCAGTAAATCTCAAGGATGCTTGCTTGAACGTAATTTCCCCTTTTGATCTTGCTGTTTTCAGAATTCTGTCTATCTGTGGGATTTGTCACTGTGACTAGGATGTGTCTTGGGGTGGTTTTTCTGGGGTCTCTTGGTTGGTACTCTTCGAGCATGCAGGATTTGATCACATATATTCTTTAGCTCTGGAAGTTTCTCTTTAATGATGTTCTTGACCGTTGATTCTTCCTGGAAATTTTCTTCCTGGGTCTCTTGGACTCCAATGATTCTTAAGTTGTTTCTGTTGAGCTTATCATAGACTTCTATTTTCATCTGTTCCCATTCTTTGACTAATTTTTCCATTGTCTGCTCATTTGCTTTAAGTTTTTTTCCCAATCTCTCCTGCTGTATGGAATTGTTATGTATCTCATCTTCCACAGCACCAAGTCTATTCTCAGCTTCTGATACCCTGTCCTAGAGCTTATCCATTTTGTCATTCACTTCGTTTACTGACTTTTTCAGGCCTGTTAGTTGACATGTTATTTCAGTTTGGAGTTTTGTGATTTCTGTCTTCATATTTTCTTGGTTCTCATTAGTGTTCTGTTCAACTTTATCCATGGTTTCTTTGAGTTCTTTGAGCATCTTCCATATTGCTAGTCTAAAGTCCTTATCTGAGAGGTTGATTAGTTGGTTGGTCATTATCTGGTCATCAGAATTGTCATCTTCATTCTCTATGTCTGATGCTGGCCTGCGTTGTTTCCCCATTGTCAGACTTCTATTATGTGCTTCTATTGTGCTGCCTGCATCATATAGCCAATGAATACCACCACAACACGTAGAAAAACGTGTTGTGGTGGTATTCATTGGCTATATGATGCAGGCAGTACAATCCTCTGGCTCCGCCCTTTCTGGATGGGCCGACTTGCCTCTAAGAGAGGGGAGTCCTCCGTGGATGAAGCCTCATACTGGATCAAATCTTAGGCCCGAGCAAGCAACAGAGAAGACAGTCCGGAGAGAAATGCTTGCTTCTGTGATATAGCACAGTTCTTAGTGTGATTTTTTCTTCTTGTTGCGATGGTGTTCTTTTCTTAGAAAGAGCGCACAGCGCATAGCCAAGCAGAGATACCATGCTCTGCTGGAGCCTCTTTTGCCCCATTCCCACGAGTTTCACGCAAGAGGACAGTAGACAGACATTTACAGGTAGCCCTCACAGTTTTTCACAGTTGGGCCCCACTGGGCAGGCGTAGATTCGTGGATTCTCCCCGCCTGATGTCCCAAACAGGGGACCTGGCTTCTGCAAAAGCCTGCTGGTTTTTGTTTTTTTGTTTTGTTTTGTTTTGTTTTGTTTTTGTTTTGTTTTTTGGGCCACACCCGGTGGTGCTCAGGGGTTACTCCTGGCTGTCTCCTCAGAAATAGCTCCTGGCAGGCACGGGGGACCATATGGGACACCGGGATTCGAACCAACCACCTTTGGTCCTGGATCAGCTGCTTGCAAGGCAAATACCACTGTGCTATCTCTCCGAGCCCAAGCCTGCCGGTTTATATGTTCTGGAGTCCTGCCCTGAAAATGGCCTCTGGGAGAGCAAGTTTTCTGGAGCCTCTTTTCGCCCCATTCCCACGAGTTTTACGCAAGAAGACAGTAGACAGACATTTACAGGTAGCACTCACAGGTTTTCACAGTTGGGCCATACTGGGCAGGCGTAGATTCGTGGATTTTCCCCACCTGATGTCCCAAACAGGGGACCCGGCTTCTGCAAAAGCCTGCGGTTTTTATGTTCTGGAGTCCCGCCCTGAAAATGGCCTCTGGGAGAGCAAGTTTTCTGGAGCCTCTTTTCGCCCCACTCCCACGAGTTTCATGCAAGAGGACAGTAGACAGACATTTACAGGTAGCACTCAGTTTTTCACAGTTGGGCCCCACTGGGCAGGCGTAGATTCGTGGATTTTCCCCCGCCTGATGTCCCAAACAGGGGACCCGGCTTCTGCAAAAGCCTGCTGGTTTTTATGTTCTGGAGTCCCGCCCTGAAAATGGCCTCTGGGAGAGCAAGTTTTCTGGAGCCTCTTTTCGCCCCACTCCCACGAGTTTCACGCAAGAGGACAGTAGACAGACATTTACAGGTAGCACTCACAGTTTTTCACAGTTGGGCCCCACTGGGCAGGCGTAGATTCGTGGATTTTCCCCGCCTGATGTCCCAAACAGGGGACCCGGCTTCTGCAAAAGCCTGCGGTTTTTATGTTCTGGAGTCCTGCCCTGAAAATGACCTCTGGGAGAGCAAGTTTTCTGGAGCCTCTTTTCGCCCCACTCCCACGAGTTTCACGCAAGAGGACAGTAGACAGACAATTACAGGTAGCACTCACAGTTTTTCACAGTTGGGCCCCCGCCAGTAGTAATTTCTAAGTGCAGAGTACCTGACTACCACTGGATGTGCCCTCCCCCCACCAAAAAAAAAAACCCTACAAAGTAATTGAACTGGAGAGATAGTAAAGTATATAGGCCTTTCACAACCAACCTGGGTCAATCCTCACCATCCTGTATAGTCTCTCAAGAACTGTAAGTAATAATTCCTGAGTCCAGGTTTCTGCCCCAGAATCCACCAAGGCCTGCTCTTTTTCTTAGTTTAAGTTTCTCACTGTAGGACAGTCAAGAGAACCTGGTCTGCCTGCTGACATTCTTGCTAACCCAATGACTCCTTTGAATGGAATCTAAGAAATCACACTATCGCACTGCACAAATTAACACAGTTAAAGAATCACTGCTTTCGGATACTCTCATCTAGGGTAATGGATCAGGGATGTGGACATTCTGGTGGAGAGTATGTTGTGAACCATTTTGTGTATGAAACTATACCATTATTAGGACTATATGTCAGGGTGACCAATTTTTTTTTTTGGGGGGGGTCACACCCGGCAGCTCTCAGGGGTTACTCCTGGCTCTGTGCTCAGAAATCACTCCTGGCAGGCTTGGGGAACCATATGGGATGCCAGGATTAGGACCACCATCCGTTCTGGGTTGGCAGCATGCAAGGCATAAGTCCTACCGCTGTGCTATCTCTCCGACCCCAGAGTAACTAATTTTTTTTTTAATTTTCTATTTTGTGTGTGTGTGTGCATGGACTTTTCTCTTTTTTTTTTTTTAATTTAAACACCTTGATTACATACATGATTGTGTTTGGGTTTCAGTCATATAAAGAACTCCACCCATCACCAGTACAACATTCCCATCACCAATGTCCCAAGTCTCCCTCCTCCCCACCCGACCCCCACCTGTACTCTAAACAGGTTCTCAATTTCCCTCATACATTCTCATTATTAGGAAAGTTCAAAATGTAGTTATTTATCTAACTAAACTCATCACTCTTTGTGGTGAGCTTCCTGAGGTGAGCTGGAACTTCCAGCTCTTTTCTCTTTTGTGTCTGAAAATTATTATTGCAAGAATGTCTTTCATTTTTCTTAAAACCCATAGATGAGTGAGACCATTCTGCGTTTTTCTCTCTCTCTCTGACTTATTTCACTCAGCATAATAGATTCCGTGTACATCCATGTATAGGAAAATTTCATGACTTCATCTCTCCTGACAGCTGCATAATATTCCATTGTGTATATGTACCAGTTTCTTTAGCCATTCGTCTGTTGAAGGGCATCTTGGTTGTTTCCAGAGTCTTGCTATGGTAAATAGTGCTGCAATGAATATAGGTGTAAGGAAGGGGTTTTTGTATTGTACTTTTGTGTTCCTAGGGTATATTCCTAGGAGTGGTATAGCTGGATCGTATGGGAGCTCGATTTCCAGTTTTTGGAGGAATCTCCATATCGCTTTCCATAAAGGTTGAACTAGACGGCATTCCCACCAGCAGTGGATAAGAGTTCCTTTCTCCCCACATCCCCGCCAACACTGTTTATTCTCATTCTTTGTGATGTGTGCCATTCTCTGTGGTGTGAGGTGGTATCTCATCGTTGTTTTGATTTGCATCTCCCTGATGATTAGTGATGTGGAGCACTTTTTCATGTGTCTTTTGGCCATCTGTATTTCTTCTTTGTCAAAGTGTCTGTTCATTTCTTCTCCCCATTTTTTGATGGGATTAGATGTTTTCTTCTTGTAAAGTTCTGTCAGTGCCTTGTATATTTTGGAGATTAGCCCCTTATCTGATGGGTATTGGGTGAATAGTTTCTCCCACTCAGTGGGTGGCTCTTGTATCTTGGGCACTATTTCCTTTGAGGTGCAGAAGCTTCTCAGCTTAATATATTCCCATCTGTTAATTTCTGCTTTCACTTGCTTGGAGAGTGCAGTTTCTTCCTTGAAGATGCCTTTAGCCTCAATGTCCTGGAGTGTTTTACCTACGTGTTGTTCTATATATCTTATGGTTTTGGGTCTGATATCGAGGTCTTAAAAAACTTTTTAAATTAGATTTTTAAAAATCTAGCTTTAACTTTTTACCTGTTTAAAGTTATCCAAGGAAGATAATTAAAGAAAAAAGATTCGCTTACACTTACCTTTTTAATGAGGTGCAGTTCTAATCCATTCTCTTTCACAGACTTGCATAGGGCAAACAAAGCCTGTTTTTCACAGACTGGGCTGCAGTGTAAAATCACAGCTATGGTCATCAGTAAAACAGATTTTCTATTATAAATCTCATCCAAAAGTTCATCAGGGTTTTCAGTTCTGTGGGCCTTCAAAAAAAATTTTAAGGCAATAATCAAGTATTTGGACGTTATAAACACATCAGTCTAGAGTCAAAGTACACTGACAGCATTTAAACAGCCTTCAAGAACATGTAAAGTCCTAAGTGATGGAGCTCACTGGAGAGAAAGTATCCAAGCTTCTCAAAGAATTTAATAAAAATTTTGAATGTAGGATAGAAAATACTATTGATAAAATCTTGTAAAAATCAAGTACCAAGGGCCCGGAGAGATAGCACAGTGGTGTTTGCCTTGCAAGCAGCCAATCCAGGACCAAAGGTGGTTGGTTCGAATCCGGTGTCCCATATGGTCCCCCGTGCCTGCCAGGAGCTATTTCTGAGCAGACAGCCAGGAGTAACCCCTGAGCACTGCCGAGTGTGGCCCACAAACAAAAAAAAAAAAAAAAAAAAAAAATCAAGTACCAAACATTTTGGTGAGATATTAACATTTTAAAGGGGTAAAAAGAGGTTGGGCATACAGCTTAGCTCCCTCCTACACATACACACATACCACGGTCCGTTGTAGGTCAGACGTCTACAAAGCAAATGCCTTACTGCTGCACCAGCACTCCGGGCCCATAATAAAGTATTTTTATAGAAAACATATGATAATAGTAAATATGCATCAGTAAAATTATCCAGGGGCCAGAGTTCTGCCTGTGCAGTAGGTGGGCACTTATCTTGTGTGTGGCCTATCTAGGTTAGATACCTGGCACTCCAGATAGTGACTTCCAATCCCCATCAGGAGTAAAGCCTGAGCCCTACCAGATAAGGCCCCCAAACCAAAATAAAATAGCTTGTTCTTCAAGCCCTTCTTCTCCAGTGAATGCATAGTTGATTTGCTTATATCTTTGCTAACTTTTTCCACTCTAGAGAATTACATATTTCTCTTGAATGTGCACTTACTATACTTATCTCTCCTCATATCATCTTCCTAAGTATATTTAATTAAAAAGTATATTGCTTCACCATAAAATTAAAATTAATATAGAAAATTACCATTTCTCTCATTCCTTCCTGAGCTTTCACGTATGCATTTTCAAAAGCAGTTTGCTGAAGTTTCAAAGGAAGTGCTTTCAATAACCTAGAATTTCCTTGCTTCATTCCTTGGAATAATCTTAAAGGAAAAGAAAAGGGAAAAAGTGAAATAATTTTTATCTTAAGAGCTTGCTTTCCAGGGCCAGAGAGATAGCATGGAGGTAAGGCGTTTGCCTTTCATGCAGAACGACGGTGGTTTGAATCCTGGCATCCCATATGGTCCCGTGCCTGCCAGGGGCGATTTCTGAGCATAGAGCCAGGAGTAACCCCTGAGCGCTGCCAGATGTGACCCAAAACAAAACAAAACAAAAGAGTTTGCTTTCCAAAACATATTAGTTTTGAGACATACCAAAAGACTAATGAAATCGAGTATTTAACATGGTTAAGTCAACTGTTTCATTAGGGTCTCAGTATTCATTCCCCATTTACCCTTAGAACTGAAAACAATCTCAAAAGATCTGGTAGTTTCTTTTTCAAAGTTGAAAAGCCTAGAACTCGGAAAACTGTAAGAAAAAAATTCTCTGTACTAAGACCATTAGAATAAGATAAAGATGGGGCCGGGCGGTGGCGCTGGAGGTTAAGGTGCCTGCCTTGCCTGCGCTAGCCTAGGACGGACCGCGGTTTGATCCCCGGCGTCCCATATGGTCCCCCAAGAAGCCAGGAGCAACTTCTGAGCGCATAGCCAGGAGTAACCCCTGAGCGTCACAGGGTGTGGCCCAAAAACCAAAAAAAAAAAAAAAGAATAAGATAAAGATTTCTCTTAATTCCTATCCTATTCCTATTTAATATCCCTAACAGTGACGGCTTGATGTTTTATTTAAAGATTTTTCCTGTGATAAAAAATTGACCTGTCTTCTGCATTATATATTACTATAATTAAGGGTAAATCTTTCAATTTTGTCCTCATGCTTTTTCAACAAATTTTTATATACTTTTTGATGTTTTATGATCTCTCCTTTTCTTTTAACTTCTCATAAAATAAACTGATATTAGACAGTGGGTAAGTAAATAACATATTAAATATTTGATAACTCTCCCCAATCCATAGAAATCAACAAAGCAGAGCTGGAGAGATAGCACAGTGGTAGGGCATTTGCTTTGCAGGGGGCTGCCCCAGGATAGACCCGGGTTCAATCCCTGGCATCCCATATGGTCCCCCGAGCCAGGAGCGATTTCTGAGAGAATAGCCAGAAGTAACCCCTAAATGTTACTGGATGTGGCCCCCCCCCCCAAAAAAAAAAGGAAACCACGATTTGCCTCCTTAAAACTGGAGAATCATAGAGTACATTTCTAGTGGAGCCCAGGGTTCCAAAACGGGGATCTGGTAAGACACAGGCGGGAAGGTGGCGCTAGAGGTAAGGTGTCTGCCTTACAAGTGCTAGCCAAGGAACGGACCGTGGTTCGATCCCCCGGCGTCCCATATGGTCCCCCCAAGCCAGGGGCGATTTCTGAGCACATTGCCAGGAGTAACCCCTGAGCGTCAAATGGGTGTGGCCCAAAAACCAAAAAAAAAAAAAAAAAAAGATGAAGGAAATAATCCACACAATGAAAAGGTACAAGATCGGTTTAGGAAATCCAAGGAAGGCTCCAACCACACAAGCTTTCTACTCCTATGAAGGAATGCAGTTTAGTGGAGGAAGACTGAAGAATGAGCGCCTGTCTTCCTCAAACCCCTGCTTTTATTGACAAGAACCAGGACACATCCCAGGGTGGGAGAGGAATACCAAGTAGGAAATAATCCAATCCAATAATCCCATCACCAGATCACACCCTAGGGTAGAGTATGAATATTGAGATTAAGGTAGGAACATAATCCAACCAGTAATCCAGTGTATTATTCTCTTCAGTAAATATACTTGTAATATACACAACATAAAACCTGATAAGTTTCATTTTGCAAATTCATATAAAATCACGATGAAATCCAAAGATTCTGCACCTTAAGTGGTAGTAGACACTTTTTCTTTCGAACTTTATTTATTGATTGATTGACTGATTGGTTTCTGGGCCCCACCCAGCAAAACTCAAGGGTCACTCCTGGCTCTGCACTCAGAAATCACCCCTGAAAGGCTGGGGGACCATATGTAATATCAGGAATCGAACCGAGTCCCTCCCGGGTCAGATGTATGCAAGGCAAATGCCCTACCACTGTGCTATCTCTTTGGCCCATTTTTTCAAAATTTTTATTTAAAGGTTGTTCATAATAGTTTTTTTTCACAGATAAAATTGTTCATGATTGAGTTATAGTCATACAATGTACAACAACCTTCACCAATGCACATTTCCTGCCACTAATGTCAACACTTTTCCTCTCACCCTCTGATTGCCCTCTTACTCCCAGCCACCCTCCCCTGCCTACTTAAGAGACAGGTATTTTGCTTCTCTCTCTCTCTCTCTCTCTCTCTCTCTCTCTTTCTCTCTCTCTCTCTCTCTCTCTCTCTCTCTCTCTCATTCTCTCCCTCTCTCTCTCTCATTCTCTCCCTCTCTCTCTCTCATTCTCTCCCTCTCTCTCTCTCTCCTTCTCTCTCTCTTTGCTTCTCTCTCTCTCTCTCTTCCTGCCCGCCTTTCTCCCTCCCTCCCTCCCCACTCCTTTTCCTCTCTCCCCCCCCCCTTCTTTTTTTGACACTATGGTTTATACTACTGTTCATGAATGAGTGCCCTGCATGTCATTTTATCCCCTTTCAACACCCAGATCTTGTCCAGAGTGATCAGTTCCAACTATCACTTTCATAGTAGACCCTTCTCTACTTTATCTGCACCCTCCACTCTTTGTGGCAAGCTTTCTATCGTGGACTGGTTCTCCTAATCCTCATCCCTATTGTCTCTGGATATCATCCTCCCACTCAGACACTCTTCTTTAACTCAGCCTTTTACTAGATCTGTAGCCCAGAACTGAGAAGTTAACTTTCTCTAGGATAAAGTCCTCGTTTATAAATGGCAAGTTGTCTGAACTAAGAGAAGACATAAGTGCCTGGCGGATGCTGTGTGCTCCTTCAATGACAGCTACATTAGTCACAGGAGTGTCCAATAGTCCATTGAGTTGTGCTCTGTGCCTGGCATTGCTGCAGACATCGTGACCACACTCCCCCTTACCTGCTGATTGACTCTGCAGCCAGCATCCGAACTTGGTGATGATTATCAGCAAGAAATTGTGGAAATACTTCATTTACAGGAAAGTCTTTTTCCTTTACATTAAGAATAGCCCATTCTGAATAAGGATCAATCTATAGGGGAAAAATAACTTAAGTTAAATAGGAAATCGTGGGGGGAAAAATTAAGAAAAGGAAATAAAAGTCATCAGAAAAATTTCAGTGGAGACTTTAATAATTAATGTGGATTAACTCACCTCAAGTAAAGTTTTAAGGCATTTTACTAGTGCCAGTCTTACAGAGAATGTACACTTCCCCTCCTTTGCTAAGTGCCTGAAATGAAATATTTTCATGTCAAATAATTATTCTGATAAAAATATAGTAAAAATATTTAAGCCCTTAGTGGTTATTCTAGATTGTTTATAAAATTTTCTTCTTATATATGTGTGTATATATACATATATATATATCATATATGTGTGTGTGTGTGTGTGTTTGACCACACCCAGTATTATTCAGAAGTTACTCCAGGCTTTGCATGGAGAAATCACTCCTGGCAAACTCAGGGGACCATACGAGATGCCAGGGATTGAACCCGGGTCAGTGCCCTACATGCTGTGCTATTACTCAGGTCCCCAACCAATATTTTTAGTTCACCCAAAATATTCACTTGAAACATACTAGATATTAGAGTTCCTTCTAATTTATATTATTCTTTTATCTAATTATACCTTGTTTAGAGACTGTATTAACACTAATCACAGTATAGTATACTTGCTTTAAGAAAAAGTATTTGCGTTGTTAGAGCAAAGATTTAAAAATTATTACATTGGGGCTGGAGTGGTGGCGTAAGTGGTAGGGCGTTTGCCTTGCATGCTCTAACCTAGGATGGACCACAGTTCAATCCCCCAGCGTCCCATATGGTCTCCTAAGCCAGGAGTTATTTCTGAGTGCCTAGCCAGAAGTAACCCCTGAGCCTCATCGAGTGTGGGCCCCCCCCCAAAAAAATAACAACAACAAAATTATTGCATACTAATTTTGAAGTTTATAGGAATCAAGTGGTACAAGAACTCAAAATTAAATTTATCAGCATTTCTCAAAGTATTGTGGTGCTATTTTAGGCTGTAACTAAAATGCATACAATAACTAGTGATAAGCTCATTTATTCATGGTATATAAACAATTCAGTTGATAAGGATTTCTGCATTTATTTATGTCTTATTCACACGTTAAAGTACAAAGTGACTAAAACTCACAAGGAATCATTCTAGACACACTGAGAAAGACAAGTATTATACAAAACTGTGTAAGTTTTCAGTCAACTAAAGCAGGAAATAAAGATTACACCGTTTTATTAAAAAATGCACAAAACGGTCTTACACCTGAGTAGCAAAAACTTCACAAAGATCTGATATACCCACCAAAATGCTTCGATCACTGTTAGGAACTGGCCTTGGGCATCCCTCATGTTTTCAGTGTCCACACTACTGCGGCAGAGGTTCCTCACCACAGGAAGGGTATGGTTCAGAATCGTTTTACAAACATCTTGGTCACGGCGATACAATGAGCATACATTGCTGAAGTGGAAACAGTTTGACATTGTAGTCATGACAGCACATATCAATTACATTCTAAAATTTGAAGTGAACATAATTTTAATTTCTTACGAGAGTGGTTTTAGGAGTTCAACAACATCTTCCATTGGCAAGGGATACTCTTCTCCTGGAAGAGCCTTTAAAAGCACTAAATACTAAGAGAATAGGAGGGAAGTCAGGTTTATTATTTTCTGTAGACAAATTACTTAAGTGTATATACACATATGTAGATATATACATGTACACATATATCTAAGAATGCATGCTAATATGTGCATAAATGAACACATACACCTTTTTCAAAAATCAGCTCACAAACTATTACTTGTATGGTTAAAAACCTTGCCTCATCTGAGAGCACGTATACTCCAATCTGTCAAATGAGGATAAGGTGCTTACCTGGAAATTCCTGGGGGGACAATAAAAGGATTCAACATATTGTAGGTAATTTGTGGGGTATAAATTCTGCTGTGTAGGGTAGAACCTGAGTTACTGTTATAACCTCACTGGGCCAAAATAATATTTGGTTAATCCTTACTCCGAAGATACTTGAGAAGACTGAAAAGAACCATTTAAACATCTTACATAATGTCTAAGAGTCATGTATGTGGTGTTGCTCAGTATCTGAAAATAATTTAGGTCCATCTATTTTTTTTGCGGGGGGGTGATTTTTGGGTCACACCTGGCAGCGCTCAGAAGTTACTCCTGGCTCTTCACTCAAAAATCGCTCCTGGCAGGCTCGGGACATCATATGGGATGCCAGGAATTGAACCGGGGTCCATCCAGTATTGACTGCAAGCAAGGCAAATGACATACCACTGTGCTATCACTCCTGCAAGCTCCATCTTTAAATATAGGAGGTCACACCAGGCAATGCATAGCCCTAACTCTACCAGCTTGGCAATGTGCAGGTGCCACCCAAGGCACACATTATAATGTTCAGTGCTAGGGGTCAATCTAAAAACATAAACAAATGCCATAGTCTCTTGAAGTGCCTTAAACTATTTTGAGGCCTTAGTAAATATATATAAGGCACTCCTCCATCCCCAGAAAACTGAATACACATCTTTCACCAATGCACATGGGTCATTCTCCAGAACAGACCACATGCTGACTCATAAAACATAACTCCATAAAATCAAGAGGATAAAAATTGTACAGACTACCTTCTCAGATCACAATGTACTGAAATTAGAAGTGAACTACAAAGTGACAAAGAAGAAAAAACTTAAAAACTGGAAATTAAAGAGCTCACTACTAAACAACTAGTAGGTCAGAGATGAAATCAGAGAGAAAATCAAAAGAATACTAAAAACAAATACAAATGAAAACACAAATTATCAGAATTTGTGGGGCACAGCAAAAGCGGTACTAAGACAAAAATTTATAGCTATACAAGAACACATCAGGAAGGAAAAAGGGACCTACATAAATAATTTAATAACACAGCTTGTAAAATTAGAAAATGATCAACACAATGAACCAAAAATAAGTACGCAGAAGGAATAACAAAGCTAGGAACAAAAATCAATGAAGTGGAAATCCAAAAAACAAAAAACAAAAAACAAAACAAAAAAAAAACCTAAAAGATCAATGAAAGCAAAAGTTGTTTCTTTGAAAAAATAAACAGATTGATAAAATACTAGGAAAGCTCACAAAGAAAAGGAAAGAAACTTAATAAACCGGATTAGAAATTAAAAGGGGGAGATTACTACAGATACTACAGAGATTCAAAGGGTAATCAGAGACTACTTTGAGAAACTCTATACCATGAAACATGAGAACCTGGAAGAAATGGATAAATTCTTGGGCTCTTATAATCTTCCACGAATGAATCAGGATGATCTAGCATATCTAAATAGATTGATCACTATTGAGGAAACTAAAATGGTAATCAAAGTCTTCCCAAAAACAAAAGCCCAGGCCCAGATGGATTCATAACGAATTCTTTCAAACCTTTCAAGAGGAACTACCAATTCTTTTCAGGCTCTTTCAGGAAACTGAAGAAACAGAAACACTCCCAAAGAGTTTTTATGAAGATAACATCACCTTGATACCAAAACCAGACAGCGATGCTGCAAAAAAGAAAATTACAGACCAATATCCCTGATTAACACAGATGCAAAGATCCTCAACAAAATCATTGCAAAATCATTGCAAATAGAATCCAATGTCTCATCAAGAAGATCATACACATGGGGCCCGGAGAGACAGCACAGCAGTGTTTGCCTTGCAAGCAGCCGATCCAGGACCAAAGGTGGTTGGTTCGAATCCCGGTGTCCCATATGATCCCCCGTGCCTGCAGACACTCCTGAGCAGACAGCCAGGAGTAATCCATGAGCACTGCCAGGTGTGGCCCAAAAACCAAAAAAAAAAAAATCATACACCATGACAAAGTAGGTTTCATTCCAGGAATGCAAGATAGTTTAACTTACATAAATCAATCAACATAATATGCCATATAAACAAAAAAAATAAAAACCATCGGATCATATCAAAAGATGCAGAGAAAGTATTCAATGAAGTCCAACACCCATTCATGATAAAAACTCTCAACAAGATGGGAATGGAAGGAACTTCTCTCAATATAGTCAAGACCATCTATCACAGGTGTCTCAAACTCGCGGCCCTCCCTACATTTTGTGGCCCGCGGCTGGCCTTCAAATATCGCAGTATTCGCGATTATTTGCTTACCGGACAATCGCAAAAAAAATCGCATTAGTAAGAAAAAAATCACATTAAACATTTGCATACCCTGGGCAGTTCCGTTCGGGGTATGCAAATGTTTAATGCGATTTTTTCTTACTAATGCAATTTTTTTTCTAATGCGATTTTTTATTGCGAATATTAGGTAAGCGAATAATCGCGAATACTTTGCGCCTCGCGCAGACATCATTTCTGCTACTCCTGCTCACTGTCCCTTGCATTATCAGAGGTCTAAGGGAGAGAAGGGAGAGAAGTTTATTACAGAATTAGATTTTGTCATACCTTCATCATGACTTCATCAAAGCCTGCAGTGAAGAGAAAGATTGATGACGAGCACAGACAATTTCAGGAAAAGTGGGAGATTCAGTATTTCTTTGTTGAGCACAGGGGCATCCCCACATGTCTTATTTGCTCAGAGAAAGTTGCAGTGCACAAGGAATACAACTTGAAACGCCATTATTCAACTAAACATACTGAGGAATGTGCAAAATATCAAGGAAATGAGAGAGCCAAACAGGTTGCCAGTCTTAAAGCATGTCTAATGAGGCAACAAGATTTCTTCAAGAAAGCAACCAAAGAGAATGTTGCATCAGTTGAAGCTAGTTACATGGTTAGAGAGATGATTGCTAAGGCAGGGAAACCATTCATAGAAGGAGAGTTTGTTGAAAAATGCATGTTACAGGCTGCAAGTATTATCTGTCTGGAAAAGAAAGGTCAGTTTAGGAAAATCAGCCTTTCTGCCAACACTGTGGCAGAGCACATTTCTGACACGTCAAGTGACATTTATCATCAACTGTGTAAGAAAGCCAAGTGTTTTGATGCATACTCAGTTGCTCTTGATGAGGGCACAGATATAACAGACACTGCGCAGCTCACAATTTATGTCCGTGGTGGTTTTTTTTTTTTTTTTTTTTTTTTTTGGTTTTTGGGCCACACCCGGCGTTGCTCAGGGGTTACTCCTGGCTGTCTGCTCAGAAA
The DNA here is from genome assembly GCF_024139225.1 of Suncus etruscus. NCBI lineage: Eukaryota > Metazoa > Chordata > Mammalia > Eulipotyphla > Soricidae > Suncus > Suncus etruscus. The sequence goes on from NC_064855.1 coordinate 23,980,195, forward strand.
CAGTTCCTGGCAGGCACGGGGGGCCATATGGGACACCGGGATTCGAACCAACCACCTTTGGTCCTGGATCGGCTGCTTGCAAGGCAAACGCCACTGTGCTATCTTTTCGGGCCCATGTCCATGGTGTTAATTGCAATTTTGAATTGACAGAGGAGCTACTCACAATAATTTCAATGCATAGCCAGACCACCGCTAATGAGTTATTTCGGCATCTGTATAATGCCATTGAGAATGCAGGTTTGCCATAGAAGAGATTTGTTGGAATAACCAATGTAGCACCATCAATGACAGGGAGGAATAATGGACTGGTGGCACTTGTTCAAAAAAAACTTGAAGAGGAGGGTGTAGAGAAGGCCATTGCTCTTCACTGCATTATCCATCAGCAGGTCCTTTGCAGTAAATAACTGCCGTGTGACAATGTGATGTCTGTTGTTGTGAAATGCATCAACCAAATCAGATCCAGGGGCTTAAAGCACAGGAGGTTCCGTGCTTTTTTAGAGGAAATGGAGTCAGAATATGGAGATGTGCTCTATTTCACTGAAGTACGTTGGCTCATCAGGGGAAATGTCCTGAAAAGATTTTTTGAGTTGAGAGAAGAAGTGAAAGCCTTCATGGAGAAGGATGGGAATACTGTTTCTGAGTTGAGTGATCACAAATGGCTCATGGACTTAGCTTTTCTTGTTGACATCACACATAAGCTGAATGTACTAAACAAGATGTTACAAGGCCCAGGGCAGCTTATCAGTGCTGCCTATGACAACGTGAGAGCATTCTCCACAAAACTTGTGTTATGGAAATCCCAGCTCTCTCAGACAAACCTTTGCCATTTCCCAGCATGAAAGAAACTTGTGAATGCAGGCATACCATTCAGTGGTGAGAAATATGTTGATGCTATTTTTAAGCTAGAGAAGAAATTTGATCACAGATTTGTAGACTTCAAAAAGCACAGAGCCACTTTCCAAATTTTTGTGGACCCCTTTTCCTTTGATGTGCAAGATGCCCCTCCTGTGCTTCAAATGGAGCTCATTGATCTGCAATGCAACTCTGATCTCAAAGCCAAGTTCAGGGAGATTAGTGGAAAAGCAGACATACACGGGCAATTTTTAAGAGAATTGCTTCCCTGAGCTTTCCCGAATGTTCAAGCGCACCATGTGCCTTTTTGGGAGCATATATTTGTGTGAAAATTTATTCTCCACATTAAACTTCAATAAGTCAAAGTACAGGTCTAGACTTTTTTTTTTTTTTTTTTTTTTTTTGGTTTTTGGGCCACACCCGGCAGTGCTCAGGGGTTACTCCTGGCTGTCTGCTCAGAAATAGCTCCTGGCAGGCATGGGGGACCATATGAGACACCGGGATTCGAACCAACCACCTTAGGTCCTGGATAAGGTCTAGACTTAATGATGATCATCTTCAAGCCATACTGAGGGTCTCAACTGCTTCCTCCCTAAAGCCAAATGTGGTTGAGATTTGTGAGAAGAAGCATTGTCAAGTCTCTGGCAGCAAGGAATAGGCAAAAGATGCCATGTTCAGAAGAACTTCATGATCTTCACTCAATGTTCTATTCATGTTCAGAAGAAATAATTAAAACTGTTAATAATGATGTTTGAGACTTTTTTTTTGTGAAATCCCTTATGCTGCCCTACTTCACCTGACTTTGCCTCCTGCGGCCCCCAGGTAAATTGAGTTAGAGACCCCTGATCTATCACAAGCCAATGGCAAATATTCTTCTCCATGGAGATAAACTAAAAGCCTTTCCTCTAAAATGTGGTATAAGATAAGGCTATAGCATCTCACCACTCCTATTCAACAAAGTACTAAAAATACTTGTGATAGCAATTAGGCAAGAAAAAATAACAAGGGCATCCAAACAGAAAGAGAAGAAGTCAAGCTCTCACTGTTTGCAGATAACATAACACTATATTTAGAAAACACTAAAGACTCTACCAAAAAGCTTAAAGAAATAATAAATACATAAAGCAAAGTGACAGACTAGAAAATTAACATGCAAAAATCAATGGCCTTCTTAAACACCAATAATGATAGAGAAGAAATGGGCATTAAAAAACAATCCTCGGGCTGGAGCATTAGCACAACAGTATGGTGTTTGCCTTGCATGTGGCCAACTCAGGACAAACCACATGGTTCAATCCCCAGCGTCCCATATGGTCCCCGAACCAGGAGAGATTTCTGAGCACTTAACCAGGAGTAACCCCTGAGAATTACTGGGTGTGGCACAAAAACAAAAACAAAAACAAACCAATCCCATTCATATTAGTGCCACACAAACTGAAATACCTTGGAATGAACTTAACTAAAGAAGTGAAGGATCTATACAAACAAAACATTGCTTCAAGAAATAAAAGACGAAAGAAGGAAATGAAGACATGTACCATGTTCATGGATTAGGAGGATTGACATCATTAAAATGGTAATACTCCCAAAGCATAGTACAGATTTAATGCAGTTCATCTAAGGATTCCCATAACATCCTTCAAAGAAGTGAATAAAACACTTCTGAAATTTATTTGGAACAATAAAAACCCATGAATAGCTAAAGCAACACTTAGGGGGGAAAAAGTGTAGCATCACTTTCCTCAACTTTAAGTTGTACTACAAAATCAATAGTCATTAAAACAGCATGGTACTGGAATAAAGACAGACCCTTGATCAGTGGAATAAACGAGTATTCAGAGAATGTTCCCCTGACACAGAGTCAAATTAATCTTAGATAAAAAGGCAAGAAACGTAAAATGGAGCAAGGAAAGCCTCTTCAACAAGTGGTGCTGGAACAACTGGTCAGTCACATGCCAAAAAGCAAACTCTGACCATGCATCTAACACCATACCCAAATGGATTAAAGACCTTGATATCGGACTCAAAACCATAAGGTATAGAGAAGAACACGTAGGTAAAACACTCCATGACATTCAGACCAAAGGCATCTTCAAGGAGGAAACAGCACTGTCCAAACAAGTGAAAGCAGAGATAAACAAATGGGACTAGATTAAATTGAGAAGTTTCTGCACCTCAAAGGAAATAGTGACTACGAATCAAAGGCCACTCACAGAATGGGAGAAACTATTCACCCAATACCTACCAGATAAGGGGCTAATAACTGAGATATACTAGGTATTGACAGAAGGTAAGAGATAAAACATTTAAAAAAAAAAAAAAGAGATAAAACATTTAACCCCATCAAAAAATGAGGAAAAGACCTGATTCAATGTTAATGTGTGGATGTGATGACGATGTGGCTGCAACATCTGTCACCCCATTGATCACCAGGGTTAATTCGGCTGATCTGGCTGGCTAGGCGGGTGTCCCCTTCCTCCCTCACCAGTCCATTTGCATCCCTTCCGAAGCTGTGCACTCGGTTGAAGAAGACGGCCTTCCCCAAATAGAGAGAAGAGGACGGCCTTCCCAGAATAGAGACGGACCGTTCTTTGGTCGATGGTATACGAGTAGCTGCGCTCCCCTGCTAGAACCTCCAAACAAGCTCTCAATATTAATATGTACCTAAAATACTACTGTGTAAGATATGTAAGCCAATATGATCAAAATAAAAATTTAAAAACAAATGGGTAAAAGAAATGAGCACACCAGTGTCCCAGCAAGTGGGTTCCGGTGAGGTGCAATTTAAAAGAGACCCCAGGCTTCCTTGCTCCTGCAAGGGGCTGGGAGGGGACTGGTGAACTTTCAACTTCCAGCAATTAGGAAGCAAAGGCCTCTCGGGGAGACGGAAGCTTCAGCAGGCAACAAGGGGAGGACATGACTCCATGTTCTCTTCGCTTGTTCAAATCACAGACCAAAGTGGTGTCTCAGAAATACCCCCCTCCCTCTTGACTATTTTTAAAACACAAAAGGGACACGTGCATCTCCTTAGTATATCTCAGATGTATTCCCTTAACATCTATAACTCTTTTCGAACATCCTCATATAGTGACAATTTTGCCCACTGGATTTGTTATTTGATTGTTTGATTTTCCCCCTTTGAGATCTGTTTTATAAGCAATACTGGTAGAAGAGTATCTCTGTACAGATTTCATGTTTGAACCAAGTTACAGGGAATGTTGGACTTTATTCGTCAGCCCCCAGATGCACCAACAATATCTTGTGGCATTGCTTCTCTTTTGCATAGGCACATTAAAATGGGAAAATAATACATATGTAAACAAGTTCTTATCTAATAGAGATGGGAACACATTTGGTAATATAATTAGGCCTTTTACCCTGAACGTTGGCATAATGATTTGGCTTAGGCCTCAGAAGCATGGGCATTGCCCACACACACCTGAACAATGGATACCATCTATGGAAACAGCCACAATTGTCTATAACATTACCAGGATCCAAGCCTCTACCAGGGAAGACCTACCACTGCTTTGGCATTGACTTATTGACTTACTCCAAAGAGTGCTCCCAACACTCAGACGACTCAGCAACAGTCTGCATGCAGGGCAGATCGCTCCACATTTAATGGTATGCTGAAACCTCTGATGCTCCACATGATGCTTCATCATCGATGAAAGAAATGCATAGAATCCAGAGTCTTTAAATATAAGAATCTGATACCAACAATAGCTAAAGTGTGAAAAAGTTTCACCGGGACCTTGAGAATGACTCGAGTTGGACGGACTGGTATTCCTGGAACCCAGAGTCGGTTTTATGCCAATAAACTTCTGGGGTGAGGCCTTTTTGTAATCAGGTCAAGGATTTTTTTCCATTTTCCCATTTTTCTGGACCTATGCAAACAATGGCGATTGCCACTACCACACCTTTACTGTATTTTTTTACTCTAATCCTTTAAAGAAAAAAAAATACAACTAACTGAACTTAAAAACAAGTAACTGGGGCCGGGCGGTGGCGCTAAAGGTAAGGTGCCTGCCTTGCCTGTGCTAGCCTTGGACGGACCGCGGTTCGATCCCCCGGTGTCCCATATGGTCCCCCAAGCCAGGAGCAACTTCTGAGCACATAGCCAGGAGTAACCCCTGAGAGTTACTGGGTGTGGCCCAAAAAACAAAAAAAAAAAAAAACAAAAAAAAAAATAACTGTAATAGAATGCCTGTCTCAAATATGATCATATTACTTAAAAAATATATTAAAAAAAAGAAATGAGCAGACACTTCCTCAAAGAAGAAATACAAATGGCCAAAAGACATATGAAAAAACACTCTATACATCACTAATCAGGGATATGCATATCAAAACAATGAGGCACCATCTCACGCCACAGAGACTGGCACACATCACAAAGAACAAGAACAATCAGTGCTGGCAAGGATATGGGGAGAAAGGAACTCTCATTCACTGCTGGTGGGAATGCCATCTAATCTAGCCTTTATGGAAAACAATATGGAGATTCCTAAAAAAACTGGAAATTGAGTTCCCATATGATCCAGCTATACCACTCATATAAATATATCTAGGAACACTAAAACATAATACAAAAATGCCTTCTGCACACCTATATTTGTTGCAGCTCTATTCAAAATAGCCAGAATCTGGAAACAACTCAGATGTTCAACAACAGATGAATGGCTAAAGAAACTGTGGTACATATATACAATGGAATACTATGAGTCATCAAAAAGTGAACTCATGAAATATTCCTATATATGAATGAATGTGGAAACTATTATGCTGAGTAAAATATGTCAGAAGGAGAGAGAGATAGACACAGAATAGTCTCACTCATCTATGGGATTTAAGAAAACTAAAAGACATTATTGTAATAATACCCAGAGACGATAGAGATGAGGGCTGGAAGGACTGGGCCATGGTATGATGCTTACCACAAAGAGTGGTGAGTGCTGTTAGAAAAATAACTACACTAACAACTATCATGACAATGGTAGTGAGTGAGAGAAATAGAATGCCCTGTCTACAAGCAGGAGGTAGGGGAGGAGAGGGATGGGGGGGTGTTGGTGGTGGGAAGATTGCACTGGTGAAGGGGGTATTCCTTTTTATAATTGAAACCAACTACAAACATGTTTGTAATCATGGTGCTTAATAAAGATATTATTTAAATAAATAAGTAAATAAACTTTGAGGCCTGAAGGAAAGCGGGTTACTTCCCACTACTCAGGGCTGGAGATTTTAAACTGTTTACCAGGGCAGACTTCAGAATTGAAACGAGAAATCTGGGGCCAGCAAGAACATTACGAGTCATTCTATAGGAGGTCAACCTGCCTGACTGCCAGAGTCTAACTCGGAGATCACTGGCATGTTTCCCAGAGCTGGGAAAACACTTGGGATATTTGTCAATTTGCTAGGAACTGGAGCATAAGCATGAATTCACCCAGGCCACACATTCAGTGCAAGTTACTAATAGCTCACATGGTTAAATTAGTTACATATAAGAATATTGAGTACGGAAAGAACTGTGCTGTTGCAATGGAATTCTAATTCTGTCAGTGAAACAACAAATAGGGTAGGGCAGGGGAGAGATTATTTTAACAATAGTCTCACCAAAGTCCACCTCTAAAGCTAATCACGTATAAACACATAAGACAAAGCCAAAAATGAAAGATTCTAGGGGCTGGAGAAATAGTAGTGGGGCAGGTAGCTTTTCCTGCATGAGACCAACCCTGGTCTAATTCCTCCACACTCCATAGGGTTTCCTGAGCACTGCCAGTAGTGATCCTTGAGCATAGAGTCAGGAGTAAGTCCTGAGTATGATGGAGTTTGGGTCCCCCAAAAGACACAACAAAAATGTTTTGTATGGCAAGTGGATGTACTATCAAAATATAAACCATTAAAAAAGCAAAACTCAAGTTTTCAAGATGAAACAGACTAAATAGGCCTAAATGCAATGATACAATTAAATGTCTATATAATTATGTCTTTGTTATACTATAGAATTCTAGTTTCATGAAAACACATTGAGCATGGAGCCTGCAACTTAATCTCAACATGGTTCTAGGAAAAAAAAGTAGATGTGTAAGAGATAGAGATATTAGGCAAGTATGATAAAATGTTATCTGTAGAATCTTATAAAGGGAATATGAGTGTTCTTGTAGTATAATAATATTACAGTCACTCTGAAATTACATTAACATTTAAGCATATAAACTAACTCAAGGAAAGTTATATTTAAGCTACCATGGTATATAAACATTTTAAAATTCTGTTTCTTGGCTTAAGAAAATGTACAGTAACTCCTCAAGAGAAAAATATATAGCCATAGACCATACAAGTCTTCATATCTAAGTCTGTACTTATTTTTTTTCCATAGCACTTTAAAAGAAATAAAACATTTTATGACTACTCTCAGATTGATTCTCAATTTAGGGGCTTCATAAAGACAGTGAGATCCTGATAATGATATCTCAATAATCCTGTTCATGACATTTAGCCTTCATCTTCAGGGAGAACTGAAGACCATCTTCATTTCACTTGACTTACCATGTGCAAGTGGAGGTATTTAGTAGGATCTAACATGCTAGAATCAATTAACATTAGCAATTTTCTCCGAATATCAGCTGCTCTAAAGGACACGGTGTTGGTCTGAGCTGTAGTTACACACATACATAAAAACTTGACCATGTCTAAAATAAGGAAATCTTGTTTTGACAGGTGATCTTCGGCTAAAGGACACATGGAACCTGGAAATAAAAAGCAGTGATTAAGACTCAGAGTGGGTCAAAAATCCCACAGATATTGAACATTAACTCAAACACTCTACACCAAATAGAGTGATTTTGAAAAGGGAATGGGAGAAATTATTCACCTAATACACATTGGATGAGATATACTAGGTACTGACAGAACTTAACAAGTAAAAAACATCTACCCCATCAAAAAATAGGGAGGGGCTGGAGAGATAGCACAGCAGTCGGGAGCTTGCCTGGCAAGCAGCTGATTCAGGACGAAGGTGGTTCGATTCCTGGCGTCCCATGTAGTCCCCTGAGCCTGCCAGGAGCGATTTCTGAGCAAAGAGTCAGGAATAACCCCTGAGCACTGCCGGTTGTGACACAAAAACCAAAAAAGAAAAAAACAAATAGGGAGAAGAAATGGTCAGACACTTCCTCAAAGAAGAAATACAAATAAAGTAGAACTTGAATGCATAAAAAACTTTGAACTCTGGGTTGAATTCTTTAAATGTTCATGCAACTATGATTACTGCTTCTGATATTTAAACTGTGTATTTGATTTTATGTGGTACTAAAATGTATTTTATGTATGTGCTTAAGTTACAGAAACTCTGCTAGAAAATCGATTTAAAATAAAAATTAAAACACTCAAAATAAATGAAGAAATTCAAATGGCCAGAAGACACATGAAAAATTACTCCATATCAAAATCATCAGGGAAATGCAAATCAAAACAACAATGAGGTACCATCTCATGCCACAGAGACTGGCACACATCACAAAGATCAAGAATAATCAGTGCTGGCGGGGACATGGAAACACTGCTGGTGGGAATGCTGTCTAGTCCAGTCTTTATGGAAAACAATATGGAGATTCCTAAAAAAAAAAAAAAAAAAAAAATGGAAATCGAGCTCCCACATAATCCAACTATACCACTCCTAGGGATATGCCCCAAGAACACAAAAACAATACAAAAATGGCTTCTGCACACCTATATCCACTGCAGTGCTATTTACAATAGCCAGAATCTAGAAACAACACAGATGCCCAGCAACAGATGAGTGGCTAAAGAAACTGTGGTTCATATACACAATGGAATACTATGCAGCCAACGAAAAATGAACTCATGAAATATTCCTATACATGGATGGACGTAGAAACTATTGTGCTGAGTAAAATATGACTCAGAGGGAGATAGACACAAAATAGTCTCACTCATCTATGGGATTTAAGAAAAATAAAAGACATTATTGTAATAATACCCAGAGATAATAGAGATGAGGGCTGGAAGGACTGGCCCACGCTATGAAGCTTACTACAAAGAGTGATGAGTACAGTTTGAGAAATAATTATACCAACAACTATCACAATAATGGTAGTGAGTGAAATATAATAAATGACTTTCTTGATTTTTTTTGTTTGTTTTTTTTTTGGGGTCACACCCGGCAGTGCTCAGGGGTTATTACTGGCTCCATGCTCAGAAATTGCTCCTGGCAAGCACGGGAGACCATATGGGACTCCGGGATTCGAACCGATGACCTTCTGCATGAAAGGCAAACACCTTACTTCCATGCTATCTCTCCAGCCCTGAATGCCTCTCTTAAATACAAGCAGGGGGTGGGAGAAGAAGGAAAAAGGGGCACTGGTGGTGGAACGGTTGCACTGGTAAAGAGGGATGTCCTTTTTATAACTGAAACCCAAGTACAAACATGTTTGTAATCATGATGCTTAAATAAAGATATTATTTTAAAAGTATAAATAAAGCAGGAAATATATATATATTCACCAAGAGAAATCTGGTTCTCTCCAGATTCATTTGTGTCACTAACAACATTAGCAGAGTGATCATTAAACAGGTTCAGGGAGGACTGGTCCTCCACCTCCATTACAGTCTCATCAGTATCTTCATCCACTGATTCTGCTACTCCATCGTCAAGGGGCTTTTTGATAAATGATGCCTACAAAGAAGAAGAAAGATGTTGTTTTTTCTTCTAAGTTAGTGTCTTTTGGAAGCAAGTTTTGGTTAAAATGTTATCAAATCAATTTTTGGATTATCTATATATAATAATGTATATAATGTAGAAATAAAATAATCAACATTATTTCTGTCCACTCTCAGAAAACAGAAAAACAGCAGTGTCTATAAAGAAAAATAAATTCTATAAATAATTTTATATTAGTTTTATAATTTCCCAAGATTATGGTGGCTTAGAAAAATTTACACAGGTATTACTATTTTGTAGGATACATACAGTCAAAAGAAAAAAAATAACATTTCTTTATATTAAAAGAAATTCCTTTCTACAATTTATCTTATGTCTTAGATATATGTACACACAGCCAAAAGAATAAGAATCTGGGGCTGGAGCGATAGCACAGCAGGTAGGGCTGCCTTGTATGGGGCCAACAGGGGTTAGATCCCAGCATCCCATATGGTTCTCTGAGACTGTCAGGATTTCTGAGCAGTAGAAACCCAAAGACAAAAGAAAAAAGAAAAGAAAAGAGAAGAGAAGAGAAAAGAAGAGAAGAGAGGAGAAGAGAAGAGAAGAGAGGAGAAGAGGGGAGGGGAGGGGAGGGAGGAGGGGAGGAGAGGAGAGTAGGGGAGGGGAGGGGAGAGGGAGGGGAGGGGAGAGGAGGGGAGGGGAGAGGAGGGGAGGGGAGGGGAGGGGAGGGGAGGGGAGGAGAGAGGAGGGGAGGGGAGGGGAGGGGAGGAGAGGAGAGGGGAGGGGAGGAGAGGAGAGGAGAGGAGAGGGGAGGGGAGGGGAGGGGAGGGGAGGGAAGGAGAGGAGAGGGGAGGAGAGGAGAGGAGAGGAGAGGAGAGGAGAGGAGAGGAGAGGAGAGGAGAGGAGAGGAGAGGAGAGGAGAGGAGAGGAGAGGAGAGGAGAGGAGAGGAGAGGAGAGAATAGGGACTAATTTACTAATTTACCATTGGACTAAATTTTGTGAAGTAAAGGAAAAAATAATACATGAATACATGGTTGTTTACCCTCCTTAAAGTATTTAAACAAAGACACTTTTAAAAACTTACAAAGTACCAAAAAAAAAAAAAAAAAGAGAATCTTTGGAACAGAATTCTTTGAAATAATAAACAAAGATACCCCTTAAATCTTAAGATCAGTAGGAATAAAAAAACATACAAGTTGCCCATATAATGAAAAAAGCGCTTCTGCTAAAAGTAATCTAAAGAGCAGCACTATATTGTCAAATAGGGGGAAAAAAAAAACATTTATTACTCAGTGAAAATAATCAAGTCATGGAATTTTTTTATTGAGTAAGCTCTCTGATTATAATATTAAAAGTCACTGGAATGGGAGAAGAAAAATAAATATCATAATGATACTATGTTTGTTTGCCCAGCAAAATTTTTATTAGTTCCCAATTGTTCTGTTGTTATTTATTGAAAAATGACAAGTCAAATACTATCCTAGGTATTGACTGGAGAAGCACAGTCAAATATATCTCTCCAAAATGAATAAGTTTGGGACTGAAAAACAGTACAGCAGTACAGTTGGGTGTTTGCCTTGCACACAGCTGACCCTAGTACAGTCCAAAGCACTCCATATGGTCTCCAGAGTCAGCCAAGAGTAATTTCTGAACGCAGAACCAGGAGTAACCCCTGAGCACCACTGAGTGTGCCACCCCCCAAATCAAAAGAAATAATATAGGGGCCAGAGTGATACAGCCGGTAAAGCATTTGTTTTGCACACAACTGACCTGGATTTGAGTCCCGGAACTCCTAAATTTACCAGGAGTGATACCTGCATGCCAGAGCCAGAAATAAGCCCTGAGCACCACCACCAGGACTAGTCCGAAACAATGGAAAAAAATACTGAAAAAAAAAAAAATCGAACAACTTTCCACATTTTAAAGATGCCATATTTAAGGAGGCATTCCTATGTTAATTTTTTTTTTTGGTGGTTTTTGGGTCACACCTGGCAGTGCTCAGGGGTTGCTCCTGGCTCCATGCTCAGAAATTGCTCCTGGCAGGCACGGGGGGACCATATGGGACGCAGGGATTCGAACTGATGACCTTCTGCATGAAAGGCAAACACTTACCTCCATGCCGTCTCTCCGGTCCAAAATTGAAACTTTTTTTTTTTTGGTTTTTCTTTTTTTTTTTTTTTTTTTTTTGGGGGGGGGGGCACACCCGGCAGTGCTCAGGGGTTACTCCTGGCTGTCTGCTCAGAAATAGCTCCTGGCAGACACCGGATTCGAACCAACCACCTTCGGTCCTGGATCGGCTGCTTGCAAGGCAAACGCTGCTGTGCTATTTCTCTGGCCTATGTTAAATTTTAATTAAAAAAATAAAATTAAGAGAAATTAAAGAATCACAGTCAAAAAAGCGTACTCACTAAACTTCGACAAATATCTGCAATATCATTCATTAGCTTTGATGTAAACAATCGTAGGAAAAATCCAGATGCAACTTTATTTGGATTATGCTGTAAGAAAAAACAAAAACCCAAGCAAACAATTATTCTTGGTAAATAATATTTTCTCATCTTAAGTGAAATATATATATATATATATATATATATTCTATACTAGAAATGATGTGTAATGAGAAGCAGGAATAAAAGAGTTTACTGTTAGGCTGTCAAGATATAAACTGCCTCAGAAATATCCATCTTTTTTTCTTAGGGTGATATTAACACAGTACATTTCTTTTACTGTATAGTAAAAATATTCGAGTTGAACATAACTATAGTCCCTAACATAAGCCTGCAGTAATCAGAGCTTGGCATTTATTCTTGCCCTTTTCTATTTTCACCAAAATGAAGAAACACATATTACAAGACCTAAAACACATGCTGAAAATACTGCTACTAGACCATGTTTTCTATTTAGGTTCCAAAAGTGTTTCCAATTATTATCAATACTGTATCCTTGCTCAGACACCCCAAAGTTTGCTCAGAATTGGAACAAAGATTATATATAGTGGCACTGTTTCTATCATGTCACAACAGACTGAATAAGAGAAGAGTGTCTGTGTTATAGTCATTATTCTTGGTGAGGCTCAGTAACCTTTGGTATACAATCAACAGCCAACAAATTCAGCTGCGGGGGATGGGGGGCTGCTTGAAAGAAATGAAGAAGAGGCACAGGGGCTATTTCTGATGATACACACCACTCAGGCACTGTCTGGGGTTTTCTGGAAAACCCATGCTATCTCCCTGGCCCCAGCAAGCTCTTTTTGTCTTTGTTTTTGTTTTTTTGGGCTGTACTTGGTAGATCTCATGGATCATTCCTGGTATTGCTCAAGGGACCAAATATAGTGCTGGGAATAGAACCCAGGATTCTTATTAAATAAATGAAGACACACTGGGTATGTCACCTATACAACTATATATAAAAGTATTAAGGTAATATCAGAACACTCCAAAAATGACAGTTTCATCATGTCATGGAAACACAAAATTACCCACTGTTTTATTCCTTTGGCTGCTACATTTATTCACCATTAAATTCAATTTGAAGTTAGGATATAAATTTGTGAATGGCCTGAACAATAAAGGAACACCAGTTGTTATCTACCTCTAAGAAAGGCTGTTTCCAAGTAGGAGGAACATCTTACCTGGTTACAGTTACACAAGCAGCTTGTACAGAGATGCATCATATTTCTCAATGTGACAATCCTAGATTCCTCATTTGTTTTACTTTTAAACAGACTGACACTTTCTCCTGCACACTGCATTAGAGACTGGTAAAAATAAAAACTACAGTTAAAATTAGAGCTTACTCGTGTTTTTCAGAGTTTTACTTAAGAGGTAAAATTATTTTAAGAAGCCATCTTTGGTTTTATAATTGAAAATCATGAATGGGTGGTTAGGACACACCCTGAGGTACTAAGGGCTTAGCCCTGACTCTACCCAAGAATCACTCCTATGGACCCTATGAATGCCAGGGATGAAACACTGGTCAGCTACGTTCAAAGCAAATATCATATCCTCTGTACTCAATTTCCAGCGTAATTCGTTTAAATCATACTGCTGAAAAAAGCACTGAGAGATGAAGATACGTTTCACGATTGAATTCTAACTGAATAATACTTTTTTCAAGGATTCTTTAGGTTAGATAGCCCCAAGAAAAACTGAAAAGTAGTCAAAGGGCCAGGAAGTGGTTCAGGGTTCAAGAGGATACGCAAGGCCCTGGATTTAATTGCCAGCATTCACCAAACCACTCAAATACAGAGAAGATCCAAGGTTCTTTTTAAAGACACTAACACTGCTATGATTTTAAGAATTAACCAACATAAAAATCAATTTTAGATTAACCAACATAAAAATTAGTGTTTTCCAAACAAATTCATTGATTTTTCCCAGGAATAAACTCCACTGAAAATACTCACATTACCAGCACATTTTTCTCCTACCTTAGCTTTCTGGAATAATTCTGAGGTATACACTTGCTCTTCAGGTATTATACCCACAAAACAATAGCAACCAAGGACACCCACCAAAAGACTTGAACACCGAACAAGTATTTCTGAATTTGTAGCCTTTGAGTAAAAGACAAAACAAAAAATCATAACAGTGTTAGTGTCTTTTCCCGTTATTTGAAGATAGTAATATAAGAGTACATCGTACACAATTTCCACTGTATTAAAAGGTTCTTTTTTATAATTTAATCGTTACACATTATTATGCTCCATTAATCTACCAAAAGAATCTACTTTATGGTTTTTGGAGGAAAGGGACCCAGCTCAATAATGGAAGCATGCAGTCCGCATTCTACATTATCCACAGTCCCACACATTCTTCTTATTCTTCTCTCTTAATGTCGTCCAGAATTTTCAGTACTAAAGAAATAATTCATTACCCTTTCCTTGCCTATTTGTTGTCCCATGCTTGTGGCTTTGCCAAAATCAAACATTTCCTCATCACCAGTGCTTTTCCTGCCCATTTCTTCTTCCTAAGCCTACCAAAGTTGAATCAAGTACAGACTTTAGTTTTTTGTGAAAACCTCACCTCAGATGAGTAATTATTTAGAAGCTGTTCTGATAATCTCAGAAGATAGTGCTCCAAGGATTCCTTGAGATTTTGGTGGACAGAAAGGCCTATACTGGATGGCTGCTTTTGTGAAGGGCATTCTCTTACAGCAGCTAAAAAGTCCATCTTGTCAAAAGTTGTCTGAAGAAATAACTCTTCAACTTCTGAGAATGAAGACTTTTCTTTGTCTTTATGGTGTTGTTCACTTTAGGAAAGGAAGATCTCAAAGTTAAAATCAACTACCCAAGATTTCATGCTGTATAAAGCAGCAATGTTTTACACAAATGAAAGCATTATTTAAAAACTATTTCTTGGGGCCAAAGAGATAGCATGGAGGTAGGGTGTTTGCCTTGCATGCAGAAGGACAGTTATTTGAAATCCTACATCCCATATGGTCCCTCGAGCCTTGTCAGGAGCAATTTCTGAGCGTAGAGTCAGGAGTAACCCCTGAGTGCTGCCGGGTATGACCCAAAAACCAAAATAAAGAAATAAGTAAATAAATAAATCATCTATTTCTTTAGTCTATATGAAAGTTTTCTTTTAAATGCTTCTCTTCTGGGGCCTGAGTGATAGCATAGCATGTAGGGAGAGCATTTGCCTTGCATGCATCAGACCCAGGTTTGATTCCCAGAATCCCATATGGCTCCCTTAGCCTACCAGGAGTAACCTCTGAGCCCTATGAGGTATGGCCCAAAAATAAACAAACAAATAAAAAAGAAATGCTGGTGTGGGGGAGAGGGCATCAGGGAAAGAGATAGGAAAACTGTTGATATTGGTGGTGGGAAATGCATACTGGTGAAGATGGTTATACATTGTATGATTGTAACTCAACCAGGAACAACTTTAACTGTGGGGAAAAA
Organism: Suncus etruscus; assembly: GCF_024139225.1. Taxonomy (NCBI): domain Eukaryota; kingdom Metazoa; phylum Chordata; class Mammalia; order Eulipotyphla; family Soricidae; genus Suncus; species Suncus etruscus. Next base: position 23,995,636 of record NC_064855.1, read on the forward strand.
AACTGTAGTATGAACAAATTTGTAACCACTGTGTTTAAATAAAAAATAAATAAAATAAGAAAAAGAGAAATGCTTCTCTTCTTTGAAGTTAGTTACTTAATTATATTAAATTTTATTACTCAATAGCCAAATTTACTGAAAAAAGAGTAACATGTGGATATCAGAAAAGGATACAGAACTGGAGAAACAGTACAGCAGGTAGAGTTCTGCCTTAGATGTGGCTAAGCTAAGTCCCCAGCTCTGCACTGAGTTCCCCCAAATGACCAGGAGTGATCACTGAGAGCAGTCAGGAGTAAGCCCTGAGCTGGGTGTGGTCAAAAAACCTAGCCAAAAAGGGGCTGGAGAGATAGCATGGAGGTCGAGTGTTTGCCTTGCATGCGGAAGGACGGTGGTTTGAATCCCGGCATCCCATACGGTCTCCCGAGCCTTCCAGGAGCGATTTCTTTTTTTCTTTTTTTTTTTTTTTGGGGGGGGCCCCACACCCGGTGGTGCTCAGGGGTTACTCCTGGCAGTCTGTTCAGAAATAGCTCCTGGCAGGCACGGGGGACCATATGGGACACCGGGATTTGAACCAACCACCTTAGGTTCTGGATCGGCTGCTTGCAAGGCAAACACTGCTGTACTATCTCTCTGGGCCCTAGGAGCGACTTCTGATCATAGAAAAAGGAATAATGCCTGAGCGCTGCTGGGTGTGACCCAACAACAAAAAACAAAAACAAACCTAACCAAAAAGATGTGGGTCTCAATGGTACAGTATTTGTCACATCTGTGTAAAGTCTTGGGTTTTAGTGTCACTCCTGATGGTGCTCAGGAACAGTATATAATGCCAGGGAACCTACCAGCATTGGCTGCATATAAGGCAAGTGACTTAACTACCACACAATCTTTCCTGCCCTGTAAGATCATAATTTTACAATCTCTCTGTGTATTTCTGTACTACCAGGAATTGAATATAGAGACTCAATTTGCAAGGCAAGAGCCCTATTACGAGCCACATCTAAATTAGTCACCAGGGCCAGAGAGCTAGCTTGGAGGTAAGGCATTTGCCTTGCATGCAGAAGGTCAGTGGTTGAATTCCGGCATCCCATATGGTCCCCTGAGCCTGGCAGGAGCGATTTCTGAGCATAGAACCAGGAGTAACCCCTGAGCACGGCCAGGTGTAAACCCCCCCAAAAAAAATAATTAATTAATCACCAACATTTGTGACTAAACCTGTATCATAACACAGAACTCTACTGATAACCTACCATTCTGGCACACTCTGGAAAAAGTTCATTGCAGCTTTACTGTTTTTCATAGTGAGACTCACAAGAATTTTCTCCAATGTAAGATGAGGAAAATTACTATAAAAGAAAATAAAAATCTTCACTTATCAAGACCAAATACTTTTTTTGTTTTACTTTTCAAAGAACAAACTATTGCTTTTAGTGACTATTTTTTTTTATCATTGCAAAGGACTATTATTATTTTAATTTCCAGCTTTATCCCCAGAAATAAAATGGGGTCTTTATAAGGTATGTTTTATTCTCTGCTCATTTACAATGTTACTTTTTCCTTTTTTAATTTTTTATTAATATTTTTATACAATTTGATAACAAACATGATTGTAGTTGGGTTTCAGTCATATAAAGAACCTCTTTCAATCAATTGATTCAATTATGATTTCAATCATTGATTCCAGGATGAACCCAATTTGGCTATGTATGGAGATGGTGGACCAATATGCAGAAAAGTACCAAAAAAAAAAAAATAGATAGATAGCCAAAGAATTATATGCTGGGGCCAAAACAGTGGCACAAGGGGTATTGTGTCTGCCTTCCCCAGGCTAGCACAAAACAAACTGCAGTTCGATCCTCCGAGTCCTATATGGTCCCCCAAGCCTGGAGCAATTTCTGAGCACATAGCCAGGAGTAACCTCTGAGCGTCACCTGGTGTGGCCTAAAAACCAAAAAATAAAAATAATAATAATAATAATTATATGCCTATTCAAGAATATCCCACTGTACTCACTCACTGGCCAGTCAAAAACAAAGTAAAAGGATCGAAACAGATCTATGTACAAAGACATGGAACAGTGAGAAAACACTAAGAAAAAATCCTAGTGTATTCAGAACTAGCCCAGGGCTATCTTGATTATAAAGATCCATCTAGCATCAGAGATGTCACATATAAGACTAACAAAAACAAAATCCAGCAGTCTGTTCATGAAGCTCGTACCTGTGAAGTATTGGCGGCAATTCTGTGCTCTCCTCTAAGTCTTCCTCTGGCTGACAGAGCAAGAGCCACTTCATGATCAGTTCCTTTAAATAAAAACTTCGACTGGCTTCATATCCATTATGTTCCATTCCCGCATTTACTGTTTCTGGAACCACATAGGTGCTCAGCGCCTGTGTCAAACAGCACAAGGCAGCGCTGTCGACAAAGCAAAGGGTGATAGTCAGAAGCTCAGAGAAACAGAGAATATACCTGATTTTTCAATGCCTATGCAGTATCCAACATTTGGAAAGTAGAAAGTGAACTTTTATTGATAAAATGAACACAAAAGCAACTGTAAAAAGACTGATTACTCTGAGAAGATACATGATTAAGAACATCTCTTATGAGGCCGGAGAGATAGTACAGCGGTAGGGTGTTTGCCTTGCATGTGGCAGACCCGGGAGGGACCCAGTTCAATTCCCACCACTATATGGTTCCCCAGCATGCCAGGGGTGATTTCTGTGTAAAAGCAGGAGTAACCCCTGAGTATGACCCAACAAGCAATCAATCAATAAAAGTTTTTTTTTTAAAAGAACATCTTTTACAACAGTATGCTGCAGTACTACTAAAAAGAGTAAGGTTTGGGGGTCAAAAAGAGTACAAAGGATAGGGGCTCCTGTCTTGCAAACAGCTAATCTGGGCTTTTTACTCAGCATCCTATTTTTTTTTTTTTTGGTTTTTGGGCCACACCCGGTAACGCTCAGGGGTTACTCCTGGCTATGTGCTCAGAAGTTGCTCCTGGCTTGGGGGACCATATGGGACACCGGGGGATCGAACCGCGGTCCGTCCAAGGCTAGCGCAGGCAAGGCAGGCACCTTACCTTTAGCGCCACCGCCCGGCCCCCTCAGCATCCTATTTTTCTGAGCACTATAATTCCCGAGTGCAGAGCTAGAAGTAACTCTAGAGTACCAATGAGTATAGCCCCCCCTCTAAATAATAACAAAAACCCAAGAGTAAGATTTATAAGTAGCGAGCAAATAATTTTTTTAATTAGTTTTTTTTCTTGGTTTTTCGGGCCACACCCGTTTGATGCTCAGGGGTTACTCCTGGCTAAGTGCTCAGAAATTGCCCCTGGCTTGGGAGAACCATATGGGACACCAGGGGATCGAACCACGGTCCTTCCTTGGCTAGCGCTTGCAAGGCAGACACCTTACCTCTAGCGCCACCTCGCCGGCCCCAAAATTTTTTATTAAAGTCTTCATTCTCTTAAAATTGAACTTTGTAACTTCTCTACATCTGAAGCTAAATTAACATTAAGACTGTAAAAAAGGACTGAAAAGATAGTATAGGAAATTAAGGCTTTGCATGAAACTGACTCCGGTTCTGTCCCCAAAATCATATATATTGTCCCCTGAGCACTACTTTTTGAGTTGAATCAGGAATGTGGTCTCAAGCCTGCCCAAAACACCAAAAAGACTTCCCTATCAACAGAAGCATTTGAAATGGAATCAGGCATATCTTTAAATGAAGCTACAAATGATATAAATAACAGGGAGAAAATAGAAATAAAATTAATACCCTGATAAAAATGTGTAGTCAACTTACATTGAAGGTCTGCATGCTGACCCTGTAAATAACTTCCAGAATTCTCTGTCAACCTCAGCCAAACTGCCTTGAATTATGGCTCCAAGTAAACCAAAATTTTCGGCTTGTATTTGTTCAGAACTTATACCACGGATAGCAATTGACCAAATCTTAAGCCAAAGTTTCCCTAAATCTGACTTTTGTGAGCTTTCCAGGTTCGATTTTTTGCCTTGACACAAGGCAACTTCCACAAGACAACGCAGCACATATGGCCTGCGTTCCCCTTGGTGCCGCTGAGGCAGGAGTTGGTAGAGGATCATTAGCAATGGGGACAGCTCAGAGTCTGGTAGACTTGCAGGATATTTTGATATTAATTGGGTTGTAATCTGTAACCTAAAAGGAAAAAAAGGATAATCTGAAAACTGCCATGAACAAGTCAAAAGACAAATATATTCTATTACCCTTTCTCATTACTATCAAAATTAACTGGCTCTTATTTTTCATTTGCCCACAGAAAGTGGCAGAAAGGTGAAACTTTTGTTTTAGACAGTCATGCTAAGGTCGTCTGCCATATCCCTTCCTGCCTTGCAATCAACCAAAACTAAAGGTATCATATTTTTTAACGCAAAAACTTTAAAGTGGAGAAAAATTGTAGGGCTTAAAAGGTCTGCCTTTTAAGTGTATGTCACTAATAAACCAATGTCCTGAATAATCCCCACATGCACCAGGTGTGACCTCATATACTGAACTAGGAGTGCAATGGCCCCAAAATCCGTAAAGTGGAACTGGGCAACAGCTCAAAGATTGGAAATACATTCATAGGAAGGTACTAAGTTTGATTTCCAGCATGCCTGGCTTCCAGAATGGTGCTGGGAGCAACCTTGTTAACCCTATATCACTGAGCCCAAGTGGTACTATATCACCAGACCAAATCTAGCCTGTACATTGGGGTAAGATGGGGAGTGGCTCTTGGGCAACCCACAAAACCCTACAAGAATAATTCAATTAGCAATATTCCACTGCTAGTTACTTTGTCTACCCCTAATCTTCTGCTACCAGTACCGGTATTATTTCTTCTAAAGCAGAAAAGTAAACCAAAAAAGTTATTTTCCCCTAAACATTCATGCATTAAAGTTAGTATTTTTTTTTTTTTTTTGGTTTTTCGGGCCACACTTGTTTGATGCTCAGGGCTTACTCCTGGCTAAGCGCTCAGAAATTGCCCCTGGCTTGGGGGACCATATGAGACGCCCGGGGATTGAACTGCGGTCCTTTCTTGGCTAGCGCTTGCAAGGCAGACACCTTACCTCTAGTGCCACCTCCCCGGCCCCTAAAGTTAGTATTTTGAAGTACTCTTCAGAACATATGGTACTTGGAAATAGGACCTTTGGCCTGGGGGAGGAGGGTAGTACTGGGGTTAAGGCACTGGTCCTGCATTCTGCTGAACCTGACTGGAATCCCCCAGCAAACATTTGGCCCCTGAGCATGGTCAGGGGTCTCTACAGAGCACAGAACCGAGAACAGCCTCTGAGTACCCCCAGATGTGGTTCCCAAACAGAAAATAACAAGGGAACAGGAACATTATTTTATTTAACTACTTTTTCAGTCTTAGGAATGAACAGGTCACAGGCATGAAAGCCAAGAATTTGATGCAGAGCAATATCACCAGTCCCAGGAATTTAATTTTATTCTCCTCCGCTTGCCCCATGGCAAACAGCACCAGGTGTCTAATAAATAACTTGTGATAAAGGACAATTTAAAGAATTTGAAACATAATGTGGGAGTGGCCATAAAATGAGAATGGACTACCTAAAATAAATACATATTTAAGCAACAAGTATTTATTAAAAAAATTTCCCTCTCCCATTCAATTATGCTTAAATACTCCATCAACATGATAAAGATCAAAGAACACAAATCACAATGTAATTTCTCAGTTTTGACTATCTTTAGGCAAGTCATGTAACTTTCTGGGTTTCCTTTTCCTTTTCCTAAGGCATAAAGGCTACACTGAGGATTCTCAACAGGCCTACACCAAGTTAGTAACTATGATTCCACAGATTTCCACAATTCATTCATATAAATGATTAGAAAATACTTTATGAGACTAAAGAAAAAGGAAAAAAAAAAAAAAAGCCCTTTAATCAAGACATTAAGTCAAAATTATCCTGAATGCTCCTTTGAATTTTTTCCTAATCCAATTCCATTTGGCTATACATGCCAGAATTTGTGTGTTCTATAGTACAGACCCAAACTCCACCTGATCAGACAGAATTGTGCTCCTCACTGAGCGAGAGGGAAGGTCATGATCTTGGCCATGGCAATGAGCCATAACAACTGGTCTCAACATGCCTCTCTACCTGTGGCTGGCTGGGAGTGGATTTAAGGGCTAATTTTGGGCAGCGAGATGAAAATAATTCTACTGGAGGTCATGTAAGAAAAATGAAAACAACTAAAATGACATTGAATGGTAAGAAAAGACACTTACCAAGGGACAAGATCAAAATCATTCTGTGACTTCTGAAGATGATCCTTTATTACTTCCCAACCTAATTCTATTTTCCTCTTTTTGCAAGATGTATCACTAAAATCTCTTTGTGTGGTAATATAATACTGGGAAATCTCCAAAGATCTAGTATCTTCATTAAAAACCTGTAAAATAAGAAAAATGAAAAACCTTTTCTTTCATTGCTATTGTTTATTAGGATACCAAATGAGGAGTTCATTAAGAAAAAATAAAATAAAATAAAAACGGGCCCGGAGAGATAGCACAGCGGCGTTTGCCTTGCAAGCAGCCGATCCAGGACCAAAGGTGGTTGATTCGAATCCCGGTGTCCCATATGGTCCCCCCTGCCTGCCAGGAGCTATTTCTGAGCAGATAGCCAGGAGTAACCCCTGAGCACCGCCGGGTGTGGCCCAAAAACCAAAAAATAAATAAATAAAATAAATAAGTAAAAACAACTTTCTCCACAAATAAAGATACAGGTAGTTGACAAAGCCAGAGTAACAAATTATAGGAAAACATAAATATGATAATATAGTAAAAAGTAATAATTTATACAACTAACATTTTGCCTGAGCAAAATGTATTGCCACCAAGTAATAATTAGTTTTTTTCCCTAAATATTTACTACAAGCACTAAGAGTAAAGCAAAAAACTATTTTTCAAAGGAATTAAATCATTAACAGCACATATGTATCTGGCAAGTGAAAAGAGTATTACATAAGGAGCTAGAGTAATAGCATAGTGGCAGGGCATTTGCCTTGCACAAGGTCAACCGGAGACGGACCTGCATTCGATTCCCAAAATACCATATGGTCCCCGAGCCTGTATTACATAAAAGGTTAAATCTCTGGGACAAAAAATTTTACTTAAACATTAAACTATCGGGGCCAGAGCAGTGGCGCTAGAAGTGAGGCGCCTGTCTTGAAAACGCTAGCATAGGATGGGCCGCAGTTCTACCCCCCGAAGTGCCATATGGTCCTCCCAAGCCAGGATAGACTTCTTAGCGCATAGCCAGGAGTAACCCCTTAGTGTCAAAGGGGTGTGGCCCAAAAAACAAAATAAACAAACAAAAACATTAAACTATCAAGTGACAAGTGGATATAAACAAAGTATGCATTTCTCAATTCAAAAATACAATGGTCTATTATTCGTTAAATAAAGAGGAGATGAAATACTAATTTATGGTGTACAGTGAGGTGCACCTTGAAAATATTATATATGTTAAGTAAGAGAAACCGGGGCCGGATAGGTGGCGCTGGAGGTAAGGTGTCTGCCTTGCAAGCGCTAGCCAAGGAAGGACCGCGGTTCGATCCCGCGGAGTCCCATATGGTCCCCCCAAGCCAGGGGCGATTTCTGAGCACATAGCCAGGAGTATCCCTTGAGCGTCAAACGGGTGTGGCCCAAAAACCAAAAAAAAAAAAAAGTAAGAGAAACCATACATGGGAGCCTCCATGTTGTGTAATTTCATTTATCTGAAATATCCCAAATAGGAAACTAAAAAGACAGAGAACTGGGGATTAGAGAGATAGCACAGCAGTAGGGCATTTGCCTTGCATGAGGCCGATGCAGGACAGACCTGAGTTCAACCCAGGACCTGAGTTAGATTCCCAGCATACCATATGGTCCCCCAAGCTTGCCAGGAGCGATTTCTGAGCTCAGAGCCAGGAGCAACCCCTGAGCAGCCCCGAGTATGGCCCAAAAACAAAAACAAAACAAACAAATAAACAAAAAAAGGAGAACTGACTTGACTGATAGGAACTGAAAAAAACAAGGAATTAGAGAACTGACTTTCTTTTTTTTTTTTTTTTTTTTTTGGTTTTTGGGCCACACCTGGCAGTGCTCAGGGGCTACTCCTGGCTGTCTGCTCAGAAATAGCTCCTGGCAGGCACGGGGGACCATATGGGACACTGGGATTCCAACCACCACCACCTTAGGTCCTGGATGGGCTGCTTGCAAGGCAAACACCGCTGTGCTATCTCTCTGGGCCCTAGAGAACTGACTTTTAAGAGGTTTAAAATTTCTTTGGGGATGATGAGAATATTCTGGAGTTAAAGAATGGTGATAGTTATGTGACATAAAGAAATAAATTAGAAAGGCACTTCAAGTATGTATAGCATTTAGAATGGTAAAAAGGAAAATTAAAGGGAAATTTCAAAATGTAAGAAGGTTTACTATACCTGGTGGCAAATATCTGCCATCAATTCTATCAAGTTTTCCTTAACAGCAATATTGCGAGATCCTGAGGAATATTTTCCTCGACTTCCAATATGACTTATCTCATTAACTAGTAAATCATACAAGTTGTACAAGATATTTTTCCATTTTGTTGAACCAAAAGCACCTGCAATCCAAAAAATGAAAAACTGAATATATAGATTTCATATATAGTGTTTGTACTGCCAACTCCATATAGATATTTGCCTATTTGGAGGGGAAAGAACATTAGAAAACATCTGGCCTAGGGCCGGAGAGATAGCACAGAGGTAGGGCCTTTGCCTTGCACAAAGTCAACCTAGGACAGATGGTGGTTCGAGTCCTGGCATCCCATATGGTTCCCCAAGCCCACCAGGAGTGATTTCTAAGTGCAGAGCCTAGAGTAACCCCTGAGCACTGCTGGGGTGGGGTAGGAGAAAGGAAAAAAGAAAGAAAAAAGAGGGAGAGAGAGAGGGAGAGACAGAGACAGAGACAGAGATACAGAGAGAGAGAGAGAGAGACAGAGACAGAGATACAGAGAGAGAGAGAGAGAGAGAGAACATTTGGTCTAAATCTCTTCTGACTAGATCCTTAACTAGCATTTGTTATAATTCTTTCATATTCAAATTTAACTTAATGCAAAATCTATTTTTGTCCTTCAGGCTTTTTTTTTTTTTTTTGGTTCTGGGACCATTCCTGAGCTATACTCAGTGCTTACTCCTAGCTCTGCACTCTGGGATCACTCCTAGTGGTAGACCATATGAGGCACCAGGGATTAATCCTATGTCAGTCATGTACAAGGCAAACACCCTACCTTCTATGTAGATTTCTGGTTCTATCAACTCAAAATCTTAAATTCTAATTTCATTTCTAACTGAGAAAAATGCAACTAATACAATCTCACTTTCATAAAAAGACTATGTCTTCCTTTATCTGAGGCTAAACTTTACCAGGGGTCAAAAGAAAACAAAACTATCTGGTCCTTTTACTGTGTACAAATGATGTTATCTGTATTATCATCCCAGTTATCTTTCCCTTGACATGCCCCAGTCAACTGAAGTCTACCTAAATTGCTGATGCTATAAAAATATAAATATAATACCCCTAATATGAGCATTTCTACCATAATAGTAACATCATACTCCTTATACCAGTACAGGGAATAGTTGTGTTATTATTTTCTACAAACGAAGTACCATTAAGATCATTAACATAGCATAAAACTATATTCATATTTCTGATACAATCTCACCATCTGGTTCATTTTCAAATAGGCAGTTATCTAGAGGCCAAAATATACCATTAGGAGCATGCATATCCCCTAATAAGCCAAATATGTGAAAGAAGGAAAACTAAAGTCACTATTCCTTGACTTAAAGTGATTTCATGGGCTTCAAATACACTTTTTTGTTTTGTTTTGGAGCCACACCAGGCAGCGCTCAAGGGTGACTCTTGGTTCTGCACTCAGAAATCACTCCTGGCAGGCTTGGAAGACCACATGGCATTCTGGGAACTGAATCCGGATCTGTTCTGAGTAGGCCATTTCCAAGGCAAACACCCTATGGCTGTGCTATCTCTCCAGACCCTTCAAATACACTAATGATACATACCCAAAGAGCTAGTGAAACATATACTGGATCTGATAAAAAAAACTTCATACTATAGTTTTCCTCCAATTTAGCTGCTGCTCCTCAGTGGAGCATAATCTCTCAATAAGATCCTTATATTTGCCCTGATAAATTGATCCCAAGGCTAATTAAAGCCCAAAGGCAACAGAGTAAGGGCACTCATTCAGTTCCAGCTCCACCCAATACTGTTCTTCACTCCTGAATTAAGTTATAGACTCAGGCAATTAGTTCTCTAAACATGAAAATGCAAATATAAAGGAAGCAAGGAAGGATAAGTTCATTTAAGTCTGGTTTTCCATGAATATCAATGGCATAAGTTTAAGTTTTAGGGTCATCATACTCCCTTTCATCACATGTCCCTACGAAACTGTCTCTTCCTGGGAAATGAAATCAATCGACTGACTGATCTTTTAGTTTTGTTCTGGGGCCACAGCCAGCAGTGCTCAGGGTTTGCACCTGGCTCTGCACCCTGGCGCTACTTAGGGGACCAGGTGGGGTGCTGAGGATTGAACCCATATCAGTTGCATGTATGCAAGGCAAATGTACTGCCCCTTTAATGTTCAGGTCATACCTCTTAGTAGTAATTATTATGGCCTAGAAAGATCCTCCAGGGTATAGTATTTTATATTTGCTTCTATTCGTCACAGTCCCTAGTACCACAATGAATGTGTAGGCAGCATGATAAAATCTGTTACCATAACTTCAAGTTCTTTTTGTGTGTGTGTGTGGTTTTGGGTCACACCCGGCAGTGTTCAGGGGTTATTCCTGGCTCCAGGCTCAGAAATTCCTCCTGGCAGGCATGGGGGACCATATGGGAGGCTGGGATTCAAACCAATGACCTCCTGCATGAAAGGCAAACACCTTACCTCCATGCTATCTCTCCGGCCCCCCCCCCCCTTTTTTTTTTTGGTTTTTGGACTACTCCCAGCAGCATTCCTGGGTTACTTCTGGCTCCTGGCTCTACGCTCAGAAATCACTCCAGGCAGGTTCAGGGAACCATAGGGATGCCTGGTCCATCCTGGATCTGTTGCGTGCAAGGCAAATGCCCTACCACTGTGCTACCACTCAGGCCCCATAACTTCAAGTTCTAAAACATGTATGGAAAATACCCTCCATGACTAATTACACGGCTGTGCAGAGCCATCCAGAGAAAAAAAATCAACACAATACAGACTTCTTATTCAAGCTTCTAAGTTTCAATAAGGCTAAGTTAAAAGAATAAGTCTTTCTTTATACCTTTTTCTTGGGTTTTGGCTCCTTTTGGATGGTGGATATAAATCTGCAGTTGAAATAATTCGATAATTACTTCCTTTAAGGAATCGTTAAGTTTGTGTTGCGTCCAAATATAAAGCAAAGTGGGAAGAATTTCATCTCCTAATTCACATACTCGAATCCGAAAGTTGACAGCCAGAGTCTTGAGGAAGATCGTGAGTGCTGTTAAGATATGACTCAGACCTGCAGAACTCTTCTCTTGTCTGCAACAGAAAATAAGCTCAGACTGGTAGGATGCGGTGACATGGAGAACTTTATGAACTCAAGACACATGCTACAAGGACCCCAAAGTCTGAGTTTCATGGAAAGCAACCTGAGTTTCAGAACGACTGGGGGGGGGGGGGGGAAATCATCGTAGCAGTACTACACAGTAACAGATCCCCAATCACTTGGTGCTAAATGACCACTTCAGCTCTGCTGGCTGTAGAAACATTGCCTAAAATGACTGATTAGACTGATTAAAAAACTAACGAGAAATAAGTACCATTTCTAAAATGTTTCACACATATATGTATTTCACACAAATACAAACTAGGTGAAACAAAATATGAGTGTGGTTAGGATTGACCACATGTACAAGAAATGGAGGGAATGTTAGGCTCTAAGATTTAGAATTAACTGTAACCTGTATGTTTGCTTGTTTTTTAAACTTTATTGACTGACTGACTGACTGATTGGTTTCTGGGCCACACCAGGTGCTGCTCAGGAGATACTTCTGGCTTTGCACTCAGAAACTGCCCCTGGCAAGCTGGGGGACCATATGGGATGCTGGGAATCAAATCGGGTCCCTCCCAGGTGGGCCTCATGCAAGGCAAACACCCTACTGCTGTGCTATCAATCCAACCCCTGACCTAAATGTTGAGGTTAGAATATGGTGTGCCTTTAGAGATAACATTGCTTTGGCTTCTGTACTCTGCTTGCTTGAGGAAGTTAACTGATGTAAACTTTGCTGTGAGCCTAAGTGCAGCCATGATAGGCCATGACATACTAGGCCCAGAAGAACAGCCAGTTCCGGGAACCAGACCCTAGGGGTAAATGCCAGGAAATACATCCATATAAGGCTAAAAAGAAGCTGACAGATGGCCAGATGACAACTGCACCCTGGGTCTGCTGCAATGGACAGATAGCCAAATGTCACTGCACCCTGGGTCTGGAGGCACGCAGCCCACCTAGCTGTCTGATGCTAAATTCTACAACCAATCCTAGCCCAACCTGTACTAAGGACCAATAATCTTAAAGATCAATGAAGAGGCAGAAATGCTGCCTAGACTGAGCCCTTGGTACCCTTTTAATTTGCCATGTGAGCCATTCTCGGGGTCATTTCTTAGATGTTGGACACCAGCATGCTGGAATAAACTCCCTTGCATTTACATTACTGCCTGTCTTCCTGGTGGTCTTTTGGTTGGCAGATTCTGAGTTCTGGACCTAACAACTTCTTTCTTCAACTACAGGGGTATAAGGTGAACTTAGATAAGAGCATTAACAAAAGTTTTCCCCCAACTTCCTTTTTCCCTAACCTCTTCCTTTAAGATGTAAAAGTCCACTATATAGTTACTTTTGTATTTGACTTGACCTCCACCCTCTCCTAGTATTGGGAGTAGTTCTGAATAAAGAAAGGAGTCTGGCTTGGGGATGGCAATGAGAGCACATGGCAGATAGGCAGCACATGACAGAGCGAGGCCATGAAGTAAAAGCAGGCTAACTCCAATAAATCTTTTGACTGGCTTGTATTATTTCTCCACTGCAACCCTGCTACATCAGACCTGTTGGCCTAAGGTGTTAGAAACACGATGCCTGGGGTAATCTCACAACTTGTGGAATTTTATTTTAATTTTACACAGGGCGGAAACAAGGACCAGGAAAGTATTCAGTAGTAAATAAACGCCTGCTGCCCTGCAGATAGGAGGCCTGAGTTCAAATCTTTCTACCACACAAAAGCTCCAGGAACCATTGAGGCCAGAGAGGCCAGAGGTTCAATCCAGGACATCACAGTGTCACCTAGGCCTTGAAGGGAGTGATCCCTGAGCACCACTGGGCATGGCTCCAAAAGCCAAAACACAGGGAAAATGGAAGGGAATGAAATTGAAGAGCTTATCACCCATTCCTTCCTCATTGTTGCAAGACTAGGGCTTGTGACAACTAGGCTGTGGTGCTCACTTAGTTGTTTGTGCATATTTTGGTTGCAGTGCTCACACACATGCTCAGGGATCATGACTACAGTGCTTGGGCTTCATTTTAATTGTGGTGCTGGCTAAAGGTTGTATATTTTATAACCATGTTTATTTTGTTCAAACAGTGGAGGCCCAGACAGCAGAATTGGCATGATACTCAGCAAATGAAAAACAGCACTGGGGATGAAACTAATGGCATCAGGCTTGTGAGGACAGTGATTTTAGCTTCTTAGCCATCCTTGGGCCCTTCGAGGATGAGATTTAAAAGCACAAGATTGGCCTGCCGGGCCCGGAGAGATAGCACAGCGGCGTTTGCCTCGCAAGCAGCCAATCCAGGACCAAAGGTGGTTGGTTCAAATCCCGGTGTCCCATATGGTCCCCCGTGCCTGCCAGGAGCTATTTCTGAGCAGACAGCCAGGAGTAACCCCTGAGCACTGCTGGGTGTGGCCCAAAAGCCAAAAAAAAAAAAAAAAGATTGGCCTTTCACTTCACAACATTTCATGCTCTATGTGACATTTAAGAAGGACCTTACCCTTCCTCTGGGAATCTTTTAAAATCAGTCAATGATTTCTAAAAACTGATAGTATTGTTAAATTATAATACTCAACACAGTCTTGTAAGGAATTCAAATGAATTTTCAATATAAATCACATAAAAAAGAGATTAGATTACCTTGCACGCTGAATAGCCTTGGGGAAAAAATCCAAGTATTTGGAATTTAATACATCAGATTGTGAACAGCATCCTTTGGCAACAGCTTGAATTATTCTAGCCAATAAAACTCTATTAATATCTGGCGAAGGTTTGAGATACAGCCTGAAGTATACAGAAAATAGTTCTGAAAAAATGAAGAAGCAAAAAATTTGCTTACTAAAAGACAAAAAAATCTATGTAACTTAAGTATCATAATTTAATTTAAATCATAATTCCAGAGACAGAAAGATATATCACCTTTGAATATTACAGAAACTCCATAAGCATTTTATTTTCTATAAAGGGACATTCAGAGAGAGGCAAGCTTGGCTTCAGAGCTTGAGATCTGAGAGTTACTTTCTCTTTAATTTTTTTTTCCCATACTACACCATAGAAACTGATAGCTTCCTCTCTAAAGCTGGATTGTATTTTACTATCATGCTATCATGCTGTTTGATTAATATGTGCACAGTGTCAACAGCAATAAGAGCCTTTGCCAGTATCCCACTTTCTTTTCTTTTCTTTTCTCTTCTTTTCTTTTTCTTTTGGTTTTTGGATCATACCTGGCAGCACTCAGGGGTTACTCCTGGCTCTTTGCTCAGAAATCGCTCCTGGAAAGTTCGGAGGACCATAGGACCATATTGGATGCCAGGATTCGAACCACCAACCTTCTGCATGAAAGGCAAATGCCTTATCTCCATGCTATCTCTCCGGCCCCAGTACCCCGCTTTCAAGTAACCCAACAAACTACAAGGAAACAAATGGAAGAACAAAATTCGTAGTCTGAGAAAATGGTTTCTCACAGCAATGACAACAGCCAGAACAACTTCATTTGTGCAGTTTGAGCCGACTAATCAAAGGCAGTGTGACAAAGAATAGGTAATCCAAGTGCCAACAGTGAGCCAAATTACTGGCAGAAAATCCAAAGCTTTTTATGATGAACAAGCTGAAGGTAAGCCAGGTCTTTGCTCAGATGAAATTCATCATCTCTATCTTGTAAGACTAGTCATCAAAAAAAAGTTCCTCAACAAAAGCAGGTTTAGGCTGAAGAGAGAGTATAGGGTAGGGTGCTTGCCTTGTACATGGCCAACCCAGGTACCGTTCCCATAATCCCATATGGTCCCTTGAGTTTCAACCAGACATGATCCCTGAATGCAGAGCCAGGAGTAAACCCTGAGCACTGCCAAATGTGTGTCTCAATTCCTATGATACACAGAAATGTGAAATGCATTGAGAATCCATTATCTCCCAAAATGAAAAGCAAAGTTGCTAACAGAATTTTGCCCCATAATTAACAAGTCCTCAGTAAAGCGAGAGAGCATAACAACCATCAGAATCTTCCTTTTAAATCTGTGACTATTTCTTCAGAAATAGTTTAAAAATCAGATATTAGAACCTGAGATGTGGCTAAGCAGCAGAGCTCTTGAACACAGAACCAGGAGGAAGCAGCTAGCACAGCTGGGTATGGCCCCAAAACAAAAAACAACAAAAATTAAGAACCAAAAAAAAAAAATTAAGAACCTAATTTCCAAACCATTTCATCATAACTGAATTTAGTTTACAAAAAACCTAAACATTGGTACTTTCTGAGGCTTTTTACTACTTAGAATATCCAAGTAGGATGGGAGAAAATATGCATTAATTTTTTAAAGTGGAAATAATAAAACTGAAGATAGCTAACTTTATGATTTCCCCTATTACTTGACAGGAGATAAAAAGGAAAAATCACACAATGCAATTACGTGATGAAAGTGCAATCTTCAGGGCTTTTAAGTTAGGGGGAAAAAAACCACCCAAATTTTTACACCATATATGTACTCCCACAGTTAAGTGGTAACAACACTGGTGTACATCCTGCAGTGAGTCTCAATGAGTCCAACTTTCCCAAATGGCCCCATTGCTGGCTTCAGATTCCATGAACATAGAATTTGAACAAGAGGCTCCAAGTATAGATGGTAAAACAGGATATTATATATTTGTCTATTTTTTTTATTTTGAAACCATATAGGATTTCCAACATCCCATATGGTCTGGAGCCTGCAAGTCATTCCTAAGTACAGAGCCAGGAGTAAGTCCTGAGTACTGTGACCCAAAAACCAAACCACCCCCACCCCGAAAATAACACCAGAGTATAGTGTAACAGATACAGCAACTGCTTTGAATGCAGCTAACCCCCGACAAACCGCAGTTCGAATCCCGGCCTCCTAGATGGTCCCCTGAACTTGACTTCTGGCTGAAGAACCAGAAAGAACCCCAGGGAGTTGCCCGATGTGACTCCTAAAAAAAAAACAAAAAAAACAAAACCACTCCCCCCTCCAAAAAAAATCGAGAAACTCCAATTCTACAAACTTCCCACTTCTCACTTGAGCACTGTTAAATTCGAGACCAGGAGACCAGAGCAATAACTTAGCAGGGAGAGCAATTGCCTTGCATGAGACCAACCCAGATTCAATCTCTAGCATCCCATACGGTTTTCCTGAGCACCACCAGGAATTATTCTGAGCGTATTCATTTGAGAGTAACCTCATTTTGATTACTCATTTTATTTTATTATTCATTATATTTCATTACCCATGAGAAAAAACAAAATCACAAACACAAATGTCAAAACATACCTAGCCACTGTTGCTGAGATATTTCACACCAGTACTTCCTCACCGAAAGAATGTCCTTGAGCAGAATATTGCTGTAGTCGGCTCCATAAATGGTAACATTAGATGAATCCTTAACTGTATCCATAATATAGTTCACGAGTTCTTGACATTTTAGTCTGGGTGCTCCTACAATAAAATGAACAAACATATGGAACTTATAAAGCTCAAAAATAAATAAGGTCTATCTGGTATGGCAACTCTATGTCAATACTAACTGGGAAATCATCACCTAAGCACATTTCATAGAACAAGGTTTAGGGGGCCGGAGAGATAGCATGGAGATAAGGCTTTGCCTTTCATGCAGAAGGATGGTGGTTCGAATCCCGGCATTCCATATGGTCCCCGAGCCTGCCAGGAGTGATTTCTGAGTGTAGAGCCAGAAGTAGCCCCTGAGCACTGGTGGGTGTGAGCCCCCCAAAAAAGAACAAGGTTTAGAAAACTAATGCTCAAAGGCAAAATTCAATCTGGCATCTCTCTTTGGAAACAGTTTTCTTTTGTCAAACAACTACTTATAAATATATTGTCTACAACTATTTTCATAAGATAGGGACAAAATGGACAACAAAGCTCAAGGGGCTGAGCACATGCTTTGCATACAAAATGCCTGGGTTTGATTTCTGCACTACATCTTTTCCTTCCTCCTTCCCAGCATTACCAGCACAGTCTAAAAATTGGGGGGAAAAAGAAAACCAAGTCCTAATCTTAGGTGGAATATATATAAAAGCAATCACGTTCTGCCCCCAGCAATTCTCAACATAACATTAGTTATTATTTTATTTAAAAAAATAACTTTTATTTTAGGGGCCGGTGTGGTGGCGCAAGCGGTAGGTTGTTTGCCTTGCAAACGCTAACCTAGCATGGACCTCAGTTTGATCCCCTGGCATCCCATATGGTCCCCCAAGCTAGCAGCGATTTCTGAGCATCACCAGGTGTGGCCCAAAATCCAAAAAAAAAAGACACTTTTATTTTAAAAGTTTATTTGTATATTTTATGAAAATTAATTAATTATAATTTCAATATTTTAATATTTGGCATATAAAATTACTTCAAATCCTATAAAGTGTTTATATGACATATAAATACATGCAGCAGCATCTTTTACAGCTTTGTCTATTTATCAGAAGTCCCAAAATGGTTATCATTTATCATTTATAGCATAAATGATTATCTTTTGTTGCTTGCTTTGTTTTGGAAGCCACATCCAGGAGTACTCTGAGGTTACTCTTGGCTCTGTGCTAGTGTCTCACCTGGCAATGTTCTGGGACTAAATATTGTCAGGAATCTAGGTGGAGTTAGGACATGCAAGATAAGTACCTTAACCCCTAGGCAGGGGTCTGTAACCTTTAAAACATAAAAAGTCACTTTTCCAAAAGAAAAAAAACCTGGGAGCCTCAAAACATTAAAGAGTCACTTGGACTCGTTTCCAAAGGAAAAAAAAAAAACCTGGGAGCCTCAAAACATCGCAACATTTAAACAAATAGAGCACTGCATACATTGTTTCTTATCTTAATGCTAGATACAGGATCGAGCAGTTAGCTGTCTGAAGGAAAAATAACTTTTTCACTTAATAACGTAAAATATACTTGTGCAAATTAATAGCCAATTAAAATATTTAAGTGATACTGCTTCCTGCCTCCCTGATATTGACCCTGATGTCAGAACCAAGGCAAAGTTTCAAAAGAGCAGCATGTGGAGCCGCAGGTTGCCGACCCTTGCCCCTAGAGTAAGTATCTCGTATCTCTCTGGCCCTGAATATTCTTTTTTTTTTTTTTTTTTTTTTTGGTATTTTGGGCCATACCCAGTGATGCTCAGGGGTTATTCCTGGCTATGCGCTCAGAAATCACTCCTGGCTTGGGGGACCATTTGGGACACCAGGGATCAAACCAAAGTTTGTTTTGCAAGGCAAAACACCCTACCACTGTGCTATCACTTCAGCCCCTGGATATTCTTTTTGTTTTTGTTATGGGTCACACCCTGTGACAATCAGGGCTTAATCCTGGTTCTGGGTTTTGCATGCAGGAACCCAAGGTTCAATCCTTGGCACCATGTGGTATCCCAGTGCCAAGTAGGGCACTGCTTGCTACCCCCCAAGCACAATCTGGGTCTAGTCTGAATTCCAAAAAAAAAACAGACAAAAAATAGTGTGAATCTTGGTTGTCACGTAAGATGTGATCTTAGTGTTACAGTAGATAATGAAAAAGATGCCAGCCCACTCTGCACCAGTCACAACACTTCTTTTAGTTCCACCTTTTGAGAGAGAACATTAGATCAATGACTATAGAAAAGGGAATGAAATATAAACCAAGTAGCTGAAAGAAGGTGATCTATAGAGCTTACAGAAGAGAACTTAGAGCTTCAAAGCAGTCTTTAGTACCTTAAATGCCACCCTGAAAAAAATGATTATGTCTCAGAAGACAGATTATCTTTCTCTAGCATTAAAGCTATTCAAAGAGAAGAAAAAATGCTCAAAAGGCAAATTTAATCTTTAAAAGTACCTAAGTATTTGGAACATACATAGAAGAAATCTAAAAAAATAATGGTGATTTCAAATAAGTTTTCATTCTTTCCAAAGATTCTATTATCCCAAACTATAAAGTCTCCAAATAGTCTTCTAACTTACAGTATTAAAAATCATCTTATTCTTAAATGGGGCCGGAAAGATAGCATGGAGGGAAGGTGTTTGCCTTTCATGCAGAGGTCATCGGTTCGAATCCCGGCGTCCCATATGGTCCCCCGTGCCTGCCAGGAGCAATTTCTGAGCCTGGAGCCAGGAATAACCCCTGAGCACTGCCGGGTGTGACCCAAAAACCAAAAAATAAAATAAAAATGAAAAAAAAATTTAATAGCACAGCGGTAGGGCATTTGTCTTGCACGTGAGCAACCCCAGAGGAACCATGGTTCGAATCCCAGCATCCCATTTGGTCCCCCAAGCCTGCCAGGAGCAATTTCTGAGCACAGAGCCAGGAGTAACCGAGTGCTGCCAGGTGTGACCCATGACCCAAGAACCAAATATATAAATAAATACACTTACATTTAAAGATATATATATAAAATCATAAGTAGCTGAAAGTAGTCAATTTTATCTTCTTTCTCACTGTACTGAGTACCCCAAGAGCAAACTCACACAACAGTACATCTTTAGGCAATTTGTTTATAATAAACATCACTTACGTTTATTTGCACACTTGATGAAGTATTTGACCAGGCTGCTGATTTCCTTCATCTTGTTCTGTCTGGATGTTTGTACTGAGGTTGACACATTCGGTTTGGCTGTTCTCAGACATTCTGTTTCTTTCTGAATGTATTTCTGTAAAAATCTTCAAGGAAACAAAAGGGAGTTTTAGAAACTCACTGATTGCTTGATTACAATAGTTTCAGAAAACTCTTTGTGGGGCAGGTGAGGTGGCGCTAGAGGTAAGGTGTCTGCCTTGCAAGCTCTAGCCAAGGAAGGACCGCAGTTCGATCCCATCCCATATGGTCCCCCCAAGCCAGGGGCAATTTCTAAGCGCTTAGCCGGGAGTAACACCTGAGCATCAAATGGGTGTGGCCCAAAACAACAACAACAACAACAACAAAAAGAAAAAAAAAGAAAACTCTTTGTACCATCATAAGAATAGCTTTTCAGGGGCTGGAAAATTAGCAATGCAGGTTGGGCATCTGCCTTGCATGCGACTGGCCAGGGATTGACAAAAAAAAAAAAAAAAAAAAAGAATCAGAACAGCTTTTCTACCATATTGCTTCATTGAAACAAATCTCTCTGCAGGTCTAAACCTTCCCATGATCAGCTAGGAATGCCAAATGCATTATCTTGCCTTCATGTTTAATTTAAGAAAAATAGTTCTCTGTTCAGTTATCAACAATATTTGATATAAGCAATATGAAGTAACCAGAGGAAAAGATCTACATACTGTCCCTGTTATTCCCAGTTATATACTCAATGTTGCACCAATAGGAGCTAAAGATAAAACAAGAATACATTTCTTAACCACAGATGTCTTTTTTAATTTTTCCGTAATCCTTATTATTTAAAAAATTTTAGGAGCTGGCAGCTAGAGTGATAGCACAGTGAGTAGGGCATTTGCCTTGCACACAGCCAACACTCTATATCTAGCTCTAGATTGATACCACAGCTAAAAATTATGCCTTAATGTATCAGCTGTCATTCTAATCTTCCTCATGCCTGTATCCTGATATCTGTATTTATAACTGCAGTCATATGAAACTATGCTAACTCCCTATACTTTTATTACAATTTGATATATGGCAGTTACCTAGAGTAATATTTGAAGATATCAAAGTAATTCTTAAGTATTCATAATTAATTTTGTTCTCTAACTTCAAGTGTTATAAACTGCTGTTTATAAAAGAAATTCCAGGGACAGAGAGATAGTAGAATGGCTTTACATGCAGCTCACCTGGGTTCAATCTCTGGAATGCTATACAATCCCTTGAGAACTGTCAGGAGTAATTTCTTTTTTCCTTTTTTTTTTTTTTTTTTTTTGTTTTGTTTTGTTTTGGTTTTTGGGTCACACCCAGAAATCACTCCTGGCAGGCTCCGGGGACCATATGGGATTCCGGGATTCGAACCACCATCCTTCTGCATGCAAGGCAAATGCCTTACCTCCAAGCTATTTCTCTGGCCCCTGTCAGGAGTAATTTCTGAGTGTAGAATCAAGAATAAGCCCTGAGCATTGCCAGGTCTGGAGCCCACACCTCGTCGATTTTTTTTAATCTTCAGAGATATGTCTGAGGCTTTTACTGAATAAATGATTTAAATTTTTTAACTTTGGGAAGCAAGAGAGACAATACAGTAGGCAAGGCTTGCTTTGTACACAGCTGACCTAGGTTCAATCCTCAGCATCTCATATGGCCATCCAAGCCTTGCCAGTAGAGATTCCTGAGTGTAGAGTCAGGAGTAAGTCTTGAGTACCAAGGGGTGACCCCCCCAAACAAACAAAATTACATTTTTAACTTTTCCCCCATTAATATCCTTTAAAAATGTTTCAGGGGCCAGGGAGATAGATCTAGGGGTAGGAGCTCATGTTTTGCAGTAGTAACTGTGGATTCAACCTCTGAGTACCTTTGGAAGTAACCCTCAAACACTGAGCTGAGCGTGGTTCCTGAGCAGATTGGTCTCTATCCGTGCCCCAAATAAGACAGAATAAATCACACTTTGGATAACAATTAAGCAACAACGCCATATGCAATGCACAATGCTATATAGAGAAGCAAAGACAGAGCAGCCTTAAACATGCTATGGCAACAGACATATGAGAAAACAAAAACGGTAAACTAATTATAATAGAATACCTAAAAACGGCATCCCAATTCAAATATTTCCCTTGTCTGGAATCTGAATGCCGATCTAAATGTTGAACAGTTTCAGGGTCTCGAATCAGACGCTTAAATTTTTCAACTTCTTTCTGAAAATGAAAAAAAAAAAAAGACAGATGAATGTGCTACCAACAAATTTGTTTTCAAGAAAAGGTTGAATTTCAGTGATTTTCTACCCTTCGTTCTGTAGCTCTGTCATGTTCCAGATGCCGGCAGCAAACAAGCAGATCATTAAGTGCGAGGCTCATGATTCAGCATTTCAGAGTACGTATGACTGTCTGTAAAAAAGCATAGGCAGAGTTATTTCAGATTGTGGAAATTATCTATAGTTACTACATAGTTAGATCTAACTACAACTGGAGGTTCACTATGATCAAAGGTAGCATGATTTTTCTTATTAAGATCTTTATATTTTAATTGAGATTTTCTTAAAAGGAAGAAACACAAGTGTGCCATTTACTTAGCAAAATAAAAATTTATAAAGTATATGGGGACAGAATGATAAAATAGTAGCTAGAACACTCACTGGCCTGACACACAGTTGACCCAAGTTCAATCCCCAGCACCCCATATGGTCCCCTAAGTCTGCTAGAAGTGATCTCTGGGTACAGAGGCAGGTTTGGCCCAAACCACTCTCCCCCAAAAAACGTTTATAAAGCATAATTACTCTACAACAGGCTATAATTGTTTTTTTAATTTTTGGGTCATACCCAGCAGCGCTCAGGGTATGCCTGGAATAGAACGGGAGTCTGTCCAGGGTTGGCTAAGTGCAAGGCGAATGACCTACTGCTGTGCTATTGCTTCAGCCCCTATATTTCATTATTTTGATGCTTCTAAGAAACATGAAATTTAAGTCATAATATTAAAGATATTTATAGCTCAAAGGGCTACAGAACATGCTCTGCAAACAGGAGTTCCAGCTGTGGCCCCAGGGTTGCCATGTGCTATGCCAGGAACAGCCCTCAAGCAGCACAATGTATTTTCCAGGAACAAGCAGAAAGATGAATGCAAGACATGCAAACATAATGAAATGAACACTAAAAAATTTAAAACTAATGTCAATACCCCTAGTACCCCTAAAGGCACTTTCTGTGACCAGAATGATTAGATAGCTCAACTGGCTAAGTACAAACACTGTGATACCTGATATAGCATGCCCCTCCCAGTCCACCCACCACCAAGTTGGAAGTAGCTCCTAAGCACCACTGGATATGGGCCCTAACCCAAAATAAAGTGGGGAAAAAAAGTTTTATAATCTTTCTTATGTTTGGGAAATGCCTTGCAGTAGTTATCAGATCTTGGTAAACCTTGCTGAGAACTAAGCATCTCAAACAGCTTTATTTTTTGTTTTGTTTTAGGGTCATACCCAGTAGTTGGGGAATGCTGGCAGTAATGTTCCAATGTGTTGGGGCTGGAGCAGTGGCGCAGCCATAAGGTGTTTGCCTTGCCCGCACTAGCCTAGGACGGACCAAAGTTTGATCCTACGGCCTCCCATATGGTCCCCCAAGCCAGGAGTGATTTATGAGCACATAGCCAGGAGTAACCCCTGAGCGTCACTGGGTATGCCCCCCCCACCGCCAAAAAAAAAAAAAAAAAAAAGTAATGCTCACAATGTGGCATAGGAAATTGAAACTGGGCCTCCTGCATACAAAACATTTTATCAAGGATGAGATAGAATAGTGGGCAGGGTACTTGCTTTGCACATAGCTGACAAGGTTTGATCCCTGGCACCCAATACTGTACCCCAGGTTCTGCCAATAGAAATCCCTGGGCCTGGAGAGATAGCACAGCGGCGTTTGCCTTGCAAGCAACCGATCCAGGACCAAAGGCGGTTGGTTCGAATCCCGGTGTCCCATATGGTCCCCCGTGCCTGCCAGGAGCTATTTCTGTAACCCCTGAGCAACACCGGGTGTGACCCAAAATAAAAAAAAAAGAAAAATCCCTGAACACAGAGGAAGAAATAGCAATGACATTTCCACCTCCACACATAAAATGAGCAAAGCATGTGCTTAGCCCTGAGCTATTTCTTCACATCTTTTGGCTTTACAGTTCTCATTTAATACTCTAAAAATAGGAGTAAGGACCAGAGATGGTACAAGACTAAGACACTTTGCCTTACATGCAGCCAACTCTGATTCTATCCCCAGCACCAAATATGGTCAGTCCCCTGAGCACTATCATGAGTAGTTACTTTTAGGTTTTGTGGTCCCAACCCACCTCACACCCCAAAAAAGGAGAAAAAGGACTACATTAATAAACAAAGAGGAATTATACCTATGAATACTTAGCTTATTTGCATAATATAAGGAGAACAGTGGATAAATTATTTAGCACGAGAAAGTTTTGAATTATCTACCATTTTTCTCCCCATTCATTTAAATTCTACTCAATATTTCAAGATCAGTTATTCTGCCTAGTTTTCTTCCTCCCTTTTCGGTTTTTTTGGTCACACCCACAGGCACTCATGGCTTACTCTTGGCTCTGCACTGCAGCAGTATATGGGATGCTGGGGTCAACTGTATGCAAGGCAATCACTGTGCTACCAATGAAAGCAAAAGTCCCACCTCTACCCTTCTTGCTCTGGCCCTACTTTACCCTTTTTATCTCACAAAATCTTACAACTGGGAGGAACTAAGAGACCATTAAACTTTCCTGATAAAGGAAGAAAGGCTCACACAAAATTACTTTTCTTTTTTTTTTTTTTTTTTTTTTTTTTTTTGGTGATGGGGGTGGGGACACTGCTATGCTCAGAGCTCAGGGATAATACCTGGTAGTAACTAGAGACCATTATGGTACTGGTGATGAAACTAGGGTCAGTGTGAAGGCAAATACCCTAATGCTGTTCTATCTTTTCAGTCCTTTCTTCCTTTTCTTGAACACTCTGTGAAAGCAAATTATCTAATAGTCCATGTATTGGGTTCAATCTTTGACACCCTATGTGGTCCACAGAGCCCAACAGGAGTGATTCCCGATCTCAGAGCCAGAAGAAAGTCCTGAATATGGCCTTATGTGGTCCCCAAACTCCCCCAAATGTGTCTTTTGGCAAATAGCTCTAATTCTTCCTCCGCCTGTATTCACTGGCTGTTCTTCAGACCAGTTTATCACTAACACTATGACGGATTACAGATTAAATATCTTTTTTTATTTTTGAGTTTTGGTTTGTTTTTTGTTTTGTTTTGGGGCCATACTTGTCAATGCTCAGGGGTTATTCCTGGCTCTGTAACCAGAAATCGCTCCTGGCAGGCTGGGAGAACCATAAGGGATACCGGGAATCAAACCCTCAGTCAGTCCAAGGTCGGCCACGTGCAAGTCAAATGTGTTATCATTGTGCTGTCACTCTGGTCCTAGATATGTGTTTTTAGTTTGGTCATTAACCTCTCAACAACAGGACTGTCATTTTAATTTTTCTGATCCTTGTCTAGAATTTGCCCTCTCTCTTGTTTAATCTAAATTTAACCTTCTTGACTAATAAGTCAACAATATTACACCACAGCAGTATCCAAAAAACAGGTAAGCAGCTTTATTCTTTTTTTTTTTTTTTTTTTTTTTTTTTTGGTTTTTGGGCCACACCCTGCAGTGCTCAGGGGTTAATCCTGGCTGTCTGCTCAGAAATAGCTCCTGGCAGGCACGGGGGACCATATGGGACACCGGGATTCGAACCAACCACCTTTGGTCCTGGATCGGCTGCTTGCAAGGCAAACGCCGCTGTGCTACCTCTCCAGGCCCAGCAGCTTTATTCTTAAAAATATTATAGATGTTATTTGCGATTTGAAAAATATGCATGGTAACTGAACATGTGACACTTCTGGGAAAAGGCATCCCCAAACTTTGCTCTGTCTCCCTGTTCCATTTCTCAGAGACTGCTTTGAAGAAAATGAAATATGATATTATTCACATGAATAGGAAATGGATATGCCAAAACATGCCAATGGTACTTTCTGGGCTATTGTATTTGACAAACTGTTAGAAGCTACTGGACAAATGATGACCTAAACTAGGGATCTCAAACTCGCAGCCCGCGGGCCGCAAATGGCCCTCTGTACAACATTGTGTGGCCCTGCCCTAGAGGAATCTTTTTTTGTTTTGCTTTGTTTTGCTTTAGTTGTTGGGTCACACCCACCAATGTTCAAGGCTTACTACTGACTTTGCACTCAAGGATCACCCCGACTTTGCCTCTTGCGGCCCCCAGGTAAATTGAGTTTGAGACCCCTGTCCTAAACACAAATCCTACCTGCATGGAGTCATAGCTAATGAGGGAGGGGGACGATAAGAAAAAAAACCAAAAACACCTGCCAAAATCAAATTGTAATAGATGACTAAAGTGAAAGGATTCTTTACTAATAGGAAATAACAATGGAGATCATTTTTTACATACTAGCAGAAAACAGATCTCTGAGGAGGTATAACAAAATCAAGATCTGAAAGAACTGATGTCAATTTGAGAAAAGAGCTAGAGGACTGACATTTAAGGAAATAAAATAAAATAAAATAAAAGGGTCCTACAAATGGCGAGGACATTTGCATTACATGCAGCCAACAAGGATTCAAACCCAGTATTCTCATATGGTCTCCAGAACCTGCCAGGAGAAATTTCTCAGTATAGAGTCAGGAGTAACTTCTAAGTGCGTCTGGGTGTGGCTCCGAAACAAAACAAACAAACAAATAAAGGTAAAACTCCTGGTGAGGGGGAGAAATCAGCAAAGTTCAGAGTTTTACCAGATAAAGTTGAATTCAAACAACATACTAATCCAGTGCTAAGTAAGGGCAGGAGAATTTTCAGCAAGTAGGGTTCCTGAAGGAAGCTGCTTGTTTGCAAGGAATCAAGAGTGATTCCTGAGAAGAAAGTGAGGACCAAGTCCTGAGCACTGCTGTGTATGGCTCAAAAAAACAAGTCAAACAAACATAAAAGATTCCACTCCCAGAGGGCACTAAAAAAATATGCGTTTCTACATAACCTTTGAATTGGCAAATTCAATGTTTCTTTTAAGATCTCAGCTAATATCCTTTTGCAGAATAATGCCTACAGCTCTGCAAAAAAAAAAAAAAAAAAGAAAGAAAGAAAAAAAATCCGGGCCTAAAAAGATGCCAGACATTATTGGTCAGAGTAGCACATATTTGGCTCTGTAACCAAATGGTATACCATTAGGATCACCACTTACAAACTGTTTTTACACCTTCGTAAACCTCAGTTTCTCAGTCATAGAATGAAAGCCTAGTGTATCTATCTCAAATCTTTTTTTGTTGGTTTGTTTTTGTTTTTTGGGCCACACCCGGTGGCACTCAGGAGTGACTCCTGGCTATCTCAAATCTTTAAGATATCTTAAGTGTAGAGCCAACACAGGGATTGAAACACAGCACATAAATGTTAGCAATTATCTATCACTTGTTTTCATCAGGATCTTTTGATGCTTCTTCTACCCACACGTGAAAAATAAAAACAAAAACAATCCTTGCTTCCTGGTTTTTCAGTTTTCTTCCAGGGTGATCTCACCTACTGTTAAGATTTCCATTAAGTTAAAAATGCCAAAGTTAAAAGTACCAGAACACACTCTAGATATGCAGGAGCCATAGCCTAAGCTTTGTACCTTTCAAGTGCATTCCCCCTCCAGGCTAGAAAGTCAGTATTTTTCTAGGAAAGGAATTTATTACTCAAACTGCGCTGATGCTCCCTGCTAGCAGTTGCATTGCCCAAGAACCACAATCATTGTACTCTACTGTAGCATTTTATGACCAGGTCCGTTATGTCTTTTAACTCATCTGTACCTTACCTGTACCTACATTTGACTTAAAGTAAAAACTGCAGCGACCAGTTTTCAAGAGTGCTTGTCAGGGGGGCAATAATCATCTCAGGGTAAAGAAAATCCAAGGAGAAAGAAGATCACAGGGCTGCTGTCAGAATCCAAAACTCCTGCAGAAGATGAAATTATAATTTAAGCCTAAATCCATGAATCCCGATTTTAAAAAAAAGCAAACCCTAATGATGGGGAGGGAAGTGGTAGGGGAGGCAGATGAGCTTTAAACCAGCTAGTTAGCATGGAGGTAAAGCATTTGACTTGCATGCAGGACGGGGGTTCGAATCCCGACATCCCATGTGGTTTCCCCTAAGCCTGCCAGGAGCACTTTCTGAGTGCAGAGCCAGGTGTGGCAACCCCCATCCCAAATGTAAATAAAATAAAAGGGTAACGAGGGAGATTTCATAATCTGGACACGATGCAAGCCTAAATCCGCAAGAGAGCACTGTTGAGCAAAGTTGAGGGGGAAACTTGTAAGAGGAAATCCAGGCTGAAGCGATTCAAGAGGAGCTGGAAGAATGCACTGAGTGTAGGCTTGGAGTAGGTAGAGAGGAGGCCAGAGACGCTTTGCTTCGGGGCACCTACGCAGAAAACATCTGGAGGGTCCAGACGGCGCAGCAATCTTTGCTCCTACCGCAGGCCTCACACACGGAGTCCAAAACGGGGACGGCTATGGATGGGGGGGGCAGCTTCTATCTGCAAGCAGCACAGGTGATCGCAGCTGCTCTGCTCCGCAAGGCGCAGAATCCCACTTCCGGTTCCAACCCAAGCGCGACCCTCGTAGCCTAAGGGAAGCCCGCGCGAGAAAGCGGCAAAAAAGAACGCTCCGCCCCCGGCGCGCCAAATCTCGCACTCCCGCTCCCACCACCTCGCGCGCCCACGCTCACGCCGCCAAAATAGTGGGCGGGGCAGAGCCATCGCGCATGCGCCAAGCCGGCCAATGAGGACACGAACGTTCGCTCCCTCCTTAGAGCCCGCCGCAGCCCTTTTTTTAACTCAACTAGGGCAAGGGGCGGAAGTGACGTCACGTCTCCGACGCGCCGAGGCGGATTTCTAGTGGCGTATTGCTTCTTTGATTGGCTAGATTGGAACTAAAGAGCGGGGACAAGCAGCGAAGGCGCCTGTTATTGGCTGACGTGCAGCTGAAGAGGCGGGGCTAACAGCGGCTCATTCGGAGCCGTCCCTGGGCCTCTTTTCTTTTTTTTCAACCTCAGCGAAGACTAGGGGCGGAAGTGACGTCACGCCTCGACGCGCCGAGGCGGGTTTCTAGAGGCGCCTTGCCTCTTTGATTGGCTAGATTGGCACTAAAGAGGCGGGCGTAGCAGCGACGGCGCCTGCTATTGGCTGGCGCGGAGCTAAAGAGGCGGGGCTAAGCGCGGCGGATTCGGCGCCGTCGCCCGCCGCCTCGACTAGGACCGGGAGATGCGATGCGGCGCTGGAGCTGTGGCGGCGGTGGTGCCTCGTCTCTCGTCTCCTTCGGCCGTTCTTCCCGCGGCTTCGGTCATGTTGCTGCCTTCCGACGTGGCCCGGCTGGTGTTGGGTAAGAGGGAGCGAGGGAGACGCTTGGAGACACAACACGACCTGAGGGGCCGCCCCGAGGTGGGGAAGGAAGGAAGGAAGCCTGGAAGCCTGGGCGTGAGTGCGGCGGTGGCTCCCCGTCTCCTGCTCAGGCTCAGGCCCAGGCTCAGGCTCAGGCAGTGGCTCGGGGTCTTGCAGCTTGCTTTGTACTGGGCCGCTCCGCGCGCCCGGGGAGAAGCGCCTGAGGCCTAGCCCGGGCGGGTCAGTGGGATTTGCAGGACGGGCGGGCGGGCGGACCCCGTTCTTTTGCAGCCCCTTCCTTCTTCAAGATCTGGACCTTCTGACAGCCAGCGGAAAGACAGACTTCGCTCAAGCCTCGAAACCCGGGCTTTCCAGACGCCTGGAGGCCCCCCAGACTCGGCCTCCCTCTCTTTGGACGGCTCAGACGTTTTGGGGGAGCCCTCCCCCCTGAGGAAGTCGTTTCTTGGGGATCATCACAGACCTTCCACCCGGAAAAGGAAAAGGAAAATGCCCGTCCCGCGCGCACGCTTGCGGGGCAGACTTCCCTCGATGCCAGAGCCAGGCCTGCCTTCCTTCTGGGGTCCTGTGGACGTAGGTCCTGTTGTTTGGCTCCCCGGAGGAATCGGGAGCCCCAGGCTGCCTTTAGGGCGTCAGTGATCCCCACATCTGTGCTCATGCTGAGCCCTTTCCTGGCGAGCCACTTTTTATTTAGGGGGTGAACTAGGTTCGTGCTAGTGCCAGAGCGCTGTTTTGCAGGAAGAAGAGGGTGATGTGATTCCACCACCCATTTATTTAGTCATTGTTTTTTCGGGGGAGGGTCACACCCAGCAGCGCTCAGGGGTTACTCCTGGCTTCTACCCTCAGAAATCGCTCCAGGATTGGATCTTTTTCTGGTTCCTAAGCATGATGGTCGGGTTTTCACACGTCTGTGTGGTGTGATATGTGCCTCCTTTCAACCTTGTTGACATGAAAAAAAGAAAAAGAAAAGAAATCGCTCCTGGCAGGCTCAGGAGACCATATGGGATGCCTGGATTCGAACCAACGTCCTTCTGCATGCAAGGCCAACGCCCTATCTCCATGCTATCTATCCGGCCTCCTCCACCACCCATTTAAAAGAAGCGAGTGACTCGGGCTTATTAAAGTCTGTTGTTCATCCCGCTTCCCCCGTTGCCTTTGCTCTCTAAATTGCACGGGAAGTCTTGGTGAACCTAGACGTGTATTTGAGGAGAAAGCTAGTGGCCTTGTTGATGCCGGTAGAGGTACAGAGCTGGGGGTGCAAACGTCAGGAAGATCTTGGACTGTCGCCGATAACGTTGACGGGGTCTTTCTTTCCTGCTGCCAAGTGTTGGGAGCTTCTCTGTGTTTGAGTTCCGATCCTGTAGTTGGCCTGTAGAGTTCTACAGTTTTCTCCCCCCACTACAGCATTTTGGGTGTTGGGGTCCAGGGAATTAGAGGCCCCTGCGCTTGGTGAGGGTGTTGAGTAGAATCTCTGAACTGTCGGGGTTGGATCCCATCCTCTGTCTACTTGTGACCATGAAAAAATGTGGTAAAGGCTACCATTACCCCCCTAAGAACCACTGATGACGTTGGTTTTTGTTTGGGGGGCCACTGCCAGCATTTATTCCTGGCTCTGCACTCAGCAGTCACTCCTGGTGGGCTGTGAGGAATCTTAGAACAGTGTTTTTCAACCTTTTTGTGCAAAGGCATACTTTTTTCATGAAAAAAAATCACGAGGTACACTATCATTAGAAAATGTTAAAAAGGGCCCGGAGAGATAGCACAGCGGCGTTTGCCTTGCAAGCAGCCGATCCAGGACTTAAGGTGGTTGGTTCGAATCCCGGTGTCCCATATGGTCCCCCGTGCCTGCCAGGAGCTATTTCTGAGCAGACAGCCAGGAGTCACCCCTGAGCACCGCCGGGTGTGGCCCAAAAACCAAAAAAAAAAAGAAAGAAAGAAAGAAAGAAATTGTTAAAAAAAAATTTTTTTAACTCTGTGCATACTATATACATAAAATAATTCTCTTGAATAGGAATCAAATAAACACAAATTATTTTATAATACTGTATTATGAAATAATCTAATGATTGGTCTATTTGTGAGCCGAAGCCGCATGTAACAGATGAAATTGGAATTTTTCTCATGGCACGCTAGTGTGTCGCTCGCGGCACAGGCACAGTGGTTGAAAATGCTTAAAAAATGCTGGGGGTTGATCTATGCCATATTCACTGTACTGTGCTTCCAGCCCCAAGATCCACTGATTTTAAGTCAACTTATGGGAGCTGGTGATAGAACTCAGTGGTAGAGCACATTATAAAGACTGGGTTTGGTCCCTGATACTTCTTCCCCTGCCCAAGAAAGTTAAAAGAATACTAATGGAATTTCCATCTAGAATGTTTTACACTCACATATGACTTCTCCAACTGGCCACGCTATTTGAATTCCTAGGTATTTTTTTTAATTGAAGAGAGCCTAGTTGTTTCTTTCTTGGGAGTTGATGCCATACTAGCAAATTTCCTTATATGGTGCCAGACAACAAACCTAGGTCCTCCATGCACAGGCAAGTACCTTAATATTCCTATCGTATCTATCTGACAAATCACTATTTCTTAAAGTTGTTTTCTATTGGTTTTCCTTTTCATCACCCCAGTCATATGCCTCCTCTTTGTTACCCCAGAACCATTGTTATGGCCTTTTGTAATCTTGGAATTTCTTGCTTTTAAATATACCTTCCTAAATTACTCAAAAGTAGAAGGAATTTTGGTTGTGCAAAGACTAAAAGAATTTCCACACTTGTTAGTCTTATCTTTATTTTAGCTTGATATTGTTTTATGAGAGGTGAAGGTTGGACCACATAGAGATGCTGCTCCTGGCTGTGCATACAAGAGTCATTACTGTGATGTTTGGGGGACCATGTGCAGTGCTCAGGTGTTTAACCCAGGTCAACAGAATGTAAAGCATAACTTATTTCAAAGTCTAGCGCCTTAAAATATTAAATATTTTGTTAGGATTCTCCGACCAGTGCCCACTCCCTATCTTAAAAACCCTCGGTCCTTTTCTTCGTAGTTTTCTGTCACCAAATTTTGGGGGTGCTTAGAATGTAAGAGGTGTCAAATTCATATGATAGAAAATTTCTCTCTTTAGGACTCAATATTTCCCCCATCTCAAGGGTCTTGATTAAGCAACTGGAGGTTGCATTCACTTAGCACACAATTTGCACTTAGCACATACCAGTAGTTGCACACTTTTCTTGGTTGTGCTCAGAGATTGCACACTTTTTTGTGGTACTTGGGACCCCCAGTAGTATTGCTATTAGGATTAATAGTGTTTGGAAGTTAGGTGCTCTCAGTCATCTCTGGACTCACACACCCCATACCTCCCATAGTTTAATTTCTTTTTTGTTTTTGTTTTGGGACTGTGCTCAGGGCTTACTCCTGGCTCTTTGTTTAGGGATCACTCCTGGCAGGACATGACAGGGGACCACATGTGTTCCTGGGGTTTGAATTCCATTGGCTACATGCAAGACATGCATATTAAGTATTCATAATGCTCTGTAACCATCACCCTCCTTTAGAACTATTTCATCTTCCCAAACTGAAACTTACTCTTCTGTCGTTTTTTATTTTGTTGTTTTTTTGGGCCATACCCAGCAGCACTCTGGGGTTATTCCTGGATCTGTGCTCAGAAATCACTCCTGGCAGGTATGGGGAACCATATGGGATGCTGGGATTTGAATCACTGTCTCTCCTGGGTTGGTCACTTGCAAGGCAAACACCCTGCTGCTGTGCTATCACTCCAGCCCCCCCCCCCTTTTTAATATTTTGGGCCACATGTGCACATGTAGTGACTCTCGGGTTACTCTTGGCTATTTGCTCAGAAGTCGTTCCTGGCTTTGGGTGATCATATGGGATGCAGGGAATTAAACCCAGATCCATCCTAATTCAGCCACCTGCAAGGCAAGCACCCTACTGCTGCCTTATCACTCTATTCCCTGAAACTTGTTTGGGGCTACACCCAGTGACTGACGCTCAGGGGTTACTCCTGGCTATGCCTCAGAAATCGCTCCTTGCTTGGAGGACCATGTGGGACTCCTGGGAATCGAACCATGGTCCATCCTAGGCTATTGTGCACAAGGCAAATGCCTTACCACTTATGCCACCACCCTAGCCCCCTGAAACTTACTTTTAACCTGTGATTATTGAACAGCTTTCAAGAATTTGTGGAGTCCCTTAGACTTATATTTTCTTCCCTTTTTTGGTGGGGTGGAATGGGGTCCATACCCACAGTGTTGATTGTCTATTTCTGGCTCTGCTCAGGTCTTACCAGTGCTTGAGGAACCATATGTGGTATTGGGAATTGACTGCATGCAAAGTAAGTACCTGACCCCTCCTTTTTTTGGAGCAGGGGTTTGGTCACACCGCAGTGCTCAGGTTACTCCTGGCTCTAGCTCAAGAAATCGTTCCCGGCAGGCTGGGGGGAATCATATGGGATGCTGGGATTCGAACCACAGTCCTTTTGCATGCAAGGCAAACGCCCTACCTCCATGCTATCTCCTTTTTCTTTTTGAATTGCATCCTCACCTGGGAGAATTTAGCAGAAGCACTGGGGTGGTGCTCTGGGGAGCATGTGCCATCAAGAATCCAACTCAGGATCCATATTAGCCAGATTCTCTGCCACTTTAGCTATCTCCATCAGCACACTTCCCCAGCTCTCCAATTGCCCAGAAAAAAAGACTCTTTAGGGGTTTATGTGTAAGTGGAAGCATTTTTGTAGGTTGTATTGAAGAGTCCAGGACGTTGTTTAGACTGAATAGATTTGTTCCTTTTTAGCTTGAGCTTTCACAAGGGAGTTAATGAGTAAGTTGTTTACAGAGGTAATCAAAGGTTTCTACTGAGTAGCTTGCAGATTCACTTCATGCAAGATGGAAAGGAGTCTGATGAGAGACCAACAGTCTCAAGATTTTTCCAAAGCTGATCCTATGGAAGAAAGAAGTATCTTCTTCCAGCTGCCCTCCATCCTCCTCCTGGTAATTAACCAGCCAGAAACTCCAACCTGAATTTTAGCATACACTTCCTAAATGGAATCTGCTTTCCTTTCCTACACTGCAGAGTATGGGCAAGGCAAAGAATTGATCACAGGCATACAGAATGGGGACCTATAACAGATCAAAGCCACTGGCTGTACAGATTAGTTGTTACCAAAGGTAAGGGGGAGACAGGAGTTACAGTCAGGTAAAATGGTTAATTTGTATGGTGAAGTATCACATTGGATGGTTTGGTTTAGTTTGGTTTGGGGCTACACCCAGCAATGTTCAGGGGTTACTCCTGGCTTTGCACTCAGGAATCATCTCCTTAACTCAGGGACTGTATAGGATGTCAGGGATCAAATCTGAGTTGATCCAAGTACAACACACTTATCAACACACCTGTATGTGACCTTTCGACACACCTGTTATGTGCACTTACATAATTTTATAATATATGCTATTGCAGATTTTATTTTATGTTTTATTTTGAGGCCATGCCTAGCAGTACTCAAAAATAGTTCTTGGGCTGGAGAGATAGCATGGAGATAGGGTGTTTGTCATGCATGCAAAAGGATGGTGGTTCGAATCCCGTCATCCCATATGGTCCCCCGAGCCTGCCAGGAGCGATTTCTGAGCATAGAGCCGGAGTAATCCCTGAGTGCTGCTAGGTGTGACCCCAAAAATTTTTTTATTTTTTTATTTTTTTGGGAGATGGGGGTTCACACTTGGTGATGCTCAGGGTTTACTCCTGGCTCTGCGCTCAAAATTGCTACTGGCTTGGGGGACAATATGGGATGCCAGGGGATCAAACTGCAGTCCGTCTGGGTCAGCCGAGTGCTCAAAAATATTTATGAATCTGCATTCAGGGATCATTCCTGGTTGGGCTCTAGGAACCATATGGGATCTTATTGAGAAAAATGCACTATTAACTTATACATAATAAATATGTTCTTTGTTCTCTTTGAAAAGTTTCTACTCCTCTGAAGTTTTAGCATATGAATACTTGGTCTGGTGGAAATTTAAGTCTAAGGAATTGGATTTCTTACCACCACCTGATTTAAGCCCCAAGAAATTCCAAGTAGTGGGTTGATTGGCACTTTGAAACTCCCGTTATAAATAAGCTCCCCAAGTAAAAGGATTATAGAAAGATCTTGAAATGAGGACATTTGTTTCTTTACAGAATTGAAAGACTTGTTTGATGAAAGTGCAGGACAGAAGGCAAGGAAGAACATTGGGCTGCAGGGCAAAAAGAGGAATGTTTGATATCTTTTTAAGTTGATATCTGCATATCAAAAATGGTAAAACTTAATGTTTCTAGTATGTTCACAATATGTACAGTGGTCACCACACCCCAGATAATTCCCATCACTGCCAGGAGACACTCCAGGCTTGTTAACAGTTATTACCTGGTTTTCTCCCTCTTGTCCTCTCACAACTATAACTTGACTCTGGAATTGTTTCCTCTATCTGATGTAAGTGGAGTTGTAAACAATGTGGCCCTGAAATATATTCTGTATAAGGGTAATTCCTTTTGGTACCTGAATAATGTTCTATTTTGTAGACGTATCATGTTTTGTCCATTGCTGGACTTTGGTTGATTTCTATTTTTTGGCTATCACAAAAAATGCTGCTGTGAGCATTTCTATGTAAGTGTGGTTCTAATATAGTTTCAGTTCCCACAAATGTACTTAAGAGTTGAATTGCTTGGTCACTTAAAGTTCTGTTTGTAATATCTTTTGAGTCCTTGAAAAGTGACTTTCCAAAGGAAGTGAATCATGTTCTCTTTATATGAGGTTACCCATATGAAACATGCTGATTCTCTAGGTTATCACCAAGATCTAGAATCCTGTCTTTGAAAATTCTAGCTATCCTAGTGCCTCAATGGCAAACCTATGGCACGTGTGCCAGCAGTGACACGCGAAGGCCTTGCAGCTGGCACTCGGGAAGGGATCCGCAATTAAGATATGCGGCATGGCAGTAGGCGAGTGTGCCAGTGTCTGCTTTGCAGCTCACCTGGCAACAGGGCCGGACTGGCATTGGGAGGATCGGGCATTGTGCGGCACTCAAAAACGTTAGCCATCATTGTCCTAGTGCATTTAAATTGGCTTCTGTGGTTTGGTTTGGTTTTATTTGAGGCCACACTCAGCGGCTCTCAAGAGATACTCCTGGCTTTGTGCTCAATATTTATCCTGGCAGGCTGGGCCATCTAGGATGCCAGGGTTTGGGAATTGAACCCGGTTGTTTGCACAAATGCCCTACCCACTGTGCTATACTTCAACATAGCCTCTGTGGTTTGTATTTTACATTTTGCTAATACTAATTAAGTTGAGTGTGTTTTCATTTGTTTTATTGTTTGTTTGTTTGTTTGTTTGTTTCTGCTGCACTCAGGGTTCACTCCTGTGCACAGAGCCAGGAGTAACCCTTGAGCGCTGCTGGGTATGGCCCAAAAACAAAACAAAAAGTTGTTTTCCACCATATAGCCATCTGTTTTATGAATTCTTCTTTGTATTGCAGCACAAACTGGTGTTTCTGGGCAACTTTGTCATCCAAGGTTCCATTGTGATATGAACACATTCTCATTTCTAACAGTATTTTTCAAAAATTGAGAGTTGACTAAAGTCATTTAAATTTCCTTATTCTTTAGGTTATTTACAACAAGAAAACCTCACTTCTACCTGCCAGACTTTCATTTTGGAAAGTTCAAATTTAAAAGAATATGCCGAACACTGTACAGATGATGGTTTGATTCCAGCCTGCTTATTGGTGAGTGATTTGTTTCTTACATTGACCAGAATCTTGCTATCAACTCAGTATATTGGATGGTGTATGTTCCTGGATGAAAAAGATAGAAAGAGCCAGAGAAGGCTAACTCCTTTCATAATCATGTTTATGCCAAAGCTACTATTACAAATTTGTCACTGAGAATCAGTTTCTTGATAGCATCCTCCTGTCTAGTTAGTCTCATTAGTACTTGTCCTAAGCTTATGTGTTTTGTGATTAGGGTTAAGTATTGTCACTTCGAAAATTCATTTGTTGAATCCCTAAGCCCCCTAGTTTTATCATCATTGGAAGTGAAGACCTTTGGGAAGAGTTCGATTGGTTCTTGTGGCTAAGACCCTCATGATAAAGCTGAGAAGAGGGGAGTGAGGAAGAGAGAAAAGAAATCAATCCTAATTTATTAATTTGTTACTTAAGTCTTTTCTTTTGTCTTTTTGGGTTTTTTGTTTTTGTTTTTGTTTTTGTTTTTTTTTACTTTTTTGGGTCACACCCAGTAGCGTTTGGGTTCCTCCTGGCTCTGTGCTCAGAAATTGCTCCTGGCATGCTCCGTGGACCTTATGGGATGCCAGGAATCAAACTGGAGTCAATCTGGGGTTGACTGCATGCAAGGCAAATGCCCTACTGCTATACTATCGCTCCAGCGATATTTAAGTCTTAATTTGTTACCATACTTTTTGGGAGAGGTCACACCCAGCGGTGTTCAGGGATTACTCCTGGCTTTGTGCCCCGAAGTCACTCCTGGCAGGCTCGGGGGACCATATGGGATGCCAGGATTTGAACCAGCAACGGTCCTGCATTGGCCGCATATAAGACAAATGCCTTACTGCTGGGCTATCGCTCTGGTCCTTAATTTGTTACTTAGGCAGAATCAACTGTCTGAGGTTTTCTATACCAACCCAGCTTTTTGCTTACTTCTAATAAATATAGAAGGTATTTTTATCTAGTCATCTTTTTATTTTTTTAACTTTATTATTTATTGATTGATTGATTGATTGGTTGGTTGTTAGGCCACACCCAGCGGTGCTCAGGAATTACTCCTGGCTCTGCACTCAGAAATCGAATTTGAGAAACTGCTCTCTTGAGTTGGGAAGACTTAGTGGTGTTGAGGATCAGACACACCAGGCCTCCTGCTTGTAGAAGCTTTACTGAACCTGTGGAGCTCTCTCCCAGCACCTCTTTATCCTTTTTAGCTAGTGTGCATTCCAGCTCTTTTACTAATATAGGTAAATATTTTATTTTAGAAAATTGTTGTACTATTGTATCATTTTGGTAAAGCATGATTTTTTTTTTCAGTCCTTATTTGGAAAAAACCTGACAACAATTTTGAATGAATACGTAGCTATGAAAGCAAAAGGTAAGAGTTCAGGTTTAGATGTTTTCCCTTTTTTTTTTTTTTTTTTTTTTTTTTTGGTTTTTCGGGCCACACCCGTTTGATGTTCAGGGGTTATAAGCGCTCAGAAATTGCCCCTGGCTTGCGGTGGGGACCATATGGGACGCCGGGGGATCGAACCATGGTCGTGATCTTTCCTTGGCTAGTGCTTGCAAGGCAGATACCTTACCTCAAGCACCACCTCGCCGGCCCGTTCTTTTCCTTTTATATAGCATTTATCATAATGAGCAGTCACTGCTGTCTTCTGTAAAGTTTTTTTATTCTTCTGGTTCTATATACTTGGGCTATTTGTGTTCAGCCTGGTTCAGGAATACAACAAACTGGATGAGGACCCTTTTCTAAGTTATCTGTTAGGAAAAAGAGTTTTTATATATTCGAATATCACTTACCACATTAAAGAATTAGCATAAAATGATAATATTAAGTAACACTGAGTGCCATCTTTAGTTCTGTGCTTAGTGCTTTCATGTTTTATCTCAGCACATAAACTAAAAAGGGGTATTGGTTTCACCTTATTTGGCCTACCTCCATTCCAGAGAAAAAAATTTCATTGCTCTCCTGGCTGTGCCTTTTTTGTTTTGTTTTTGGGTAGTGTCAGAGATCACTCCTGGCAGGACTCGGAATCAGAATACCAGGATCAAACTTTGGTCAACCACTTGCCCGACCTGCTGTGCTGTCTCCTAGGCCCAAGATTTTAAATATCTTATGAATTTCACGTCTTATACCTGTAAGAGCACAGTCTAAAAAGTATCTGACCTCAGAAATTTTACCTATAATTCTAAGTATAGTTACAGATGACACTTTTTAAGGGAGCTGCTGAGAATCATTGACTTAGACATGAAGCATATGCATACCAACTTTCATATTCTGGAATTTACATTGCCTTTATTATCATCGCTATGAATCAGAAAATTTTTGGATAGGATGGGGTTGTTTGGACTATGCCTATCAGTGCTCAAGGGACTGCTTTGGGTATGCACATGCAAAATCCTTGGAGCTTATCTCCCCAGCCTCCATTATTTTTTCTATTTCGTTTTC
Organism: Suncus etruscus; assembly: GCF_024139225.1. Lineage (NCBI taxonomy): Eukaryota > Metazoa > Chordata > Mammalia > Eulipotyphla > Soricidae > Suncus > Suncus etruscus. Next base: position 24,035,424 of record NC_064855.1, read on the forward strand.
AGGTATCAAATGATATCAAATAGACCAAAGAAGTAGAAGTTTGGTTCATCTGTTTTGTTGTCAATGACTGAGTGAAGTTTAATTATTGGTTTTCTCTTAACTTCATTCAAATAAAATGTTTTTTCTAATTTGATTTCTTAAGAAACTTTTTCTTTTGATTTAGAAACAACAAATGATGTCCCAGCAATAATGTCATCTTTGTGGAAGAAGTTAGACCACACACTTTCTCAGATCAGGTAATAATGGATGTATATTATTAGGGACTGAAGTGACAGACTAGGATTTGATCTTCATCCCATATGGTCCCCTTCCCTTCACCATGGGTAAGCCCCTTCCCTTCAAAAGGTTTATATTTTAAATTTACCAGAATGTCCGGCACCTTGTTTTGTTGTTTTCATTTTAGTTTACTTTGTACTATCCTCTGGCTCAGTTTCTGTGACTCTTGTTGATTGACTTTTTGACATATTTTCTAGGTAGATGGGGCATTTTATTGTACAGTCGAATCCAGTATATTTATTTTTCTTTTCCTTTGAGAATTGGATAAATTTTTCCTAGACAAATTAGGTAAAAGCAGGATTTCTTGAATATATTGAATATATTGAATATAAATTGATTATTAAAATTATGTGTGTGTGTGTGTGTGTGTGTGTGTGTGTGTTTTTAGGGCCCGGAGAGATAGCACAGTGGTGTTTGCCTTGCAAGCAGCCGATCCAGGACCAAAGGTGGTTGATCTGAATCCCGGTGTCCCATATGGTCCCCCGTGCCTGCCAGGAGCTATTTCTGAGCAGACAGCCAGGAGTAACCCCTGAGCACGGCCGGGTGTGGCCCAAAAACAAAAAAAAAAAAAAAAGAAATTAAGATTTAGGGGCCATAGAGATAGCATAGCGGTAAGGCATTTGCCTTTGATGCAGATGGACGGTGGTTCGAATCCCAGCATCCCATATGATCCCCCAAGCCTGCCAGGAGCAATTTCTGAGCATAGAGCCAAGAGTAACCCCTGAGCGCTGCCGAATGTGACCCCCACCCCCCCAAAAAAAAAAAAGAAATTAAAATTTAGAACTGAAGAGATAGTACAATGGGTAGGGCCTTGCATGCCACCATCCTGGGTTTGATCTACGGTTTCATTTGGTCTCTTGAGCCCTCCAGGATGCAGAGCCAGGAGTAACACCTGACCACAGGTTGTGATCCAAACCCCCCTTCCAAAATTTGTTGTCCACACCTCACTAAATAATTGTCTTTTTGTATGTGCCAAAAACATGAATTGCTTTTCCTTTTTTCTTTTTTTATTTAACACTTTATGAATTTATATGTCATCCTTGTACAGGGGCCATGCTAACATTTTCTGGATTGTTCCAGTTTTAGTATATGTGCTGCCGAAGCGACCGCCATAAATTGCTTTTTTAAATAAATTGTTTTTAAGTCATAATTATCTCAAGTCTATATCTAATTAAATAAAAGTATATCTTAGCTACTAATTTTATAGTTGTTAATTACATTATTTTATTTGCTAGGAGCATGCAAAATTCTCCAGGGTTTGCTGCTAATCAGAGAGGTCAGTATTCACGTTCAACTTTATTTTTTTTTTTTTTTTTTTTTTTTTTTTTTTTGGTTTTTGGGTCACACCCGGCTGTGCTCAGGAGTTACTCCTGGCTGTCTGCTCAGAAATAGCTCCTGGCAGGCACGGGGGACCATATGGGACACCGGGATTCGAACCAACTACCTTTGGTCCTGGATGGGCTGCTTGCAAGGCAAACACCGCTGTGCTATCTCTCCGGGCCCTCACGTTCAACTTTATGAATGATGTTTATAAACATTATTCAAACATTGTTTAAACTAAAAAATGTACCAGATGAACACTTTTTAACAATTCATGTGTGCTAAGTATATATTTAATAAAACTGCTGCTTATCTAAGTGCACTTATATTAGGAAATGGGATTTTCATGTATTGCCAGAGAGATAGCACAGGAATAGGGTGTTTGTTTGCCTTGCATGCGGCTGACCTGGGGACGGACCTGGAGCCTGCCAGAATGGATTTCTGAGCACAAGCCAGGGGTAACTCCTGAATGCCACCGGGTATTTGGCCCAAAAAACCAAAATAGTATTTTCATGTATTACAAAGAATTGAGTTGAAATGAGACTTTTTTTTTTTTTAATATGGAACGCTTCACGAATTTGCATGTCATCCTTGTGCAAAAGCCATGCCAATCTTCTCTGCATCATTCCATTTTTAGTATATGTGCTGCCGAAGCGAGCACTGAAATGGCTCATTTTTAAAGTATCATTCTGTTTTGTAATTTTTGGAAGTGCTATCAGTATAAATTACTAAGAAATGGTCTCATAGCTTCCTGAAGAGTGCTCACTTTAGTTTTGTCTTATAAAGTTATCACTTGAGGGGCCGGAGAGATGGCGCTAGAGGTAAGAAGCCTGCCTTGCAAGCGCTAGTCAAGGAAGGACCACGGTTCGATTCCCCGGCGTCCCATATGGTCCCCCCAAGCCAGGGGCAATTTCTGAGCACTTAGCCAGGAGTAACCCCTGAGCATCAAACGGGTGTGGCCCCCCCCAAAAAATATTATCACTTGAACTTGGTTGATACTTTGACATACAGTATGAACAATAGAACTGTCCAATACTATGTAGGGTAGATAACATGAGATTTCTTTCACAATGTCCTGCCGCCTCTGATGTTGAATCAGTTCAAACACTGTTGTGTTTCAGCCCGCACAAGAAATGGAATCGCTGAGATCAAACGACAGAGAAGACTTGCGTCTCAAACAGTGCCTAGCAGTTTTGAGTTGCTGCCTTTACCTTGTCTTCCAGAACAGTTTGCTGCTTCTCCATTAACAGCTGCACAAGTTTTTACTCGGCCAGCTGGGCAGATTTCAACTCCATTAAGGTCAAATTTTGTTGTGGTCAACCATTCACAGTCTCAGGACACTGTGAACAGTAAGATTAAGTTTTATGCTAATTCTCTTTTTAATCAAGATTTTTGGAATAAAAAATTTGGAGTAAAACTTTGGAGTAAATTTTTACTTATAAAATTTTTCATAAAACAGGTTAAGGGCTAGAGCAATAGAACAGCAAGTAAGAGGGCAGAGTGATAGCACAGTAGTAGGACACTTGCCTTGCATGCTAGACTTAGGGACATTTTCCATAGGGTGCTTGGCTTGCATTTGGATGACCTGCGTTCAATCCCCAGCACTCCACATGGTGAACATAGTTAGGTGGCTCCAAAACAATAAAACCAGGCTTTTTTCTTTTTTTTTTTTTTGGTTTTTGGGCCACACCCGGCAGTGCTCAGGGGTGACTCCTGGCTGTCTGCTCAGAAATAGCTCCTGGCAGGCGCAGGGGACCATATGGGACACCGGGATTCGAACCAACCACCTTTGGTCCTGGATCGGCTGCTTGCAAGGCAAATGCCGCTGTGCTATCTCTCCGGGCCCAAAAAACCAGGCATTTTTAATATGGGATTTTTCTTCTTTTATTTGTTTGTTTTTTATCATACCTGGCAGCGCTCAGGGGTTACTCCTGGCTCTAAGCTCAGAAATCACTCCTGGCAGGCTAGGGGGACCATATGGAATGCCGGGATTTGAACCACCATCCATCTCTTCAGCCCCTAATATGGGATTTTTCTAAATAAAGCACAACTTTGGGCTCTATTCTTTTCTTTTTTTTTTTTTTAACTAAAAGTAGCCCTTGTGGTGCTTGTCCATATTTTACCTGCTGCTTACTGTTGGTCATGCTAGTCTACTTCTTGAATGAAGGAATATTTTTATCCATTTTGCCTCCATCTGTATGTGCTTAAATCCAAGGCAGGAGCTATAGGATAGCCAGTAGGGTTTCTTGCCTTACTTGTGGCTGACCCACATTATATCCTCAGCCCCAAATAAGTTCCCCCAAGTTCTTCCAGGAGGTCAGCCAGAAGTAAGCCCTAAGAACTACTGAGTTTGAACCCAAGAGAGTAAGAAAAATAAAGGAAATAATGGGCCAGAGAGATAGCATAGCGGTAGGGCTTTTGACTTGCATGCAGCCGAAAAAGGACAGATGGTGGTTCGAATCCCAGCATCCCATATGGTCCCCCTAACTTGCCTGGGGCAATTTTTGAATACAGAGCAAGGAGTAACCCCTGAACGCTGCAGGGTGTGACCCCCAAAAATGGAAGGGGGAATTCTTTACATTCCTGCATATACATCATTTTAGAGCTAAGGAAAACTTAAGGCAAGAGCTATAGTATTGTAGGTAGGGCATTGGCCGTGCACATTGTCTACCTGGGTTTGATCCTGGGCTCTCCCATTTGGTTTCCCAAGCCTGCCAGGAGCGATCCCTGAGCACAGAACTCAGAATATCAGAATAAGCTTTGAGCACCACCAGGTGTGGGGAATAAAAAACAGACTTTTGTTTGTTTTGGTTTTTGGCCATTCCCAGCAGGTCTTAGGTGACTATATGGGATGCCAGGGATCCAACCTGGGTTGGTCGCATGCAAGGCAAACACTACCCACAATGCTATTGCACACCCACTGCCCACTATTGCTATTGATATCCAGCCCCAGACATAATCTGTTATATCTAGTTTGTTGTTAGTTGAAATTACATTGAAAACACATGATGGTAAAGAACAAATGAATGAGTTAATCATAGTAGTAGGCCTTTCAGCATTTCCATACCTGGGGGCTGGCAACAGTCCTTCCAATAGTGGTTGAAAGGTATTGTTGTAATAAGCTTCAGAGGCCAGGAAATGCAGGACATGTTCCCTAACTCAGTCTTGTTTCCAGGATTGCATGACCACCTGAACACCACTTGGTTTAGACATAGAGTTCCCATGTATTGTCGGAGTGACCTTGGTGATCCTTTTCATCACTCTTACTTGCTGGGACCCTCAGGCCCTCTGACCACCTTGAGAGGCCCTCCCAAAAATAATTAATAAAAAGAAGCATTTATAGTGTAGGTGAATTTTAGACTACCATGTTTTTGTCTTTAATTGACACTATATTTTGTATGTTTGTTGTACAGCCTCAAGTTATAGTGGTTTTATTTATTTACTTGCTTATCTTTGGCCACACCCAGTGGTGTTCATGTGTTACTCCTGGCTCTTGGCTCAGAAATCACTCCTGGCAGGCTTGGGGTACCATATGGGATGCCAAAGATAGAACCTTTGGTTGGCTGAATGCAAGGCAAACTCCCTACCCATTGTGCTATTGCTCTGACCCCCTATGTTTATTTTTTTTACTGTCATCTATAGTACCATCAACGTGGGCACTTGGCATTAGATATATGCTAGCTGAATTTAATCTGAAATTGCCATCAAGAAATGCCAAAGTTAAAATAGCACAGCAGTAGGGAGTTTGCCTTGCACATGGCCAACCCAGGATAGACCTGAGTTCTTCCCTGGCATCCCATATGGTCCTCCAAACCTGCCAGGAGTGATTTCAAGCTCAGAGCCAAAAGTAACCCCTGAGCACTGCCGGGTATGGCCCAAAAACCAGAAGAAAAAAAAAGCTGATGTTTAGAAAACCAGTCAGTGTTCTTAACTTACTTTATTTTCTGAAATACAGCTGGAGAAACTTTAAATATCATTTCTGGTCCTCAAGAAAAGAAAAATCATGCCAGTTTAATGTCTCCTGGTAGACGCAAAAGGTAAATGTCAGTTTCCAAACACCTTTGATATCCTAAGATACTTGGGTTGTAAAATATAGATGTAGATATATAGATAACAAGCTTGGGAAAGTTCTTGACACTGTTTATTCTAAACACTTCCCCCACCCCCATCCCTCATTTCCACATTGTGACCTTCCTTTAGTTAGATCAGGTCTCAAAATAATGGCTACACTTCATTGGCAGTATGTTTAAATGAATATAGACAGCATGATTTAAGGCCTTGGGTATGTATTTAATCAATTGATGGGAACTTTTTCAGTTGTTTGGTTTGGTTTGGGTTTTTGGGCCACACTCACTGATGCTCAGAGGTTACTCCTGACTGTGCACTCAGAAATTGTTCCTGGCTTGGGGGACCTTATAGGACATCAGGGGATTGAACTGAGGTCCTTCCTAGTCAGCCACGTGCAAGGCAAATGCCCTACCACTGTGCCACTGCTCCAGTCTCTGGAGTTATTTCTTTTTTTGTTTGTTTTTTTGTTCTGTTTTGTTTTGGTTTGGGGCCACACCTGGCAGTGCTCAGGGGTTATTCCTGGCTATCTTCTCAGAAATAGCTCCTGGCAGGCATGGGGGACCATATGGGACACCGGAATTCAAACCAACCATCTTAGGTCCTGGATCAGCTGCTTGCAAGGCAATCACCGCTGTGCTATCTCTCCGGCCCCTGGAGTTATTTCTTGAGCAAAAGTCTTTGTTTCCTTAGTCCATATATCTCTGTTTGAAAACTCAGAACAAAGAGCTTAGTTTTTTATTTATTTTTCTGGGAACAGGGAGATTTTTCCCAGGGCTAGAACATTTGCTTCATATGTAGGAGTTCTAGTTTTAATCCTTGGCACCACTGATTATTGCCCCCAAACAAGTCTTTCCCTGGGGCTGTGGCTGTGGAACATGAGTGTGAGCTTAGAGTCAGACACCACCACTACTTCCCACATCGCTGGCTAGGGACCATGCTGGCCTAAGACTGCAGAGTATGACACATTCTTTACATTGTTGTTGTTTTGTTCCTGTTTTCTCAACTGCCATTCTTTTGCACCTCCTTTGAGGAGGCTGACCTCTGTGAGGGCAATTCTGGGGCTCGATGGTTGGCTTGTTTCCCAGGGTTGATGTCTGCACCTGCACCTGCACCTTTCAGCCACTTGCAATTTGCGATATTCGCATGTTCGTTTTTGTGCTGGAAGGGATGGGTTGGCACCAAGGAGTGGCACACAAGAAACCAGACGGAATTAGGAGAAAAGTATAATTTGTCCAGGGAGTGTCAAGCAGCCTTTTGGATCTTACTGAGCCAGCCAATCTTTTCTCTGCTGCTTTCCCTGCCATTTTTATTAGCCAGGGTTTAACATCACCTGAGGATTGATGTAATTAAGGGTATTTGTGCTAATTAACTTAGAAAAGGTGAAAGTAGAGGTCGGAGAGATAGCATGGAGGTAAGGCATTTGCCTTGCATGCAGAAGGACGGTGGTTTGAATCCCGGCATCCTATATGGTCCCCCAAGCCTGCCAGGAGCGATTTCTGAGCGTGGAGCCAGGAGTAACCCCTGAGCGCTGCTGGATGTGACCCAAAAACCAAAAAAAGAAAAGAAAAAAAAGAAAGCAAAGGTGAAAGTAAAAAAGTGATTTTACAGGTGTATGACAACAACCTCGGTCTTCTTTGTTTCATACTTGTCCATTTAACCACATAAAATGTAAAGTAACTCCAATATCTAATGTTTGTAGATATCCTAATTTTAAATATATTTCAGTATTTTGGTTCTTTTAGAAATCCAATAATGTGCATAATCTTTTCTCATAGATTAAATTGCTAAGTGATTTAGTGCTGGAAAGACAGTACAGCAAGGAAGGTGCTTCTCTTGCATGTCTCTGACCCGGGTTTGACCCCCAGCACCCCATATAGTCCCCTAGGTATGATCATAAGTGCAGAGCCAGGAGTAAGTACTGAGTATAGCCAAAAACAAAAAATTTAAGTGATTAGAGTTAGTCCTCAAATTTGTTCTGAATTCCAGTTTGTAAAGGCTTTTCATTCCCACCACCTAAAAAATGTCTGCTCTACTGTGATCTTAGGATTTATATTTATATAGATAATTAATAATTACATGGAATCTGTTACAGTAGTTAAAAAGCAGTCTTTTAAAATGTGTTCCAGTGAATCACAAAGGAAAGGTATCACTTTATCTGGGCCTCATTCAACAATAAGAAATTTCCAGGATCCAAATGCTTTCGCAGTTGAAAAAGTAAGTGAGCTTCCCCAAATTTACATTTTGTGTACTTTTTCCCCTGTATTTTAAATATTGACAAGTACAGAAGTGTGTGCATAGTGTGCATGTCTAAGTGTTTCCCTTAAGTTTATTAGATCTGCCTCGGGACAGAGTAACCAAGGTTCAGTACAGTTCAATCACAATTATTTGTGTAAAAAGCTACAAGGAAGAATCACATTTAAGAAAATTGTTGCCAAATTATTCAGCTTAATAGAGCATTTTACTGGAAATAGATTATTATTATTGTCATTATTATTATTATAATCATCCTGGGGCCAGAACAATAGCACAGTAGTGGGTAGGCTGTTTGCTTGGATGCTGCTGACCTTATATAGACCTAGGTTGGATCCTCTGTGATCACTGAGCCTGCCAGGAGTAAGCCCTGAGCTCGACCAGGTGTGGCCCAAAAAACAAGACAGACAAAAAACCAGATTATTGTAAACCTTACATGAAAAGCCATTGTTTGGAACTTACTGTTCTGCAATCAGTGAGCAGAATCAAAGGATGTAGGAAAACAGTTACAAAAGTGTTTGAGTGGTGATAAGAAGTGAGCCAACAAAACTTTTGATTGGCTGCTAAATTTCAAAACTATCTAGCTTTCATTAATTTTTCCTGTATAACAGTGATTCCTTTTGCTGATACTGGTTTTCTTCTTTAGCAAATGGTTATTGAAAATGCACGAGAAAAAATACTCAGCAACAAATCTCTTCAAGAAAAGCTTGCAGAAAACATTAATAAATTTCTAACCAGGTAAGCTCTGTGTTTCATATATCTAATTGGGAGCCAGAGCAATGATGGTCTGACTACATGTTAAATTCCCAAGCATTGCAGGAGTGACCCTCTCTGAGCACAAAGATAAGAGTACCCCTTGAGCACCACTAGGTGTGGCCCCCAAAGCTCAAGATGAGTAAATTGTCTAATTGGTTTTGCCTAATTAAGAACTAGCTAAAAATGTTTTCATTCTGCATTGTAGTGACAACAATGTTGCTCAAGTACCTAAGCAAACAGATAGCAATCCCACTGAACCAGAAACTTCAATTGATGAACTTTTGGGACTTCAGGTATGCCTATGGTTGGCGTGTGAGTCTATTTATACTAACTTATAACTGAATGTATTTAGTTTCTTTTCAAGTGATTGTTGAAGAGTAAATTCAGAAAATGATTTTAATTACTAAGAGTTAATTAACAGGGGTCGGAACGATAGTATATAGGATAGGCCACTTGCCTTGCATATACCTGATTTGGATTTAATCCTGGCACCCCCTGTGGTCACCAGACCTGCCAGCAGTGACCCCTCAGCACTGCCAGGTGTGGCTCAAAAATTATAAAGAAAATATTAGTATTTTTATTTAAATGGTAAATTACATTATTTAAAAGTAAAAGTTAATATATCCTTGAGCTAGAGTAAGCGCTAATGTGTAGCGCTTGCCTTGAATGAGGCCCACCTGGGTTCTATCTTCCATCACATATCATCCCCCAAGCACCCACCGGATGTGATTTCCCCCCTCCCCCCATAAAAATAGTAGTTGTACAAATAGGATAAAATGGTCTGAAATACTTAGGAATCTGTAGATCATACCTGGGGTGCGCAGAGCTCATTTTTGGCTCCCAGCCAGATCTATAAGGCAAAAGCCTTGACTTCTTTTTATTTGTTGTTTATATATTTGGGGATTTGGGGCCACACCTGGCAGCGCTCAGGATACTCCTGCCTCTACACTCAGAAATTGCTCCTGTCAGACCCAGGGGATACCATTTGGGATACCAGGGATTGAACCCGGGTCCGACCTGGTCATCCACGTGCAAGGCACATTGTGCTATCTCTCCGGCCCCAAAAGCCTTACTTCTATATTGTCTTTCTGGATTGTGCTTTTTATTCTGTAATAAGTTTTTTTCCTTTTCAAATAAAAAAAATTACGTATATCAGGTTTACATGAAAATTTGACTAAAACTCTTTTAACATTATTTTAACGTTTTAAGTTAAGGTGCTTGCCTTGCATGTAGCCACCACTTTCAATCCTCTGGATGTATATGGTCCCTTGAGCAATGCTCAGGGTGGCCTGTCAGTATGCAGTGGTCCTCAAACTTTTAAAATAGGGGCCAGTTCACTGTCCCTCGGACATATGGAGGAACATACTATAGAAAAACAAAAACTATGAACAAATTCCCATACACACTGCATATAATTTTTAAATGAAGAAACAAAACGGGAACAAATGCAATATGTGGCCCACAGGACTACTGGAGAGGACGTGACCCAAAACAAAGAAAAAATGTCTTTAAATCGTTTATTTTATATACTGTTTTAGGATCCATTTTCAGTCCAGGCTTTTTATCTGCATTCTCCAGCCATTAAGCTCGTAATCATATTCCAGTGCAAAATGTTGGTCTAATACAGTGTGACTTACTGACTAGTCCTTAATATTTTGTTGGTATTAAATGATTTGATAGGTTTGTTTCCCTTTTTACAGAACGAAATCCACATGTCTGAAGAAGTTATACAAGATATATTAGAGCAGACAGAATCTGATCCAGCTTTTCAAGCATTATTTGATCTCTTTGACTATGGTAAGTAAACCATTTAAGTCAATTAGAAGGAAAAGGTTCCTTTTTTATTGTTGCTCTTGCTTTTTGGCTTTTGTGAGGGGGTTTGGTGTCTTTTTTTTTTCCCTTGGGTCACATCCAGCTCCATGATGAGGGGGCCCTCCTAGCTCTGTGCTTAAAGCACCCTCTGGTGCCAGGAATCGAATCAGGGTCCCCTGCATTAGACCATGCCCTGCAGCCTTTGAGCCGTCTTCCAGTACTGAGCCACTGTGCCAGGTATTCTAGAAGAGAAGGGGCTTGAGAACACAGAGCTGGGGCCGGGAAGGTGGCGCTAGAGGTAAGGTGTCTGCCTTACAAGCGCTAGCCAAGGAACGGACCGCGGTTCGATCCCCCGGCGTCCCATATGGTTCCCCCAAGCCAGGGGCGATTTCTGAGCACATAGCCAGGAGTAACCCCTGAGTGTCAAACGGGTGCGGCCCAAAAACCAAAAAAAAAAGAGAACACAGAGCTGCTGAACCCAATGTATCTGGAGAGCACTAGTGCCATCACCCAGCAGTATTCGGGATATGTGATGCTGGAGCTCAAACAGGTCAATCTACCTAGCCCTGGCTTTGACTCGGACTTTAGCTTTGTGTTTTGTTTTTGTGGACAATTTTGTGCCTGTCAACTTAAGTATTATCTACTCATACCGAGAGTGATTATGTATGAAGGGAGTTTGGAAACTCACTATGGCTTTTGGCCTGCCTAAAGCAATACAGAACATTATCTTGGAGTGCTGTGGAGATGCTAGTAGGTTGACCTTCCAGGTAATTCTGACGTAGGCTAAATTAACAAAATTATTTAACAAAAATAATTAACAAAACTATTCCTCTGAGTACTAGGGATGCAGCTCAGTAGTAGAGCATTTGCCTTGCTTGTGTGAAGATCTGGATTCAAATTAGCTGCTGCCAAGGGGAAAAAAGGTGCTGGAACAACTAACTGATCTAGGAGTTGGAGCCAGGCCTGTGTGCACCATCGATATCACGTGGCCTGAGCAGTAGGGAATGCCATTGACCCTGAGCAGTTGTGTAGGTTTCTCCAGGAATAGTACACCTCCTTGCCATTCTTTGGGAGACCTGACAGAAAACCTACAAATATGGTAGGAAATCCTCACACGCGTCAATAATAGTAATGCAACTTAAGAATATTCTAAAGTGAGGCCAGAAAGATAGTACTTCATGGAAGGTGTTTGCCTTTTATGTAGCCGAAACTAAATTTAGTGCTGGTACCCTATATGGTCCCCCCAATCTCACTAGGAGTGATCCCTGAGTGAAAGCCAGTAGTAAGCTCTAGCACTGCTGAGTGTGACTCAGAAACAAAACCAAATATCCAAAAGTTTTTTTTGTTTGTTTTTGTTTTTGTTTTTTGTTTTTTGTTTTGGTTTTTGGGTCACACCCGGCATTGCTCAGGGGTGACTCCTGGCTGTCTGCTCAGAAATAGCTCCTGGCAGGCACGGGGGACCACATGGGACACCGGGATTCGAACCAACCACCTTTGGTCCTGGATCGGCTGCTTGCAAGGCAAACACCGCTGTGCTATCTCTCCGGGCCCACCCCCAAAAGTTTATCATTAAAATCTAAGTTTAACATTTGCCTTACCACTAAGCTGTATTGACGCTAATTTTTAATTTGGTCATCTAACCAATTGTTTCCCTGTTCCCTTTTTAACAGGTAAAACAAAGAATAATAAAAATAAATTTGGTCATTTAACCAGTTGTTTTCCTGTTCCCTTTTAACAGGTAAAACAAAGAATAATAAAAATATTTCACAAGGCCTTTCTGTTCAGCATATGGAAACCAGTCCCACTTTAGGCTTAGCAGATGAAACTAATGTAGCAGTTAAAGATTCTTTTAAATCAGAAGAATCTGGTAAGATTTTGATTTTGTTAATATCAATTTAAATCCTAGTATTAGTCTAAGTATCCAAAGGCAGAAGATGATTTTTAAAGTGTTCAAATTATCCCCTAGATCATTTTCATTTTTTTCTCTTTGTTAAAATAAAATTTCCTGGGAGTTGAGTACTTTGACTTAGATTTAGTTTCATTTTTTTAATTTTGCTGTAAATTACTGACTTCACACAATTCTGTATTAATAGTTTTAGATAGAAGCCAGAGAGATAACACAGTGGTAGGACATTTGCCTTGCACGCAGCCAACCCAGGATGGACGGTGATTGAATCCCAGCATCCCATATGGTCCCCGAGCCTGCCAGGAGTAACCCAAGTGCTGCTGGTGTGACCCAAAATAAAAATAGTTTTAGACAGTTTGACCAAATCTCTAATGTTAACCATAATTTTTATTGAAGCACAGATTTTCATTCCTTGTATATATCATTAATACAACTAAGCAAGTTTAGCTGACCACTGTACTTCTGTATTTCATATTTTGGGAGGAAATGATATATAACAATGAGGTTTCTTAGCTATTCCTATTACTAATTGGCAAAAACTAAGTTCTCTATTTCAAACTCATAATCTAACATTATATAACTGTACACTAACTATTTAAAGAAGGTGTAGGCTGGAGCAATAGCACAGCAGGTAATGTGTTTGCCTTGCACATGGCTGACCCGGCTTTGAGCCTCAGCATCTCATTTGGTTTACAAAGCCAGGAGTAATACATAAGCACTGCCAGGTGTGGCCCCAAAACAAACAAAAATAAGGTGTGAATAAGTTGCTATTTGATATATCTGCTGATTTCAGTTTTTATTATCAAATATAAACCATGAACAGAAGAGAACGATAAAAATGTTTGCAGGGATTGGGGCCAGAGCACAGGGGATAGGGTATGCACACAACTGATCTGGGACCAACCTGGGTTCAATCCCCAGCATCCCATATGGTCACCTAAGCCTGCCAGGAGTGATTTCTGAGCACAGAGCCAGGAGTAATCCCTGAGCGCCACCAGGTATGGCTCTAACAAAACAAACCAAAAAAATGCAGGGGGTTGGAAAGAGAACACATGGGTTAGGGCATTTTCTTTGCATATCTGGCCCTGATTCAGTCCTGGGTACCATATGTCCACTTTACACTAGGTGTGGGAACCCTCTCTCTCCAAAAAAAACTTTAAAATGTAAAAAGAGTTAAAATAGGGCCGGGAGAGATAGCACAATGGTGTTTGCCTTGCAAGCAGCCGATCCAGGACCTAAGGTGGGTTGGTTGGAATCCCGGTGTCCCATATGGTCCCCCGTGCCTGCCAGGAGCTATTTCTGAGCAGACAGCCAGGAATAACCCCTGAGCACCACCGGGTGTGACCCAAAAACCAAAAAAAAAAAAAAAAGTTAAAATATATATACACCACAGGGCCGGAGAGATAGCAAAGCGGTAGAACTTTTGCGTTGCACACGGCCAATCCACGACAGGATAACCCAGTTACATTCCCGGCATTCCATATGGTCCCCTGAGCCTGCCAGGGGCAATTTATGGGTGCAGAGCCAGGAGTAACACCTGAGCATCGCCAGGTGTGGTCCAAAACGACATACATATATAGTTATGGGTTTCTTCTGAGATATGTATATTAATATATATTATATATAATAATAAGATAAGATATATATTATATATCTCAGAAGATACCCATATATATACATATACACACAGCTCATTTAATTACAGTATCAGAAGATACCCATATAACCATCTCTAAAAATGTGAATACCATCAATTCTTCGCAAACTTCTATTTGTAATCATTCCTGTTCACAGTTCCTTTTATTTCTCATCCTTAAAAAAAAAAAACCGGGGCTGGAGAGATAGCATGGAGGTAAGGCATTTGCCTTTCATGCAGAAGGACAGTGGTTCGAAGCCCAGCATCCCATATGGTCCCCTGTGCCTGCCAGAGGCGATTTCTGAGCATAGAGCCAGGAGTAAACCCTGAGTGCTGCCGGGTGTGACCCAAAAAGCAAAACAAAAAAACAAGACAAGCATTATCCTGATATCTTGCACTGCCTGCTAAAACACATTCCTTTTTTGAACAACTTCTGTTCACTTTTCCTTTTCACTTCTTCGTTTTTGGGCACAAACAGGGATGTTCAGTGGTTAACGCTGCCTCTGCACTCAGGAATTACTCCTGAGATGCTGTGCATTGAACCTGGAACGGCTACATGCAAGGCAAGCACCTTAATCACTATTATCTCTCTAGCCTTGGCCTCCTTTTATTCGTGTGTGTGTGTGTGTGTGTGTGTGTGTGTGTGCGTGTGTGCACGCGCCTCCTATTATTCGTGTGTGCGCACACCACCCTGTGGCGCTGAGGGGTAACTCCTGGTTTTGCACTTAGAAATTGCTCCTGTCTCGGGGGACCATATGGGATGCTGGAGATCAAATCTACGTTCGTTCTGGGTCAGCCACATGGAAGGCAAATGCGCTACCACTCTGGCCCTAGCCCTCTATTTTTCGTAGCAGGATATACCAAAATAATTTCTGCTTGGGGGACTGGAGCAATAGAGCAGTGGTAGGGCATTTGCCTTGCACGCAGCTGACCCAGAATGGACCCCGTTTGATCCGTGGCATCCTATATGGTCCCCCAAATCAGGAGTGATTTCTGAGCACAGCCAGGAATAACCCCTGAGTTCACTGGGTGTGGCCAAAAGGAAGGAAGGAAGGAGGGAGGAAGGAGGAAAGGAAGGAAGGGAAGAAGGAAGAAAAGCCTCTGATAGCTTTCAGGTTTCACATCATCACTTCCTACACTGGTTTAAGACTATTTCAAGGGCCCGGAGAGATAGCACAGCGGCGTTTGCCTTGCAAGCAGTCGATCCAGGACCAAAGGTGGTTGGTTCGAATCCCGGTGTCCCATATGGTCCCCCGTGCCTGCCAGGAGCTATTTCTGAGCAGACAGCCAGGAGTAACCCCTGAGCACCGCCGGGTGTGACCCAAAAAAACCAAAAAAAAAAAAAAAAAAAAAAGACTATTTCAAGAGGGTAATGAACGATAGCACAGCAGCTAGGGCTTGTGCCTTTGCACACAGCCAACCACAGTTCAATCCCCAGCATATCCCAAATGGTGTCCCACATCTGCCAGGATTAACTCCTGAGTGCCATTGGTTATGGCCCCAAAAAAACAAAAACAAAAGAATCTCAGAATACTTTCCTGCTTTGAGTCCTCTACCTACATCCAGGCTCAATTCTCCATTTTTCTTAGACTGAAATTTTGTGAGCTATGTATCTTTTTCTCCAGTTTTGTTTTGTTTTGGGCCACACTCAGCAATGCTCAGGGCTTACTCCTGACTCTGCTCAGAGATCAGTCCTGGTAGTGCTAAGGGGAACATAGGAGATACCAGAGATTGAACCCAAGTCAGCCATATTACACAGGGGAACACCCTACCTCTTTGTTGAAACTTATTGCCCCTGAATTTAATGGTTTAGCAAAAATTTCAGCTAATCTCCCCCACAATAAGGACTCAGATATGTTCTATGCTAATCTACATGAAAATGAACATGGACAAAATTAAGTAGTAGTTAATATACATTTTTTTCATCTTTCCTATTGCTGTTTTTCTGTCTTTTATATATTACTTCATGGTGATATAGGTATGCTTATTTTTGAAAAAATTTTAAGCAATTTAAATTGTATTTTGGAGGCTTTGGAGATCATATCCAGTGATGCTTTTTAGCTATTTCTGGCTTAGTGCTCAGGATTGACCCATCTCAGTGCTTGGGAGACCCTAGGGCCGTGCCAGGATAGAACTGAGGTTAGCAGAATGCAAGGCAAGTTCCTAAACCTAATTTCTCTAAAAGCAAAGTAGTAGTCATGTGGTTGATGTTTGGTAAAATGTTAAATTACCATTTAAATGTTAAATGCTGAATGTTAAGCCATACAAATACGAACAAATATTCATCAATAGAAATGAAAAAAGCTGAGTGGCTGGAGTGATTGCATAGTAGTAGGTCATTTGCCTTGCACATGGCCAACCCGTGACAGACCCAGGTTTGATCCCCAGCATCCCATATGGTCCCCTGAACCTGCCAGGAGTGATTTCTGAACACAGAGCCAGGGGTAACCTCTAAACACTGCCAGGTGTGGTTCAAAAACAAAACAAAAAGATTGTTGAAAAGTCCCAACTTTTGAAACAGTTGCTTGTTTGGAACCTTTTTCTTTTTCTTTTTAATACCCAGAAGAATGATGAAATTTTTATCAGATTTTCATTTTGTCAAAGCCAAAATTATTTTCTTGGCAAAAATGGATGTTATAGTACAGATTACAATTCAAGCGATACATGCTTACCATATTTTATCTTGCTATTTTCTAGATTATCAGTCTGGTGGACCCTCATTTTGTGCATCCTTTCAGAATGAAGAAACTGCAGCAGCTCTGAATAATGTCAGCAGCCATCATGAGCTTAGACAGGAAGCCCAGGAACAGTTTTCCACCGTAAGCCCTGGCATCCAGAAGAAGGCCTTTAAAATTGTGGTTCCTACTGAACAGAAGTGTAATCTTGATATTAACTTTGAATCTGTGCCTAATTTGAATGATTTTAACCAAAGAGAAAATTCTGGTCCTGAATGTAATCAGCATTGTGCTGACTTGTACACAAGTGAGATGTCCACAGAAACAGAAATAGCTTTGGAGGTTGAGAAGAATTCTTTGTGCCCAGATGTACAGAACGAGCCTCAGTTGCAGCCCAATCAGTCTGATATGCCAGTAACTACATTTGTTTCCCTTGATGGTGATACTGACAATGAAAATGTAATTCTGCCTGGGAAAAGCACTCAGCTTTTATCTCAAAGTACTCCACTCACTGGAAAGTCATCAAAAAACATTACATTTTCTGAAACTTCTAACGATAGCGGAGGTCTTAAAACTAGTTTACCAGGTTCCAAGTCACCAGATTCTAATGAAATTAACCAGAGTAAACTTGAAGTTAATGAGGTATTAACAGTTGGATCCCAACTATCAGACTGCCAAGACAGTTCTTTACTTCAACATAAAGCACTGCTTGAGTCTGCTGAAAGTTCAAAATTAAATGTATCTGAACAGCAAAAGGAACTTCACCCTGGAGATTCAGTATCTTTAAATAAACAACCACCTAATGATTCCTCTTCTGCTGAGTTAAATAATGCAGAGCTTGAAACTCAACACTCTGAGTCTGAGAAGGGCCTTGCAGATTCACAGGAGCCTTTATCGTCTATAAAAGAAAATGGAGACAATAATTTTATCTCTTTAGGTGAAAATGATAACTGTGAGGAAGTTACAGTAATGCCTCCGGAAGGTGATATAGAAAACAAACGCTCTCTTCGTTCCGAGTCCGTCTGCTCTTCAACTGGTAATTCCTATCCTGAGTCGCAAGGCACTATTGATAAACCTACTAGCAGCAGTTCAGATGAGATAGATGGAGCCAATATTGTTTCTCTCAAAATTATTATCAGTGATGATCCATTTGTTTCCTCTGATACTGAGCTGAGCAGTGCTGTTTCTAGTATTAGTGGAGAAAACTTGCCGACTATCATTTTGTCCTCTTCCACTAAATCGTCTGCCCAGAATGCAGAATTAGCTAAAGGCCTATCTTCAAAAGAAAATACACCTTCAGTGTCCTCAAAATCCTCGTCTGCTGAAGAAGTAGAGGATTCAGCCTCTGTGGAACAGAGTGTCTTAGCTGTCAAACCTGAAGACTCTGCCATAACTAATACTCAGAACGAAGATGGTGCAGCTTTTTCAGCTAAGGTTGGATCGAGTGTGTCGAAGGACACCAGATTTATACAGCTGATGCCAGCTACAACCACGACGTTTGGCAGTTCCAACAACATTCTGATAGCTACCTGTGTAACAGACCCGACTGCCTTAGGAGCCACTGTCGCTCAGTCTAATGTGGTAGTATTGCCTGGAAACTCAGCACCCATGCCCACTCAGCCTCCAGCACCTCAGTTACAGACACCACCAAGGTCAAATGGTGTGTTTGCTCTCGGCCAACCTGTGTCACCCAACTTTTCACAAGGTAACACTAGTGACTTGTTGGCAGTTAATGACTAGGCTTAAATACATGCCACAGAGTTCCTGCTTTTATAGGTATGTTTGAAACTTAAGAAACAATTTTTCCTGTCATTAAGAAAAAAGGGTTATTTTGAAGTTTTTTTCTCTAGAATGAAATTTAATTCCTCTGGGCAGTTATTGATTTGGGTTTTAATGTTTTAACCAAAGCTGATAGGGCTCACGGTGCTGGGGATTTAACTCATGTTGACTACATACAAGGCAGGTCCCCTCCCACTGTTCTACCTCTTGAGACCTCTGACCTGCACCCCCCCCCAACCCCAATTTTCTCATTGACTTTTTTTTGGGAGCAGGGTCAGGAAACACTTTTGCAGTGGGCCAACCAGGGAGTAGCATCTTCTGTGGGTCCTACAGCACAGGCAAGTGTGTCCAGGGGAGCCAGTGAAGAGCCAAACCAGAACCCCTGATTCGGAGGGTGCTATATAGTCCAGATCCAGATGTTCCCACTCCTCTTTTCTTTTTTTGTTTAGTTATATTTTGTGGGGGGTCAAATCCAGTGATGCTCAGGAGTTACTCCTGGCTCTTTACTCAGGAATTACTTTTGGCCATTTGAGAGTATTTAGGAAGCTGGTGATCAAACCTGGGTCAGCCACATTCTGACCTACCCACAGTACTATCTTTTCTGCCCATCCTCCTATTTTGCAGGAGTCAATTTTTTTAAATAATATCTTTTTTTTTTTTTTTTTTTTTTTTTTTTTGGTTTTTGGGCCACACCCGTTTGACACTCAGGGGTTACTCCTGGCTATGTGCTCAGAAATCGCCCCTGGCTTGGGGGGACCATATGGGACGCCGGGGGATCGAACCGTGGTCCTTCCTTGGCTAGCGCTTGCAAGGCAGACACCTTACCTCCAGCGCCACCTACCCGGCCCCAAATAATATCTTTTTTTAAATGTCATGATTACATGATTGTAGTTGGGTTTCAGTCATAAATAGAACACCCCCCCTTCACCAGTGCCACATTCCCATCATCAGTGCTTCCATCTCCCTCATCTCCCTACCCCCCCAACCTATATTTAAGACAGGCTTTCTACTTCACTCACTGACATTGTTTGTTTTTTTTTCCAGGAGCTGAGACTGGCTCAT
Organism: Suncus etruscus; assembly: GCF_024139225.1. Taxonomy (NCBI): domain Eukaryota; kingdom Metazoa; phylum Chordata; class Mammalia; order Eulipotyphla; family Soricidae; genus Suncus; species Suncus etruscus. The sequence continues at coordinate 24,054,964 of NC_064855.1, forward strand.
TGACATTGTTATAACAGTTCTCAGTGTAGTTATTTCTCTAACTGCACTCACCACTCTTTGTGGTGAGCTTCGTATCATGAGCCAGTCCTTCTGGCCTTCATCTCTAGGAATAATTTCAATCATGTCTTTTTTGGATCACATTCTGCAGTACTCGGGGGTTACTCCTGGCTCTATGCTCAGAAATTGCTCCTGGCAAGCTTGGGGGACCATATGGGATGCCAGGATTCAAATGCCTTACCTCTATGCTATGTCTCCAGCCCCAATCTTTTATTTTTCTTTTCTTTTATTTATTTATTTTTTTTTTTTTTTTTTTTTTTTTTTTTTTTTTTTTTTTTTGGTTTTTGGGTCACACCCGGAGGTGCTCAGGGGTTACTCCTGGCTGTCTGCTCAGAAATAGCTCCTGGCAGGCACAGGGGACCATATGGGACACCGGGATTCGAACCAGCCACCTTAGGTTCTGGATGGGCTGCTTGCAAGGCAAACACCGCTGTGCTATCTCTCCGGGCCCTATTTTTCTTAAAGCCCATGATTATTCTATGTCTCTCTCTCTGACTTACTTCACTCAGCATAATAGATTTCATGTACATCCATGTATAGGAAAATTTCATAACTTCATCTCTTCTGACAGCTGCATAATATTCCATTGTATATATGTAACACAGTTTCTTTAGCCATTCATCTGTTGAAGGCATCTTGGTTGTTTCCAGAGTCTAGCTATTGTAAGTAGCACCGCAATGAATATAGATGTGCGGAAGGGATTTTTGCATTGCAGTTTTGTGTTCCTAGGATATATCCCTCAGAGTGATATAGCTGGATCATATGGGATCTCAATTTCCAGTTATTTGAGAAATCTCCATATTGTTTTCATAAAGGCTGGACTAGATGGCATTCCCACCAACAGTGAATGAGAGCTCCTTTCTCCCACATCCCTGCCAGCACTGATTGTACTTGTTCTTTGTGATGTGTGCCAGGAGTCAAGTTCTAGCATATAATATGCACTGTACTGGAGCTTATTCCTATATGACTTGTTTGATTATTTAAGTGTTAGATTATATTTTATTAGCCGTGATCCCAATTCCCAAAGTGTTTAAAAGGAAACAAGGTTTATATTTATTTTGTTTTTTTATTTTATTAACTTTGGGCACTTTGGTTTTTGGGCCACACCCAGTGGCCCTCAGGGGTTACTCCTGACTCTGTACTAAGAAATTATTCCTAGCAGGCTCGGAGAAGTATATGGATGCTGGGGATCAACCTTGGATCTGTTTTTGCAAGGCAAACACCCTACCCGCTGTGCTATCATTCGGGACCCCTTTTCGTTTTGTTTTTAATTGGTTAGGGAAGCTGCCTATAGAGCAGGGGTGGCTAACAAGTTCGACACAAAGAGCCAACATTTTAAACTGAGAGTCAGAGAGCAACACCACGCAGTGACCTGCCAAAACAGGCAAACACACAAAAGCATCTAATTTTAACAATAATATATTAAACACATACTACATTTTGCCATTTTGAGTGAGGGTCAAAAATCCTGCAGTGATGGTGAGGGTGTGCTGCGTCCTCCACACTAAGAACTAACGACAAGATGCGACACAACATGTGACACATGGGTCCCCCTGCTTGTCTGGCCCGTGCAGTTGTTTCTGATCGTTGGGAGATGGGATGACGCAGCCTGGGGGCGGGACTCCGCGCTCATAGATCTCTCCTCAGAGGTCCCTCCTCAGAAGCAGCAGGACAAAATCCAAACTTGGCAAAGAGCCACAGTATACAAAATAATGACAAAAGGCAAAGAGCTGCATTCATTTTGGCCGGGAGCCGTGTGTTCGCCACCCCTGCTCTAGAGAGTCTCAACCGGCTGCCTAGTGGATCAGTGCTAAGGCTCAGTGTGTAGTGTTGCTTGAATCCAGTGGCATGCAGGGTTCCCCAAGCCATATTTTGCAGTGCTGAAAGACCATGAGCAGCAAACCATGGTAGGGCACATACATACCAAGCAAGGGCCTTTAGTATTCCTGTATTCTCTTGGGGCCTTACAGAATTTTTTTCACAGTAATTGTTTTGCTGTTTATAAGAAATCTTAATGGGAAATTATTTTTAGGGTCTGCCATCATAATTGCCTCTCCAGTACAGCCTGTACTTCAAGGAATGGTGGGAATGATTCCCGTATCTGTGGTTGGACAGAATGGAAATACCTTTTCTGCTCCTCGGCAGGTAAGACTCAAACTCTGAAAATGAAACACCAACACCTTCCAGGCATAGTCTAATAAGTGACTCTTTCTTGTCTAGGTTCTTCCTATGCCTTTGGCAGCACCTATGTGCAATAGAAATATAGCTCAGCTCCCCATCCCTCCAAAATCTCAGAAGACTCAGGGACTAAGAAGCAAGCTGCCTACAGGTACAGCTACTTATTAATATTAACTTTATATCTGTTTTGATTTGTTCCCAGAAACACTGCAGTATGTAATAACTTCTTTCCTAACTGATGATCATCCAAATTTTACAAAGGTTTTTTTTTCTGGTTTTTGGGCCCCTACCCAGTGGTGCTCAGATTACTTCTTGCAGTGCTTAGAGGACCATATGAAGTGCCAGGGTTGAACCCAAGTCAAGCTTCCCTCCTGTACTCTCTCTTTAATGAGAAAGAGGTGGGGGAGGGAAGGAGGGTAGGTGTTTGTTTTTTTACTTAAACAATGGTGGGACCAGTACAGCAGTAGTAGGGCATTTGCCTTGCACGCAGCCGGCCCAGGACGGATGATGATTCGATTCCGGGCATCCAGTCTGGTCCCCCAAGCCTGCCAGGAGGGAGAGCCAGGAGTAACCTCTTTTTTTTTTTTTTTTTTATGAGTAACCTCCGAGCACCACCAGGTGGGACCCAAAAACAAACAAATAAAAAAAAAAACAATGGAATACAAAGTTTCTAATCCTAATATAGTTATTTCAAACACTTAGTTTTCCAAGCCAATCCCACCATCATTGGATCCCAACATCAATTCCCTTCACCGTTGACCCTTCCTATTCCCCTCTCCCTGACTCTGTTCCCTTGGCAAGCACAAAATAATTTTGTATCGATTGCTTGTTACAACTAAATGGCTAATGGAATTATCAAAATATACTTGGGTAAAAGAAAATTTGTGAGAACTATTACATAATGAAGTCCTCTGTTTACTAATTCTGTATTTTAGTTGTTAAGAGTAATTGGCTACTTTCCCATCTAATTTTTTTTTTAACTTTATTGATTTTTTTTGGGCATACCCAGCGGAGCTCAGGGGTCAGTCACTCCTGGCTCTTTATTCAGAAATCACTCCCGGCAGGCTGAGGGACTATATGGATGCTGGGAATGCAAACTCCCTACCACTGTGCTATCTCTCTGGCCCCTCCCTTCTAATTTAGTGTACTCTTATTATCAGTGTCAGTATTGAAAAATTTGGTTGGAGGTTTCATGTGGCCATATTTGAGGCAGCTCTAAGAATCTCAGGATCTTTTGAAATGGTCCTATGAGCTTATATGTTTGGTTGTTTTGTGGTGTAATGTAATTCACAAACCTAAAGATAATATGTTCATATTTACATAAGTACAGCCATTTGCTCCATATACTTTCTCTGCAAAATCAATGTGTGACCATCTTTGTCTATCACAATTTTGTTTTAATAATGGGGGTTTTTATTTGTTTTATATAGTGACCCCTCCCTGCAATGGCCCTGGAAAAGAGTGACCCTCATGCCTGACAATTCTTAAACTAATGGTGCTAAGGTCTCATCCACCTTCTGGCCTGGTAGTGTTTAGAATACAAGGGCCAGCTGGAACTGGGACTCAAGCTCGGGATATTGCCCAAATTTGCTTATATGCCACTGGAGCTGTCTCCTTGAAAAATCTACTTTTGAATTTTATGTTTGTATTGCATCCAGCAGTTCCCAGAGTAACATTTGAGCATTGCAAATAGAGCAGGCATCTCAGTTCTTTCTGCCAGCTCCCTGAACCTTAGCTCTTTTTGTTTGGTTGGTTGATTGGTTGGTTCTTTGGCTTGGCTTGTTTGGTTTTGGTTTTGGGGCAACACCTGGTGTTGCTCAGGGGTACACCTTGCTCTGTAAGAGTGAGGCTATTGGTTCCATAGCAGTGTCAAGTCTCCACATACATGGGCAGATGTGTGTGACCTCTATTCCAGTAACAAGTCTGAACAACCTCGAGTCACATTGTTAGCAGCAATAATAACAGGAGGGGAAGGGAATTGTGTCTGTCAATCTCCTGTCAAAGCTCAGGAGACGTTCCCAGTTTGATCGCGTAGCATCACTTTTAGTGCTCCTTAAGGGACCTATGGTGTTGGGGGATTGAACCCAGAACTTCAGCCCTTTGAACCATCTTAAAGGAGGGGGTAAACTTTTTTTTTAATTTCTTGTAGTTCAAGATAATGCAGCCTGAAAGAATTCATTCTCTTTCAGACGAGTTTGCTGTTTCTGTAGAAATATTTTTCTTTTCTAATTAATTCATTTTCCATTCCAGGAAAACAAGTAAATAATTTGGTGGATTCATCTAGTCATTTAATTGGATGTCATGCACAGAGGTAAGTGTAGAGTAGAATTTTAGGTGAGGTTTGGTAGCTTTAAGAATTTAGTGGGCCGGAGAGATAGCACAGCGGTGTTTGCCTTGCAAACAGCCGATCCAGGACCAAAGGTGGTTGGTTCGAATCCCGGTGTCCCACATGGTCCCCCATGCCTGCCAGGAGCTATTTCTGAGCAGACAGCCAGGAGTAACCCCTGAGCAAAGCCGGGTGTGGCCCAAAAAACAAAAAAAAAAGAATTTAGTGGGGGGCCCGGAGAGATAGCACAGCGGTGTTTGCCTTGCAAACAGCTGATACAGGACCAAAGGTGGTTGGTTCGAATCCCGGTGTCCCATATGGTCCCCCGTGCCTGCCAGGAGCTATTTCTGAGCAGACAGCCAGGAGTAACCCCTGAGCACCGCCGGTTGTGGCCCCCCCCCCAAAAAAAAAGAATATAGTGGGGGGACCGGAGCAATAGCACAGCGGCAAGGCTTTGCCTTGCACTAAACCAGCACGGGAGGGATGGCGGTTCGAATCCCGTCATCCCCTATGGTCCCCGGAGTCTGGCATGGGTGACTTCTGAGCACAGAGCCAGGAGTAACTCCTGAGCACCACCGGGAGTGACCCAAAAACAAACAAACAAAAAAAAACTTAGTGGTTTGGGGGGTCATACTTGGCAATGGTTTGGTAGCTGAGTCTCAGCGGGGGGGTCACTCCAGCAGTGCTTGGGGCCTGCCAGGTCATGCTGGAGATGGAACCATGGGCGAGATAAGCACCTTAATCTGTCTCCTTTAACTACATATTTGAATGTTTGGATAAAATTATGTTCTTCAAACAATTGTTTGCTTCTGTAGAAATGAAGTTTCAGACAAGATTAGAGCCACAGAGCTTGGGGATAAAAAAGAAGACATTGCCACTCCTAATTCAGCTGGGAGCAGCCCACAGACTGGCAGAGCCTTTGAAAGCCATCGGCGGGTGCTCTGCTTTGACAGCAGCACTCCCCAGCCTACTGCCCTGCGGACGGAACAGCAGACAGCCACCCAAAGCAAGGACCAGAGTGACATCTCCTCTCCGAACCATGATTTACAGGCTGGGTCAGCAGCCTTAAAACTCCCATCCAGTAATGTTATCAAGAGAGAGAAACTTCCCGTGCCAAAGATTTTGTCTAAGTCAGAAACTGCTGGGAGCCGACATAGTAACATCAAAGAAACTCAGTCTGAAAAGAAAGCTGCCGCAGTAGAGACTGCACTTGAATCTTTCCACAAGACAACTGCTAATAAGGAGAATGAATTATGCACTGATGTGGAAAGGCAGAAAAATCCAGAAACGTCAAAACTCTCTAATGGGCAACAAAATGGGGGTTTATGGAATGAGAAAACTATAGCTTCCTTGCAAGAAATAACCAAAAAACAAGGCTCATCTTCAACTGGTAAAAATGCTGTTTCAGTTGGTTCAGCCGGGAAAGATCTTAAACAAGAACACACCAAATCTTCCAGTTCTTTGACGAACCCACTGACCAAGCATAGCACCGAAATGTTCCGTGATGGTCAGTGGCCCAGCCCAGTAAACAGGGTCCCTGATAGCATCGATTTACCTATACCCCGGACACCTGGCTCAGCAACCGGAGAAAAGCATAAAGAAGAACCAACAGACAGAATCAAGGTTCCCTCCACAAGGCATTTGGGTGAAGATAGTGGCACTCCCAAAATAATGATCCCTCCCGTTCCTCAAGACCTTCCTGCCTGCAGCCCTGCCAGTGAGACAGGGAGTGAGAACAGTGTGAACATGGCTGCCCACACACTGATGATCCTTTCCAGGGCAGCCATCGCCAGGACAGCCTCGACCACGCCACTGAAGGATAATACACAGCAATTCAGAGCATCTGCCAGGAGCACCACAAAAAAGCGTAAAATTGAGGAATTAGATGACCGTGAACGAAACTCCCGTACTTCTGGTAAAAATCTTACAAATTCATCAATACCAATGAAAAAGAAGAAATTTAAGGCAAGTGTCAACATCTTTTTGTTTAGTTTTGGGGCCATAGTTAGCGGTACTCAGGTTACTCCTGGATCTGCACTCAGGACTTACTTCTGGTAGGATTCAGGGACCCAATAGGATTGGAAGGTGGGTGGGTTGAACTTGGATCAGCCAAATGCAGAGCAAGGACCTTCCCCCTCTGTACTAATACTTGGCTGCAGTGTCAGCATATTAATTTCAAAATAATACTTTCACCTGCTCTACTCCTCAGATTCAAGCACTACAAATTCGTTACAATGACTGCCTGATCAATTTGTGTGTATGTGTGTGCGCGCACACGTGAGCTTGCATGTCCACACACACCACATCTGGCTGCACTCGGGTTAGTTACTCCTAACTGCACTCAGAAGTTATTCCTGGCAAGCTCAGGGGACTAGTGAGATGCCAGGATCAAACCCGGGTCAGCAACATGCAGGACAAACAGCCTTCCCCACTGTGCTTGCTATCTATCACTCGGCCCCTGATAAGTCCAGGACACCTTTAAATTTTGCTAGACAGTGTTTTTCAGTCAGTAGATGGCTCAGGTTATCTAGGTGAAATAGCTCTTTTAACGGTTAGCTGATGTTTATTTAACATTTTTAGGATAAGGACATTTTTGTTCCTTCTGTCATCTAGGACCTGAGTTTCTATGGGAGAATGAAAAAATTAAAGACAGAGTGGGAATCACTTTACAAAATGACCAAGTAAAAACTTACTTTACCTGCCAGGCTTTTACGCATATCCTGCTGTGTCCCTCTTCTGTGGGGCATTACAGATGTTAACATATTGGAGCAGTGGGAAAATATTTTTTCTGTTATAATGATTATGGTTTTTAGGAAGGCAGTGTTAATAAATAGCATTAATGGGATTAATAAATGACCATAATATATTTTTCCCTAAATCTGTTTGCCATTTTCTAAGTTTAAATAGAAAATGTTTAAGCCTAAGAAATAGCTTGGAGGTAGGGCATTTGCCTTGCATGCAGAAAGACAGTGGTTCAAATTCCGGCATCCCATATGGTCCCCCGAGCCTGCCAGGTGTAACCCCTGAGCACTGTCGGGTCTGACCCAAAAACAAAAAAAAGAAAGAAAAAGTTTAGAGGAGACATGGTATTAGGGAAGGATTCTTGCCTGGCAGTTAAGAAAGCCTGTGTTCTAATCTTACCTTTCCTGCTGGTACTTCTGTGGCCAGGTACGCCTTAGCATCTTTGACATGAGATCATTGCTCATCTTTTTGCTTTTGGGGTTTGTTTGTTTTTTGTTGTTGTTGTTTTGTTGTTGTTTGGTTTGTTTTTTTTTTTTTTGGTGGTGGTGGGTAATATATGGTGGTGCTTAGGGCTATTCCCTTGTTATCATCCTGTCAGGCTCAAGGAACCATTTCAGGTGCTGGGAATCAAACCCAAGTTGAGCCATGTGTAAGGCAATCTGGCCTTCACACATCGAAGTGTGATGTTAGTTCTGTGTATTAAATGTACAAACAATGTAAAGATTTCTGTAGATTGTGAATGTTTGGAACTTGGAAAGCACCGATACTTTTTAAAATCTGTTAAAACTTCCTACTGTTTGGGTTTAGCAGGTCTGGCTGCCTAATGTCTATTATCTTTTTGCTAATATCTAGGTATCATTGATGTATACTTTATAAATCTTGGATTTTTATGGATTTTGTTTCTATTTGCCTATTTAACTCAAATTCAGATGAGCTAAAATTTTGTCTAGAATTTCAGTATATAGAGGAAACTAAAAAGGATTCTAGGTGTCTTAGTAAGAATCAAGGCTTTTGGGCTTTGATTTTGAGTTCATTATTTAACGTAGATTTTTGGTTTGCTTTGGGTTTTGGGTCATACCCAGTGACGCTCAGTGGTTACTCCTGGCTATGTGCTCAGAAATTTGTTCCTGGCTTGAGGGGGGGGGTACCATATGGGATGCTGGGAAAATGAACCATGGTCCATCCTAGGTCAGCCGCATGCAAGGCAAACACTACCACTGCGCCACTGCTCCGGCCCCGGCATAGATTTATTTTTTTATTTATCTCTTTCCTTTTCTTCCATTGTTTTCCTTTTTAACAGAAAAAGAAGCTACCCAGTTCATTTCCAGCTGGAATGGATGTGGACAAATTTTTGCTCTCATTGCATTATGATGAGTGAACAGAAAAGTTTATCCCTTACAGTCTGAGTGTGAGGCTGAGATGCTGACAGAATCACAGTTTGACCTGCACTTTGATCGTACTGAATATTCACTCTATAACAAAATCATGCTGTTTCTAAAGCAGCTTTCTAGTTTGTAAATAGATTTACCAGGTATATTTTATTTTGGAAAAAGACTTGCAGAAATGTAAGTAAAGCCAATCTGCAAAACTGTACATCTCTGACAATTGCATATTGTAAATACTATGTAAATCTTGTTGAAATAGAGATTAGGTCAATCTACTACTATCCTTACACTGTGTTTTTTTACTCATGATTCCTAATTCTGAGACTTACTCATTTAAAATAATTTCTCAATTTTGTGAGGAAAATGCTTTAACTTATATAAATTGCCTTCAGTAACTATTTGACAAGGCAGTTAAGGATATGGCCACTTAAATAATACAAAAATGGTAACTACTTAAACTGGTAGTAATCAGAAAGGAACAGTATGGGTTTTTTCCACCCCCTCTTACAATTGTACTAAAGATTATATTCCTGCAATTTTATACTTTAACTGTTTATTCTGATCTCTTTGTTTTAAAGAGAGAATTTTGTATACCATTTGAATGTTCTGAACTTTTGTTTAGAAATTATAAATAAGATCTTTTACAGAACTTTTAAGTGTTAGACTGTTGAGCCATAAAAAGATTGCTTATACTATAGTTGAGATTTCATGGTTATGTATATACTTTTCCCCTGAATGCTGGGGATATAACGAATTGCACTAATTCATAAGACTTTTTACATAGTATGACCAATGCACATTTAATTTAAATCATGTATTCTTTGTTAAAGTTTATGTGGAGGATTATCCTTCTGGTATCCTTTTAGAAAGCCATGTCCATCATGGCTTGTAAAAAGAAATCATAGTTTTATAACTTAATTTTCTCCTAAAATGGACTGTATTGAATAACCCATTTACTTACATGTAGCACATTATCTCTCTACCCCCTTGAAATGTTATATAAAAATTTACTCACAAAAAGTCCTTAAAGAGAGAGAGGTGCCTTTATTAAAATCCATGAGTCAAGTTTAAGAGAACAGAACTTTTACAAGAACAGAAATTAGTATAGCTTTTCCCTCTGTCTGAAAGTAGAACCTTACTTATTTGGTCGATTATTGGGTGGGGGAAGGGTATCTGGGATCATAATTTTTTTCTCATATATATATATATATATAGGTGGTAAAAGCAATCCCAAACCCCAAATGCATCTTACCAGAATATTCTGCTTTCAGATATTGTGAGAGGCATCTAATTAATACCTGACCAATTGTGCCTAGACACTCAAGTATATTTTTCGCAGTGTTTTCTGTCTGTTCAAATAATAGTTTGTTAAGGTTTTTTCCCCTTCAGTGTACATACTGTTAAGAATTGTTTCCCTCAACTTTTTTTTGTATTAGACCTATGAAAACTAAATCCATCCTATCTTCAGACATTTCTCAATGTGAAAATCACATCTTAATTGGTAGACCTTACTGCAGAAATTTGTGTTGTAACAAATTTTTAAGTGATGAGTCATATTTCTAAAGAAATAGTTAATGTTTATTTAATTCAACTTGATACTATACAGTTAGATTTGAATAAATATTTTCATCCACTTCAAAAGCTTGAATTACTTTATATTGACAATAATTATCATTTGACTAAATTTCTTTTCCAGTTCTTTTTCATATTTTCTATTGTTTTTTAACAAATTTTCTTTTCATTCCTATGCTCAGTAATAAATAGAATTCACCTAAGAGTAAGGATGGCTTTTGAGTTCCTTGGCTCATTAGCTAGACTGAAGCTACAGAAGGACATCCAAAGGCAACTTGCACTGGAGTTTCACAGCAAAACTTGTACTCTCCAATTTAACTATAGAAAACAGGTGTCTTGGCCAGTGAAATGATGCAGAGGCTCAATCAGATCCTGGCATGAAAGGGCCTCGTTTCTGTTCCCAGCACTTCCTGGTCCTCTGAGCACAGCTTGGTTCCAGCAGCACCAGACTTGAGTATCCCTCGCAGTTACCCCATGGCCTTGTAGACGCTGTTTTAAAGGCCTCTACCCTGCCCAGGCATTTTTTTAAAGTCCAAATGCCATTTTGGACTTTAACATTGGAATTTTAACATTGTATTGGTAACCTATTTAGTCAAATATGTCAAAAATCAAATTGAGGACTACATTTCAGTACTGAAGTATCATCTGCTAGGGTGGGGAGGAAGACATAGCACAGTGGACAGGATGCTTGCCTTGATTACAGCCTTGGGTTCAATCCCACAATACCCAATATGATCTCCTGAGCATCACCAGGAGTGGTCCCTAAGTGTAGAGGCACTTAGTACTGCCAGGTTGTCCCCCCAAAACAAATCTGCAGTGTGACTACTTTAATATCTGCATGTAGGGACCTATTCTTTAGTTCGGACATTTCTTAATACTTCATATAGTCTATATACTGAAACTAAGAAGTCACTTTAAAACACTAGCTTTGTGGTCAGAAAGGGTTGAATGAGTGTTTTCTATGTGGGAGGCCCAGGTTTGACTCCTGGAATCACATAGTCATGAAAGTAGAACTAGGAGTGACCCCTCAAGCTCTAGGCAGAGGATAGTCAAACACCACTAGGTATGACCCCAAAACACACATACATACATAAAGTTTACTTTTTACATACCTTACAGAATTGTTTGTGCTTATTTCCTTCCTAGATGTTTTTAAAGCCCTACTGCATATAAGCATTCAGTCAGAAATAAGATCATACTGACTGTTGGAACACAGTTCTAATTTACATGAGAATTTTCAAAAGTATGTGACTGTACATTTTAAATTCATCTTTTCTCAAGCCACCATCTTTTGGGAAATTGTATATCAAATTTGGACTTATTGTTTATTCTCTTAGACAGTAAATTTTATTTACCATTTCTGACAATTTACTAGTCTTTTTCTAAATTTTTATACATAGTTTAACTTAAACTGTAAATAAACTCTAGAATTTTTCCACTTTGGATACTGTCCATTATTTCCAAATTTTAGCCATTGTAAAATAAAATCCTCTTTCAAAAATATAGTCAACTATATCATCACTGGTCTCTAGGATTTATTTCTTGATTTGATAAAAATTGCATTAAATCTTTCTTACTCATAATTTGTTTTGGTACATGATAAGAAATGAGAACTGAAGTATATTTTTACTTAATTCACCTCATGGAGCAATAATTACACTTTTGCTACACATTTTCTTTTTCTGTGCAGTGTTATTTACTTGTAAATAATATGCAGTGTTTTTTGTAGCATTATTTATTTGGAATGTCTTATCTTAAACAGGGTTAATGTTTTTTTAACCTTGTAGATAATTACTAATCTAGCACCGAGTCTCAGCTTTCTAAATTTGTATAAATGGAATCATGTAGTATATAGTCTTCTCTTCCTCAACATTTCAAGATCTTGTGACAAGTTATTGTATTATGTGTGTTTTTACTGGGTTAATCCATATTGAGTGATCACCCATTTAGTCCATTTTATTTGTGATGAGCATTTTTAGGTACTACTGTGAATTTTTTTCATAAACATAATTTTCAGCTGTATATATTCTTAGGAATGGTGTTGCATACTTCATAGGTTTGCATATATTAAACTTCATTGTGATTTCTCAGTTTTCCAGAGTATTTGTCTGAAGTACTGTTAGAATCATATGGAGAATTCCAACTCTGTGTTATTGTCAATACTTGGTATTTTTATATGTTTAGACATATTGGTTTATGTATATGTCATTGTGCTTCTAATTTTTGTCTCATTAAGTTGAACATTGAGTGTTTCCTTGGCCATTTAGATGCCATCTTTTGTGGTTTATCTATGTCTTGGCCATTTCTCATATTGAAGCTTCCTACCTTTTTCTTATGATATATGTGCATGTTCTTCTGTTTTCTAGAAATAAGTTCTTTAACAGCTGTATAGCAGATGTCTGAATATTTTAATATATTTTTCTTCTAAAACATTGTTGTCCCAACCTTATATTTTAGGTAATCTGGAATTAATTTTTCATATGGAATTGATTTTTTTTCCATACGGATATCAAATTAACCCAAAACTATGAAGAGTCTTCTTAAATACTTTCATCATAAGCTGGTTAAGTTGTTGTATACTTACAGTTTTGCTTATTTTTTCTTTTATTTTGTTGTTGTTGTTGTTGTTTTTGGGTCACACCGGCAGTGCTCAGGGGTTACTCCTAGCTCCATGCACAGAAATTGCTCCTGGCAGGCACGGGGGACCATATGGGATGCCGGGATTCGAACCGATGACCTTCTGCATGAAAGGCAAACGCCTTACCTCCATGCTATCTCTCCGGCCCCTATTTTTTCTTTTGTTTAAATAAATAATACCTTTATTTAAGCACCATGATTACAAACATGTTTGTAGTTGGGTTTCAGTCATACAAAGAACATCCCCCTTCATTAGTGCAATATTCCCACCATCAATGCCTCCCATCTCGGTCCTCCCCCAGCCCCTGTCTGTAATGCAAGACAGGCATTCTACTTCTCTCATTAACATTGTCATGATAGTTGTTAGTGTAGTCATTTCTCTAACTGCACTCAGTGAGCTTCATATCATGGCCAATCCTTCTAGCCCCCTATTGTCTCTGGGTATTATTACAATAATGTCTTTTTTTTTTTCTTTTTTTGGTTTTTGGGCCACACCCGGTGGTGCTCAGGGTTTCTCCTGGCTATCTGCTCAGAAATAGCTCCTGGCAGGCACAGGGAACCATATGGGACACTGGGATTCGAACCAACCACCTTAGGTCCTGGATTGGCTGCTTGCAAGGCAAACGCTGCTGTGCTATCTCTCTTGCCCCACAGTAATCTTTTATTTTTCTTAAATCCCATAGATGAGTGAGACTATTCTGTGTCCATCTCCCTCACTCTGACTTATTTTACTCAGCATAATAGTTTCCATGTCCATGTCCTATATATGTCCATTCATGTATGTGAAATTTTCATGACTTCATCTCCTGATGATGGCTGCATGATATTCCATTGTGTATATGTACCACTTTTTTTTTAGCCATGCATCTGTTGAAGGGCATCTTGGTGGTTTCCAGGTTCTGGCTATTGTAAATAGTGCTGCAATGAATATAGGTGTGCAGAAGGCATTTTTGTGCAAGGTACTGACAGAACTTAACAAGAAAAAAAATCTAACTCCATCAATAAAAGGGGGAGAAGAAATGAACAGACACTTCCTCAAAGAAGAAATATACATGGCCAAAGAACATATGAAAAAATGCCCACATCACTAATCATCAGGGAGATGCAAATAAAAACAACAATGAGGTACCATCTCAAGCCACAGAGACTGAAACACATCACAAAGAACAAGAACGATCAGTGCTGGCAGGGATGTGGAAAGAAAGGAAGGCTTTTTGTTGTTGTTTGTTTTTTTGTTTTTGGGTCACACCTGGCAGTACTCAGGTTAATGCTCAAAAATCACATTTGGCAGGCTCAGGGGACCATCTGGGATGCTAGGATTCAAACCACCGTCCTTCCGCATGCAAGGCAAATGCCCCACCTCCATGCTATCTCTCCAGCCCCAAGAAAGGAACACTTATTCACTGCTGGTGGGAATGCCATCGGTCCAGCCTTTCTGGAAAACAATACGGAGATTCCTCAAAAAACTAGAAATTGAGCTCCCATATAATCCAGCTATACCATTAAAGGGGTATACCCTAGGGACACTAAAACATAGTTTTGCTTCTTTGTCTCACATGCCTTGGGTGTGCCTGACATGATTGACCAAGTACTGCACATTACCCCAAACAGAGCCCGGTGTGGCTAAATGCCCCCATCCTCAGAGGAAAATCAGCTACTTTTTTTAGCTAATGCTGGTTTTTATGAGTCTGCAACCCTTAGGAAGGGAAATAACCTTGAAAATCTAGACCAATTGGTTTTCTGTTAAGGCTATTAACTTATTTCCTAATTGAATATATTTCCTCATTTCTATTTGTATTGTCTTTTTCTTTTTACATATTCAACTTCTGAAATTTACATATTATCTGAGTTTTTTTCTTTTACAAAACCAGATAAACATTTAAGACTAAATTTTGTCCTGATTTAAACTTAGACATCAGAATTTAGAAGGTTGGGTAAGTACTTTCCATTTTACATTTATTAAAAATAGGCACAGTATTTTTTGCTTAACATTTGGTCTTGGGAAAATTGTCTCTTCCACCTTTTTTGGGGTGTTGGGCCACACCTAGCAGCCTTCTCAGGGCTTACTCCTGGCAGTCTCAGAGGACCATACGGGAGGAATGGCAGGGTTTGAACCTAGGGTCAATTTGTGCAAGGCAAAATGCCCAACTCATTGTGCTATTGCTCTGGCCCCAAAGATTGTGGTTTTAATAAAGTCATAATGCCATTATGGTGGGGTATTTCATACTGGGATTGGCTGCAGGTAAGACAAAGTCTTTTTTTTTTTTTTTTTTTTTTTTTTGTGGTTTTTGGGTCACACCCGGCAGTGCTCAGGGGTTTTTCCTGGCTCCGCGCTCAGAAATTGCTCCTGGCATGCACGGGGGACCATATGGGACGCCGGGATTTGAACCGATGACCTTCTGCATGAAAGGTAAATGCCTTACCTCCCATGCTATCTCTCCGGCCCCAAGACAAAGTCTTTACCTCCTATACTAGCTCTGTGTCCTCTCACTGTCATTAATTTTTTTTTTTCAAATTTTTATTTTGACCAAAGAGGATTACAAAAAAACCTCTTCAATTTGATGCATTACCACTTACTAGAATTTTTGCTTTCTTTTTGGGGGTTCATTTCAATCTTTTGTCCAATTTGGGGTTTTTATTTATTTAATTTGGGTGGAGGTGTTGGGTCACACTGGTGGTGCTCTTTTCCTTTTTTTGGTTTTTGGGTCACACCTGGCAGTGCTCAGAGGTTACTCCTGGCTGTATGCTCAGAAATCGCTCCGGGCAGGCTCAGGGGACCTATATGGGATGCCCAGATTCAAATCACCAACCTCTGCATGCAAGGCAAATGCCTTACCTCCATGCTATCTCTCCAGCCCCCAATTTGGGGTTTTTGTTGATGGTATAAGAGGCCCTGTTTTCCAGCATCATTTGAAGAGACTGGCCTATTTATGCCTTTTTTGTGTGGGGGTCCTTCCTAAACTCCATTTTGTTTTGTTAACCTGTCTTGTGGTACTAGCAGAAATTTGTTAGTATTAGAGTTTTGTAACAGTTTGGTGTCCGGAAATAGGGTCCTCTAAGACTGTGCTTGGACTGCAGGCCTAGAAGATGGTTCAGTGATTTAAGGCACTTGACAGGTTTAAATTCAATCTCTGCTCCAATGCCCTAACAAGGGCTGAGGCTACTCTGACAGCTCTGCTATTAGAGATTCCAGCAGAAAGGGCCCAGAAGATGATCAGTGACTTTGGAAAGACCCAGGCAAGCACAAGCTTGTGCTCTCAGATGAGTTATAGCAGGGTTTGCTTTAATTTCACTTCTTGTGGTCTGTACACATCCCAAAATAGTTAATTTCTATAAAAATGACATTAAGGTGCTAGAGAGATAGTATGGCCTTGAGAATGGCCGATCTGGGTTTAATCCCTGCACCCCAACTGGTCCCCAGTGCTGAATGATACAAAAAGAAAAATGTTATAACAAGTTATATATATTTTATTGAGTCTGTAGGTTGTTTTGGGTATTATTAACATTTTTGGCATTTATAATTCATGAGCACAGAATTTTTTCATTTGTTTTCCTTTTCATGCATCAATGTCAGTAGTTTTCATAATACAGATCTAAGCTCTTTAACTCCTATTTTGTGATGTATTTTTTAATGGGATTGTTAGTGTATTAAAATGCAGAAGACAACTAAATTGGGACTAGTTATTACAGAATTCTTTGGCTGAATATAGGATGTTCAGTGCTCATCATCTACACATATTTACTCCCCTTTTCCAGTTTGGAAGCCTTTTTTTTTTTTTTTTTTGGTTTTTCAGGCCACTCCAGTTTGATGCTCAAGGGTTACTCCTGCTAAGCCCTCAGAAATTGCCCCTGGCTTGGAGGAACCATATGGGATGCTGGATGATCGAACAGCGGTCCTTCCTTGGCTAGCGCTTGCAAGGCAGACACCTTACCTCTAGTGCCACCTCGCCAGCCCCAAGGATGTCTTTTATTCTCCTTGCCTGATTGCTCTAATTAGGATTTCTGGCTCTATATTTAACAAAAGTGATGAGAATGAGTGTCCTTATTCTAGACCATAAGAAAGCATTTTATTGGGCCGGAGAGATAGCATGGAGGTAGGGTGTTTGCCATGCATGCAGAAGGATGGTAGTTCAAATCCCGGCATCCCATATGGTCCCCTGAGCTTGCCCGGAATGATTTCTGAGCATACAGCCAGGAGAAACCCCTGAGTTCTGCCGGGTGTGACCCAAAACCAAAAAAAAGGGCATTTATTGCGATGTGGCCAGGCAATAGCATTTACATTGAAGTATAGTCTTGCTAAACTTCTAGGTGCTTTCACCATGAATGACTGTGGAATTGTTTAATACTTTCTGTGGAGTAGTTGCTCAGAGTTGTCCCCGTACTTTTGTCTCCCCAACCCTTGAATGATTTTTCTGAATCTACTTAAGTTTTGGTAATATTGGGCTCTCACATTACACTTGCATTATTGGAGGTATTAGTTTTAAGGCAGGGGTCTCAAACTCAATTTACCTGAGGGCCGCAGGAGCCAAAGTCGAGGTGATCTTGAGTGCAAAGTCAGTAGTAATCCTTGAACATTGGGGAGTGTGACCCAACTAAAACAAAACAAAAAAAGATTCCTCTAGGGCAGGGCCACAAAATGTTGTACGAGGGCCATTTGAGTTTGAGACCCCTGTTTTAAGGTCTTGTTAGTGTAAGTGAACAGTTTTTATCTTTGGGGGAAAAGTAAGTTCTTGACTTCAGATCTTTTCTAATATAGGCATTTTCATCATAAAAGATCAATCTCATGAACAAATTTGTAGCCATGGTACTTAAAAAAATATATTTAAAAATAAAATTGTATATGATACAAAAAATAAAAGATAATCTCAGATGACCTATTTTGGAGAATGTTAAATATTTCTTTGTGAAATGTCTACATTCTTCTGGTTTAATATGTTTGGACCTATCCTAATTTTTTAGCCACACTGCCAAAAATAGCCTATGTCACTTTGGTAATGCAGTAAAAAGACTACAAGAAATAAAAAGCAGAAGAGTTTATTTGTAATTGCAAAAGGTTTGGAGATTTGATTTTTTTTTAAGGCTAGACAGTAACAAAAAACCAAAAACAGTACCAATTATTGGGTATCAGCTGCTCCAGAGTATGCAGACAGGTTACAGTAGCCACACAGCGATGTTTATCTACAGCTTCTGGATTAGGATGGCAGAAGCGCCGCCGCCTCCATTGCAAATGCTGGCGAGACCATATTGTCCCTGCTTCAGATTATGGACCATATGAACAACAATCCGAGCTCCCGACATCCTAGAATCAAAACCGCATTTCAACTACTTTGGTGAATTAAATAATCCGTGACTGACTAATATGCATCTGCTCCAAATTAACTGTCTGCAGAGTTTTGATCAAACTTTAAATTGCCTCCTTTGACATGAAACAAATATCAGAACTCAAGTCTGTCATAAGTACTTCCTTAAGTTATTACAACAAAAATAAAAAACTGCTCTGAAGCAATAATTTAAATTTAGAGAAAAATGCAAAGGCAGACATTAAGTTAGATGCTTCATACCATTTTTACCTACCCAATTGGATGTCCCAGAGAAACAGCTCCTCCATTGATATTCACTTTTTGGGGGTCAATATCCAGCATTTTCATGTTTGCTAATACAACCAAACTGAAAGCTTCATTTACTTCCCACATTGTAATATCTTCCTTTTTTAATCCGGCATCTTTAAGAACCTAAAAAATTTTGATAGATTTTTTTTTTTGGGGTCGCACCCGGCGGTGCTCAGGGGTTACTCCTGGCTGTCTGCTCAGAAATAGCTCCTGGCAGGCACGGGGGACCATGTGGGACACCGGGATTCGAACCAACCACCTTTGGGACACCGGGATTCGAACCAACCACCTTTGGTCCTGGATCGGCTGCTTGCAAGGCAAACGCCACTGTGCTATCTCTCCGGGCCCTGATACAGATTTTTTTAATTCTAGTTTGTATTGTATTATAAAATTTAAATATAGACTTAAGGCATTTGCTTATATTTTCCTACTGTGGAGAGAGCGAGCTTGATTTTCATGAATAAGCTACAACTACTAAGAATATATATTCACTAAGGATATGTACTTCACTGATTCAATGAAAGAGGTTTATTTACTGTTTGACTTTCCTTGGCTTTCAGTAGTTAAAACTACTGTGGAATATTTGGGCCAGATCTTCAAAGCTATTGTTTTTTTAGTATGACTGTTTTAATAGCTCAGTTACCATGCTGAGAACTAGTGGTGTGGTTTGTCTGTCTAAAATAGCACTCATGACATGATCTTCTAGAGACTTGGTAGAGTTGGGAAAGAACTCCTGGTCCTGCAATGGGGGACTCTGGATTTGGTCCCTGGAAACACAAAAGTAAAACAATGGAAGTCACTTTTTCCTTCAAAGATGTATCAATTTTGTGTTATTCTCACACTGAAGTGTTTGCTCTGAATTCTAGAATCAGGACCTTCACTACTGCCCATTTTTCTCTGCTTCACTAACCTCTAACCTTGTGCTTCCCATATCAGGCATGTAAGCTAAGACTAGTTAAGTAATTCAAATACAAAAAAGCAAAAACTGTATATTATTAATTGGAGCAGAGTTGGTTGGGCCCAAGTGTGCTCAGCCTATTGAACTCTTCCCAACCTTCCTCTATTTCCTTCTATCAAGATACAAGGAAGAATGCAAGATACTAGAATCCGAGACCTGCCACCTTAGGAATACACAAACCACAAGTTAGCATATTAACTTTATTCTTACCTTGGGCACAGCATATGCAGGAGCAATCGGAAAATCAATAGGTTCTACTGCAGCATCTGCAAATGCTTTATTAGAAACAAGTCATTAAAATCTAAAAGGCTTGAGAGAGAACTGTCTGGAGGGTGCTGACAAGCCTCCCATCAACAAGCCCCAAAAACTAGATCTTGGAACAGCTGTTAGATGCTACTTTGGGTGCATATTACCTTGTATTTGCTTATGTCATCGATCATTTAAACAGTTTCTATTGTCCCTGGGGAGGGTGCTTAGTAATTTTTTCTGAAAAGGGGAACCATCTGATACCTGATACCTGATCAGCTGAGAATATCGAGACCAGCACTGCTTTACAAGCTTCTTTCTAAACTAACTTCTTTTCTGGGGACCAGAGAGATAGCACGATAGGGCATTTGCCTTGTCTGCAACCAATCAGGACGAAGAGTGATTTGAATCCTAGCATCAATATGGTCCCCTGTGCCTACTGGAGCGATTGGGGGGGGAGGGGAGGGGCATACTCAGTGACTGACGCTCAGGGGTTACTCCAGGCTATATGCTTAGAAATCGCTCCTGGCTTCAGGGGCCATATGTGATGCCAGGGGATCAAACCACAGTCCCTCCTATGCTAGCCAAAAGTTCTTTTCCCTTTTGTTTGTTTTGTTTTTTTGGGCCACGTCCAGCAGTGCTTAGGGTTTACTTGTGGCCCAATCACTCCAGGCAGGCTGTGGGGACCGTATGGGATGCCGGGAATTGAATCTGGATTGACTGCATGCAAGGCCAGTGCCCTACCTGCTGTGCTCTTGCTATAGCCCCCTAAGAAATCCTTATTCTCAGGGCAGCTTTTAACATGAAAAAATTAAGTATGAGGATACTACAACATGAAAGTTCTCAACCCCCACAATCTAGATGATGTTTGTGAGTTGCCAGCTCAGAAAACTTTGATCTGTTACATATGTGAAGCTGCTCTCTCAGTGCTGCCGGCACCTCAGGGAGGGTCTCCTACCTGCTACTCTGGCGAGCGCTTTCACATTGAGCCTCTTGGCCGCGTCTGCTGTCATCAGCACCAGGGCAGCAGCACCGTCGTTTAATGTGCTGGCATTGGCAGCTGTCACTGTGCCTGCATCAGCAAGTAGGACGTTCAGAAATTACAGGCGGTTCTGGAACTACAATATAACTCAATGCTTTATGGTAGCAAGTTTGCTCAAATCTCTTTTGTGTGTTCTTTGTTCTTTTGTTTTGGGTCCATACCAGCCTGTACTCGGGGGTTACTCCACACTTTGTGCTCAAAAATCACTCCTGGTGGGCTCAGGGACCATCTGGGATGCCGGGGATCAAATCCGTGTCTGTTGAGGGCAAGGCAAATGCCCTATCTACAAAATCTTTGGTTTTTGATCCAGTGTTTGGAATGAACCCAGGAGCACACACATGCAAGACAATTGCCTTAACCAGCTCTCTGCCCCCTTAACTGTGTGTTTTAAATAGACCTCTATAGTGTAGCATTTATGTTGGCTTTTTAACTACATTAGAGAAGATTCCATAAACAGACTGTTGCTTAATACCAGCACTAGTTAGTGTAAGCCTTAGTGGCCCATGTTGGCAATCACACATTAGATAGTTTTCTTTTCTTTGGTTTTTAGTTTTTTGTTGTTGTTGTTTTTTGTTTTGTTTTATTTATTTATTTATTTATTTTTGGTTTTGGGGCCACACCCGGTAATGCTCAGGGGTTACTCCTGGCTATGCGCTCAGAAGTTGCTCCTGGCTTAGGGGACCATATGGGACACCGGGGGATTGAACCGAGGTCCGTCCAAGGCTAGCGCAGGCAAGGCAGGCGCACCTTACCTTTAGCGCCACCGCCCGGCCCCTTGTTTTGTTTTTTCGTGGAGGGGGGGCACACCTACTGGCGCTGAGGGGTTATTCTGGCTATGCACTCAGAAATTGCTCCTGGCTTGGGGGACCAGATGGGATGTCGGGGATTGAACCCAGGTCCATCCTGGGTCAGTCACATGTAAGACAAACACCCTTACCACTATGCTATCGCTCTTGCCCCAGATATTTTTCTTAAAGAATTAAAAAAAAAAATTGGTGCCGGAACAGTGGCACAAGCGCTAGCCTAGGACGGACAGCGTTCAATCCCCCTGAAGCCAAGAGTGATTTCTGAGCGTATAGTCAAGAGTAACCCCTGAGCATCACCAGGTGTGGCCCAAAAACAAACAAACAAAAAAAGAATTAAAAACATTCATCTAATATAAATGCTGGAGTA
Source organism: Suncus etruscus (assembly GCF_024139225.1). NCBI lineage: Eukaryota > Metazoa > Chordata > Mammalia > Eulipotyphla > Soricidae > Suncus > Suncus etruscus. The sequence continues at coordinate 24,076,889 of NC_064855.1, forward strand.
ATGTTCAATCAGTAAGGCATATGCCCGGATGGTTTCAATCCCCCGCAGCCCATATGGTTCTGCACTGGTGTGATCCAAAAACAACTATATTCTGTAATCTCTTCCAAGATTTTTTTGATACGCATTATAAAGTTTTTCTTTTTTACTATTTATTGTAGTTCATTTTATTATACTAACCATTTTCCTTTTGGAAGACTGTCTTTAGTTTCGGAACTTTGCTGAAGTCAACACGTTTATATTCTTCATCTTCTTTTACCACTACATCTGGTTTACCTAAAAGAAAAAAATGTTAGTAATCATCCAGTGAAAAAAGTAACCATCACCATCTATATCTTGAACAGTTTGGTCCCATCCTTATTGCTCTGGAAGTCAATGTCAGATAAATAAGCTCTAATGTCCTGTGGGAGAACTGTCAGTTGAGAAAGGAGCAGGTACTGCAGAGACCTTACTGAGAAGTCCTGATGACTTGGTTCAAGTGCTGTACTTTTTGGGGCTATTTATTAGCAACATTTTGTTGTTTTGTTTTGGGGTCACACCTGGCAGTGCTCAGGGGTTACTCCTGGCTCTGCCACGTGCAAGGCAAACAGCCTACTGCTGTACTATCACTCCAGCCCCTTATTAGCACACTTAAATCCCTTTTCAATAATTTATATTAGAATCTTTTTTTTGTTGTCTTGGGACCTCACCTGGCTATGCTCAGGGATCAAACCTGTGCTAACCTATCTGGCCCTATATTTGAGTCTTAAATATATTCAACAGATTAAAAGTAATATGCTTAGGGGCCAGAGCTAGCACAGTGGCAGGACATTTGCTTTGCATGCAGCTGACCCAGGACAGGCCTGGGTTCAATCCCCAGCATCCCATATGGTCCCCCGAGCCAGGAGTGATTTCTGAGCACATAGCCAGGAGTAACCCGTGAGCGTCAACGGTGTGGCTCAAAAACAAAATTTTAAAAAAGTAATATGCGAAAAATAAGAAAAATTTTAAAAAAAAAGTAATATGCTTAGCCTTAGAGGAAATAACATTTGGGTTAATTATGTAGTTGGCAACTTTATTAGCCATAAGTATCCAACTGAAATGAAGACTAAATACTAATTTAAAACAGACAGATTGGACCCAGAGAGGGCGTTTGCCTTGCAAGCAGCTGATCCAGGACCAAAGGTGGTTGGTTCAAATCCCGGTGTCCCATATGGTCCCCCGTACCTGCCAGGAGCTATTTCTGAGCAGACAGCCAGGAGTAACCCCTGAGCATCGCCGGGTGTGGCCCAAAAACCAAAAAAAAAAAAAACCAAACAGGTTATTAGAGGCGGAGCTAGGGGCCGGGCGGTGGCGCTAGAGGTAAGGTGCCTGCCTTACCTGCGCTAGCCTTGGACGGACCGCGGTTCGATCCCCCGGCATCCCATATGGTCCCCCAAGCCAGGAGCGACTTCTGAGCACATAGCCAGGAGTAACCCCTGAGCGTCACCGGGTGTGGCCCAAAAAAAAAAAAAAGAGGCGGAGCTAGAGTAGCAGGCAGGGCACTTGCTGCCAACCAGGTTGCATCCTTGGCACCCCAATATGGTTCCCTGAACACTGCTGGGTGTGGCCAGAAATGCTTGTGTAAGCTAACCTTTTGTTGTAATTGTGACCGGAGTCACTTCGTTTGCAAACACACCAGCTTCCCACGCTTTCTTGCTTCTGGTGTAAGAGTTAATGGCGTACGCATCCTGCTCGTCTCGGGCAATGTTCATTTTCTTAGCTGTGTTCTCAGCACAGTTGCCCTGAGGAAAGGGGGTGGGTAGTATCATAATACTGTGGTGAACAGTTGAATTGCCTTAACTAATCCAAAGTTGTCATTTTAAAGCCAAAGAATCAAAGGTTAGCTACAGATAGGGGGTGTAGTTCAGTACTAGAGAACATACTTGCAGGTCTGAGGCTCTGGGCTGAATTCATCCACACACACCCCCAAGTGAATCACTCAGTCTACTGCACAGTGGTGAATTTCTCCATTACCATATGAATTTTATTGTAGACATCAGTCAGGCCATCCTTGACGATCAAGTCTTCCAGCTTGACCCCACCATAGGGTGTTGCTCCTCTGCTCATGACATAGGGGACGTTGGACATGCTCTCCATGCCTCCCGCCACCATCACATCCTGCTCAACAGTAAATCAGAAACAGACACACTTGTTTCTTCTGCCTCTCCCAAAATCCCACATTTAATTTCTGACCTGTCCCTAGATATGTCTTTAAGTGTTATCTGGCATTGATACTATGTTTAGTGTTGCTAGTACCTCGTATATAGGTATTTTAATCAGTATTAATCCATGATCTGGCTTTACTTTACAAGGCAGTAAGTGAAACATCACTGTTTACTCACAGCTTTCAATCAAAACTTCACCACCACAGGAACCTAGTCTTGAAATGTGAGATTATTTCAATAGTGGAATATAATGAAGTGGACAGAGGGTGTGGCTTGAAGAGGCGTATATGAAACTACCCAGCATTGTGAACTAATAATACATATTTTCATTCTTTTCTGTGCCTTTATAGTTTTTACTACATATTGATTATGTTAGCTCAGATACTTATGAGAAAGTACTCAAAATCATGATTTTTAACAATATGCAAATACATCACAACTGATTTTCACTCATGTGTTACAAACCATAACTGGAATGCACTAGATCAAGAAAGATGTTTATTTTTTTCATTTCAGTTCTATAGCTGGGAGATCACACACAGCAGTGTTTGGGGACTGTATGTGATATCATGGACTGAATCCAGATCAGCCATAAGCAAATAAAATTAAATGGCTTGTGGGGTCAGAGAGATAGCATAGAGGTAAGATTTGCATGCAGAAGGACAGTGGTTTGAATCCCGGCATCCCATATGGTCCCCCAACCCTGCCAGGAGCGATTTCTGAGCCTAGAGCCAGGAGTAACCCCTGAGCACTGCCGGGTGTGACCCAAAAAACAAAAAACAAAAAAATGGCTTGGAGCTGGGGACAAAGTGATATAGCACAGTGAGTAGGGTGTTTGTCTTGCATGCTCTGACCTGGGTTCAATTCCCTGGCATCCCATATGGTCCCCTGCGCCCACCAGAAGTGATTTCTGAGTGCAGAGCCAGGAGTAACCCCTAAGCATTGTAGGGTGTGGGCCAAAAACAAAAAAAAAGGCTTGGTGGGGCCGGAGAGGTGGCGCTAGAGGTAAGGCGTCTGCTTTGCAGGTGCTAGCCTAGGATGGACCTCGGTTCAATCCCCCGGCATCCCATATGGTCCCCCCAAGCCAGGGGCAATTTCTGAGCACATAGCCAGGAGTAACCCCTGAGCGTCAAATGTGTGTGGCCCAAAAAAACAAAAAAAGGCTTGGACCTGATCAATTCTTAGGTTAGAGCATTATCTGTCCTAAATGTCCTAAAATATCCTAGCTGCGGGGCCGGGCGGTGGCGCTGGAGGTAAGGTGCCTGCCTTGCCTGCGCTAGCCTAGGACGGACCGCGGTTCGATCCCCCGGTGTCCCATATGGTCCCCCAAGAAGCCAGGAGCAACTTCTGAGCGCATAGTCAGGAGTAACCCCTGAGCCTCACAGGGTGTGGCCCAAAAACCAAAAAAAAAAAAAAAAAAAAATATCCTAGCTGCAAAACCATTATGTTAATGGTTAACATCAATTTGAATGGCACAGCAAGTACATGCGAGCTGAGTGTCTGAAACTGAAATGTAAGGGCCCGGAGAGATAGCACAGCGGTGTTTGCCTTGCAAGCAGCCGATCCAGGACCAAAGGTGGTTGGTTCGAATCCCGGTGTCCCATATGGTCCCCTGAGCCTGCCAGGAGCTATTTCTGAGCAGACAGCCAGGAGTAACCCCTGAGCACCGCCGGGTGTGACCCAAAAAAAAAACCAAAAAAAAAACCAAAAAAAAAAAAAAACTGAAATGTAAGAATCTTACTCAGAAGCTGACTATTCCTAAAGGGTGTCTGAGCATGGGAAATGTTCATTAGTGGGAAAGAAGGAGCAATGTGCTCACCTGATGTCCACACATGAGATTCTGAGAGGCCATCATGATGGCCTTCATTCCAGAAGCGCAAACTTTATTGACGGTTGTGCAAGGAGTAGAAATAGGCAAACCTAAAACCAACAGAAATTGGGCAGACTGTAAAGACACTAGAGAACTAAAAATGAGAGTTTGGCAAATGAGCCTGCAATTTTTTTTCAGCTACTATAAATATTACCTAATATTTGATTTGGGATGGCATTCTCATGTGCTTTGTCCTAACACTTAACACTTTATTTAAGCTGAAGTGTTCTCCCATCAAGTTTTTCTTTTTCAACCACATCCTGCAGTGTTGGGGAAGTCGATCCCAGTATTCCTACATGCCCCAGTACCCTTGGGTTAGTTCCTTACCCTTGGGTTAGCCCCTCTGCCCCCACGTGCCAAATATTCAAAGTAGAAAAGCAGGATCTATGGCCAGAGCAGTAATTCAGCAGGTAGAGTACATGGCCAACCTGAGTTCAATCCTGAGCATCCCATGAGCATCACCAGGTGTGGGACGGGGCAGTAACATGTTGATGATACCTGCTCCCAGCACAGCTTGCCTCGTGGGGGCTTGTCCTTCGCCTCCTTGTAAAACATTTCCCATGTAGGCTTCTTTAATTTCCTCTTTTGGAATCCCTGTTTTTAAAACATAAAGAAGATATCTTTACTTAGCATACTGATGCCTGACTACCTGATTAGGTGATGGCCCACCACAGAAAAGGCTCTGCCCTGTCTGACATCACTGACCTGCCTTCTCAATCGCTGCCCTCACGGCAATGGCACCCAGCTTTGTGGCCGGCAAAGAGGCGAGGCTACCTAGGAAAGAGCCAATAGGCGTTCTTGTGGCACTCACGATGACCACTTCCTGTTGAGGCAGAAAATGGCAGAAAATCATTGTTTAAGAGTTTGATCAATGAGGAGCCGGAGAGATAGCACGAGAGGTAGGGCATTTGCCTTGCATACAGACAGATGGTGGTTTTAATTCCGGCATCCCATATGGTCCCTCGAGCCAGGCAGGAGCAATTTCTGAGCAAAGAGCCAGGAGTAACCCCTGAGCACTAGCAGGGTGTGACCAAAAAACAAACAAACAAACAAATAAATAAATAAATAAATAAATAAATAAAGGGGCCGGAGAGATAGCATGGAGGTAAGGCATTTGCCTTTCATGTAAAAGGTCGGTGGTTCGAATCCCAGCATCCCATATGGTCCCCTAAGTCTGCCAGGAGCAATTTCTGAGCGTAGAGCCAGGAGTAACTCCTGAGCGCTGTCAGGTGTGACCCAAGAAAATAAACCAAAAAATAAAAATAAATTAAAAATAAATAAAATAAATTAATCAATGGGGTTGGGAAGATAATACAGCAGGGAGAGGGACCAGAGCGGTGGCGCAAGCAGTAAGGCATTCCTGAGCATAGAGCCAGGAGTAACCCCTAAGCGCCACCAGGTGTGACCCAAAAACCAAAACAAGCAAACAAACAAAAAAACCACAGAGGATATTCAAAAAGAATTATAGAAGTCAAGCAAGAGAATACATCTAAGATATACAAGTTCCTTTGATGTCTTTAGAGATAGTCGGGGTGGGGAGGGTGTTGAGTCTGGGTGTTGGTCTGTGATTTGGCCACCTGGAGGCTGCAAAAGACTTCCAGCAGTCCCATATCAGGAATTGTCTTTGAGTGGAGGCTTCTCAGAAACTAAGTAAGGTAGCAAGCATAGGTGCATAGTGAAGGAAGATGGAAGACAGGAGGTCGCTGGGAGTAGATTAATAGGAACAGAGTATTGATTTATTCTCAGGGTGAGAGTCTATTTTTTTACTTTGGAAGCTGGCTTGAGTGAGGATAATGATCTGCTTCATAAGGAGCAAAGAACTGAGGGTAAAAATGATTAAATGTGGGGTAATAGGCAGTGGGGTGAGAGTTAAAGGACTATAAATGAGCCAATGTGATGAGCCAATGGGGGAAGGAAAGTATACACATAGACATTATGTATATTGTAAACATAAATGAAACCCTATGGGATCCTATTAAACTATCTATACTTAGCGCCCCCGCACAGTTTGGGAATGGACAATGATGGGATGAAAGTTGTGAGCAACTTTCCCAAACAGCACTACTTGTGCAGGGTGGGGCTTCGGGAAAGTCTGGGGTCCCCTTTAAACCGCTCCCCGGCACCCACCTCGCTGGCTCCCTGGCCTGGGGCCCAAGGAAGCCCTGGAGATCCGGGAAGGAGAGGGAAGGCTGTTGGTGGAGCCCCATAGTCTCCCCTAAGCTTGGCCAATGGGCCTTTGACCTGGAGCCATACTATTCCCCATGCTGCCAAGGCTTCCAGTCCCAGAGAGAAGAAGCTGCAACTAGCTTTATTTTTTTTATTTTATTATTTTTTTTTTTTTTTTTTTTTTTGGTTTTTGGGTCACACCCGGCAGCGCTCAGGGGTTACTCCTGGCTCTACGCTCAGAAATTGCTCCTCGCAGGCTCAGGGGACCATATGGGATGCCGGATTCGAACCACCAACCTTCTGCATGAAAGGCAAATGCCTTACCTCCATGCTATCTCTCCCGCCCCGCAACTAGCTATTTCTAAGCCTGCAATGACAACAACAAACTGTAAAGCATAATTTGTACTTACATTCAAAGTGGGTTTTGAAGCATAACTTCGCTCTACATGTCTTATTTCCTGTAATAGAAATGTAAATTGTTACAATGTAAAAAAAATGTTGACATCATCTTAATACATCCCAATGAGTTCTGATTTCTTCTTAATTTATACTTCCAGGTTTTCCACCATGTATGCCATAGGATGGTAGCTTAAGGACATACAGCAGGCAGGAAGTTGCCCCTATCACCATGTGGTCCCTCAAATACCTCACTTGGTCTAGTCCCTGAACACTGGTCCAAAAATCAAAGCTAAGACAATTTATTATGCTGTAATGAACTTGGCTTTGGAGTGGTGCTGGGGCTGAGCCAGAGGTACCCATGTGGAAGCAGCTACTCCATTCCCCTCCAGAAACTCCCAAGCACTTGCCTATGCCTGCAGGCAGCTGCTTCAGACCAGCAGTGAGATGGGCCTCAGGCCATAGCCAGTGCTACTTGAGGCAGGCCTCTCTCGGTAGAAAGGAATGTTCCAGGCCTTCCAGCTTGATGATGGCACATAAACATCCTAGGTCTTGGGTTCCAGTTCCAGAAAATCCCCAACACAAACTAATGTTTGACTCCTGACCAGTTTACCCTACACAGGTCAGAAGCATGCAAGGCAAGAGCCGGACCTGCTATGTTAGGGCTCCAACACCTAAGAAACTCTTTTATTAACATTTGGGGCAGGAGGTTCTCCCAAGTGGTTCTCAGGGAGTGCAGGGTTACCTCTGGCAATTCTGAACCTATTGGGCTCTTAAAGGCTTTTGAGTGCTGAGAATTTTCAGTTCAGGCTACCAAACAAGCCTCCAGCATCAGCCAGCTCAGCTTTAAGTGATTGTTGGTCTTGGGGGCGTCCAGTGGTGCTCTGATCCCACAACACCTCCCAGTGGTACCAGCTACAGCAGTCGGAATTGAGACAGCAGTTTACCAGGTGCTCAGGCAAAAGCTCAGCAGATCCCAATGCATCCTCTAAAGCAGTTTCTGGGACTTTGGTGGTGCATAAGGGTGTAGACCAAAAGCTCCTCAGCCCAAAGCCACCTAGACTACTGGCTTGCAGCTTGGTGCAGCCCCAAGGCAAAACCCCCCCTTCCCGTCAGCATCCTGCCTGGACTCCTACCCTACCCCCAACTTCCTCCAGTTCTAAGCACCAACTCGGGGGCTGGCAGGTGGCCCTCAGCAGAGCCACTTGAGGCTTTGCCCCGCTCCTGGCAGCACCAGTGCCCACAGCAGCTTCAGGAGCAAAGGGCAGGCTCGGATCCCTCAGTGGCCACTGCAGAGAGGGATGCCTACACCCTCTCTCACTTATCTGCACTGTCTCTGTGTGACTGTCAGTTCCAAGATACATGTTTGTTTACTGCCCTGTGGTAGCATTAGACAGAACAAATATTTGAGCAAAAACTGTTCTTTATGCCCTTCAGGGAAAGTCAATACAAGAGGTAAGCAAAGTGGGCCAGTGTCCAGAGGCACTGGGAAGGAGCCCAGGAAGAAGCAATGAGGAGTCTCAGAAACTCAGCTGCCTTGGAGCTGGCAGGCAGAGTGGCTGGAGCAGGAGGCAGAGCTGAAGGGAGAAGGGGCAGCGCCAAAAGACAGGAGAAGCGTTTGGGCAAGCGTTTGGCCACCAGCCAGTCCCAACAATGCCCAGCACTGCAGCCTTCACTTTTCTCTGAGTCAATGGCCAGATTGGTCCAGAATCCCCACAAGCCCTGAGCACCACGTGAGAACCTCCCTTCACAAAGTAACCCATGAGCCAGGGTGATAGTAGAGCGGAGGGACATTTGCCTTGTACGCAGCAGACCCAGGAATGCAGAGGAAGGAGTGAACCCCTGCAACACTGGCTGCGGCCACAAAACAGAGAAAGCAAAACAGAAGTTACTGGTTAGGAAGCTGGTGAAAGTGCAGCCCTTCCTGCCCGTTCCATGGCCTCCACCGCCTCCTACGCTTCTGTCAGCGGAACTCTGGGGTGACAGGGCCAAACTCTGAACACTCAGCTGGTAGCTTGAGGCACCGCTAGGTGTGAATCAGAAACAAAAAAAGGTCCTTTTAAGGGTGGTGTAGGGTTTGGGCCTCATTAGGTGGTGTTGGGCACCAAATGGGGTGCTGGGGACAAATCCGGACCAGCTGCATGCCAGCCAACTGTATTGTCTCCAGGCCTATCCATTTTTTTTTTTTTTTTTGATTTTTGGGTCACACCCGGCGGTGCTCAGGGGTTCCTCCTGGCTGTCTGCTCAGAAATAGCTCCTGGCAGGCACGGGGGACCATATGGGACACCGGGATTCGAACCAACCACCTTTGGTCCTGGATCGGCTGCAAACGCCGCTGTGCTATCTCTCCAGGCCCGGCCTATCCATTCTTATACTGGTTTCTCGCTGCTTAGAACATCCTGTAATGAGCTGATGTGTATCTCTCCACAAATAAGTGATCACCCCCATGATCTCTCAGTAAAACATTTTTTTTTCTTTGTTGGATCACTCCTGGTGGGGTTACCAGCTCCCCCACTACCACAGCTCTCAGGAACAATCAGGGCCAGGGGGCCAGATTCTGCCACCGCAACCACCACAGGGTGCTTTGTTCGGAGTATTTAGGGACTGAAGTTATAATGCAACAGGTTGGGCACTTGTGCCTGGCACACCATATGGTCCCCCAAACCTGCCAAGAGTGATCCCTGAGTATAGAGACAGAAATAAATTCTGAACACAGATGGGTGTGCCCTCCCGCCCAAAATAAAATGAAGAAAGAAAAAAAAAATAAGGCCTGAGTATTAATAAAGCAATTCTGGATTACAAAGACCACCCATGGAATGGGGAAAACTATTCTAGTCACTGAGCTTAGCAAGGAAAAAAAACATCTAACCCCATGAAGAGTCACATTCTCTAGGAGATTGGTTGAGGTTTGATTCCCACCAAGCTCTCAGACAGGAAAGGCAGTTCCCATTCCCCTGCCCGATTAGGACAGGGGGAACAAAGTTGTAGAAATCCGCAGGAAATAATTCACACAGTGAAGAGGTACAAGAATGGGTTCAGGAAATCCAGTGTTCAAGCAAGGAATTCAAACCACCCAAGCTTTCTGCTAAGATGGAGCACAGCTCAGTGGAAGAAGACAGAAGAATGAGCCCCTGCCTTCCTCAGACCCTTGCTTTTGTTGACAAGAATCAGGTACCATCCTAGGGTGGGAGCAGAATACCAAGTAAGGGATAATCCAATATACTATCACCAGATCACACCCTACGGTGGAGTACAATTATTGATTAGGGTAGGATCAGTAACCCAACAACCCCATCCAAAAATGGAAAGAAAAAATGAACAGAAGAAAAAAATCAGATGGTCAAAAGGAACATGAAAAATGTGCCACCTCAGTCAGTAATCATCAGGCAACTATAATTCAAAACAACAATTAGATGCCATCTCGCACCACAGAGACTGGCACACACCAAAGAACCAGTGTAAATGGTGCAAATGCTGGAGAAAGAGACTTATTCACTGCTGGTGAGAATGTCGACGAGTCCAGTCTTTTTGGAAAACAATACAGATATTGCTTAAGAAGCTAACAATTGGGGCCGGGCGGTGGCACTAGAGGTAAGGTGCCTGCCTTGCCTGCGCTAGCCTTGGACAGACTGTGGTTCGATCCCCCAGCATCCCATATGGTCCTCCAAGCCAGGAGCAATTTCTGAGCGCATAGCCAGGAGTAACCCCTGAGCGTTACCGGGTGTGGCCCAAAAAAGAAAAGAAACTAACAATTGGGGCCTTAGAGATAGCACACCAGTAGAGCATTTGCCTTGCATGCAGCCGATTCAGGACAGATGCTGATTCAAATCCAGGCCTCCCATATTGTCCCTGAGCCTGCCAGAAGCGACCTCTGAGCATAGCCAGGAGTAACTCCTGAACGCCACTGGGTGGTTACTCCTGGCTCTACACTCAGAAATCGCTCCTGGAAGGCTTGGGGGGACCATATGGGATACTGGGATTCGAACCACTCTTGTTCTGCATGCAAGGCAAACGCCTTACTTCCATGCTATCTCTCTGGCCCCGTATATTAGTCTTTCTATAGAAAAATGCTTTATAATAAATTAGGGGCTGGCGAGATAGCATGGAGGTAAAGCGTTTGCCTTCCATGCAGAAGGACGGTGGTTTGAATCCTGACATCCCATACGGTCCCCGTGCCTGCCAGGGGCGATTTCTGAGCATAGAGCCAGGAGTAACCCCTGAGCGCTACCAGGTGTGACCCAAAAACAACAACAACAAAAATTAGGTTTGATATATGTAAAGTTAGAAATATTAAAAAAATGTGAAAACCAGTGATTTGTGTTCTTTTTGTGTGTGATTAAAATGCAAACATAGGCAAGAGCAGCAGTCGGGTGTTTGCCTTGCACGCCAACAACCTGGGTGGACCCGAGTTCCATTCCTAGCATCCCATGTGGTCCAAGCCTGCCAGGAGCAAATTCTGAGCACAGAGCCACAAGTAACTTCTGAACACCATTGGGTATGGCCCAAAAACAAACAAAAAAAAGCAAACAAAAACAGCTGTAATATGAAATTGTTGCCTTTAATGTTTTGTGATTGTTAATTATAACAACTTTGTGAGACTGATTTTAATGAGCCAGAACATTATATAAATTAAAAGGGTTTTAAATTTTACAACCTATGATTCTTATAAAAGACATTATTTTCATGATTCTGCTAAAAATCAAAAATTGTTTTAAAAAAATGCTGATTAAGGGCCAGAGAGATAGCATGGAGGTAGAGCATTTGCCTTGCATGCAGAAGGACAGTAGTTCAAATCTCAGCATCCCATATGTTCCCCCGAGCCTGCCAGGAGTAACCCCTGAGTGCTGCCGGGTATGACCCAAAAACGGAAAAAAAAAAAAATGCTGATTAAAAATTGTTAACCAGGGACCGGAGAGATAGCATGGAGGTAAGGTGTTTGCCTTGCATGCAGAAGGTTATTGGTTCAAATCCCGGCATCCCATATGGTTCCCTGAGCCTGCCAGGAGCAATTTCTGAGCGTAGAACCAAGAATAACCCGAGTGCTGCCAGGTGTGACCAAAAAAAAAAATTGTTAACAAGGGGACAGAGCAATAGTGCAGCGGTAGGGCATTTGCCTTGCATGCAGCTAGCCCAGGATGGACCTAGGTTTGATCCCTGGTGTCTCATATGGTCCCCAAGCCAGGAGCAATTTCTGAACGGATCGCCAGGAGTAACCCCTGAGCATCACCAGGTGTGGCCCAAAAAAACAAAAAACAAAACCAAACCCAAAAAACTTTAATTTTATGAGCCAGAATATAGAAAAGGTGCCTGCCTTGCATATGACCGAGCCAGGACTGAGCTCCAGTGCCTCGCCACCTCCAAGCAATGACAGGAGTGATCCCTGAGTGTAGAACCAGGAATAACCCCTGAGCATGACTGGGTATGGTGGCCCAAAAAACCAAATAAGGAACAAAAAGCAGTAAAAAAAAAAAAAACTAATTTTATTTTTGCATTTCTGGGTCCCATCTGGTGGGGCTGAAGGGTCACTCCAGTAAGTGTTCTGGGTACTCCATGCTGGGAAGGAACGAACTAAGTATGCTATGTACAAGGCAAGGGCTTGAACCCTTGCATTGACTGCCCCCTGCACTTTCTTTGGTTTGTTTTTTTGGGCCATACTTGGCGACACACAGAGGTTACTCCTGGCTCTGCATTCAGTAATCACTTCTGGCAGGCTGGGGGACCATATGGGATGCTGAGAATCGAACCCCCAGATCAGTCTTGTGAAAGGCAACAGCCCTACCACTTTGCTTTTGCTCTGACTCCACATCTCCATACACTTTTTTTTTTTTTAAAGCAAGGTCACCTAAACAGCACTGTAAAAATCCGTTTAAGCGAATTACTCATGTTAATGATTTCCTCTACCATGAAACCAAAGGAGAACTCACGGGGGTTAGAGATGGGGGGGGGAGAAATCCAGGAGTTAAAACCCTTCCCTTGATACAGCAGTTTGAGCACCCTATGGTCTGGGCACAGAGCTGGGAGTAGCCCCACAGACAAAACAAAACAGAAAGTTCACCACCACCTTGTTCAGGCAAGACAGCACAAGGTCCAGGGGTTCAAACTTTGTATTCCAGGAACCCAATTCAAACCAGAGCGGGACAACGGGGTGGAAGGGAAGCCCCTTTCCTCAACCTACTCCCACTTCCATTTTCTCAATCTGCCACCATTAGGTCTGAACTCTCAAGCACCCTCCCTACTCACTGCTCCCTCCTGGCCAGAATCCTGGTATTTTCCTGATGCTTCCTCAGGCCCCCGTTTCCAGCAAGCCCTGGAGATGGTTTTCTCCACTTTCAAGACTCCCTGACCTACAAGTAAGACAAATCGAGCACTGCTGCCACATAACTGGATTCTTACTACCCTGAACTGCCAAGTTTATTTCCAGCCCAGTCACCTCATACACCTGCATGTCCCTATTCGCTTTTCTTGTTTAGGCCAGAGTTCAAGTGCTCAGTCAAGGAAGCACAACGCAGTGCAGGAGGCAGGGTTGTTTTTTGTTTTTTGTATTTTTTACTTGTATTTATATGGGGGGAGTTTTTTGGTCACACCTGTGTCCCTCAGTGGTTTCCTCCTGGTTCTGCACTCAGAAATCACTCCTGGCAGGCTCAGGGAACCATATAGGATGCAGGGAATGGAACCTAGGTCCGTCCTGGGTCAGTCGTGTGCAAAGCAAACACCCTACCGCTCCAGTTCCAGAAGGCAAGTTTAGAAAGCTTGGAAACAAGCAGCTGGTCGCTCTGCCTCAGTGGACCAGTTTGGCAGCTCAGCAAGCCAGCAAGAAAGTCCAAGAACGCTGTTTCAGGCCAAACCTGGGCGCTGAAAAGAGGCCGCAGGGAATTGCAGAGCCCTCAGGCATGCACCCTAGCTCCTTCAGCCCAGGGCCAGGCTCCAGGAGCCCTGTCATTCATCAACACTCAACTTTGCCTGGCTGGTGGGGAACTCTGAAAGTTTGCTTATTCGAAGAAAGAAAGGAAAATGTATTTCCCTTCCAAAGCTGCTGCTCCAGAGGCACCTCAAAACCAGCAAGCAGGGCCGGAGAGATAGCATGGAGGTAGGGTGTTTGCCTTTCATGCAGAAGGAGGGTGGTTCAAATCCCGGCATCCCATATGATCCCCAGGAGTCTACAAGGAAGCGATTTCTGAGTGCAGAACCAGGAGAAATCCCTGAGCGCTGCCGGGTGTGACCCAAAAACAAAACAAACTAAAAGGACTTGCACTGACTGACTGGCTGACCCAGTCAGGGAGAAGCCCAGCAGGGTGCAAACTGTCCAGGCCGGTCCTTCAGTCCCACTGTATTGGGCCAAGGTGATCCTCTGGCTTCCTGCAGCGATCCTCCAGCTTCCTTTCTTTGCTGACTTTGCTGAGCGTCTGTGGACCCCCCACCCCCTTAGGCCCTAGACCCAGGTTCTGCCCTAGCCAGCCGGCTTCTCCACCCAGGGGTCCTCAAACTTTTTAAACAGGAGGCCAGTTCACTGTCCCTCAGACCATTGGAGGGTCTGACTATAGTAAAAACAAAACTTACGAACGAATTCCTATGCACACTGCATATGTCTTATTTTGCAATGAAGAAACAAAGCAGATACAAATACAATATGTGGCCCGCGGGCCATAGTTTGAGGACCACTCTTCCTCTAGTCAAGGAAGAAGGAGGATGAAGAAGGAGGCTCAAGGATAGGCCCCATCTCCATCTGCTCTACCCAGGAACTTCCTGAAGCCTCTCAAAGCCACTACTCTGGGGCAGGAGAGATAGCATGGAGGTGAGGGGCATTTGCCTTGCATGCAGAAGGACGGTGGTTCGAATCCCGGCAACCCATATGGTCCCCGGAATGAGCCTTCCAGGAGCGATCTGTGAGTGCAGAGCCAGGAGGAAAACCTGAGCGCTGCCGGGTGTGACCTCCAAAACCAAAGCCAAAACAAACCCAAAAAAAACCAGCAAGCAAAGGGGAAAGCAGCCTTGGAGGGCCCGCATGAGGGGTCCAATATCATCTGAGGAACTCTCAAGGTTCCAGCCCTCCAGGGGAGAAGCTCCAGCAAGTCCCAGAAAACTCGAGAAAGCAAAGTTTATCGACGGAAACGAGTTTGGGATGCACAAAAGCTGCCAAAAGGACCTGGGGAGGGGAGGAAAGCTCTGCCCCCCTGAAAGGTCCAGGGACCCCCAGCTGCCCTGTGGGAGTTGCGGGGCCCCCAAGCTGCTCGATTTGGGCCACGCACCGTTGCGGCCGACCGCACAGGGCCTTGGGCGCGCCCCGTCGGGTGGACGCCCCTGGGGGGAGCGCCTGGGGGGCTCTGCGGGCCCGAGTGGCGCGGGGGCCGGACAGGAGGAACCGCAGCCGGGCTCCAGGACTTTTCACCTGCATCAGTCTCCGGAGGAGGGCGCCGCGCCCATGGACGCAGCCGCCGCCGCCGCGCAGAAGTGCCGCCTGCACCGCCATGGTTGGTCTCCCAGCGCTGAGCCAGCGGGGTTCCAGAGCCCGGACCCGCCGTGCACGTCACTCGCGCAGCCTCTCACCACGTGGCCGCGGCCCGTCTCCTCCAATGGCTGCGCTCGGAAGGCGAAAACACGCCGCTATTGGCTCCCAGCCAAGGGGGCGGTTCCCTCCGCCACCAATGGGAGCTTCTGACAGCCGCGGCTGTTTGTCCTTATTGGCCCGCCGCCAGCAGAGAGCGGAGCTTGGCGCCCGGACGTCCCAGCACTTAAAGCAGCTACAAAGTTGATTAACTACTGGCAAGCCTCTTGGAGCAGCCAGCACCTGACAGGCCGCAAGTTCCAGTTTCCAGTATTTCTGACCTTCGAGGTCATAGGCTAACCTTGAGGTTTTCTTTCTCTTCCTCTGTCTTTCCTCGCTTCTTCTTCTTTCTTCCCCCTTCTTCCTCCTTCTTCCTTCCTCCTCCTCCTCCTCCTCCTCCTCCTCCTCCCTCCTTCTCCTCCCAGGCCAACCTTGAGGTTCTCTCTCTCCTCTCTCTTCTCTCCCCTCTCTCTCCTCTCCTCTCTCCTTCTTCTCTCTCTCTTCCTCTCTCCTCTCTCCCTTCTCTCCTCTCTCTCTCCTCTCTCCTTTTCTCTCTCCTCTCCCTCTCCTGTCTCCCCTCTCTCTCTACCCCCCTCAAGTAGGAAGCAGCCTCCACCCCAAGTAAAAGCACACACTGTCACAGACCCGATTGGTCCTGACACTACAGAACCTTTGGGGCTCCCTTTCAAGGGTGTGAAGGTGTGTGCAGGGGTGGCTGTGGGAGACACAGGCCTCAAGGACTCAAGTTGGATTCGAAAGGCAAAAGGTGGAATACTTCTCCGGTTTTTGTTTTGTTTTGTTTTGGTTTTTGGACCACACCCAGCAGTGCTCAGGAGTTACTCCTGGCTATCTGCTCAGAAATAGCTCCTGGCAGGCACAGGGGACCATATGGGACACCGGGATTCGAACCAACCACCTTTGGTCCTGCATCGGCTGCTTGCAAGGCAAAGGCTGCTGTGCTCTATCTCCGGCCCCTCAACTCCGTTTCTTTGACAAGTCGTTTTCAAAGTTATTCAGACAAAAGTAATTTTACCAAAAATAAATAAATAAAAAGCGCAGGGGGAAATTGTTCTAAATATATTCTGACACAGAGCCGCTTTCCTTTTGAAGCCGCTTTTTGCTATCAGAAGTTTCTCAGTAGCGAGGTCAGTTCAGAATTGTTTTGGTTTTATGCATACTGAACTGGGGCCTGGAATGTTAACCCTTACTATGATACGACTGCATGTAGGCTAAGAGCGAAGTTAGATTCGAGGATGAGTAATATTTCTATAAGACTCCATAAAAATACTTGAATCTATGCAAATGTTCCTCATAGGGTGTGTTTAATATATCTAAGTATTCTTTAAAATGTCAGCTAAAATTATGTCTCAACTAGTATTTATGCTACATCCCTATATTTCCCGAATGCCTCATGGACAGGCAACTAAGGCTTTTTAGGGCCATAATACCTATGAGTAAAGGCTATTTTTTTCAAGGATCTTTTTTTACAGGTGCTACTTTTTCAAAGATCCTGTGAGTTCAGACTGCTTTAGAAAATTTCCTGTAATAGCAAACAGCTTTTAAAAAATCCTCCCTTAGGCAGTTTGGGTCTATTTAAACTTGGTGCCTTCCTAGGTCTCAGGATTTGTTAATATGAGGGAAGTAGCATTTCCCTCTGTTTTGTTTTGTTTTTAAGGCAAATAGTGGCTAATTCCACACGTCCATTTTTTTGGTTTTTGGGCCACACCCGGCAGTGCTCAGGGGTTACTTCTGGCTGTCTGCTCAGAAATAGCTCCTGGCAGGCACGGGGGCCCATATGGGACACCGGGATTCGAACCAACCACCTTTGGTCCTGGATCGGCTGCTTGCAAGGCAAACGCCGCAGTGCTGTCTCTCCGGGCCCACACGTCCATTTTTAATGGCAGACAATAATAAGCGAGACAGTATAATGCCAATAATTAAAATCAAAAGACCAAATCTGGCAGTAGCTACCCAGTAAGACCAAATCAAATGGTTAAGTTTTAACATCTGACCATAAATCTATAACCAATTTGCCAATGTTTGTAAGCAATATTTAACTTATATTTGCTTAAAATGGTTATTTCTTCCCATTCATGATGTTCTTGATGTTCTTTTTATGTTTAAAGATCATTATGTTGCCATTAGCCTAGCAAATGGGTTTAACCTTGTCCCAAGGTTCAGATTTATTATATGAACAAGGGGATGACATATATATATTTATATTTATATATGTATATATTTGTATTTATATTCTGCATGGCAATGAGTGGATATTTGAAATTTGACATTCTGTACTTCATTTCCAAGCCAAATGACTGTGTCTTCTAAAGCATCCATTTGGGCATCTAATTTTCTATCTATAATCTCTTTTTTGTTTTTGTTTTTGAGTCACACCTGGTGACACTCAGGGGTTATTCCTGGCTATGCGCTCAGAAATTGCTCCTGACTTGGGGGACCATATGGGACGCTGGGGATTAAACAGAGTTCCATCTTGGGTCAGCCTTGTGAAAGGAAACCGCCCCAAGGCTGCACTATAGCTCTGGCCCCATTTCTTAGCTCGTGAGCCAATAGCGCCACCCAGTAGCTAAAAGTGAGACCAGCTTCTTGGAAAGGAAGCTCCCTTCCTTTTTTTGTTTTGTTTTTGTTTTTTTGTTTTGTTTTTGTTTCACACCCGGTGAAGCTCAGGGGTTACTCCTGGCTATGCGCTCAGAAATCGCACCTGGCTCGGGGACCATATAGGATGCCTCGGATTGAACCGAGGTCTAGTCCTGGGTCAGCAATGTGCAAGGCAAACGCCCTATGACTGCTAACTCTCCCGCCCCAGGCAGCTCCCTTCTTGTTTTTTTTTTTGTTGTTGTTGTTGTTGTTTTTTGTTTTTGGGCCACACCCTGTGACGCTCAGGGGTTACTCCTGGCTATGCGCTCAGAAGTTGCTCCTGGCTTCTTGGGGGACCATATGGGGCGCCGGGGGATCGAACCGCGGTCCCGTCCTAGGCTAGCACAGGCAAGGCAGGCACCTTACCTCCAGCGCCACCGCCCGGCCCGCAGCTCCCTTCTTAAGGACTGACAGGCCCAGCCCTTAATCATTAGTCCCGGGCTGGTTTCTGGAAATAAACGTTTGTTCCAGAACAATATTTTTATTGCAGAGAACAATTTGGCAGATGTCAAATTGTAAAATTGAGTATAACTAAATATAATCTTTTTGGTTTTTGTGCTTTGGTCCAGCTGGTTTGGAGACTCAGAATCAACAAGGTTGTGAATTCACATTAGCTGGAGTGACCAGTCACCAAATGCCCTAATCTCCATTCCCGTGTATGTGACATTATTGGAAATTATTTTTTTCAGATGCAACCCAATTCAGATAAGGTATACTGGTTTAGGGGAGGGCCTAACTTATTTCCTTACAAGAAAAGACACAGACAGGGTTGAGGCAATGTCAGAGACTATCTCTAAACCAGAAACACTAGGTTGGTGGTGGTGGGGTTGTTTGGTTGGTTGGTTTTGGTTTTTGGGCAACACTATGGCGCTCAAGGGTTTCTCCAGGCTCTGTGCTCAGAAATCGCTCCGGGCAGGCTCTGGGGACCATATGGGATACGAGGGATTGAACCGGGTCTGTTCTGGGTAGTTTGCATGCAAACTGGATCCCTTGCACGTTTGATCACAACACAAGAGGTTCTTCACCACCAGGAATGGCCCCTGAACATCTCTGAACATGGCCCCGAAGCTCCCCATTCAATTAAAACATAGCAAACAAGGATTTCCACCCATCACCAGGAGCAAAGAAGCATAGACCACACTCCTGAGAAGCCAGACCAGTGGTTTGCAACTTTTTTTAATTTTGGGCTACTCCCAGCTGTGTTCAGAAAAATGAATAACTTGTGGTATGCTCAGTATATGGGGTGTCATGGATTGAACCTGGGTTATCCTTACCTCACTGTACTATATCTGTGACACTGGGTTTCAGCCTTTTAGTGTGTACCCCCAGCACAAACTATTGGACCACTCATCTAATTCTCGGGTTCTAATTCTCCATCTGCCAACACCGGGGTTTCATTCATTTTGCTTCCCAGAGGACCCCCTCACTGTATTCCCAGCCAACCACTGTTTGGTACGGATGATGATCCTGGCTAACAGTACTGATGTGTGTGGAACATCACTCAGTAGGAATGATGCTGGTCGGTGAGAAGAACCCGGTATTCAGAATCCTGCAGGAAAGATGCTGTGCTGCTAACACTCTTCAGTCCCCTCACTTGGCACCACCTAGTCCCCTGGGGCAGTGGTGGAGAGGTTCCACCCCCCCAAAAAATTAAAAATTAAAGACACTAAAATCTCTCCAAGCACCAAGGTCATGGCAAGAATTGGGCTGTAGAATCTCTGTTCCAGGAAACAGAGGCCCCACAGTCCACTATTCTGCTTTGTGCAGAAGTGCAGCTGCTTGCACTCTCAAGAGAAATGCAGAAGAGACGCTTTCAAAGGAGATCCTGCAGGGATCAAGGGCCCCATGCAGAGGCACTGCGAGTGTTGAGTGGCTGCCTCACAAGGTTGTGGTGAAGCCTTTGACTTAGAATTTGTGTGTCATGTTGATAATCTGGTGATTTTTCAGGGCATCTAGAAATGTTAACATTTTTTTCTTCAAAATCTTTCCTAAGATCCTAATGGCATTTGCTTCTTCAATTACATTACTTGGGTTTCAAAATATTTCAGGGGCTAGAATGATAATACAATGGCTAAGGCATTTCCCTTACCTGCAACTAACCCAGGTTTCATCCCCAGCACCCTATTTGGTCCCCCAAGCACCCCCAGGAGTAATTTCTGTGTGCAAAGCCAAGAGTATGCCCTAAGCATTGCTGGGTGTGGTCCCCCCAAATATTTTTCAGGGGTGGACCAACAATTGATTGTTACACATGGCAGACCGCAGGTTTGATCCCTAGCAACCCTAAGGTTCCCTGAGCACCACAGAGCTAGGAATAAACCCTGAGCAAGGACTGTTGTGTGTAGCACTCAAACTATTTTTTCCTAGAAGCTTTCTCAAGTAGTAGGGCTGACATGTAGCTAGGTCCTGAGAATGGAACTTTCAAGAAGTGAATGACAAAAAAAAAAGGAGGAGGAGGAGGAGGAAGAGGAGAAGGAAGAGAAGGAGGAGAGGAGAAGGAGGAGGAGAAGGAGAAGGAGGAGGAGGAGGAGAAGAAGAAGAAGAAGAAGAAGAAGAAGAAGAAGAAGAAGAAGAAGAAGAAGAAGAAGAAGAAGAAGAAGAAGAAGAAGAAGAAGAAGAAGAAGAAGAAGAAGAAGAAGGAGAAGAAGAAGGAGGAGGAGGAGGAGGAGGAGGAGGAGGAGGAGGAAGAAGAAGAAGAAGAAGAAGAAGAAGGAAGAAGGGAGGAGGAGGAGGAAGAAGGAGAAGAAGAAGAAGAAGAAGAAGAAGAAGAAGAAGAAGAAGAAGAAGAAGAAGAAGAAGAAGAAGAAGAAGAAGAAGAAGAAGAAGAAGAAGAAGAAGAAAGAAGGAAGAAGGAGGAGGAGGAAGAAGAAGAAGGAGGAGGAGGAGGAGGAGGAGGAGGAGGAGGAAGAAAGAAGAAAGAAGTGAATGAAGGCTCACTGAAAAGACCAAGTGGACTCTAGGTCCCTTTCCACCTCATAAGGATCTGCTGAGACGTCTGCAACCAGAGACATGATGTGAAGGTTTCTCCCCCAAAGCCCCAGGCTGGCTCCAGTTTCACATTTCCTGTCTCCATAGCTAAGAGAGGAAGAAGGGGAAGAGAGTAAAGTCAGGGAGGGAGAGAGCACCCATCACCAAATACTATTTAGCTGTTTTAAACATTTTACTGCTCTCTTAAACAAGACACACAAGCACTTATTTCCTATGTAAGTCTATGTGAAGTAGTTTGAGTTCTGGCTAGAGGATGGCCATTAAACTAAGGGGTAGAAAGCACAGCTCGAAACTCATTAGACCTTTAAAGCATGATAGATAGCAAGAGGCAAATCATTATGGAAAAGTGCCTTTCCTGACAGCTTTCCTGGGGAAATAAAATTAGAAAACCTAAAAAAAAATCTAAATACACCTACTACAAAAATTATAATTAAACCCAGAAACTATAACATCAACATTTTCTGGATAAGTGAAAGCTTTTATATCACATTTTTTTATTTTGCAAGAAAATAAATTATACAACTTAAAAAATAAAATCCAAAAATTAAGCAATTCATCAAAATAGTTCAGCCTACTGCATACAGAAACTGCTACCATTAAAACTGTACAGCATTATCATCTCAGTATGTAGTAGCACACATTCCAAATCGTCTATACCATACGAAGAGATTACAATTTAGGAATTCAGTTTAACACTCCAGACGACGTATATAGTATGGATGACAGGAAAGCGCTCATATAAAGTTTATTTCACAAACAGGACCTTGGAAGTGTCCATAAGGTAGCATCCCAGTCATTTACGTGAAAATAGAAAAAACCAGCTTTAGATAGCAAACCTTTCTCAAAACCTAGCAAATCTTTCCCCCAAATTTGAATTTTTTAAATTGGCCCTTTGAGGAGAGCTAATGACATTCTACTGTAGATAATGCAAAAAAAAAAAAAAAAATCTTTTTAACTACTCCAGTCACATTTTGTATTTAATAAAAAGTAAAAAAAAAAAAAGTTAGCATTACATTTTTGGAAATTCTTGAACAAATATTTATGCACAAAATAAGAGACTTAATAAACAGGTTGACGGATAACAGGGACACCTCCAATGATTGTAAAAATTGGAAGACTTTAGAATTCATTTCAAGACCTTCGTTAAACCTCTGAACAATAAATGTTCTAATCTCTGTTTTGTTGTGACAAACACTAACACTTTCTATTTTTATCTTCGAAGTTGTGTGGATGTGTACTTACTCTGGCAGTGAAGATGGAAACAAAGGTTAATGTTTTCCAGAAGGTTCCATCTTTAAAGTAGAAGATGAGTAGTTGAAGCTTAAATTAACCTCTGATTTAACCTTAAATTAGCATCTATTGCCATAATAGGAAAAATATACATTTATATTTTTTAGCCTAGATTTTTCTTAATTATGTCAGATTTTAATCCCTGTTCAGCACTTATTTTAAGTGAAAAGGGCACCTGGTAAAGAAATACTGATCTTGTGCCTTTAGCAAACTGCTGGTAATTTCTTTTTAAAATTAGCAAATCTAATGTCAAAACAGGTTTAAAGAAAAGTCAATGGGACAGGCATCTCAACTACGTCGTTTTCATAAACATCAAAGAGTAGTCTGTTTTAATATATGTAACATAAATAATGAAAACTGTAAGTAAGTCTACAGTATTTTGCTGCTATTCAATTCTCCAAAATACAGTAAGGACATAATTCACTATTAAAATGTTACAAAATTTAATAGAAAACTTTGCTATGGATTTAGTTACCCACTTACATTAAATTTGCCTTTATAAATCAAATCATGGCTCTCATTCTTAAATTAAAAGGATGAAAAAAGAGATTGCTTCTTGGCCTTTTGGCTAACATCAAGTGTAGTAAAAGGACGGAAAAGATTAGAAATTGCAAAAACCTGCGATTCCAGTTTAAAACAAAAATCTTAAACCTTAAAAAAAAAAAGGCCTATATTTTCCCTTCTAGGGTTTCTTCCTTTGGTCTTCTTGCACTCAAAAGAAGCAAATATACCAATACCAAACTGTTACATATAAGAGCCACCCAAGGTCATTATAAAATTTACTTCATCAATTTCAATTTATCTCATTAGTAGTTATCTAATTAGAGTTTACAGGACTACCTGTTTAGTTCTTCACAATATGCTTGGTATAATATTGCCATATACTTAGAGCTCATGTCTAAGATATAAGTTAGAAACGAAATCCCAATTACCTCTGAGTTTGGAAGAGGCATTTTTTTGACTATGACTGGCAACACATTAACTGTTTCTAATTTGCTTTACTTCTCAGCAGGCAGCTTATCTCTTGGGGCTGGGACAGACTTCATGGAACACTCTCAGAAGTGCTCTACTAATAATACTGTATGCCCTTTCATACTCCAGCACTCTTATTTTCTACTAGCTTCAAAATCATACATTTAAAATATTAATATTAAACAAGAGAAAACAAAACAATTTGCAAGAAAATTTGAAACATGCATGCACCATACTGAATATCAATCCATATCAATCCATGCTGAGCCATTCCTTCCCAGTGGGGAATACGTTTTTCTCTTCTAAGTCAGGTTCTTAAATCCTAAAATCTCCACTACTATGGGCCTTCAGTTGCTGGCCAAAAATAAATTGCTACTTTGGATCGACTGAAAGGAACAAGTGCTGCCTTCTGTATGTTTTAAAAATGTTTATTTTAAAATATATAAATATCTATATACATATATTTGGCAAGTGTACTGCTCATGTTGAGAATGCAATCATCTTGCTTCTGTTACTCAGGTCTTTCCTCTTCTATTCTCATGAGGCACTGGGAGTCGAACCCTGGGCCTCAGACATTCAAGGCAAGTAAGTGCCTGACCATTGGACATATCCCTTGCTGTTACTCATGTCTTAAAATATTGGATTTTGTCTTCCTTCTGGATGACTAATAATTGTAACTTCAAAAAAAAAAAGTCTTCCCTTTTAAAAACCTGAGGTGATAAATCCCTAATCATGAAACTTGAAAATATCAAAATTCTTCTATGCTACAAATTAAGAAATCATGTGTATAACAGAGCAGATTTCTGCCATGTTTTAATAAATATCAGGTATATAAAGTATGTAAATAAACATACTCAATATACTTGTTTTGTAATTTTGCCTCTGTAATCACAGTGACCTATATCTCCTTACCTTATTTTTAAACAACTGAAAATAACAAAATAAGCTTCCCTTTTTCGAAACAAATTCTCTAGCCATATAAGACATTAAAAAAAAAAAACCTTACCATTCAACAACAATCAACCCAAACAGCAGTCACCTGCTTACAGGAAGCCAGTATTGGGAGCTGGAAACTGTCCTAGCAAGACCAAGTCCCACCAAACCCAGTCACTAATAAGGCGGGGCCTTCACCACTGTGCACCCCTTGCCCTCCGCCTGTCTTCTCCCCTGCTGTGCAGAGCAGTCCGCTCTTTTGATCAAAGAAAACCAGCATTGCTATATCTAGCTTTAATTGCATTTAAAAAAACAAACCATAACAGCATTTCAGTGCACAAATATCTGAAGATCCTTCCGTGTGCAAGTACAGATCTGTGGGGAAAAGGGAGGTAGGGAAGGAGAGAGAACGAAGGGACCAGAAGTCTGCTCTCAGCCTTCCCGACCGTCTTTCTTCTGGTGGGTAACATCAAATTGACTTTTCAAAGTTCATTGTGGGCTCTTCATGAACGCACGTTTCTCCACAAAACAGCATGCTGTTAAGAGTGGAAGGAAGGGAGTGCCAGCATGCTAACTAATGTGATTGGCAAAATATAGTCGCTTGGTCAGGTAAGGCAGAGATTTTAATATTTATGTAATCGAAGTCCAAATAAACCTTCCTCCAGCACAGACTGATACAACTTTCTGCCCACGCACTCTAAAATTTGGGTTCTGAAGATTGTCCGTGATATTCAAAATTACGCCATATAAATGAAAGTGTTGATGTCAGACTCATCTCTTCTAATGTACTTGTGCTCTATTAGCCATTCTATTTGCTCTTTGATCATTTTCTTTTGTGGCAAGAACATGTTTTTCAAAATTTCTACTAATTCAGTCTGAAGCTGAGCATTACTGATTTTTTTCCTCATCTTCATTATTTGTATAATGGCTTCCTAAAAAATAAAGTGAAATAAGATAAATATTCTGTTATTTTAATGATAACAAAATGAAAGACCATATTTATCACCAAGGATGCAACATCTAACCAAATGATCAAAAATCTCTAGGAGATAAATCCTTTTTATTTTGTTGTTACTTTGTTTTGGGACTATACCTGCATGGCAGTGATCAGGGTTACTCCTGGCTCTGCATTCAGGATCTCTCCTTGAAAGGTAGCAGTGGGGGTACCCTAGGGGTGCTGGGAGTTAAATGTGGGTGAGCTGCACACAAGGCAAGTGCCCTACATGCTGCACTACCTCTAGGATTTACTCTAGTCCCACCACTAATAGAATTTTGTTTGTTTGTTTGTTTTGGGGTTATATCCGGCGACGCTCAAGGGTTACTCCTGGCTCTAGGCTCAGAAATCACTCCTGGCAGGCTTAGGGGACCACATGCGATGCCAGAATTCGAACCACCGTCCTTCTGCATGCAAGGCAAATACACTAACTTCATGCTATCTCTCTGGCCCCACTAAGAGAAAATTTTAAAATGTAATTTTTATATTTATATTCCAATAAAACAAAAATTACCTCCTTGGGACCTGAGTGGATAGTGGTCAGCACAAAGCTGACTCAGATTTGATCCCTGGCATCACATATGGTCCCCTGAGCCTGCCAGGAGTGATTTCTGAGTACAGCGCCAGGAGTAACCCTGAGCACCACCAGGTATAGCCCCAAAACAATAACAACAACAAAGCTATTTCTTAGAGAAAATTTGGATATGTTTTCAAATAAAAACAGAAACAAACAAAAAAAGACACAAAACATCACT
The DNA here is from genome assembly GCF_024139225.1 of Suncus etruscus. Lineage (NCBI taxonomy): Eukaryota > Metazoa > Chordata > Mammalia > Eulipotyphla > Soricidae > Suncus > Suncus etruscus. Next base: position 24,102,630 of record NC_064855.1, read on the forward strand.
AATCATCAGAAAGATGCAAATCAAAACAATGAGGTAGCATCTCATGCCACAGAGACTGGCACATATCACAAAGAACAAGAACAATCAGTGCTGGCGGGGATGTAGGGAGAAAGGAACTCTCATTCACTGCTGGTGGGAATGCTGGTCTAGTCCAGCCTTTATAGAAAACAATATGGAGATTCCTCAAAAAAATGGAAATCGTGCTCGCTTCGGCAGCACATATACTAAAATTGGAACGATACAGAGAAGATTAGCATGGCCCCTGCGCAAGGATGACACGCAAATTCGTGAAGCATTCCATATTTAAAAAAAAAAAAATGGAAATCGAGCTCCCATGTGATCCAGGTATACCACTCCTAGGGATGTACCCGAGGAACACAAAAACAATACAAAAATGCCCCCTGCACACCTATATTCATTGCAGTGCTATTTACAATAGCCAGAATCTGGAAACAACGCAGATGCCTAGCAACAGATGAGTGGCTAAAGAAACTGTGGTACATATACACAATGGAATACTATGCAGTTGTCAGAAAAAAATTAAAATCATGAAATTTTCCTATATATAAATGGACATTGAAACTATTATGCTGAGTGAAGTAAGTCAGAGGGAGAGAGACAGACATAGAATAGTGTCACTCATCTATGGGTTTTAAGAAAAATAAAAGACATTATTGTAATAACACCCAGAGACAATAGAGATGAGGGCTAAAAGGAAGGTCAGACCATGATATGCAGCTTACCACAGAGAGTGTTGAGTGCAGTTAGTGAAATAACAACACTAACAACTATCATGACAATGGTAGTGACTAAGAGAAGTAGTATGCCTCGAATACAGGCAAGGGGTGGAGGAGGAGGAGGAAGGTGGGGGGAGGGCATTGTTGGTGGGAATGTTGTACTAGTGAAGGGGTTTGTTCATTTTTTTATAACTGAAATCCAACTACAATTATGTTTTAATCACAGTGCTTAAATAAGGATATTATTAAACTTTGAAAAATATGATTGAAAATAAAAATAGAAAAAGACACAAAACTTAAATATTTTGTCTCAACATTACAAACCTGGGTTCTAAGTATTCTTAGTTGGACTATTCCTTCATTCTCCTCTTCCCTCATTCTTTCGGTAGTAAGCTGCAAGCGTCCAATCAAGTTGATTTTACCTCTTTTCTGAACTTTTGCATTTTTTCTATTAAAAATGGAATCAAATATTTTAAATATCCAGTATTATGGTACCACTAAGAAAAAGTATAAAAATTCTTATCAAGACTATTTAAAGGGAAGACTTATAGTTACTTTTTTATTTAATTTTTGGTCACACTCAGACATGCCAGAAGTTACTCCTGGCTCTATACTCATGAATGACTCCTGGACATTCTCCTGGACAGCTTGGGGGACCATATGGAATGTTGGGTTTTGAATCCAGGATAGCTGCATGCACGGCAAATGCCTACACATAGTACTATCGCTCCAGCCCCCCATATAGCTTTATTTTTAATAAGTTCCTAAATCTTTCTCAAGATGAATATTGTTAATAAACTGAGTGACCATACTATCCATAGTAACAAAGTCAATTTAGTTTATGCTACCATAAAAGTAATCAGCTAATTGAGATAACTACAATATAAAAAGTAGTAAGACAGATACCAAAAAAGTGTATCAATGAAAAATATATAAACATTATCAGTTTATTAATGTTTATAACAAATAACTAAATGGTATGAATCTAGAGTGAGGACAGTATGCAGATACCTTGAATCCTCTGTAAGGAAAAGCATCATTTTGCTATAAAGCACTAAAATTCACACAGGACTTCTTAGTTTGAAATGGACTGACATAACCCTTACATCAAACTGAACTCCTGGTTCACGGAGAAGAGGGTGCCTTCGGTAAAGTCTTTGGGTGAATTGACTTGAGGTTCATACAGCAACACTTGCCGTTTGAGTTTCGGGAAAGCCACTAAAGACTGAAGAGTAGAAAATTCATTAGCATCTGCCAAGAGACAGGAACACACAGAGCAGCTCCCACACAACCAGGGGCTCTGGATGGGGCTCCCAGGAAGTGTGTAAGACTCCAGCTTTATCAGTTACCTAGTTGGATCAGACAGGACTGTGACAGCGGGCTGTGAGAGAGAGACGAGAAAGTTCGGTCTAAGAAAGCAACAGAAGCTTGACTCCCACTTAGATAAGAGTGAGACCAGTCATCGATGGCCACACCAAATACCAACTACCAGTGACAGATCAGCATTCTTCTCGGTAATCTTTTCCACTGGGACTATTTTGTTTTGTGTCAGGGCCACATCTGGCAGTACTCAGAAGGGACCCTTTGCAGTGCTCAGAGGGATCGATGTAGCACTTAGGATTCTAACCTGTCAGTGGCATGTGAGGCAAGTGCCTTAACTCCTTTACTATCTCTCTGGCTCCATGGAACTTGTTTTAGGGGTTTGTTTGTTTTTGGTCACATACAGTGATGCTCAGTAGTTCAGGAGGTGTTTGGGCTAAAGCCCTCGTTCCGTGCATCAAATCATGTATTTCAGAAGACTCTAAGCCTAAGGTGTCTAAGAAAGAGAGTAAAGTCTAGCTATGAGCTTGGTACATTTTACAAACTTCAAAAGGACCAAAGTTTCCTGATTCTTAGATTCTGGTCATAAACATCACCGAACGTATCCTCAGTATAAAACCTTTGGTCAAGCCAGAAGTAAATCCTGAGCACAGACTGGTGTGGTCTGACACATGGACCCAACCTCCTTATCAAGAAGGTGACATTTAAGGAATAACTCAGAACTCAGAGATGGTAGGTCAAGTGGTAAAGTACATGTGAGAGGCCTTCATGTGTGGGGCCTGTGGTTCAGCCCAAGTATGGCTGCTCCAAAGCATCACCCTCGATCAATCAACACTAATTTAATCTGTGCCACATTCTTTTTTGGTCTTTCTCCATCTTCTCTCATCTTCCATAAGTACCTTATAACTGTGTTTTTCTTGGTCAATGGCCATTTGGGGAGTTGATAAATCGTTCATATACAATACAAACAACCAAACAAAAATCAAATAAACCAACCCATAAAGTCCTCCTGAGCTCAGCATCTGGGAGTTCTGTTGCAAGTTTCAGATTTTCAAAGCTGATTTTCTCTCTGGGTCTTTGGTTCCATGCAAACAATACAGCCAGCTGAAACGTCGTCACTTCCAAATCATACTGACCTACTTCATTCTTAAATGTTATCTAGAACAGATAAAATAATTATTTTAAAGTATTTTCAGATGATCTTTTTTTTTTGGCCCACAACCGGTGATGCTCAGGGGTTACTCCTGGCTATGAGCTCAGAAATCGCCCCTGGCTTGGGGGAACCGAGGTCTGTCCTTGGTTAGTGCATGCAGAGCAAATGCCCTACTGCTTGTGCCACCATTCCGGCCCCTATCTATATTTCTTACATGACATATATGAAAGAATTTTCTTTTTAAAATTTTAATAAAAATATGAAGAAAAAAGGGGGGAACAGCAGTAGGGCATTTGCCTTGCACATAGCAGACCCAGGACAGATGGTGGTTCAAATCCCAGCATCCCATATAATCCCTGGAGCCTGCCGGGGCAAATTTTGAGAGCCAGGAGTAACCTCTGAGCACTGTCAGATGTGACCCAATAACCAAAAACCAAGATAAAAAAAAGAAAGAAAAAGAAATGCCTCTCTATTCTGCATGCCATCCTTGTGCAGGGGACATGCTAATCTCTATATCATTTCAATTTTAGAATATTAATGGACTTTTTTTAGTTTTTGTTTTTTTTTTTCTTTTTTTTTTTTGTTTTTGGGCCTCACCCAGCAGTGCTCATGGGTTACTCCTGGCTATCTGCTCAGAAATAGCCCAGGGCAGGAACGGGGGACCATATGGGACACTGGGATTTGAACCAACCACATTAGGTCCTGGGTCAGCTGCCTGCAAGGCAAACACGCTGTGCTATCTCTCCCATCCCAGTTTTTCTTGTTTTTAGGGTAATATCCAGCAATGCATTGGGCTAACTCCTGGTTCTGCCCTCAAGAGATCATCGCTTAAGGAACCACAAGTGTTTGGCTGATATAGCCCAGGTCGCCTGTGTGCAAGGCAAGCTGTACCCACTGTACTATTTCCCTGGCCTCTACAGTTATGCTTTCTCAAACAGTAGTAAAATATTTAGCAAATCTTAATGACTGCCCAAACAAAGAATCATCTTCTAGCTCTCCTTGGAGCAAAATGAAACTGTGACTGAGATAAAATATGAGTGGAAATAATGGGAAAACACCTAGAAATTGATCATAAGTGTACTCACTCAACCCTCTAGGGCAGGAAGACATGGATCTTGTAGACAAGGTCAGAGCCCTCAGGTGACAGAACCCAAAGCTGCCTGATAGCCACACTGCTAAAGGGAGGCAAACACCAACACCTCTCACCTGAAGTCCTGCCAAGTTAATCTCTAAGCCAGTGGTCCTCAAACTATGGCCCGCGGGCCACATATTGTATTTGTATCTGTTTTGTTTCTTCATTGCAAAATAAGATATATGCAGTGTGCATAAGAATTCGTTCATAAGTTTTGTTTTTACTATAGTCAGACCCTCCAATGGTCTGAGGGACAGTGAACTGGCCCCCTGTTTAAAAAGTTTGAGGGGGGCCGGTGAGGTGGCGCTTGAGGTAAGGTATCTGCCTTGTAAGCGCTAGCCAAGTAAAGATCGCCACCGCGGTTCGATCCGATCCCCCGGTGTCCCATATGGTCCCCCCAAGCCAGGGGCAATTTCTGAGCCCTTAGCCAGGAGTAACCCCTGAGCATCAGATGGGTGTGGCCCGAAAAACCAAAAAAAAAAAATAAAAATAAAAAAAATAAAAGTTTGAGGACCCCTGCAGCAAACACACCAGCTACTTACAATTCCATTTGACATGAGATGATGCCAATGTAATTTTCGACCACTATGATTTTTTTTGTAAAATTCTTCTACTTCAGGTATCAAATCCTCCAATTCCGTAGGAAGTGAGACAAAGACTTTCTCTGAGCTTCTGGACCAGGCACCAGCATTCAGAATTTTTATATTAACGGAATCAGCTATAGGTAAGAATATCAGAGAGAAAAAAATCTTGACAATGGATAAAATTCAAAATTATAAAAACATAGAAAACTTTGGTAAAAAATAAACAAGATTCTACGGATCTTGAAGAAAATGTCCTTCTGGGGTGGGGAGATAATTCAGTGATTGAGCACATATATGTTTAGCATGTACTAAGTCTTGAGCTGGACCCTCAAGTACATGCCCACTGCTGGGGGTAGCTCAAGGCCATCGCCTCACCAGTTGTCTATATACTCACAGCACAACGAACAGTGTGGGCCCCTCATCTACCTATTCCCCCAGCCTGCCAACACATATGAAAAATAAAGAACACAAATCAACAGCAAATCTAACATTCTCCTTTGCCTGATGGTCTTAAAGAATGTGGATGTTAAAACATCTTTATATCTATTCTTTGGGCAGTACTCGATTGAAACAACTAAGATTAATTTTAACTGACTAAAAAACAAAGACATTCTATTTTTCCTTTTATTGTTGTTTTGATTTTCATTGTTGGTTTGTTTGTTTGTTTGTTTGGGCCACACCCAGTGACGCTCAGGGATTACTCCTGGCTCTTTGCTCAGAAATCACTCTTGACTATGGGATGCTGGGGATCAAACCTACATCTGTCTTGGGTCAGCTGTGTACAAGGCAAATGCCCTACCACTGTGCTACCACTCCAGCCCCTTGTTTTGTGTTTTTGTTTTTGCACCATACCTGGTAGTACTCAGGAGTTAGTCCTGGCTCTATGCTCAGGAATTACTCCTGGCAGTGCTTGGAGACCAGATAGGATGCTGAGGATTGAACCTAGGTTGGCCATCTGCAAGGCATCCGCCTTTTCATTGTGCTATAAGTCTAAGATAATGGGCCATAGCAATATCACAGTGGGTAGGATGTTGGCCATGCATGAGGCTGACCCAGGTTTGACCTCCTTCATCCTATATGGTTCCCAGAGCACTGCCAGGAATGACCCCTGAGTGTTAAGTACTGCCATGTGTGAACCCAAAAAAAAAAGTCTAAGATACATATACATAATCATAACATACCTGGTAAAGCCAATTTATTATTTTTATGCATTTCCTTAAATGCTTGATTCAAATCTTCAGATACTTTTATGTCCTGAAACATTCTAGCAAGCTTGTTCACATAATCTGCAGGCATACCAACCTCCTATGAAACCAAAGACAGAGAAAGGGAATACAAAAAATTCATCTGTCACAGAAAAAAACTTGATTTAAAAAAAAAGTCTTAAATACATGAACATTTTATTATTAGAATGTTAGCAGTCTATAGTATTGATTTTATTCTTAGAAACTAAAAACAGTAAAGCAAACCTGGCTTTCTTTACAGAGTCCTACATAGATGAACTTTATTTACCATAGTTTATTTAGTTAAGTACTAATCCAACAGTACCCTTCAACTCTGTTACTGTTAACAATTAAGTGTAATACAGGAAGTCCAATGTTCACACCTAGTTCCTAAATCCACCAAGTACCACACAATAACAGATCAGGGCCTGAGCGAGGGCTCAAGAGGTGGAGCACCCACCTCCTTTGTCTGCAGAAGGCCCAGGCTCTGCCCCAGACACCAAGCCAGGAGTAACCCCGGAACCTCACCAGGTGATACGACCCAAAACCGAACCAAACTAAACGATCATCTGTCATCTACTTAACAATTCATTATACAATCAATAATCAATCGGAAGCAGCTGTTTATAAGGCAGGTGATTCTATGCCTCAATATAACAGCCATTAATATAACTCATTCTGTTCTGATGAACCAAAAGAATAGGTTTAATATTATGATCACCTATCATAATTAGCATCAGTTACCCTAAGGAATTCACTATCATCTAGTTATTTTTTCATTTCATTTCACTAGTTAGAAGAATTCATTTACAAGTACCTCTATACTAGAGCATTTAGTATTCAAAACACACTAAAAAACAAACGTGCTCTTCCATTATACTGAATTAGTTCAAATAAGAGTAGAGACAGGGAAGAGTGAAACAGCAGAAGTAAATAAAGCAAATATGCAGGCCGGAGAGATAGCATGGAGGTAGAGCGTTTGCCTTGCATGCAGAAGGACGGTGGCTCGAATCCCGGCATCCCATAGGGTCCACCGTGCCTGCCAGGAACGATTTCTGAGTGTAGAATCAGGAGAAACCCCTGAGCACTGCCGGGTGTGACCCAAAAACCAATAAATAAATAAATAAATAAATAAATAAAGCAAGCAAATATGCTTCCATAACATTTCTGTTCAGAAAATATATTCTGGAGGCCAGAACAATAGTAGTACAGTGAGAGGGTGTCTGCCTTGCACATGGCTGACTCTGGTCTGATCTCCAGCATCCCAGATGGTCTCCCAGACAGCCAAGAGTGATCCCTGAGTATACAGCCAGAAGGAAACCCTGAACAGCACTGGGTGTTGCTCAAAACTAAACAAATAAAAAGAAGAAAAACATATTCTATAATTATGCTATATTCTTAGAAAATATTTTCGTTTTTTGGTTTTTGGGTCATACCCAGCATTGCTCAGGGGTGACTCCTGGCAGGCTCAGGGGACTACATGGGGGGCCAGGATTTGAACCACCGTCCTTCAGTGTCTAAGGCAAATGCCCTCTCGCTTTGCTATCTCTCCAGCCCCAGAAAATATTTTCTATTTCAGGGCTGGAGAGATAGTACAATGGATAAGGCACTTGCTTTGCACATGACAACCCAGGTTCAATCCCCAGCACCCTAAATGGTCCCCAGAGCACTACAAGGAGTGATTCCTGAAGAGCCAGTAGTGACCTCTGAGCATCACTGGCTGTCACCTCAAACCCAAAAATATTCAATTAAATATTCCCTATTTCTTCACCATTAACAATCTCACCAAAAATTATTTACGCTGACATATATACAAAGTGCTATGTTAAGAGAACCAAGTATTTTTTAAAAATTACTTACTTAGCTAGGCACAGATGGACCACGTATTCTAGCAGCCCCGGGGGTGAGGGAGGAGGATATGGGGGGTAGGATGGGAATGAAGATGTAGGGAGGACAATTTGGTGATGGGAATCCCGATTTTATGTTGATATGTACCTAAAATATTATTGTCAACAATATGTAAGCCACTATGATCAAAATAAAAATTATATTAAAAAATTTACTTACTCTTAGCCACTCTACCATATTCTCCTCAATTTCACTATCAGCAGAGATGTCTAATATGAGACGCCGTGTCAAGTGGGCTTTGTGATATCGCATAAAAACATCTTTATTTTGTACATATTTAAGTACCAAGAGCTGTACAGAGAAAAAAAAGTTACTTTCAATTCTTATATAATATTTTAGCCATCTATCAATTAAATCTCTCCCTCAACTGTCAACATTAAGAAATTTATATAAGTATAGACATGATATAATTTATATATTTTAATGTATATAAATTATATATTTATAATTATATATAATTTATACTAATTTTATAAGTATAGCCTGTGCTGGAAAATGACCAGCCCTATAACACTGCAAAAGCCAGCAATTTAGAGATAGTAACCAAATAATTTTTAGTGTGACATCAATTTTTCAGATGTTGTAAGTTAAAAGGCCTTACATGAAAATCATGGTTCTTCTTAACTTTCTTTCTGATAACTCCTCTATAAGGCTCTATCTTTCTTTAAAATCTCTTTATTTTCCTGGGCTTGCATCATATAAAATAGAAGAAAAAAGAAATTGAAAACTAATACCTTAATTACATAACTCAACACTATCAACTTTGCAATTTCACAATAAAGAATAACAACTCCCAGAAAATTAACTACTATTTCAAACACTTCAGCTCACATCCCCTCACCCCCACCTCAATCCTATTTTGGTCTTTTATTAGGAGCTAGAATTTAACTGGCTAAAGAGAACTGAGAAAAGAAAAGAGTTAACTGCTATTGTCCTTCCTGCAAGTGATAGAATAAAACTTTTCAGAAATATAGACAAAAAATAATGTTTCTTCAGGAATAAAAATAACTGCCCTGTAGAGAATCTGACACTATGAAATTTCACATTATGTGGTTATTTGTAATACAGACAAATATATACAAAAAAATGAATGGCACCATGAAAAGTTTTATATGCAGAACACAAATTCAATGAGGAAAGTTTGAAAACTTGAAATGAAAAAAAATGCATGTACCACTTCCTTGAGCTTTGCTTCAATCTCCTCAGAGGTCAGTTTTTTGCTTAGTGGTGTTTTTCTTAGCAACATATCACAGTAATTGGCAAGAAGCTCGGGGCATTTTGATTCTGGCTGAGTTTTTAATCCCACCCTAAAAAAAAAAAATTAAAAGCATTTGATGACAAACAATTGACAACTACAAGTGCTTTTTCTAAAGAAAATTTCCCACAAATTTCTTCTAGGGTGAGGACCAAGACTCAGGCGAGAGGGACAGCACCCAGGATACACATTCACCCTTAGGTATGTTCCAAAATGTTCTTGCAAGATGAGAGGAACCATAAATGTTCTACTTTAGTTCTCCTTCCTGTCTCACTCTAATGGTGGCTTTGCCAACAATTTTGAAAATATTTTATTCAGACAAGGTGGCTGGAGAGAGGATACAAGGGGAAAACATTTGCCTTCCATAAATTCATCCCTGACATTGCATCAGACCCCAAGAACATGGATCAAGTGATCCCTGGGCACAGAGCCAGAAGTAAACCAGGTTTGCTCCCCAAATCAAAAAACAACATCCCCAAAAACCAAACCTTCAGATACTTGAATATTTGTAAACATTATGTAAATTCTTGTATACTGATTAATTAACCATTTAAAAAGATGAAAGTTACTTAGCAACGTGAGAAGGTAGTTTAAAGGGCTGAAGCATGACTATATATGTTTAATATTTAATCCCTGGGGTAACATGATATGCATAGAAGGAACACCCAGCACTGATGGGCATTGCTTAAACAAAATGTATCCTTATTGCATAATGATCTGATGTCTGTCACACTGTTAAAAACAGAAGGCCTAACACATGCAAGGTTCTCAGTTTAATTCCTGGTACAACCTGGTCCAAGAGCAACAATAAAGACATTAGGAAATAAATAATGAAGACATGGTAGAGTGTATATATTGCATGGATGAGGTCCTGGGTTTAATTCCCAACATAAATAATGGTATATAACTTTATTTTATTTGGGTTTATGGGCCACACAGGCAATACTAAAGGATTACTCCTGGTGCTGCACTCAGGGATTACTCCTGGCAATGCTCAAGGGACCATATGGGATGACAGGAATTAAAACCAGGTGTGAAAGGCAAGCTGCTTGTCCACTATCTCTCCAGCCTCTTCAAACATTTTTCTTTTTGGTGGTGTGTTGTGAGGTGGTGGAGGGGTCACTGTATACAACAATGCTGAGGTTGTTCCCAGTGGTACTGGAGAACCATGCAATGCTGGGCCAGGAAGAAGACCTCATGTGCACTTAACCTATGGAGCTTGCGCCCTCTTTCTCTCTGACCACCGTCTTTCTTAAACAATGAAGAACTGGCATCTCCATTTTATTTTCTAGTAATCAAGTTATTCAAAGTATTATAAGCACAATTATACGGAGTGCATAAAAAGCAGAAGCAGAAACAAAATCTGACCATGCGTGTTCAGCTCCTTTGGCTGGTGTTGTTTCTGTTCTCTCTGTGGAGGTGCTTTCTAAGTGTGTGCAGGGAATCCACAGCCCCTCTGGCAATTTCTGCCTGGCCAAGTGACTTGGGCCATTTGATGCAATATGCTGCTGCCCAAGGCCTGTGGTGTCAGGGATCAAAGTGGGGCTGGACATATGCAGGGAACTCATCTCAGCCCCAGTACTACATCTCTGACAATGCTTTACCCTTATCCATGTAGGATGAAACCCCAGGCCCCATAAACATATGCTGTAAGTGGCTTCTGTCTTACAGTACCAGTGCGATTTCGGTGAATCCACTTCAGGGAGAGTGGGTTGCCTGAACCGGCATACGGACAAATATGAAATATGATATAAATGAAACCACACAGAGTATGTGGGGTCAACACGTTTCTGGCAGGAGTGCGACAAGTTTAATTTTTTGAGCAGGGGAATTTATAGGGGTGAAATTAGCCAGAGATAAAGAATAATTATAATCACAAAGCATAGTACAATGATAACAATACCTAAGCTATGGGTGTGACTATAAAAATTCTAAGTTACCGGGCGGCGAGGTAGCGCTAGAGGTAAGGTGTCTGCCTTGCAAGCGCTAGCCAAGGAAGGACCGAGGCGTCCCATATGGTCCCCCCAAGCCAGGGGCAATTTCTGGGCGCTTAGCCAGGAGTAACACCTGAGCATCAAATGAGTGTGGCCCCCCCAAACTCTAAGTTACAAGAAAGAAGGTTACACTCAAGGGGACTCCTTGCAAGCTTACTTCAAATGCAAAATCAGGATTAGGAGGGAGTAGAAAATACCTAGGAACTTGATCTTTACTGAATTGGACTCTATTGTTTTAGAGGTTAAGTAAAGGGAAGAGCCAAATCCCCAAAAATGAGTCCCTATTTCTTTTTTTTGGGGGGGGGGCACACCCGTTTGATGCTCAGGGGTTACTCCTAGCTAAGTGCTCAGAAATCGCCCCTGGCTTGGGTGGGGGGGGGGACCATATGGGACACTGGGGGATCAAACCACAGTCCTTCCTTGGCTAGTGCTTGCAAGGCAGACACCTTATCTCTAGCACCACCTCTCTGGCCCCCGAGTTTCCCTATTTCTAAAGGAGGGTCAATAGTTAGGATCTGCATTCTGGTTATGTTCTTGATTACCAGAAACTGCAGCTACAAGGACATATTTGAAGAAGAGAGAAAAAATGTCTTTGCTTTTAGGGCTGGCTATATCCAGAAAAAGGGTTCTCAAATAATCTTTGGTGCTGGAATTTCTGAGCCAAATTATTTGATAGAGGCTAATATTTTGCCTGATATATACAAAGGAGAGAGAGTCAAATGCTGGCTGAAAATGTAATGCCAGGCATCTCTTTGGAAATTCCTCAACCATCCACGCAGGGGAAAAAATGCATCCACAGCAGGCCTTTTGAGGAACCCCATGGGGGTTAAATTAGTTCTACCCACCAGGAAAATCTGAGGATACATCTGGTGGGCTGAGCCCCGCTAAAAGCTTAGGTATACCCTGGCAAACATATGCTCCCTCTGAACTGCAGCCTGCAGTCTGGGTTTCAACTTAGTGGAGAAACCTTTATCCCAGAATCAAAGTCACTTCTATTTTTTGTTTGTTTTTGGTTTTGGGTCATACCTGGCGGCATTCAGGGGTTACTCCTGGCTCTATGCTCAGAAATTGCTTCTGGCTGGCTCGGGGGAACATACAGAATGCTGAGATTTGAACCACCGTCCGTCTAGGGTTGGCTGTGTACAAGGCAAATGTCCTACTATCTCTCTGGCCCCTACTTTTTAACTTTGGTTTAGGTCTTTTTTTGGGGGGGAGGGGCACACCCAGTGACGCTTAGGAGTTACTCCCGTCTATGTGCTCAGATATTGCTCCTGGCTTATGGCTTGTGGGACACTGGGTGATCAAACCGAGGGTCATCCTGGATCAGCTGTGTATGCAAGGCAAACCCTACTGCTGTGCTATCTCTCTGGCCCCTACTTTTTATTTTTAACTTTGGTTTAGATTTTGTTTTTGTTTGTTTTTTTTTGGTGGGGGCAAACCCAGTGACACTCAGGAGTTACTCCCGGCTATGTGCTCAGAAATTGCTCCTGGCTTGTGGCTTATGGGATGCCGGGGAATCGAACCTAGGTACATCCTGGATCAGACGCATGCAAGGCAAACGCCTTACTGCTGCGCTATCACTCTGGCCTGTTGGTTTTGGTTTTTATGCTTCACTTAAGAAACACTCCTGGTAGTGCTCGGGGAACCATATGAGATGCTGGTGATTGAATCTGGGTCTACTGCATGAAAAGCAAGTACCCTACCCCACTATACTACTGCCCTGGCCCCAACTTTATATTTTTATGAGACACAATTTTTGCCTGAAGACTCACTCAAAAGATGGGGCTGAAAGAAGTTTGCTTATGATCAAAATCTTCAGAAGGTACTTTCATTTGCTGAGTTCTTCCTCTGTTGTTTGCTGATAAACAACATACTAATCTAGGATTGCTCTTCAAACCATGATCTCCCTGGAACACATACCTCTCTTATTTGTCTCTTTGCTTATGTTTTCTACTCTAAAGAAGCCTATGTTTTCTTACAAATCCATTCTCTCTCTCTCTCTCTCTCTTCCTTACATCTTTCTAGGAAAGTTTCATTCAATGAAACCTACCTTGCTTCACCACAGAAATACTAATCTAACAAGAGGAATTTAATTATGCACCAAATTTTACGCATCAATTGTGCTGAAAGTGAAGAATCAAAAACCATCTAACTTTCAAAAGAATCTAAAGCCGCATCAGTAATATTAACTTCTTGTAAATTAGCATCACAAATTAAATAAAGTTCATTTATGCATTTCATATTCTGAGGTAACAAACAGTCTTGAAAGGATGAAGTAGCCAAATTAAGTGAGATGTAGAAAGAAAATCCCACCAGCAGAGGGCTCCATCGAGCCTGGCAGCTGAGATTTCCAGAAGGATCTCTTTCCTTTAAGGGAGAGCCAGTTTACACCCTAGGAGACATGCTCTATGGGCAGAGACTGACACTAGGTTACTTCACAAGAATCTCATTTAGCCCCACTTCCCAGCTCTCACGTGAACTACTAGAATAACCCCATTGCATCAGTGATTATATAATAATAATAATAATAATAATAATAATAATAATAAAATAAAAATAAACAGCAAATAATTTGAACTTGTGATTAAATCACAAATTGAACTTGTGATTAAAAAAAAAAACCTTCTCGGGCCCGGAGAGATAGCACAGCGGTGTTTGCCTTGCAAGCAGCCGATCCAGGACTAAAGGTGGTTGGTTCGAATCCCGGTGTCCCATATGGTCCCCCGTGCCTGCCAGGAGCTATTTCTGAGCAGACAGCCAGGAGGAACCCCGGAGCATCACTGGGTGTGGCCCAAAAACCAAAAACCAAAAACCAAAAAACAAAACCTTCTCTCCATAAAGAAAATTGCCTCGCCAGAGATTGGAGAGATAATGTAGGAGGCCAGAGACCTTGATTCCAAGCAGTGTGTCCTGGGCAGGGCCAGGTACTCTTTTTTTTTTTTTTTTGATTTTGGGTCACACCCTGCAGCGCTCAGGTGTTACTCCTGTGTCTACAGAAATCGCCCCAGGCAGGCTTGGGGGAACCATATGGGATGCCAGGATACTTTCTGCATGCAAGGCAAACTCATCTCTATGTTATCTCCGGCCCCGGCCAGGTACTCTTGCATAGATCTAGAAATTGTCTCCTGAGCACCAATGGATGTGGTCAACCATCCCAAATAATTCCACTGAATTGCTATTGAATTCTGCTGAACATTTAGGGGAGAAATATTTTTTAACATTTGTAAACTGAATCCAATCATACACAAGCATATCTGGCCAATTGAGACTCTATCCCAAGAATTGCTTTTATTTTTCATCAAAACTGTGTCTATGGCATTCAGAGCAGGCACTCAGCTATTGGGGCCATTGCTCTTGCCCTGAGTGGCATTTTCTGTACAAAACTGTATTTTACCACATGAAAAGAAATGAAGTTATGGTAATTTCAATATCTAAAAGGCATTCATGGACTAGAGAGACATACTGTCTTTTGCTTTGCAAGTGGCCAACCCAGATTCCATCCCAACTACCCCATATGGTCCTCCAAGCCCAGCAGGATCCTGAGAACAAAGCTGGGAGTAAGCTCTGAGCACAGTTTGGAGTGCCTCCACAAAAAAACAACCTAGAAGCACTTTTTTGGAGGGTCATACCCGATAACACTTAGGGGTTACTCCTAGCTATGCACTCAAAAATCGCTCCTGGCTTGGGGGATCCTATGGGTTGCAGGGGATTGAACCATGGTCTGTCCTAGGTCAGCCGCGTGCAAGTCAAACGCCCTACCACTGCACCATTCCTCTGGCCCTAACCTAGAGGCATTTAATAAAAGTCAGTACCAATTTATTACCAGAAGTTTCACCTGGGAAACTGGGAAGAAAAGGCATGTAGAGGCCAGGGATGAAGTTCAGCAGGAGAACATTTGCCTTGCATGAGGTGTCTAACTCCAAAAGTACTCTCTTTTGAAATACATTTAAAAAGCAAATGGAAAACAGGAACATAGTTGGTAAAGGAAGAATGACTTTTCTGACAGCAGAGGAAGACAAAGACTTCTTTCTACTGCTTCATTCCAGTCACAGTTTAAAACAAAAAATACAGGGCCGCCGGCGAGGTGGCGCTAGAGGTAAGGTGTATGTCTTGCAAGCGCTAGCCAAGGGAAGGACCGCAGTTCGATCCCCAGGCGTCCCATATGGTCTCCCCAAGTCAGGGGCAATTTCTAAGCGCTTAGCCAGGAGTAACCCCTGAGCATCAAATGGGTGTGGCCTGAAAAACCAAAAAAAAAAAAAAAAAAAAAAAACAGGGCTGGAATGATAACACAATGAGTAGGGCGGTTTGCCTTGCACACAGCTGATCCGGGTTATTCCCCCACACCCCATATGGTCCTCTGCCTGCCAGGAGTAATTTCAGGAGTGCAGAGCCAGGAGTAACACTTGTGCACTGGCTGGGTGTGGCCCAAAAAAGAAAAGAAAACAAAAGAAAAAACACAGGGGCTAGAGAGATAGTGCAGCAGTAGGGTGTTTGCCTTGCACCCAGCCAATCCAGGACAGACAATGGTTCGAATCCTGGCATCCCATATGGTCTCAAAAGCCTGCCAGGAGCAATTTCAGAGCGCAGAGCCAGGAGTAACCCCTGAGCACTGCCAGGTATGGCCCCAAAACAAAAACAAACAAAAAAATACACAGAAAAACTCACTAAATGCCCTTCCCTTGTGCTGCTGACCAGTTGCATTCTGTGTGGCAGAAAACAGTTCAAAAGCGACAAACTAAAAATTATCAGAATAAACATTTTCAGTTGAACATCTACATCTCCTTATTTAGAAACATTCACTTCAAATCTCTTTGCAGTATAAAATACAACACTCAGTTACAAAAGTACAGATTTTGAACTTTTTGTACTATGTGGCAGTATTTCAAAAATAACTCAAATTTATTGATAGTTCATTAAAATTTAATCCATATTTCTAAAAGTATTTGGCACAAGTAAATTCTTCTTACCAAGGAAAAGTCCATTTCTGAAGATAGTACAAAAATTTACATTCATTTTGACTTGGTTAACTCACTACGATGAACTGATTCATATCCAACTTTTATAAATAGTGAAGTAATCTTAGTGAATAAAGGAGGAAAAAAGGAGCCGAAGTGATACCATAGCAGTAGGGCGTTTGCCTTGCATGCAGCTGACCCAGGAAGGACCTGAGTTCGATCCCAGGCGTCCCATATGGTTCCCTGAGCCAGGAGCAATGTCTGAGCGCATAGACAAGAGTAACCCCTGAGCGTCACTGGGTGTGGCTCCCAAAACAAAAGGACAATAAGAAGAAAAAAAGGAAATTATCAAAGATTAAGAACAAAAATAGGGGCCAGAGTGATAACACAGCAGTAAGGCATTTTCCTTGCAGGCAACCAACACTTGACGAATGGTAGTTCAAGTCCAGGCAGCCCATATGGTCCCTGAGCCTGCCAGGGGTGGTTTCTGGGCATAAAGCCAGGAGAAACCCCCTAAGCATTGCCGGGTATGACCCCATCCCCCTAAAAAAAAGAACAAAAATAACTTATTTAAAAAATGAATTCACGGGACCAGTGAGATAGCATGGAGATAAAGCGTTTGCTTTGTATACAGAAGGACAGTGGTTCAAATCCTGGCATTCCATATGGTCCCCTGAGCCTGCCAGGAGCAATTTCTGAGCGTAGAGCCAGGAGGAACCCCTGAGCACTGCCGGGTGTGACCCAAAAATTAAAAAAAAAAAATAGAATTCAGAATATTACTGTAAAAGATTTGTAATCCACTTTGGTCAAAATAAAATTTAGGGGCTGGAGAGATAGCATGGAGGTAAGGTGTTTGCCTTTCATGCAAGAGGTCATCGCTTCGAATCCCGGTGTCCCATATGGTCCCCCGTGCCTGCCAGGAGCAATTTCTGAGCCTGGAGCCAGGAATAACCCCTGAGCACTGCCAGGTGTGACCCAAAAACCACGCACACACAAAAAATAAAAAAATTAAAATTAAAATTAAATTAAAAAAAAATGAATTCAGGAGACAAAACTAGCATAGGGAGGGTGCTTGGCTTGCATGCAGCAGACCCGGTTTTGATCACCTGCTCCTAAATGGTCAAACCTGCCAGGAGTAATTTCCGAGTGCCACTAGGTTGTGGTCCAAACCCACCCTCCCAATAAAAATGAGCTCAATATTTTTTGGTCATTAAAATGAGGTAACTTATTTATTTATTTATTTATTTTATTTTGGTTTTTGGGTCACACCAGGCAGCACTCAGAGGTTTCTCCTAGCTCTATGCTCAGAAATCGCTTCTGGCAGGCTCAGGGAATCGTATGGGATGCCAGGATTCGAACCACCGACCTTCTACAAGCAAGGCAAATGCCTTACCTCCATGCTATCTCTCCGGCCCCTGAGGTAAATTTTTTTGTTTTTGTTTTTGTTTTGGGTCACACCTGGCATCGCTGAGGGGTTACTCCTGGCTCCACACTCAGAAATCACTCCTGGCAGGCTCAGGAGACCATATGGGATGCCGGGATTCGAACCAATGACATTCTGCATGAAAGGTAAATGCCTTACCTCCATGCTATCTCTCTGGCCCCTGAGGTAAATTTTTTAAAAAAGCAAATCTACTAGGGTCAGGGTTAAGAGCATCTTGCATAACCAGGAATGAAATGTGCTTCAAAAAATTTAATATTTTGGGGGCTGGAGCAATGGCACAAGTGGTAGGGCGTTTGCCTTGCCCATGCTGACCTAGGATGAACCACAGTTTGATCCCCTGGTGTCTCATATGGTCTCCCAAGCCAGAAGTGATTTCTGAGTGCAAAGCCAGAAGTGCAAAGCCCTAAGCGTCACTGGGTGTGGTTCAAACCCTGTCCCAAATTTAATATTTTTAAACATATATTTTTAAAACTTACCCTTTCTGCTTCAAAGGTAATTCAAGTTTAAATATAGTAGCATCATTAACAACTGCTTTATATGCCTGCAAGTAATAAAATTATGAAATATGAACATCATTTCTAATTAAACAAAATTCAATTGTTATAATTCCAAGAATACATTTAACAAATGCATTAGGACCAGGGAAATACAACTTAACAGGTTGAGCGCATGCTTTACCCTGTGGGACACCCAGGTTTGATCCCAGGTTTTGCCCACATGTAGTCCAGCCAAGTGATTCCAGAACTCCTAAGCAAAGAGCTGGGAATACTGCAGGGGTTGATATAAACAAAACAAAACAAAACAAAACAAGAGAGAAATGAGCTTTTTATTAAAATTCAATGACTTGGGCCCAGAGAGATAGCACAGCGGCATTTGCCTTGCAAGCAGCCGATCCAGGACCAAAGGTGGTTGGTTCGAATCCCGGTGTCCCATGTGGTCCCCTGTGCCTGCCAGGAGCTACTTCTTTTTTCTGTTGTTGTTTTGTTTTGTTTTGTTTTGTTTTTGGGCCACACCCGGCGGTTCTCAGGGGTTCCTCCTGGCTGTCTGCTCAGAAATAGCTCCTGGCAGGCACGGGGGACCATATGGGACACCGGGATTTGAACCAACCACCTTTGGTCCTGGATCGGCTGCTTGCAAGGCAAACACCGCTGTGCTATCTCTCTGGGCCCCAGGAGGTATTTCTGAGCAGACAGCCAGGAATAAACCCTGAGCACCACTAAGTGTGACCCAAAAAAACAAAACAAAAAAAAAAATTCAATGACTTTCACAACTTTTTGGTCAAGCATGGCTATCACTATTCTCAAGTGCTGGAGTTTTGGTTTTGGATGTTGGAGGGAACTTCAAACTCACACTTGGGAAGCAAATGCTTGACCCTGTGCTACACCGCTAGTTCCTCAAGGGCAGCTTCCCTGCTACTCTTTACAACTGACCATTTATTCCCATGCATATTTTCTCCTAGAAACATCTTCATCTCATCAGGTCAAGCCTACAACTTCCTCCCTTATGTATATACTTGTTGACATTGTGTTTTCATGTTTCACTGAAAAAATTTGCAGAAAACTCCCCTCCCTATTATTTCTGTAGTCTCAGCATACAACCATTAAAACATATGTATTTCCTTTAAAAACTGGGCTGGAGTGATAGTATAATGGGTAGAGCATTTGCCTCACACATGGTCAACGTGGATTTGATCTTTGGCACCATAGAGTAGCCAAAGCATTGCCAGGAGTGAACCCTGAACACAGAGCACAGCACCCTGAGCATCACTGGCTGGCCCCACTACACGTTCTCTGTTTCTGGCCCCTAAAAGGCAGATTTCTGCTGAGTCTCTGCAGCTCCTCTCTCCTCTGGCTAAAAATATTCTTCCCTCAAAATAGCCACAAAACTTATTCCTTCATCCCCTTCAATCTTGATTCAAATGTTACTTCAATGAAGCCTTTTTGCAAAGCGGCTCCATTTAATGTTTCAATCACCTCACTACCTCTATATTCCTATTTCCTCTTTTCTTTCTTTCTAAATAAAATGAAAAAATAAACTTACTGCAAAACACTGTTAATCTCAATATGGTCACAGAAAAAAACTAAACAGGGAACTAATTAATAAAACTTGAAGAGGAGGGGAAATAAGATAATTTCTAGTGAAAGGTTCGTGATTTTCTATTTTTAAATTTGGTTTTTGGGACACACCTTGGAGTGCTCTGGGATCACTCCAAACAAGGTCAGGATACCATATGTGATGCTGGGGACCTAATCCAGGTCGAGAGCATGTACCTTGGCTCTAACCCTAGATGTATAACATTTTAAAAGACCAGTGAGATAACAGAAAGGGTTATTGTGAACTGTTCATATTCAGGAAGCCCAAGCTGGATACTTTGATCCTGCAAGCACTACCAGAAGTGACCCCTGAGCACTGCTGAATGTGGACCCCATACATACCCCCTCAATCAAAAAACCCCCCAAACCAGGAAAAGTATGGGAAGCAAGGGTAAATATAAATGAAAGCTTCATGGAAAAATCTACAAAGGAACAGAGGATGGAAACTCAACAAAAGACTCAAACTGGCTGCAGCCAGGATCAGGGAAGCTCCAGATTTGTACTCTGAATTATACTGAAAGGATGGCAGAGATTAATCAATAATATTAGATTCTGAGGGAACTGAGTAAGAAAGTACGTTTCTAATTAAATTGTAGCTCATCTAATACCCAAGGTTTTCAAAAAAACCTATATCTAAGCAAATATAATAATTGTTCTCAATCAATACAAAACATAAGATTTGTCAAGTTCTTAGCTTGTAATTTAGCAGCACAATATCCCAAGTTTTTACTAAAAGTTAATTAAAAGTGCTAGGAATGAAGCTCAGTGGTAGAGCACAGGGTTAGAATCCTGGCATTTCCCACAGCAGTGTTCAGAGTAGCGTGTGTGTGTGTGTGTGTGTGTGGGGAGGGGAGGGATCCTGCTCACTGGGAATCAACTACAAACATGACTTTAAGCATGTGCTAATAGATAAAAACATAATACCTTATCTCTTGCAGTGAGAAATCGAGGATCATCTTGAAAAGCTTCTTTGACGAGTTTACTAAATCTATTAAATAGTGTAAGTAACTGTTCAACATATTTCTCAGAGTCCTAAAAAACAAAAGGCCTTCTATAAAATTGAACTTTATAAAAAAAAAAAAATAGCAACAAGAGAAAATACAGAGCTAATTTTAACAAAACACTAGAGCTTTAAAATTTGGAAAAAGTTTTACCCTATTAAAAAAGATGTACCAGTATTATTGTCTTGCTATTACTACCTAACATCTCCAATTCCACATTTGCAAAGTAACAGCAAGAGATATCTGTCATTGCCATGTACGAAAACTCACAGTAGTAATAGTTTCAGCAGCTGCTACCATATCTGCCAGGCCAGCGCTGATGATGTGCTCCTCTAGGTCTTTCAACATTGGCTCTATCCCATTCGGAACTTTATCCATCAGTGAAAACATTAAGTGTAATTCTGAAAGAATAAAACACACTCATGTAGCCATATTATTCATCCACAAGGACATATTTCTTCTTGAATTTATATCTTGGATCTAGAATGTCCAGGACATGGGTCAAGCCAAGTGGACTGTGAAGCCCTGAGCTCCAGCCCTGGAAACTGCAAAATAAATAAATAAATAAATAAATAAATAAATAAATAAATAAATAAATGAATAGAATAGAATGGAATAGGGGCCAGAGCCAGTGGTAGGGCATTTCCAACTCCTGGTTCAATTCCTGGCATTCCATATGGTCCCCCATGCCTGCCAGGAGCAATTTCTGAGCACAGAGTTAGGAGTAAGGAGTAACCCCCCTGAGCATCGCTGGGTGTGACCCCAAAAAATCCAAAAAAATAAATAAATAAAAAGAGAATAGAATGCATATACAGCAAATCTAGAGGCATTATTCAATAGAAGTTGACATTAACTGCATTCTGTGGATGCAAATAGTTTAGTAGTTTTTATAAGTACTGTAATTTTCTGATTCACTGCCTCAATTTGACAAAAACTATTGTAATTGAGGCAAAATGATTAGAAGAGTTCTACTATTCATGTTTTCAGTAATAAAGTTGCTACAGTCCCACTTAAGTATTTTCAGTCTAATTCAGCTCTTCCTGCTCGCAAGCACTCAGAAGCCTCAATTTTATAGTCCAAAGCCAAATGTCTATTGTCTGGGTACTATCTGCTCCCTTGCTTTTGATGTATCACACAAAGGTGAGATTATCTAGTTTTTCTTTTCCCTCTGCCGTATTTAGCCTAACCAGAGCACCTCTAATTTCATCTTTGTTGTAGCAAAAGGCAAGATTTGATCTTTTCTTATAACTGAGTAGTAATCTGTTTTGTTTCTAGACTATACCCTACAGTGCTTGAGAAATTGTGTGGTGCCAAAAACTGAATTCGGAGCTCATAAAAGCAAAGTGCATGTCAGCCCAATAAGCAATTTTCTTGGTCCTCAAGATGGGAGGAGACAGAAAGGGAGGGAAGAAGGAGGAAAAAATTTAATTTCTTCAATTCACAATATCAAATACACAACCAAATCATTAAGGAGAAAAAAGATGTATCATCAGACTGACTAAAGATTATAAAAGTATATTAGAGGGACTGAAGAGATATTACAGGGATAGGTCACTTGCCTTGCACTTGGCCACCAACCCTGATTCAATCCTCAGCAACCCATATGGTCCACTGAGCACCACCAGGATTGATTCCTGAGTGTAGAGCCAGGAGTAACCCCTGAGCATTGCTGTGTGTGGCCTCAACACAAAAAACAAAATAAGCTTATTAGAGAACATGTGGAACTATTTTTGTGGAGCTTTTTAGTTTACAAAAGTACTCTATTTTTAGATAATGTTGGAAAAGAAAAAGGAAAAGAAAAAAATGAAATGAAGAAAAGAGAAAAAGCGGTTCGATCCCCCGGTGTCCCTATGGTCCCCCAAGCCAGGAGCACTTCTGAGCGCATAGCCAGGAGTAACCCCTGAGCGTTGCCGGGTGTGGCCCAAAAACCAAAAACCAAAAAAAAAAAAAAAAGAAAGAAAAGAGAAAAAGAAAAACCAGGCCCCTACTTTTTTTTATTGTTGGGTTTGGGACCACACACAAGAGGTACTCAGAGACCAAGAAGTGCAAGGATCAAATCTGAGCCTCTGGCCCCCAGAGTCCTGCTTTAAGACAGTGCTAGTGAGAAATCAATGGGCTTTGCATGTGGGAGGCCCCTTCCCCCTGCCCTGTGTACAACCAGGAATAACCCTTGAGCTGGGAGAAGCCCTTAAACACAACTAATGTGACACACCCACAAAAAAATTCTGAAGCACTTAACACATAAATATCTAAGGTGGGAAGGCTTAAAGTATGTTTATAAAACTTGAGTGCTTCCAATCGTACAAAGCATTTAATCATGTAAGTATTAAGTTCAGTGAAACAAATATATCTACATATTAAAAAAATTTTGTCAAGATACCCCCTTGACAAATTGTAAGATCTTTAAGTGATGTTTTACCTACTTTCAGTTTCATTTCGCTTGATCATGCCTTTGGCATTCTGCTAAGATAGTTTCTTTAAAGGATGTCACCAGGGCATTTACCACAGCATTCCATGAGCTGAAACACATTAAAAAACTAGTCAAGGCTACTACAAACCACCAGAAATATATCCCATCCCAGTTTGTTTTATAGCTCCCTAAAAATCATATTGTTTAACAGCAATAAAAAAATTTAGTATGTTGAAAATATTTTACTTACCCTTAACCACAGGACTGTTCAAAATCGATAGAAATTTATCAAAGTATATTTTCCCACATAAGAAGAGTTATAGCACTTAGGTACTCTTTAGACATTTAATAAAAATCTCCAAGGATAGGAGGAAAAATATACTAAATGAAAAATCAAAAATGAGCTTTTCTTATGTGGAAAGAACCTGCTCATTCATTCATCTATCTCAGAGTGCCAAGAAGTAGGTGGGAACATGAAGAGTATAATAAAAACCCAAACTGGAGAGAGAGAGTTGATAGGAAGATAAACTTGTAAGTTTAACTCAGATAGCAAAAATTAAACATATATAAACACCTACATCAAAAACCAAAGAAAGCAGAGAAAGAACTACTTCTAGAATAGCTGAATTGTCTCATTCACAAGGATGTCTCATTCTACACTGAATACTAAAAAAAAGAAAGTATTCTAGATAGAACAAGCAAATGGGCTAAATAGACGTAACAGAAGTTAGGGGATCTGCCTTGCAAACAGCTAACCCTGGTTCGATCTCCAACACCTGAGCACTTCCAGGAGTGATCCCTGAGAGCTAGCTCAGGAGTTAGCCCTGAGCACAATTTGGCTCCCCCCACAACCCCCCAAAAAGAAGCAAATAAATAAATAGCAACTAAATATGGCAGAAAAGAGAGTAAAAGAAAAAGCTAGAAAGGTGGTGCTGGGGTCCAATTATGGATGAAATATTCCTAGAAGTTAGGCCTGGTATTTCAGTCTCTGGGCAGAAAAAGAAGAAAAGATGGCTTTCAACAGAGGATAAATGCTTTCACTCCATGATCATTTTTATGTGTGTTTTGTTGTGTTTTTATTTGTTTTTTGGGGGGGCCACACCTGGCAGTGCTCAGGGGTTACTCCTAGCTCTGCACTCAGAAATCACTCCTGGCAGGCTCGTTGGACCATAAGGAATGCCGGGGATCAAACGAGGTCTGTCCTGGGTCAGCCACATGCAAACACCCTACTGCTTGTGCTATGGCTCCAGCCCCTCCCGGTCATTTTTAAAGATCAGATTAATGATGCAAGTTGGAAATGTGGAGGGGTGTCAGGAAAGCTGCTGAAAGAGCGTAGGTATTCCAGGAGAAGGTCTGGTGAATCTCCTCCAAGAGGCAGATTTCCGGCTCATCTCTGTACCCTAATATCCTGCAGATTTTTTTCCTCCTGCAGGTACTGAGTAAACTGAGAGTAAGAAAGCAAGTCTTCTAAGGCTCACAAGATGTCTGTTTTTGTGGGGGGGGGGTTTCTTCTTTCTTATCCTTCTTCTTCTTTCTTTCTTCTCTTCTTCTTCTTTCTTGGGGGGGGGACTGGGACCACACCCAGTGATCCTCAGGGGTTACTCCAGGCAATGCACTTAGAAATCACTCTTGGCTGGGGGACCATATGAGAACCCAGAGATTGAACAGAGGTCCGTCCTGGGTCAGCCGCGTGCAAGGCAAACGCCCTACTGCTGGTCTATTGCTCTGGCCCATGTCTAGTCTTTTTAAAAAGACCTCTGATAGAGATTAAGAAATAGAACTCTTGGGGCCGGAGAGATAGCATGGAGGTAAGGCATTTGCCTTTCATGCAGAAGGTCGGTGGTTCAAATCCAGGCATCCCATATGGCCCTGATCCTGCCAGGAGCGATTTCTGAGCATAGAGCCAGGAGTAACCCCTGAGTACTGCCAGATGTGACCCAAAAACCAAAAAAAAAAAAAAAAAAAAAAAAGGAATAGAACTCTGGGGCTACAGCGGTGGTGCAACGGTGGGTCCCATAAGGTCCCCCGAGCGATTTCTGAGCACATAGCCAGGAGTAACTCCTGAGCATCACCGGGTATGACCCAAAAGCAAAAGAAAGGGGGGGGGAGGAACTAGAGAGATAGCACAGTTGTACACAGCCAATCCTGGTTCAATTCTGCATTCCACATGGTCCCGAGAACTGCAAGGAATAATTATTGAGTACAGAGCCAGAAGTAACCTTTGAGCATCACTGGATATGGCTCAAATTTAAAAACAAAAAAAAATTTAAAGTAAATTTGAGTCCAGAGCAATAATAATACAATAGGAAAGGCATTTGCTTTGCACATGGCCAACTGAGTTTTATCCCAGCATCCCATATGGTACTGAGTTTGCAAGGAATAATTCCTGATTAGAGAGCCAGGAGTAACCCCTGAGCATCACCAAATGTGGCCCAACCACCAAATAATATAAATAAACTACTTGTTATCAATTTTTGCTTTCATTTTGGGGGGCTGGAGATTAGACCACACTCAGCAGTGTTCAGGGATGATTTCTGAGCTCAGGGAACCATATGGGGCTAAACTGGGGTGGCCACATGTAAGGCAAGTGCGTTAACCTTTGTATTATCTCTCCAGCCCCAAAATCAGTTCCAGTGATTTGACCAGCTTTTTAAAAGGTAATAAAAGAACAGAATAGATAGTATCAGAGTGCATCAGGTATATTAACAAAGAACATCATCTGGGGCCGGGTAGGTGGCGCTAGAGGTAAGGTGTCTGCCTTGCAAGCGCTAGCCAAGGAAGGACCGCGGTTCGATCCCCCGGTGTCCCATATGGTCCCCCCAAGCCAGGGGCGATTTCTGAGCACATAGCCAGGAGTAACCCCTGAGCATCAAACGGGTGTGGCCCAAAAACCAAAAAAAAAAAAAAAAAAAAAGAACATCATCTTATATATAAAAACAATTTTTGTTGGTGCAGGGGATGTGTCCCAATGTAAAGCACACGCATGTGTGAAGCCTGAGGTTGAATCTCCAGCAAAACACACACACCAGAAGAACCTCTATTTCAAATATATACAAGTAAACAAGCATATACTAAATCACAATAGAAAATGTTTTTCCTTAAAATAAAGTGTTCCTCTTACATTCTATTACAATGAGTATTAAAAAGTTAGAATTACAAAAACATTGAAGAAAACTAAACAGAATTTGATAATGAGTAGAGGAAAGTGAGCAGAGAAGCAAAAGGCTGTTGAAGCAGCTTCTAGCTTGAGAGATGAAATATAATGGCAAGTGCATTCTGTTAACTCTATACTGAACACTGTGCTAGGTTCTTTACATCCATTATCATTTTCAAGGAAACCTTAAAAATACTGTTGCAGGGGACTGGAGTGATAGCACAGTGGTAGGGCGTTGCCTTGCACACAGCCGACCCAGGACAGACCGGGATTCAATTTCCAGCATCCCATATGGTCCCCCCGAGACTGCCAAGAGCAATTTCTGAGTGCAGAACCAGGAGTAACCCCTAAGCATTGCCAGGTGTGGCCCAAAACAACATAAACAACAATAACAAACAAACAAGACTGTTCCACCTTTCTAACGTTCACAGCTGTAAACCTCAGATATCTAGCAAAAAAAAGAAACAAGCTGGAGAAGATGAGCAGCAGAACAAGTTCACAGATCAAGGACGAAGTTTCAATCTTTTTTTTGGTTTTTGGGTCACATTTGATGGTGTTCAGGGGTTACTCTTGGCTCTGCAGTCAGAAGTTGCGCCTAGCAGACTCCTGGGACCCATTATGGGATGCCGGGCATTCGAACCACTGTCCTGCATGCAAGGCAAACACCCTACCTCCGTGCTATCTCTCCAGCCCCAGGGTTTCAATCTATATGGTTTGTCACAACATTAACAGAATAAGGGTATACTTAGTAATGACTATATGATCAGAACACAGCCATTTCTATATGATCAGAACTCAAAAGTTAAATCTGACCGAGCAATAGAGACATATGCATGATTCATACTTTTAGTGATCTAACAATGCAGGTGAGGATCTATAACTGAACTGCAGTATAGTTCATATCTACAAAGTTCTCTGTGAAAAAAATCAATCTCACCAATAAGCAAAAGGGACGAATAAGCGCATTATTACAGCACACTAAATATCACAGGGCAGTGTTTTTCCATCATACCATATTCACAGCCTCACACATTTGTTGGATAAATAACAAGGAAGTAGCCTATAAGTTCCTACTATATCAAAAGATTTTAATAAGTAGATAGAATGAAAATTCAAATATCAGGTAAAATATTGTCTAAAAATAAATCCCAAAGAGAAAAAAAGAAGTATGAAGGTTCCTGAAAATCAGATACAAAAAATTATGAGACTACGTTATTTATTTATTTATTTATTTATTTATTATGATTTTAAAACTATGGCTTTTGAATAACCATATTGACCCCATAATGAAAGCAAAATTTATGAAGATAAATCTGCACTCATGAAGAAATTCTAATGGTTAACATTAAGACTAAGGGCACCCAACATTATTAATAATTTTTAACTGCAGATAAAGGATATTCAATTTTTTTTTTTTTTTTGGTTTTTTGGGCCACACCCGTTTGATGCTCAGGGGTTACTCCTGGCTAAGCGCTCAGAAATTGCCCCTGGCTTGGGGGGACCATATGGGACGCCGGGGGATCGAACCGTGGTCGCGATCTTTCCTTGGCTAGCGCTTGCAATGCAGATACCTTACCTCTAGCGCCACCTCGCCGGCCCCAAGGATATTAATGATACAGGGGGCCAGAATAATAGTAAAACACACAGGATGCTTGCTTTTTATGTGGCTGACCTGGGTTCAATCTCTAGCATCCCATGTGGTCCCCAAAGTCCACCAGGAGTGATCTTTGAACACAGAGCCAGGAGCAAGCCCTGAGCAAAACCCACCAAGTATGGTTCATAAAAAAAAAAAAAAAAAATTGTTTAATGGTACTAGGAGATGGACTATAAATATTGTGATATTACTAAAAACAAAAATTAGAAAAGATAAAGAGCCATATGTTAAGTCTAAATGGATAGATTCTGAGTGATGGATCCAATAGTAGAGCAGGAGGAGCACTTGCCTTGCACACAGCCAATCTAGATTCTATCCCCAGCACCATGTATGGTCCCCTGAGCAAAATCATAATTAATTGAGTGCAGAGCCAGGATGCTCAGTAGGAATAAAAGTAGGAATAACGGGGCCGGAGAGATAGTATGGAGGTAGGGCATTTGCCTTGCGTGCAGGACAGTGGTTCGAATCCTGGCATCCTATATGGTCCCCCCAGTCTGCCAGGAACGATTTCTGAGCAGAGAGCCAGGAGTAACTCCTGAGCGCTGCCGGGTGTGACCCTCCCCCCCAAAAAAAGTAGAAATAACTACTGAATATCACTGGTGTGGCCCAAATTTAAAAATAAAATAAAATAGGGCCGGGCGGTGGCGCTGGAGGTAAGGTGCCTGCCTTGCCTGCGCTAGCCTAGGACGGACCGCGGTTCGATCCCCCCGCATCCCATATGGTCCCCCAAGAAGCCAGGAGCAACTTCTGAGTGCATAGCCAGGAGTAACCCCTGAGCGTCACAGGGTGTGGCCCAAAAAAATAAAATAAAATAAAATAAAATAAAATAAAATAAAATAAAATAGAAAAGGTACATGTTTTACTTTTATTTTTGGTATCTGGGTCACACCCATATCAGGGGCTACTCCCTGTGCTAGCTCTGTGTTTGCGGTCAATGCAAGATGTGTTTAGGGCACCATGTGATGAGACACTTGGCCCAAGGATCTAACTCTCTAGCCCTGAAAGGTGCACTGCTATGGATTGAGCTATCTTGCTTCTAGAAAACTACATTCCAAGACAATGTGACCTGTGAGAAAGATACCTACAGAAAGATAGTAAGAGGTCAGGAATGTGACCTATGGTAGAGCAACCATCTTGTATGTGTGTGTGTGAGGTCTGAGCTCACCCCATAGCAAACGCCAACCCCCAAGAAGGATATTGGGGGGGGGGGGCATATAATCTTCCAGGAAGTACTATTTCTAAAACCTATAATATTAACAACAAAAACATGAGTATGCCCATTCTAAGGATTAAGTACATCTGTACTATAATATACATGCAGCCTTAAAAACAAAAAAAGAAAGAACTTGACCAAGAAGTATGACAAAAAAGAAAAATTAGGGCCGGAGAGATAGCATGGAGATAGGGTGTTTGCCTTGCAAGGATGGTAGTTCGAATCCGGGCATCCCATATGGTCCCCTGAGCCTGCCAGGAGTGATTTCTGAGCGTGGAGCCAGGAGTAACCCCTGAGCGCTGCTGGGTGTGACCCCCCACCAAAAAAGGGGGAAAAATTACTATTGGGGTCAGAGTGATATAGCACAGTGGGTAGGGTGTTTTCCTTACTCATGGCCAATCCAGGTTTGTCCCTTGCATCCCATATGGTCCCTCAAGCCTGCCAGAAGTAATTTCTAAGTACAGAGCCAAGAGTAACCCCTGAGCTCAGCTAGGTGTGCCCCCCCCCAAATTACTTATAGAATCTGAGGTCTCTGTATTAGGGGTGCTTCCTGTACTATCTTCTCTACTTGTGTGAAAATTTCTTCATAAAACTTTTACTTTTTGGGGGGCCACACCCGGCATTGCTCAGGGGTTACTCCTGGCTGTCTGCTCAGAAATAGCTCCTGGCAGGCATGGGGGACCATATGGGACACCAGGATTCGAACCAACCACCTTAGGTCCTGGATCGGCTGCTTGTAAGATAAACGCCGCTGTGCTATCTCTCCAGGCCCTTCATAAAA
This sequence comes from Suncus etruscus, assembly GCF_024139225.1. Taxonomy (NCBI): domain Eukaryota; kingdom Metazoa; phylum Chordata; class Mammalia; order Eulipotyphla; family Soricidae; genus Suncus; species Suncus etruscus. The sequence goes on from NC_064855.1 coordinate 24,132,641, forward strand.
CTTTTTTAAAATAAAGATAATATACACCTTAACATAAAAAATCCTTTAGAATACTATTTTATGGGGACCATAGTACAGTAGGTAGTAAGGCATATGCCTGGCACATGGCTGATTCAGGTTCAATCCTCAGCATTCCATATGGTACTCTGAGCACCACCAGAGTTTACTGAGAGCAGCGCCAGGAGAAACTGCTGAGCATCACTGGGTGTGACACCCCCCCCCCAAAAAAAAGGAAAGAAAATGATTTTATGTAGGTAAAGAGGAGGAAGGAAAACAGAATTCCTTATTTCAGTTCTTGTCTGAACAGAATAGTGCCCCAATGGCAGAGATTTTATTTCTCTTCTGTATTACTGTCCATCTTTTACCAAAGAACTACATGCACAGAAAACCCTAAGTATATGCTTGTGATTTGAAAGATAATTTTTAATGGAAAGGTTAGTGATAAACCATCTCTCTCACCTTGTATTCTCCCCTTTCTGTCTCCTTTTGCTAGCTTCCGTGAAGAAAAAACCTTTTTGCCATTTGCCATCAACGCCTGTATTTTGCCTGAGATGAGCACAACTTCTAAATCCATAGCAATTTGTCCCCAGAGGTCTGCAAGGTGAAACACTTAAACTATCAATGTGCTTAATATGTTACCTTTCTCTACAGCAAAACTATAAATGTGTCAAAGACAGAAACTTGTCAGACAGCTCCAGAACACCTAGCATTTGCTCAACAGATAGTGTGGGCTGGGCAGGTTAAGTGGTGGGATGCTAATTGTCTTTAGTGGTATCCAACCTGCTTCATTAACTCCACTTGACTAAAATTTAGTGAAAAGCAACAAAAAACAGTTCTGACTTTCCTTATCAACTTTTCCTTATGCATAAGTAATATTTCACTTTGTCTCAGTGTAAAATAAGAGTTGAATTAGGCTTCTACACTTTTTACACTTCTACACGATTCTACTTATTTTCATCAAGTCTTTAGTCATACAATGATAAATTAATGTATGCCCCCCCAAAAAGAATTAATTCACTGGGGGGCTGAAGCAATAGCACAGCAGTAGGGCATTTGCCTTGCACGAAGCTGACCCACGACTGACCCGGGATGGACCGAGGTTCAATCCCCAGCATTCCATATGGTCCCCTGAGCCTGCCAGTTGCAATTCCTGAGCACAGAGCCAGTAATAAACCCTAAGCGCTGCTAGGTATGCCTCCCCCTCAAATTAATTCACTGGGGAGATAATACAGTGGGTAGTACATTCGTCTTACATGCAGGTTCAATTGCATGCAAGACTGATCCACGTTCAATCCCAGGCATCCCATGTGGCCCCAAGTATTGCCAGGAGTGATCCCTGATCACAGAACCAGGATTTACTTCTAAGCATCCTTGAGTATGGTACTTTAAAACAATATCCTATCTCACATTTTTGGCCATTAATTTTAGTAGACATTGATGTGGCTTGCCAGAAACTATTACTATAATACTTGCGTAAGAGTAATTGTCTGCTTCTTCTTGAATTTATTTATTTTTTTTTTGGGTCACACCTGGCAGCACTCAGGGGTTACTCCTGGCTTTATGCTCAGAAATCGCTCCTGGCAGGCTCAGGGGACCATACGAGATGCTGGGATTCGAACCATCAACCTTCTGCATGAAAGGCAAATGCCTTACCTCCATGCTGTCTCTCCGGACCCCTACTTCTTGAATTTATTTCTGTTTAAACATTTCTTGCTTTTTGGCCAATATTAGAAACGAATTAGTTGCTACCATATCTTTTCTCAATTTTTTCCTATCACATCTCTATCCTTTTTGTTTGTTTTGGGAGTCACACCGGCAGCACTCAGAAATCGCTACTGGCAGACTCAGGGGACCATATGGGATGCCGGGATTCAAACCACTGTGGGTCAGCTGCTTGCAAGGCAAATGCCCTGCTACTGTGCTATCTCTCCAGCCCCACACATCTCTATTCTTTCAGTTCCTCAATTTTTCTAAGGTTAGAGTGGGGTAAAAACATTTTTTTAAAAACTTTATATTTAATGATTAATTGATTGATTGATTGGATTTGGGCCAATCCCAGCTGGTTACTCCTGGCACTACACTCAGAAATCACCCCTGGCAGGTTGAGGGATAAACCAGATCTCTCCCAGTAGATCGCATGCAAGGCAAATGCCCTACCACTGTTATCTCTTTAGCCCCCTTTTCCTAGATGTTAAGTGGGCTTTTGCTTTTACTTTTTATTTACTTTGGGGCCACACCCAGCGGCACTCAGAGGTTACTCCTGGCTCTGCACTCAGAAATCACTCCTAGCTGGGGCCAGAGAGATAGCATGGAGGTAAGGCATTTGCCTTGCATGCAGGACAGTGGTTCGAATCCCGGCATCCCATATGGTCCCCCGAGCCTGCCAGGAGCGATTTTTGAGCATAGAGCAAGGAGTAACTCCTGAGCGTTGCCGGGAATGACCCAAAATCCAAAACTAAAAGAAAAGAAATCACTCCTAGCATGCTTGGGGGATGATAAGGGATGTTGGAGATTAAACCTGGGTCAACTGAATGCAAGGTAAATGTCCCACCTGCTGTGCTATAGCTCCAGCCTCACTTTTACTTTTATTCCTTTATCTTCTCCCTCCCCTTCCCTCTGTTTTTATAATGATGAGGAGGTAAGTAAGGAGGGAGTCCACAATACATACCCAGATGTGTTCACATTTAGTTCTGTGAATTTTCGGGGGGGGGGGGAGGCACACCCAGCGATGCTCAGGGGTCACTCCTGGTCTGTGCTCAGAAGTCACTCCTGGCAAGCTCAACAAACCATAATGGGATAAAACCTAGGTCCATCCCAGGTCAGCCTCGTGCAGAGCAAACACCCTACAGCTATGCTATCTCTCCAACACCTGTTACTTTTCCCTCCCCTTTTATTTAAACACCCAGGTGACAAAATTATTCATGATTAAGTTTCAGTCTTACAATGTACATCACCCTCACTAGTACACATTTCCTGCCACCAATATCCCCAATTTCTCTTCCACCCACCCCATGCCTGTCTCTAAGGCAGGCATTTTATTTTTCTCTGTCTTCCTTTTTTTTCCCTTTCTTTTAGACTCTGTGATTTGCACTACTGTTAATGAAGGGGTATCGTGCATATCACTTTATGTCCTTTCAGCATCCAGTTTTTGTCCAGAGTGATCAGTTCCAACTATTATTTATCACAGTGCTCCCTTCTCTATTCTTTTTCTTTTTACACATTCCAATAAATGTATTTTGTAAACAATACATTTTGTTTTTGATTTTTTTTACAGTAAACTTTCCAATTACAAACCTTGAGTATGCAAGAGGTTCTAAGGACAAGCATAACAGGATTGCTAAAACCCAAACTGACTAAGGGTGTTCTCACAATTGAAGCTGGCATAAAAAAAAAATAAAATCCTCTATTACCACAAAAGCAACAATAATGTACACATAATAATGGCTCGTGGATGAATATCAACTATGCTACATCTATTTCCAAAAGAAAACAGGGTTTGCTTCAAAAATCTCAATTTAAAGACAAAAATTAAAATCAATCATTGCCTGTATTTGTACATAACACAGAGATATACTGACCTCACATACAGAAACTGGGCTTGCAGACGGAACACTGTGGACCCGGGGGAGGATAAGCTGTCACCTAGCTGTTCCTAATATTGAATAGATAGATATTTTACAATGATTCAACTTTCGATGGCTTCAAAACTGAAGAGCCATTTTCATTCCGCCTTCCATGTGCCGACACTAGGGGTCTAGGGTCTGGTTCCTAGGTGCTGAGGGGCCATCTCTTCAATGTGACGCTGAGAAGTCAGTAAACAAATGCCAATTTCTACTGAACTGAGTGTTTGGCGGCCCCGGAGAAAAGGCTGGAGAATGAAGAAACAGAATTAACTGCTTCAATCGAAAGGATCCTAGATGAGGAAGTCTGTGTGAAAATCTTGACAACCCTTAGTTATTAAGAGCAACTTCATTGCAACCAAACAACATGAAATTAAGTCAAGAACCTCCAGAAGGGCTAAAATATCTTTTTCTCGAAAACACAATAGAAAGGAATGTGAAGAATGTGTATACAACCGGGGCTTCGGTTCCAGACAACAAGGACTGCGTTGGTTCATATCCAAGAATATCAGACAACCAACCAGGGCGTTGACCTTCCTGCGGTTTCTGAGGATCCAGCAGCTATTCCAATAGTTCGGTCCCTTCGCTGCTCTTCTGTGCGTCATAAGTGGTGTTTTGTGGGTCGTTGCCGGCATCGCCACCCTCGGAGCTGGCCTTGTTCCCCTCCTCTTTGCAGTCCGTGTCATCCTCATCTCCCAGAAATTTGAGGAATTGTTTATAGAGGATTTCTTGGACACGTGGGCCCTTTTCCCCCTTTTCGTTCTTTCTCTGGCCTTGGCTGTCCGCCCTGTCACCTTGCTCTTCACTGCTTGCATCGGCAGCATGTCCACCTTCACCCTCGGTCTCTTGAAGAGCTTTGTTGCTCAACTGCTCGATACCCGGTAAACTTCACTCCCGGGTTATTTTCTATTTCCCATGATCCTCCGTTAAATCCGTTCCACTTGGTTTTTGTTTTGTTTTTGGGTCACACCAGGCAGCGCCCAGGGGTTCCTCCTGGCTCTAAGCTCAGAAATCGCTCCTGGCAGGCTCGGGGGACCGTATGGGATACTGGGATTCAAACCATCGTCCTGCATGCAAGGCAAAATGCCCCACCTCTATGCTATCTCTCCAGACCCAAATCCGTTCCACTTGTTGGACTTTCCAAATTTGTCTTTGTATTCCTCCTTTGGGAAATGGTCTTTTGGGACCTAGAAATGCGGTTTCATGGGTGCCAAAGAAGAAGATGGGGTACTTGTTGGCTGGAGGTTTCACAGCGCCTTCTGGGAGTTCATCGAGCCGGACTGGCCAGTTTGGGTGGCCCGTCATCTTGGCGAACACCAACCAGGTTGCCCGCCTGCGGCGACGGCGTGGGCAGCGGCGTAGGCGGCGTCTAGTTAATGTTGCTGCAGCTCGGGCCGGCTCCCTTCTCTCTTCTAATCGGACGGCTCCACTGTCTGTGGCAAACTTCCTGCTATAGACTGGTTCCTGGCCCTCATCTCTATTGTCTCCGGTTATTACCATCCTATTTTTTTTTATCCTTCTATCCCGCAGATGAGTGAGACTATTTTGTGTTTATCCGTCACCCCGACTCATTTCACTCATCATAAATCTCTGTACCCATCCATGTATAAGCAAACTTCATTACTTCATTTTTTCCTAACTGCTGCATTGTATTCCATTGTGCAGATTTACCACAATAAGAGAAATAAAGAAATCAAATTTCTTTTGCTACTTTTCTGTTCTCGGGCACATGAGTTGTTTCCAGATTCTGTTGCAATGAACCTAGGAATGCAGAAGGCATTTTTTGCATGATAGTTTTGAGTTCCTAAGGTAGTATATTCCTAGGAGTGGTATTGCTGGATCATATGGAAGCTCAATTTCAAGAATTCTAAGGACTGGCGCGATAGCGTAGTGGGAGGGTGTTTGCCTTGCATGCTGCTGACCCCGGACGGACCTGGGTTCGATCCCCAGCATCCCATATGGTCCCCCAAGCCAGGAGCAATGATTTCTGAGCACATAGCCAGAAGTAACCCCTGAAAGTCACTAGGTGTGGCCCAAAAACAAAAAAAAAATTTTTTTTGAGGAATATCCATACATTGTTTTCCAGAAACGCTGGACTAGACAGCATTCCCACCAGCAGTGAACGAGTGTCCCTTTCTCCCCACATCCTCTCCAGCACTACTTACTCTTGTTCTTTATGATGTGTGCCATTCTCTGTGCTGTGAGATGATACCTCATTGTTGTTTTGATTTGCACCTCCCTGATTAGTGATTTGGAAAACCTAAAGTCACCTAAGCCCAGCAACATCAGGAAGAGCTGTCTCCAGTCTTGGCACAAAACCAACAAAAACAGGCCACAGACACTCAGGTACTCAAAACAGGCTCACTTCAATGAAGTTCAGAAGAAATGATTTTAAAAATATAATAATTTTCTCATTTTTATAAAAATACAAGTGTCAAAATTATATGTGCTCATTTTATTTTATTTATTTTGAGTTTGGGGCCACACCATGCGGCGCTCAGGGGTTACACCTGGCTCTCTGCTCAGAAATCACTCCTGGCAGGCATGGAGGACCATATGGGATGCCGAGATTCAAACCACCTTGGTCCTGGGTCAGCGCTTGCAAGGCAAATGCCCTAACGCTGTGCTATCTCTCCAGCCCCGTATGTGCTCATTTTAAATCCTGGTGTCCATTATTATAAAGCCTCATTTAAAATGATCCAAATAAAACACATTCTCCCTGCTTGGAGGGAAAAGGCACGTGCTGGGCCACATTCAGGGATGCTCGAGGACTAATGCAGTGCAAGAGATAGAACCAGAACTGGCTGGCTGCATGCATGTGAAGCAAGTGCCTCAAATCCGATTATCTCTTCCCTAATTTTAAATTGCTCCATTAATAAGAAAACATAATGTAAGTATAGATTAAAACTAATATGAATGAAACATAAAGACAGAGCATGTGCTGACGGTTGAAAATTCCTCTAAAAAGCTCCGACAGTAAGTCTGTTTTAAATAACCCTTAGTATGATAAGTGACTTTGTCCTCCCACTCCAGTAACACTGTTCAGACACGGCTGACACTGAATTAGACCCAGGGAGATAGGCTATGGACCAAGTGGTAGAACAGAAATTGCAAGTGCAGGGCCCTGGGTTGAGCCTGAGAATCACGAGATCCCCCAAATAATCACCATCAAGAAAGGCTCCACAACAACATAGAGAAAATAACTTAGAACCCAGGACTTAGTTAGCAGTATAAATCAATTCTTTTTGAAAATAAAATCTAAGTTTAGGGAATAGAGCGATAGCACAGTGAGTGGTGTTTGCCTGGCACAGTAGCCAACCCAGGTTCAATTGCCGGCACCCTATAAGATTCTCCAAACCTCGGCAGGCAGGAGAGATAGCATGGAGGTAAGGTGTTTATCTTTCATGCAGAAGGATGGTGGTTTGAATCCCGACAACCTATATGGTCCCCCGAGCCTGCCAGGAGCGATTTCTGAGCATAGAGCCAGGAGTAACCCGAGCACTGCCGGGTGTGACCCAAAAACCACAAAAAAAATTTTTCTATTGTTCCAAGTTAGGAAAGTGAGACCAAAAAATGAGCCTAGGGGTTAAAGTGCTTGCCTTACATGCAGGAGACCCTAGTTTGATCCCAGGAGTCACATATACCTTCCCCCAACTCCCACAGCACTGCCAGGAATGATCCCTCACTACAGAGATAGAAGCAAGCCCTGAGCTTCTAGGTATGGCCCCAGATCCAAAAGTTAGGAAAAACTTGAAGAAATAGAGGGCAATAATAATTTAAGGGGAGGATGTTGAATAGTTGGCTATTTCACATATGTTCATTTTTTCATTACTATATACTTGAGGTTTCTGTGTATTTTTCTCAGGGAATACTATACTACAATCAAAACAGTTTAAATAAAAAAATTAAAAGGGAAACACTCGCCATGAACAGACCTGTTTCTTACATTTCCCCCGTAAAGTACTTTGGAAGCGTGGTTTAGGGTCTCTTTTGATCTTTAAACTCTAGAATAATTCAGCTTGTGGATTGCTAAGCAAAAATATATGTCTAAAAGTTTTATTCCTAGTGTATATGCTCACTTTAAAGCTGAAAGGGAGGCCAGAGAGATGGTACAGGAGTTAAGGCACTTGCCTTACACTGACAACACTGATTTAGCCCCAAAACCATTAAAGGGTCCCCTAAGCACCACAGAGTGATCTCTGTGAACACAGGAGTAAGTCCTGAAGTGCAGCCCACAATCCACCCCTACAAAAGTAGAGGAGATATATTAACAGTTCTATATGAACTGTCATTTGTCTTTATTCATCTAGACTGTTCTCGTTCTCATGAATTAGCTTTCTAGTTGAAGTTCCATAAGTTTAATATGGCTATGATATAACTAAGCTATACATACTAAAATAGATGAACAGAATAATTCTTAGAAAATCACAGCATAGGGCCGGGCGGTGGCGCTAAAGGTAAGGTGCCTGCCTTGCCTGCGCTATCCTTGGACGGACCGCGGTTCGATCCCCCGGTGTCCCATATGGTCCCCCAAGCCAGGAGCAACTTCTGAGCGCATAGCCAGGAGTAACCCCTGAGCGTTACCGGGTGTGGCCCAAAAACCAAAAAGAAAAAAAAAAAAAGAAAATCACAGCATAAGACCGGAGAGATAGCATGGAGGTAAGATGTTTCCCTTGCGTCCAGAAGGACGGTGGTTCGAATCCCGGCATCCCATATGGTCCCCTGTGCCTGCCAGGGGCAATTTCTGAGGACTAGTGGCCCCTGAGCGCTGCCTGGTGTGACCCAAAAACAAAAACAAAAACAAAAAAAACAAAAAAACAAACAAAGAAAATCACAGCATGTTCACCAGATACTGCTGGCTTATCAATCAACTCAAACTTCCCTCAAGCTACTATTTCCCTCCATTATTACGACTTCTTTAGACCCTGGAGAAGCACAAGTCACTCAAGTCCAAACCTCAGTCACATCCCTGACATTCTCCCTGATCTAATCCACCGGTCCCTTAACACTGTGCTATCCTATGGGAAACTTTCTGCTCTGCCCTGGTCCTTCACCTTCCCACTGCTATACTCCCATTAGAAAGTCTAAATACCTGGCTTAAATCATTGCAGTATTTTTTTTTCCTCATTTCTAGCTCTTCCCTCACTATAGTTAATATCTGTATCACTAGTCTTCCTGAGAGCTAATTATGAGCATAATAAACTCACTAAAACACATTCAGTAGTCTTCCCTGACTTTTGTTTTTTCTGGTTTCTGGGTCACACCCGGCAGTGCTCAGGGGTCACTCCTGACTCCACGCTCAGAAATCGCTCCTGGCAGGCACAGGAGACCATATGGGATGCCGGAATGTGAACTGATGACCTTCTGCATGAAAGGCAAATGCTTTACCTCCATGCTATCTCTCCGGCCCCTTCCCTGCCTTTTTGAAGGAAGTTAAAGCCTGGTTGTTGTACATTTCTCTAGAGAACTTCTAAATATAATCAATAACTCAGCCCTCTTACCTGAATAATATCAAAATCATTTAAACAATAAAGGGGAAATATATATAAAAAGCAAACAAACACAGAAAACTAGAGGGAAAAGAATTCTAACTCAATCTTATTTCTTATTTTGTTTGTTTTTAGTTTTTATTTTGGTTTTAGGGTCACACCCGGCATCGCTCAGGGGCTCCTCCTGACTCTACGCTCAGAAATCACTCCTGGCAGGCTCAGGGGACCATATGGAATGCTGGGGTTCGAATCACCATCTTTCTGCACTCAAGGCAAATGCTTTACCTCCATGCTCTCTCTCCAGCCCCTCAAACTGATTTCTAAACAAAGAATAAACAAAACTATTACTCAAGATGAAGCCAGAGAACAGAATTTTTTGTTTTTTTCTGAGCCACACCCAGTGGTGCTCAGGGGTTACTCCTGGCTCTGCACTCAGAAATCACTCCTTGAAGGCTTGGGGGACTACATGGGATGCTGGAGATTGAACCCAGGTCAGCTGTGTATAGGTAAATGTTATGGCTCACTCTGGTCCCTTTTTTGGTTTTTGAGTCACACCTGGCAGTGCTCCATGCTCAGAAATCACTCGTGGCAGGCTCGGGGGACCATATGGGATGCCGGGATTCGAACCACCGACCTTCTGCATGAAAGGCAAATGCCTTACCTCCATGCTATCTCTTCGGTCCCCCTGAAAAATTTTTTAATGAAACAATATAATAAACCACTAGCGATTAAAAGATGTTTGGTGAAAGGGAATGTGGGTATGGCATCTCTAAATGTAAATAAACATCTAGTTCCTAGTCTCCAAAGACTAAAAGAACATTGAGAAAATATCGCTCTCAGGTGTGATCCTTACTTTGCTCTCTAGGCAAATTTTCCAGATTAAAGAACATACTCAGCATGGATATGCAACAGGGCTCCTACCTCTGATTTTGCTGTGAGTCTGCAGTGCCAGGAATCAAGCCTAAGCCTCACCAAAACCTGCAAGACACATATTCTACCACTGAGCCACATCTCTGCACCCTCTAAAGTGCTTTTATACAATGTCAATAAGGCAACTTATAAAGTTGGATATATACATATCTTCTCTTAACTAATATTTCATACCATGACTATGTATGAACACATGTAGTCCAAGAATCGTGGTCTGGGACTAATTCACTGTTCTGCAGCTACTTTACAGAACGTAATTAACTTAAAAAATGAGAATCAACTTTATCTTCAGGGGATACGTTGTTGTATTAAAAAGTCACTAAAGGGGGCTGGAGATATAGCATGGAGGTAAGGCGTTTGCCTTTCATGCAGGAGGTCATCGGTTTGAATCCCAGCGTCCCATATGGTCCCCCGTGCCTGCCAGGAGCAATTTCTAGCATGGAGCCAGGAGTAACCCCTGAGCAATGCCGGGTGTGACCCAAAAACCAAAAAAAAAAAAAAAAAAAAAAGTCACTAAAGTGGCTGTTGTTGTATTAAAAAGTCACTAAAGTGGCTAAACTGTAGATATGTATAAATCATCCTAAAAGAAGATTAGTTAAAAATGTTAAGTAAGTATAGGGGCCGGAATGATAGTATCAGCCTTGCAAGAGGCCAACTTGAATTCAATCCCCAGCATCCCAGATGGTCCCCTGAGCAAGACCAGGAGTGATTCCTGAGTGGAGTCCCAGAAGTAAGCCCCGAGCACCACTGAAAAAGCACATAAAAAATAGCTAAAAAAAAAAAAAAAAATTAAAACAGTAGACTGAGAATAAGTCTAAGACTAGGGAGGATAGATTTTATTGCATACAAGTTTCCTTTAAAACTGTGCTGGGGCCCCTGGAAGGAGCACTGCACCACATGGGGTCAGTGACGAGGTCTGACCCTTCAGAGAGGTGAGTAACTGTAACTGTGTCATGCGATTGTTTCCCTTGAGCCCTGCACTTCACACAGCATACAGTTATAAGTTACTTACTGCTTCAACAGAGTTACATTCTCGTCTGGTTTCTAAATAACGGAGTGCTCGTTTTTCTTCTTCTTTTAATTTGGCATCTGCCTGTCCAGAAGTAAAATAGCAATCACTTTAAGGGTATTAAAAGTAAGCTCAACTCATCACACAGTCGAAGTTCTGACTTACATATTTCATGTAATTCTGAACGCCATTCTGTTGTAAATAGGAAGGCGCCTGTGTTCTATAAAACCTCTCCGTTGAATCCAAGTATGCCTTCTCAAAATTGTCCCGGTAAATTTGAAGCTTATCCTCAGGATTAGAACAAAGGTTCACTGAAAAACAGAAAATAAAATTCCACTCTAATGATTCAGCTCAGTATTATTACAAAAACTAAATAAACAGACAAGGGCCATTATAGGTACAGGAATAAACAAGAGTTCAAGAGAATAAAAAATCATATTAGACAGATTCCTCCACCAGAAAAACTAATGGTTGTAAAACAAAGCAGCAAACTGACCAATGATAACATAAACTTTTATTTTTAATTAAATTTTGGTTTTGGTTTTGGGACCACACTGGCAGATGCTCAGTGGTTACTCCTGGCTCTGCACTCAGGAATTACTCCTGGCAGAGCTCAGGAGAACATACGGCATGCTGGGATCAAAACTAGGTTGGCCGTGTGCAAGGCAAATACCCGACCCACTGTGCCATTGTTCTGGACCCAGACTGTTTTGGTTTCCTTGGGGGGGGGGGGGGGGAGGCACACCTGGTGACACTCAGGGGTTACTCAGAAATTACTCCTGGCTTGGGAGAACATATGGGATGTCAGGGGATCAAACCACGGTCCGTCCTAGGCTAGCTCGGGCAAGGCAGACGTCTTACCACTTGTAGCACTGCTCCGGCCCAAGATTGTTTTTGTTTTAATAGGATAATACTTAAATAACTTGGTCCCCCGTGCCTGCCAGGAGCAATTTCTAAGCACAGAGGCAGGAGTAACCCCTGAGTGCTGCCAGGTGTGACCCTCCCCTCAAAAAAAAACACCAATACTGAATAACTTAGTTTTTACCTCAAAGAATCTAAAGGAATGATTTACAGAAGAAAAGGAAAGTAAAATAGATTGAGAGAAATATGAGAGAGACAGAGTCGAGAATGCACTTCTTAGGGTGAGATGCAGACAAACCTCCAAGATGGGAAATGCCTACCGTCCCCCAAGCTTGTATGAAGGTGGTTCTATAGCAGGGCTTTTTCCCAAACTAACACACAGGGTATTTGTGACTAGGGAATGGAAGATGGGATCTAACTGAATCCTAAGGAATAAAGTAGGATTTATACAGATAGAAAACAAGTAAATGTTCAGAAGTACAAAAACATAATGCCAAGTGATGAGATTACCTGAGGAATCTGCTTCCAAATCATATGCTTACTGATAAATTAGTGGTTGTGGGAAACCTGCAGTCTCAGGCTCAGTCACCTGATTCAGCACAGTATATCACTAACCGGGTAAGATAAAGCCAACAAAACAGCCATTTCAGGGGCTGTGGCTGTGGGTCAGATGGAGGGTTCTGCTGTAGTTCGGCTGTAGGTTCTATCACAGCACTGCTGAGAACTATAGTTGTAGCAAGCATGTGACTAAAAGATGGCAGCAGAAGGTGACTGTAAAACTCATGAGTCAGGTACAGCAGGAAGGGCTGATCTCCATCATCCCATATAGCCAGCCACACTTGCACTGCCAGGATTAATTCCTGAGTGCAGAGCCAGGAATTACCGACTGTCATGTTTGACTCCTTCCCCAAAAACTTTAGTAAGAAGAGAGCAATAAACATTAGAAAGACTGATGAAAAGGATGTTTCAGGGGAAGACGGTACCAGGGTACCATGTGGTCCCTTGAACATCATCACTATAGCCCTAGCAGTCTCATACCCTGAACATAGACAGCATCCTTGGGTCCCTCTTGAATTCCTGGTCTGGTTGGCTGAGAATCACAGGGGGCCCCACCAGGCTTCCTCAGCTACCCTTGGGAAAATTAACTTTGTTTCAAAAGTCAAGAATCAGAATTTAACAGCCAGAGCGATAAACACAGCCAGTAGGGCATCTGCCTTGAACATGGCCAACCCAAGTTTAATCCCAGGCATTCTTTAGGTACCTGAGCACCAACCAGGAGTGATTCTGAAGTATAGACCCAGGAATAATCCCTGAGCACTGCCAGGTATGGCCCAAACCACCCATACACACACACACACACAAAAAAAAAAAAAAAAAAAAAAAAAAAAAAGAATTTGGGCCCGGAGAGATAGCACAGCAGCGTTTGCCTTGCAAGCAGCCGATCCAGGACCAAAGGTGGTTGGTTTGAATCCTGGTGTCCCATATGGTCCCCCATGCCTGCCAGGAGCTATTTCTGAGCAGACAGCCAGGTGTAACCCTGAGCACTGCCGGGTGTGGCCCAGAAAACCAAAAAAAAAAAGAATTTAGGCTTTGTCCATACCATGTTGTCTCTTGAATTTTAGCTTTTAGAAGTTAGTCTTAAATATATATATATATGTGTGTGTGTAATATGTAACAATATATTAAATATTGTAATAAATAATATAGTTATGTTATCAATATATTAGTTTAAATATAATAATTATATATATTAAATTGGAGAAATATGGGTTCATGCTTGGCAGCTATGAGGTGTTACTCCAAGCTCTGCATTCAGAAATTACTCCTAGCAGGCTCGGGGAACCATATAGGATGCCAGGGATCAAACCTAGTCGAGCAGCTGCAAGGCAAATGCTCTACCCACTATCCTTTCTATCCTTTGCTCAGCCTCTAAAATCTAAATTTCTTTTTTTTTTTTTTTTTTTTTGGTTTTTGGGACACACCCGGCAGCACTCAGGGGTTACTCCTGGCTCTATGCTCAGAATCGGTCTTGGCAGGCTCAGGGGACCATATGGGATGCCGGGATTTGAACCACTGACATTCTGCATGCAAGGCAAATGCCTTACCTTCATGCTATCTCTCCAGCCCTAAAATTTGAATTTCATATTAATATACAAATATGCAGAATTTAAGTTCTATCAGGCCCCATGTTTCTCTCTTTCTCATCACATCTTTCTAAAGCAAATTTCTTTCAAAAAATATTATCTGGCTTCACTAAAAAATGGGGCAAAATCGGAATTTAGAAAGGTGTAAATTGGTAGCAGCTGAAATAAAATTGATGCATTTCAGGGATGAAGAGGGTCATCAACATAGAAATCCCTATGGATAGTCACTTTGGCCTGAGCATCCTAAGGTCGGCAGAAATGCAGTTGGAGGGCTAGAGAGAAGCTCAATATGCTGAACACAAGCTATGCATGTAGGAGGCCTGGGGTTGATCACTGGAGCCATATACTGCTGTCAGCACAGCCAGGAATCACCCCCGAGCATCTAGTCAGGTGTGTGTCCCCAACTCCAAGAAATGTTAATTTCAACAATTCAATTAATTAAATAGAGTATTGTTATAGGAATTATGAAGAACTAAGTAAGATGACCCACATGATCTGAGGAGAGCCTCTATGAGGAATGAGGATGGGCCAGAAGACAGAAAGAGAGAAATAATGTTCATTCTACTGAAAGGAAAGTGTATCTGATTCCAAGAACAAACAAGAATATCATGGTCCAAAATCAAAAAAGAAGGAGAAACAAATGTATACATAGAATTAACTTGCTTTGTAAACATTTAAGTAATAATCATTTTATGGGCCTGGAGAGATAGCACAGCGGCGTTTGCCTTGCAAGCAGCCGATCCAAGACCTAAGGTGGTTGGTTTGAATCCCAGTGTCCCATATGGTCCCCCGTGCCTGCCAGGAGCTACCTCTGAGCAGATAGCCAGGAGTAACCCCTGAGCATGCCAGGTGTGGCCCCAAAACAAAGCAAAACAAAAAAAAAAAATTAAAAAAAAGAAAAATTATTGTATGTGGGGAGCTGCAGTGGAAGTACAGTAGGCTACCTGCTTTGTATGGGTTTGATCCCCATCACCCTATATAATCTTGAGGAATGATCTTGAGAACTACTGAGTGTGACCTCCAAAACAAAAAACAAAAAGATTTGTCATATGACATACAGATTTAAATCTACATTTCTCTAATTTAGCTCAATAATGAGATGGTGAAAACAAATGGGAACATGTGTGAATTCGCATTTTGTTTTGGGTCACACAATGCAGTGATCAGGGGTTATTCTGGTAGCACTGGAGAGACAATGCAGTACCAGGAATCAACCCCAAAGCTCCCTCATGCATGTGCCCCAGTTTCTCTCCAGAGCAGAAGAATTTTGACAAGTTTACTTAAAGCTCAATTATTCTAGTTGGAGGAGAGGATCTTGGACAACATCCACAGTGCTCAGGGGGCTATTCCTGGCTCTGCAATCAGGAGTCAGCCCTGTAGTCCAGTGACCCCAGGCAAGCAGGGTTGGTCACCTTCAAGGCAAGGGTCTAAAGGCTGTCCTATCTTTCCAGCCCCTTAAAACGTAATTAAAAGGGTGCTAGAGATAGCAAAGTGGGCAGAGCACTTGCCTTGCCTGAGGTCCACCCAGTCAAATCTTTGACACCACATATGGTCCATAGCACTCCACCAGGAATGATCCTTGAACAATCAGGTGTGGTCCCCAAACAAAAACTAATTTGAAAAAAAAAACTGACTTGTAAAGGCAGCTGGTTCTCAAACTACATGTGACGGTGCCAATAAGCATAATGCTGATAGGACCACTGCAATAGGACGGCCGGGAGGGCATTTGCCTGGTAAGAGGCTGAGCCAGGTTCAATCTTTGGCCTCCCCCATATAGTTCCCCATGTGGGATGCCGGGATTCAAATCACAGTCCATCCTACTGCTGTGCTGTCTCTTCAGCCCATCTTGAATTTTTTTTTTTTTTTTTTTTTTTTGGATTTTGGGTCACACTTGGCAGCACTCAGGGGTTACTCCTGACTCTATGCTCAGAAATCGCTCCTGGCAGGCTCGGGGGACCAGATGGGATGCTGGGATTTGAACCACTGACCTTCTGCATGCAAAGCAAACGCTTTACTTCCATTCTATCTCTCCGGCCCCCCATCTTGAAAATTTTACAAAAAAATAAATCATTAAAATTCTGAACATACCATAGGACTCTCTCACGCCAATGACCAACTGAGAATCAAAAGCTTCCCCCAATCTTTCAGCATGTACGAGCTTCATTGCACTATCTTGGAGTCTGTTTTTAATATTTGAGAAGATTGATTCATTCCATGTATCAAGCATGAGCTGGGAGAAAAAAAGGACAAAATATGTAATCATTTGAATGATTAAAGACTACATCAAGTACCATACACACAATGAAATTTTTGTTTGGGTCACTCAAGGCTGAGTCCTGATTCGTGCTCTGGGAGCACTCCTGGCAGTGCTTGGAAGACCATATATATGTAGTGCAGGATCAAATCTATGTCAACCACCTGTAAGGTAACCACTTTACCCAATTTTGACCCCCCCAAATTTCTTAAATACAAATAATGAAAAAAAAAAAACAACCCAAATTTGTGGTTTGCATTCACTTAGAAAACAGTGAATTTAAAGTTTGTAAATAACAAGTTTGTAAATGACACACAGTGAAAATAATAAAGAACTTAGGTTTCGAAGTGAACATAACTGGATTTGAATTTTGACTATTATTTACTACTTGTTTTCCCATTTATGAATGTAGAAAAAACAATAGTACAACTTTCAAGGAATTACTGTAAAAACTATAAATGGGGGCCCGGAGAGATAGCCCAGCGGTGTTTACCTTGTAAGCAGCCGATCCAGGACCTAAGGTGGTTGGTTCGAAACCCGGGGTCCCATATGGTCCCCGGTGCCTGCCAGGAGCTATTTCTGAGCAGGCAGCCAGGAGTGACCCCTGAGTACTGCCAGGTGTGGCCCAAAAACCAAAAAAAAAAAAAAACTATAAATGGAAAATGTTCTTTCCAAAGGTAAACTTCAGAAATAGTAGTATAATCAGAATGCTCACATAAATGTCTGGTCTAACAGATCCAAAATCCTACTTCAAGACTCAAAAAATAATCAAACAAACTTTGTTTAAAATATACAAAAGTAAATGACCAAAAATGTATTCAAAGTATTAAAATTTATTATGATTTAATAAAAATATACAAAAATAAATAGATCATTCATTGTGGGAAGGAGCACACCCCCAATGTGGCAGTGAGAACCCAGAGCCAACTCGAGCAACTCTGAACCCATCAGTCTACCAGGTAAGTGAAGGCTGCAAGAATGAGGGGCTGCTCACACCATGTGGAGCTAGGGATCGCCAGGTCCACCCCAGGGTGCACAGGAGTGTCCAGGGCTACAGTCAGCAGTGCTCAGAGGGGCTATTTGGTGCTGCGGATTGAAGTGGGTAGAGACGTAAGCACAGCATGTGCTTTATCCCCTTTACAATCTCCCTGGTCCTGTAAGTTCCATCTAAATGATGGAAATGATATATACACATGTGTGAGTGTGTAGCACCCCAGATAACTATCAGATAAAGGAAATACAAGCAGCAGCAGATCCTAACAACAGTCACATGGTCGTATACTAGCATCACTCTTAGAATTATCTGCATAAAAGTCATTTAATCTTCTCATCCTAGATACAGGTACTCTGGAACACAGTAAAAACTGACTTTGGGAGGCCGGAGAGCTAGCATGGAGGTAAGGCATTTGCCTTTCATACTGAAGGTCGGTGGTTCAAATCCCAGCATCCCATATGGTCCCCCAAGCCTGCCAGGAGCGATTTCTGAGCGTGGAGCCAGGAGTGACCCCTGAGCACTGCCAGGTGTGACCCAAAAACAAAAAAACAAAACAAAACAAAACAAAAAAACAACTGACTTTGGGGGGCTGGAGCACTGGCACAAGTGGTAAGGCATTTGCCTTGCATATGCTAACCTAGGATAGACTGCGATTGGATTCGTGTTTCAATCCCCAGGCATCCCACATAGTCCCCCAAGCCAGGGGGGATTTCTAAGCACATAGCCAGGAGTATCCCCTGAGTGTCACTGAGTGTGGCCCAAAAATGAAAAAAACAAAAACAAAAACTGACTTTTTCTGGGGGCACAGCAGGACGACCCTGGTTCAAATCCTGGCATCCCATATGGTCCCCCAAGCCTGCCAGGAGTGACTTCTGAGCACAGAACCACCAGGTATAACCCGAAAACAAAAACAAAACAACTACAACAACAAATACTGAATTTTTCACACTTAAATAGCTAATAAGTGCCAATACAGAAACTTGACTCCCAACAACTGTCAACCCAGAACTTATGCTGTTAATACAATATTTGGGGCTGGAGAAGTAGCCCAGTGGTTACCAGAGATTCAAAAGGTTTCGGGTTCAGGCAACGCATGTGCAGTAAACTGCCTGCCTTCCATTAAGTCAAACAGCTAAAAAAAAAAGCCAGAGGGGGGGCCCAGAGAGATAGCACAGTGGTGTTTGCCTTGCAAGCAGCCGATCCAGAACCAAAGGTGGTTGGTTCAAATCCCGGTGTCCCATATGGTCCCCCGTGCCTGCCAGGAGCTATTTCTGAGCAGACAGCCAGGAGTTACCCCAGAGCAACGCCGGGTGTGGCCCAAAAACCAAAAAAAAAAAAAAAAAAGCCAGAGGGGTTGGGAGATAACAGAGTTAAGGTATTTTCCGTACATGAAGCTAGCTTAACTTCCAATCAAGACACCTCCTGTCATCCCTAAATACTTTCAAGTGTGATCTCAGTGCAGATCAAGCCTTGAGCACTGCTGGATGTGGCCAAAACAAATAAACAAAACAAAATTCAGTCGAGTGGAGAAAATGTGTTTAAATATTTAAAATATAAAAAGCCCACTAAGAGTAAATTACTTGCAAAAGTTTTCAAATAGGGGCCGGAGAGACAGCATGGAGGTAAGGCATTTGCCTTTCATGCAGAGGGACAGTGGTTCGAATCCCGGCATCCCATATGGTCCCCTGTGCCTGAAAGGAGCAATTTCTGAGTGTAGAGCCAGGAGTAAACCCTGAGTGCTGCCGGGTGTGACCCAAAAACCAAAAAAAATAAAATAATAAAAAAAATAAAGTCTTCAAATAACCCTCCTTTTGTCCAATATACAGGGAAGAACTGACTTACCTTTCGAACAATACTGTCTTCTACATTTGATTTTTTATTGCTGCCCTGTTTACCCATTAAGGTAATCTCTAGTTGACAAAAAGGCTTCGGTAAAATATCACATTGTGTAAAGAATTTTCGCCACTCAACAATATATGCTTTCAGCAAAGCTGTATCATCCTGATGGCTCAGTACTCGCTGAAAAAAAAAAAATCAAACAACATTTTAAAAATCACAGATGTAGGGCCGAAGAGATAGCATGGAGGTAGGATGTTTGCCTTGCATGCACAAGAACTGTGGTTCAACTCTCAGCATCCCATATAGTCCCCCCGAGCCTGCCAGGAGCAATTTCTGGGTATAGAGCCAGGAGTAACCCCAGAGCACTGCCGGTGTGACCCCCCCAAAAAAAATTCCAGATATTTTAACAAATAATAACGATTTAAATAATATTTGCACCATTAATCTAAAATACGTATTATACAAATAGACTACAATCAAGTTAAATGAAAGCATTTTTTTAAAGGGTGCTCAGGGATCACTCCTTGGAGGGGCTCAGGGGACTATACTGGGTCTTGGAGATTAAATTCAGGTTGGCTGCAGGCAAGCAAGCACCCTTTTTGCTGTATGCCCTCTCCATCCTCTTATGACTCTTTTAGTTAGGACGATTTTATTATTATTCGGGGGGGGGGGGGGGAGGTGGTCACATCAGTGGTGTATAAGTAAGCAAGCAAGTCAGGCTTACTCCAGGCTCCATGCTCAAGGGACTATATGTGGTGCTGAGGACTGAATTAGAATTGGCCACAGGCAAGTGTTTACCCCCTTGTATTATCTCCCTGACCCTACTTAGGGTAGTTTTCAAAGAATACCTATATTTTGAATTTATCATCATTTTGCTTTTTGTTTGTTTATTTTGAGGCTATACCCATTGGTGTTCAGGGTTTACTCCTGACTCTGCTGAGGTCATTCCAGGCAGTGCTCCGGATCCATGTCTGGTGGGCTCAGGGGACAATAGGAGATACTGGGGATTGAACTCGGTTGGTTGCATGAAAGGCAAGCACCTCTCTATTGTGACCAGGCCCCCCAAATAATAAAAAAAAAATATCCTAAATAAGAGTCCTAAGAAGATGGAGAATTGTACAGTAGTAAGAAGGGAGCTTGGCTTGCATACAGCCAACCTGGGTTTAATCTCCAAGACCCAGTATAGTCTCTTGAACCCCTCCAAGGAATGATTCCTGAGCACCAAGTTTGCCTTCTGTCACCCTCCAAGAAACACAAGGCCACATAGCCATGTATAGGAAATGTCTAAGATAAACAAATTCACAGGATCTTGCAGATTAGTGAATGCCAAGGTTTGGAAGATGGTGTTAGGAGAGCTACATAAGGGTAGCAATTTTTGTTTTGTTTTGTTTTGTTTTTGGGCTGCATCCAGCAGCACTCAAGGGACCTTATGGGATGCTGGGAATCAAACACAGGTCTGTCCTGGGTCTGCCACGTGCAAGGCAAATGCCCTACTGCTGTGCTATCTCTCCAGCCTCACAATTTTTTTCTTGAGTAATGAAAATGTTCTAGAATTGTTGTTCTACATGGCTGTACAACTTCATGAATATTAAAGGCCATTGAGCAACTTGAAGAGAATTTTCTGACATGTAAATACCTCATATTTTTATGACAGTGGAGTCTAGTTTTTCATCCTGGAATTTGGGCTGGCCTGTGACTTGCTTTGGCCAACAGAATGCAGCAAATGTGCACTGAGGGAATTTCATGTCAAGACCAAAAGAGGGTTTATAGATTCCACTGTTATACCAAAGCCTAGTGTTTCCTTAAAAAAAGCAATCATAGGGCCGGAGCAGTGGCACAAGCGGTAGGATGTGTTAACCTAAGACAGATCACGGTTTGATCTCCCAGCATCCCAGATGGTCCCCTGAGCCAAGAGTGATTTCTGAGCACATAGCCAGGAGTAATCCCTGAGCATCACTGGATGTGGCCCAAAAATCAAAATAAATAAACAAATAAATAAACAAACAAACAAATAAATAAATAAATAGCAATCATAGAGGGGCAGGAGTGAGAACACAATGGTAGGGCATTTGCCTTGCACGCAGCCCACCCAGGACAGATGGTAGTTCAAATCCCGGCATCCCATATGGTCCCCCGAGCCTATCAGGAACAATTTCTGAAAGCAGAACAAGGAATAATCCCTGGACATGGCTGGGTCTGGCCCCAAAACAAAACAAAAAGAAGCAGTCATAGGAGATATGAAGACCTAGATGAAGGTGAGCAGCAAACCCCAGGTATGTGGTTCTAGATCTCTTGGATCATACAGTCTCTACAGAGCCCTAACAGACTGTTACTGGGGTAATAAGATTTGGCAAACTTGCCTGAAAGTAAGAGTCATTAACATTAAAAATAACTTCCGGGGCCCGTAGAGATAGCCCAGCGGTGTTTGCCTTGCAAGCAGCCGATCCAGACCAAAGGTGGTTGGTTCGAATCCCAGTGTCCCATATGGTCCCCCATGCCTGCCAGGAGCTATTTCTGAGCAGACAGCCAGGAGTAACCCCTGAGCACCGCCGGGTGTGGCCCAAAAACAAAAAACAAAAAACAAAAACAAAAACAAAAAAAAACTTCCCGTAAAGCTCAATTTTTGAAATCATTAATCATGATGGAAGAATTAATGTTAACAAAACATTTCATTTCATAAGATGCAATATGATTCTACTCTTACTTCATGTGGCAGTGATTACAAGCAGAATTAAATATGTATCAATCAGATCATCAAGTTCAATGTCTTCTTTTAATTCATACATAGAAAAGCAATTTTTAGTTTTAAATTTGGGAACTGGAGTGAAAGCACAGTGGGGTAGGGCATTTGTCTTGCACGTAGCCAAACTCATGTTTGATCCCCAGCATCCCATATGGTCCCCCAAGTCTACCAAGAGTAATTTCCTTTATTTTATTTTGTCTTGGTTTTTGTTTTTGGGCCACACCCAGCAGTGCTCAGGGGTTACTCCTGGTTCTGGGAATCACTTCTGGCAGGCTCAGGGGACCATATGGGATGCCAAGAATCGAACCCAGGCCCATCCCAGCTTGGCTACGTGCAAAGCAAACAACCTACCATTGTGCTATCATTCTGGCCCCCAGGAGTAATTTCTTTTCTTTTTTTTTTTTTTTACAGTTTATTTTA
This sequence comes from Suncus etruscus, assembly GCF_024139225.1. Taxonomy (NCBI): domain Eukaryota; kingdom Metazoa; phylum Chordata; class Mammalia; order Eulipotyphla; family Soricidae; genus Suncus; species Suncus etruscus. The sequence goes on from NC_064855.1 coordinate 24,154,944, forward strand.
TTTTATTTATTTATTTATTTATTTATTTATTTATTTATTTATTTTTGGTTTTTGGGTCACACCCGGCGGTGCTCAGGGGTTACTCCTGGCTGTCTGCTCAGAAATAGCTCCTGGAAGGCACGGGGGACCATATGGGACACCGGGATTTGAACCAACCACCTTTGGTCCTTGATCGGCTGCTTGCAAGGCAAACGCCGCTGAGCTATCTCTCCGGGCCCCCAGGAGTAATTTCTAAACAGAGCCAGGAGTAATCCCTGAGCACTGCTGGATGTGGCCCCCCCCCCCAATTTTTTTAATTGCTAAGCAGTTATTAGTATAACAAAGTTATACTTAAGTAGGCAACTTAGGTAAAAAAAAAACTTTAGAATTCTCATTTCCAACTTGTTTTTGTTTTTTGATTACACCCATGGCACTCAGGAATTACTCCTGACTCTGCACTCAGTAATTTCTCCTTGCAGGGCTCAGGGGCCCACATGGAATAGAAATTGAACCCAAACTGGCTGTATGCAAGGCAAATACCCTACCTACTGGGCTATCACTCCGGCCCCATCTGAGTACGTTCTTATTTTGGGAGGGGGGCCCACACCCGGTGACGCTCAGGGGTTACTCCTGGCTATGCACTCAGAAATCGCTACTGGCTTGGGGGACCATATGGTATGCCGGGGGATCGAACAGTCCTGCTCCGGTCCCGAGTAAATTCTTTTTTTTTTTTTTTTTTTTTTTGGTTTTTGGGCCACACCCTGTGCCGCTCAGGGGTTACTCCTGGCTATGCGCTCAGAAGTTGCTCCTGGCTTCTTGGGGGACCATATGGGACACCGGGGGATCGAACCGCAGTCCGTCCTAGGCTAGCGCAGGCAAGGCAGGCACCTTACCTCCAGCGCCACCGCCCGGCCCCCGAGTAAATTCTTAAACTTAGTATAAAGATGAGGTACTTGGGGCCAGAGGGGTGGTGCAAACGATAGGGCATTTGCTTTGCATGCACTAACCTAGGACAGAACGTGGTTCGATCCCCCAGTGTCCCATTAACCTCTGAGTGTAACGGGTGTGGGCCAAAAAGCCAAAAAAATAAAATAAAATAAAATAAAATAAAATAGTGTGGTACTTACTGCCTGTGCTTGCTTAATAAACTCTAGAATATCTTCTTTTAAAGCTTGATGAATTTTTGCTGGGCCTTTATCATCCCAGAGACAGACTGCATGTACATCCCTGTAAGAATGAAGCAATACACATTAACACTGAAACATGTACAAATACATACCTACCGTGAGTTCTGTATCAGAGACTTCCCAAAACCATGCTAGACTAAGCTAAACCTGTTTGAATCCATTTTAAGAACCCAGCATTCTTTGTAAGAAGCCTCACCCATTTATGTTTGTAATTTAATTTTCTTTTCATTGTTTCTCCTTCAATTACTGTTCATTACTACATAAAGTGTTTTAAATGATATAAGCATCCCATTCCCTAAAGTTAACTATACTAGAATCTTCTGTAAGGACAGGTGGGAATTATTTTAATTATTTAACAGAACATAAATAAACCACTTAAGCTCATGCTTTGCATGCAGCAAGTCTGGGTTTGACCACAACTGGGAGAAACCTGAGCACCACCGGGTATAAACCCTCACAAACCTTTCACAAAAAGAAATAGTCATTTAAATCCTCTTAATGACTTCTATTTTCAACACTTCTATTTCAATTACCAATGTTATTGTCTCCTTTCTTTAAAAAGTTCATAAATTGGGCCGAAGCAACAGAGCAGTGGTAGGGCGTTTATTGATTAATTGGTTTTTGGGCCACACTAAATGGCACTCCAGGGGTCACTCCTGGCTCTATACTCAGAAATCACCCCTGGCAGACTGGGGGACCATATGGGAAGCCTAGAATCAAATCAGGTCCCTCCTGGGTCGGGCACATGCAAAGCAAAAACACCCTACCACTGTGCTATCTCTCTGGCCCCTCATAAATTAATTATAAAAGTCAACAATGACCACCTTTAGTATCCCTACCACCCATCCTCAAATCACAACTAGAAAAAATGTCCATAAATTAATATTAAGAGCCTATGCCAATAAGGGGACATGCCAACATGGGAGACAGTGTGGCAAAGAGTAAGGGGGTTAAGTCCTTCTCTAGAATCTCCAAAAATCAAACTTAACTTGTGCTTAACATAGCTGGATCTGTTATGACACCTGATCTAAATCTCAGTTCCCTTTTCTCAAACTCCAGGTAACTGTGATGTTTTGCATTAGAGAAAAATATCCCTATTTCTTATTCAAAACACTGCTGCTCACCACCATATAACAATATGCATGAGTCCTGGGCAATTTTTACAGGCATTTTGAAGAACATATTCTATCTAACATACCTAAGAATTGTTAATTTCAGTATTTTGACACTGCTCTTAAAAAGCCTCTATGTATACCTCCCTAATTCTACTCTTTTCTTTTTTGTTTGTTTTTGGGTCACACCTGGCAGCGCTCAGGGGTTACTCCTGGCTCTATGCTCAGAAATCGCTCAGAAATGCTCAGGGGACCATATGGGATGCCTAGATTCGAACCATCGACCTTCTGCATGAAAGGCAAATGCCTTACCTCCATGCTATCTCTCCAGTCCCTAATTCTACTCTTTTCAGTCCCACCTTAGAAATAAGTAAGTCTTTTTTCGAATGGGGGGTGGGAGTGGAGGAGTGAGGGAATGATAGAAAAATTCTTGTTTCTGCTTGGAACAAGACTGGTCTTGGTTTTGCTGCTGCTGAAGAAAGGTTGGTTGCTGGCTGTTAGGAATCCCAATTCACAAAACTCAACTGCCTGGATAAACTCAAAGCTAACACCTGACATTGCTGTTGAGCTGTTTCACTCTCAGCACAAGCCTGCAAATGTCTAATGTGTAGGACTCAGGCCCAAGACTGTGGAGGCTTACATCTGCATCCTCTGCAGAGTCATGCTCCAAAGACTTTTTGGGTGGGCACAGTGGGGCATATTGCAATATAAAGGTATAAAACCATGTTCCTGAAAACTATAGCATTACAAGTAATGTTGAACCAAGAAAATTTATAACAGAGAAAGGCATGCACCAATAAACTTTTCTTTGTGTTAGCGAAGTCAAAGTTAATGGATTACTTACGAAAACAGATCAAACCACTGCTGTTTAGTAACAGATTCCTGGCGTAAAAGCTTCAAAACAATTGGACGCATGAAATCCCATTTGTCTTCAAATTGAAGGGAACCTTTATTCTAAAAAAAAAAAAAAATAGTTTAAACTTTACTGAAGTTAAATTAAAAGCATCCATCATTATTTTCTTATTTTAAGAGATAGAGAAATACATGGTGAAATTTAAAAGATTCATTTTCCATAAAGCTACAAGTTAATCAGCTATAGAGAAATTATAGGGTGAAAAACATAGAAGAGAAAGTTAACTGTACAAAATGCCTCATGAAGACTGGTCTTACCTAAAGGTAAGGTGTGGCCTTGGCTCTGGTCTCTGCCAGATCTGTGGCATGTCTGCTGACAGAAGTCTGGTTTGCCTAGGAATCCCAGGATACATAGACTATCTAGGCACTCTAACAACAGAACGTAGATGCAAAATATCATATATATATATATATATGTATATATACATATATATATGTATATGTATATATACATATATATATGTATATGTATATATACATATATATATATATGGCTTTTATGGGCCATACCTGGTATTGCTCATGGGTTACTCCTGGCGCTGAACTCAGAAATCGCTCTTGGCAGGCTCGGGGGACCATATGGGATGCCAAGGATCAAACCCAGGTCTATCCAGGGTCGGCTGGCAATTTATGTGCAAGGCAAATGTCCTACCACTATGCTATCGCTCTGGCCCTCAAAAATCATCCAGTATCAGCCCATTAAAGAAATAACATTTCAGAAGAATGATACCATGTATGCATGGTTTATATATCAGAAAAGCAAAGGTGCTTTAATATGGGAGAGAGCAACAACTTATCACCAACTTATTACAATGTGAAAGAGAGAAAGAAGAAACTTCATAATGTGTTGTCATTAGTACTATTACTTTTTTTCTGTTATTTTGTTGTTTGTTATTTGGCCACACCTGGCAGCACTCAAAGGTTACGCCTAGCTCTGAGGCTCAGAAATCACTCCTGGCTGCTGCAGGGGACCAAATGAAATGAACCTGGTCGGCTGTATGCAAGGCAAAACCCCACCTGTTATTCTATCACTCTAGCCCAGTACTAATACTTTTCAAGATTAGTAATTTCACATTAATTCAGATGAGCATATTCAGCAAAAGCTAATCTTCTAAATATCAACCCCCATAAAACTCATAATTATGTCTTCACTAATGCCCATTATGGAGAATGATGCTTGCTTGTATAAAGTAAGGTCCCTATAAGTTAGAAACCAGTAGAAGCAGTTTCTAAACAGTCCAATGAGACCTGCATCTAGTCACCAAGTGTGGTAGATTTTTAAAATATATACATAAAGGCCCAGAGAGATAGCACAGCGGTGTTTGCCTTGCAATCAGCCAATACAGGACCTAAGGTGGTTGGTCGAATCCCGGTGTCCCATATGGTCCCCCGTGCCTGCCAGGAGCTATTTCTGAGCAGACAGCCAGGAGTAACCCCTGAGCACCGCTGGGTGTGGCCAAAAAACAAACAAACAAAAATATATATATATACATACATACATACAGATTTTCAAAACTACCTAACCTCCCAATACAATTAATTTCTATAAAAGATTTTTTTGTTTGTTTGTTTTGTTTTTGGGTCACACCCGGCAGCGCTCAGAGGTTCCTCCTGGCTCTATGCTCAGAAATCGCTCCTAGCAGGCCCGGGGGACCATATGGGCTGCCAGGATTCGAACCACCGACCTTCTGCACGCAAGGCAAATGCCTTACCTTCATGCTATATCTCCGGCCTCCTCTAAGATTTTGACCACTTATAGAATTAAACATATAAATCCTGCAGTTAAAAATATCAAAAGAAAGCAAATTAAACAGGTTTTTAAAAGTAACTTAAATACTCGTTAGGCTCTGAAATTTATGACCAAATAACAGGATATATTTTTTGGTTTTTCTGTGTGATGAAATATTCAAGGTTAACTACAGAAGTACTGCCCCCAAAACTCAATTAAAGGAGGAATTTAATAATTGACCACTTTCCATTAAACTTATATGATTGATTCAAAAGTGATGTTCAAACAGTTAAGTGACCTACTCTCTGTAACCTGGAGTGAGAATCATTAAATCATAACAGCAGCAGGGTTCCAAACTTGCTATCTACCATAAAGAATGCCTTATTAATAATTTTATCATAATTATTAATAAATGGAGGCACCATCCAATCATGAACCTTGATTTAAGAATAAATCTTTTGACTAAATGAAGGCTAATTCAACTCTATTGCTTGCTGCAAGGTCTCCTCTCTAATTTTTAAATTATTACTCATAAAAGCAAGAAACCAAATCCAATAATTGCGAGTAATCTTGGATTACCTCATCCACTTGCTCTTTTTGTTGTTATTGTTTTTTTGGGCCACACCCAGTGACACTCAGGGGTTACTCCTGGCTATAGGCTTAGAAATCGCTCCTGGCTTGGGGGACCATATGGGACACCAGGGGATCAAACTGTGGTCAGTCCTGGGCTAGCACTGGCAAGGCAGTCGCCTTACCACTCCATACCACTGCTCCGGCCCCTCACTTGCTCTTTTTCACAAGAGAATTAACAACTATCACAGCCCAAACCTACCACCCCTAAGTCCCTAGCAGGGACTTTACCCAAGCAGGCCAGCAAGCCACAGGGAAGCCAATGGAGAACTGGCCTTGGAGATACACTTGGGGAGAAATTGCCTCCATGTCTCTAAGGGAGGCAAACAAACAGAAGAAAATCAATGAAAGGCCAGAGAGATAGTGCAGCATGCAGGGCGCTGCCTTGCACACGGCTGAACTGGAGTTGGTTTCTGGCACCCATATGGTCCCCCAAGGACCATCAGAAGTGATCCCTAAGTACAAAGTCAGGAGTAAGTCCTGAGCATCACCAAGTATGCTCCTCCAAAAAATTAATAAATAGAAACAATAAAAAAGACAAGGTGTGTCTGGAGTTATAGGACAGCTAGCAGGAAATCTGCCTTGCACATGGCAGACCTGGGTTCTTTTCCTGGCATCACATATGGTCCCCCGAACACTGCCAGGAATGATACCTAAGTACAAAACCAGGAATAAGTCCTGAGCATAACTGGGTGTACCCCCCACCAAAAGAAAGTAGAAGTCAGTCTGGAATCCCAACAGCTAGGTGTGAAGAGACTTGGTGGAGAGAGGAATAAACCACAGAGCCAAGGATGTGGCTGGAGCGGGCAGCATGAGCCTTGTATGGGAAGCCGAGTTTGGTCCCCAGCACCAACGAGCCCTGAGCACAACCAGGGGAGCCCTGGTGGCACCTGTGACAATAGACAATACAATGAGAGCAAAAATTACTCACAATGGAGGCAGAGTGACTGGCTCACTTATACTCCACAGTCAGAATTTAAGGCAAAAAATACCATGAATATGTCCCTTTTTTCTGCAATATTCAGCTGCATGGGTGCTGACACTAAAAAATAGAGATGGATTTATGAAGGCTGTGATGTTCACAAGTGGAAGGAAAGAGAACGGGGGCCAAGTGCTTTAGAAGGAGTGATGACAAAGACTCCCTTTTTCTCTCACACTCCCAGTGAAGATGGGTGACAAGACAGACAGACTGACCTGTGCTTCTAACTAGGACTCAAGACCAGGAACAAGACCCTTCCCCAACTAAGTGCAGCATAGGTCAGTGGTTCCTGCAAGAGGAAACAACTGGGTGGAACCCTACACGTGCTACTTAGAGACAGGTCCAGGTTTCAGTACAACCCCAAAGTCTGGCAGTTTCAATCGAATTCACAAAACAGGTACTCAGAGTTGGGGGAGACCAAAGACAAGGAGGCAGAGATTTCAGGAGGAGGGGGAAGCAGAAAGCTGCAGCAGGGGAGGTTCTGGAGATGTGTGGAGGGTTCTCAAGCCTCTCAATGCCACAGGTGAGTGAAAAAACCAACCCTGTGAGAGGTGAGTAAGGAATGGCCAGGTAGAATCCTCAGAAAGATCTGCCATATGCAGGGAGGCCAAGCAGGGCACTGATTGCTGCTTACATTCTAGGCAGCATACACACAGCCGTCACAGGAGGTGACTTAAATACCACAACCAAATGCAGGAACACCTCAAGAAAACTTGAAAGAACCCACACACAAGCCTCAAATTCACACTCTGTAACTTCCAAACAAAAAACTACTCAGCAGGGTGCTGAAGAGATTAAGTACAGTGGGTAGGGCACTTGCCTTGCATGAAGCTGACTCAGGTTCAACCCCCAGCATTCACCAAAAAACTGCCAGGATGATTCCTGAGCAAATTCCCTGGCCATGCTCAGGAGTTACACCTAGCTCTTACTCAGAATTACTCTGAGAACCAAGAATAACTAAGCACTGAGCATTATAGAGTAGGACCCCTCCCCCCCCCAAAAAAAAAAACCACAAAAAACTCAAAAAGTAATAAAGCACAATGAAAAGTCATACAATACCAGTAGAAAAGAATGACAAAGGGGGCCGGAGAGATAGATTGGAGGTAAGGCGATTGCCTTTGATGCAGAAGGACGGTGGTTCTAATCCCGGCATCCCATATGGTCCCCCGAGCCTGCCAGGAGCGATTTCTGAGCATAGAGCCAGGAGGAACCCCTGAGCGCTGCCGGGTGTGACCCAAATACCAAAAGAAAAAAAAAAGAAAGAAAAGAATGACAAAGGCCAAGTGTTTGAAGAACTTAGAGAAATCCAATACTCATGTTGGTTGAGTATAAATGGATAAAAATAAGCTTAGGAAATGATTTACCAGTAATTATGAAAGCTAACCAGGCTACACAACCAACAGACCCATGTGAGGGAAAATACGCTTCTACCTACTCAAAGTCACACATATATGTAAGACAGTACAGCATCCAAGCCAGCGTGGGCTCTGTGGTAAAGAGCATTGCATGGCATGACTGAGACCTAGCTTTATCTCAACACCACAAAAAAAAGTACAGGATTTTATGACCCCCTAATAAGAAGGTCAGAGAGATAGCTCAAAGGGCTGACTGAGCACAGACAGGCTTTCCATGCAGGAGACCTGGTGTGAACCCTGGATCACAGAGACAGGAATAGTCTCTGAGCACTGCCAGGTATGGCTCAACCCCTTCCCCTAACTAGAACTAGAAACAGCCTAAATATTCATCAGTAGTAAGACTGATCATTTGTGGCATATTCGTGATACATTTACACAAATACACTACACATAATATGTCAGGGATTGAACCCAGGACCTCACACGTGCAAGAAAATGCTCCACTAGTGAATTACATCCTTGGCCCTAAAGTTTACTTTCTAAATCGTTCGTTTCAATCTTGAGTTTTTAGTGTTACAAGTATTTAATAGTCAAATCTGTATGGTGGTTTGTTTTTTTTTTTTTTCAATTGGGGGCATATGGTCCAATAGTTAGGCCCATGCCCCACACACAGCTGAATTGGGTTTCACCTCCTCCCAACCCTGCATCCAGAGATTTGCAGGGTGGCCCTGGGGATTCTGAACATTGCAAGACCGAACAGCACCGAATCCTTCCTTGGATGAACTGCTGGTTCAGTTGTTCAAGTATTACTAGGAATGGCACCCTGAGCACCACGGGGGAACAGCCCTCCTAAATAAATCAACAGTTTTTGTTTTAGGATTATGCCCAGATGTGTTTGGGGGGGGGGGCTACTCAATCAGTCTTCGGGTGACTCTTGGTGGTGCGAAAGGAACCATGTGGAACTGGGGATCCAACCCACAGCTCTAGCATAAAAAGCATACACTCTCGTCCACTGCATTAACTTCCTAGTCCAATACATTTATTAGATTAAGTTAAATAATTCAGGGCTGGAGTGATAGTACAGAAGGGAAGGCACTTACCTTGCACAGAGCCAAACTGGGTTCAATCTCTGGCACTTTATATGGTCTCTCGAGCCTGCCAGGGTAACCCCTGAGCATCACCTCCCTCCCCCAAAGAAAAAGTAATTCTTTGAACGAAGGGGTACTGACCAATGACATGATTAGACTATATGTATACAGGTGTATCTTTTCCCTCTTGCTGGTAGTGCCCAGGGCCGGCACACCTGTGGCAGTAATTATGAACCTGACTGTGGTGTGCAGGGGTCACATGTCACAGATCACAATGACAGAGCTGGTGAGTGTACTCGGTGGTTGTGGGTACCAAACTCTGCCTCATACACGATAGGATAGGCAAGTACATGACCACCAAATCATATGACAATATGTTATTCCAACAAGACCAGCTACAAATTCCTGAGGGTTGTAGCTCTGGAGAAACCGCTGCAACTGTCCCTAGGAGCAGTAAGTGAGAGACCTTGCACAAAGGAATAGAGGTGAGATGCTCACAAAGATGACTTTTATTTTCCCTACTGATGTTCTGTGAGCCTCACAAGCCAGGCAAGCAATCGGCTGTGAACTACGTCCCCACGTTGAAGACAACTGAGAGAAGAGGATTATGCCATGGCTACTTGGCAATCCTGTGACCTTGATAAATTACTTAAACTCACCAGGCTTCAGTTTCATCTTTGTAAGAGGTCTGACAAACTAGCTTCCTGACAGAATTGTTACCAGCATAATGAGAATCGCAAAATGTGGCCCAGAGAGATAGCACAGAGGCATTTGCCTTGCAAGCAGCCGATCCAGGACCAAAGGTGGTTGGTTCGAATCCCAGTGTCCCATATGGTCCCCCGGGCCTGCCAGGAGCTATTTCTGAGCAGACAGCCAGGAGTAACCCCTGAGCACCACTGGGTGTGGCCCAAAAAAACAAAAAAAAATTAAAAATAAAAAAAAAGAGAATCGCAAAATGTTCCCAACAGTGGCTAACAAACACTGTCAGTTGTTCTTAGGATACCATTAACAAGGAGAACTACTACTGCGTTCTAGACCAACGATGACAGGATCTTGTGAGAGATAGAAGGCCGAAAGGAACTGAGGATGCCGAGAAGTTTCTCATAGCTGTACTGTTCCTCCCAGCATTAGTATTTACCATCATAAGCGAAGTGGCATCGTACAGTCCTGACATGGTGGGGAGAGGCTATCAAGCACAGCTCCAGGAATGGTCTGAGCATCCTGGGAGTGGCAAGAAAGGAAAAAATGAAAAAAAACAAAAAAAACAAACTATCAAATAACACGTTTTTTCCCCTCTTTTTCCTCTGAGGGCTGGGCAGGGAGTATCTAAACACATTTATCATGCCTGCTGGGTAATAGAACAAACAGTGCTGAGATTTCTGACCCAAAGAATGACTGTCACTGACCACAGAAGAAATGCCTGGAAAGGGAAGCTTGGGAGCTGGATGGTTTAGCAATGAGAGTTCAGTTTTGAATGCACTGCCTGATAAAAGCAAATGTTCCTGTTTTAGCCTTGGCATTTCTTCCAATTATCCTATATTCTCTCTCCCTTCCTGTTTTATTTATTGCAGGGGGGGATGGGGGTGGTCGCCTGGTGGTGCTCAGGGGTTACTCCTGGCTCTGCACTCAGAAGTCATTCCTGGCAGACTTAGGGATCATATGGAATGCCAGGAATCGAACCAGAGTCCATCTGGGGTTGGCTGCATACAAGGCAAATGCCCGACTGTTGTGCATTCGCTCCGGCCCCCTTCCTCTGTTTTAAATAAGATAAAAACTTATTTACTAGGGCTGGGAAGTAGCTTAAATAGTAGAGAAGCATATACAGGGCCTGGTTCCTTGCCCCGCATGGCAGGGCTCTCCAAGCATCACTAGACTCAGTCTTGGTAGCCTCTAAGCATAGAGTAATGGAGCAGGATATTGGAGTGTAGCAGAGTATTACAGTGATGGCACTGGGCTCAGGCACTGCTGGGGCAGCTCTTATAAAGAGTCAGAGAGTGGTGCATGGGGTAAGGTATTGGAACTTGAACACCGTCAACCCTAGCTGAATCCCCAGCACAGCATATCCCTGAGTCCCACTAGAAGTAAGCCCTGAGTACAGAGACAGGAGTAAGCCCTAAGCACTGTCAGGTGTTTGGCCCAAAGATAACAACAACAAAAAACAGCAAACAAACAAACAACTGACTTAAACAAAAATGAAAAAAAAAAAAACTGTCAAAAATGTACCTATTCTAGAGCCAGCCAGGAGTGCACCACCACTGGAATGCAAGCCCCAGGGAGCACTACAGAGCATCAGATTGCCACCTACATGCAACCCCACAAGCACACCAAATGTGCGGGCACCACAGCCAAAGCCTGAGAGCCGTCAACACAATCTCAACGGGGGAAGCTTTATTTAAAAAGATGGCATTCATGGGGCCGGAGCGATAGCACAGAGGTAGGGCGTTTGCCTTGCACATGGCTGCCCAGGACAGACCCATATGGTGCCTAAGTCAGGAGCGATTTCTATGCTCAGAAATTGCTCCTGGCAGGCTCAGGGGACCATATAAGATGCCGGAATTCGAACCACGGACCTTCTGATTGCAAGGCAAACACCTTATCTCCATGCTGTCTCTCTGGCCCCTGGAGCGATTTCAGAGTGTATGACCAAGAATAACTCCTTAGCGTCACCAGGTGGTGTGCCAACCAAAAGATAGCATTCAATATAATCAGTCACCATGTCTATTAAGCATGTAAATTGTATTGTACTAGAAATATACATATTTACAGGAAATAAGTTTTTCGAGAAATTGTACTTTGTTTTCAAGCCTGTGCAGAGGGTCTTGAAGTGTACCTCTGATGATAAGCAGACTGCACATGTCTCACCGAAATTAAAAAGCACATTTTCAAGCAGCAGGCCTGGGTTCAATATGCAGCACCTCATATTGAGTGGTACACAGACCCAGCAATAAGCCCTGAGCACCAATGGGTGTGACCTCACAAAACAACAGATTGTGAGCAAATAAAAAATCGGGTTCAAAAATAAATAAATAAAAAATCTGGTATATTTTATAAAATAGAATTAAGTGTGCACATAAAGTAAACAAAAATATTATAAAATTAATTTTTTTAATTTATTTGGGCTTTGGGTTGCACCCAGCTGTGCTCAGGCCTTCTTCCTGGCTCCGAGCTTAGTAATTACTCCTAGAAGGAGTCCACAGGGGGCCACATGGGATGCCAGGGATCTAACCTGGGTCAGATGCATGGAAGGCAAGCACCTTACTTGCCATACTACAGCTCTGTCCCCAATTAATTTATTTCAAATGACCTTTTCTTGGACAACAAATTTTCTCCTGTATTTGCCCTAAGAATATCCAGAAATCCCTATATTACATCTGGAACACAACATACCCTATCACACAGGAACAGCACTGGAGTGTAGTCTAGCTTTGGAGCCACACCTTAGCACTTGAGCTCATCATCCAGTACAGGGTGCACAAAACAGGTGCTGCAGCCAGGAGTCCCCAGCCTGTGAACCACCTCCCCCACTTGCCATATCCCAGAAGGCCGCAAATACATTTTTCTTCTTTTTGATTTTTGGGCCACACCCAGTGATGCTCAGGGGTTACTCCTGGCAATGCACTCAGAAATCGCTCCTGGCTTGGGGGACCATCTGAGACACTGGGGGATCGAACTGTGGTCCATCCTAGGTCAGTGTATGCAAGGCAAATGCCCGACTGCTTGTGCCACATTTTTAAAAAGCCAACAGAGTTCCTGCTGCAAGAACAGAATCTCTTCTTGCTACACCTTCCTCACAATGACTCAAGTTCAAGACAAGTGTGGAAGGACAAGTCAAAGGCCAGCCAAGATGGCCAGCGGCATCGCCCATCCCAGACTGGCCAGATCTGTGTCAGCTGTTATAAGACTCGAACTTTTCCACCAGTGAGTACCTGGGCCTATGGGTCACAGAACATGTCCAAGGGGGTCTTCTAGTAATTTCAGCAAAAGAGCCCAGCTTGTGTATTTGTCAAGTTTTGGATAAATTAGGAGGTGGAGCTCTCTGAACGTGTGGGTGCCCCGACTGCCAATGAGTCATCGTGCTCCCAGTAGTGTGATTTTTAAAACCAATTCTGATGGCCATTAACCAGAAGAACCACAGAGCTACAGGGGACTTGGAGTACTGGCAGTTCTCCCGTCAGCCACAGCACCTTTTATGGGTGTTTCTCAATGATGCCACACTCCCCAGTGTGCCTCAAGCTCTTTCCTAGAAGGCAGGTCATCCAGGTCTCAGAATCAATGGCACCTCCCAAAGACGTCTTCCCAAACCAACCTATGAAGCAACACTTCCCACAGTGTTCCATCGTGCAGAAGCAGAACCAAGGTTTGACATGTCAGGAGACTTGCTTTGATAAGCCACAGGGTTTGTAGGCATCAGGGCCAGAGCTGTGGAATCTGGCTGAAATGTCATCAAGAAACTGTAGCATAACATAGCTGAGAGAAATATTAGGGGTGTCACAGACAGTACAGTGGGTTAGATGCCTGCCTTATACAGAGCCAAGCCAGGTTCGCACCCCAGCACCCCATCTAGATCCCTGAATAGTGCCAAGAGTGATCCCTGAGCACAATGCCAGGAGTAAGCCCTGAACACCACCGATATAGCCCCCAAATAAAACAAATTCGGGGGAAGTTTTGTTTAGGACCAATAGGAACTACACCTACCTGCAAGGGTCTGATCATGAGCCCACATCCCTGATGTCCCACGTATGGACACAAGCCTAGCAGTTCTGCTGTCTGTGCTGCTGAGCAGTGCAGTCAGGTGTGTGAACACCATAAACGGGTGTGACCCCAATCACTACAGCTACAAAGATGTGACACAGACAGGAAGTGCGACTCCTGGAGAACATGTGAAGGAGCAATGAGGCAGCTCTAGTGAGCATCACAACCACACTCTGTGGCCCCTCTAAGAGCAGGGAGGCAAGCAAACACCTGTGCGCCACAACAGAGAGTGCACAGTGGGATTACAGGATTTGGCTGTCTCTCTGTCAATCAACATCCAAATGGTTTCATTGGATGTCATTCTCTGAATGCAATCCCTCTGATTGGTAGTGAAACCGGATGATCCCACCTCATAGGTGTGACGTTTCTCCATCTCTATAAAAGGCTAGGACGGTAGAGGAGTGGCACTTTTCGTTTCTGGAGCTTCAAAGCTGGCTGCTTGGAGTGGAGGTCTGCGGAGTGGAAGTGAGGGAAACGTGAGGAATCTTTACAAGTCTTTTCTTTCTCTAAGTGGGTGTCTGATTATTCTGCAGAGCGCCCTCCGAATTTAGACCCGTCTCGCCAGTGTTTGGGGTCGGAACCGGAGGGCTTAAATTCAAGAGAGGACAAACCACAAAGCTGGCGGTCAGCACCACTGCCAGGCCAGCTGGCTTTCTGTAACACAACCAGTTCTTGATGATCCCATCGAATACAAAATTCCTGCCCTTCAGTACCCACCAGCCGCACGTCTAGTGCTTTCTTACTGCCCTCATCTTATTATTCATCAATACCTATTAAAACAAAAAAAGATGAAAGTGTGTCATTTTGGACAACATGGATCGCCTGGCATGGGCAAGTGTTCAATAACAAAATGAAGGGGAAAAAAACATGGTTTCAAAGAGATAATACAGCAGGTAGAGTGCTTGCCTTGCAAGTGGCTGAACCTGCTTCATCTCTGCTTATATTTCCCTAAGTCTGATAGGAATGACCCCTGAGCACAGTCAGGAGTAAGCCTTGAGCACAGCTGGATATGACCCCAAAGCAACACAAACAAAAAATTGTATGATTTCACTTAAATGTTGAAGATAAGCAAACAAAACAGAACTACGATTGACAATAAAATTCTGACAGCTAAGTGGTATTTACCAGGCGTAAAAGGAGGAGGGGTGCTGGTAAACAGTAAAGGGGCTCAACATATGGTGCTAAATAAAACCCAGACACTTTCCTTGACTGTTCCCACTGGAAGAGGGTACATAAGCACTGGTCAGAGTGCATAAAAGGTCTGGCAAGCACACGTGTGGGCACCATTACAAATGTGTGTGACCCCCATGGGCACAACCACCAATCGAGATCCCCAGGGAGTGAGTGCCAGTGTAAGCACCATAGGCAAGCACACGTGAACCCCATCACAACAGCAGCAAAAAACGAAAGGGATGGGAAAGGAAGGGGATTAATCTTTGCGCTTTTGTTATTTTTAAAAAAAGCAGAATTTCCAGCACAACAAAGTAAGGTTTTTTTTTATATAAAGATTTTAAAATAAGACCCTCATTTATGTTTAACTTTGCATCTAAGGGGGCCAAGGAGGTAGATAGGGATTGAGGCACTTGCCCTGTATCCTGCGCCAAGCCCTGTTCAAGTCCCTGGCATCACAAAGGACCCTCAAGCACAGCCAAGGGACCCTCTTGAGCACAGAGACAAGGACAAACCCTGAGCTCCACTGGGTCTGGCATAAAAAACAAAAAGGCAAAGAAAATAAGAAAATAGGGGTCAAGAGTTCAGCTTAAGTGTAGAGCACATGCCCTGCATCTGTGAAGCCCTTGGTTCAATGCCCTACCACTCCAAATGATACTGGTGTCCTTTGAGTACAACCCTCCCCCCCCCCCCCCCCCCCCCCGTGTAGTTTTCCAAAACAACTTGAAAATTCAACAGATGAGTAATCCCTGCCTTAGGCAGTACAGTAACCTGTGCTGTAAGGAAGGCATAGGGCACCGTTCAGGGAGAAGCTGGTCTAGATCCACTTCTATGAGGGCCAACAATGACTTAGAATGACACACTGAGGAAAGGAGGCATTTGGGTCGAGGACTCTTCTAGGTGAATATTGAGAGAGGAGGACATTTCTGACAGAAGAAACAGCAAACAGAGGAGTCTTAAAGACAATCTGGTATATTATTTGTGTGTGTGTGTGTGTGTGTGTGTGTGTGTGTGTGTGTGTGTGTGTGTGTGTGTGTGTGTGTGAGAGAGAGAGAGAGAGAGAGAGAAAGAGAGAGAGAGAGAGATACAGAGACAAAGAGAGACAGAAAGAGACAAAGACTGAATGATACCAAAGAATCTAAACAAGTGTCTGAACAGGGAAAAATAATATGGTCAGAGCCATGTTCTGGTCTGGAGTGCAGATGAGCTGAGAGAGAGCTAGTAGAACCATTAAAGTCTGCCCCATCTAAAAACATGACCAAGACACAAAAGGGGGGGGGGGGGAGGGAGATAGTACAATGGGTAAGGTACTTGCCATGCATGCAACTAACATGGGTTCAATCCCCAGCATCGTATATGGTCCCTCCAGCCCCACTCAGAAGTGATCCCTGAGCACTGCCAGGTGTAGTTCCCCCCACAAAAAATTAAAAAGAGCTCAAGATTAATCCTGAGAAATAATCATATTGGAGAGGAGGGAGACCAATGTAAAAAAAAAAAATGATAGAGACAGGATTGGAAGAGCTGTTCTAAGACCAAAGGGGAAGCAGAAGTACTCACAGATCAACAATGAGAGAGAGAGAGAGAGAGAGAGAGAGAGAGAGAGAGAGAGAGAGAGAGAATCTCCAAACTTCCCCTGTTGACAAGTAGGTCACTAGCAAATGACAGATTCAATATGGGACGTTGGGGGTGGCAGAGCAGGAGCGTCATATCCCGGCAGGCTAACGGAAGATGAAGAAATGTAAAAGGCAGCAAGAAAGGCCAGCTGAGGCCACGGGAACAGAGTGAAAAATGAAAGGGCAAAGAAAGGTCTGAGGCCCAAACAGAGTAAGTGTTAAGACCAAAGTGACACTAACTTTCTTAATTGTTAAAGAAAAAGGAAAGAGATTGAAACGAAATAACCAAACCTACTGGAAAAAGATTGAAACATAATAATGAAGAGTGAAAGAGAGATTGAAACAAAAGAAGGAAACGTTTTGCCAAGTCCTAAAGAAGAAAGCAAGCAAAAGATAAGGGGACCCAGACAGTAGGCCCAGAGGGCGCTTGACTTGCCCACAGCAGAACTACTTTAGATCCCAGATATCCCGTATCACATATGGTGCCCAGAACACTACACTACCAGGAGTGTAGTGAGTGTGGTCATTTCTGAACATCAAGCCAAGAGTAACTCCTGAGCATCGAAAGGGTGGCTCCAAAACAAAATAAGACCAAAAAAATAAATAAATAAATAAATAAAAATGACAGGGGTCATAGAGATATATATAGTTGCTCGAAAATTTTGTAGTGCTGGGGCCAGAGCAATAGAACAGCTGGGAGGGCACTTGCCTTGCACAGGACGTACAGGGTTTGCTCCCCAGCATTCCATATGGTCCCCTGAACCCCCCAGTTATGATTCCTGAGTGCAGAGCCTGTTAACAGACAGATGTGGCCCCAAAAAACAAAAAAAAAAAAAGAAAGTTTTGTAGTACTAAGGAAGTAGTAATTTTAAGTATTGGGCACTAACTAATCAATCCATTACCTGTTTTAAACTTTTTACACACTTTAACAGGTTATAGAAATCGATAACCTGACCTTGATCATGCCACTTCACAGGTGAAGAAAGCCCGACAGAGAAATGAAGGTAGATAGGTGCCCCAAAGCCACAAGGCGCCTCAGGGACAGAAAATTCAGTCTAGTTCTAAGCCCCCTGGCCTCTTTCTAAAAAAGCAAAGGACAAAATGCGCCCAGGAACCAGACAAACTAACTGTTGGGGCTCGAGCAGAGGTTTGGGGGAGCGAACGCGGGCACTGGAAGAGAGGCATAGCCAAATATATGATCCCTCCAGCCCCACTGGATCAGAAGTGATCAAGGCCTGAGTGAGCACTGCCAGGTGTGGTTTCCCCACTCCCCCCAAAAATAAATTGACACCTGGTGTTTAGGTCCCGGCCCCGTCTCAGCAATCACTGTCCGCTGGGAGGCAAAGGTGCGGCATGCCTGTAAACATACTGGGGAGCACCGGGGAGCACAGGGGAGCGGAGCTAGGCCTTCCTCATCCGCCCCAAACTTTGGGAGTGAGGTGACACTTACTGGCTGCCGGGAATCCGCACCCCCACTGGGTAAAGCGCCCTAGGAGGGACCGCTTGGGGGGAGGGCTGTTCCTTAGCACCCCTAAGATCCAAGGAAGACCCACAGATGCGCGACGGGGTGAAGAATTCAATGCAAATGCAATGCAATGCAAGCCCAGGCCAGGTCGGGTGTGCAATGCCCTGAGCCTGGCTTGGCATTTGCATGGGGCCCAGAACGAGAAGGGGAAACTGAGGCAGCAGGGATACCTGGGAGACAACCAGGCCGGAGGTGGAGAGTGGGGGCTTCCTAGAGAAGCAGCCGAGACACCCCCAGGGGTTGGCGATGAGGCCGGGCAGGGCCGCCCCATTCACCCCGTGCTAGAGTCCTACTAGGCCGGGCAGCAGCGGGGCAGCCTGGCAGCCGAGCTAGCTTCCTTCGCCGGGCCGGGCCCGCAACGGCGATCTGCGGGAGGAAGAGGCGCCCCGGGCGACCCCAGGAGCCCGCAGAGTCCAGGAGTTCAAGGCCGCGACAGCGAAGGGGCCGCGGGCGACGGGGCGAGGCTCGGCCGCCCCACTGAAGCTCGGCGGAGGCTCGGGCTTACCTTTAACAGATTCGACGCCGCCATGTTCCCGCAACTTGAACTCTCGCGAGACGGCGCGAGATCTCGCGGCGCTCGGGGCCCGGCCGGTCTCTTCCCCCCTGCCCTCCCCACCGCCGCCAGAGGCCGGAGCCGGCCGCCGCGGGACGGACCACCCCGGCTCGCCGGCCCGGGCCGCTCGCTCTGCGGGCGTGCTGGGCGACCTCGTCCGCCCTCACTCCCTCCCGCACGCACGCCGCCCCGCCCTGCACGCCGCGGCTCATGCAACACGCTCCGAGCGCGGAGCCGAGCGGACCCGGCCCTTCGGGGCCGCGGCCACCCCGCAGCGACTCAGCGGGGCTAAGGCCCGCCCGGCTGCCTCCCGAGGGTCGCGGTGGCCCGTCACGTGACGCGGCGGCTGCGGGCGGGCGGGGGCGCGCTCGGGAGCGAGCGGGCAAAGCCGCCAGGAGGGAGGCGCGCGCCACCTGCTGGTGGGCCCGCGCGCTGCCACCCTCCCCGGCTATGTCTTTCTTTTCTTATTATTTTATTTATATTTATTTTTATTATATATTTTATTTATATATTTTTTATTTTTATTTTATTTATTATATTATATTTATATGTATTATATTTATATATACTTATATATATATTTTTTGGTTTGGGGGTCACTCCTGGCTCCACGCTCAAAAATCCCTCCTGGCAGGCTCAGGGGACCATATGGGATGCCAGGATTCGAACCACCGTCCTTTTCTGCATACCAAGGCAAATCCCCTACCTCCATGCTAACTCTCCGGCCCCTTCTTTTTTTTATTTATTTTGGGGGGGGGGTCTTTTTTGGGGTCACACCTGGCAGTTCTCAGGGTCACTCCTCGCTCTACGCCCAGAAATCACTCCTGGCAGGCTCAGGGGACCATGTGGGATGCCGGGATTCGAACCACCGTCCTTTTCTGCATGCCAAGGCAAATCCCCTACCTCCATGCTATCTCTCCGGCCCCTTCTTTTTTTATTTTTTATTTTATTTTAATTTTTGGGGGGGTCACACCCGGCAGCGCTCAGGTTTTCCTCCTGGCTCCACACTCAGAAATTGCTCCCTGGCAGGCTCAGGAAGGGGGGAACCCTATGGGATGCCATACGGGATTCGAACCACCATCCTTTTCTGCATGCCAAGACACCCTACCATCCTTTTCTGCATGCCAAGACACGCCCTACCTCCATGCTATCTCTCCATCCCCCCCCCCAACCCTTTTCCTAAACAGCCCCAGCCAACACCTCTGCCATCTGACTTGTTTCTTTGTCCTGGCACCTCTGCCCTTGGTCCGACTCAGTCTTTGTCCCACCTTTTGAGGAAGATAAGATTAGTCCCTTGTCCCCACCCTGCAGGCCAAATTCTGTTGGACAGACAGGTGGTGATGGTCACATGGTGGGCTGACCCCCAGGCCACAATGGGCTGGGTGAGCCCACATAGGAGCAATGCAGAGTGTCCCCCATAGCACCTGGCACCAGCCCTGGGACTGCTGATGCCCCACCTCCATGCAATTCTCTCTGACCCCTGTCTCTCTCTTCTTCATCTAGGTCTTGGGGTGCCAGATCTGTCATCCAGAGGCGCCCTTTCCCCTCTTACCCCCACCAGTATCTGTATGAATGACACAAATGAGCAAATGAATACACAGGAGAGGAGTGTTCGCTCTTAATATGTCCACTGGCCTATGCCTGCCTACCTGAACACACAGGTATAATAGAGTAAATATGGTGGAGGCAATGAATCTGAGGGGAAAGGTGATTTGGGGCCCACACCTGGCTGTGCTCTCTTGGCTTATTCCTTCCTGGCTCTGAGCACAAGGGATCACACCTGGCGGGGCCCTCAGGAGAATATTATTCCGTGCAGAGGGCGGAGCCACCTTAGCCAAGTACAAAGACACAAAGTAAAAAGATTCTGGCCCAGAACCTAATTTCTTCAATTTACCCTATTTAAAGTGGTCGCATAACTGAATGTGTGTGTGTGGGGGGGGAGAGGCATGTTAAAATAAACTTCTTGACAATTCATTATTTGTGGTCTGTATACCTATTACATATGCCTACCTACCCAAGGTCACAGAACAATTTCCTGGTGAAAAGTAGTTTGGAGTGTGAAAAGATCAAGATCCTAAAATCAAAACCCCAAACTTTAGCTCGTCAGATTAAAAGCTGTTAAGAAGAGAAAATATAATGTTGGTGGCTGGCGCTGGCGATCAACGGTAAGATGCTTTTCTTTTTTTTTTTTTTTTTTTTTTTTTTTGGGGCCGGGCGGTGGCGCTAAAGGTAAGGTGCCTGCCTTGCCTGCGCTAGCCTTGGACGGACCGCGGTTCGATCCCCCGGTGTCCCATATGGTCCCCCAAGCCAGGAGCAACTTCTGAGCACATAGCCAGGAGTAACCCCTGAGCGTTACCGGGTGTGGCCCAAAAACCAAAAACAAAAAAAAAAAAAAAAAAAAAAAAGATGCTTTTCTTACATAGATTTGGCCCTGGCTTCAATCCAAAGCTACCGCCCTCTCCCACATATGCACCATATATAGGGACAAGAGAGAGAGAGCAGAGTGGGTAAGGCACTTGCCTTGCACTTGGTTGACCGGGGTTCGATCCCCAGCACCACATGTGCTTCCCCAAGACCTGCCAGGAGTGGTCCTTGAGCACAAAGCCAGGAATAAGCACTGTATTGTGTAGACAGACCAAAGACCCAAGTAATTTATATGCAGACCAATAGTATACCTGGTCTCGTGCATGTTTTTGGGTTGTGTTCATATGTTCCTCTTATGGTTTGGGTTTTACATGTTTTGCCACCACTAGAAAGAGAAGCAAAAGGTTATTTAGGAAGCTTTCATATATTGAATTGATACCATCTGACACCTTTACAGCGGATTTGATAGAGGACAATCTGGGCATGATTAAACAACTCCATGATTCACAGCCTCAATACCTGAAATGTCAGGGTGGAATATTAGCATTGGAATCAGTCATATAGAGCAGCTTATTTTACCGCAGAAATGAGAAAATGAGGCTCAGGGAGGCAGCTTGGCCAGTCACTGCTGGGTCTGAATAAAGGTCTAATTCAGGATAAATGATCCTCCGGGGTTTCAGTCAAGCTCACCTTCTTTCTTATTCTCCCACTAAATAGATGCACAATAGTTAAAATTGTCCTTGGGTGGAAAAGAGAGCCAAGGCAGAGTTTTAGAGGAGCGTCCCTAATACGTGGGGCTAAAGTAGCAAGGAAGGTTTTTATTCCAACTCCCCCTAGTGGTATTTTAGTGGTATTTTATTTAACTACAATGGCAAGAACTGGTACCTGAGATTTTTCAAAGACCCTGAACTCTTGTCTTTTTCTATCTCTGTCTGTCTCTTTTTTCTCCTTTCTCTCTCTCATTCTTGTTTCATATCTATATTCACACAAATAATTACTTCATTAAATAACTGCTCACTTTGTTTATCTGGAGAAACAACTTTATCTTGCCTAATTATTGTCAAGCAGAAGAAACAAAAATTAGCAGCTATTGACCAACCATAACACTTCTTACTTATGCTATCACTTGGAGACTTCATCTAATTAGACTTTTATTTCTTAACTCTGTAATACTCTTCTGTTACTCAATGGTTTTATCTAAATCATTTTAAAATTATCTTAATTTATACAACATATAAGATAAGGGCAGACTATTATGTAATGGAATTTACAGACTTTCTATATTGTTTCAAGTCAGCCCCTGAAGAGGTTGACTGATGGAGGGATGGAGGATGAGGTCTTTCCCCTCCAGCTCGGAGCACGCGTCTGCCACCCCGTCCAGCCGACGGTTCTGAGGTGAAACGGCGGGTAAACAGCTCACAGACAGTCAGGTTTGTAGAAATATTAGCTTTATTTGGTGGACAAGACTGAAGTCCAAAGTCTCAGCCTTAGTTCCAGCAAAAAGCCTCTCGCCTTCCACAGACCTTTGTTTGTTTTTTTAATTTGTTTTTATTTTTAATTATGAGAACAAAGATGCAAAGAAAGAGGACAAGGTAAAGTTACAGTGGAAGGACAATCACTCATAACATAATTCTCACAAGAAGTCCCCTTGCTGATATCTTAACTTTGAACTTTCAGCCAAAGAACATTAAGATGAGTAAAACAGAATCCATGTACAATTACTTTGTCCCTCAAGTCCCCAGATTGTAACACATTATAATATATCTTAACAGCACACAAGGCAATCTAAAGCCATAAAACTTATGTAACTCCTTAAACATTAGAGGCATAGTATTTTTTACATTTCCATGTACATGCATATTAGCTTAAGTTAACCTCAAAATTTTTTTTTTTTTTGTGGTTTTTGGGTCACACCCGGCAGTGCTCAGGGGTTACTCCTGGCTCCATGCTCAGAAATTGCTCCTGGCAGGCACAGGGGACCATATGGGACGCTGGGATTCCAACCGATGACCTCTTGCATGAAAGGCAAACGCTTTACCTCCATGCTATCTCTCCAGCCCCGTTAACCTCAAATTTTAAGTGGTTTTTTTTTTTTAAGGATTAGCGTCAAAGGAGCACAGTAAAAACGGTGTTAGAGTGGTAATTGTTGTTTGCATAGGCCCACCAAAATATGAGGGGAATGGAAAGAAATAACCTTGGCCTAAATACAAAGAGACCCAACCCCTGAAGTTTCCTGGCATAAGACCAACTCTAGGCTCCAGGCAAGCCAGATCGTCCAATCCAAGACATTGTACAGACCCTTGTTTTTATCCCCCAGAATCAGGTACAACCCAATGGTGGGATCAGATACCACCCAATGGTGGAAGCAGAATCAGGTACCACCCTAGGGTGGGGGCAGAATGCCAGGTCACACCCTAGGGTAGGCCACAATCACCGATCAGGGTAGGGTCAGTAACATAATAATCCCATAAAATATTTACATACACAACACTATATGAACTCAGTTTCTTTTTTGTCTGTTTTTTTTGTTTTGTTTTGGGGCCACACTCAATGATGCTGGAGGGATCTCAGGTTTCCCCACGCATGTTCTCCAACACCTTGAATCACCTATCCAGCCTACAAACTCAATTTCTTACTTGAATTAAATCTGAAGTAAATCATTTGGGTGTTTTTTTACTGTGCCAAAATTATCTAGCAGCTACAGCAAAAAAAGTGTGTCTTACTGGGTTTTTGCTCAGTGAACTGCTGCTTATAAAACATAAATATTGGGGCCAGGGAACAGCAGGTAGGGAGCTTGCCTTGCATACTGCCAACCAGATTTTGATTCTTGGGGTCCCCTATACCAGAATACTGCCAGGAGTAATTCCTGAGTGCAGAGTCAGAAGTAACCCCTGAATATCGCTGTCCAAAAATAAATAAAAGGGGAAATGAAATATCCTGCAGATTCTCTCATCTTGACAATGAGGTCACCTCAATATTAATATCCTAGCTTTGTCACAGCTTCTAATAGCTTCCTCTTCCTCTTTCCTTTTGAGTTAGGTGCCTTAACATATTCAAGATCAGGCTGCTGGTGGTCTCCAGCAACTTTCAGGGAAAAAGATCACTTCATCAACTGTCTGTCTACATTGTACTGGCAAATTCAAAGAATGCAACTTGCAGTGCTAAGCTTGAACCAACCAGTAACAAATGTGAGGGCTAGACAGAGCCTCAAAGGTTTCTGTGCTGATGGGGAACTAGTGTCCTCTCCGCTTTCACTTGAACTTGCCCTCTCAGACCTTCTTTCTGTTCCTGTAGCTTAGAGGGGTGATAATCTGGAATCTACTCACAAAGACCATCTTGGACTAGCAGGACATCTTATTCTTTTAACCCTCTGAATGAATTTTTATATTCAATGAACTTTGAACAGTGTACTTTTTTGGTTTGGATTTTGGTTTTGGGGCCACACCTGGGTCTATATTAGGGATCATTCCTGGTGAGCTCAAGGGACCATGTGTGATGCCAGGAATTAATCTGGGTCACCATGTTCAAGGCTTAAACACTATACTATCACTCTGACCCCCCAAATAACATATCTAAACAAGGGGACTACAACTATTCATATTATTTTATTCTTTTCTCTTTCATTGGGCACTCCCATCACTGTTTCTTTTTCCAGAGTTCAATCCCCAGTCAACTGCATGCAAGACAAACACCCTGCCAGCTGTGCTATCTCTCTGGCCCATTTGTTTTGATATTGGAGGTGCCATATTCAGTAGTGCTCAGAGCTTACTTTTGGCTCTGCATTCAGAGATCACTCCCAGTCATGCTCCAGGTCCCAAATGGGGTTCAGGGGATCAAACCTAGGTCAGCCATATGCTAGGCATGTGCCTTACCTCTGTACGATCTCTCTGGCCCTCTTTTTTTTTTTTTTTTTTTTTTTTTGGTTTTTGGGTCACACCGGTGGTGCTCAGAAGTTACTCCTGGCTGTCTGCTCAGAAATAGCTCCTGGCAGGCACGGGGGACCATATGGGACACCGGGATTCGAACCAACCACCTTTGGTCCCGGATCGGCTGCTTGCAAGGCAAACGCCGCTGTGCTATCTCTCCGGGCCCATCATTTCTTTTTAATGTTTTCTTTCTTCTTCTTTTCTTGTTGGAAATTGAGCCCAGGACCTTCTACATGAGATATGTGAGATCCACCAGTGAGCCACATCTCTGATCAGTTTTCTTTCATAAAAAAAAACTTATTTCACAAAAGTAGAGAAACTAGCACAGTGAAATACCATATCTGACCTTGCAGATTTCCAGTGCTGCACTTAGAACAACCTGCCATATATTTCTTGGTGTGAAACGACACTAACAGATTCCTTTATAGGGTTGGCAGTGCTGCATTCCTTCAGAAGACACAGAGGAGAGCTTCACCCTTGCTTTCCTCTCTTCTGGTCACAACACACACTCCTTGTGGGTGGATGACACACGTTTTCTCCACTTCCCAAATAGCACATTGCACCTCCCCTTCCATTCAGTCTCCTCTTGTCTTCATGTTGTTATTATTGTTGTTTTGTTTTATTATTAATATTACTACTTGTTTGTTTGGGGGCACACCCAGAACTAGTCCCCTCTCTGTGCTTAGATTGTGGAATAGGATCACCCACCTTCTGGCCCCCTTCTTTCATGTGCCTGAACCTTACTCATTTGTCTCCTCTTGGTTTAATTACCACTTCCTCCAGAAAGCTTTCCCTGAACTCTGGATGCTGGCTCATAGGACTATTGCCTGACAGTGCCCTCTCCTTACAGGAATCACACAAACCTGCAATTGTTTGGTACTTGCTGGCCTTCTCTGTAATTGGCCCCTATTGGATGCCAGGGATCCCAGCTGTCTCACTTTACTTTGCACACTACTAGGTGCCCTGCCCTATCCAAGCTGTGAAGCAGATCTGTGTGCATTGGAGAAAATTTTTCCAAACTGAACAAGATCCCTCTTATCCTTACTGCATTCATCTAAGCTATTAGTTGGCAGTAACTTGCTATGGCAGCACTGAAATTACCTAGAATATACGGTAATGAATTTGTTAATATAAGACCCTAATAAGAAATGAGCATATCTAATAATATAAAAGCCTGAGCAGTTTATCAAGATAATCTTTTGAAGGGAAAAATAAGGGAGAGAATGTATATACATATACATGTGTATACATACATATGGCTGTAGGTAGAGTAAGAGAAGCTATTATTTTTTTCTAATTAATAATTAACAAGTAATCTAAGTAATCTAAAATCTAAAACAATCCTAATAGATGAGGTAAATAGATCTCAGGGCCAAGAGAGATAATACAGCTGGTAAGACACTTGTTTTGCATGTGATTATTGACCCTGGTTTGATCTCCATACTGCATATGGTCCCCTGAGCACAAAGTCAGGAACAACCTCTGAGTACCACCATCCCTATCCAAAAAGAAAAGAAAAGAAAAGAAAACAGAACTCAAGTGAGAAAAGTCAGGACTTGGGGAACACTCACAAGCAATCACAATAAGCCATTAATCACATATATTTTATCAAAATAAGGGCCTGAGCAATAACACAGCTCAGAGAGCATTTACCTTGAATACAGCCTACCCAGCTTCTATCCCTAGCATCCTATGTGGTCCCCATGCCTGCCAGAAGTGATTTCTGAACTCAGAGCTAGGAGCACTTGTCATGTGTGGCCCAAAACAAAAACAAAAACAAAACCTAAATCGAAGATTGCCAATCCATACACTTAATGAATATGGAATTGATATACTGATCCTAAGAGGCAAATGGAGAAGAAAAATAAAGTCATTAGTAAAGTGAGTTGGGTTTCCCCGAACCCTGTGCTCACCAAGCAGGCTAACTGCTAAGCTCTGAAGGGTCATAGTGGCTGGTAGGTTCTAAAGGGGCCCCCACACTTCCCCAAACTGATCAAGGTTGTTTAAGATGGTTAAAATGCTTGAGCTGGGCCAGAACAATAGTATAGTGGGTAGAGCACTTGCCTTGCACACAGTTGACCAGATTTGATCCCTGGTCTCCCAAATTCTCCAGGAGTGATCTTTGAGCATGGAGTCAGAAATAAGCCCTGAGACCAGGACCAGGTGTGCCCCTCCCCCCAAAAATTAAAAAAAAAAAAAAACAACTTTCAAAACTGTTTGTGAAATGCTTTCCACAGGATACTCGCTTTCATCCTGAGTCTGGATTGGGAGGGGCTGCCCTCATGACTAATGTTTCCGACATTGGCAAGTTGGTCCCGAATTTCCTGGGGAAATCACTTTTCTGGTTACACCTCACTTAAGGGAATTAAGTTCATCCTGCCTCACTGCACCTGGGGAGGACTCCGGGCAGCATTTGCCTCTACCTGGCATTTTGAACCCAGGCCAACTGGTTTTGCTTCCTGGCTGAATAAACCCAGCCATGAAGAGATCAACTGACTGGTGATCCTCATAAGTCACTGGAGCTGGGTGAGGGCTTGGGGAGCCTCTAGACAAGAACTGACAAGCCCATTGGAATTTTCCATAATGTCCTTCCTGGAAGAGCTCCTTATTCCAGGTGCAAATTTGTGGGCATTCTGCAAAAATCTAGATACCCAGGATGCCACATGCGTTGTGGTTACACCTGGAGGGCCAGCAGTAAACTCAGGGCCCTTCCGGGTACATGCCACATTCTATAAGGAAATTTGCCTTCATGTGTTCTACTTTTGACATTAGCACCCCAAAGGTCCCTACAAAATAGTCTCTCAGTCTTCCTGCCTGTGCCTGCTCCCAAAACTTCATGATCATGGGAATGACTTTGAATTTGGCTGCATCACTTACCCAGTTACTTAAGATCCTCTGCTTTTAAGGAGCCTTGAGAGATGTGGGGGTGGCCACACATCTGGGTTTTGTTTTGTTTTGGGGTCACACCCAGATGTGCTTAGGTTCACTCTTGGCTCTGAGTTCAGGGATCACTCCTGGTAGTGTTGAGGGTTCATATGGAACATCAGGGATCAAACACTGGACTGCTGCTTGCAAGGCAAGCTCTAGGTAAGTGCCCTACCCTCTTTCTATCTTTCTTTCTTCTGGAGGGGCACACCTGGAAGTGCTCAGGATTACTCCTGGCTCTGCACTCAGGAATTACTCATGTTGGGGCTTAGAGGACCAAGAGGATGCCAAGGATTGAATCTGGGTCAGCTATATTTAAGGTAAGAACCCTACCCACCCATCATACTATCCTATCCCAGGAGTTCATCTATTTTTGGAGCTGAATAGTATTCCAGTGTGTGTGACAATCATATTTCATTATTTATTATTATTTGAGGCAGAAGCTTGCTGAGAGGTAAAGAGCTTGAGGTCACTGGTGCACAGTTACTTAATATGAAGTGGTGAGAGGAGAAGGGGAAAAAAGCAAGAAGGCCAAACAGGAGTAAGTCCATTTATGTGCAGTTTCAGGTGACTGGTGCTGAAGAGAAAAATGAAATACCTGAGTCTCAAGGCTCTGGGAGATAGCTTGGAGCCCAAGCATTTGCCTAGCCTGCCACAGTCTCAAGGTGACACCTGAACCCTAAGCACAGCTGGGAACACCTTGGCATTCCCTGCCCATCTCCAGGTAGCCAACAACACTGAGCAGCACCAAGTACTGCTGGGAATGGTCTCTGGGTTTCCTGCACCTTCCCCATCTGCACTCCAACTGTCCAAAGATAGTGGGCCAATAAGGCCCTCAGTTCTGTACCACACATAGTCAAGAGGGGGCCGTGATGGCCAGAGATGGAACTCAGGACAGCAGGGTAAAACATTGGCAAATAAACACAAGCCAAATATAATAATTATAATGGCAATTAAAAAAAATATATATATATGACACAGATCTGTATTGACTTTGCTTATGTCCCATTAAGATACGATAATGTTCACACCACTGAGGCTGGCACACATCACAAAGAACAAGAACAGGGGCCAGAGAGATAGCATGGAGGTAAGGTGCAGAAGGTCAGTGGTTCAAATCCCAGCATCCCATATGGTGCCCTGGGCCTGCCAGGAGTGATTTCTGAGCATAGAGCCAGGAGTAACCCCTGAGAGCTGCCAGGTGTAAACCCCCCCAAAAAAAACAAAGAATAAGAATAATCAGTGCTGGTGGGGATGTGGAGAGAAAGGAATTTCATTGCTGTTGGGAATGCTGTCTAGGCCAGCCTTTATGGAAAACAAGGAGATTCCTCAAAAAACTGAAAATTGAGCTCCCATATGATCCAGCTATACCACTCCTAGGGAAATACCCTAGGAACACAAAAATACATTTCAAAAATCCCTTCCGCATACCTATATTTACTGCAGTGTTATTACAATAGCCAGATTATGGAAACAACCAAGATGCCCTTCAACAAATGAATGACTAAAGAAACTGTGGTACATATACACGATGGAATATTATGCAGCTGTCAGGAGAGATGAGGTCATGAAATTTTCCTATATGTGGATGTACATGGAATCTATTATGCTGAGTGAAATAAGTCAGAGGAAGAGAGATAGACACAGAATAGTCTCACTCATCTATGAGTTTTAAGAAAAATAAAAGACATTTTTGCAATAATCCTCAGAGACAAAGAGAGGAGGGCTGGAAGGATCGGCTCACAATCTGGAGCTCACCACAAAGAGTAGTGAGTGCAGTTAGGGAAATAACTACACTAAAAACTATCATGACAATCTTAATGAGTGAGAGAAGTAGAATGTCTGTCTCAGGGACCGGAGAGATAGCATGGAGGTATGGTGTTATGCCTTTCATGCAGAAGGATGGTGGTTCGAATCCTGGCATCCCATATGGTCCCCTGTGCCTGCCAGGGACGATTTCTGAGCATAGAGCCAAGAGTAACCCCTGAGTGCTGCAGATGAGACCCAAAAAAACAAACAAACAAAAAGAATGCCTGTCTCAAATACAGGCAGGGATTGGGAAGGAGGGAGGGGGGCATTGGTGATGGGAATGTTGCACTGGTGAAGAGGGGTGTTCTGTTTATGACTGAAACCCAACTACAAACATGTTTGTAATCATGTTGCTTAAATAAAGATTTTATATATAAAAATGATATGACAATGTTGGTGATTCCATCCATTTTGCTGTGACAAAGACTGGACAGGGCAGTGGACCCAAGTGGAGAGCTCCCCTAGTATATTCTTACTCAGGCCTTCCAGACTTGTATCCCAGGACAAACTTTTCTGGGGTGTGGACCCTCACATTCTCTCACTCTGTGTAAAAAATCCCTCCTCAGAAACTTCTGAGCCCAAGAGAGAGGAGGCTGTCCTCTTTCCAATCTTGGATTTCAACCCTGGACACAAGTTTACACCTTTGACATTAGGAGGCAATTCTCTTCCAAGTGGGCAGGTGTCCTGTGTTCCCTCCCGCCCACTTGCCGGGGCCCAGCAGGGCAGAGTGATTGAGCTTGAGTATTCTTTGTTCCTCTTTCTCCCCTGACTAAGCTTTGTACCTCTCATCTACCTCTGCCCACTTGGACTTCAGTGATCAGAAACGACCTCAGATCAAGACCCCAAGAAGAGGATGTTCTGTTTGCCTCACACAGGCTTTGGTCCTGGCTATTATTAGAACCAAGATTATGCATGGCTAAATTTCTATGTCTACAACCCATTTCCCACCCTGTCTGGAGCTGCAGAAAACTAAGAGTCTGACGGACAGAATACAAGGGCCAGGCATTTGGCTTTCATCTGGCTTCCATATGGTCGACCCCAGTTCGATCCCTGGTATGCATATGATTTCTCGAGAACCTTTAGGAATATTCCCTAAGTATAAAGCCTTCAGTAAGCCTTGGTCACTGTCAACCTCCCAACACCCCCCCCCCCCACACTTCAAAACAAACAACAAACCTTCCAGGAAGATCCTGAATGACATTAGCTTCTTAAACTTCTGACCCTCATCTGCTGGGTCCTAACAAAAGAATGCACATCTTCCAGGCCCTCCTCGTGGCTTTGCTTACCTAACACCCCCTTCTGCATCCTTGGGGAAAGGACTCTTAAGCCAGGAGTGAGCCACAGGCATTGTGGGATGTGGCCCCCAAACAAAGAAAGTTGGAGAAGGACTGATAACACATGTATCTCACAAGGCCCTGGGCTCAATCCATGACACCACAGTTTTTGTTTTGTTTTTTGTTCTGGAGCCACATCTTTTGGTGCTTAGGGATCAATCCTGGTAGTGCTCCAAGGACCATAGTTCAAAGGGTTGGGCACATGCTTTAGGAGTAAAAGGCTTGAGTTTGATCCCTAGTACTACACACACACACACACACACACACACACACACACACACACACACATACACACACACACACACACACACACACACACACACATATATATATATATATATATATATATATATATATATATATATATGTAAGTATGTATATAAATCCATCCCCAAAACACACTTAAGAAAGGTGGGAGCAACCTTCAAGCAACATGGGGGCAGGATAAACCCCATGTGCTCTGAGTGTGATTTAGCAACAGAACCAATGAGGAATACACAGTTGTGCATCTGACACCTGAAAGCCTACAGGGTGCTGTGAGCAATGATCTAGTACACTGCTCCCCCAGTGAAAATGCAAGCCTGTTCCTCGGAATGCAGCAATGACCTCCCTCCCCATCCTAGTCCTGTACCCTGCGACATCCAACATTTAGATGAAAACTTTCTACCTTGTGCCCGAGGCATGAGGCAGAACCCAGATCACTCCCTTCCAGTCCAGATGTGGTGGGGATGGCAGCAGAGACCATTCTGCAGTGGACAAGACCTACAAGTCCTTCCATGGGTCTTCGGGTGACCCCGAGGAATCCATAGAAAACCCAGGGAAAAACTCAATACCCTTCTAGATGACCCCTCCACTGAAAACATTCCTCTCTTCTAGTGCAGGGCACCCCTTCTCTCTCTATTCTGGGATCCAGAGAGTCACCCCACACTGGAAGTGGTTCCTCCTCAATGCTCCAGGGAACTTCTGGCATGGCTGATGGTTCCAGGCTGCTCCACCTGACTCCTCTTCATCTCCTGCCATGGGGCACAGATCAGCTCATCAAGAACCAAGAGGCGAGACGTGCTCAACCCTTCACCACGGCCCCAGAGAAATGGGAGACCTGGTTTCCCAGGAGCGGGTATGCCGGCCCCCACAGTCCAATCCTCCCCTATATAAGTGGGTGTCTCGAGACCTCCTGTCTTCAGCTCCTCAGTGAACAAGACACAACTTCCCAAATGAACAAGACGTTCCTGCTGGGTCTTTCTGCCCTGCTCTGCTGCTTCAGAGGTGCCCGCTAGGTTGAGCCCCGTGGGGCATGAGTCCTTCTGGGCTTCCATATCCTGTCACTTCCAAGAGTGACAGGAGTGGGTCTGAGCAGTGGGGAAACCCAAGGAGTAGATGGGGGGGCTGTAAAGCCTCTCTGCTCAGTGTGTGCCTTTCTCCTCATCAGCAATATCTGGGTCTTTTTCCAGACATGACTGTGAGTAGAAATGGGGGACAGGGGAAAGGGAGAGGAGGGAGGAGGACCTAGAGGACCCCGGGATGACCTTGAATTGCAGCACTTCAGGCAAGATAGGGGTCAGACAGGGCCACTGCTTAGCTGGTAAGGCTGGAGTGAATGTAAGGGAAAGAGAGAAGATCTAAGACTGTCCTGGGGGTGCAGGCCACACACACACACACACACACACACACACACACACACACACACACACACACCTAAGAAAGCTTAAGTTATAGTAGGCCCCAGAAAAAGAAGGTGAAGCCCCGAACAAACAGACCTTTTTTCTTTCTCCTAGGTTACATTCTCTGGGGGTGGGCAAGGGAGTCTTGGAGGCCCTGCTGGATGAAGAGACCCGTAGAACCCTGAAAGAGTTAATAGAGCTGGGGAGGAGCAGAAAAATGGGGTGGCTGGTGTGCAAAGTGCCTGAGGGTGGCTGGCATTGCAGTGTTCAGCAGTGGCAGCTCTGTGCAGAGCTAACTCTCAGGCAAAGGTACGGGTGCCAGCTCAAAAGGCTACGGTAATGCTTTGCATGCGGAACCCTGGGTTGGAGCCCTGACACTGAACATGGCTGAGAGTAAAGGAGATGTGACCCGAAAGACAAAAACTAAAGAAAAATTATAGTTTTTTGTTTTTGTTTTTGTTTTGTTTTGCCAGCGTAGACCCGGAAGAACATCTACATATTAAGGAAGGTAAATATTTTGGTGAGTATGAAGAGGACCTGATCCACCTTGAGTTTCTTGTCTTGGTTTGTCTCATGATGCCATTTCTTTCCGATCCTACTTTCCATTTCCAGCCCCAAACTCCCAGAATCTTCACTCAGCTTCTCTCTGGACTTAGCTGCAGCCCAGCCTCTTTTTGGGCTTAGGGACAGGCAAACTGAAGACACAAAGAGAGAAAGGACAAAGACCAGAGAGAGACAGGCAGATAGAGGACAGAGAGAGAGAGAGGCAGAGAGAGAGAGACAGAGAGAGAGAGACAGAGAGAGAGGGCAGAGAGAGGGACAGGCAAACAGAAGATAGAGAGAAATACAGAGAACAAAGAGACAGGCAGAGAGACAGGCAGACAAGATAGAAAGACAGAACAGAGAGACAGGATAGAGAGAGAATAGAAAGAGAAAACACAGAGAGAGAGAAGACAGAGAGAGGAGAGAGAGATAGCTGACCACTCTGGCCAGGACTCTCTGCTGAGGCCGGAGGCATAGAGCTGACTTCAACAAAGCAGGGAGTGGAGGGTCAGGCCTGCAGTTGCTCTCCCTGCCAACTCTCTCTCTCTCAGAAATCATCCAGTGTCGCTTGTGCCACATCCAGTTTCCCGGAGAAAAGTGCTCCCGAGGTCGAGGAGTATGCACAGGGACCAAAGAAGATGCCTGCATCACTGGGAAGATTTTTAAGAGTAAGTTGAGGGGGCTGGGACTGAGTGCAACAAGGTAGCCTGCAGGAGCCAGGCACATTAGTCCAGGAATGAGACTGGAAACAGGGAGGGACTATGGATGGCCCAGTGGTGAGTACAGGTTTTGATAAGTGGGAGGCCCTGGGTTCATCCTCTGCATGGTAAGGTGTTCTAAGTACATCTGGGAGTGGCCTATGATCCCGGAGCACTACCAGGTGTGGCCACACACACACACACACACACACACACACACAATATATGTGTGCGTGTGTGGGAGGAAAGAGAGTATAGCAGATAAAGCGATCTTGCACACTCCTGACCCAGGTTCAATTTTAGCTACTCCATATGGGCTCCTGAGCCCACCAAGGATGAACCTGAGTGCAGAGCCAGGAGTAAGCCCTGAGCAGCCCCAGATGTGGGCCAAAAACAAACAAAGATGGTGGTGGTCACTAAGTGGTCCCAGGGCAGATTGCCATAGGACAGTATCCAAAGTCTGGACAAACATGGGAGATTGAATTAAGGTGTAATATGTAGAGTCGAACAGTTGATTGGAGGTGGGAGTGGAGAAAGATACCTCCCTGTTCTTGTCTCTACCTAGAGTTCTCTGGGAATGACTTTAAATTGTGGCAGCAGGGGCCAGAGAGGCCTACAGCAGGTAAGTACTATCTCTTAGTAATAATATGTACTGAAAAGTGATCTTACCAAGTTATCAGAAATTATCCCAGTGTGTGGGGTTATTTTATAAGTTTAATCAACAGATATGAGTCCATGAAACCTAATGGTAACATTCTGACATGATTTCTCCACTTTGTCCCTCCCCTTGGCAAACTTCACTCTTACTCAAATCAGTGTTAAGATCTTCAATGGAAATAGAAACTGAGATGCTGGCCAGCCTGAAATTTCCACTGTAGTTTCCTGCTTCAATAATTTTTTATTTATTATTATTATTATTATTATTATTGGTTTTGGGGCACATACCATGGCTCTGCACTCAGAAATCAAACCTGGCAGGCTCAGGGGACCATATTGATGCCAAGGATCTAACCTAGGCCCAGCCCAGGTCATCCGCATGTAAGGCAAACGCCCTACCGCTGTACTATGGCTCTGGCCCCACAAGAATTCACAAGAATTTTTGTTTGTTTGTTTTGGGTCACATCCGGCAGCACTCAGGGGCTACTCCTTGTTCTATACTCAGATATCGCTCCCGGCAGGCTCAGAGGACCATATCGGATGCCGGGATTCGAAATACCATTCTTCTGCATACAAGGCAAAAGCCCTATCGTTTGCTCTCTCTCCAGCCCCCACAAGAATTATTTTTTAAATAAAGAATGCTCTTGCGGCCCCCTTATGCGCTGATAACGCCAAGTGGCATTATTCCTTGTTTGCATGGGCACATTAAAATGGAAAATACTATACATACAAATAAGTTCTTATCTAATAGAGATAGGAACACACAAATCTTGTGGTGCAATGGGACCTGACACCCTGAACATTGACATGATGACCTAGCACAGGCCTCAGAGGTTTGGGCATTTTCCAGTCACCTCTGAACCAGGGAAGCCATCTACAAAACATCCAAAGTTGTCTATGACATCACCTGGAAGCAATCCTCTACCAGGGAAGACCCTACTGCTGCTCTGACATCGATTTACTCAAAAGAGTCTTCCCTTAACACTGAGAAGATTTAAGCAACAACAACGACATGCGTACTGGACAGGGCTTTCTGCATTGCCCTTTAATTGTGAGTTGAAATTAGATGCTGCTCTGCACCATACTGACTTCAATGTAGGATATACAGATTCCAGGACCTTCAATACAGAAACATGATACCAACACCAGAGACTGTGAAAAATATAACTGTATGGGCACTACAGACAATGACCAGGATTGGACAAACTAGTTTGCCTGGAACCTAGAAATGCTCTTATGTCGGGAAACTTCAGGGGTAGGGTCTCCTTGTACTTAGGCCAAAGTTTTCCTTTCCATGACCCCCATACTTTGGTGGGCCCATGCAAACGATAATTGCCACTCTAACATTGTTTTTACAGTACTCCTTTGACTTTAAACCTTTAAGAAACCACTAGTAAAAATATCTGGAACTGCAAAAAAAAAAAATGGTTTACAATAGTGTTAACATATATGCTTTTAGTTACACTAGCATTCTGGGCGATAAAGGAGGGAGATAAGGGATATATGATTGGGAACAGGAATGAAGGAGGACAACACTGGTGGTGGAAAGGCCCTCATTTATTGTCCCTGTGTACCTTAAATATCACTGTGTAAGATTTGTAATTCACTTTGGCCACAATAAAAATTAAAAAAAAAAAAAGAATGCCACCATTGATTTGAGGAGATAAGTCCAGCTTGTAAAATATTTTAATAAATAGAGCCTTGAACCATACAAGGCTGTTTTTCTAGATGGGTGTGGATGGAAAAAAGTTTTCCTTTGTAGAAGCCTTTTTGTGGATGTGTTTCTCCTTCCTTTCGTAGATGATGGGACTCTCTGGCTGACCTTCATGGGTTGTGAAAAGAACTGTGCTAACGTGAATGATGTCAGATGGAGTGTCTTTCTGGTGAACTTCCAGTGCTGCCGGAGCCATGACTTGTGCAACGAAGATCTCTAAATATGACTGACTCTTCTATAGCTCTAATCTTTGAGCCACATTGAAAGGCTTTTTCACCATGAGTGTCTTTCTTTGAAAACACATATCAGGGGCTGGGAGCCTGTACAGTAGTAAGGTGTTTGCCTGGCATGCAGCTGATCTCAGTTCAATTCTCAGCACTACATATAATCCCCTAAGCACCTCCAGGAGTGACCTCTGAGCACAGAGATAGGAGTAAACTCAGAGCACTGCTAAGTGTGGCCATTAAACAAAACAAGCAATTTCAGAAATCAAATGCAGTTTTCTACCTGCTGAGTATATAAGGACAAAGGCCTCAAGTTTTTAAAATTTCTATTGCACTTCTCTACATTTTTTCACAATTCTATAATACTCAGGATAAAATATTTTATCTAATAATTCCATTATCTTCATCATCAACAGATATTGCCACCACGATTTAAAGGAAATTAAATCAGAAGGCCTGCTAAGGCTGACCAGACTTCAAAGAGAGGTGGTTTCCCTGATTAGTGAGGGTGGTATTTCTCAAGCTTAGCTTAGTGATAAGTTGCAAACATTTATTTGGCCAAATAAAAATATCCCTTCTGCTGTGCTAAGTTCTGTTAATAAGATAGATATATTTTACATTGCAAAGAAACAAATGTGAGCCTTTTTTACACAACACCAACAACAAAAAAAAAACCCTATGACTGGCAAAAATCCTGCTTATATGTTCCTTGTATTTTTCAATAAAGTAGAATTCTGATTCTCCCGTACAACTGAGTATGGCCTCTGTTATTCATAATTCGCTGAATCTGTGACACACTTTCCTGAGGGACCCCCTAGAATTTCCTGACATGTCTGGACCAAGAAGACCATGGCAACAGGTATGCTTCTGTTTTACTTCTGAAAAGTAAATAAATTACTTTTCTCCTGAATGAGAAACACATTTTCAGACTGAAGTAATAGTACATAGGGAAGGGCCAACCCCAGTTTTGATCTCCTGCATCTCACAAGGCCCCTAAGCATCTGGCAGGAGTAATTCCTGAATGCAAAGCCTGGAGTAACCCCCGAGCATTACTGGCTCAAACAAAACCCCACCATATTTTCTTAAATCTTCATTTGTCACACAAATGATATTATATTCCCAGAATGTTGAAGCATATGATATATACCTCAGGGAGACTATACTCATTGGTCTGTCAAACAGCTAAGTTGACAAGTTCATCTCCAAGACCTGAACAGGATTTTTCATCCGTGTTCGGTAAGAATTAAAGCTTTCATTGGTTTCAGTTCAGTGTTGACTTCAAATGGGTTGGGGTCAAGAGCTCTTTTCTCTGTAATGACATGATCCCTACTTCATTGAGCATTTAGCAGATTTTGAAATAAAAGAACTTTGCAAATAGAGCTATTTCTCTGTATTTTTTTCAGTCTAGATGTCAGGTGCTGATATGCTGATGTTGCACTTGGTGAATATTCATGGCAGAGCAGTTAGTGAACAGGGAAACTAGATTTATATTTTGAAATCTACAGATCCCAAAACATTATATTCACCTGATAGATGACTAAACACCATGCTGGTATCTACTGTTTAAGCAAAGTCTTTCTGGGATGGAGCAATATACAGTAGACATGGTGCTTGTCTTGCAAGCAACCAGCCTCAGTTCAATGCCCAGCACCATATTTGGTCTCCTGAACAGTCCAGGAGTATTTTAGAGCCCAGATTTACAAATAAACTTTAAGTAACTCCAAGTAATTAACTTTAAGTAATTGGTTGTGTCAAAAAGTAAGATCAAAAAGCAAAACAGAACCCATAAACTACTCGCAAACTCACAAAGAAAGAGAAAGTTAATAAGCCTAATTAGTAATAAAAAGGGGGTGGAGAGGGGACTGGAGAGATAGCACAGCAGTAGGGTGTTTGCCTTACATGCAGCTGTCCAGGACAGATGGTGATTCGAATCCAGGCATCCCATACGGTTTCCTATGCTTGGCAGGAGAAATTTCTGAGTGCAGAGCCAAAAGTAACCCCTGAACACCGCCGGGTGTTCAAAAGTCAAAAAAGGGGTGGGGAATTACTATAGAAACTACAAAAATTCAAAAATAATCAGAGATTACTTTTAGAAACTCTATGCTACAAAATAAGAGAACCTGGAAGAAACGGATAAATTTTTAGACTCCTATAAACTCCCAGTGTTGAGCCAGGATGATCTGGCATATCTCAACTGACCTATAACTACTGAGAAAATGAGAATGGTAATAAAAAACTTATCCTCCCTCCAAAAAGAAGCCTGGGCTACATGAATTCACAAGTGAATTTTTTAAAACCTTTCATAGAAACATACTGTCAATCCTTTTCGAGCTCTTTCAAGAAATTGAAGAAACATAAATACTCCCAAATAGTTTTTATGAAGCTAACATCACCCTGATACCAAAACCAGACAGAGATGCCACAAAACAAGAGAAACAATAGATTGGTATAGTAAAGTGGCAAGCTACAAAATTAGTACATAAAAATCCATGGTGTTTTTATATGTAAACAATGTATCACCAGAGTCATAGCACAGCTGTAGGGCACTTGCCTTTCATGTGTTCAACCTGGGACAATCTTGGGTTCAATCCTCGGCATCCCATATGGTACCCCAAACCTGCCAGGAGTGATTTCTAAGTACAGAGCCAAGAATAACCCCTGAGCACCACCAAGTGTGTGGAAAGAAAGAAAAGAAAAGAAAAGAAAGAAAGAAAGAAAGGAAGGAAGGAAGGAAGGAAGGAAGGAAGGAAGGAAGGAAGGAAGGAAGGAAGGAAGGAAGGAAGGAAGGAAGGAAGGAAGGAAGGAAGGAAGGAAGGAAGGAAGAAAGGAAGAAAGAAAGAAAGAAAGAAAGAAAGAAAGAAAGAAAGAAAGAGAGAGAGAGAAATAGAGAACGAAAGAAAGAAAGAAAGAAAGAGAGAAGAAAGAAAGAAAGAAAGAAAGAAAGAAAGAAAGAAAGAAAGAAAGAAAGAAAGAAAGAAAGAAAGAAAGAAAGAAAGAAAGAAAGAAAGAAGGAAGGAAGGAAGGAAGGAAGGAGAGAGAAAGAAAGAAAGAAAGAAAGAAAGAAAGAGAAAGAAAGAAAGAAAGAAAGAAAGAAAGAAAGAAAGAAAGAAAGAAGGAAGGAAGGAAGGAAGGAGAGAGAGAAATAAAAAGAAAGAAAGAAAGAAAGAAAGAAAGAAGGAAGGAAGGAAGGAGAGAGAGAAAGAAAGAAAGAAAGAGAGAAAGAAAGAGAAAGAAAGCGAGAGAAAGAAGGAAAGAAGGAAGGAAGGAAGGAAGGAAGGAAGGAAGGAAGGAAGGAAGGAAGGAAGGAAGGAAGGAAGGAAGGAAGGAAAAAATGTCTTATGAAAAGGAATGTTCTAAGCAGATTGGTTCATTATAGGAGTAAGGGCAGTCAAGTTAGTTTCAGTATATATGTCTTAAATCTAGAGCATTCAAATGGCAACATTCAACTGAATCCTTGATTTGTTTGCCAATCACATTGTTCTCCTAAAAATCATACTCTTAGAACTGTTCAATACTGAGAATTTCACTTATTTATCTTTAAAAGTGTTTTTCATCATAACCCAGAACTGGAGGAGAATTATGGAAGTTAAAGATTTTTGTTTGTGTTTTGTTTGCAGGTGATCCACAGTGGAGCTCAAGGATTACTCCTGATTCTGCATTCAGGAATCACTTCTGGTGGACACAAGGGACTATATGAGATGTTGTGGATAGAGTCCAGATCAGCTGCATGCAGGAAAAGAGCCCGACCTATTATGCTGTCTCTCTGGCCCCTAAAAATTAAAGTTTTAACTAGTATTGTTTTTCTTGTATATGTCCTCACTTCAATTGGTTGCTGAGTAAGAGGTAGAATATACAGAAAAGGTTGACCAACTGGCCAAAAAGAAATAGATTTTATAAGACTGCCATCCACATTTCTCTCTCACATACATGTATGGTTTTCCCCATCCAAATCATTACAACCAGCACCTCAGTGTTTGAAAGCTTCCTATCTTCCCTCTAAAAGACTGGCAACACAGATCTAAAACAATGTTCTACCAATATTACTTGCCAAACGTGAAGACTACAAATTGACCCTTTAGCCAAATACTTGAGACCAAGTATACTATATTCTTTTCATAATTTTATACATAAAATGTCACCTTACATGCTTATAAAATAATCTACATGTTGTTGTTGTTGTTGTTGTTTTGTTTTGGGGCCACACCCGTCGTTGCTCAGGGGTTACTCCTGGCTGTCTGCTCAGAAATAGCTCCTGGCAGGCACAGGGGACCATATGGGACACCGGGATTTGAACCAGCCACCTTTGGTCCTGGATCGGCTGCTTGCAAGGCAAATGCCGCTGTGCTATCTCTCCGGGCCCAAAATAATCTACATGTTCATATTTGAATACAGCTAACATACTTTAAGCCTTGAATTATCTGTCTTCGTAAGGAGTTATAAAACCTTAATTAAATAATACAACTGAATGATCTGTAAACTAGAAACTATCATTCTAAATTATAACTTCACTTTGCAATCAGTAACGTAACAGGTCTTCCTCCTTCTCCCACCCAGCATTATGTTCCAGGGCATCCAATAGAAGTCTTCTCAATGGCATGCTGGTTCTTTCCTTTGGCACATTTTGGCCTTAATCCAAATCCTCCTCCAAACCCTCTCTCCATACATCTTTTTGAGATAACCAGCTTGGAAACCAAGCAAAAAAAAAAATGCCACTGATGAAGGTTGAATACATTGTATGATCATAACTCAATTATGAACAACTTTATCTGTGAAAAACATATATTATGAACAACTTTGTAACCAGGGAATTTAAATAAAAACAACAACAAACAAACAAAAAATACTGTCTTTCTTTGTCTTTGCAAAGACTGACTCCTGGAGGCAGTCACTGTACAAAATGCTTAAGGTATATCCACAAAGTTCCTAATATGCTCATCTCAGAACTGCCAAGGCATACCTAAGCTTTTAGGGGGGCTCAGCCCACCAGATGTATCCTCAGATTTTCCTGGTGGGTAGAACAAATTTAACCCCCATGGGGTTCCTCAAAAGGCCCTCTGTGAGCCCTTTTATCCCCTGTGTGGATGGTTGAGGAATTTCCAAAGAGATGCCTGGCATTACATTTTCAGCCAGTATTTGACTATCTCTCCTTTGTATATATCAGGCAAAATAATAGCCTCTATCAAATAATTTGGCTTAGAAATTCCAGCACCAAAGTTTATTTGAGAATCCCTTTTTCTGGATATAGCCAGCCCTAAAAGCAAAGACAATTTTTCTCTCTTTTTCAAATATGTCCTTTGCAGCTACAATTTCTGG
Organism: Suncus etruscus; assembly: GCF_024139225.1. NCBI lineage: Eukaryota > Metazoa > Chordata > Mammalia > Eulipotyphla > Soricidae > Suncus > Suncus etruscus. The sequence continues at coordinate 24,196,696 of NC_064855.1, forward strand.
TAATCAAGGGCATAACCAGAATGCAGATCTTGACTATTGACCCTCCTTTAGAAATAAGGAAGCTCATTCTTGGGAATTTGGCTCCTCCCTTCACTTAATCTCTAAAACAAGAGTCCAGCCTAGAAAGATCAAGTTTCTAGATATTTTCTACTTCCTCCTAATCCTTGAGTGTAATCTTCTCTCTTGTAATTTAGAAATTTTACAGTCACACCCATAGCTTAGGTATTGTTACTGTTATACTATGCTTTGTGATTATAATTGTTCTTTATTTCTGGCTAATTTTACCCCTATAAATTCCCCTGCTCAAAAAATTAAACTTGTTGCACTCTGCTAGAAGAAGTGTTGACCCCACATACTCTGTGTGGTTTCATTATTTCATATTTTATATTTGGCTGCTCGTGCTTCCACTTTCTTCTCGTGAAGTACTATGACCCATGAGAATTGCTGAGACGCAACACGTCTGCAGCACAGAACGACTCATTTTGGGGGGGGGAATTGAGTGTTCTTTTTTGTGGGGGACACACTCAGGAATTACTCCTGGCTTTGTGCTCAGGAATCACTCTTGGTGTTTGGGGTACTATATGAGGTATCAGGATCTACCCAGGTCAGCTGTGTGTGAGGTAAATGCTTTATCCACTGTACTATCTTGCCTGCTCCTTCAACAGAATTTTAAAGTAGTATAGATACATATATACAACTAGAGTTTATTTTGCTTCTTTTTACATTTTTAATAATATCTTTATTTAATCACTATAATTATAAGCATGTTTGTATTTGGGTTTCAGTTATAAAAAAAAAAAAAAGAACACCCCTTCACCAGTGCATCCTTCCCACCACCAATGATCTCTCATTTCCCTCTTCCTCCACCCACTGCCTGTATTCGAGACAGGCGCTCTACTTCTCTCATTCAGTACCATTGTCATGATAGTTGTTAGCATAGTTATTTCTCTAACTGCACTCACCATACTTTGTGGGCCGGTCCTTCCAGCTCTCATCTCTATTGTCTCTGGGTATTATTACAATAGTGTCTTTTATTTTTCTTAAATCCCATAGATGAGTGAGACTATTCTGTGTCTATCTCTCTCCTTATGACTTATTTTGTTCAGCATAATAGTTTCCATGCCCATTCATGTATAGGAAAATTTCATGACTTCATTTTCCCTGAAGGCTGCATAGTCTTCTGTTGTGTATATGTACCACAGTTTCTTTAGCCACTGGGTTGTTTCCAGTCATTTTTGTATTGTGTTTTTGTGTTCCTAAGGTATAAACTTAGGAGTGGTATAGCTGGATCATATGGAAGCTCAATTTCTAGTTTTTTTGAGGAATCTCCATATTGTTTTTCATAAAGGCTGGATTAGACAACATTTCCATCATCAGTGAATGAGAGTTTCTTTCTCCCCACATCCCCACCAGCACTGATAGGTCTTTGTTCTTTATAATGTGTGCCAGTCTCTGTGGTGTGAGATGGTACCTCATTGTTGTTTTGATTTGCATTTCCCTGATGATTAGTGATGTGGAGCATTTTTTTCATGTACCTTTCGGCCATTTGTATTTCTTCTTTGAGGAAGTGTCTATTCATTTCTTCTCCCCATTTTTTGATGAGGTTAGATTTTTTTTCTTATTAAGTCCTGTTAATACCTTGTATGTCATAGATATTAGCCCCTTATCTGATGGGTATTGGGTGAATAATTTCTCCCATTCTGTGGATGGCCTTTGTATCCTAGTCACTGTTTCCTTTGAGGTGCAGAAGCTTCTCAACTTAATATATTCTCATCTGTTTATCCTGCTTGTACTTGTTTGAAGAGTGCTATTTCCTCCTTGAAGATGCCTTTAGTCTCAATGTCATGGACTGTTTTACCTATGTGGTCTATATACCTTATGGTTTTGAGTCTGATATCAAAGTCTTTAATCCATTTGTATTTGACCTTTGTGTATGAGATTAGAGATTAGATGAAGGTCAGAGTTTGCTTTTTTTGCATGTTGCTGACCAGTTGTTTCAACACCACTTGTTGAAGAGGCCTTCTTGATCCATTTTGCTTTTCTTGTCCCTTTATCAAAGATTAATTGATTGTGTGTCTAGGGACCCATTCTCTGAATATGCAGGTTGATTCTTTTGATCTGAGGTTCTGTCTTTCTTCCAAAACTATACTGTTTTAATGACTATTGCTTTGTAGTACAATTTGAAGTTGGGGAAGGTGATGCCTCCCATATTCTTTTTCCTAAGGGTTGCTCTGGCTATTTGTGGGAGTTTATAATTCCAAATGAATTTCAGGAGTGTCTGATCTACTTCTTTCAAGAATGTCATGGGTATCTTTGAAGGAATTGCATTAAATCTGTACAAATGCTTCGGGGAGTATTGCCATTTTATTTTATTTTGGATTTTGGGCCACACTTGGCTGTGCTCAGGGTTTATTCCTGGTTTTTCATATCACTTCTAGATATGGCTCCTAGGGACCATATGGAATGCCGGGGATCAAACCCAGATTTTTCTTGGGTTGGCCGTGTGCAAGACAAACACCCTGCCTCTGTGCTATTGCTCCGGCTCAGAATATTGCTATTTTAATGATGCTAATCCTCCCAATCCATGAGCAGGATATATGTCTCCATTTCTTTGTGTCTTCTTTTATTTCTTGAAGCGGTGTTTTGTAGTTTTCTTTGTATAGGTTCTTTACATCTTTAGTTAAGTTGACTCCAAGGTATTTGAATTTATGTGGCACTAATGTGAATGAAATATTTTTTTAAATTCTATTTCTTCTCTATCATTATTTCTGTATAAGAAGGCCATTGAGGGGCAGGAGAGATAGCATGGAGGTAAGGCATTTGCCTTGCATGCAGAAGGTCAGTGGTTCGAATCCCGGCATCCCATATGGTCCCCGGAGCCTGCCAGAAGCGCTTTCTGAGCATAGAGCCAGGAGTAAGCCCTGAGCGCTGCTGGGTGTGACCCAAAACCCAACCGCCCCCCCCCCACAAAAAAAAGAAGGCTATTGAGGGAACGATGGTACATGGTGCAGCGGTAGGGCTTTTGCCTTGTACATGGCTGACCCAGGACTGACCACAGTTTGATCTCCCAACATCTCATATGGTCCCCCAAGCTAGGAGCAATTTCTGAGCACAGAGCCAGGAGTAAACCCTGAGCATTACCAGGTGTGGCCCAAAAACAAACAAACTAAAAAGGCCATTAATTTTTGCGTGTTAATTTTGTAGCCTGCCACTTTCCTATATGAATCTATTGTTTTTAGAAGCTTTTTGGTAAAGTCTTTAGGGTTTCTAAATATAGTAGCATGTCATCTGCAAACAGTGAGAGAGAGCTTGACTTCTTCCGTTTTTCTTTTTGCAAGCACACATTAGGAAAGAAGAAGGGGCCTACATAAAATAGCTAAATGATTCAGCTTTTAAATTAGTAAATGATCAACAAAATGAACCAAAAATAGAGAGGCAGAAGGAAATAACAAAGCTTAGACCAGAAATCAATGAAGTGGAAACCCAAAAAACAATTTGAAAGATCAAAGAAAGCGAAAGTTGGTTCTTTGAAAAAATAAACAAGAGTTGATAAACCACTGGCAAAGCTCACAAAGAAAGGGAGAAAAAGAAACTTAATAAGCTGGATCAGAAATAAAAATGGGGAGATTACTACAGTTTCTACAGAGAGTCAAAGAGTAATCAGAGACTTCTTTGAGAAATGCTATACCCCCAAATATGAGAATCTGGAATAAATGAATAAATTCTTGAACTATTATAATCTTCATGGTTGAATCAGGATTATCTAGTATATCTAAACAGACCCATCACTATTAAGAAAATTAAAATTGTAATCAAAAGTCTTCCCAAAAACAAAAGTGCAGGCCCAGATAGATTCACTAATGAATTCTTTCAAACCTTTCTTTTTTTTTAATTTTTTATTTTTAATTATGAGAACAATGATGCAAAGAGGACAAGGTAAAGTTACAGTGGAAGGACAATCGCCCATAAACAGAGTTCTCAAAAGAAATCCCCTTGATGACGCCTAAATATTGAACTTACAGTCAAAGAACATTAAGAAAAATAAGACAGAACCCATGTACAATTACTTTGTCCACAAGTCCCCAGATTGTAGTACATTATAACATTTCTTAGCAGTACACAAAGCAATCTAAAGCCATGAAATTTATGTGACTCCTTAAACATTGAAGGCATAGTATTTTTTTTATAATCTTTCAAACCTTTCAAGAGGAACTATATCAATACTTTTCAGGCTCTTTCAGGAAACTGAAGAAACAGAAACACTCCCAAATAGTTTTTATGAAGCTAACATCATCCTGATACCAAAACCAGACAGAGATGCTGCAGAAAAAGAAAACTACAGACCAAATATCCCTGATGAGCACAGACTCTCAACAAAAGATTCTCAACAAAATTCTAGTAAATAGGATACAATGCCTCATCAAGAAGATCATACACATGATCAAGTAGGTTTTATTCCAGGAATGCAAAGATGGTTTAACATATATGAATCTATCAACACACTACACCATATCAACAAAAGAAAAAATAAAAACCATTATGATAGGACCCGGAGAGATAGCACAGCGGCGTTTGCCTTGCAAGCAGCCGATCCAGGACCAAAGGTGGTTGGTTCGAATCCCGGTGTCCCATATGGTCCCCCGTGCCTGCCAGGAGCTATTTCTGAGCAGACAACCAGGAGTAACCCCTGAGCACCGCCGGGTGTGACCCAAAAAAAACAAAAAAAACAAAAAAACATTATGATCATATCAATAGATGTAGAAAACGTATTCAATAAGGTCCATCACCCACTCATAATAAAAACTCTCAACATGATGAGAATGGAAGAAACTTTTCTCGGTATTGTCAAAGCCATCTACCACAAGCCAATAGCAAATATTATTCTCAATGGAGATAAACTGAAAGCCTTTCCTCTAAAATCTGTTACAAGACTTCCCCCTTTCACCACTTCTATTTAACATAGTACTGAAATACTTGGCATAGCAATTAGGCAAGAAAAAAATATAAATATATCAAGGGCATCCAGATAAAAAATTAATGGAAGATTCTTAATTTCTCTGACCAGAGTATTATCAATTCCCTGATAGATGAGGGCCCTTAGAGTGAAAGAAAGAAAGAAAGAAAGAAAGAAAGAAAGAAAGAAAGAAAGAAAGAAAGAAAGAAAGAAAGAAAGAAAGAAAGAAAGAAAGAAAGAAAGAAAGAAAGGAAGGAAGGAAGGAAGGAAGGAAGGAAGGAAGGAAGGAAGGAAGGAAGGAAGGAAGGAAGGAAGGAAGGAGGAAGGAAGGAAGGAAGGAAGAAGGAAGGAAGGAAGGAAGGAAGGAAGGAAGAAAGAAAGAAAGAAAGAAGGAAGGAAGGAAGAAAGAAAGAAAGAACGAAAGAAAGAAAGAAAGAAAGAAAGAAAGAAAGAAAGAAGGAAGGAAGAAAGAAAGAAAGAAAGAAAGAACGAAAGAAAGAAAGAAAGAAAGAAAGAAAGAAAGAAAGAAAGAAAGAAAGAAAGAAAGAAAGAAAGAAAGAAAGAAAGAAGGAAGGAAGGAAGGAAGGAAGGAAGAACGAACGAAAGAAAGAAAGAAGGAAGGAAGGAAGGAAGGAAGGAAGGAAGGAAGAAAGAAAGAAAGAAAGAAAGAAAGAAAGAAAGAAAGAAAGAAAGAAAGAAAGAAAGAAAGAAAGAAAGAAAGAAAGAAAGAAAGAAAGAAAGAAAGAAAGAAAGAAAGAAAGAAAGAAAGAAAGAAAGAAAGAAAGAAAGAAAGAAAGAAAGAAAGAAAGAAAGAAAGAAAGAAAGAAAGAAAGAAAGAAAGAAAGAAAGAAGTTATGGGTGAATGGTCCATTTTTGTCTCAGATTAGATGTCGAATATGAAGACATCCAAGAAGTAAACAAGTTTAGTTAGAGAGCTGACAGAGAGAAAGGTGCAGATAAAGATCTGAGGGCTCTTAACATAAATTGCAAGAACTGCTGGTGCCCCAGGGAATGCCCTGCAACTAGAGTCCTATATAGTCTTTTATCTGCCACCCTCCAGGAGGAAGACAATCTTCAAAGATTTTACCTTAGTTTATTCTTTTCTCACAAATCCCCTTACTAAAGGTTAAAAAAAAAAAAAATCAAACCCTGGGCGGGAGCCATAGCACAGTAGTAGAGCATTTACCTTGCATGAGGCCAATGGGTGTGACACCCACCCCCCAAAAAAAAAGCCAAACCCTTAGGCTTATGAAGTATTAGGTAGGAATTTGTAGGTATTTGTTTGTCATCTGCCCTTTTTCCTCTGACTGATTACTCCTTGGCAATAAATATCCTTGGAGGACAGTCAGAGCTCACTGCCCACAAGATAGTTAGCCTCTGACCCCTTGATGTCACTCTAATGTTTGGGTCTTTTTTGTAATCCTCAGGGTGACCCTGCTTTAGGCCCATGCACCTGGAGCCACACTCCAGCAGCTAGTTCTTCATGTTCTTCACTCTCTTATGTGTGACCCATCAGCTGAGCAATTTGTCCGATTTAATCATTGCTCTGCTCTTGCAGCACATGGTACTTTATACAATGCATGAATGTTCTTCAAAAATTATCTAAAACCAGGGCTGGAGAGATAGCATGGAGGTAAGGCGTTTGCCTTGCATGCAGAAGGTCACTGGTTCGAATCCCGGCATCTCATGTGGTCCCCCAAGACTGCCAGGAGCGATTTCTGAGCATAGAGCCAGGAGTGACCCCTGAGAGCTGCCAGGTGTGACCCAAAAACCAAACCAAAAAAAAAAAAAATCTGAAACCAAACTATGAACATGCTTGTAACCATGGTACTTAAATAAATATATCATTAAAAAATTATGTGTTGAATATATGACCCAATCTCAAAGAAGTTGCACTGGCTCAAGAATGTTAAAAGTGGGGCTGGAGAGATAGCATGGAGGTAAGGCATTTGCCTTTCATGCAGAAGGTCATCAGTTCGAATCCCAGTATCCCATATGGTCCCCCGTGCCTGCCAGGAGCAATTTCTGAGCCTGGAGCCAGGAATAACCCCTGAGCACTGCCGGGTGTGACCCAAAAACCGCAAAAAAAAAAAAAAAGAATGTTAAAAGTATCACCTGGAGGCAATCCTCTACCAGGGAAGACCCTACAACTGCTCTGACATCGATCTACTCAAAAGAGACTTCCCTTAACATTGAGAAGACTTAACAAGAACAATGACCTGCTTACTGGACAGGGCTTGCTGTATTGCCCCTTAATTGTGAGGTGAAACTAGAGGATACTCCACAACAACCTGACTTCAATGTAGGATGTGCAGATTCCAGGATCTTTAATACAGAAACCTGATGCCAACAATAGGACTGCGTGAAAAATAAAACTGTATTGGCACTGCAGACAATGACTTGGATTAAATAAACTAGTTTGCCTGGAGCCTAGAGTTGGTCTTATGCCAGGAAACTTGTATTTAGACCAAGGCTATTCCTTTCTATGACTCCTCTATTTTGGTGGGCCTGTGGAAACAATATTTGCCACTCTAACATAGTTTTTACTGTGTCCTTTTGACTAATCCTTAAAAAAAACCTCTTAAACTTTTGATGTTAACTTAAACTAATATGTATGTGCATGAATATATAAAAATACTATGCCTTCAAAGTTAAGGAGTCACATAAATCTCATGGCTTTAGGTTGCTTTGTGTACTGCTAAGAAATGTTATAATGTACTACAATCTGGGGACTTGTGGACAAAGTAATTGTACATGGGTTCTGCCTTATTTTTCTTAATGTTCTTTGACTATAAGTTCAATATTTAGGCATCATCAAGGGGATTTCTTCTGAGAACTCTGTTTATGGGCGATTGTCCTTCCACTGTAACTTTACCTTGTCCTCTTTGCATCATTGTTCTCATAATTAAAAATTAAAAATTAAAAAAAAAGAATATTAAAAGTGTGATCCCTGTGACCTGAGTGTAGCTCAGTAGTACACCATTTGCCTTATATATGTGAGACCCTGAGTTTGATCCCTGGTACAGAAAAGTAGGATTCCTAGAATCAGGGAGTCTAGTTTAGAGTACACATGCTATTTGTCGCTAGACATGTATATAAACCCCATTATTTGTTAATGACCATTCTGCTCTGCTGTGGGTGGAGAGAATGATCTTGAAGTCCCAGAAGAAACTGTGGGACTGGCTCTCCTTAGGCATGAAACGTAGAATGAGGAAGATTTTCTCCCTGTAGCTGAGAAATCTCTGATTGCTGTTCCCAGACCTTTATTCCTGTACAGGGACTTTGGGTCAGCATGGATAAACGTCTCTTGTTCATCTTCTCCTACTTTTGCTTCATTGTGGGTGAGTCTCTGCCTGAAGACTGGGCTTCAAAGATAGGATCTAGGAACCCATCAAGTACCATGGGGTATAGGAAGGGAAATCAGTATCAGAGCTTCCTCTGCATCAGGGAGATGGTTCAGAAGGCTGGAACATTTTTGGAACACTGTTGGAGTGTTCTTTACCCAGCAGTGCATGACCCGCAGTGTTCAGCTTCGTGTGACTGCAAGAAAGAAAAGAAGAAAGGGAAAGAGAGAGGGAGGAAGGAAAGAAGAAAAAGGAAAGGGAAGGAGGGAGAGGAAAAAAGAGGGCCAGAGAAATTAATGGGGAGGAAGGAAGGAAGAAATTTCTGGGTTAGAGAGACAGAACAGTGGGCAGGCCACTTGTCCACTAACCTGAGCTTCAATATCTGGCACCACACTTGATTCCCTGAGCCCCACCAAAAGTAATTTCTGAGTATAGAGTAAAGAGTAAGCCCTGAGTACTGCCAGGTATGACTCTAAAAAAAAAAAAAAAATAGAAATTCAATGTTCTTTAAGCCTTCATTGCTTATTCTCCAGGTTCTGCTCTAGCTTTCCAGGTTCTGCTCATGTTCTGGCACTCTGCACCAGGGCTTCAAGCCTCTATGGCCCTTTCCTCATAACTGCTTCCAATTTTTTTCCCTACCATTCCCATAACTCAAACCATGGCATTTTCTTAGATCCTACATTCCCCTTAATTCATCTGTATTGCACTTTTTGAGAAAGCTGGTACATCAATTGCGAATAATTTTGCAGGTTATTTTTTTGTTTTGTTTTGTTTTGAGTTTTTTTTTGGGGGGGGCACACCCGGCGATGCTCAGGAGTTACTCCTGGCTGTCTGCTCAGAAATAGCTCCTGACAGGCACGGGGGACCATATGGGACACCGGGATTCGAACCAACCACCTTTGGTCCTGGATCGGCTGTTTGCAAGGCAAACACCGCTGTGCTATCTCTCCGGGCCCTTTGTTTTGGTTTTTGGGTCACACCCTGCAGCACTCAGGGGCTACTCCTGGCTCTATGCTTAGAAATCGCCCCCAGCAGGCTTAGGGGACCATATGGGATGCTGGGATTCAAACCACTATCATTCTCCATGTAAGGCAAATGCCCTACTGCTGTGCTTTCTCTCCAGCCCCAGGTTATTGTTATTTATTTATATTATTATCACTTGTATTGCCACAAGTGATAAATAACCTAGTCTCTCTTTACTGGGAATCTTCATTAAAACAATTGATTGTAGGAGAATAGGATGGTTTGGAATCAGATTTTTCATTTTTAAAATAGTTCAGACACTGTTTGCTTATTTTTATTTTGTTTTGGGGTCACATCTGGAGGTACTCAGGGTTACTTCTGGCTCTGCAGTCAGGAGTAACTCAGTGCACTCCTACTGAGGAGGAGGACCTCCATATGCTTGGAGGACCATATGAAATGCCAGAGAACAAACCTGGATTGGGCATGTGCAAGGCAAGAAACTTATCCATTATTCTATTTCTCCAGGCCTGCAGTCTCCATTACATTCTCTGTATCTGTCATTACTCGCCTGAGAAAAAGGGTGTTTCTGTTTAGACTTTTAGACTCAGATACACAGTGAGAGAAACGTCCCCCAATGATCCAGTCAGTAAATTCTACTTTCCTTTCTCACTTGCATCAAAGAAAGGGTTGGCTTGTTTTCCAATGAAACCTATATTTTGATTAACTCATCCCTCTGACAGTGCCATTGTGCTCTAATTCATGAGATTGCCACTGAGATTTTCCTTGAAGTTCAAAATAACAAAGTATATAAAAACAAGATCAAAGCAGCAAATGTCAGAAGGCCCCTTATAGTAATTCTAGTGTGGGAAAAATATTTGAAAGCATTCACTCTATTCCTACATACCTATCTGAAGTATTTCATAGTAGCTAGACAAGCATTAGCAAAACCATTTAACTTTAGTCAATATTTTTTTGCTTTTTGGGCCACTCCCAGTTGTGCTCAGGGCTTGGAGGACCATGTGGGATGCTGAAGATCAAACTTGGGTTGGCTGCATGAAAGGCAAGCACCTTACCCTGGTTCTTTACCCAGAAAGGCATGGTCCTCGGTGTTCAGCTTAGTGTGACTGCAAAGGAAGAAAGGAATTAAGGAAGAAAAGAAGGAAAGAAAGAAGGGAAGGAATGAGGAAGGAAGGAAATAGGAAAGGAGGAAGGGAAGGAGCTACTGCATTATTGCTGGGTCCCAAAGCCATTTCTTGGTGGATGCAAATGTGTTTTTTTTTTGGGGGGGGTCACACCCAGCAGCACTCAGGAGCTACTCCTGGCTCTACACTCAGAAATTGCTCCTGGCAGGGACCATATGGGATGTTGGGATTCGAACCACCATCCTTCTGCATGCAAGGCAAATGCCTTACCTCCATGCTATCTCTCTGGTCCACAAATATTTGGTTTATATTAGATTAAAAGGCTGAAGTTGGGGGCCAGAGAGATAGCATGGAGGTAAGGTGTTTGCCTTTCATGCAGAAGGTCATTGGTTAGAATCCGGGCATCCACATGGTCCCCCGAGCCTGCCAGGAGCGATTTCTGAGCATATAGCTTGGAGTAACCCCTGTGCGCTGCCGGGTGTGACCCAAAAACCAAAAAAAAAAAAAAAAAGGCTGAAGTTGTTGGTCCCCCCAAGCCAGGGGCAATTTCTGAGCGCTTAACCAGGAGTAACCTCTGAGCATCAAACGGGTGTGGCCCAAAAAACAAAAAAACAAAAACAAAACAAAAAGCTAAAGTTGTGGGGCTGAAGAGATAGCATGCCTTTTATACAGAAGGTCATCCGTTCAAATTCTGGCATCTCAAATGGTTTCCCGACCCTGCCAGGAAAAACCCCTGAGTGCTGCTCCGTGTAAACTCTCCCCGCCCCCCCCCCCAAAAAAAAAAACAAAAGGGCTGAAGTTGGGAACAGGATCCTTTTAGTTCTTGATGGAATTTTTCTGGGATTCACAGAAAGTGAATTGACCCACCACCTGCTATTTATTACCCCCATCACCTTTTTTTTTTTTTTTTTTTAAGTTTTTGGGTCTCCCCTTTCACACTCAGGGGTTACTCTTGGCTAAACGCTCAGAAATCTGTCCTAGTTTGGGGACCATATAGGATGCTGGGGAATTGAATTGCGGTCCGTCCTAGGTCAGCCGCATGCAAGGCAAACGCCCTACCGCTGTGCCATCACCCCGGCCCCTCTATCCATTTTTGAGCCTAGATACTTTGGCTCCTTCTGTGACCTCCTTCTGAGATCTCTCCAGTTCTGTATTCTCCAGCAGTGACCCCGCTCAGATGCATAACATGCCACCTTCACACAGAGGCAGACCGCTGTCGAAGGGGCTTTGGAATCTGTACTACTCAGAAACATGAGAAATGTATGACCTTAAAAATATCCCAGGGTGAGTTCCATGGAGAAGGGTGTGGTGGTGGGGATGGGATAGAGAGGCCTAATCTCTTTAGACAACTCTAAGAAGAAGACTAAAGGAAATGTGCCAACTATGGTGCCTGCCCTTGAGTACAGTCCCTATACTTGCAGACAGATGAGATTTGGGGAAACCGAGACAGGAGACAAGAGGAGATCCCACAATATTATGCTGTTTTTACCTGCTGTTGTGATAACCATGTAACCATGGTCAATTGTGCTCCAAAAGCATTACTAAGTACGTTTACCTAATTTTATTTTATTTTATTTTTATATTTTATTTTTCAACTAACTTTTATTACAGTAAAAGGTCATAACTTTTTGTTTTTGATTTTTGGTTTTTGGGGCCTCACCCAGTAATGCTCAGGGTTTACTTCTGGCTATGCGCTCAGAAATTGCTCCTGGCGTAGGGGACCATATGGGATGCCTTACCGCTCCATACTACCACTTCAGCCCCAAAAGGTCATAACTTTTAATTGACTGTCACTTGTTGGTGTTTATCTCTTTTGTAACTAATTTAAACTCAATCAGAGATCTGTATGAGTAACTGCTCACAGTACAGATCAGGCTTGATATTGTTTGTGGGTTTAGGCAGCTGTCTAGAAGTGTATCCCCAGGGTGAAGCGGCCGCTACTGTATTTCCAAAAAATGAATCAAACTGATGTGATCTCTGGAGACAGCACAGCAGTGGATGCTTACCTTCAAGCAGAACAAAGGAGGAAGCAGCTAAGCAGAGCTGAGGATGAACAGGAAGGCAGAGAAAGATCTGCCAGAGATGGGTGGAGGCCACCTCACCTGGCCTTGGTCCTTGTGGAACCAAGGAAGATCCATCCTGATGCTTAATGGCACTTTTTACGAACAAGACTAGAGTCAGGATTGATTTGTCTTGAAACAACTTAGGCCACTAACTTCTTTTTCTTATTTCTCTTTTTGGGGGAGGCACACTGACTGTGCTCAGGGCTTATTGGTGGTTTTGCACTCAGGGGTCACTACTGGCACAGCTTAGGAGACCATGTAAGATACTGGGGATCAAACCTGGGGTTTGGCCACATGCTAAGCAAGCTTTAACTGTCTTATTCTCTGTTTCCTTCTTATTATAGGTGGTATACTGCTGCTATCTTATATGGTATGTCAGAAATTCTGCAAAGACATGTCCTATGATTTCAACAACAGGACCTATGATCATAAATGCTGTGAAGAAGATTTCTGTAACTATCAGTTCTGAGATCTGATGTTGGCATGTTATTTCCTTACATGCTGCTGGCCCTTGATGTTCTGCCCTTTTCATCCCTGTACCTCCCTACTTGTTATTTTTGCTAGTGCCTCCAGCTTGGTTCCTGCCTAAGCCAGAACTCTCTGAAAAGCTGCCTTTTTTTTTCCATTCTAGGGACTGTTATTACCATACTCTAAGAGCCTTGCTGTCAGAGTCTCAGTTCACAACTTTGGGTATAGTTCAGTCCAGTACAAGCCAGACTATCATGGAACCTTATAATTAAATCAGATAGTTGAAGTGAATTAGAAGTCCATCAACTGAAAATTCACGGTTACAATTTTAAGTTTTCTTTAGTTTCTACCTTCTACTCCCTTTATTGTTTCTGTTTCTTGTGATGCTTGCCAGGGCTTGTTGCTGGGTTGTAGTGCTCATACACACCTGATCATGCTGTGCCCATGGTCCCAAACAGCAGAACCTAGGATGCACTCAAGCATGTGGGGGTGGTGCCAGGGATCAAACTCTTGGCTTCAGTGGCTTCACATTTACAAGACAAGCACTCTACCTCTGAATCATCCCCCAACTCATTTTACCCAAAACTTTAATTCATTGTTACAAGAAACATTTGAAAACAACCCAGATGCCCGACAACACAAGTAGCTAAAGATGAGTAGCTAAAGAAGTTGTGGTACATATAAATTGCGGTACATATACACAATGGAATACTACGCAGTCATCAGGAAAAATGAAGTCATGAAATTTTCCTATACATGAATGGACATGGAAACTATTCTGCTGAGTGAAATAAGACAGAGGGAGAGAATGATCTGTGGAATTTAAGAAAAATAAAAGACATTGTTCCACAAAGACTGACTTCATCATAAGTCCCACCTCAGGATCCGTGCAGATACAGAGACCTCTAGACACAGAGGTCTGAGTGTATCACACAGGACAGGGCAGAAGTCTTCCACACACCACAAAAGCACCACCGGGAAAATAAATGAGCCTGAGCAGAGTCTATAGTTGATCCCATGACAATATACTCCAAGGACGGAGAAACCCCATATTTCTTAGGCCAAGTGAATTCCTCTTTGAATGACCCCAATATTTACTGTGCCAGGGCAGGAGGGAAAAAACAAAAATAAAAAAAGTACAAAACCTCGGTTATTTTTTTTATATATATATTATTTTTTATCTTCATTTTTTATTATTATTATTATTTTTATTTACCTACCTATCTTTGGTAGATTTCTCTGTTTGGGTGTGATTATTGAAATTGTTGTCCCCAGTTATACTTTTTTTTTTTCTCTTCTTTTCTTTCCTTTCTTTATGTGCTATGCCATGTTTCTTATTTCAAGACCATAGCGGTTTTCGTTTTGATTTGTTTTTGTTTGTTTCTTTTTTGTTTTTGTTTTTGTTTGTCTGTTTTTCTTTGTTTTTTTTTTTCACTTGCTTGTTTTTTTGTGGTGCTAATCGATATAGCCGGAATCCTCACTGGATATTTGACACTGCTTTTGGTACGGGGGGAGTGTTTCACCTTCTTTATCTCCTTGATCTCTCAAAGCGTTGATGAGAGCCCCTAGAAGGATTCCGCACATTTGCGGCATATTAGTCTCTTACCCCAGCTTATTTCTTTTCTCTTTTTCAAACAAAACCATGCATCTTGAACTAACTAGTCCTACCTCCAGTTAGAGGGGGAAATAAGGGAGACATCAAGACCAAACAGGTGCAAGACTACTAGGTAGTGGGTCAGATACAGAGGGGACCACATATTCTAGCCGCCCTGAGGGTGAGGGAAGAGGAAATGGGAGGGAGGACAAAAATGGAGGTATAGGTAAAGACAATCTGGTGATGGGAATCCCCCTTGCTTTTATGTAAATATGTACCTAAAATAATATTGTCAACAATATGTAAGCCACGATGATCAAAATAAAAATCATATTAAAAAAAAAAAAGACATTGTTGTAATAATACCCAGAGACAATAGAGATGAGAGCTGGAAGGACCAGATCATGATATGAAGCTTACCACAAAGAGTGTTGAGTGCAGTTAGAGAAATAACTACTCTAACACCTTTCATGACAATTGTAGTGAGTGAGAGAAATAGAATGCGTGTCTCAAAGACAAGCGGGGGGGAGGGGGGGGGGAGGAGGGAGATAATGTTACCTTTGTTACACTGGTGAAGGGAGGGTGTTCTTTTCTATAACTAAAACCCAACTACAAACATATTTGTAATTATAATGCTTAAATAAATATATTATTAAAATAATTGTGCAGCATATTAAAATGTATATATATATATTTAAGGCAAACTGAATTTTAGAAAAACACAAATACTGTAATTTTTTATTTTTTTTGGTTTTTGGGTCACACTGGCAGCAATCAGGGGTTACTCCTGGCTCTACGCTCAGAAATTGCTCCTGGCAAGCTCGGGGGACCATGTGGGATGCCTGGATTCCCACCACCGTCCTTCTGCTTGCAAGGCAAACACTTTACCTCCATGCTATCTCTCCGGCCCCAGTAGATCCATTTTTTGAGTTGAAGTAAATTACTTTATCTTTTTCTTGGGGATGACAGTACCAAGATTCAAACCCAGGGCCCTGCATATGCAAGGAAAATATTTAACTGCCGAGACACATCCCTGGGCTTATTTTAACCATTTAATTAAAATATATTTCAAATATAATAAAAAGTACAAACCTTACTTATATAGCAATTAAAATAGACCATTTGCTTAGTATTATAGCCAGGAGTAATTTCTGTGAGCAGAGTCAGGAGTAAGCCCTTAGCACATTCATTCGGTGCAGCCCCCCCAAACCAAAACATAAAATAGAGTGAATAATAATTTAAGGCCTATTTCTTGTCATTGCAAAGATTATAGTTTTCTTAGAAAAACTGCAGTAGGGATGGGGGTGGGGTGGGGAGGTGGGAGATTTGGGACATTGGTGATGGGAATGTTGCACTGGTGAAGGGGGATGTTCTTTACATGACTGAAACCCAACTACAATCATATTTGTAATCAAGGTGTTTAAATAAAGAT
Organism: Suncus etruscus; assembly: GCF_024139225.1. NCBI lineage: Eukaryota > Metazoa > Chordata > Mammalia > Eulipotyphla > Soricidae > Suncus > Suncus etruscus. The sequence continues at coordinate 24,212,656 of NC_064855.1, forward strand.
ATTAAAAATATATCACCTGGGGATCCTATGGGACCTTGAAAAAAAAAAAAGAAAGAAAAGAAAAACTGCAGTGGAGATCCAAAAACTTTCTTTGAAAGTTCTTTTTGAAAACTGCTCAGAGATTTTTCCTGGCTTGTGCTCAGGGATCACTTCTGTCATGACTTTCTCCATAAAAAAAGACCCTGGGTTCTATCTGAAAAGTTGTTCCTACACTGCATGTTAGGCAACCTTTGATCAACGCTGGTCATGAATCCCAAGCTCCATGCAATTCAAGTTTTTCTCTGATTGATTATCCAGGAAACTCTGAACATTCCACTCAAAATAAAAGCTAAAGACATTTTAAAATACACCCATTTACATTGAAATAAATAAAACCTCATTTATCTAGAAAGAAGTAAAATTCCTGGAGCCAAAGCCATAGTACAGAAGGTAGAGCATTTGCCTTGCACCTGGCCGACCTGGATTTGATCCTAAGGATCCCATAGGGTCCCCGAGAAAAGCCAGCAGTAATTTCTGAGTACAGAGTCAGGAGAAACCCTTAAGTACCACCAAATGTGCCCCCCTCAAAAAAAAAAAAAAAAACAACCAAAACCAAGAAGTAAAATTTCCTATATACCCTGAATCTGAGGAATGCAATGCAAATATTTTGCCTTAATATTTTATATAATATTTTCATAAAATATTCTTACTAGAAAGATCTCACAAAAAAAGAAAGATCTCACATACCAGAATTACTCAATACTGTAATAATATTCTGACTTTTCACTGTGAAATATGCACCCTTATTCTGGTGTTTCATTATCCCTTTGGACAAAGAATATATGGGATAGAATTGGGCAGAAAGATTGAGGAGCTGGGTTTTTGGTTAACCCTCTTTATTTATTTAATTTTGATTATATTTTTCCTTGGCCACACCTGACAGTGCTCAGGAATTATTCCTGGCAGTGCTTGGGGGACCATATAAAGTGCTGGGGATTGACTTGGTTTGGCTGTGTGCAAGGCAAGTGCCCTATTCACTGTACCATCCTTGGCTCCTGGGCTATCCCTTTTTTTTTTTTTTTTTTTTTGGTTTTTGGGTCACACCTGGAGGTGCTCAGGGGCTACTCCTGGCTGTCTGCTCAGAAATAGCTCCTGGCAGGCACAGGGGACCATATGGGACACCGGGATTCGAACCAACCACCTTAGGTTCTGGATCGGCTGCTTGCAAGGCAAACACCACTGTGCTATCTCTCCGGGCAGGCTATCCCATTTTAATGCTAATATCTAAAACTACTTTCTACACTTAACAAGATGCTTTAGCTTTCTGCTTAGCCTTTAATATACTGCCTGCCAAGAGCTTAGTATGAGACCACCCCCACAAACACACACACACACACACACACACACACACACACACACACACACACACACACACACACATTGGCCATGAAGCTAGAGGCCTCCTCTTCTTTCAACACACAACACAGCTGTTCTGGCCTCACTGGGGCCACTGCTCTTCCCACAAGCAAAGCAGCCGTACTGGTCAATATGTTTTTTCCTCTTCATTAGTTCTCAGCCCTCTCTAACTTCTCCTAAGGAATAGAATCTGCGCTGTCTTCTTTCCACCACTGTCTTCTCAACAGCTCTTTCTTCTCCTTGGTGTTCTCTCCTAGATGGGTAGAACTTGAGGATGGGGGTGGGAGGACATGCTGTTCCCTATAGTGCACTAACCAGCCAGAGACACACCTATTCCTATCTCTTCTCTCCACAGAAGTGGGGAAGGAGACTGGATTGAAATCAATGAAGCACTGTAATCAGCCTAGCCCTAGGCAGGTGTGCAAAGCTGCAAGGTAGGGAACCACTGTGAGCATAGGATGCAGGGACCATTAGAATAAAAAACAGATCTACATCCCACCCCAAGGAAGTCACCCATCTTTAGCAATGCCTTGAACTACAACCTCAAGCAAGCACTCCCCCGAGGACTGCTCAGCATCAGAACTGAGAGCTGAATGCTCTGGTCCCAGGTGAGTTAGAGAGAGACCAGGACTTCCTTTAACACAGGGCACTTCGAGAGCCCTCAGACAGGCAGGACAAAGAAGGGGTGGCTAGAGTTCACACAGGTGTCTTCTCCACCACATCTAAGTGCTTTGCTCCTAGGACTGTACAGGTGATCTGTACACCCACTTCACATCCTGGCTCCTTTTAACGGTCAGGGACAACATTGATCGCTTTACCAGCATTCCAGCCTTGGAACGGTACCCTGCTTGCATAGATCTCAGTCCAAAAACTCTTTATCCCTCTGCAACCCAATCAGCCTCCTACACAGCCCATTTGCCCACTTTCACTCTGCTCCTTTGTTAGTTTTGTGGGGTACCTGATGAGCAAATACGTGAAACCTCCCTGCTGGGCAGAGAATCTCCATAGTCCAGTGTCTTTGTTCTTTATGCAGAAACAAGACTGAGTTAAAACTTCCCCAGGGGCCCGGAGAGATAGCATGATGGTAGGGCGTTTGTCTTGCATGCAGAAGGACGGTGGTTTGAATCCCGGCGTCCCATATGGTCCCCCGAGCCTGGCAGGAGCGATTTCTGAGCCTAGAGCCAGGAGTAACCCCTGAGCGGTGCCAGGTGTGACCAAAAACCAAAACAAAAAAGGTCCCAAACAATGTCTTCTCAGTTTTCAGGACTGGTATTCTGTCTGACAGGTGAAAATAGGAAGGAAATAAACTTGAAATCTATACTGATTCCCAGTCACTACTTGTCATTTTCTCAACTTCTAGTCCCTGCCTGGTTTCAAACTTCTCAACATTGTAAAAAATATCACCCGTGGAACAAATAACTCCTTCCAAAGGACACCTCTAACTTTTTCTAGGAGCCTCCATACTGAGGATTTTCCTGGACACGAATGTCATTCGCACACTCAAACTTGGTCAAATGAGATATGCCAATAAACCAAAGGTGCATATCTTGGGATGCAGAGGAAATTTGTGAACCTGTAAAAACCCAGGCAGTTAAGAGTTGAAATACCAACCACACTAATTGTGCCACTGGTAAGAATTGATTGTTTTGTTTTTTTCTTTCACTGCAACATTGAACAAAACAACTGTATTTAAGCTTTAATGTAGCTCCTTCCTAAGACAATTATATTAACACTTTTTTCAAAAATCAGTTTGAGAAAGTGTCTAATTTTCTGAATTAGTGAAAAATAGCATATAATTGCTAACAGCAGGGTCTCTAGTGTTAGAGAGATATTGAATAAATCTTATGGTGCCAATGCAAATTCATTTTCTTTGTTGTTTTTTGTTGTTGTTGTTGCTGTTGTTTTGTTTATTTGGGTCACACCTAGTGGCACTCAGGGTCCTAGTTCTGCACTCAGAAATCATTCCTGGCAGTGCTCAGGGGACAATAAGGGATGCCAGGGTTAGAACCTGGGTCGGCCACGTGCAAGGAAAATGTCCTACCTGCTGTGCTCTGGTCCTGCAAATTTCTTTTGCTTTAAAAAATTTCAATCATTATAAGACCCAATTTCTATAGAGGGGTAATAGAAATTAGAGCAGCACCTCAATTTACATTTTAGAAATATCAGTTAGATGCTGGATATTGCTTGGCACAAAGAAAATGATAAAAAAAAAAAAGTATGTGGTGTGTTCTGGGTCACAGAACAAAAAATGCTGAATTATTATTATTATTTTTTGGTTTTTGGGTCACACCCGGCAGCGCTCAGGGGTTACTCCTGGCTCTAGGCTCAGAAATTGCTCCTGCCAGGCTCGGGGGACCATATGGGATGCTGGGATTCAAACCACCGTCCTTCCACATGCAAGGCAAACACCTTACCTCCATGCTATCTCTCCAGTCCCAATGCTGAATTATTTTACACATACATAAAGAATGATAAAGGAGAAATTTTCATAGTTAAAGAGTTTGTTTTGTGACAGTTATTTTATCTTATGCTTGAGATAGGAGTGATGCCTTTATTAATGTTTTCACCTAACTGAGCAAATTGTCAGAAATGCCATATCTAAAAAGGTATTATAAAGCACTGTTTTCAACACTGACATCTCTGACTAATTTAGTAGTAGGTTATTTAAATTATTTTTCCTTTAATTTTTAAGTTACTGAAATACTCTTTTATTCAGAAAAAAATGAACAAAAATGTCAAATACCTATTGAGACTGTTGCAGGAGACATTTGGTGAAATGGCCTTTATTTTAATATGTCTCTTGCTTTTTAGATTCCCAGGCCACATATGTCTATCTTTTCTTTCAAATCCTCATGAATATTCCAAATAACTGTTTTAAGTTTCCTGTCTGTTAATTCCAGTAACTGAATTTTGCAAGGTTTTTAATAATTATTCTCATAAATTTTCTCCAAAATTTATTTTTATAGGTTTATAAATAAACACATCCCAGAAAAGATATGACTCACATTTTAAAACTGGACACCTGATAATATATTAAAGATCCATATAAGGTGCTTGTTTTTTAGATGGTCAACTCAAATTTAATCCCCCTCATCTCATATGGTCATCAGAGCCCCACCAGGAGTGATTCCTGAGCCAGGAGTATAGTCTGAGACTTGAGTACAGCTAGGCATGACTCAAATAAATAAATATAAATAAAGACATAGGTCTCAGAATTTGGGAAGAGCTTCAGAGTAACTTTACAGTCATGAAGAATGTGAAAGCCTTAGTGAGGCAGAGGAGAAAAGCTCTAGATGCTCCCCAAATTCTTCGTTCAAAACTTAAGAACTAATTGGCGGGCCCGGAGAGATAGCACAGCGGTGTTTGCCTTGCAAGCAGCCCATCCAGGACCTAAGGTGGTTGGTTCGAATCCCGGTGTCCCACATGGTCCCCCGTGCCTGCCAGGAGCTATTTCTGAGTAGACAGCCAGGAGTAACTCCTGAGCACCGCCGGGTGTGGCCCAAAAAAAAAAAAAAAAAAAAAAAAAGAACTAATTGGCTCATCCTGGTCCTTTGCTGCCAGGCTTGTGTGTGGCATATAACTGGGCTGCGCCATCCATAGGATTGTAATAATCTCCTCTGCCTCACTAAGGCTTTCACATTCTTCATGACTGTAAAGGAATCACTCCTGGTGCTGCTAGGTGTGCCCCCCCACCAAAACCAAAAGAAAAATAAAATAAAAGATAGGAAAAGTTTGCTGCTCTAGGCCAATGAGCAAATTTGGAATGGCTCCAACAGTGGGAATATGGAAAACAGTTAAAAGGAGTGAGTTGTCTTTGTGTCCTTTTATGTTTGTTTTTTACTTTGGGGCCACATCCAGTGATGCTCAGAGTTACTCCTGACTCTATGCTCAGGAATTTTTCCTGGCAGTCTTGAGGGAACCATGTGGGATGCTAGGGATAGAACCTGGGTTGGTTGTGCACAAGTCAAATGCCCTACTTACTGGAATAACTCTTCAGACACCGTCCTTTTTTCCTCCTAAGTCTGTTAAGCCCCAGTTGGGAATTCCTCAAGAAACACTCTGTTCTCAGACACTTAAAAAGATAGAAAGGATGCCAAGTACTCATGCAGAAGAGTGACTGGTTTATTTTACATATTTCACAAGGTATAAGTATAGAAGAAAGGCTGGGTGGTACATCACAGAAGGGAATGAGCTGAGTGAATTTATCTCTGGGGATTTTGTTGGCTGGGCCACAGGGATGCTATTCTAACACCAATGCTACTTTTTCCCAGCCTATTTGGTTTACTGTTACTCCCCTCTTCTCTTTCCACCATGTTTAGCTTTCTGTTCCCTAACACCTGGTTATTTATAACTGCATCTCATACAGGACAGTTGGCAATGAGAGTATGCTATGTCTAAATAATCTATAGTTTTCAACCACCATGACATCTGCTTTTTTTTGGGTGGGGGTGCCACACCTGGTGGTGCTCAGGAGTTACTTCTGGCTGTCTGCTCAGAAACAGCTCCTGGCAGGCATGGGGGACCATATGGGACATATGGGATTCAAACCAACCACCTTAGGTCCTGGATCAGCTGCTTGCAAGGCAAACGCCGCTGGACATCTGCTTTTTATTGATATCTGCTCCTTTCTTTAAAGAAAAGAAACTAATTCCCCTGCAGGTATTCATCCCAACATAGTCACCTATGTCAGTTAGAACCTACTGTAATAATTCATGCCACTTGTCTCTCCAATCTTAGTTTTCACAAACTGGAATGCCCTTAATTCCCCATTGCTACTTGTGCCTAACACACACACACCTTTTTTTAACCTGAGATTCCCCTAAGAGCTCTACTAGAGAAAAGTGTGTTTTATCTTTCCAGCAAGTTAAAAAACTAGAGTAAGTGATCATCTACCTACATAACCCATAGGCAAAAAAGAGTGTCAGGAAGTGTCATTACTAATCCACATAGATTCCCAAACCAGAGAGGTGGCTATATAAGTGAGATGTTCACAAAATTCTCATATAAGTTCAAAATTATTTTGACCTAGATCTTAGCCTGTCCATAGAAGAAATAATAATGAATTTGAATCTCTCCTTTATTCATGGCAACACCAGGATAAGAAAACCAATCTTCTGTCAGATGTGAGCAAAGATATTTCCAAAATTTCAGGCTCATTTCATCATGAACATCCCTCTGTTTTTTCCTCCTCTGACTGTTGCTTTTTTTTTCACGAATAGCTTGTTTGATCACTGTAACTGCTGATTAGAAGAGAAGGGTGAATACAGGTTTTGGGGAGTCCAAGAGAGAGGGTAAGTTAAACTCCATCAGGAAGGTTGCAATAGTTTTCATGTTTGCAACAGATGACTTCTGTCCTCTTGTTAAAATTTAAAAAGTTCATGTCCTCACAGTTTGTCATACATGACAATTTTGAAAAATGGTACATACTCCGCCCTAAGGAAGCAAAAGAGAGGGAATCCCACTGTAATTGTTCTATTTATTCTCCCATCACAATCCTATTGAGCTTCTCTTCAGATGCTCATTGGGTAGACCCAAATGAGTTACAAGGGTTAATTACTAATTCTGAGATTGGAGTTTTTCTCTGGCTGTTAAGGGACATCGACCCCTATTTTGAGGAAACGACCATCTCTGTCATCTCCTCTACATACCACTCCACTCACCCAGCCTGGTGGAGAGCAACCACCCTCTTGAAGAGAAGGGGGTAGTTGCTTCCCACTCACTCTGTACCCCACACTACCTCTTACTGTAAGTATGTAAATATTCTCCACAGCACACGACTGTTTATACTTCAGGTCGCAGAACTTCATGCCTCTATAGCATAACCCAAGATGGTAGATGTCACATTCAAAACACATTATGGACTCTGATAAACACAGAAAAAGACATGTCAATGATGCATTCTGGAGAAGGGTTGGGAAAATTAACTTGTACAGATATAAGTCAAAGGTTGTATCAACTTCAAAAGGTCAGAGTCCCTGTAAAAATTATCCCTGAGCCTCATAATAATCCCTTAATAGATGACTTTGTAATAGCAGAGACAAGAGAGCAAAGAAGAGGTCTTTAGCCTCCTTACTCTAGAAAATGGACTGGTCTGGAAGGAGAGAAAACTCAGATATCTTACATGCACTCAACCTCAGTTCTATCTCTGGCATCCCTGAGCACTGCCAGAAATTATTTCTGAATGAATAGCTAGGAGTAACTCTGAGCATAGCTGGGAGTGCCCCCCCCCCAAATGAAAGAAAAAAAACTCGTAAAATTTCATGATAATAATGGATTATAGTACTCTCTGAAAGAGAGGTTTATATCTAGACAAATTTGTGTTTATCAAAGAATGGCCATGGTCATACCTCTTATATGTAAATGAAATGCACCTGTCAAGAGAAGAAAAGTTCTTGTCATAATAATTACACATTAATCTGACTAAGCCCCAAGCCAATTTTGAATGCTTCCCCTCCATCAACATCTGTTCATATGAACAAACAACCAGCCACCCTACTATCTCCAGCTGGACTTACCCTTACATGTGTAGGTCAGAAAGATAATTCCCAGCAGAAATAGAACAGACATCTTGGAACTAGTAGGAAGTGCAAGTGTTCTGTGAAAGGTGCTGGCACCTCTCCTACTGTGATCTGTCCTTGAACTATTCAAGCATATAGCCAATGAAAGCTCAGAACAAAGAGTATCTCAATGTTCCCAGAACCAAGTTACTGAGACTCCTATGCTCCTCTAAGCATTTATCTAAGGTAAATGCTTCTAGATCCTTTGCTCTCCCCTCCCCTCCCTTTCTCTCCCCCTCTTTCTCTCCCTTCCCTCCACTTCTTCCTTTTCTTTTCTCCTCTCTTCTCTCCTGTCCTCTATGTTAGATGGATAATCTTGAGCTCTACAGGTAGTCCTATTTCTCTTCCACAGGTTAGTTTCAGAATTTTTTTAGAAAAGGAATTTGAATACTGTACTTTTTAGATCTCTATACTAAGTTACTCTCCTCATTCTTATCTTTGATTTGCCATTGTCTCATAAAGATGAAAGCACCAGGAACTAGGTTCAGGTATAGTCTGAAATTGGGAAAATATTGGAGTACCCCAGCTGTGATATAGGAAAGAGAAGCATCAAGAAAATGGTGAGCACTGGGGGTACTTATATATAGTTTGCCTTCAGGTACTATTAACAGTTTGACTTGTGTGTGTGTGTGTGTGTGTGTGTGTGTGTGTGTGTGTGTGTGTGTGTGTGTTAGGTCATACTTAACTGTGCTCAGGGATCATTCTCAGCCAAGCTTGGAGAACTATATCTAGTGCCAGGGATCTAAGCTGGTCAGCCACGTGCAAGGCAAGCACCCTATCAGGTATACTATTATTCCAGCCTCTAACAGTATCTCTCTTTATGAAATCATTACCAAACACACAGCAAATGCCAATATTCCGGGGAGAAAAAGAGACCAAATGAAGTAGTATACAAACCAACAGCTTCATAGAGGTTTAAAATGGGTTAAAAGGGCCACAACACATGGAACATGACTATTTATGAGGGCCCTGGGGAACAATATTCTAATTTGCCAGCCTGACCAGGTTAGACTTTTATGGAGAAGGGATGAAAAGGACTTTGATGGCTGACCAGGAATTAGCACGGAGTAGATGCAAGGTCTTGAAGAACAGCAAACATCAAAATACAGAAGTCTAACAACATGAACAAGCTGTAATGGAAGCAGGTGGCATGGTTGTTGAGGCTGGTGAGAACAAGAGTGACCATGAAACTCAGCACACAGAGTGACATCTTATTAAGGTGATAGTATCTGAGAAAGTGATCCAAGTGAACAGCATGTGAGTCATGATGCTTAGATGGCTTGGTCTTGAACATGCAGGATTAAATTTCTTGCCACTGTTGGAAAATAGAAACATGTTCAAGAGTTCTTATCCTTAAGATAGAAGAATCGGGGCCGAGAGATAGCATGGATAGCAAGGCATTTGCCTTGCATTCAGAAGGTCGGTGGTTGGAATCCCGGCGTCCCATACGGTCCCCTGAGCCTGCCAGGAACGACTTCTGAGCATAGAGTCAGGAGTAACCCCTGAGCCCTGCTGGGTGTGATCCCCCAAAACAAAACAAAACAAAACAAAAAAAGATTGAAGAATAGAAAAAAAAAAAAACACCTCATTCCTTTATGCTGATACTGAGTTCTAAAATGATCATTTCCATTAAATTGAACTTAAGTTTCTCACACAGAGCAGCTCAACTCTTGGCTCTATTGCTTGGCAGCTACAGTTGAGGGAGTTATGGATGTTGAGAATGATTTTTGTATTAAAGGATTAAATTCAGAATTCTACAATTATTCTTCAAACAAGGAGGTTTTAGGGATGCCAATACTGTGCAGTTGGAAATCTGTGTAGATTTCTGACTACTAATAGCTAATGACTAGAAATCTTAGCAAGAACATAAGAAGTTGGGGCCGAAGAGATAGCATGGAGATTAGGCGTTTGCCTTTCATGCAGTAGGTCGGTGGTTCGAATCTTGGCATCCCATATGGTCCCCTGAGCCTGCCAGGAGAGATTTCTGAGCATACAGTCAGGAGTAACCCCTGAGCGCTGCCGGATGTGACTCAAAAACAAAAACAAAAAAAAATGAACATAAGTAGTTGACTAAAACCTACATTATTTGTTGTATTAAGATAATCATGAGGGACCGGAGAGATAGCATGGAGGTAAGGCGTTTGCCTTTCGTGCAGGAGGTCATCGGTTCGAATACCGGCGTCCCATATGGTCCCCCGTGCCTGCCAGGAGCAATTTCTGAGCCTGGAGCCAGGAATAACCCCTGAGCACTGCCGGGTGTGATCCAAAAACCACAAAAAAAAAAAAAAAAAAAAAAAAAAAGAAAAGATAATCATGAGGGATAAAAGTTCATTTATGGGTGTCAGAGCAGCGGCATAATTGGTAGGGCATTTGCCTTGCACGTGCTGACCTAGGACGAACCATAGTTCAATCCCCCAGCGTCCCATATGGTCCCCCAAGCCAGGAGCAATTTCTGAGCGCATAGCCAGGAGTAATCCCTTAGCATCATTGGGTGTGACCCAAAAACCAAAAAAAAAATTTTTTTTTTCATAGTTGTGTCAGCCCAGTAGTATCACTGGAAATCAGATGAGAAAGTTCCATAGTAATTTACCAAGCACTGTAAGCCTAACCAGTAACACAGAAGGCTCAAATAGCATCAACTGCAGCCTAGTAAATCCTCAGACATTGTTTTTTGTAACGCTATGGAGAGATAGAACAATTATTTCAAATTGACTCTGATTTAAGCTTTGATAATTCCATTTGCCTTTGTGCTGTAACAAATTAATATGAAAGAAATTTGATTGTGTCTACAAGGGGACAGAGAAAATGAGGAGGGAAAATGCAGACACTGGAAAAGGCCATACTGGTGGTGGGATTGGTGTTTGAACATTTAATGTTGTAACAACTTTATTATGTATAACATGGTAAATCTTGAGATTATATTAAAAAAATTTTAAGGAAAAGTTGTGATACAAAAGAAAACTAAAGACTAGATATATAATAGTATTAAGGAAATATATATTTCAAATAACTGTATTGTGGTTGTACTTTTTAAGTCCTTTATTTGGGGCTAAAGGGATAGCACAGTGATAGGGCATTTGCCTTGCATGTGGTCGATACAAGATAGATCAGCATTCGATCCTCAACATCTCATATGGTCCCAAGCCTGCCAGGAGTCATTTCTGAGTGCAGGCCCAGGAGTAAACCCTGAGTACTGCCAGATGTGGTACAAAAACCAAAAACAAAAACAAAGAAAGTCCTTTATTTTATAGAAACATTACATAATTATATATACATATATATATTTTTTGCTTTGTTTTTGGGCCTCACCTGGTAGTGCTCAGGATTATTACTCCTGGTTCTGTGGTCAGAAGTTCTAATGTCCATGCTTGGGGGACCATATAGTATGCTGGGCAATGAACCCAGTTTGGCTGTCTGCAAGGTTCTACCCACGGTACTATCATTCTGACCACAAATTTCAGATACTCGATGTCTGCTGAAAAATAATGTAAGAGACTTGTGGCTAATCATACATAGGTAACAAGACAAGACTCCATAATTCTCTCTGGGCTCTAAGTTAGGAGAGTATCATGAGCTTTTATTATATACAGGTTTGTTGGGGGAGTCTTTAGTTTTTATTAATGAGAAGGGAAAATGGGGGCCCTGGAGAAGGCCATACTGGTGGTGGGATTGGTGTTTGAACATTTAATTATTTTTAGAGAAAACTTTCATATTCTGCATTTTACAAGTTTGGGCTAATTTAAGTTTTCATGACTAAATTTCAGAGATTTCAGGGGGTCATGACAATGATTAAAATCTAGTTTAAGGGCTGGATAGATAGTATATAGCAGGTAGGGTACTTACCCTGAACATTACCAATCTGGGTTCACTCCAGCACCACATATGGTCCCTGGAGCCTTCAGGAATAATTCCTGAGCATACAGCCAGGAGTAAATCACAGGATCAGCTGCCTACCTTACCCCCCAAAAAGATACATTAAAATAAATTAAATCAGGTCTAGATACATTTGGAGGATGGGCCGGAGCGGTGGTGCAAGTGGTAGGGCATCTGCCTTGCACACGTTAACCTAGGATGAACTGTGGTTCGATCCCCTGATGTCCCATATGGTCCCCTGAGCCAGGAACAATTTCTTTTTTTTTTTTTTTTTTTTTTTTGTGGTTTTTTTGAGTCACACCCGGCAGTGCTCAGGGGTTTTTCCTGGCTCCGTGCTCAGAAATTGCTCCTGGCATGCACGGGGGACCATATGGGACGCCGGGATTTGAACCGATGACCTTCTGCCTTACCTCCATGCTATCTCTCCGGCCCCGCCAGGAACAATTTCTGAGCACATAGCCAAGAGTAATCCCTGAGTGTCACCGGGTGTGACTCAAAAAAAAAAATTGGATGAAGTGAACTACCAAAACACAAGGTTAAGCTTACTACAAGATAATAAATATGACAGGAGACAGATTCTTTAAGTTGTTGCATAGAATAAAGGCTTTTAAAGATAAAATTTTAATGTAAGGGATAAGAAATTCATCAGAATGTGTATCTGCAAAGTGTTTTGAGTGAGTCAAGCAATAGAGAAGAAAAATTACAGTATCTTCCTTAGAAACAAGTTTAGGGGCTGGAGACATAAAACAGTGGTTGCATAGCCTTGCAAGGGTGGCAGACCCACAGTCAAGCTGGGTTTGATCCCCAGCACCCCATGTGATTCCCCGAGCCTGCCAGGTGTGATTGGGTCCAAAAACCCAACCAACCCACCCCTACCCCAAGAAACAAATCTAAGGGACTGATTGATCATTCAGTGCCAAAGAAAAAGTCATGAGGTCAAAGATGGTCACAGCTGAAATGAGATATTTGTCCTTGAGAACAGAAAACAACCGTGTCCACTAGAGATGTGTCTAGATGTGTTTCTGCTCTGAGACAGAAGGATAGGGTCATTCAAATTGGCACAAATTGTGATTCTCAGCTTATTCTGTTTCTCCCCATTCCCCCTGCTCCAAAGTGCCTTAGAGGCAGAGCAAAAGTCTGATATAGGGGCCAGAGAGAGAGAGCTTGGAGGTTAGGCGTTTGCCTTGCATGCAGAAGGATTGTGGTTCGAATCCCAGCATCCCATATGGTCCCCGAGCCTGCCAGGAGTGATTTCTGAGCATAGAGCCAGGAGTGACCCCTGAGCACTGTTGGGAGTGACCCCAAAACAAAAACAAAACAAAACAAAAAGTCTGATATACAGAAGGAAATGTGAGATCCAAGTTTTTGAAGAGAATATTAGACGTTGCTTTCTCCCCCACAAACCTAGTCCTGGATGTAACAGTAGGAAACTAAAGTCAGTGACCGGTCCCTGTCTGTTTTTTCTTGGGGGGGTTGGGGTGGGGATGGGGGACACCATGCTTAGAACTAGGAGCCAGGCCAGTGATAAGGATGTTGAATTGGGGGTCTCCTCTTTCTTAGGCCTCCACCTCAGGAATTATCGAATTGCTGGCAGTTTAGTGAAGATACACCCCACCCCTCTCCCTTTCGGTCACACCAGGGGGTTGAGGTGGGTGGACAGGCTATGAGGGGCCACAAGGGGCTTCCCAGAGGTAAAACTCACACTCCAGTCCTTGGAGCCATCGATTGGCTCGCCCAGCCAGAATTAGGATTTTAGAGCAAGACTGTGCAGAGCTGAAGCCTAGTAAGTCTCTAGCAGTCTCTCAAGAAGCCTGAGGCCTAACAGTCTCTAGAAGTCTTTCTAGAGGCCTGAACAAGGATGCAAGGATGCAGCCTGCCTTTACTAAGGTCAATCTAAAAGGTCATGCTCACATCACTAAGGGAGGCACTGTGACAAGCCAAAGAGAACACCTGACGCCAGCAACCTTGGAAGAAAAACATATTTTAGACAGGGCATATTCTAGACACATCCAAGCCAAAGGAAACACTGATGACAGTAACCTTGGGAGAAAAAACATATTTTAGACAGAACATATTCTAAACGTATCCCATGGGTTGGGAGAAGCAATTTTTGTTATCTATGTAGCCAGGTACTAGGGGGGAGTTAGTTATGTTAGGGGATCATTGTTAATTATGTAGCTGGACGACCTGAGGAATCATGGGGACAAAAACTTACGCTGTTATCTGTGTAACCAAAGGCCTTGAGAAGTTTGCTCAGACAAAATGTTTGCTCTATACTTCTTTTTACTTCTCTTTGTTTGCCACTCCTGCCATGTATGATATATGATGAATGATCTGCCCTCTTTACAATAAACCATTTTCTTTGTGTGTCTTGTGCGCTCTTTGTATGTTCTAAACCCATACTCCTTCCACATGTGTGGTGTCCCTGCAGGGGCAGGGAGGCCACACAAGACGACATGACATGAAGGAGGCAGGACAGGCAAGGAGGGACAGAGACCGACTCCACAGAGATGGAGGGGGCGTCACTCTGCCCCTTCCGAAGCCCAGTGACCTCGCAGTGAGGTATTCAGGGTCCTCTCATCCCCCCTCAAAGTTATTTTTTTATTTTATATATATTGTTTTGAGTCACACCCGACAGGATCAGGAGCTACTCTTGGCTCTACGCTCCTGGCAGGCTCAGGGGACCATATGGGATGCCAGGATTCGAACCACCGTCCTTCTGCATGCAAGACAAACACCTTACCTCCATGCCATCTCTCCGCCCCCCTCCCCGCCCCACAGGTTAACTGGCCGAATCCCGGGCTACTTCCCGCCCGCAGAAGTGGACGGGCCAAAGGGAATATACACCAATCAAAATCTACCATTGTGACACGCATCATCCTCTAGACCAATAGGAGGGCCGGTGGGTGGGGCCGAGGGATCTGTTTGGTGCTTGGGATTTAAATCTCCGCCGCCCGACAGTTAACGACACTCGGCGCCGCGTGCGGTCTGCGCCTGCGCTCTTCTGCGCGGAGCTGGGGCTGCGGCTCGGAGCTGGCTAGCGTCTGGCCTGTTGTTGGGCGAGGGGAGCCGAGCCGACCTCGCCGGGCCGGTAAGCGGGCTGAGGGTGGATGGCTCGGCACGCTGGGTCGGTGGAGGAGAAGAGCTCGGGTTCTGAATTGCAATTCCTCTGGGCGCGCGGCGTCCTCAGCCTCTCGGCGTTCCTGCTGCACCCCAAATACTGTGTAAATACTCTTAAATGCTGCACCCCAAATATTGTGTAAATATGCTTAAATGCTGCACCCCAAATACTGTGTAAATACTGCTTAAATGCTGCACCCCAAATACTGTGTAAATACTCTTAAATGCTGCACCCCAAATATTGTGTAAATATGCTTAAATGCTGCACCCCAAAATCTGTGTAAATACTGCTTAAATGCTGCACCCCAAATACTGTGTAAATACTCTTAAATGCTGCACCCCAAATACTGTGTAAATACTGCTTAAATGATGCACCTCAAATACTGTAAATACTACTTAAATCCTGCACCCCAAATACTGCTTAATGCCGCACCCCTTGAGTGCTCGAACCCCCCCCCCCCCCAGGAGGCTTCAGTGGAGCCATTGCCCCTGGGATTATTGTTGTACAGAGCCAGGGCGCTAAGGCGAAAGGCGCCCCCTCAGTGGCCTCCTCGGGGAGACCCTAAGAGCTTGCCTCCCTGCAGGCTGGAGTCTTTGTTGTCAAATGAGATGTTTTTCCTTCTTGGTTACGCCCACCCCCCCTTTTTTTTTTTTTTTAAAGAAAACTTCTTTTGTTCTGTTGTTTAGGTGCTTGAAATCGCAAAGCCCAGTTGGAGGAACTGAGTTCTTGACACCTGACCCAGTTTAAAAATCCTTGCACAGGCTTCGCCCCCACCCAGTTGCAGTCTAACCCACATCTGGGCTCCGGTGCTTTTGCTTCTAGCTTCTCCCTAAGAGTAATGATGATCGACTTTAAAATGGTTAAGAGGGCCGGAGTGATGATTGCACAGTGGTAGGGCGTTTGCCTCTGCACATCGACTACCCTGGACGGACCTGGGTTCGAATCCCATAATGGTCCCCCGGGCCTGTCAAGAGCGATTTCAGGGCGCAGAGCTAGCACTAACCCGAGCTCCGGCGGGTGTGGTCCCAAAACAAAACAAAAAACATAAAAAAAAAAAATGGGTAAGAACTTGACGGGCTGTAGTAAAGTTAATATTTTAATATTTCCAAACACTTATCTCGATACCTTCAAGAAGAAATAAATGGGAGTGTGCCACAATTTAAATGCCGTGTTAACCATTCAAGCCAATCCCATTTAAAAAACAAAACAAGGGCCCGGAGAGATAGCACAGTGGTGTTTGCCTTGCAAGCAGCCGATCCAGGACCAAAGGTGGTTGGTTCAAATCCCGGTGTCCCATATGGTCCCCCGTGCCTGCCAGGAGCTATTTCTGAGCAGACAGCCAGGAGTAATCCCTGAGCATAGCCGGGTGTGGCCCCAAAACCAAAAAAAAACAAAACAAAACAAAACCTTGGTTTTAAGTGTTGTGAACCTTCCTTGCTTCGTCTCTGACCTTACTTTAATAGGAAGTTTTGTGTATTACAGTGAATTTTTAAATTATTTACTACTCACAAAATAGGGCTCCTACCCTCTGTAGTATCTCTTCATCCCCTGGGTATGACTTTTGAGTATGTTTTATGTATGCATTACCTATTTAGAGTTGATATTTTGTTCGTTTGTTTTTGGGCCAACTCCTGGTGACGCTCAGGGGTTACCCCTGACAATGCACTCAGAAATCACTCCTGGCTTTTGGGGGACCACATGGGATGCTGGGGATCGAACCGAGGTTCATCCTGGGTCAGCCGTATGCAAGGCAAACTCCCTACTGCTCTGGCCCCAGGAGAGTTGATATTTTAAATATATTTTTGGCCAGAGTGATAGTACAGGATGGGCAGGATGTTTGACTTGCACTGGCCCACCCACGTTTGATTCCCTGGCACCCAAGATGCCAGGCACCACCAGAGTCAGGAGTAAGCCCTGAGCATCACCAGGTATGGCCCCCAAACCAAAAGACGAATAAGTGAATTTTGGGGTTTTGGGCCACAACCTGAAAGGCTCAGGGATCACTTCTGGGGGGAGGGGTGTGTTGTTTTGGAGACTGAAATCTATGTTTATGCATGCAAGGAAGTGGGAAGTGTCCTTCCCACTGTACTATATCTCTGGTCCTAATAAGTGATTTCTTACTTTTTAACTGGAAAACTAAATTCCAGTCAAGGTACATTGGAACAAGGTAGAGAGTTGAATTCTTCAGTTTGTCCTTAAACGTGTGAGTATATTCTAAATGTGTATTCACTGTGCTCAGCGATTTATTTTTGGGTCACAGCTAAGCAATGCTCAAAGCTTACTTCTGGTTCAGAAATTACTCCTAGTGGTACTTTGGGGACTATATGGGATGCTGGGAATTGAACCTAGATCTGCACAAACAAGGCGAACACCCTACCTACTGTCCAATCATCCCTCCACAATTGTGGCTTTTAAATTTTCAGAAAAATTCTTCAGTATCCTCTCTAAATTAAAACTTAAAATTTGGGCCCGGAGGGGCCGGACGGTGGCGATAGAGGTAAGGTGCCTGCCTTGCCTGCGCTAGCCTTGGATGGACAGCGGTTCCCCGGTGTCCCATATGGTCCCTCAAGCCAGGAACGACTTCTGAGAGCATAGCCAGGAGTAACCCCTGAGCATCACCGGGTGTGGCCCAAAAAACAAACAAACAAAAAAAAAATTTGGGGCCCGGAGAGATAGCACAGCGGCGTTTGCCTTGCAAGCAGCCGATCCAGGACCACAGGTGGTTGGTTCGAATCCCGGTGTCTCATATGGTCCCCCGTGCCTGCCAGGAGCTATTTCTGAGCAGACAGCCAGGAGTAACTCCTGAGCACCGCGGGGTGTGGGCCCCCCCCCAAAAAAAAAACCTTAAAATTTGGGTCTCCTGTTTTTCTTTTCATTTTTACAAATAAAACTAAACTGTGGGGCTGGAGAGATAGTACATTGAGTACTGGGATTTGGCCATACCCAGCAATGATTAAGTATCTGTTACTCCTGATTTGGGTTACTATGAGGTACCAGGAATCAGACTTCATGCAAAGCATGTGTTCAGCACTTTAAGCTACTATTCTAGTCCTAAGAACTTTAAATTTTATTTTTGTACAACCCCTAAACCCTCCTTGGTGCTCAGGAGCTGTGCTTGGAGGTTATTCTTGAAGCTCGGAGGACTGTGCACTGTACTGAACCTGGTTTGCATTTAAATCATACTCTCAAACTCTTGAGCCATAAATGCAAACTTAATAAAAATAAGCTACTGGTCAATTGTTTAAGAAATTCTCTAAATGTCTTTATTTAGATACAGAATTTATCTAAATTACCGAAATAGAAAAAAATGTCTGTAGCTCTCTACCACTAGCAGTTGCCTGCTAGTGAATTCTCTGTGATTAACTGATGCTTTTAACTTCTGTTTCAACACAGGCTCTTTTTGTTGGTTTCTCCAAAATTGTATTTTCTTCCCCTAGAGTCTCTTCGCAGTCCCTCTTGGCTTTTGCCTCTTCATAAAATAAATGTGGGTGCTCTATACGCCCCCTTTGTACAAAATGCTGGATCCGGGATTCTAATCCTTGGCATTTAGGACGCTCCATTAGGGGTTTGTATGTGCGCATTTTCACTCCTTCTACAAATGCACTGGTCTGTTTTATGACAGGGGGTGTAATACTTCTCCATTCTACTTCTCCGTCCATCTTTGGTCCTGTAACATACACAATCATTACTTTACCCTGACAGAATTACCACCAAACTTAAAAAAAAAAATCCCCAAACTGAACTTTATATAATGTTAGTTCTGGCCTCTAGTTTTACTCTTGATTTCCTTGTCATACCTGTCCCACAGGATACTGCAACCGACTCCAGTCCTTGTAGCATACTGTACAACATGTGAGTTTTAACAGCGTGACTGGCCCATAGTTGTTGTAGGTGGGTAACATTGAACTCCTGAACCTCCTGGTCATAGATCCACTTGATGTTTTCAAACTTACAGTCATATAAGACTAGAGGGAATTCTACAGCCATACTATAAAGATAAGAACAATATAAGAAGTCATACCAGGGCTGGAGCAATAGTACAATGGGTAAGGCGTTTGCCTTGTACGTGACTGACCCAGGTTTGATCCCTGGCATCTCATTTGGTCCCAAGCCTACCAGGAGTGATTCCTGAGTAGAGTCAGAAAGTAACCCCTAAGGGGCTGGGGCGGTGGTGCAGTGGTAGAGCATTGGCCTTGCATGTGACTGACCTAGGACTGACCTCAGTTTGATCCCCCGGTGTCCCATAGGCCCCTCAAGCCAGGAGCAATTTCTGAGCCCCTAGCCAGGAGAACCCCCTGAGTGTCACCAGGTGTGACCCAAAAACAAAACAAAACAAACAAAAAAGGTAACCCCTGAACATTGCCAGTTATGGCCCAAAACCAAAAGGATAAAAAAACCATAATTAACAGTTCTTTAAAAATATTTTGTCAATATTGAGTATGTTAGCTAAAGAGATACATGGACCATCTCTAACCTAGTTGGAAGCCATGCAAGAGTTTCTACTTTAGAATAACAAGTCACCTAAAATGAGCTCACTTGGCTTTACTGTATTGTTATAGAAAGCAAGCCAGGGACAGGAGAGAGTACAGAGGTAGGTGCTCTTTAAGGTTACTTGCCGTATTGGTGGCCAACCCCCACTTGATGTTGGCACTACATATGGTCCCGCCAGGTGTGGCACCAAAACCAAAAAGGAAAAGAAGGCCATCTGTTGATGTTTTTCTTGTGGTCTATTTTGTATGGAATGAATTATTTGTTCCATCTGATGTCATTCTTCTCTCAGAAAATGACTTTCTGCCTTTCCCACTACTTGAAAAATCGTAAACTAGTAAAAACCTAAAGGGCACAACTTCTGTAATACAAGAAAGACAAGATTTACTATGAATAATTTGTTCCCTCTTTAAATTCACCAGAACCACAATGCAATTTCTGGGGACGGTTATAAAAATGAATGTTATGGGTGCCTGAATGATAGCACCAAGGTAGGACATTTGTCTTACAAGTGGCTGACCCAGGACAGGCCTGGGTTCAATCCCTGCATCCCAAGCCTGCCAGGAGTAACCCCTGAGCACTGCCAGGTGTGGCCTTCCCCCTACCCCCCAAAAAGGGGAAAGAGATCTATTTTTAAGAGACTTAGTCCAACACTCGTTTTCTTTCCTTGTGGAATGAACAATGAGAAAAGAAAATTGAGAAACTCACTATGTTTTTAAATTTCCTTCCTTGCTATTCCCTTTACTGTTGTTGGTATGTGATTGCACATAAGCCTGCTTGTGACTTACTGAGGTTTGCATTCTTTTGTTTGTTTGGTTTTGGGGCCACACCTGGTATTGCTCAGGTAACAGGTTTGATGTTGCTCAGGGGACCACAGACAGTGCTAGGATAGAATCCAGTTGGCTGCATGCAAGGTACCACCTTATCTGCTATATTTATTTGTCTGGCCTTGAGGTTTGCATTCTGAATGAGGAACATATGATCTTTTGTGTTTATTTGCAGTGGTTACACTTGTTGTCACATCTGTTTGTGATAAGGATACACGCATGGCAGCAAGACAACCAGAAATAACTTGTGGCCATAGTGGATCCGAGCAGAACCTCAAGGGTCATACTTGGCACCAAATGGCTCTATTTACAAGGCGAATGTTCTTAACACTCTACAAACTAGATGTAAAGTTTCATGAGAATCACTGTTAGTTACTTAAATAGTTGTGGAGAGAGGAAGAAATGTGTATTTCACTAGTCATTATAGAATATATTAAAAAAATTCTAAGGGTAATAACTTAGAATTAACTTTTGGTTTGATTTTGCCCCCTCCCCCCCCCTTTTTTAAAACTTACCTGTATTGAGGTTTCTGGGGATTTTTTCTTATATTCAGCAGCTCATCAATAATGTCTGGCTTCTCCAATCCTTGGCCAATCAGAAAGAGAATAGCCATCATACAGCGGACTTGATGATAAAGGAATGCCTGGCCAATCACTTCAAACTGACATATCTGGAAAGGTTCTTGCTGTATCTCATCACCCAGGCTGTGGCCTAGGAGCTGAACTTGAGCAGACAGAATAGTCCTCTGAAAATTTATCACTCCATTGGCTACATCCATCTTACACAAGTTTCTAAAATCGTGTGTGCCAACATACTTCTGAGCAGCACAATTCATGGTTCCAATGTCTAAATCAGCACGTGGGAAAAAATAGCGGTAAGTCCGCTCAAGACAGCTGAATCTAGCACTGAAACTTGGGTCTACAGGGGCCCAGGCTAGTACCCAGATGTCTGGAGGGAGCACCCGGTTGAGAATGTGGGTATAGCGGATCTCTTTAGCAGCATCACTGACTTCATCTTTCAGATTAGAATTCTCTGTATCCCTGCTCTGTGGAAAGTGAGAACGAAGGTCAAGAGAAATTACCTGTGGAAATAGAGACCATGTTTTAGAAATGTAATGATCCAAATCTGTACACCTAGTGTACTCCCTGTGTGGAAAACCTGGTTACTGATCCTTACCTGCCCAAAGGCACTAACGCCTTTGTCTGTTCGTCCACACCGGTGATAGTTGGAGGTCTGTCTGCTTTCAACAAGTCGGGTCTTGGTTAGAGCCTCAAATAGCTTCTCTTCAATGGTATTGCTTGTATTTTCCTGACTGGCAAAGCCATGGTACCCCCAGCCCAGATAGGCGATTTTTAGGGCTATATGCCTCCGACCATAAGCACTGAAATCAAATGCACGCTTGGCTTTTCCAGTTCTTGAAAAACTTTCTCTAACCTTTGAGTCTTTGTTACTGGCTTGTTCTCTTTTAAGTCTTTCTACCTCCTGTTCCAGTTCTTGAATTCTTTTTTGGAGTTTCTCAGTATGGGTTCTGTCTATGTCATTTTCAGCCATAGTAACACAACCACAGGTGTAAAGTAGTCTTCTAGATCGGCTCTACCTAAAAAGACAGTAGAAAGATTTTAAAAAGCTGATGGAATTTTTTTTTTTAGTGATATCAATATTATTCCATTGTGTCCAAATAGTATTTAATACTTGGTTTAATGCTAAAGGACTTTGGCTTCTGCCCAGATACAAAAAGCATTTACTTTATTTTGGACTGAATATCTCCTTGTCCTTTCCTTTCTCCCATCCTTCCTGGTCAGCTTAAAGGAAGAAAAAAAAACAAAAAAACAAAAAAACACCAACAACGAAAAAACTCCAGTAAGCACTTTTGGTTTTGTGGGGATCATAAAAGTGTGAGAAAGTCGTGCTAAGGATTAAACCAGACATATACTCCAGCCCTTTACCTTATTCCTAGTCCCTTCAGCAAGTACTGCTATGGATTTTTTTTTTTTTTTTTTTGAGTAATTAGAATTGAGGCAAACAGTGCTGGAGGTCACTAAGGCTGTATCCCCAGCAGGGCTCAGGGGGCTGTGTAGAGCTAGGTATGAAACCCAGGGTCTCATGGATACAAGGCATGTGTTTTAGCAAAAATCTGAGCTATCTCCTGCCCCCATGAAATCTTTTTTTTTCCAACCCTCCACCACCATGAAATCTTTCCATATGAAACATATTTGTCCACTCTTGAGCTTCTGATACTTTACAATGTTTTAAGCAAAATCTGTGGCATATATACTATTAATATTTGATTCTATTTACAGAGGCTAGCCTGACTGAAGAAAGTTGTCACTGATAACTTCATATTGGAAGTAGAACCCGGACACAAGACTTCCACATAAACAGTTTCTGATGGCAGAAAGAAGGTAATTAACATTGTGATCCTTAAAAAAAAATCCATCTACATTGATGAAAGATCCTCCACACTTAGTCTAGATGAGGTCATTTAGATGTCAGTGCTAAAATTCCTGCTATTTTTCAATAATGGAGGTTAGTAGTATGTTGATAAACTTGGAACAGTGGAAAACAATCCATAATGGTTTTCATAATCCATAATAATTAATTCTTAGGGATGATCATCTACACAGTGCTCTAAGGCTCTCAACTTAATAGCTGATTGAGTCTTCCTCCCCCTTTCCACTTTACCTATAGCAGATGAAATGTTTAAATGTAATTATTAAAACCAGAAGAAGAAAACATTGAATAAATTTCTCTTTTTCTTTTTGGGCCATACCTGCATCTGGCATAGCTCAGGGATTATTCTGGTGGGAATCCGGGTATTCCCATGGGGTGATGTGTTCAAATCTGGGTGGGCCACATTCTTTTAAAATTTTGGAACGGGAAAAGGAATGTCCTAAGTGAGGCACTGTAGCCAGAAAATATAGAAAATAGGGCCGGAGCGATAGCATAGCAATAACGCGTTTGCTTGCAAGCAGCCGACTCAGGACCAAAGGTGGTTCAAATCCCAGCATCCCATATGGTCCACATGCCTGCCAGGAGCGATTTCTGAGCAGATAGCCAGGAGTCACCACTGAATGCCGCTGGGTGTGGCCCAAAAACAAAACAAAAGAAAAATATATAACTACATAAAAATAAAAATGTTTATCCACAAAATTAAGGCAGAAGGCAAGTTCCAAACTAAAGAGGCAAACTTACGGTATTGCCAAAGCAATAGCACATTTGCCTTGCATTCAGTTGACTTGGGACAGACCCCAGTTCAATCTCCAGTATCCCATGTGGTCCCCTGAGCCTGCTAGGATTTCTGAATGCAGAGCCAGAGTAACCCCTGAGCACTGCCAGGTGCGGCCCCCAAACCAGCCAACCAATAAAGAGATCAAATTCACTTTCAAGTGTTTCATAATTCAATCTTTTTGTGTTTTTGTTTTTTTTTTTTTGCAAGGCAAGCACCTTATCAAAACCCTGTCTCTTCATTGGGAATATATTCAGTATCAAAAGTGGATACACAAAATTGTAACTTTTGATTCATCTCTCATTTATGGATATTTAACACATACATATGTTGGTGCAGGTATCTAAAAATAAGACATTCCATTCAATATATATAACATTAAATTTTAACAATAGGATATACACTGAAATTATCAATCAGATTGGCTAGATTATGTCTTATCCATACAGTTTTTTGGTTTGTTTTTAATTCTGTTGGTTTTGTTTTGTTTTGTTTTTGGGTAACACGCCATGGTGCTCAGGGGTTACTCCTGGCTCTGCGCTCAGAAATCACTCCTGGCAGGCATGGGGACCGTATGGGATACGAGGATTTGAACCACTGTCCATCCTGGGTCAGCTGTGTGCAAGGCAAACACCCTATCACTGTGCTAACTCTCTGGCCTGATTCTGTGGGTTAATAAGGAATCTGAATGAAATAGGCTTGCTCATTCTGACAGATAGGTTACTGAGATAATCTTTAAGGTTCAGAAGAGTTGTATAATATGCTCCTTTATCATAGTTTAATTAATACAGAAAATTACTATAACAAACTGCATTTTAAGTTAAAAATGGGAATGGCGGGGCCGGAGAGATAGCATGGAGGTAAGGCATTTGCCTTTCATGCAGAAGGTCATCGATTGGAATCCCGGCGTCCCATATGGTCCCCTGTGCCTGCCAGGAGCAATTTCTGAGCATGGAGCCAGAGTAACCCCTGAGCACTGCCAGGTGTGACCCAAAAGCCACAAAAAAAAAAAAAAAAAAAAAAAAAGGGAATGGCAATCTACAGTAAAACTTCATGTGCAAGTAATAATATAGTTTTTTGTTTTGTTTTGTTTGCCATTGGGCCACATGCAGTGGTGCTCAGAGGTTATTCCTGGCTCTGAGCTCAGAAATTGCCCTGGCAATTTCTTGGGGGACCATATGGGATGCTGGGATAGAACCCAGGTTGACTGCGTGCAAGGCAAACGCCCTACTGCTGTGCTATCTCTCCGGCCCCACAAAATAGTTTTGTTTTTTGGTTTTTGGGCCACACCCGGTGACGCTCGAGTTACTCCTGGCTGTGTGCTCAGAATTGCCCTGGCTTGGACCATATGGGATGCCAGGAGACTGAACCACGGTCAATCCTAGGTTTGTGTACGCAAGGCAGACACCTTATCGCTTGCGCCACTGCTTTGGTCCCAATACAGTATTTTAAAGAAAGACACATGCATAATGGGCAGGAGAATAAATTATCTTAGCTTCAACTTGAAAACAAGAATGGGGTTGGTTATCTGACTAGTTGAACAGGTACTAAAAATTAGTGACAGTGTATTGAGATAAACAGATTTTGCTAAACAACTTTAAATGAAAAATTACTTAAATATAAAGTGTTTGCATACATATATAGTTTGTTGTGGGTATGAGAGCAAATACTAATGTTAAATTGCTTTAGGTTAAGTCTTGTTTTCTTTTGGGTCACACCTGGCAGCTCTCAGGGGTTTCTCCTGGGTCTGTGCTCAGAAATCGCTCCTGGCAGGCTCAGGGGACCATATGGGATGCCGGGATTTGAACCACCGTCCATCTGCATGCAAGGCAAACACTCTACCTTTATGCTATCTCTCCAGCCTCTAGGTTAAGTCTTTATGAGGCTGGAGAAGATATTACAGATGGTAGGGTGCCTGCCTTGCACAAGGTCAACCCAAGTTTGATCCCTGGTATCCCTAACCTTTTATTTTGCCTGCTTGTACATCTCAGTGAAGAGGAGTTAAGAGTACCTGTCACACAGTTTGTGAACACTTATGTGAATGAATAAATGTTACCCACATAGAACCTCCCTGGATACATAAAATGCCCCTTTGGTTTCAGCTGCATAACTAGGAAGTACCATGAGCCCACACAGTCTGAAACTTACTGCCAGAATGCGCTTTCCCTCTCCCGAGAGCTACTAAATGTGGCAAGAACTACTAGGCAGTAGAAAGCAGGAATATAGAATCTGAAAATGAAAGCAGGTAATGGACTCCTAGAGCTGACTTAACTGTTTACACACTGTCCTATACTGATGCTTTTGGGGGGAAGGATTAGGCCATACCTGGTGACACTCAGGCATTACTTCTGGCTCTGCACTCAGAAATCACTCCTAGGAGTTTTGGGGGACCACCTGGGATGCTGGGGATCGAACCTGGGTCAGCCACATGTAAGGTGAACACCCTACCTACCTACTACAGCCCCTCTGGTCTATATTTTACTAAAAAAAAAAAAAATATATATATATATATATATATATATGTGTGTGTGTGTGTGTATTATATATATATATATTTATAGTTGTCTAGTCATTTTTTATTTGTCACAGACAGAAGGAATGAACAATATAGAGCTGGAATTGGACTCGAAAACTGACCAGTGTTTTCTCTTACAGGTCCTACAGTGTAGGGGATGCAATGGAAGAACTCATAGGACATGATAGAGAAAAATGGAACAAAATGGATCTAGAGGAACAAATGTTAGCAGCTGCTACAGCTTTTACCCGTATCTGTGCAAGGCAGGGTGAGGGAGATGTTAGGAGAGAAGCTCGTTCTGTCCAATATGATCCCTACAGTAAAGCTTCAGTCGCCCCAGGAAATAGATCCAGACTTCCTGTGCAAATGCAGTACTCACGTATTGAAAATAACCTCACTCCAGAAATGGGCTCAGAGGCCTCCCAGCGACTCCGCAAGCCAGTGATGAAGAGAAAGGTTCTGCGGAGGCAGCCAGATGGGGAAGTCCTAGTAACAGACGAGTCTGTTTACAGTGAATCAGAGACAGGTACAGAAAGTGGAGGTGATCTCTGGGACTTAAGAGAAAGGCTGATGAATCTGCAGTCCCAGGAAGATACAGAATCCTCAGCTGATGAGTCAGAAAAATTCAGTCTGCCACATGAATACCAAGAAATTTCTCAAGACCAGTTCCTTCACGATCTACGGAAAGGAATGCCCTCTCCAGCTTATGAACAAGACCTGATTGTTGCCAGCCGACCCAAGTCCGTTATTCTCCCGAGACTGGATCAGTTAAGCCAAAACCGGGGCAAGGTAGACCGGGTAGCCCGCTATTTTGAGTACAAACGGGAATGGGACTCCATGAGGTTACCTGGTGAAGATCACAGAAAGGAGCTGCGTTGGGGTGTCCGAGAGCAGATGCTTTATCGAGAACCCCAATCTAAGCCTCAGCACATATATGTTCCAAACAATTACCAGGTACCGACTGAGAAGAAAAGATCTGCGCTTCGCTGGGGTATTCGTTGTGACCTTGCAAATGGTATCATGCCCAGGAAGCTGCCCTTCTCCTTTTCTCCTTCCTAAGTCTTCTTTTTTTCTAAGTCTTTTCTACCTGTTCATTCTACGGGCTGGCTTGGGTAAACTGATTCTTTGTATTTCACTATTTAAAAATTTCAGGAAATAGACTTGTTTATTCAAATAATAAACTTCAGGACTTGTAGAGTAAGAATTTCACACATACTTGTTTTTTTCCCTAATTATATATTATGTGGATATCCGACACCACTGAACTATCAAATTGCCACATTCATACCCAACAACTGCAAGAGAAGTGATGCCCAAAGAAGAAAAGCAGACTTGATTAATAAGAAGGATTGTTGTTCCATAATCTTTTTACCCTTGGCCAATGTGATTTGCTGTTTTTATTAGTGATTCTGTTAATGTTTTGGGATGACACCCGGCAGCACTCAGGTTACTCCTGGCTCTGCACTCAGAAATCATTCCTGGCAGGCTTGGGGTACCATATGGGATTCTGAGGATCTAAACTGGGTCAGCCATGTGCAAGGCAAATGCCTTACCAGCATTCTATTGCTCTGCCCCCGACTGTTTTAAAAATTGCTGAGTGTTAAGCATATTTATTAAGGGATTTTAGATATTCATGTACTTGACCTTATTTTTACTTCCAATTACATCCTTTATATTCTATCGCCAAATAATGAAAACCAAAGGATAAAAAAAACACACATAAATCTGGAGGCAGGAGAGATGACAGTACAATAGGTAAGGCACTTTGCAGATGGCTGAGGGTTGGCTCTATGTTCAGAGATCACTCCTAATGGTGCTCAGGCTATCATATGGGGTGCTGAGGATTGAACCCAGGTTGCCCATTTGCAAGGCTAAATATACCTGCTGTACTATTCCAGCCCTCTTTAAGAATTATTTTAACAAGGTATTGCACTCTATTTGTGGATAACGTGCTTTATAAATATTTTCCCATCATGACTTTGTAAGAAATCATGCCTTCTATTCATTCTAGTTTGGGGGGTCACACTGGCAACACTCAGGTATTACTCCTGGGTGCTCTGCACTTGGCAGTTATTACTAGTGGTGCTCCCAGGGACCATATGGGATGCCGAGAATCAAAACTGGGTCAGGCACATACAGATCATGATGCAGTCAGTATCTTAGCCACTGCACTATCTCCTGAGCTCTTACCTTCCACTTGAAAGCGATACCTACTTTGTATAGTATTTGTACTTCAAACTACTCTCTGGAGTCAGATGTAGACATAAACCTAAATGGGCCACATGCCTATTTGGTTACAATACAAAGTATGAGTTTCCCTCACCTTTAATCAGATGTTTCCTTCTAGTGGTTCTAATTAAAATATGGAATTGCTCAGTTTTTAGCATTTTTACTAAAAATCCTTCCTCAAAGAAAAATGGCTTTGACTGTGACAAATTTCCTCTCCTCTCCACCCAATATTTACGTATCACTGCAATCTGCTCCATACTAGTGGAGTGATAAGACGTCAGATTATCAGTAGTAGTGAATTTTGGGATGGTTATGGAAAATATACAAATCATAGAGAACAAGTTCAGAAATACACACATACAGAGCAAAGAGGAAAATAAGCAGAAATGGCTAGTCACATTACTAGATAGTAATTTTTTTTTTTTTTTTTTTTGGTTTTTGGGCCACACCCGGCGGTGCTCAGGGGTTACTCTTGGCTGTCTGCTCAGAAATAGCTCCTGGCAGGCACGGGGGACCATATAGGACACCGGGATTCAAACCAACCACCTTTGGTCCTGGATCGGCTGCTGGCAAGGCAAACGCCGCTGTGCTATCTCTCCAGGCCCTAGATAGTAATTTTTAAAAATAGTTTTTCTGGGGGCCAGAGAGATAGCACAGTGGTAAGGCATTTACCTTGCACGTGGCCAACACAGGATGGATCCCTGTTAAGAATCCTGGCATCCCATATGGTCCCCTGAACCTGCCAGGAGTAACTCCTGTGTGCCACCAGGTTCAGGGGACCATATGGGAAAAAAAAAGTGGTTTTTTTTGTTTGTTTTGTTTTCTTAGAAAGATAGTAAAGCAGGTAAGGTGTCTTGCATACAGCTGATGCAGATGTGGTCTCTGGCATTCCGGGCACTGCCAGAAGTAATTTTTGAGTGCAGAGCCAGGAGTAAACTAGAGCGTCGCTGGATATGGCTCCAAAACAAAAAAGCAACGGAACAAAAGAAAAATAAAATCATGTTTGATGGGGGTGTTGGATGTTGGTGGGGAGTTGGATGGCTCAACTGACAACACAGGCTTTGTGAAGTACAAAACTGGGTTGATTCCAAACACCGGATCTTACGCTAGCTCCTCCAAAACACATCTAGACCGGCTCCACAGCCTGGTGCCAGGTGTTTTCCCCCCATAAGAAAAATTAAGAGCTTTGTTAGAAGTAATCCTTGTGTGAAGGGCCAGGAGTTAAACTTAGGCTTTGCAGAGTGTGGGCCCCTCCCCGAAAAGAAGTAGTCTAAACCCCATATTCAAGCAAAAACACTGGCTGATATCTCTCTCTCTCTATTTTTTTTTTTGTTTTGTTTTGTTTTGTTTTTTTGGTTTTTGGGTTACACCGGCAGTGCTCAGGGGCTACTCCTAGCTCTACGCTCAGAAATCACCCCTGGCAGGCACGGGGGACCATATGGGATGCAGGGATTCGAACCGCCATCCTTCTGCTCCTTCTGCAAGAAAGGCAAACGCCTTACCTCCATGCTATCTCTCCAGCCCCTGGCTGATATCTCTTTAATATGGATCTCAGTTCATTATTAAAGTCTACACTCATAGTTCAAACCTTATATCTTCTTTTGCGAAGACTGGGCCGCCAGTAGGTCGACTTCTGCATGTAGTTTAACATTCAGCAGCACTGGCTTCGATTTACTAACAGGCCCACAAAAGATAAGCGGGAGAGGAGGACGTTTTATAGCAAACGGAAGGCTTGAGCTTGACTCCTGACTCAGTAAGGCACTTCCTCCAGTAGATTTTTTAATGTCTCAAGGTAAAATGCACACAAACCCACAGGTACCATCACCTCCTAGAAGGTCTCCAATTGACTGCCTGGAGGAAATTCATGAAAATTCAGAAGTATCAACCAGAAACTTTACAATGTTTCGTCTCGAAAATCTTAGGACTCTCTTGAGCAATGGAAAAGTATCTCCAAAGTAATTTGAGAAACGTGGCCAATGGCCCTCGGGTCCTGATATTTAGCTTTATGACCAAACCTTGCGGTCCTGGAACCCTCGAATCGAATTAAATGAGTTTAATTAAATCTAATTAAATTAAATAGAATTAAATAGCAAAACACACACACACACACACACACACAAAAAAAACAAATAAAGCCATGCCAATCTCATCTTGGTTTCCACTGCTGTCAGGAGCTCCAAAAAGTACCAAAGTCCTACTGGGGAGCTAGGGGAGGGAGGGCAGGAAGGGCAGGAAGGGCCAAAGCGATAGAAAACGGGGAGGGAGTTTGCCTTGCTTGCATACAGCATCCCATAGGGTCCCCCTTGTGCCTGCCAGGAGCGATTTCTGAGTGCAGAGCCAGGAGTAACCCCTGAGCATCACCTTGTGGTCCACGAACCAAAATAAAATAATGCAAAAAAAAAAAGTCCTAAAATTCTAGTTCCGTAGGCCACTTTCTGCGTTCCTGAAAAGATGAAGGTCTGGGGAGGAGGTGGAGGGAGCGAGAGAGAACCGTCCAACCATTCGATCGTTCGTCCAGTCCCCTTTCTAGGAACCCACAAAAGAAGTCTCCAAAAAGACTCCATCCTTACCTTCCGGTCGTCGGGCGCGCTGACTCCGAGACCGGAAGTCATCATCTTCCGTCGCCGGCGCTCGCCCGAGGCCTCATGGGATATGTAGTTCGTTCTGTGGGAAATGAAGTTTACGCGCCAGGGGAGGGGAGAGGGGAGGGAGAGGGAAAAACCCAAACCAGAGGGGCCAGAGCGATAGCACAGCGGCAGGGCGTTTGCCTTACAGACCCGACACGAACCCGGGTTCTATTCCCAGCATCCCATCTGGTCCTCCGAGCCTGCCAGGAGCGATTTCTTTTCTTTTCTTTTTTTTTTTTTTTGGTTTTTGGGTCACACCCGGCAGTGCTCAGGGGTTATTCCTGGCTCCAGGCTCAGAAATTGCTCCTGGCAGACACGGGGGACCATATGGGACGCCGGGATTCGAACCAATGACCTCTGCATGAAAGGCAAACGCCTTACCTCCATACTATCTCTCCGGCTCCCCAGAAGCGATTTCTGAGCGCAGAGCCAGGAGGAACCTCTGAGCGCCGCCGGTGTGACCCCCATCATAAAACAAAACAAAACAAACAAACAAAACCCCAAAAAAACATAACCAATCAAGCCATGCCAACCTCATCTCTGTCTCCAGTGCGACCATCATTTCCCTAGCTCCGACCGAACAGAATCTGACCTCTAGAGCCTGTGGAGGCGCCAGAATAAATTCTGATCTGCTCAACTAATATAAAAAAAGATAATGTTGCACGTGTCTGCTAGCCTTAGAGGAAAACTAAGACGAGAAAACGTGGCTTGATTTCATACCTACGTCAGTAAAAAAAAAAAAAAAGGCACCAACGAGAGAGAGAGAGAGAGAGAGAGAGAGAGAGAGAGAGAGAGAGAGAGAGAAGATGAAGAAGGAGAAGGAGAAGGAGAGGGAGGAGGAGAAGAAAGAAGAAGAAAAGAGGAGAGGAGAGAGAAGAAAAAAGAAGAAAAGAGAAGAGAGAGACAGAGGAGAGAGAAGAAAGAAGATGAAGATGAAGAAGAGGAGAGGAGAGAGAGAAGGAAGAAGAAGAAGAAAAGAGGAGAGGAGAGAGACAAAGGGGAGAAAGGAAAGAAGAAAAGAGGAGAAAAGAAGAAAGAGGAAAGAGAAGAAAGAAGAAAAGAGGAGAGGAGAGGAGAGAGAAGAAAAAAGAAGAGAAGAGGAAAGAGACAGAGGAGAGAGAGAAGAAGAAAAGAGGAGAGGAGAGAGAAGAAAAGAAGAAGAAGAAGAAGAAGAAAAGAAGAGGAGAAGAGAGACAAAGGGGAGAGAGAGAAGAAAGAAGAAAGGAGAGAAAAAAGAGGAGAGGAGAGAGGAGGAGAAGAAAAGAAGAGAAGAGAAGAAGAAAAAGAAGAAGAGAAGAAGAAGAAGAAGAAGAAGAAGAAGAAGAAGAAGAAGAAGAAGAAGAAGAAGAAGAAGAAGAAGAAGAAGAAGAAGAAGAAGAAGAAGAAGAAGAAGAAGGAGAAGGAGAAGGAGAAGGAGAAGGAGGAGGAGGAGAAGGAGAAGAAGAAGAAGAAGAAGAAGAAGAAGAAGAAGAAGAAGAAGAAGAAGAAGAAGAAGAAGAAGAGAGAAGAGAGAAGAGAGAAGAGAGGAGAGAAGATTGCTATTACAATTGACATGTGAAAGGAATACAATAACTTCGAAACAAATCCAGCGCCCACAAAGTGACAAACCTGGTGCTGCTTCAGCACCACGGAGAGATCATGATCCAGCGTTTGTGTTTTGTAACTCCGTTCGTGATTTCAGTGAGAAAATTCTGTGGGGCTGGACTCAGCACAGCAGTAGGGCGTTTGCCTTGCAAGCGGGCCGACCCAGGACAGACGGTGGTTCGAATCCGGGCATCCCATCTGGTCCCCCGTGCCTGCCAGGAGTGATGATTTCTGGGTACAGAGCCAGGAGTAACCCCTGAGCGCCGCCGGGTGTGACACAAAAACAAAAACAAAAGAAAATTCTGTGTGTGTGTGTGTGTGTGTGTGTGTGTGTGTGTGTGTGTGTGTGAGAGAGAGAGAGAGAGACAGACAGACAGACAGACAGACAGACAGACAGACAGACAGACAGAGAAGAGAGTGTTGGAAGCTGGGATGTATGTATACCGGTTCACAACCAAGTGGGGAGATGGTACCTCAAGAGAGCCAGTTTTCTCAGAATACATATCAAGTGAAATGAAAGAAAGTAAGCCGGTATGTGGAAAGACCACAGGTACGCACGTAGGAAATAAGCGGAGAAATTTCAACTCTTACGTCCTGCTCACACCGTCGCATTCCAATTCATCCCATAAAACCCAACCACGTCGGCCGTCTCCCTCCCCATACACCCGCTTTTCCTATCGCCGCTTCTGGCCTTGCTACGCCCAGGTCTTGATTGGAGCCAGGATTCTGTCTGCTTTTTCTGGCGTTGGGTGGGGAAAAAGAAGAAGAAGACTCGGCCCCTGCAGAACTGCCTGGGCAGGAGTGCACGGTGGTGCAAGGAAGGGAGGACTCTATTGTCTTGATATAAATGAATGAGTCCTAGAGTTGGTAGGAGGATGGATGGTGAGCAACCCTTCAGAACTGCCAGACCAGAGGGAGGCTGCAGGAGCCTCCCGGAAAGGCTTCACCACTCCCACACCAACTCTAGGACTCATTAATTAAGTATAATATCTATCTATCTATCTATCTATCTATCTATCTATCTATCTATCTATCTATCTATCTATCTAATTGCTCTTGGCAATTGCTCCTGGTAGGCTGGGGGACCATTTGGGATGCCAGGATTTAAACCACCATTTGTCCTACATTGGCTGTGTATGCAAGGCAAATGCCCTCTCTGGCCCCAGAATTGCACTTTTTTTTTTTTTTTTTTTTTTTTTTTGGCTTTTGGGTCACACCCGGCGGTGCTCAGGGGTTACTCCTGGCTGTCTGCTCAGAAATAGCTCCTGGCAGGCACGGGGGACCATATGGGACACAGGGATTCGAACCAACCACCTTGGG
Source organism: Suncus etruscus (assembly GCF_024139225.1). Classification (NCBI taxonomy): domain Eukaryota; kingdom Metazoa; phylum Chordata; class Mammalia; order Eulipotyphla; family Soricidae; genus Suncus; species Suncus etruscus. The sequence goes on from NC_064855.1 coordinate 24,246,418, forward strand.
TCCTGGATCGGCTGCTTGAAAGGCAAACGCCGCTGTGCTATCTCTCCAGGCCCAGAATTGCACTTTCTTAACAAGACTTTATTTTTGACTTATCTTGAATACATTGAACATTGGCACAGAGAACCAGGATTCTGCCGCCCTGGTTCCCAGAATCAAACCTGTGCCACTGAGCAAATGTTTCTATTTGGAGGTGACTGCAGTAGGTGGTGCTGGCATATAGCTTGAGATTTCCAAAGTGAGGCAGGAGCAGGAGGACAGATAAGGGAAAATCCTGGAAAACTAGAGCAGAAAACTGAGCATGGATGCAAATGGATATCCATTCTTTCTTCCTTGACAGAATTTTTTTTTTTTGTTTTTTTTTTTGGGCCACACCCGTTTGATGCTCAGGGGTTACTCCTGGCTAAGCGCTCAGAAATCGCCTCTGGCTTGGGGGGACCATATGGGACGCCGGGGGATCGAACCACGGTCCTTCCTTGGCTAGCCCTTGCAAGGCAGACACCTTACCTCTAGCACCACCTAGCCGGCCCCTCCCTGACAGAATTTGAAAGAGTTTCCATTGTGTTTGTGCCCCTTCTTTTACTTGTGATGTGGTGTTTGTATGGTGGTCGAGGTGAATCCTGCGTAAACCAGCACTCGCTGTTCCTTTTCTTACCTTGGCACTCAGACTTAAGTAACTGTCACCGACCCTCTTGCATTCCTCCATAGGCAAAGAGCTCCATCTCACTGTCCCCAATTCTTGATGGCCATTGTAGAGCATTAAGGAGACCCATGCTCAACCTCGTTGTATTGCAAGGGCCGTGTCTTCATTAAATCTCTTCATTTGGGGGGGGGGTTGGGTCACACCTGGCAGTGCTCAGGGTCACTCTTGGCTCTACACTCAGAAATCGCTCCTGGCAGGCGTGGGGACTATATGGGATGCCAAGATTTGAACCACCATCCTTCTACATGTAAGGCAAACACCTTACCTCCATGCTATCTTTCCGGCCCTAACTTTTCATTTTTGTCATACTTCTTGGTCAAGTTCTTTCTTTCTTGCTTTTAAGGCTGCATGTATATTATAGCACAGAAGTACTTAATCCTTAAAATGGGCATACTCATGTTTTTGTTGTTAATATTATAGGTTTTAAAAAATAGTACTTCCTGGAAGATTATATGCACCCCCCCCTACCTCCAATATCCTTCTTGGGGGTTGGCGTTTGCTATGGGGTGAGCTCAGACCTCACACATACACATACAAGATGGTTGCTCAACCATGAGTCCCATTCCTCCTCTTACTACCTTTCTGTAGGTATCTTTCTCACAGATCACATTGTCTTGGAATGTAGTTTCCTAGAAAGAAGATAGCTCAAGCCATTGCAGTGCTTGGGCCAAGTACAAGCTTTGCTGTGGGAGTCTGGATTTGGTCTCTCATCACATGGTGCCCTAAACACATCTTGCATTGACCCCAAACACAGAGCTGGGAGTAGCCCCTGATATGGGTGTGACCCAGATACCAAAAATTTACACATGTACCTTTTGTTTTTTAATTTTATTTTTATTTGGGTCATACCCAGTGATGTTCAGTAGTTATTCCTACTTTTTTTGGGGGGGGGAGGGGAGTGTCACACCTGGCAGCGCTCAGGGATTACTCCTGGCTCTACACTCAGAAATCGCTCCTGGCAGGCTTGGGGGACCATATGGGATGCCGGGATATGAACCACCGACTTTCTGCATGCAAGGCAAACGCCCTACCTCCATGCTATCTCTCCTGCCCCATCTCTTTCCCTCCCTCCCCCTCCCTCCCTTCCTCCTTCTCTTCCTTCCTTCCTTCCCCCTTCCTTCTGTTCTTCCTTCTCTCCCTCCCTCCTTCCTTTTCTCCCTCCTCCTCCTTCCCTCCCTCCTTCCTTCCTTTTCTCCCTCCCTCCTTCCTTTTCTCCTTCTCCCTCCCTCCTTCCATTCTTTCCTCCCTCCCTTCCTCCCTCCCTCCCTTCCTTCCCTTCCTTCCTTCCTTCCTTCCCCTTCCTTCTGTTCTTCCTTCTCTCTCTCCCTCCTTCCTTTTCTCCTCCTCCCTCCCTCGTTCCCTTCCCCTTCCTTCTGTTTTTCCTTCTCTCCCTCCCTCCTTCCTTTTCTCCTCCTCCCTCCCTCCTTCCCTTCCTTCCTCCCTCCCTCCCTCCCTTCCCTTCCCTTCCTTCCTTCCTTCCCCTTCCTTCTGTTCTTCCTTCTCTCCCTCCCTCCTTCCTTTTCTCCCTCCTCCTCCTTCCCTCCCTCTTTCCTTCCTTTTCTCTCTCCCTCCTTCCTTTTCTCCTCCCTCCCTCCCTCCCTCCCTCCCTCCCTCCCTCCCTCCCTTCCTCCCTTCCTTCCTTCCTTCCTTCCTTCCTTCCTTCCTTCCTTCCTTCCTTCCTTCCTTCCTTCCTTCCTTCCTTCCTTCCTTCCTTCCTTCCTTCCTCCCACACCTGGCAGCACTCAGGGGTTCCTTCTAGCAGGTTCAGGAGATCATATGGGATGCTTGGATTCGAACCACCGTCCTTCTGCATGCAAGGCAAACCCCTACCTCCGTGCTCTCTGCAGCCCCACATTAATTAATATAGTAAAACAACAGGACTCTGCCATCACCGCAGCCCTGCAGAGGCACGAACTAACGCTTGGCTGGGCGGGGCCAGCAAGGGGAGTGGGGGACCAGCCATCTAGGCGCTCAGCGGAGGAGCGGGGGTCGGGGGCGGGGTCGCTGCGCGGCTCAGCCCCGCCCCGCCCAGTAAACCACGCCCACCAAGGCCATGCTTCCCTCCCCGCACCTGCGCACTGAGCCCGGTGGGCGGGCGCACGGCGGCTCGAGCCGAAAGCCCATTGGCTGCCGTTGCGGCCGGATCTGCCTCGCGCCTGGGGTGTGATGCGCACACGTGCCGGGGGCTAGAACCGCGCTCCTTGGCACTCCACCGCGATGGCGTCGTTACTTTGGGCCGGCGACGCCGGGGCAGCAGACAGCGAGCGGCTTAACGGCCATGTAACCGCCGCCCGGCCGGGGGAGGGCGAAAAAGGCGGGAAGGAGAGCCGCCAGCCATCCCTGGGTGGAGAGAGATGGAAATGGGGTGGAGTGGGGAGAGGAGGGGAAGGAGAAGAGCCCCGCCAGTGGTGCAGGGGTGATGTGAAACTAGGATGAAGATTTGGAACTAGGCCTCAGGCGAGGGGACACCCCTCCACCGGCCCCCCAAACCCCCTGCTGCAGCGCAGAGCTTTGGTTTGAAAGGGCTAGTGAAGATAGATCTACTTGCAAGGCCTTGGAGGGCAAGCAGCTCCCAATTCCCAGGGGGACCCTCACTCCCCTCTCCCCACAATGGACGCCCATTACATGGATCCCCATCTGGTCTCTCCATCAATGGCTTTTCCCATCCCTCATCTTTTATATCGCCTTGTGACTCCCCCCCCCCCCCCAAGACTGTCCTTTTGGCCTTGCAACTTCCTTCACTTGCAGGCCCATCAGAAAGTCTCCCCCATTTTTTTAGAGGAGACTTTTTTTTTTTTTTTTTTTTTAGGTTGAATGCATTCAACCCTGGAGATCTAGTTCTGAAAAAGGAATGCTAGTCAACGCTAATTTTTTTTTTGCAAAGGATAAGAGGATTCGGGTGGGTTTCCCCCAGTCTCTACTCTTAGGAGGAAGGAGCTTTTGTTTGGGCTGCTAGATGGATCGCTCACTTTTCCTAATATTTGGTTGCCGTTTGTGTCTTCATAGTTTGCAAACCTTATCCACCCCCGGAAGGCTCTTCCGGCTATTAAGAGTACGGTCGCCTCAAATGTAGGTGAGTTTCTGCTAAGAATCAAGCAGATTAGCTTCGATTAATTAAAAAAAAAAAACAACAACTTTAGGGCCGGAGCTATATAGAGCACAGTGGGTAAGGCGTTGCTTTGCACACAACCAACGTAGGACGGATGGTGGTTGGAATCCCGGCATCCCATATGGTTTCCTGAGCCTGGTTAGGGGTGATTTCTGAGCACGGAGCCAGGATTAACCCCTGAGCAACACCGGGTGTGACCCCCCCCCAAAAAAAAACACCCCAAAAAGCTTTGCTTTCTGGTGCCTCTGGTTACTGAATACCTTTAACTCCTTTCCTTTAACATCCTGTGTCTCCACTACCTTCCAGTCCTTTTAGTCACTCCCCAGGCAATGCTCACTGTAAAGTCAGAAAAGAAATTAGGATAATGTGCCACAGTTCACTGCTTTTATCTTTACTGTATTATGGTTTTTTTTATCTTCTATCCCTTTAGATAATTTTGTTAATCACATAGAAGATGAAGACGATGATGTGGGTAGGTAGATCATTTTAATTCACGTTGTATCTACTAGCATGGTCCATCTGAAAGAATGGTTTTTGCTTTAAATGGAAAACTATTCCTTTTAAGTAGTTGATATCTGAAGAATTACTAATTCAGGGTGGGGAATACTCTAGAATAAGTTAAAGGTTAGTAGGAATGGCTTAAGAACATTCATCTTGGGGGCCAGAGAGATAGCACAGCAGTAAGGCATTTGCCTTGCATGCAGAAGGACAATGGTTCAAATCCGGGCATCCCATATGGTCCCCTGATTCTGCTGGGGGCTGATTTCTGAGCATAGAGCCAGAAGTAGCCCCTGAGCACTACCAGGTGTGACCCAAAATAAAAATAAAAAAAAAAAAAGAACGTTCATCTAGCAAGAAAATTAGATCAGGTTCTAAATATTAAGAGCCAGGAGTAGCCCCTGAGTGCTGCCAGGTGTGACCCAAAATAAAAAAAAAAAAAAAAAAAGAACGTTCATCTGGCAAGAAAATTAGGTCAGGTGGCAATGATGAGACGACCTTTATTTAAAAAAAAAAGTTTCATTCTTGTGTCATTATTTCTAGAACCTTCCCTTGGAAGATGAATATAGAGCAGTTGTTTAATATACAACGTCTTCAGGAAGACTGATTTTATGCCTGGAATATCCCTTGTTATTTTTTTTCCTTTGTAGTGGACTTGGCAGCAAATTCACTCTTAAACAAGCTAATCCGGCAGTCGTTAGTTGAATCTAGTCACCAAGTCGAAGTCTTACAAAAAGATCCCAGCTCTCCACTCTACTCGGTGAAAACGTTTGAAGAACTTCGTCTGTGAGTATTTTTGCCAGTGATAAGAAACAAAGATGTCCTTTGTGTCCTGGTATTCTGTACTAAATTGAGATGTGCATGGTTGGCTTACAACTAAAGCATAGCTCATGGAGGAACACTATTTTAGCATTCAGATGTTTGTTTACGATATTCTGATGAATATTTACGATGGTAAAATATTTTTAGCTTCTGATATTAAGGGAGATACTCAAGTCAGACACTGCCATCATTGCTATTCTCCATACAGAATTCAGATCCAATGATTATATGACCTATATACTACCCACTCCCAGCTTTAGATGTGACAAGCATTCACCTTCCTACATGTATTTTGTTTGCAATGAAATGAAATGAGTCGTATTCCCAAATGGGCTTGCATTTTTTAGGAAGTTGTCAATTGCTTTGAAGAAAATGTATTTTAACAGGGAGAGTTTCACAGATGAACTTAGTTAGGTGAAGAGAAAATTACATTTTCTAAATGTTAAGAAGCCTGCTTGATTAATAATTGACTGACAGGGCCTGAATGATTCCTGAATGTCAGGCCCTGCATTTGATCTCTAGCACTACCAAAAAAATGTATACCCACTAAATAGTTGGATGCTAGAAAACTAGCAATTAATCTACCATTTAAACATATCCACAATATGTATGCCATTGAAGATGGGAGGCATTCTCTTGGGCCTTACTTAATATCCTTTCTACCAGCTAACATGAAACCCAAGAAGAATATTTTAAAATACTGGCTCTGAAGGATGAGATAATTTCTTCTCCTAGCATTATTATAAAGATCATTATATTAGGCTTTTAACTTTTTTGTTTGTTTATTTTTGGGTCACACCCACCGGTGCTCAGGGGTTACTCCTGGCTCTATGCTCAGAAATCGCTCCTGGCAGGCTCGGGGGACCATATGGGATGCCGGGATTCGAACCACTGACCTTCTGCATGAAAGGCAGAAGGCCTTACCTCAATGCTATCTCTCCAGACCCAGCTTTTAAGTTTTACTTAGCCTAAGTATATAGTGTATAAGGCCCACCTATCAATGGCATTATTGCATATGTTTGGAAGTTGAAGTGTAAACAAAATTTCTAAATACTATTTTTTGGAGTCCTCTAAAGCAGAGCTCAGTGGGCCCAGGGGTCACTTGGGGTGATACTTGCCACCAGCTTGATGGTTCAGTAGTGATGGTTCAGCTAGATGATTGTACCAGAGAAGCCATATCTGGTGACACTTGCAAACCAAGCAGTGTTGGAGATAATTCATGTCCTTGTCTATTTCAATCCAGGTATTGCTGATACCTGAGCCTTCTCCCCAGCCTTCTTTACTACTTTCGAAGCTCAGTTGCGAAATGGCTTAATTTTGAAATGCACATTCAAGATCATGTTTCTAGGGTTACTTAATAATCATAGGCTTTTAAGTGTTTGGTTTTGCTTTCTTTGATAGGAAGGAAGAGTTGCTAAAAGGTATCTATGCAATGGGATTTAATAGACCATCCAAAATCCAAGAGATGGCTCTCCCTATGATGCTGGCACATCCGTGAGTTTCCTAGGTAGTCCTGTTTCCAATTTGATTCATTTCTGTCTTTTGCATTCAGTTTATGCTCAGTGACACCCTCTTCTCTACAGACCCCAGAACCTCATAGCCCAGAGCCAGTCTGGAACAGGGAAAACAGCTGCTTTTGTCCTGGCCATGTTAAGCAGAGTTAATGCCTTGGAATTGTTCCCACAGGTAAGAGGGATGGGCATGCTTGCAGTGCAGATGCTGTTTCAGTCGCCGATGATATCGTTGTAGTGGCATGTTTACTGTGATATGTGATACATTGATAGGATACTGTGATGTTTAGACATTCATAAAATCACAGCGCAGCAGTGTGAGACATAGATGGGAAGTGCAGAGTTGAACTAGTTCCAGCCTCACGATCTCCACTTAACCCACCTACTTTCTTAGTCAAATTAGTAAGTCATTGTAAGTATTTTTTTCTATAGAAAACATCTATAAAGAAAGATATCATAGTCATTTTGTTCATCCTTGAATTTTAATAGTGTCTGGCTTGTAAACCCACTCATTAAATACTGAGTGAATGATTAAATACTTGCTTCATAGGATTATTATGAAGATTTAATGAAATGGGTGTTTTTAGCACTGTGTTTGGCATAAAGTAGGCATTTAATAATGATAGCAATATAGCTGTAAGACTAGCAGAGCTAGTGGCTGTATTTTAGCGCAAGAGGTAAAACGATGAGAGGAAAATGGGGAATTTAAGGTCATGAAAATCAGAGTTAGCTTGTCATTCTAGTCCAGCTTCCATGTGGAAAGTATCTGGTTATCTGTTTTGTTTTGAAATATCGAAAGAGTTTGGTGGTTTTCTCTGTGTGTAACATGGGGTTGGATCAAATGGGAATTATTCTGGAACTAGATGTAATTGCAGTAAGAGGTGTTGGGGATTGTACTCAAGCTGTGATTTGTCTTGATTTCACTCTCCTCTGACCCAGCCTTCCTGCATTCAGTCCTTTCCTCCACCAAAAGAGCAGAACCTGTAACCTGAGTTTCTGTATAAGCCTTTAGAGATGAGTGTATAAAAGTTATTCACAATTTAATGTTCACCTTAGATCTCCCAGCTGCTAAATTTTATTCCATGTAAATAGACATCAGGCCAGTGGCCAATGCTTGTCTCAGTTTAGAGTCTATGCCTTGGTCTATGGATAAAGACCTTGGTTTCCTGCTACTGCTAAACAAGAAATCAGTAAGTGAACATACACAAAGACCTAGTTTATTTGCTTGTGGTTTACTTTTTGAGTCACACCCAGCCATGCTCAGGGCATATTCCTGGTGGGTTTGAGGGAATCATGTATGGTTTTGAGGATTGAACCTAGGTTGACCAGGTGCAAGGCAAGCATCAACCCGCTCGCTGTACTATCACTCTGGTCCCATCCAGTATCATTTTTGTGCCTCTCCCTGCTCAAAACTTAGTTTCCTTTCAAATTTGAATGCTGACTCTTAGAACTTTTCCTTATCACTTCTCCATCTGTCTTTACAGTGCCTCTGCCTCGCTCCTACTTATGAGTTGGCTCTGCAAACTGGCAGTGTGGTTGAGCGGATGGGAAAATTCTGTGTGGATGTTCAAGTGATGTATGCCATTCGAGGAAATCGAAGTATGTACCAGTAAGCCAGTCTTGGCTGTTTAAATCCTGACTTCACCACCACCAAGCATGTAATATAACTTCTCTAAAATGGAAAATAGAATAGCGTTACAGTGTTGCTAGACTGAAACAAAGTGAAAAGTTCTGTGTTCGATGCCTCGCACCTAATAAGGACCCAGTAAATGTTTGCATCATGTCCACATTTTGCAAGATAATGGTGTAGTAGATTCTTCTCTTTAAAATGCAGTTATTGGGGGCCGGAGAGATAGCATGGAGGTAAGGCGTTTGCCTTTCATGCAGGAGGTCATTGGTTCGAATCCCGGCGCCCCATATGGTCCCCCGTGCCTGCCAGGAGCAATTTCTGAGCCTGGAGCCAGGAATAACCCCTGAGCACTGCCGGGTGTGACCCAAAAACCCACAAAAAATAAAAAATAAAAAAAAATAAAATGCAGTTATTATTGTTTTAGATTGTATACTAAAAGTATAAAAAAAAGCAAAAAAATACTGAAAATAAATTAAAAGATGAAAGTGAAAGCTGTTTTTCTTGAACTCTAAAAACCTATTTGGAGAGGGATCGAACCCAGGGGATTGCACTTCACACTAAGCAAGCTGAAGTATATCAGGCCATAAATGTCATTTTATTTATTTATTTTTTTGGCCACAAAAAAAGCAGAGCTTCCTGGCTTTGTGCTCAGAAATTACTCCTGGCAGGCTCAGGGTACCATAGGGGATGCTAGGAATTGAACCCAGATTGGCTGCAGGGAAGACAAACAACCTACCTACTGTGCTATCTGGCCCCATAAGTACCTATAGATACTTTGTTTTTGGGCCACACCGGGTGATGCTCAGGGGTTACTCCTGGCTATGCACTCAGAAATTGCTCCTGGCTTGGGGATCATATGGGACGCCGGGGATCAGACCAAGGATCGTCCTGGGTCAGCTGCATGCAAAGCAAATGCTGTACCACTGCACTATCACTCCAGCTCCTAAAAGATACTTTCATGAACAGCTTTTGCTTTTTTTTTTTAGTTCATATACACATATGAATATAAGTGATTTATTTGTTTATAGATGTGGGAGATCATTTTCTCCTATACTGTTCAAAAATGTGTTTTTGAGATCTTTCTGTGCTAATACATAGAGATAACCTACATCATTCTCGACTAATTGCAAAATAGTTCATAATTTATTGGTAGATGTTTTGGTGATTTTTCCATTAAAAAAGAGCGTGGAGGTAGGGCATTTGCCTTGCATGCATAAGGATGCTGGTTCAAATCCCAGGATCCATATGGTCCCCAGAACCTGCCAGGAGCTATTTCTAAGCGAAGAGCCAGGAGTAACCCCTAAGCGCTGCCGGGTGTGACCCAAAAACCAAAAGAAAGAAAGAAAGAAAATATGGACAGAAAGACTTCTGCAAGGCAACTTTTGGGGTGATAGGACTTCCCAAGAAATTCTCAGGGGCCTCCTCCATTGATATTTGTAGAGTATTACACAGAGCCTAATAGCACACATGCTTTTTTTTTTCTTGATAGACAAAGCATTCATCTTGTTTTTTCTCCCTTAGAGCTCACATCTTGTTTTTTCCTTAAAATAGTACATGTCCTATTTTTCCCTTAAATAGAGCAATTACCCTATTTTTCTCCTTTTACTATTTTCCTCCTAACCTGACAGACACATTATAAGACACATTATAAATATCCCATTCCCACCTGAAATAAAGGGTTGTTGGAGTCATTGCTCCAGCCTGAAATGGCTAATGGAAGGTTTTGAATCTGTAAGCTCTCAACTTGCCCAGGATCGAACTTCACCAGCCTTATTTACTTAGCCAGCCTCATTTACTCTACTTACTTAGCTATGCCTCATGACAGCAGGTTTAGTGCTCAGACCCAGGAATACAGTGCTGCTCAGAAGTCTTGAGGAGGTCATGCAGAATTGAGGGTCAAATTGCTCTTCTTGCTTGCAAAACAAAGCACTACTCTATCTAGTTTCCTTTCCCCCAAGGTGACTTTCCTGGACATGGGACAGAACCAAAATATACAGCTACTAGAAACTTGAAACTATAATGCTGCAAAATAAAAATACAAATCCCCAAGGACCTTCAGAGTTTATGCTTGGAGAAACATAAAATGGCTTAGTTTACTTTAGAATCTTGTTGCATTGCCTAGAATGGTGAACTCTTAGAGGCATCTAAAGGAGTCCTTTAAACTCTTTTTCTCCCCAGTTCCCAGAGGCACAGATATCACCAAACAGATCATAATTGGCACTCCAGGTACTGTCCTAGATTGGTGTTTCAAGAGAAAATTAATTGATTTGACTAAGATTCGTGTGTTTGTCCTGGATGAAGCAGATGTAATGATTGACACGCAAGGTTTCTCAGATCAAAGCATTCGAATTCAGAGGTAATATTTGTGTTCACCCTTTCTTCTAGATCTTTCATTTAGATGAGAAATTTTGTCTGTCTGCTACTTCTGGTTATCTGTATTGCTTATTTTTTCCTGAACTTCTAATCAAGCACCAAGCCACTGGGCTAGGTCATCAGCCTCATTTTTCTTGAACTTTTCTCCCAAGTTCCTCCCTACATGCAGTTGGATTCTGGCTTGGTTATTCTCCAGCCCAAGGGCTCCTGTTGTTCTGTCTTCTCACCTTTCCTTATTGACTGGCTCCAAAAGTCTGTGTTCTAGGTCTTTCTCTTGATTTCTGGTGCACTCCAGAATGCTAGATTATTCTCTCTCTCCCTCTCTCCCTCCCCCTCCCTCTCCATCTCCCTCCCTCTCCCTCTCCCTCCCTCTCTCCCTCTCCCTCTCTCCCTCTCCGTCTCTCCGTCTCTCCGTCTCTCCGTCTCTCCGTCTCTCCCTCTCTCCCTCTCCCTCTCCCTCTCCCTCTCACTCACTCTCTCTCTCTCTCTCTCTCTCTCACTCTCACTCTCACCCTTCTCTTTTGTCTGTCCTCTTCTCTCTCTCCTCTCTCTCTCTTTGGTTTTTGGGTCACACCCAGCAGCGCTCAGGGGTTACTCCTGACTTCATGCTCAGAAATCACTCCTGGCAGGCTCGGGGGACCATATGGGATGTCGGGATTCGAACCAATGACCTTCTGCATGAAAGGTAAATGCCTTACCTCCATGCTATCTCTCCGGCCCCAGATTATTTTTTCTTAATGGTTTCCTCTAAAACAAGTGTGCAGATAATTTATTTTCCAACCCTTACATGTCTAGAAAACTTGTAGTGTATCCATGGATTTGATCCTTTGATAATTGACCTCATAACCTCCAAGCAAATGTTGAAAATAGAAAGTTTTCAATACAATATTCTCAGTTTTCAGTATTTTTCTGCTACAAAACTTAATGGCATCTTGATTCCTAAACTTTTGCCCGTAATTGAATTTCTTTCTGGAAGCTTTGGGAATCTTTTTTCTCCACAGGATTCTGAGCCTGTCAGCAATGTGACTTGCTTGACACTAGACACTAGATACATAGATGGTGTTTTGTGTTCTCAGATACTGTATCTGCCAAAAAGGGTGTGTGTGTTTGGCTACACCTGGCAGTGCTCATGGCTTACACCTGGCTCTGCAATTGGGAATCACTCTTGGCAGGACTTGGGGGGCTTATATTTCCTAGAAAAGTATCCCCGAGTATGCCTGATGTACCATTCTTCCTCTGGCTCTGTGTTCTCTGAGACTTGCAGGCCAAAGATCTCTCATTAATTGCCTGTAGCTACCACTTCTCTCTACAGATCCCAACTGTCAGAGTGTGCTGGAATACCCACCTCCCAGTCACTCCACTTCCCAGGTTCCCAAATGATAGAAGTATCTTTTCCACCCCATGTCTCTGCAGTGGCTTCTCTGCTTATCCTGTGAATAGTGTCTTTACAGCAGGGTTTTTCAACCTTTTTGTGCAAAGGTACACATTTTTCATGAAAAAAAAAATTACGAGGCACACCACCACTAGAAAATATATATATATATATATAAAGTAATTCTCATGCATAGGAATCAAATAAACACCAATAAATTATTTTATAATACTTTATTATGAAATAATCTAATGATTGGTCTATTTGTGATCCGAAGCTGCATGTTACGGATGAAATTGGAATTTTTCCCACGGCACACCAGACTATCTCATGGCACACTAGTATGTCACGGCAGAGTGGTTGAAAAACGCTGCTCTACAGAAACACATGTGTGGACTGTGGAGGTCTGTAAGATTGTTGTTGTGAAAAGGGCATCAGATGATCAAGGGCTCAGATGGAACACAGTGTCCAGGATTCACTAGACTATTGATTGCTAGTATTTCCTGCCAGAACTAGCAGCTGAGTATCTGTCTTTGGAAGCAGTAGGATATCTTTCTGGTCTATTATTTCAAAGCATCAGCTTTTCTATTAAATTGTAATATCTAAAGAAAATGTTACAAATCCTGAGTGAATCACCTAAAGAATTATTACCAAGGGGCTGTGTTCATGGCCTAGGTCAAGAAAGACAACAGTAGCAACTGGATGTCCCTTCCAAGCCCTTTCCAAGACCTTACTCAGCCGCCTGAGGAGTAGCTGCCATCTTGACTGCTGGTTCCACTACATGCTGTGTGTTTCCAAACTTTTTATGACTTGACCCCCCCCTTTTTTTTTGACATTTTTTAGGGCATCGTACACTTTTCATGTTGCATCATTTTCTGTTTCTTGCCCTCTTACTTATATCCAGTGTCTTCTCTTTCTACATAAAGTGGCTACTGGTACTTTTCTCCCAAGAAACAGTACACCTTGCTGTCAAAGAACCGGCCTGTGCCCTTCATCCACACAGATCATCATCTGGATAACACTCGGCCCAATGTCCTGCCCCTCCTGAGACTCGCCCCATCTTCCTATCTAAGCTTTAAACTTGAGCTTTCTGTTAGTTTTCCATTACTTTCCTAAACTTATGGTGATCCCGAGGGGGCCAGACTCATGACTGGCCAGGAGGTTTAGCGTGGTGATATAGGAGCCCCTTCCAAGGCCTTGGTGGCTGAGTGTCGCTATGCTGCCTGCAGTGCTTTGTAAGGCATGGAAACTAACAGACTTCTTCCCCTCTTTTGGCCCAGAGCTTTGCCCTCTGAATGCCAGATGCTCCTCTTCTCAGCGACCTTCGAAGACTCTGTGTGGCAGTTTGCAGAGCGCATCATTCCTGATCACAACGTTATCAAGTTACGGAAAGAGGAGTTGACCCTAAACAACATCCGACAGTATTATGTGTTATGCGAGAACAGGAACGACAAGTATCAGGCTCTGTGCAATATCTATGGTGGCATCACTATTGGTCAGGCCATAATCTTCTGTCAGGTGCTTGGCTTCCCTGCAGGCGGTGGGTGGATGGGTGTGTGTGTGTGGGGGGATGTCTACTAATGTCCCATCAGCCAGGCACTCTGCTCAGTACTTTTTCTATGTTTGGTTAGCCCAGCTCCAAATACAATGAAATTCAGAATGATGCGCCTCATGAGTGAAGTTCAGTGTTGGACTGGCATTGCAGCAGACATTATAAGGGCATCTTTGTATGGTTGGGTGTGCTGTTGTCATGTCCCTGTTTGGGTTGTCTAAAGGGTTCCTAGAGGTGCCCTTTATTCAGCTCAAGGTACTTGCAATGTTCAGAGCCATCACTTGATATTAATATCACCATACTTTCATTTACATACACATATTTTTGGCTGACATTTTTCATACTTACATGGTCCAGTCACTGAAACCAAATTGTAGAATAAAGCTCGGCTCTGCCCTGAACTAACCATGTGACTTTGAACATATTAGTTAATAGCTTTAAGCTTGAAGGGTGGATCTTACTCATTCATTCATTTATTATTTTTTAGTGGTCCTGAGGATAGACTCCTAGGCCTCCCACTTTAAAAGCAAAATTTTGGAGCCATGTTTGGGTCACATCTGGCACTGCTCAGGGCTTGCTCCTGGTTTGTAGCTCAGGGATTATCCCTGAGCTTGGTGACAGTTCTGAAGATTGAATCTGAGTCACCTGTGTGCCAGCCAACTGCCTTAACTTCTAAAGTATTCCTCCAGCTGTTGCTTTTCCAAAATGCAATGCAGTCATTACTACACCCAGCCATGAGAGCAGGTAATCACTGTGCTCATGTTCGAGGAGTGCCCAGCACCCAGTTGCACTTAGCACCCTCAGTTCTCATCATACCTCTCTTGTCATGCCACCACTGGGAAGTGAGTGGAGTCTTCTGCTGCTGGGGGTGGTGAAAGGATGTGCCCCTTAGGCTGAGGAGCTCAAGCAGAGGAAGGGCTCTGTGCCACATTCTAAGATTCCAACAGAGCTGAGAGGTGGACAGAGATAGCCCTAACCCTCTCCTAGCACTCCATCTGCACACACAGCTGCTCGCCTTTAACTCCGATCGCTTTGTGAGCTTCATCTTTTCCATACAGACACGTCGGAATGCCAAGTGGTTGACTGTGGAGATGATGCAGGATGGCCACCAAGTGTCCTTGCTCAGTGGGGAGCTGAGTGTGGACCAGCGAGCCTCCATCATTCAGAGGTTTCGAGATGGGAAAGAAAAAGTTCTTATAACGACCAATGTCTGCGCTCGAGGTGCGTATGTGAGGTGATGGAGAAGGGAGTGTGAGTGGGGCTATGTAGGGATGTGCAGTTTGCACACACAACTCTACTCTGCACAGTTCAGTAAGCTATAATCATGTAGCCCCATAGCTGTCGCCATAACCCCAACAAAAGATTCTAGCTGACCCCAGCCTGGCCTTGAACTTCATGTGGTCTCTTCTTTACCAACTGCCTCGGTACTGCTGACCACCACTCTCTGTACTCTTGTCTTTCATAATGGTATAAAAATCAGATCAAGTAGAGGGTAGCCTTATTCCTTCCCACCCTATTTACCATGATGTTTTAGAGTTTGTCAGTGTTTGTCCCTCAGATCTGTCATTAAAGCCATCTTGATGATGACTTTAATCAACACTGTCTTCCATTGACAAGGTATATCCCAGTTGGTCCATCATTTTACAAGACAGAACCCTGCATTGGTCACACTCTGGTGCTATTTTGAATCAATGGTAATAAAATGTGTAGGTCTTGTATGGACATTTTTTTTATTCCTCAGACAAATATCTCAATGTAGAACTTGAGGGTCATATGCTAAGTGTATATTTATCTTTATAAGAAACAACAAAACTGGGCCCGGAGAGATAGCACTGCGGCGTTTGCATTGCAAATAGCCGATCCAGGACCAAAGGTGGTTGGTTCGAATCCCGGTGTCCCATATGGTCCCCCGTGCCTGCTAGGAGCTATTTCTGAGCAGACAGCCAGGAGTAACCCCTGAGCACCGCCGGGTGTGGCTCCCCCACCCCAAAAAAAAAGAACAAAACTTTCCCAAGTGGCAGCATCATTTTTATTTCGCCTCTCTGTGGGAGAGTTCCCATTGCTTTTCATTGTTGCCAGCAAGGTGCATTTTGCTGCCTTTTAAATTTTAGCCGCTCTATTAGATGCATGAAGTAATTCATATTTGCAACTTTATTCTTTAATGGCTGACTTCATCTCTGGGGTGTATTTTTTTTATTTTAAAAATGCTCACCAGGCGAGGGAATGCCTCTTTCTTCCTCCCTCCCTCCCTCCCTCCCTCCCTCCCTCCCTCCTCCCTTTCTTCCTACCCTAAGAGAAGGAAACAAAATTTCCTGCTGCCTCTCGAATCTTTACTCAGGATCACACTCATGCCTTAATTTCTGAGTCATTCTCAGCACCTGTCACTGAGCACCCTCCTTCCATAGGATAGAGGAGCCTGGAAAGGGGTTCTGCTACTAGGACACCTAACGTTCTAGCTCCTGATGTTATCAGCTCTAGCCACTAGGGCCTTCTACATTGGTGGAAATGTCCTTCTCTTTGCTGTCCAGCTGGTAGCCTGTGCCTGTAGGTGCCTAGTGTGACTTTAGTTGAACTAAGGTTTATTGATTTGGAGCCACACCTGACTGTGCTCAAAGCTTACTTTATGGCTCTGCTCAAGGGACCATATGCAGTACCAGGGAATAAATTGGGTCAAATGCATGCAAGGCAGTGGCTTTAACCCCTGCACTATCTCTCTGGACCAAGGAACTGAAAAATTCAGAATAAGTAAAAATTGAGTTTTTACGCGAATTGTCATAAATGGTGTTCAGTATAGTAATAATGAGTTTCGGTTATCTCCTGGAGCAAAGGAGAGCACAGAATCCAAGAATAGAACAGGGAAGGACAAGAATTGTTTTCTGAAGAGCTTGTTGGCGTTGGGGGACAGAGACATAGGAGGATTACAGGATTCCTAGAAAGCATCGAAAGTGAAGATAGTAACTCAGGTTGATATGAATTTATAGTTTTCCTGGGAAATGGCAAGATGGTGTGACTAGAGTTATATTGTGGATCAGAGGAAAAGATGAGACTTTAGGTGATTGGGAACTTGCTTGAACTTTCTCCATTTGGGCAGTTATGCTCTGAATACAGTGCCCTGAACATCCCCCACCACACACACTGTACAGACCTAGACGACTTTGCAATTGACACTCATCCAGATCATAGATGCATTCCATAAACAACCCCACTGACTGTTTGATGTCCAGTCTGATGTGTTCTAAGCCATGTCCATCAAGTGAGAATTGCATTGGCATGTGAGTGAGTTCGTCTGAGCAGAAGCGGCAGTTCCCTTCATTGTCTTTCCTCTTCCAGGGATTGATGTGAAGCAGGTCACGATCGTTGTGAATTTTGATCTCCCCGTAAACCAAGCTCAAGAGCCAGTCTATGAGATCTACCTACATCGCATAGGGCGGACTGGACGCTTTGGGAAAAAAGGCCTGGCCTTTAACATGATTGAAGTGGATAAGCTGCCTCTGCTTATGAAGATCCAGGATCACTTTAGTAAGTATCCAGCCCATTGACTGCCAGAGTTTATAGTGATGATGCATGATAGTGATGATCCAGGGCTCGGACAGGCCAGGTGGGATCCTATGTCCCTCTCAGGAGGCAGTTGGCCAAAGGATAGGATATGAGAGAAGTGAAGAATTCCGACTCTCAGTGCTACTGTGTTCTGAGATCTGAAACAGATATTCACATCCTACCTTGAGTGAAGAAATAAGGTGTCAGAAGGTTCTGTTCTTGCCCTGCCTTGTCTTCTTGTTTCCTCTTCTGCTGTCCTGGAAGCCCTGAGTGCAGAGTCCTTTACCCCCCTCCAGCCCCATCTACATAGGGTGGGCTCTGCCCTGGAAAACACAGGATACCTCATTTCCCCAGAACCTCCTGGTGTGACTGGGGCAGAGGAAGAATACAAATGGGAGGGCATGTCTGCTGCCTCTCAGGACTGCGGGAAGCAATGGCCCCTTTGCCACTTAGCTCTGGTGTGTGATGTGCTGTACGAGGTTTGCACACTGACAGTGATCTCTCCAGGGAGGCATGCTGATGTCAGAGTAACTGCAGGGATGGGCTGGAGCAGCAGGGGGATGCCCACTTCCTCCTGCCTTAGCCGTCCCCTTTCAGTCTCTCCTTGCTTGCACCTAGACACAGGCTTTTCATTTCCTGGTGCTTTGGGTGCTGTTTCCTTCACATCTGCCACCTGGCCCAATGCTCTCCCTTCTCCATTTAGACATTCCAGGAAGGTGGAGTGCAGTTCTGTTTTAGCCCTGTGATTAGCCTGGCTCCTTTCTCTTTTTTCTCTCCTTGTAGATAGCAACATTAAGCAGCTTGACCCTCAAGACATGGATGAAATTGAAAAGATTGAATATTGAAGAAATAACTGTTATTTTTGAAATACCCTAGTTTGTGAGAATGTCCTAATGGGGTTTGAAGGTAACTTTTTATGTTGAGCCTCTGTGAAACTGTTATATATGGCAGAATAAATGTCTTGATACCCTAAGTTTTAAGACTTGAGGTCTTTTCAAAAGCAAATTGATGTAAAGCACATTATTTCTTTGAATAAAAAAAGTGAAATCATTACATATTCTGCTCTTTCTTACAGGAAAAGTATCTTGATTAGGGGGGTGGGTAGGGGTATTTGAGATAGGTTTGGATTAGGCAGTGAACGCAGTGAGTAGCTTACAAAGCCAGGAGGTGGCAGTAGAGCTTTACTGTTTGGGGATTTTGAGCCAGCACAGAGGGAGTGTTCCACTTGCCTTTCTAGTCCTCTCTCCCAGGCACATCATGTCTTATGCATTGCTTTGGGGGTGAACCCAGATAGGAACCATATAAAAAAGTTTGGAACAGAGGGAACATTTTCAATTACAACAGATATTTCAAAGTATTTTTCTCTTGGGTTCCAACATCTTCAAATAAGAGATTTATGGGCCCGGAGAGATAGCACAGCGGCGTTTGCCTTGCAAGCAGCCGATCCAGGACCAAAGGTGGTTGGTTCGAATCCCGGTGTCCCATATGGTCCCCCGTGCCTGCCGGGAGCTATTTCTGAGCAGACAGCCAGGAGTAACCCCTGAGCAACGCTGGGTGTGGCCCAAAAACAAAAAAAAAATTAATCTCTGGTCATTTTACTAATCTGAAAATATGGGTTTATTTAAGCATCACTTTTTTTTTTTCATTTAATTTTTTTGCCATATCAAAAACTCTCAGGAGTTATTCCTGGTAGGCTTGCTTTCCTGCTACATCTGCCTCTCTCTCTCTCTGGGCTACCATCACTTGTGAAATCCTTTCCTGTCAGTCCCCTCACCACCTGTGACCACCAATAAGGTACTCAGCGAATATTTGCTTTTGTAAATTCTCTTTTTCTTGTTGCTTCTTCCAGTACTGCCCCCCACCTGGCCAACCCTGATGTTTCTATCCTGTATATTTTGTTTTGTGGCGCCAGGGATCAAGTCCAGGCCTCATAAATGCAAAGCAGGTACTCTCCCACTGAACCTTATTCTACTTCTGATTCTGTGAGAGGCCCCGAATGAATAAGCTTAGAAGGCGTCTTAAGATACTTGTTCTCTGACCCAGCTGAGCATTGACTTAGATTTTTCCTAATCATCTAAACTTTGAATTGTCTTAAATAAATGGTCCCTGCTTCCCTTTCAGAACTCCCGTAGACTTCCACGAACCAACATGATTCCCATCTGACAACTTCCCACAGGCTCTGCAAACAGTGCTCATTCCTCTTGCCTACTCTTTCCCCCCCTCTTCACTTCCCTTTGTCTGGCCATCTAGGATGTAGTGAAGCCATCCTGTGTGGTGTGTATGCCCCAGCTGTCTTCACACCAGCTGTTCAACTTGGCAAGTCAACAGTTCTGAGTCTTTTGCAGGAACTGTTAACCCTTATCAGAACTATGAGCCAGTGCACATTGCCCGGCCTGGCCCAGTTCATCTTTCTCAAATTTTCAAACGCTGCCCTCCCCAGGATTAAGTCAATGAAAAACCATGGACTAGCTCAGTGATTCAGGGCCACTGGGAGCTGGCTAGTCAGCTGTGTGTTACTTGGCATCTAATACTAAACCCGATCCTCTAGGTTTCTCTTGGCCAGCTTCCTGCTGCCAGCAATGGAAATTCTTGCTGCTGGCAGGCAGGGCTGGGATTGTCAAGGATTGGTGAGCACTTAGTCCCCCCTGCATGCTCTGCCATTGCTGTTTGGTCCTGTTAGTAAGAGGAAAGCAAACACGTCAGTTATCTGCTAGGGTCTCTGACAGCCCTTCTCAAGAAACCTTATTGCTTTCAGTCCTCAAAATGGGTTACCCTGCCCAGCAGTACTCCATCCCCAAGAGAGCAGCCAGCAATCTCTGCACATGTGATTCATGGTGGAAAATCTTAGTTGATTGCCAGGCCCAGGGGCTGGGTGAGGAGTACCTTTCCAGACATGGGGGAGAAAAGCGTTCATGTCCAGCCTGGTTTTGCTCCAGGTCCTCTTCGAGACTCAATTCCCCACCCTTTGCTTGCAGTTGGAACCCAGAGAAAGAGTACTTGCGTTAGCATGGCCAACATGGTAGGGCAGAGAAAATCACGGGCATACACTGCATATATATGGGCCCCTTTGCTCCTTCCCCTGTTCTATGCAAACCCAGATCTGCAGAGCTGCTGGCCAGCTATGGGGCCAATAGTAGTTTCATTCTGCTCAAATCCTGATGCCTGGCTACAAGTCTTGCCCCTTCCAGAGAGTCTTTCTGTCTTGTCAAAGACCATACTAGCACTGCAGTCAAGGATTGCCAAATACCACGGCACTAGAAGCTGCAGAGAAGACAGCTGCCTCTCCAGGAAAAATCCAAAAGGAACTCTGCTTCATTCTCTCCTTGCTACTACTGCTGCTTGCTGATCCCTGATCCCAGTGCAGCTGTTGGAGTCAGTCCTGGGTCTCAAAGAAGGAGACGGCCAGCTGGGCTCTATCCTGGCTTTGCTGTGGGCCTTGCCCTCTGGGCAGGATGACAGGCGCTGTCTCTGCCCTGGTTGTTTTCCCACACCTTTAGAGACTGGAAAGCTGAGATCAGGTGCCAACAGAGGTGTTCGTGCTCCTTGCAAACATATATGTGGCATCTAGTTTTCAATTAACTGAAATTTCTCACCCATTATTTTGAGTGATTTCTTAGGATTAGAAATGTTAAGTTGGGGGGGCCAGAAAGATAGCACAGTGGTGTTTGCCTTGCAAGCAGCCGATCCAGGACCTAAGGTGGTTGGTTCAAATATCGGCGTCCCATATGGTCCCCCATGCATGCCAGGAGCTATTTCTGAGCAGATAGCTAGGAGTAACCCCTGAGCACTGCCAGGTGTGGCCCCCCCCAAACAAAAAACAAAAGAAATGTTAAGTTGGGGCTGGAGAGATAGCATGGAGGTAGGGCATTTGCCTTGCATACAGAAGGACGGTGGTTCAAATCCCTGCATCCCATATGGTCCCCCGAGCCTACCAGGAGCGATTTCTGAGTGTAGAACCAGAAGTAACCTCTGGATGTGACCCAAAAACCAAAAAAAAAAAAAAAAAAAAAAAAAAAAAAAGTTAGCATCTGAGGTTCTAAAATAAAAAAACGCTTTTTGCCCTTTTGCCAGATAGTGCCAAACTGCTTCAAGAATTTATGACTAAAAAAAAAAAAAAAAAAATAAGAACAAAAAATTTTTTTATGACTATCAGGAAACTGGGGAAATTGGTGGCAAGAAATAAACACTGGTGAAGGGATAGGTTTTAGAATATTGCATGACTGAAACTTAACCATCAACAACTTTTTAACCCAATTTTATGGTGATTCAACTTAAAAAAAATCGATGACTACTGAGGCCAAAGGTAAGGTACTCTAGTCTTGCATGTAGTGGACGGAAGTTAAATCCCCAGCATCCCATATAGTCCCATGGTCATCACCAGGAGCCAGGAGTAATCCCTGAGTATTGTCACATGTTGTCTCAGACAAAACAAAATAACTCAAAAGAATCTATGACTACACTCCACCAATTTCACCTTGTCTTACTAGTAAGCAAGGAATATTTTTGTTTTTAATATTTGCTTGGTAACTTTCTATTTTATTTTTATCTCAAAATTTCAAACTAGCTCAAATCAGGAGTATGTGTTTTATTGTTTGAAAAGCATCTGCTGTGTTATTTGCCTGTGTGTCTTAAGAAGGGAATCTTGTCCTTTTCACGCTGTGTGAAGCATACATGTGGGTTGATTGGCTCAAATAAAGATGGGAACTTCTATTTTTTTAAACTGAAAAGTATTTTCCCAGATTGCCTGTTTCATTTACTTGAGAACTTTTTCAAACAAAATAATATACTTTCATGGTGAAATAGATCCCTATGTGTGTGAGTTTGTGGTTCTCAGATGTGAGTGGTATTCCTAAATGCTAATCAGCTTAATTCTTGGTGGTCATTGCAACATTATCTTCTAAAAGATATCTTTCCAAAATTTATTCTAGTGTGAGGTATATCAAATGGGTCATATTTTCCTTATTTTAAAAAGATCATAACTCTACTACCATTTGTTGAGATTTTTTTTCCACTTTTTTTTTTGGTTTTTGGACCACATCCGTTTGATGCTCAGGGGTTACTCCTGGCTAAGTGCTCAGAAATCGTCCCTGGCTTGGGGGGACCATATGGGACGTCAGAGGATTGAAATGCTGTCCTTCCTTGGCTAGCGCTTGAGACACCTTACCTCTAGCACCACCTCGCTGGCCCTCTTTTTTCCACTTTCTGATACAGCCTTTCTCATATTAAATTTTTTTTTTGGTTTGGTTTTTTTGGGCCACACCGGCAGTGCTCAGGGGTCACTCCTGGCTGTCTGCTCCGAAATAGCTCCTGGCAGGCCCGATGGACCATATGGGACACCGGGATTCAAACCAACCACCTTTGGTCCTGGATCGGCTGCTTGCAAGGCAAACTCCGCTGTGCTATCTCTCTGGGCCCTAAATTTCTATATACTGGAATGCATATAATAGTTTTTTTTTTTTTGTTTTTGGGCCACACCCAGCGTTGCTCAGGGGTTACTCCTGGCTGTCTGCTCAGAAATAGCTCCTGGCAGGCACGGGGAACCATATGGGACACCGGGATTCGAACCAACCACCTTTGGTCCTGGATTGGCTGTTTGCAAGGCAAACACCACTGTGCTATCTCTCCGGGCCCCATATAATAGGTTTTAAGGAAGCTACTTTATTCCAGTTTATTCAACAGTATTATAATGTTAATTATTTTATATATAAAATATACACAAATATATAATGGTTTGGGGCCACACCTAGCAGTACTCAGGGCTGTGATTAGGGCTTACTCTGAGTGGGCTTGGGGAATTATATGGGATGCCAGGGATCAAACCTAGGTCAGTTAGGCATTTGACATAAGTCAAATGCCCTACCTGCTATATTATCATTCTGGTACCTATATAATATGTTTTAAGCCAGGGACCTATTTCCCTTTCTTGACTATACTATTCTCAGATTTGTTTGTTTGGGGTCACATTTAGTATTGCTCAGAGTTCTCAAATGTGAGAACCTGGTTCTGAGCTCAGGGAACTATTTGTTGTGAGGGGGACCAAATCAGGGTCAGCTGCTTACCAGGTAAGTGCCTAACCTCCTCTGTCCTTCTGGCCTCACATTCTCAAATTTAAAAAAATCAATCCATCATTACTAGTTTTATTCTAGATTTATTTTACATTGTTTAGGGGTCATTCCTGGCAGTGCTTGGAGAACCACGCAATGCTAGGGATCAAGCCTAGGGCTCCCCATTCAAAACATGTCCTCCAGACCTTTGAGCCATCTCTCAGGCCCAAGATTAAATTTCAGATCCATTTGATCAAGTTCCTGAAAATTCAGTGGACCTTATCCCTTTTACAAAGATTAATTTTGGGAGGAATTAATAACTGTATTCCCTAGTGTTGAAATACCTGATAGGTCTTTTCTGTCTCAAAATAGTCAGGAGGAGACTTTGGATCAATAGCATGAAGGAAGAGGAACTGCCTGTTCTGGGAGGGTGAGACTTTTGGGGTTCTCCTCAGGGCTATCTCAGGCTGGATCCCCCAATGAGCTGACTTGCCTGCCAGAGAATGAGGGAGGAATTCTAGCCAGCAGAGAGTTCAGGAGAGGGAACAACCAAACCAAGACAAAGTCCCTCCACTCTCCCTCATGTCCCATCCAGCTAGAGATGCCTTTCCTTTGGTCCATCATGTTGGGGATCCCACAATCATATTCGTCTGCTCCCAGGGGGGAAAGTCAGGCCCTTCCCCACCACCCCCACTCCTTGCTCAGCTCCAGTGCCCAACTGGTGCCTCATCCCACTCACCTCACAGAAGGGACAGAACATGTACCTATCCCCAACTTCTGTATCCACCTATACCTGCAGGAGCACACAGGCACACAGAAAGGATCTGCTTTCTGGCCACTTTGGATGAAGTTGACCCTGTTGTATACTCTCTTAGACGGTGGGGAGAAAAAGGACCCAGAGTGATATGATAGCATTACTGGAAAGGCATTTGCTTTACATGCAGTCAATCTAGGTTTAATCCCTAGCACCCATATGGTTCTGATTCTGCCAGGAGTCGTGTAGAATAAGCTGAAATAAGCTCTGAGCATCACTGAATATTGCCAAAAAAAAAAAAATTAGAAGCCCACACCCCCAAATGTAGAAGAGAATGGCTCAAGTGCTTTTCACAATTCTAATTCTAGAAAGCTGTCCAGGAAGTGAGACATTTGCCTTGCATGAGGTTGCCTCATAGGTGACCCCCAGTTTGAATCCCTGGCACCATATATGGTCCCCTGAGCACAACCAGAGGTCACTCCTGAGCACAGAGCCAGGAATAGTTAGTGAGCACTCCCTGGATATGCTTCCCTCCAAAAGTCAGTGTATGCAGTCAAGTGTGCCACTGTGTATGTGTATGTACATATGTTTCTGTGTGTGCACGCGTGAGCACTGTGACAATCCCCTGAGCAAGCCAACAGAGCTCTGACCCCTGAGAACAGTTTGCCAGCACAAGGAGGACAGTGGTCCTAACCAGCGCCACCTCAGTCACAATCAAGGCCACCAAGGAAGGGAAGGCAAGGGGGATATGAAGTCTGCACACACAGTTTGGGGGTCACCATCTACCATGCTGTCGGAGAACCTGTGGTGGAAGAAGGCAATTTTAAAAGATTCAGAAGAAGAGACCAGAGATATAGTGCAACAGGCAGGGCTATTGTCTTTCACACGGCCAATCCAGGTTTGATCCTCAGCATCCCATATGTCTCCAAGCACCACCAGTAGTGACTCTTGAGCATTGCCGGTTTGGCCCCCCAAACCAAAACTTTGAAAGCAATCAGTGAAAGGAGAAGTAGGGGGAAAGGCCCAGATCTCCCTGTCTCCTCCCTAGGGCCCCTTGATTGAGGTTAGGCTTCTTTTTTTTTTTTTTTTTTTTTTTGGTTTTTGGGCCACACCCTGTGACGCTCAGGGGTTACTCCTGGCTATGCGCTCAGAAGTTGCTCCTGGCTTCTTGGGGGACCATATGGGACGCCGGGGGATCGAACCACGGTCCGTCCTAGGCTAGCGCAGGCAAGGCAGGCACCTTACTCCAGCCCACCGCCCGGCCCCGGTTAGGCTTCTTTTATGTCAGAGATTGTTGCCCCTACTCTAGAGCTAGAGTTATGAACAAATTTCTGGTCCTCCTGCAGTGCCAGCTCAGAGTCAGACCAAAATGCTACCAGGCCCACAGCCTGTTAAGGAAAAGCTCAGCTGAAAAGCCAGCATGCTTCCTGGAAGAATTTTTATGAGTCTAAAGTGTTGACAAGTTTGTCGTTCCTCACTCTACTACGCCTCTGCCTGTCCCCGTCCATTCTGAGCCCTTTGCCCTGCTCAGTTTAGGAGGGGACAGCCCCAGGTTTGGTCCAAGGGACCTGGCAGGGTTCCTTGGCTGTGAGAGATTTACACCCCCGTTCTCTGGCACAGACTAGAGTGAGATCACTTAAAACACCCAATCAATGATTCACTTGAGCCCATCAAAATGGAGCTTGCCCCCAGCTGGAGTCCACTGGGACCCCCGAGGCCACGTTTGTGTCTCGTCAGGGGTGCTGAGCTCAGCTGTTCTTTTAAAATAAATGTCTGTCTGAGCTCATTAAAAGCTGGAGGGCAGGAGCAGAAGGCCCTGGAATATGCTTGGTGGAAACATCCCGTCAGGGAAAGGCCCATAGTAAGGAGTTGGAGCTCGTTTACCTGCTTGCTTCTCTCTCACAATGACCTTGGGACATGGACAGGTGGGCCTGCAGCCCCTTTTGGGTCTGCCTAAGCTCCTGAAGGGCGGGTTGGGATTGTCCAGTTGAGTGAAGTCATGTCTTTTTTCTTCTATGCTGTTTACTTCCCACTCAGACAGGCCCATTAAGGCAGGGTGTTCTTAAAGGAAAAAAGAAAAATGAAAAGAAAAAAGGAAAAAGAAATTTAAAAGAAAAAAGAAAAATGACCCATAAAAGGAACATTGGTCCCCGTCCTGGGTGAGCTTCTGGGGCTAAGTCCAGAAAGTTCCTCCTTCTGGCCTAAGTTGGGATTCAGGGTCCAATCACAGCTTTGTCATAATTCAAAGGGTGACAGCTGCCACCAGGGAAGGATCACACCTCCTGGCCACCCATGAGGGAACCTGAGCCTGCCCTTCTCAAGGGGACCTAAGACCCTTTTGGTCCCCAGGGAAGGACAGGTGTGGAAGGACAGCACCTCCCAGAAGCAATGTCTGCATGCAGGTGTGTGTGGTGTGCAGGAAGGGAAGGTGTGTGTGTGTGTGTGTGTGTGTGTGTGTGTGTGTGTTGTGGATGGAATTTGGGGTTTGAAAATAACTGCCCTAGGCTAAGTGTGGGCATTAGACCTTTTCCTGGGAGAGAAGGAGTAAGAAAGGGGAAGGAAAGGAGGAAAAAGAAGATAGAGAGAAGGCAAGGGAAGGAATAAGGGAGGGAAGGAAACAGAAGGAGGTGGAGAAAGGAAGGGTGGAAGAAAGAGGCAAGGAGAGAAGATAGAGGGAGAGAGATATTTCGTAAACACAGAAGCAGAGCAGTGCTCTGCCCCCCATGCAGAAGAGCTAGATTTGATGCAGACTTGACTGGGTTTTTTAAGTGGAGGAGGCTTGCTCCCAAACAGTGCTCTTGGGGGCATAAGGTCCATTCCCAGTGATATTCAGACAGACCAGCAGAGTAGGAGGTTCCAAGACTACACTCGGCAGTGCTTAGTGGACCATGCTGTTCTTGGGATCAAGCTCTGGGCCCTGAGCATAATTTCAGAGTTCAGGCCTTTCTTCTGAATAACACCTGAAAGGGGTTGGTGTTGGCACAGCTAAGGGATGTAAGAGGAACTGGGTATTTCTGAGTTTGAAACTGCTCGTGCTGCAGAATGAGTTTAAGGTGATTTGTGTTTTGGGGCCACACCTGGAGGTTTTCAGCTATTCACTGCTCTGAGCTGAGGGTGGGTCATTCCCTTTGGTGCTGAGACCAAGCATTGTTGAGAACTGAGCTCAGAGCTCTTGTACGCACAGCCTGTTCTTCAGCCCTTCGAACCTCCTTCCTATCCTCACAGGGTACGTGTTTTGGAAGAGGCTCAGGAACCATGGGGATCAAGAAGGAGAAAGAAGGAACTAAAAGGCAGAACCTGTTCTTAGCTGGAGATTTTCCCCATTTCCCCCCCACAAGAACAAACCCCTCCTAGTGCTGGCCCTGCCCTGCTGACAAGTCAGGTCACATGTAGCTAATTAGGAGGAGCCTGGTCTGGGGATGATAAACGGGGCTTCTCATTTCCATGAAGGTTTTCACAGATTATTGGAAACAGCTGTGCCTGGGCGGATGGCTGTGGAGGCCAGAGCTTGGGGGCGGGGTGCAGATGGGGAACACCTGTTAGGAGGCTAATGGGATGGGGGCGGGGAGGGAAATTTTTGCCGCCAGAGTTCTAGTCCAGCTCTTGTCTAGGATGCTGGTTTTTGACGGGGGTACAAACGATTCTAGAAGCGAGTTTCCTGTGTCCAGTGGACTCAGTGGAATAACTTATAAAGGCCCACGGAGGCGCCTGCCATGACTTTTCACATGTAATACCATGAAATTCCTCTTACTAGGTATTTCCTCAATTGTGGTTAAATAGGCATAAGGTAAAATGGACAATCTTAGCTGTGTGTGTGTGTGTGTGTGTGTGTGTGTGTGTGTGTGTGTGTGTGTGTGTGTGTGTGTGTGTGTCCTAGGATCACACAGACAGAGCAAATGCCCCCTGAGCTGCCTCCCCACATCATTTAAAAGAGCTCAGTCTGCAGTGTGAAATCAGTGATATGGTTGGTTTCCCCGCCATCCTCAGATCTTTTCATCTTCCTCACCTGAAATCCGGGCCCATCCTCAACTCCTCATCCTGCTTCCATCCCTGTCACTATTGCAAACACTCTTCTTTCTGTTCCTCTGGCTTCAATTACCCTGTTTCTTTAAGTAGAGTCAGATGGAAAATAGCCTTTGTGTTTCTGTAACTTATTCTCTCTATCTACAGCCTTACATTACATGGATATATGCATAGTATTCAACCCAGGAATAATTTTTCCACTACCAATATTTCTGGTTTGTGGTCTTTCCATACTGAAGTTTGTTGTTGCTGCTATTTTTTTTTTTTTTTTGGTTTTGGGTCACACCCGGCAGCGCTCAGGGGTTCCTCCTGGCTCTATGCTCAGAAATCGCTCCTGGCAGGCTCCGGGGACCATATGAGATGCTGGGATTCGAACCACCATCCTTCTGCATACAAAGCAAACACCCTATTGCCTTGGTATCTCTCTAGCCCCCATGCTGCTACCTTTTTTTTTTAAAAAAAATAAATTCCCACAATTACATATCAGGATCAACAAGGAGTCTTTAAAATTTTATTGTCTCTTTTTTGGTGGAGGTAACCCACTGGGGCTTGAGGTTGCTCCTAGCAGAGCTCTGGGGACTGAACCTAGGGCTGAACTGCAAAGATGTGATAACAACGCAGTCCATGCAGTTGCTTCTTTTTGGGGGGAGCGGGGTGTCATACATGGTGGTGCTCAGGGGTTACTCCTGGCTCTGCACTTAGAAATTGCTCCTGGCAGGCACGAGGGACCATATGGGATATCTGGATTCGAGCCACAGTCTCTCCTGGACCGGCTGCTTGCTAGGCAAATGCCCTACTGCTATGCTATCTCTCCGACTCTTCAAGCAGGCCGGAGAAATATTTACAATCTTCAGGCCTTGCTATTTTCCTTCAGGCTCTCACCCCTGGGCACCCCCTTCTTAAGTGTTGTTCTGAGCAAGAACAACTACATCATACTTTCAAACCAGCATTTTTCCTGAGCAGCCTTCCAGAAATGTTTTGGCCACATGGATTTTCTACTCTATGACTTTCGAGGTGAATATTTCTTTCTGGTTGATGTAGAGAGGGTCTGACTCTGTGTATATTATTATAGTCTTTTTTTTTTGAGGGTTTTGGACCATTCATTGGTGCTCCTGGCTTGGTGCTCAGAGGTGGTCCCCATAATCTCCACCATATAGCATCACTCCCTTCCCAGTGCTACTAAGACCAACTCTTTATTTACTGTATACATTGAAATCTTTCAGTCTATAATTTGTCTCTGGCTTTGTATACATATCTTTTATCCTTCCAAAATGTAAACATTTTATGTCTACCTTCTTTTCTCTATTGCTTCTGGATTTTGGCTATAAAAATCTCCAACCCTAAACTGTATATTCTGACATTATTTTCCTACCCGAAAGTACTTTTAAATATTTAAATTGTTTTAAATCTTGTTTAAAATTGTTTTAAATATTTTCTAATGAAACTGTTTAAATATAGAAAATTATGTTTAAATTACCTTAACTGTTTAAATTTAAATACAATTAAATCTTTTTGTCTTTTTTAAATGTAGGTGTTTTTTTTTTAACTTTTTTTGGCCATTCCCGGAGATAGTTAGGGGTCACTCCTGGTTCTGCACTCAGAAATTGATCCTGCAGGCTTGGGGGACCATATAGAATGCCGGGGATCGAATCCGGGTCAGCCACATGCAAGGCAAATGCCCTATCTCTGTGCTATTGCTCTGGCCCTAAATTTAGGATTAATAACATGTGAAGTATAAAACTTAAACCGTCTTTGTTTTTAGAGACATATGATCAGTTATACCTATACAATTTATTAAATAAATGATCTATTCTCCCACTATCTTGAAAGATCACCTTATCATCTATCCAATAAATTATATGGAATATAGTTCTGAAATGGTTCAATATCTGTCTCAGAGCTCTATTAGTCTTGTCTTTTAACCTTTATGCAACTAAATTTATAGTAAGCTTCATTAAAGTCATTTCTTTGGCTTTTTCTTTGTAGTTTTTGGGCCACACCTGGTGGTACTCAGGGCTTACTCCTGGGTTTGTAATCACTCCTGACCTTGCTCATGGGACCACATGTGGTACGGGGATTGGATTGGGGTCAGCCACATGCAAGACAAGCACCTTAACCCTATATTATCTTTCTGACCCAGGCCATTCTCACCTAATAGTGCTTTGCTGATGTTTTCCTTATCCCATCATACAAATGCTTTCCAGCTGTCAGTCTGTGGATGTCAGTAAGTTGAAGTAGGAGTGAGATAGGAGAGGGGCCTCACCAGGAGAATTTTGTCCCAGGCACCCAGACAGAGGCTAAAGATAGCAGTTAAGTACCGACTGTGTGTGCATCCCTAATACTGGAGCTGCGGGACCAGTCTCCCTTGGGCAGAGAATGGCCCTTCTGGTTCTCGCTCCTCTTCTGCAGACCTCCTTCTTCTACTTTGCCAAAGAGCTTTGAGAGAAAAGCTGCAGGATAAAGGAGTAAGGAACATTTGTCTTTTCCTGCTGGTGGCTGTGAGTTCACAAGGTCACCTCAACACATCTTTACCCCCTTTTAGCAGCTGCCCAACCTGAATGGGAAACAGCAGCTGAATCTGGTTTTCAGTTTTCCCAGCACTTGACGTTTCCTCCTTGCCCCCCAAAATAGGCACAGCAAGGGCTCAGTCATTTCTGCCTCCTCCAGATATGCTCCCAACCTCTGACTCCTTCCTGAATTAGTGATCCCAGGGCAGACAGAACTAGCTGCTGTTCCCTCCCTGCCCTCTCTAGAGTCTCTTACTCTTCATACCTACCTACCAATTCTTTAAACATCTTTATTTATTTATTTGGGGGAGTTTGGGGAGCCACATCTGATGGTGCTCAGAGGCTTCCCTGTCTCTCTGCTCAGGAGTGGCCCCGGCAGTGTTCAGGGGACCACATGTGGTACTGGGGAATTAAACCAGGCCTAGGTGGATGCTAGGCAAGCACCTCCTCTCTTATACTATCTCTCCAGCCTTCTTTTAAAAACATACAGACAAGGAACTGGAGAGATAGCATAGAGGTAAGGCATTTGTCTTGCATGCAGAAGGTCGGTAGTTCGAATTCTGACATCCCTATGGTCCCCCGAGCCTGCCAGGAGCAATTTCTGAGCGTAGAGCCAGGAGGAACCCCTGAGCGCTGCTGGATGTGACCCCCCAAAAAACCCAAAAAACAAAACATTTTTTTGGTTTGGGGGCACACCTTATAATGCTTACGAATACTCTGGGCGCTGTGCTCAGGGACTATACATGGTGCCAGGAGTGAACATAGAGCTCCTGTCTACAGAGCATGCCTCGGCCTGTTGAGCTATTTCTGGTATCTCTTGTCTTATTACACTTTTTCTTGTTTGTTTTTATTTTTAATTTTTTATTTCTTTTTAATTAATTAATTAATTAATTAATTTTAATTATTTATTATTATTATTATTATTATTTGGCTTTTGGGTCACACCCAGCAGCGCTCGGGGGTTACTCCTGGCTCTATGCTCAGAAATTGCTCCTGGCAGGCTTGGGGGACCATATGGGATGCCGGGATTCAAACCGTCGTCCTCTGCATGCAAGCAAATGCCTTACCTCAATGCTATCCCTCTGGCCCCAATTTTTCCTATTTCTTTTTTTTTTTTTTTTTTTGGTTTTTGGGTCACACCCAGCAGTGCTCAGGGGTTATTCCTGGCTCCAGGCTCAGAAATTGCTCCTGGCAAGCATGGGGGACCATATGGGACGCCGGGATTCGAACCGATGACCTCCTGTATGAAAGGCAAACACCTTACCTCCATGCTATCTCTCCGGCCCCTTATTTTTTATTATTATTTTTTTTTTTTTTTTTTTGGTTTTTCGGCCGCACCCGGTAACGCTCAGGGGTTACTCCTGGCTATGTGCTCAGAAGTTGCTCCTGGCTTGGGGGACCATATGGGACACTGGGGGGATCGAACCGCGGTCCGTCCAAGGCTAGCGCAGGCAAGGCAGGCACCTTACCTTTAGCGCCACCGCCCGGCCTATTTCTAATAACAATAAGGTTTTTTTATTGACATACTTGAGGGACTAAAGTTTGCAAGGATATGAAGGTTGTTGGTAGACAGCTCCCCTCCCTCATGCATCCCCAATATGTGTCTACTTGCTTCCAAAGAGCTGGTGACAATGGCCATGTAACCAAGCATCTCCTAAGAACTCTCCCTGGAGTTTTGGAAACTCCCACCTTGCTGCACCAAGAATGCAGCCATGACTGAAAATGAGGAGGCAAGAGGTTTCTTGGTTCCTGGGTTCTCCCATATCCCCAAAGCCAGGCCCACTAAGGCCTTGTTCCCCCAAACAGGCCCCAAGGCAGGGGCCTTTTTCTGCTCGTAGAAGCCCTTTGCTGATACAGGAACCTGCCTCCAGTCTCTAGAGGCCTGGAACCATTATGGTGGGAGTGCACCACCAGCCATTCCAAAATGGTCTTTATTTTTGGCCACACCCAGCGGTGCTCAGGGGTTACTCCTGGCTGTTTGCTCAGAAATAGCTCCTGTCAGGCATGGGGGACAATATGGGACACCAGGATTCAAACCAACTACCTTTGGTCCTGGATCGGCTGCTTGCAAGGCAAACGCCACTGTGCTATCTCTCCGGGCCCCCAAAATGGTCTTCTCATCCATCCTTGTGTCACGTCTTGGGCTCCATCTGGCTTAATAATTATAGTAGCAATACCAGGAGTTACAGCAGGCTGGGACATCTAAAGGTGCAAGAATATTAATTTTTTTTTTTTTTTTTTGGTTTTTGGGCCACACCCGGCAGTGCTCAGGGGTTACTCCTGGCTGTCTGCTCAGAAATAGCTCCTGGCAGGCACGGGGGACCATACGGGACACCGGGATTTGAACCAACCACCTTTGGTCCTGGATCGGCTGCTTGCAAGGCAAACACCACTGTGCTATCTCTCCGGGCCCAAGAATATTAATTTTTTTTATAATCCAATTTAGCTATTATTTTTTGGCCTCCCAAGTGGTATTCAGAGAGCCCCTCTTGGCAGTTCTTAGCCAACTGGGCCCGTGTTTCAATGAAAATGTGGTCCGATGATGCCAGAACCACCAGCACCTCTCTACCACACCCCCAGTAGTTCTTGTGGTCCCCTGTCTATTTGTGATGCTGAAAAATAGATGTGAGTTCATGCCCCCACTCCTGTGTCATCTACTAGCACTCATTTTATTTTTAACGTTCTGGGGGTGTACAACTGGCAGTATTCGGGCTTTTCCTGGCAGTGCTCAGAGGACCTTGTGGAGTCAGGAGCATAAGTGAGATCCCTGCATCAGAGCATGGATTCCCTCTGAGTCTTCTTCCCACCCGTTGGTCCCTTTGTCATCCAGACTTTCCCACAATCCAGGAGGTTTTTAAGGTACCCAAGCTAGTGAGAGGCTCTGACTGGAGGTCTCTCTTGGCCACTGGAGATCATGTCCTTGTCCAAGCTTTGGCAGGGGGCAGGGGGCTGTGACAGTGATAGCTTCCCTGCTCTTGGTGACCTGGAGACCACTGACCTCACCTCCTGCAATTTTTAAGGGAGGTGGGTACACAGATAGCAAAGTAGAGGAACATCAGCTCCATCTTTGCCCAGGAACTGAACGCCCCTAGGGGCCAGCAGAGCTTGGTCTAGTTCACTTCTACAGAAGTACTGGGGTGTCAACCAGACTTCTCCCATCTTAGCTCTGAAGACTTCAGGCGTGTGGGTCAGAACTCAACCACAATGGGCCACCCACTGATGAAGGTAGGTCAGGGGTCAGCTTTGACCTATGACCTGCTATTCCTTGATTGGTGGCCCTAGCTTGACTGGACCCCAAGTCTGCCCTCCCCAGAGTGCCCCCTGCTTTATTCTTTCCCTGGTGCTTTTAGATGGGCAACCGTAGCCAGCTCTGACAGCCCCAAAAGCATTGCCGATAGATGTTCCCATTCCATGTTAAATGATAAAGAGCAAAGAAACAGGGGTGAATGGGGCACTATGAGCCTAGCTGTGAGAGGGCTCAGAGATAAGGCAGCTGGAAGGTACCAGGGAAACTAGTCCTGGCCCTGTCTGTGGCCATGCCTCCTAGCCTCAGCCTCCCTGTCTCCCCTTTGTCCTCCATTCAAGCTCTCCTGCTTTCATCCCCCTCTTTAGCCTTCCTCATTTCCTCCCTGGTCTCCAAGGAGCAGTTTACAAAGTGACTAAGCAGTGACCCAGCTGGACCCTCAGCCCCTCTTGTCCTTTCTACCCTTCCCTCGTACAGCTGAAGGCAGTGGGAACCCATTTCCTCTCCTGGCCTGGGCCATCTACTGCCAGGGTCTCCGGGGTGATGGTCCGTGTCCGGACACAAGGAAAAGTCATTTAATTCCCCAGACTCTACTCTGGCCAGCTGTTTCTGTCCATCCACGCTCTGTTCCTCCAAATGGCTGCCTGGGTGTCAGATCTGGGGTGGACTAAAGTCTGAAAGGGAGGGTTGCAAGTAGGTGAAAAATCAGTGTTGTGAGTGGGAGACAGAAAGACAAAGGAAACAAAGATTACCTGACCCCAAGTTTATCAAGTGTCCCAGCTCTGGCATGCTGCTGTGCAAGAGATAGAAGGTTCTGGAAAGCAGGAAAGGCAGGAGTCCTGGTGCTGGTGATAAGTCCTCCTTTTTTTACTTGTCTATACCCAGTGGTACTTAGAGTTTACTCCTGGCTCTGTGCTCAGGAATCACTCCTGGTAGGCTTGAGGGACCACATGAGATGTTGAGGGTGGAACTCAGATCAGATGTGTGCAAGGCCAACTCTATCCGCTGTGTTATTGCTCCAGCACCTCTTTTTTTTTTTATGGGGCAGGAATCAAATCCAGCATCTCCCTGATGCCAGGCACTACTGCGTGAGTGGGAGCAGAGAAACCTGTTGGGGCAGGTCACGGGGTGAGGCAGGGATGACTTGGACCCCTGAGAGCTGATGCCTGCAGCCCCAAGATGTGTAGGTGTCCAGACCCAGCCTCCCTAATCTTCTCCACTCCAGTCCCATCCTATCCACCCTGCCAGATCCATGTCACTTTTGCACTAGGAACCCCATGACTGACCCTCCCAGCCTCTAGGGTCAGCAAGTACCACTGCTTGGTGCTCGAAGAGCATGCCTTGCTCTCTCTCTCTCTCTCTCTCTCTCTCTCTCTCTCTCTCCTCTTTGTTGTCTTTTCCCTGTTTTAGTTTGTTTGGTTTGTTTTGGGGCCACACCCAGTGGCGCTCAGGGGTTACTCCTGGCTCTTAGCTCAGAAATCACTCCTGGAAGGCTCTGAGGACTATATAGATTGCTGGGTATTGAACCCGGGTCCATCCTGGGCCAACAGCATGCAAGGCAAACACCCTACCACTGTGCTATCACTCCAACCCCTCTCTCTTTCCCTGTGAGAGAAACTTTCACTTATCTACCAAGACAAAGTTCCCTTGCTGGACTGACTGCCCCAAAGCCTGAGGGAGTTTTTCTTGGCCTAACACAGTGGTTCTCAAATAGTGGGGCATGCACCCCAGAGGGGGCATGAGGCTCTGTAAAGGGGGGTGGGTTTGATTTCGGCAAACACTGTCATAACAAGCTAAGCTCTGTGTTTATGTCTCTGTATGTCTCTGGAGCTGAGAGTTGCTGTGTCCTGCTTCAAACCCCGCTTCAAAAAGCTATGCATTGCAAAATGTGCTCATTGTAGCCATTAATCCAGACATCACCTCTGATTGAAAAATCAACTCAAATTATTTTATATATTTTTGTTTTGCAGGTTAAAGTTTTTTTTTAATGAAGATACTATTTACAGTCGTGTAGGGGGAGGCATGAAAAATGTTTTCTTCTTCCTAGGGGGGCATGACAGAAAATAATTGAGAAGCACTAGCCTAACATAACCTGGGATTGTTTGCTTGGTGCTGGAGTCCATCCTTTCCTTGGCACGTGGGGGCCCCAGAGAGGGATGAAGGACTGCATGTGGGCCAGATCAGTGAGACTTGTGTGATTGAGGCAAGACATAAGGAGGGAGGTTTGGCCAAACATGCCTCCTCTGTGGGTCCTGTTGAGCCTTGATTCTCTCTCTCTGGGGAACCCCACAGAGGTCCCACTTGGTGGGTCATGGCCTCTGCAGGGGAGCAGCCCCTCATGCTGAATCAGAGAGGCAAGAGCCCAGCCTCCTCTCGCGCTGAGCTGGCTCATGGGCAGCAGCAGTCACTGGACAGAGGTGGCTTCTCGCTGGTCCCAGAAGGTGTGGTTGGCTGAGAGACTGTGCCAGTGAGGGCTGGGTAGTCCAGTCCATTCTCCCACTTGCAGTGGGGATCCCAGACCCGAACTTGTGGCTCAAGCCAGGTGAATGCGAACCCTTGAAATGAGAAGATAGAGCTGCAAGGTGAGGCGTTCTGGACTGCAGAAGATGGTCCTGGCCAAGAGGTATGAGTGGGAGGCCCTGGGGTCCAGCCCATCTAAGCACCACTGTGGACCCACCAGTGCCCTCAAATACTGCTGGATATAACCCGAACAACAATGAAAATTAAAGGTTTTGGGCTTTTGTTTGTTTGAGGGCCACACCTGGCACTGCTCAGAGCTTACTCAGCCTCGGCATTTAGGGATAACTCCTGGAGAGGCTCAGGGCGCCATATAGGATTCAGGGGATAGAACCTGGGTCAGCTGAGTGCAAGGCTAATGCCCTACCTGCTATACTATCACTTCAGCCCAGAAAAGTGGTTGTTTTTGTTTTTTGTCACACTCAAGATGCTCAGTTGATTACACCTGACTCTGCATTCAGGAATTAATCCTGAAAGTGTTTGGGGGACCATATAGGATGCTGGAGATGGAACCTGGGGTCAGCCTTAAATTCCCATACCTACTGTACTGTCACTCTGGACCTCTAAATTTTTTATTATCTTTTTGTTTTTGGATCACATCTGGTGGTGCTCAGGGTTATTCCTGGCTCTATGCCCAGAAATTGCTCCTAGCAGGGTCAGGGGACCATATGGGATACTGGTAATTTAACCTGGGTTGACTATGTACAAGGCAAATGCCTTTATCTGCCATGCTATTGCTCTGGGCCCTGTTTGGTTTTTTTTTGTTTGTTTGTTTGTTTTTAAGCTAGTCAAATTGAGCAATGGGGGGTTATATACCAACTTTTGTGGTACTAACATTAATAAGTTCTGATAAACCACTGCCATTGGACCAGCCTTTTTTTTTTTTTTTTTTTTTGGTTTTTGGGCCACACCCGGCAGTGCTCAGGGGTTACTCCTGGCTGTCTGCTCAGAAATAGCTCATGGCAGGCATGGGGAACCATATGGGACATTGGGATTCGAACCAACCACCTTTGGTCCTGGATCAGCTGCTTGCAAGGCAAACGCCGCTGTGCTATCTCTCCGCCCCCCCCTTTTTAAAAATTAAGGGGCTTTTTTCTTAGATCTGTGCATCCCATAAAAATACTATATGAACTGGCACGAATGATATTTATAGCAGGGAGGGGTTTGCCTGGAATGCAGCCAACCCAAGTTGGATCCCTGGCATCTCATATAGTCAGTCCCCTGAGCCCACTAGGAGTGATTCCTGAGCGAAGAGCTAGGAGTTACCTCTGAATACCATCAGATGTGGCCCCAAACCAAACCAAACCAAACCAAACCAAAATGACATAAACTCTACATATCACTTAAAATTTTCTAGGAGTCACATGAAAATAAGTAGAAAGAAACATGAAATATTTTATTTTCCTTGACAAATCTAAGAAATTATCATTTCAACAGGTAAAGAAGCATTGCCACCTGGTCCCTACCACTTAGTGTGGGGCAAGTCAGAATCTCATTCTGTGCATTCTGGCCAGGGCTACAGCCTGTTGAGAGGCTGAGGGGTCCCCACTGAGGTCTTCTCATCTGAAAATTGCTTCTCAGGCAAGAAACTGCTGGTTCTCTAGGCCCAAATTCCCACGAGGCTGGAGGTCAGAGGTCTCTGTCTCTCATTGCCTCCATTTGCCTTTGTTCCGGGGTTTCTCTTTGACCATTTTTTCTTGCCAAACTAAAAGAATTCGCTATTGAAGGAAGAAATGTGAGAGAGACAGAGTGGGGGTGGGTCTCACAAACCGATTTACATCTTGGTCTTCATGCAGGCCTCCAGGTGGCTGGCTGCAGCCCCAAATGCTCTCCTAAATGCTGCCCAGCTTCCTTGTTCCTCAGTCAGGGGTCCGGAAATTCCATCAGCAAGACTCAGGGACACCTGATCCTCCACCCATAAATACTGACACTAGCCTGGCTGGCCTGAGGGGAGTGGGTGGGGGTAGCATGAGGGAGAAGGAGGCTAGGCCAGGTGCTGGCGGGGTGGGGTGGGGTGGAGGAGCAGGCTAAGGCTGAGGGAGTCCAGGCGGGCCCCACTACCTACCCCTATAGGGGGAGCAGAGAAAGAGGGGGAGGCATAGAGGGGAGACACAAGTAGTGGACATTGGTATTCTTGGTAACCCTCAGCATAGGAAGGGAGCTGAGAGAGACCTAGGCACCAGAGAAACTCAGGGAGCTGAGAGAGGAGGTCCATGCTCCAGGGAAGCTCAGAGCCAGCCCCTGTCTTCCTTCCCTATTGCCTCAGAGGCTGGCCAGACCCCAACTCCAGCCTGTCCCCCATAACATCCTTCTATTTCCAGCCTGTACCCTTGTCCCTCACCCATCTCCTTTCTTGGCCCCGGTGTCCCTAGAGAATGCTGCAGCTGGAAGTAGGGAATACCAGCTGGCAATGCTGAACCGGGAGAGGTCAAATGCTGTCCCCTCAGGGAATCATCCCCTGCTCATCTCCTCTAGCCAGGACCCCAGGGACAGTAGGTGGCATCAGGTACTGCAGGATCCACACTTATCAAGAGGGGCCCAGCTGTGTGTACAGGTACCCCCACTGATTCCCTCCATGGCAGTACCCACAGTGCATGCCCCCCAGTGTCATGGGCAGCAGGTAGCAGAGTATCCTGCTAGACTCCTAGTGGGTGAGGCCTGGGGCCCCTGGGCAACATGGGGAATAGACCTTGCAGCCATGGCCCTTATGGAATCTGTTGGGATCCCCTGTGTGCAGCCTCAGAAACTGGCAGGCCTATGAGTTTGGGATGGGTTGCGTGAGGGTGAATGTGGTGCCCCTCAGGCTTCAGATCAGACAACTCTTCCCGGATCTACAGATGAAGCTCGGCTTTGATACTCCATTCAGGGCAGCAAGGCCCAACCTGGTTCACCCTCCCACACTCGCCCCAGAGCACTGAGTGCTAAGGAACCAGAGTGCATGTGTCACCCCACCCTAGGCCTACTCTCAAGTTTCCATCCTCCCCCTGACATAAGGGGGTGCTGGCAGGAGGTGCCGCTGCATTGAATGCCAGGGGCCAGAACATGGCAGATTCTTGTGTTGCAGTGGTCAGGCACATGGGAGACAGTGATTCATGATATGGAGCCCAAGAGCCGGGGCTGGTGTCTGCAGGCCTGGACCCAGAGGTCCTCTACATCTTCCATGTCCTGGCCCTGAACCACGTCATGGCCCAACACCCCTGGAAGGGAAGGACACCAGGCATGGGCGGTCACCACTTCACTCCATCCTTGAGGCTACTTGCTTCAACTTCCTTCTTTTTTTTTTTTTTTTGGTTTTTGGGTCACACCCCGCAGCGCTCAGGGATTACTCTTGGCTCTATGATTACAAATCGCTCCTGGCAGGTTCAGGGGTCCATATGGGATGCCGGGATTCGAACCACCAATCTTCTGCACGCAAGGCAAACGCCTTACCTCCATGCTATCTCTCTGGCCCCAACTTCCATCTTCTTACATTGCTTTATTTCTGCTGAGCACCTTCTCCTCAGGGATGCCCATATGGAGTTTCTTCCTGTGAGGCTCCAAGATCCTGGGCCTTGGGATCAGAGATGGAGTTCAGAGGAAACAAAAGAGGAGGTTGGGTATGCTAGAGATGAAATAAGAGATGAAGGCCGTCTCTGTCTTTTGCTATCCTCTCTTTGTAGGCCTGGAGGCCTCCACCACGACCCAGGGTCCACTCCTGCCAGAGGACCACAGAGACTCCAGTAAACATCATTACAGTGACGGCACTGTGAGACCCAGATGGGGTACTCAAGAAGGGTCTGCTGAGGGTTCCAGGCTGTCCATGATGCCTGACTACCAAGGGAATGAAATCACCAGCTGCTTCTGCCCACAGAACATTCGGGGCTCATCCATGTGTCTTGCCCAGGAGCCCTCAATAAAGCAGATGTGGTGATCTTTTCAATGGCAAATGCCAGGGGAGAGGTGGACCCAGGGCCCCAAGGCTCAGGAAGGAATCTCAGGATGAGGCTCTTCAGGCCACTGTAGTGAGTGGCTTCTCTGAGAGCATTTTACTTCCAAAACTCAACTCTGTCCCCCAAGGAGGCGGCCAGCACCGATAGTGGTAGCAGCTGGGTGGGCTGGGGACTGGGCCTGCCTTTTCCCTTTGGTTTAGACTCAGTGTGAAGTCTTCCGAACCAAAGGGACAAAGTGTTCTAGACTCCAGCATCGGAGCCAGCAGTCAAAGCCGAGGCGCCACACACAGCCTCTGGCCACCAGGCCCTGGGTGGGGTGACAGGAGCTGGCTGACTGAGGACTGTAGCTGTTTCAGAACCCAGTGCCAACAGTCAGCATGACTCATTGGCTCCAAGCGCGTGTCTGAAATCTGGGTAAAGCACAAACAGGCGCTTGTGGGGCAGACTAGAATTGGGGACTCAGAGCGGCTTCCATAGGGGATCCAAATGAGAAGAAACAGCAGGAGGACCAACAGATGGTCCTGCGAGGAAGAGGGAAGTGGCACATGAGAAGGAAAAGCAACAAAAGTGAGAAGAAGCATCTGGGTCACAGAACTTTCACCCTCACTAGAAAAGGATCAGAGGTCCTGGCAGGAAAGACCATTTGAATGGGGAAAATAGAAAAAAGGTTCCATTCAGAGCATTAGATGGGAGAACAGGAGCCGAGTCTCCTCAGGGCAGACACAGTGGGTGTCAGGGATACCTCAAGTTTATGAAGTTGTTTTAGTTCTTCGGTAAAAGTAACCCTTTGTTGGGGTGGGGGGATCCTTCCAGTCTCTTCAGGCTTCTCTCCAGAGATGCTTCAGAGGTCTGCCTGCCCACACCACCCCTTGGTCAAGAATTGCCAGAAAGCGGGAACCCCTGCATCTCCACAGGTAGAACTGGAGGGGTTAACTCCCCTCTGGGACAGGAACTGGGGTTCAGGGGAGTGATCAAGATGGAGACTCCCAGGAATGTGCAGAGTGAGGCACACCCCCACACCTTCCCCAGCTAGACGGAACCAACAGGGATATGTGAGCATTTCGCAATTCCACGGGCAGCACCCGAGTACGCAGAATTTTCTTTTTAATATAAAATATCATATAAAACCCGTCAAAGCTACATCTTTTAAAATATGTACAATTCAAAATGTAAAAATACAGCTTTCAAGGACATAAAACATACTTTTCAATATGATCCAGAAAACATGCTTTGAAAGAGCAAACCCAGTTAAGCCCCAGGGATAAGATGAACTTTTCCGGGAAGCCCTGGGGTGGGGGGGTCATCTCAGAGCCAATGACTGGCCATTCACAGACCCCCAATAGAATGCTTTAAAAAAAAAAGCTGAAAGGTATTGAAACAGGCCCATGTGATGGAAGAGAGGAGTGAAGGTCATGCTTCTGGGCAGGATCTCAGAGTTCTAGGAGGAGAAGGAGCATGAGAGACTTAGAAGATCCATGAGGAAGGAATAGTTCAGGTAGGGGTGTGAGGAAGGGGAGATGGGGAGCCAGGTGGTCCCAAAGCCCAAGCCTCAGAGAGCTTTGGACAGCCCAGTTAGTGCCTCCTGGGTGCAGAGCTGTGTCTGCAGAGGACAGGAGCCACCAGCCTTGGCCTGGGTCCATCCAGCATGAACCACAGAGCTCTTGGAGAACAGTGTGGAAAAAATGGAAGGAGCTCCAGATGAGCCCGGTTTCAAAGTCAGGCTCTGTGGCTCGCCCTGGGTCTTGGGGACTTTTAAAACCTGCTTTGGGTTAATGAAAGTGAGATGCCCTGCACAGTGCCTGGGACACAGCCGCTTGGCACAAGTGATGGTGCCACCTCACACCACTGTGCGGCTTCCTAGGGAAGGACGTCAGCAGGGCATCTGCTTCTGGCGACTGTGCAAGATATGGAAGCTCAGCTCAACTTGTATCCACTTAGGGAGAACTCACAAGTCCTTGATATAAAGGCTATAATATATATTTATATATCTCAATATATAAAGGCATTTTTATAAATAAAATACAATAAAAAGGATAACACTTAAAACAGCGTTACTATGAAAATATAAATAAAGCGGTCCATAAAGAGACTGCCCTCAAGGTACTGTCATTTTCTCTTCCTAGTGGACAATTCTGATATTCAAACTCAATCTTAAAAAAAAAAATTAAACAGTTTCTGACTCATGAGACCTCCACCTCAGCTTCCTGAATCGAGGTGACTGCCTAAAAGGTCCCCCATTTCTTCCAGGGATCTTGGGGAAGCTTGGACACCACAGCACTGGCGCACATGACAAACTCTCCCATGCTGTGCCTTGGACTTTCCTTGGTGAGCCACAGAGGTGATGGGTGCACTGGTGCTCTCCGGAATAAACTACATCTGAACAACATGGAGACTAAATCCAGACTACGTCAGGCTTGGACATCAGGAAGAAGCACATGGTTCAGGGCACCCGAATACTTGGCTGTACAATGACCCAGCTGACAGTGAACACATTTCATCTGACAGTTCAATTTCTGAAATATATAGGCAGAGGCCAGTGAGTTCAGTGGCGTTCAGGGAGAAAGTTGATTAATGGAGTATTCAAGTCAATTTCATTGCAATTTCTGGGAAACTGTAAAACACAAAAACCAAAACACAAGAACATTTTTTTCATTTAAACTGGATGGACTTGATTCTACATAAAAAGAATTGTTTTCTCTTTTCTTTCCCCGAAAGGGACAAAAATCCAAAAGAGAACAGTGATCCATTAAAGCTTGACTCAAGCTATTAAACACACTCTCAGTGTGTGTTTTTTTTTTTCTTCCAATATGCGGAGAAGAGTAGGTTTCTCAAGGCTGCATGGATATTCATGTTCCCCGTGGTTTCCGTACCTCTTGAGAGGGACAACATTGTGAAAACAACTGCTGGTTCCCAACTCTACCCCATTCCTACAAATTAAGTCCTTTCTGGCTCATCTGGAAGTGAGCAAAATGCCCAGATGTGGCACCAAGAACAGGACTCTCTACAATGGGTAGAGCATATGCCATGATGGGCCTCTCGTGTTCCCCTTTCTCAAGTTGTTCCTTTCTAACTTTGCTTCATTCCTACTCTTAGAAATAGGCACACAGAGTCCCATGCAACCATTGTATGAGGGACTCCAGTTCTAAAGGAGAAGGGTTTGGAAACATTCTCTTCTCTTGGTCCAGAGCATTTTCTGTGCATTGTAATGACTTCAATCATGTTGGTGAAGCTGCTTAGGAAGTGTGCCTAGAAAATGGAATGGAGCTTGTCCTCATGGGCAGAGTGAGCTAGCAGGTAGCACCACACTTATAAAAGACACTCATCACATTCCTAAGATCGGCCTTTAGAAACAGCAAGTTACAGCCGTGGCTGATTTCAACTACAAACTCTCAGAAAGTCTGCTAAGACAACTGAAAGGCAGTCTTCCAATGGGAAACCTGAACAGCCGAGGAGATCAAGTCCCACTTGGCTGAGTCTGCCCCAGAGCTGACTCCTGGCAGGAGGAATTCCTACTGTTAAGGGGGGTGTCCCTGGAATACAAGGAAAGATACCCCTTCCTCCCCATGACTGGAACTATGTAGGACTGTTTCCTACTGAGGGTAAAGAGGAAATAGGGATAAGAGTTGTAGGATACATTCAAATGACATCACTACTACAAAAAATAAATAATGGGTCTCTGGAATTTGAACTGTAGTCCTTTACACAGTCCATCCTCAGCTCTGTTCTGGACAGTGACTGGCTTGAATCGGGAACTGGCTTGCTGTCTGCACATCCTCAGGTTTCCTGGGGTTGGTGAAGGGCGCCCGAAGGGGTATCTAAAGGAACATCAGGAGACCATGTCTTTTCTGTACAGTCCTTTGAAACGACAGGCAGAATTAGGCGATTCCAACTTAACATTTTATTCTCCGTTTCTGAATGGCCACAATTGTCTTCTGAAAAACATAAAGATTTGGGGAAGCATTATGAAATGATCAAGGTTGACTTTTTTTTTTATAAAAATCTTTAACTTTGAGTAATAAATAAGTTAAAAATATACAAAAGTAGAGCCAGGTAATGTTCCGGAAATGAGGGAGATAGATTAAGTGGTTTAAGATAAAGCCAAACTCTCACGAACAGTTATATAAGTTGATGTGTTAAAGTAAATTCTTTAATGCCCCAAATCTTTTTTTTTTTGTTTTTTGTTTTTGTGTCACACTTGGTGGCGCTCAGGGGTTACTCCTGTCTCTATTCTCAGAAATTGCTCCTGGCAGGCTCAGGGGACCATATGGGATGCTGGGATGCAAACCACTGTCCTTCTGCATGCAAGGCAAATGTCTTACCTTCATGCTATCTCTCCAGCCCCAGCCCCGAATCTTTTTTCAAAATACAGTAATATAGAGCCGGTGAGGTGGTGCTAGAGGTAAGGTGTCTGCCTTGCAAGCGCTAGCCAAGGAAAGACCGCGGTTCGATCCCCGGCGTCCCATATGGTCCCCCCAAGCCAGGGGCAATTTCTGAGCGCTTAGCCAGGAGTAACCCCTGAGCATCAAATGGGTGTGGCCGAAAAAATCAAAAACAAAAAAACCTTAGGGGTGGTGAGGTGGCGCTAGAGGTAAGGTGCCTGCCTTGCAAGTACTAGCCAAGGAAAGATCGTGACCACAATTTGATTCCCCGGTGTCCCATATGGTCTCCCCAAGCCAGGGGCAATTTCTGAGCACTTAGTGAGGTGTAAATCTGAGCATCAAACAGGGATGGCCTGAAAAACCAAAACTAAAAAAATATGAAATATCTTTATTTAAGCACCATGATTGTAAACATGTT
Organism: Suncus etruscus; assembly: GCF_024139225.1. NCBI lineage: Eukaryota > Metazoa > Chordata > Mammalia > Eulipotyphla > Soricidae > Suncus > Suncus etruscus. Next base: position 24,291,337 of record NC_064855.1, read on the forward strand.
TGTGGTTGAGTTTCAATCATAAAAAGAGTACCCCCTTTTAGCAGTGCACATTCCTACCACCAATGGCCCCATCTTTTTCCTCCCCCATTTCCTGCCTGTATTACCATGCTGTTTTAATGATTATTGTTTTGTAGTACAATTTACATTGGGGAAAGTGATGCCTCTCATCTTCTTTTTCCTAGGGTTGCTTTAGCTATTCATGGGTGTTTATTGTTCCAAATAAATTTCAGGAGTGTTTGATCCACTACTTTGAAGAATGTCATGGAGGAACTACATTAAATCTATACAATGCTTTGGAGAGTATTGCCATTTTAATGATGTTAATCCTCCCAATTCATGAGCAGCATACAGGTTTCCATTTCCATGTGTCCACTTATTTCTTGAAGCAGTGCTTTGTAGTTTTCTTTATAGAGGTCTTTCACCTCTTTATTAAGTTGACTCCAAGGTATGAGAGTTTCTCTGGCACTAATGTGAATGGGATTTTTTTTTAATGCCCATTTCTTGCTGTTTTGATAACTATTGCTTTGTAATACAGTTTAAAATTGGGGCAAGTATGCCAAATGTTTTGGAATAAAGACAGACCCTCAGATCAGTGGAATTGGCTTGAGTACTCAGAGAATGTTTCCCACACATACAATCACCTAATTTTTGATAAAGGAGCAAGAAATCCTAAATGGAGCAAGGAAAGCCTCTTCAACAAGTGGTGTTGGCACAACTGGTTAGCCACTTGCAAAGAAAAGCAACCTCAGATCCCCAGCTAACACCATGTACCAAGATAAACTCCAAATGGATTCAAGACCTTGATATCAGATCTGAAACCATAGGGTAAATAGAACAACACATAGGTAAAACACTCCATGACATTGAAACTAAAAGGATCTTTAAGGAGGAAACAGCACTCTCAAAACAAGTGGAAGCAGAGATAAACAGATGGGAATATATTATGCTGAGAAGCTTCTGCACCTCAAAGGAAATAGTGCCCAGGATACCAGAGCCACCCACTGAGTGGGAGAAACTATTCACCCAATACCCATCAGATAAGGAGCTAATCTCCAAAATATACAAGGCACTGACAGAACTTTATAAGAAAAAACATCTAACCTATCAAAAAATAGGGAGAAGAAATGAACAGACACTTTGATAAAAAAGAAATACAAATGGCCAAAAGGCACATGAAAAAAATGCTCCACATCACTAATCATCAGAGAAATGCAAATCAAAACAACTATGAGGTACCATCTCATGCCACAGAGATTGGCGCACATTACAAAGAATGAGAACAAGCAGTGCTGGAGGGGATGTGGAGAGAAAGGAACTCTTACTCACTGCTAGTGGGAATGCCATCTAGTCCAATCTTTATGAAAAACAATATGGAGATTCTGCAAAAAACTGGAAATTGAGCTCCCATACGATCCGGCTATACCACTTCTAGGGATATATCCTAAGAACACAAAATTCCAATACAAAAATCCCTTCCTCACACTTATATTCACTGCTGCACTATTTACAATAGCCAGACTCTGAAAACAACCAAGATACCCTTCAACAGATGAATGGCTAAAGAAACTTTGGTACATATACACAATGGAATATTATGCAGCTGTCAGGAAAGATGAAATCATGAAATTTTCCTATACATGGATGTACATGGAATCTATTATGCTGAGTGAAATAAGTCAGAGGGAGAGAGATAGAAGCAGAATAGTCTCACTCATCTATGGGTTTTGAGAAAAATAAAAGACATTTTTGCAATAATTCTTAGAGACAAAAAAAGACAGGAGGGCTGAAAAGTCCAGCTCATGACATGAAGCTCACCACAAAGAGTGATGAGTGCAGTTAGAGAAATAACTACATTGAGAATTATCATAACAATGTGAATGAATGCGGGAAGTAGAAAGCCTGTCTAGAGTACAGGCGGGGGTGGGGTGGGGAGGAGGGAGATTTGGGACGTTGGTGACGGGAATGTTGCACTGGTGAAGAGGGGTGTTCTTTACATGACTGAAACCCAACTACAATCATATTTGTAATCAAGGTATTTAAATAAATATATTAATAAAAAATTCATGGAGAAAGAAAAAAATGTTGTGAAGATGGCTCAGAGGGCAGAATGCATGTACTGTAATATGGAATATTGTACCATGACTCTCCGAACCACTGGAAGGAATCCCCAAGCAGTGAGCCAGGAGTATCCATCCTGCTGAGTACCTTTGGATATGACCCCCAACAAAACACAAAATAAAAACACCAAAAACACAATCAAAAGGGGCTAGCAGGAAATGATCAATGAGATCAATGAGAATCAAATCAAATCAAATGAGAATAAAATCATCAATCACAGTTGTCGTGTGGATCAAAAAGCAGGATCCATCAAACATGCATGCAGGAAATGCACATCTGATATCAAGACAAACACACATGAATAGCGAAAGACTGGATATTGATAGCTAAAAACAGAGAGGAAAAAACAAGGACTACTCTATAGGATAGAGACACTATAGTTTATATACTCAAAGGAAACTACTCAGCTATTAAACAAGGATGAAGCTGGGCCAGAGCAATAGCACAGTGGTAGAACAGCATTTGCCTTGCACATGGCCAAGCCAGGATGGATCTGGTTTTGATTTCCTGCATCCCATATGGTCCCCCGAGCCTGCCATGAGTGATTTCTGAGCACAGAGCCAGGAGTAACCTAAGCACCACTGCCGGGTGTGGCCCCACCCCAACCCCCTGTTGCTTTTGAAATAACATGAATAGAACCTGGATTGATTAGGATATGTTATTTTTCAGGAAGTAGAAAATCATACTCATATGAGGAATATAACCAAAGTAAACAAATGGGTCAAATACAAGAGAAATAACTCTAGAATGCCTGGGGAGGTCTATGGCAGGGATACTGTAATGTCTGAAACTGGTAGTGGGGGTGGATGGTGTGGTTGGTCACACACACATACACACACACACACACACACACACACACACACACACACACTGTGGTTGGTCACACACAGAGCAAAGCTTTGAAGGGAAATCAAAGGAATCGAATTCAGAGGCGCACAATGCGTCCCTTACCCAGGTCACACTCTGCCATATCTTCCAAGCTATCAGAGCGGATCTCATGTCTGCTGTACTGACAGCAAGTCTGTTGAATGGGTCTTGGTGCCACTTCATCATCCTGGACTTGTTCCTCAGGTGCCTGGCCACAGGTGGGGACCTCAGGGGCCAGACATCCAGGCATCTTCAAGTGAGCCAGTGGCTTCATTTCCAGACCTTCCTGAGGACAAGGTGCTTCCACTGGGACCACAGCAAGGGGGCTGCTGTTGAAAGTGCTACTGGCTTTGGTGAAACACCTGCAAGACAGATACACAGTTTGTGGAGAAATTAATAAATGACACACACAGCAATTTAAACACACCGGAAGATCTTAATTATTTTTAAATAACCAAATGATTCACTATGATTTTAAATACCAAGATGGCAAACAGTCTTGGTTTTTTTGTTTGTTTGTTTTGTTTTTGGGTCACAGCCGGCGGTGCTCAGGGGTTACTCCTGGCTGTCTGCTCAGAAATAGCTCCTGGCAGGCACGGGGGACCATATGGGACACCGGGATTTGAACCAACCACCTTTGGTCCTGGATCGGCTGCTTGCAAGGCAAACGCCGCTGTGCTCTCTTCGTCCGGGCCCCAAACAGTCTTGTTTGATTGGTTTCCCAAGTCCAGGCATATGTGTTTCCCATACCACCAACAAGCAATTAATTCTCAGACCCCAGCTGGATGTTTGAGAATCCAACTCAGGTCTTGTACTATCTCCCTGTGAATAGGAAGTGGGTGCAGTTTGTTAAGGTGACTGTTGCCAAACATGTATCTTCTGACCAAGTGGCTCCCATGCCCTCCACCTCCACAAAAGGACTTTAAGTCTCTAGCTGTTTACAGAACTCAGAGGAATGCTGACTAGATCACTGATGGGGGAGAAGAGGAATATAACCAGGATGTCTGGAGAAGAGAAACCCTGGCTTCTCCTAGTTCTGTGCTCAGAAATTGCTCCTGACAGGCATGGGGAACCATATGGGATGCCAGGATTTGAACCACCATCCGTCCTGGGTCTTCTGCATGCAAGACAAATGACCTACCACTGTGCTATGTCTCTGGCAGTATATATATATATAATTTTTTTGTTTTTTTTGGTCACACCCAGCAGCGCTCAGGAGTTCCTCCTGGCTCTACACTCAGAAATCGCTCCTGGTAGGCTCGGGGGACCATATGGGATGCCGGGATTCGGGATTCGAACCACTGACCTTCTGCATGCAAGGCAAACGCTTTACCTCCATGCTATCTCTCCGGCCCCTTGAATATATTTTTAATGACTACCTTACAATTACTGTCTGCACACTGTTTTATTCAGGGTCTGTTTCTATTACTTATTTGAGTGAGGTTCATATACATGATTATCAGAGGTGCTACTTCCTAACTGTGTTGCCTACCCAGGATTGCACCCCTTTGTTGTGGTATATACACAGACCTAGTTGTTGTGTGGTGGGAACTGCTTGTAGACAGTGCAGTTACTAGGCACAAGCAGTAGGTTTAACAGGATCATGAAGGCACATGTGACAGTACCAGGGACTGAACTTGTGACCCTATGTTTGTAAAGCAAAAGTCTAAGCCACTGAGCTGGACCTTTTTGTGTGTGTATGTGTGTGTGTGTGTGTGTGTGTGTGTGTATGTGTGTGACCACATCCTCTACCTTACCACAAAAGTTCCTTATAATCTTCTTATAAATAATAAAATCACACAATTAAAGTAAGATACAATTGAAACATGATCTCAAAAGGCAAAGCACTTAAGAATGAAGCTTTAGGGGCCTGAGAGATAGCATGGAGGTAAGATGTTTGCCTTTCATGCAGAAGGACAGTAGTTTGAGTCCTGGCATCCCATATGGTCCCCCATGCCTGCCAGGGGCGATTTCTGAGCATAGAGCCAGGAGTAACCCCTGAACACTGCTGGGTGTAATTAAAAAAAAAAAGAATGAAGCTTTAAATGATGGCATTTTCCAAAGGCTTCATTTGCCTTAGTCTACTGTCCACAGTTGTCTCAGACTTTACATTAACAAAATCCTGAATAAAACACACAGAAGAAAAAAAATACCATATATATCTACTTGGCGGCAAAGGTCACTGAGAAGAAACAGGAAGAAAAGGACATATAATTAAGAGACATATCCACACAAGAGAAATAACTTTATAAAACTCAACAAATCACATAGCCTTAAAATACAATATATTTCCCTCCAGCCCTTAGAAGAAACAGTACAAGGATACAACATTCAAAATCCAAGATTTATTCATTTATAGCATTAATTGCTAGCACTTATTAGCACTGAGCATTCATTTCAATTCTGTCCTTTTCATTTCTGGCATTCTACTAATGGATGTATTTTCTTTAGTTTCTCTCCAGTGCATTTTCTTTTTTGTTTTTTGGTTTTTGGGTCACAGCCGGCGGTGCTCAGGGGTTACTCCTGGCTGTCTGCTCAGAAATACCTCCTGGCAGGCACGGGGGACCATATAGGACACCGGGATTCAAACCAACCACCTTTGGTCCTGGATCAGCTGCTTGCAAGGCAAACGCCGCTGTGCTATCTCTCCGGGCCCTCTCCATTGCATTTTCAGACAGAATTTCCTAGTTAATAAACTGACTCCTCTCCACAGTCTGGTCTGTGTCGATCCAATAGGTTTTCTATTCCAGCTGTACTTTTTTTGTTGTTTGTTTTATGGGCCACACCTGGTGACACTCAGGGGTTACTCCTGGCTATGCACTCAGAAATCTCTCCTGGCTTGGGGGACCAGATGGGACTCTGGGGGATTGAACCGCAGTCCATCCTAGGCTAGCTCGGGCAAGCCAGATGCCTTATTGCTTGTGTCACTGCTCTGGCCCCTCCAGCTGTACTTTTTAGCTTTAAAATTTACTTGGTTCTTTTCTATAGTTTGTATTTCTTTGCTGGAATATGCACAGGTAAACCATTTCTTCCTTTAAATCCCTGAATAGATTTATAATGACTGCTTTAAAATTATTATTTGCTCACTGTGACACCTGGGTCATCTCATGGTCTACTTCTGTTGACTCTTTTCTTTTGCTGTTATCACATCTTCAGATTTCTTCACAGCAGAGTCATTTTTCTTGCTGCACCCCCTGTCCCCACTTTCTAATTGTCATATTAGCTTTCATTTAAACTCAATCTATCCTATGACACCTTTTTATTTAAGGAAGGGGGCACACCTGGCTGTACTCAGGAATCACTTCTGGTGGTGCTTTGGGAAGCATATTTGCTGAACCTTACATCTGAGCATGCAAAGTAAGTAACTTATTATTGTTCTGTTTCTCAAGTCCAATACTTTCTATTTTAGACATTTACTCCAAACCAGAAAATGCTCTAAGGTAAAAAGTCTATAAACATATGTCATCCACTGTCATTCAAGGTTATACCTATCAGTTTCTGTCTAGTCTCCCTCTCCAGAACTTTAAACTCTCCAGATTTCCTTATTACTTGCAAAGATGATGATACTATTCAACTTCTAACAAAAGCTGTACCTCAAATATATATATATTAATTTCTAAAACTGAAAGTAAGAAAAATTTGGAGAATACACTTTGCTTTGGACAAGTATGGTTGAAAACATAGTATTGATCAAAGTAGGTTGGTGATGGAATACAAATAGAATTCTTTGGATTTCCCATCCTTGAAACAGAGAAGGAATGTCCTCGAGTCACATGAAAATAAGTGAAAGGAAGGTGAGGCAACTGATACTAGCAGCTCTGTAGGTTTGACTTATTTGAAAGATCAAATGCTGAGAATGAAGATCTGAGCCTGAAAGAGAATAAGATAACTGTAAATTTACAAAAACTCTTCAATTTAAATAAATCGAATTTAAATTTCAAATAGAGAAGCATACTCACTATACTTTTAGTGGAGTTTGGAGATCAGGTGATCTGAAAGGAAAGGAAAACATGTTGAGTATTCAGTTGAGTGCATTATTACCTAATAAGATTATAATTTTTAACTTTTAATAATATTAACATGTAGTATTATGTACCTGATTTAAATAAAAACCTAATTGTTCCCATGCATGCTTTATAGAAGTATCAAGCAAGAAACAGTAGTAGTGAAGAAGTGTGAGGAAGCCCAAACCAAAGCTCTAAGACTAAAAGGATCATGCTTCCAGGAGAGTATGACATCCCTAACTTGTTCTGTTACTTATATCCCTAAATGTTGAGCTTTAACATTTTCCTGGAGATGCCATCAAGGGTGAGCACTTAGAGCCACTAAAAAATGTCCATGTTGAGAGTAGTTAGTCAGAAGGAGAGAGGCAGATACAGAATGATTTCTCTCATGTATGGGATACAAGGAAATGAAGTGGGGATATAACAAGTGCCCAAAGCCAGCAGGAACTGAGTACTGGTCTTCAGTAGGAAGCTTACATAGAAAGGTAGGGAAGGTTGTTGGGGTGGCTATCTGGACAAAAGTGGAAGGAAATGAACGCTGGGGGAGAAAGTGGTACTGGATCTGCTGTGCATAAAAACCTACATTAGTATTATAAACCATGGTGTCTAAAATAAAAATTAAAAAAAAAAGAATAATATTGAAAAGATCTATGCTGGGGCCAGAGAGATAGCATGGAGGAAGGGTGTTTGCCTTGCATGCAGAAGGACGCTGGTTTGAATCTCAGCATCCCATATGGTCCCCAGAGCCTGCCAGGAGCGATCTCTGAACGTAGAGGCAGGAGTAACCCCTGAGCGCTGCCGGGTGTGATCCAAAAACCAAATACCAAAAAAAGAAAAAAAAGAAAAGATCTATGCTATCAGTCTTTTATAGTTTCTAGTTTTGTCTTTTCACTACCTTGATACCTAGGGAAACCCCAATCCCTTGGATGTACTCAATTTTGAGAATCCACAGTCTCTAACTAACTAGAGTAGTCATCTAAACAGTGAGGCAAGTTTGGAAGGAAAAAAGGCCTTTCTGAATTCAAACTACCACTAACAATCATTTACTGAACAACATCCAATTATATAAGTAGTCTTATCTAGAAGAACCCTTTATTTATTTATTTATTTATTTATTTATTTATTATAAAAGTCTTTTCTAGGGGTCAAAGCTATGGTGCAGAGGTAGGGCATTTACCTTGCATGCGGCTGACTCAGGACAGATTGTGATTTGATACCCGGGCTTCCCATATGGTGCCCCAAGCCAGGAACATTTTCTGAGTATATGGCCAGGAATAACCCTTGAGCGACATCAGGTGTGCTGTGACCCCCCCCCCAAAAAAAAGTCTTTTCTAAATGCCTATCTATGTCAGACACTTGTAGGCACTAAAAATACAGAAAAGCTCCAGCTCCCACACCAGAATGGATGGGCAGATGAACATGGGGCTACAATAAAATGTAGATGTTTATATAATAAAAAGTAAGAGCCTCTAGGAGCATTTCAACTTTGATAGGTTAGAGAGAGGTCGCTGACAGAACAGAGCACTTCCCATATTACCACCTAGAGACCAAAGTATGTTTTTCCCAGACTCTTTCATAGACAACTATCTTATACTCATCAACTGGACAGCAATAAAATTGTGATTTCCCAAAACTCAGATATTTTTCTAGTTAGGGGAGTCTATATTCCTACCATAATTTTTTTTTTGGAAAATATTTTGAAATTAATTCCTGATCTCTGACTAGAAATGAATTGTCTGTTGCGGAACAATTCTTCTAAGAACTAAAGACAATAAAAGCCTTTTATTTTAAAACCACTGATGTTATCAGGGATCTACCAAAACATTTGCATAGCTGATACTTCAGAGCAGGTAAATGTAAAAGTGGGTCTCAGCACTTTTCCTGTTGAGGCATTTGCCTGATGATGATGAAATTAAACACTGAGATGCTGATCCAAGAGCAGTAGCTTCAGAAACTGAGCAGGATTTCTGGCAGTTTCCTGGGGCTGGGAAGAGAGAAGCTAGAATCTGCCAAAGAATATAGACTCAGAAAACAACCAAGGGGTTAGTTGGGACCCTTGTTACATTATAAACACAATGGAGAGACAGAAATAGAAATAGACAGGCCTTTACAGTGTCTGAAAACTCAGCACTAAGTCTGCTACACCCATGACTGCACGGTTATGACCGCTAAAGGTGAAAGAAAATATTTTCTGGAGGAAGAAAAACACCTCCAGAGTCTGTGAGTTTTTATACACAATGTCTAAAATTCAATTAAAAAAATTACTAGAGGGGCTAGAGCGATAGCACAGCGGTAGGGTGGTTGCCTTGCATGTGGCTGACCAGGACGGACCTGGGTTCAATCCCCGTTGTCCCATATGATCCTCCAAACCAGGATCGATTTCTGAGCACATAGCCAGAAGTAATCCCTTAGCATCACTGAGTGTGGCCCCAAGCCCCCCACAAAAAATCAGTAGGCATATTAGGAGATAGAAACAAGAAAAAAAACCAAATGATGCAAATGCTGAATAGGGAGGCTGAATTCTGTAAGAGAATCAGACAAAGACATGCAAGGAAACTGGTGACAACACAGAGAATACTAGCAGTAAATTGGAATCTATAGTAATAATTTAGAATTTCTAAATTAAAACACAGAATAACCTAATGACTCAGACACGGGTTAAGAGCAAATGGGCGGAAACAGTGTAAGTTATAACAAACATAAACTGTATCTTTGCGCAGCCTTCAGGCTGAAGCACAGATCAAAAGATGAAAAAGGTAGTTTAAGGGGCACAGTGAAAAAGCTCAAAGTTGTACAACTGGAGTTTCTCTGAAGGAGAGAAAGAGAGAACAGGACAATTATCTTAGATAACAGCAAAGAAATTTCTAATACCAATAAATGCTTAAGTCAGGGATGAAAGAAGTCTATAAACCCTATATTAAGTAAATATAAAGAGAATATCATCTTAATGGAATACTGAAAGCAAAATACAAAATAAAGGAGCAGACATAGTGCAGGGGTTAAGTGCTTGCTTTGCACACAGCTGACTCTGGTCTGGTCCTTTGTACCTGTGCACTAGAAAAGAATGATTACTGAGCAAAGCCAGGAGTAGCTCCTGAACACTACTACATGTGATCCTAAATATAAAACCAAAATGGAAAGAATAAAAGCAGCCAGAAGAAAAAGACCTTGCCGCCTTCCAAGGAATAAGGAATAACAGCCATACAGATGATTTTTCAACAGGAACAACAGAAGCAATAAAATAATGGAACATTATCTTTAAAGTCAAAAATGTAAACTGCCAATATTGATTTCAGTACACAGTAAAAAATTGTTTAAAAGGGAAGATGAATTGAAGGCAGTTTAGACCAGAAAACTGGTAAAACTTGTCATCTTCATACCTGGACTGTGAGAAATACTGAGACTTTTTTTTTTTTTTTTTTTTTTTTAGGGTTGAAGGAAAATGAATAGCAACAGGAAGAAAAGAAATAAAAGAAAGCCTGTCTAGAGTACAGGTCAGTGTGGGGCGGGGAGGAAGGACACTAGGGATATTGGTTATGAGAATGTTGCACTGGTGAAGGATTTATATATATATATATATATATTAAAAAAGTAAAAAAAAGAAAAAATAAGGCCTCCCAATTCTTACCACAGGCTGTATACACTGTGTATACACTGCTGTATAGAAAGAGGAGGTACAGTAAATGCACCCCATATACACCTAAACCCAGGCCCTTTGCCTGGTCTGTATTGTGAATTGGAGACAAAAAAAAAAAAAAAAGAAGTAAGAAAAAAAAAAAAAAGAATGTAATCAGCACTGGCTATAAAACCTTAACTTAGGGAGTAGGAGAAATAGTATAGGTAAGGCGCTTGCCTTGCAAGTGCCCAAGTTCACTTTGATCCTTGGCACTGCATATGGCCTTGGAGCCTTTCCAGGACTGAGCCCTGAGTGCAGAGAAAGAGTAGGAGCATGGCCAGGTATGGCCTCACCACTGCTAACCCAACTCAGTATTTCATCTTATAGGATTTTGGGTCCGGAACAATAGCACAGCAAGGAAAACGTTTGCCTTGCATGTGGCCAACAAGGGTTTGATCCCTGGCATCTCATCTAGTTTCTTGAGCCTGCCAGGAGTAACCCCTGCTGGTTGTGGCCCAAAAACCAAAACCAAACCAAACAAACAAAAAAAAAACCCAAAATCATCATAGGATTTCAAATACTTTTGCAATATTAAATTATACAATAAAGGTAACTTAAGGAAATGCAGTTAAAATGTTCTAAATTACTTCTTGTCTAACAAGTGACAAAACTGTATTAGAGTAATAAAATCATAATGTCCAAAACCAAGCACATTGTAACTTTAATCTAGAAGGACCTCAAAATATTGAATATCAAAACATTCAATTTGTATAGGCATTGTCTTAAACACGTTAATTTACTATCAGGAAGAAGCAATGAAGACTAGTTCAATCTCTAGACAGATAACCGATTTTCCTCAGTATGAAGGTAAAGCATTTATATTAAAGTGAGAATTAATGGGTCCACTTACCACCTGAGACCTTCACATCACAGCGGTAGTTAGTCCTGTTCCTGATCCACTTCAGCTCTAGCCAGGTTTCCTTTTATCTACTGGCTTCAAATTGTAGCTGATTTAAATTTCAATCTTCTGGAGGACACTGGTTGGCCTCAATTTTCTCTTCTCTTCTCTTTCTCTCTTTCTTGGCTTCACTTGGCAGTACTCAGGGCTTATTTTTGGCTCTCTGCTCACTCAGGGGTCATTCTTGGTAGCTTGGGAGGCCAGGTGGGATTCTTGGAATCAAACCTATGCTGGCCATGTGCATGGAAAGCTCCTTGCCTGCTATACTATATTTCTCCAGCCCATGTTGTCAGCCTTTTGAGACACCTCTTAGACCAAAGAGACACTACATAACCAGACACTAACAAAATGCCCATCGTGATGCTGGACAGAAAATTAGTGAGCTTCTGGCTTGATGCCCCTTTTCCCTACATTTGTATAAATACAAGGGTCCTAGAAACCTAAAAGAGAAAACAACGTATCAGGTTAGAAAGAAGAGGCTTGATTTGAAAGAAATAAAAATTAAGGTGAAAAAAACATATTACTTGCCAGAATTTAGAATCTCAGATGCTCCCTAAAAACAAAGGATTATTATTAATAACTTATTAATGTAAATTTAACATGAATAAAATTTTATAATGTTGGCATAAGATAATACTCACCTGCAGATGAGATGTCTTCAATTCTATTTATTTTTTTTTCTTCTCATTTCTTCATTTTTAAAGCAAAGGATGAGATTTTTCCAATAGAATTTATAGATAGCAGCTCAGTTTGCTCAGAAAGCACTTTTGTGAACATAAGTGTATAGGAAAGTACATGGTGGTAGGCAGAGGGGAATTATAGGAATGGATGAGACAGAGTTGGGGGGGAAGGGCTGGGCCAGTCAGAAGTGGGGGGACCAGTCTGGTAATCTTGTCATATGATTTGGATGCTGGGAGTGAATACAAGATGAAACAATTGTGCGTTTTAAGAGAACTTAAGCTTATTTAGCAAGAGAAAAATAGATTTTTTTGTACCTCTCTTTAGAACCTGTTTCAAACAAAAAAAATTCTCATGTTGCTTCTTTTCACTCTGCAATGTGTGACTGGCAGTTCAGAAAAGCAGATCTGACAGTGAAGGTCACAATTTGAGTCTGACTGGTAGAGTGATTTTCTTTCCCCACCCCATTTTAACAGATCAGTCAGGCTGCTTTAATATTTTTAAATACGTTATATGATGAATTATTATCACTAAAAATTAAACAAATATCCACAAATAACTAATTGATGTTAATTTTAGTTTGGTGTCCATGTCTGCTAAGTGTCAGTGTACAAATGTACAAATGATTTTAGGAGGAGTGGGTAGGGTACTTGCATTGTATGTAGCCAACCGGGGTTCATGTCTCTCAAGCACCACCAGGAATGATTCCTGAGTTTGGGGTCAAAAATAACCACTGAGCATCATGGGATATGTCCACATCCCTCCAAAAAAGATTTTAGGTGCTGGAGAGATTGTACAGTGGCTAGGGAACTTGCCTTGTACACAGCAGACCTGGATTCAATTCTTGGCACCATATATGGTTCCCTGAACCCACTAGGAGTGATCCCTGAGCTCAGAGCTAGAAAAAATCCCTGTGGCTCAAAACCCTAAATAAATAAATAAATAAACAAACAAATAAATAGGGCTGGAGAGTTGGCACAGTGGCAGGGCTTTTACCTTGCACATGGTGGACCCAGGACGGACCTGTGTTCGATTCCAGGCATCCCATATGGTCCCCTGAGCCTGATAGGAGCGATTTCTTTTCTTTTCTTTTTTTAATTATTTAAAAAATACGGAACGCTTCATGAATTTGCGTGTCATCCTTGCGCAGGGGCCATGCTAATCTTCTCTGTATCGTTCCAATTTTAGTATATGTGCTGCTAAAGTGAGCACCCAGGAGTGATTCTGAGTGCTCAGATTTCTGAGCGAAGTACCCCTGAGTGCTGCTGGATGTGACCAAACAAACAACCCACACCAAAACCCAAAAAAAAGCCCAAATAAATAAAAAGAGACTTTACCTTTTCAAATGAATTTGAAATTTACCTGGGGGATTATATGCTCAGATACAAGTATAGGACATAGTCTCACAGTCCTACTTTCTCTCTCTCTTCCTGTCTCTCATATATCTGTATATATGTGTATACAAGTATATAAATACTTGGTATATAATACCTATACATATATATTTAAAAATATATAGGACTAGAGAGATAATTAGTCTGGAGCATATACTTTGCATGTAAAATAAGTGGATTTGATTTCCAGCACCAGATGGTTCCTAGAGCATTGAGTCAGAAATAGCCTGAATATTGCCAAGTGTGGCCCAAAAAACAAACTACTGCCCCAAATAAAAAAAGGAATATAAGAATATAGTACCTGTTCCAAATATAACTGGTTATATACTGTAAGTCTCCACTGAGCTCTAAAATTGGCTCTGAAACTACCTTTGTTCAATTTAGGTCTAAAAACTTTTAGGCAAAGCTGAGAGGTGGGTCTGTAGCCTAATTGTCTGCCTGGAACACGAAGCACATGTTCAGCTCTACTCTCTGTGGTCTGGGGCACCACAAGCCATTACCAGCCTCACTGTAGTCAGGGATAAAATAGTGCACATAAAGGGTGCATCTCACTGGGACAAGAGCAGTTCCACCCATACCTGGCATTCATACATTCATGTATGAATCAAAAACTAATGGGACCCAGGTTGAACACCACAGGCACACATATGAGGGACCTGAAATCAGCACTGGCAGAAGGTGGAAAAATTAAACAACTAAAAAGCTTTCCAAAGTACAACAGGAGGGGCCAGGAGTGTGGCCCAGAAGTAAAGCACATGCACTGAATGCATGAGATCTGGGTTTGCTCTCTAGCACAGAAAAAAAAAAATAAAATCAAAAAATATTTTTAGGTAATGTATCCCTAAAATATAGTGGCATTTACACTCAGAAGCCAGTCACCTCAATAAATATGCACACACATATATATAGCAACTCTTAGTAAATGGAACTTTGTGCGTCTTGTTACAAATAAACTCTGTCGTGGTCGATAGCTCAAAGGGCTAGTGTGAATGCTTGCATGCAACCCTAGTTCAGTCTGGAGCACCAAGTGAGCAAAGTGGCAGCTTCTTCCACGCCTACTCCACCCAAATAAATACAACTTTACACAGAAATCCATGCTGTGGTGCGTGGATCAGGAGGGCTGGGACCTGTTTGATTTGTTGAGGAGAAGAGACCTCTCTGACCATCTCTAAGACAGAAAACTGAGCTTCACAATGTCCTGAGAATAACAGAGTCTAATCTCTTGACAACTGAATGTAGGACATGCAAACTGGAATGATGCCTAGTATTGTTTTGGGAAGAATGTGGAGAGCCAGATTCAGCCTCAAACATACTTTAGACGTTGTCAGTAAAATCATACAGCCACTCTGAAATATTTTCTAGAGAAGTATTCCATTTTTAACATGTAGCTGAATGTTTATTAAGCATGATTATGTGAGGAATAATTGATTAGATGCTATACGAATTTTGCACTGCCTTTAAAAAAATATTATCTGGTAGGGCAAGATAATAAAACACAAGCTCTCCATGGATCTCTGGCTGTGCAACACTTCTTTTTATGGGTATGTCCTTGAGACTTCTGAAACAGTCACATTTTGGTGGTGGTTTGTCTTACTATTTGTCAGTTCCGTGTTTCTTCTTGCTGCTCAGTCTCTGTCCCTTAGGGACAAGGTCTTGAATCTGAGTTGCTTCAGGGTCACTATGCAATAGAACTAGGGTGACAATTCCTGTTCTCGCTCACTGCACGCTTTTATGTTTGTTTGCTTTTTGGGCCACATCTGGTGGGGCCCAGGGGACCATATGAAATGCTGGGGATCGAACCTGAGTTGGCTACATATAAGGCAAACACTCTACCCACTGTACTATTGCTCTGATCCCTCACTGCAAATGCAAAGTCAGATGCTGAAACTACCCTGTTGTGGAGCATAAACTATTTTCTGAGAATTAGTTCATTTGTGATCATCACATAATAAATACCAACTGACAACAAATACTGAACAATACAAATACTGAACAAACAACAAATACTGAACAAATACAGACACGTATCTCACCCACAAGAGCTCAAGCAAGATCCTAACCACCCAACCTCTTGGCTAAAGGCCTCATTCCAGAACGAAAGCAAGAAAGGTAAACACCCGCCCCCCATACACACCAGAAGGGACTGATCAACTTAGAAAATGAGACTCAGTGCTCCGAATTCTTTTTTCCCCCCATAAGAAATGGGGCAGATTACCATAGGGGGAGGAAGATAAGACTTTTGAGTTTTCTGTTTTCTCCTTCAGTTTAAGAGCTAGCTCTGAAGTAACTATGTGAACGGGAATAAAAAGGGAGCTGAGTCAACAAATTTATGTGCTGGAGGAAAGAGGTTAGTGTACTAACTATTTTCTTAGCAGTTTTCATATTTACACCAACTGGGCTGATCAAATCTTCAGGCCTGAAAGTATAATTGTTGTGGCATTGTTTCTATGCACATCTTTTTTTGAGATCAGTGGGAAGTTGTAAGTTGGTAAAAAAAAAAAAAAAACACAACTCAACAATACAGACTTTTTTTCTTATTATGCAAGGACTTGAAAAGCAGCTGTAATACCTGTGTTTTTGAGAGCACAATTCCCAATAGTCACATTATCCTCTAGACAATTAACCATAGAACCCTTGTACCATTCTCCCCATTGGATTATATACATTTTTCCAAGCTGACTCTTACTTGGCTATTTCCTGTACAATCTCAGTATCTCAAAGACTCCTAAGGTTGTTTTTTATTCCTTCTTGACCTCCCAGTTAATTCATCTGTAAATTTCATCAGTGTCCTCGCTTCTCGCTTACAAATTATCTAGACTGATGGTAAACCGGCCAGATTTAATGTCAATCCTGTCCCACTAACCTAGCCAAGCAACTGACAGACTCCACTTGATTACAAATCCAGAGCTACACTATTATTCCCTTTGAAGCTGAGAAGAGGGTAGAAAGCTTTGGATCTATTTGATTAGAGTCTGCTTAATTCTTGGGCTAGGAATTTAGCTTAGTGAGTAGAGTGAATAATAGGTTTGTATGAAGCTCAGAGTTTGAGCCTTGATATCTCTCTCTGTCTCTCTGTCTCTCTCTCTCTCTGTCTCTCTCTGTCTCTCTCTCTCTCTCTCTCTCTCTCTCTCACACACACACACACACACACACACACACACACACACCCCAACTGCTTAACTCTTAAAAGCTGAAAAGCATTGAAATGAACCCAACAATCAATGCCTGTGGTTCATTTAGTGCAAACACAGGACCCTCTATCCACTCTTACTCCCTGCTCTCAAATGTTCACACCATGCTATGGTTCTGACCAAAGGCAACATTTTTCTGAATGGACAGTTATTACAGAAATGGAGGGATGATAAAAAGAAGATAAGGTTGGCAACAGTCAATTTCTTTTAGTTTATTTTTTGTTTGTTTGCTTTTGTTTGTGCCACATCTGGTGAGGCTCAAGTTGTACTCCAGAATCTGTACTCAGGGATCACTTTTAGCATATTTAGGGGATCCTATGGGGTACCAGAATTGGACCTAGGTCAGTTGTATGCAAGCAAGTGTTTACCTGCTGTAGTCTAGCCCCTGACTTGTTTTTTCAAAGACTATCCCAAGAAGGAAGCAGAGAAAGAATTATGGAAGTACATTTCCTTAAAGACTTCTGTAGTTTTGAGTGGGGATCAATAGTTACCAGCAAAAAAGAGAGTTTCAGGGGGACCCCCCAGGGGTCTCGAGTGAAGCACCTTAAAGGCATCTGGATACTTTCTTTTCATCTTTTTTTTTATTTGTTTGCTCGTTTGTTTTTGGACCACACTCAGCTAAGCTCAAGACTTACTCCTGGCTCTGTGCATATAGAAATCACTCTTGGTGGGGCTTAGGGAACCATAAAGGAATGCTATGGATCAAATCCACCAGGTCAGCCATGTGCAAGGCAAAGTGCCCTACCTGCTGCAGTATCTCTTCAGCCTAGTAATTGTATCATTTTTGTAAACTGCACCTCCTACATCCCTCATACAAGCCCCAGCCTGTGCTACCATCCCACTGCACCCTTCTCATCTGGCCTCACTACAACTTTTGCCATTTGGGGGGGCTCTGGGGAGGTGATGCCTATTCTCCATTTCAAAGATGAAAGAGCTAGAAGCTGTGAATGTGATGATTAAAATTTCAATGGCTGAGGGGGGCCAAAGCAATAGTTCAATAAATAGGACATTTGCCTTGCAGACGACCACCCAGGGTTCCATTCTGGGCATCCCATAAGGTCCTTAGAGCACTGCCAGGAGTAATTATTGAGCATAGAGCCAGGAGTAACAAATGAACATTGCTGGGTGTGGCCCCCAAACTCCCTCCTCCCCAATTTTTTTCCATGGTTGAGGAGAGATACTTATTGATATTCATCTGAATGATTATTTTGTGTCAACTCCCATAATAGGTGCTGGGAGCCAGATGAGGCCTGGGAGGTAATGCAGACAAGCAGAGACCTGTCTGCCAAAGGCCAGTTCCCAGGCAGGAGGTAGGAGCCATGGTGGAAGAGAAGTCTTTTTTTTTCTCAAGCTAGAGAAGAGCTACCTATGGCCCCAGGTAAAAGAAAAACTCCAAACAGAAAATGCAAGAAGTCACTAACTTAAAAAATCAATAGGAATACACTAGACCACTGCATTAAGGGAAAAACCATACATAGTAAAATCCACAGATACTGGCCCCCATACAAACAAAGAGATGCTAATGGCTTTTAAATGACAATAATTCTTCTTCTTAATAAAAATAACTGTTATTACTTTTAGTTTTTAGGCCACACTGCTGTGCTCAGGGATCACTCTTAGAGAGGTTCAGAGGACCATAGGTGGTATGGGAATGGAGTTTGGCTGTGTGCAAGAAAAATGCTACTTACTGTCCAATTTTCCAGTTCCTAAGTCATTTTAAGAAAATGAGAATTTTTTTGTGAACTAAAGGTAAACCTAATCAGAAAGACACGATTAGCAGCCAAGCAATAAAAATCTGTATGTTGGTGCGATCTTCCTTTTGCCAGCAAAGAATAGAGTTTCAGAGATACAATATTCTTACAGTCATAGATTTAAGCAAAGGCACCATGTATGCCTATTAATTTTTACAACATAGGCCTTCTTGTAATACCATTCAAATGTATCTTGTTTATGTTTTTTTTTTTTTTAGGGCCACACACATACAAGCCAGTGTACTCTTGCTGCCACCCCCCAGTCACACAACCCTCATGTCCAGACCCAGAAATGAGTGCCAAGGCATCATGGCTGGGAAGAATATCATGGAGTCAGGCTGGTGGTTCCTTCATTCATGCCATTTTACTCTGTCTACGTGATTTTGGTCTTCCTGGTCTATCTTGGGGGCCCAATGGAGGTCATACAGCCTTCAATTGAGAAACGCAATGGAGTTAGGCAATACCATTGATTTGTGTTAAATCTAGCCACTTACCACTTACCAGGAACCATCTTTATCAGTACTGTTGCCTTTTCCTAACAAATGTGGTCACATCTACACTATGCTCAGGAGAAAACTATGACTTCAGGGATGAAGACAGCCTTACACATGGCTGACCCTGGATGATCCCCAGCACCCTTATAGTCCCATGAGCCCAACCAAGAGTGATCCCTGAGCACAGAGCCAGAGTAAGCCCTGGATACCACCTCAAGGTGACTCAATCAATACCTTTAAATTTGGTTATGAGCCTATAGAAGTTTACAAACACAACAGGCAAATCTTAGTGCAGCAGATTCTCAAATAAGGTCCCTTCATTCAGCCATGCTACTCTGACACTGATGAGTAAACACTGATTCCTGGCTAGGGCCTCGTCCGTGGCATTTGTACACTGTTCTTTGGGGTTTCCTCTGGGCTCATTTCCCGAGATGTGCGGCTGACTCATGGGCATTTCTCCAGCACTGCAACAGTAGTATGTCAGCGTATGCATGTATGTCTGTGGGTGTATGCATGTGTGAGCATGTCAGGGAGTGCATATGTGTGATTATCATAGGTGTGACCATGTTTGTTCGAGTGTATGAACATGAATGTGTGTACACAGGTGTACCTGTCGGCAATATGCCCTGTGTAACATGTCCTGAATTCGTCCCCTCTGTTCCTTGAGCTGTTGGTATAGGTTCAAACCACTGAAGAAGAATCAGTGGGTTGGGAAATAAATACTAATGACTATTTAATATTTAAAGTGTTTTGAGGTTTGCTTTCCAAGTTGGGGATTTCTTGTAACCGAAACTATGCCTAAGGAACTTATTTCTTGTTTACAGCAATTAACTGAAAGTTAAATTGGTGTTTTATGTATCATTTCACTTAAAATTGCAGTTTCCAAGAACACATCCAAGATCCTAAGTGAGGACTTATAAAATAGGCATTTGCTCTAGCTAATCTAGAAATTCTAAAGTGGTCAAAAAAAATAAAATCTCCAGGAAGTGTCACTGTTTTTGTTCTGCAATTTTCCCAACACATGCTGAAACAATGTGCAGTTGACACAAATAACTTGGGTGGGGGAACTGTAGAAAATCTGAGTACATTAAAAGTATGTAACATTTTATAACAGCATCAAATTTGCAATTCACCACAAAAGATTAAACCAAATAAAATCTATTGGAACAACAACAACAAAAAGAAAATCTGAGTACAATTCACAGTCAGAGATCTGATCTGCAAGGTCGCAATGTGGGAAGGAGCCACCAGCCCATCATTGCCTGAATCCACGTATGTACAGACATTGACATACAAATATGCCCGTGGGCCTCCCTGTTCTAACCTTGCTGGGTAACAACTGTATTTTTTTCTTCTTTCGGTTTTTGGGTCACAACTGGCTGTGCTCAGGGGTTATTCCTGGGCTCTATGCTCAGAAATCACTTCTGGCAGGCTCTGGGGACCATATGGATGCTGGGATTCAAACTACCATCTTTCTGCATGGAAGGCAAATGCCCTACCTCCATGCTATCTCTCTGGCCCCGACAACTGTATTTTTAATTCTAGAGATGATTTGATCTTTTATCAAGTTCTGGTTTTAGAAACTCCCTGAAAAATCTCTTATATTAATAATTTAAAAAATACATAAAGGTGAAAGCCCATTTTCCATAAAAAATATCCTGTACATATTTTAGTTATTTTAAGTACCAACTATAATACAATTTTAAAATAGTAGAGTTTGGGGTTGGAGCCATAGCACAGCGGTAAGGCATTTATCTTGCATGTAGCAACACAGGATGGACCCCCAGTTCAATTCCCAGCATCCCATATGCCCCGACCCCAAACCTGCCAGATCAATTTCTGAGCAAAGAGGCCAGGAATAACCCGAGTGCCGATAAAAAATAGTAGAGTTTTAGAGCTGGGAAGAACTTTTGAGACCTGTAATTCAATACTATCTTATGTAAAAGGAAGAACTAAAATTTCTGGTGGGCAATTTTTTAATATAGCAAAAAAGTTGACCATCAGAATTAATTTATATAAAGCTAGCACAATAACCTTCTGAGTATTTTTTCAGAATTAAATACACACAACCACCATAAAGTCCCATGTCTACAAATTATATTTAAAATGTAAAAGCCCCCCCCCCAAAATAAAAGATTTTTCTATAAAATTACTCTAAATTTTTAAAACTTCTCAAAATAATATTGACTAGCTCAGTAAGAAAAGTTTGGCAACACTGCTAAGGAACAATACTATCGGTATATATCTGATTTTTTTCTTCTCTCTAAAATTCAAACATAATCTCATTCACAGGTGAGAAAATGCAAAGTCTGTATCCAGAGAATTACTCTACAGATTTTTAAAACATCAAACTTCTTAATGTTATTTCCATGAGAAACAAAGTTTTTAATGCTGTCATTAAAGAAACCAAGGTGAAAAGTATAAAACAGCCCAGGATTTATGGCACAGCTGAGGGGAAAAGTGAAAGGAGTTACATAGCCCTCTTCTACAACCAGCATAGTCCCAAGCTTACCTGTTGTTGTTCCGACAGTTCCGACAATTAATACATTCCAGTGGGTCTGTCTGGGGCACTGCAGTGTATATGCTTCCACCCTATATAAAAGGAAGCATAGGGAATAAAAAGAAAGCAGGTAAGATTCAAATCCCACTCATCCAATTAGCCCATGTCTCCAAAAGCTGCCAAAGGTAAATGTCTACATGATTGGGGTTCTTTTTGGAAAGGTTAGGGAACATCTGGCAGTGCTCAGGGGATGCTTCTGATGGTGCTTGGGGACCATGTGGTGCTGAAGATCAAATCTGCACCTTGAATAATCTGTCAAGCACATGAATATGTGGTATATTTTAACCTGCTCCCTGAGCAATATTTGGCTTATCACAATTTACCCATATTTATAAATGAGTTCTGAACAAAATTAAAACAGCTCTCCTAAATCTGAGCTGTGTATTTTTTTCTATGCCCCCTTTCAGCATTTTAAACCATATGGGCCCCAAATAACTCCTATACATCATAATCTCCTACTGATTTTGACTTTTCTATCAGTAGGGAAAGAATCTTATATGGTGGTGCCAGTTGGAGAAACAGGGTGGAAATCTGAATGATGTCACATGATAAACCCATCTTCATTTTCCTGTAATTATTATGATTAGTCTATTTGTTTGACTATTACTAAGTATTAAAGCATATTCTATTATTCCAGATGGAACAGATTTTCAGCCAGCAATGAGATGAGGGGTGCATTAATATTTTGATGTTGCTTTTGGCGGCTGCTGCCTGGCAATTAAGGGAAGTGCCCAGAATAACACATACCTCATACCAGAATGTTCACTTGACAGATATAAAGGCAAGAGATTTTTTCGAAACTGAAGTTAAGGCTTGAGGGAGCCGTGTGATGAGAGGGAACACAGCAGCGCTGTTTCTGATAAGGGTAGACAAGGCCCCACCACTCTTGACCTAGGCAGGAATTTAATGCTACGGAAATGCCAAGCAAGCAGCTATTTTTTTCCCCCAGAACACTTTCCATTTCTCCTCAGCTCAAACTAATAGCAAGAAGTGAAGCAAATCAAAAGTACTGAAAAGTTCCCTGGACATTTCTGATCCAACCAGCAGCAGGAACTTTCCAGAAAACATCAAGAGAAAGATTGTCCCATATTGTACTCATAAACTGTACTCAGTTCATGATGTTAATGTTAATTCCAGAGGCTCTGAAAATAGAGCAAATGGTCTACAGGACAACAATCTAGATGAATCGTGAAACACAGTGAAATTAATCCAGTGGCTTTTATAAATTTTATAAATAAAATCACCAGGATTAAAAAAAAATCTGTTTACTCACACTTAGAAGACTAAGAAAAAAAACAAAACCAAAACCACACCAAAGCCAACATAATCTCTGAATTGGGGCTCCTAAAGGGACAATGACTATATAAAGAGCAACCTATCATTCAAAATAACAACTTAAAATACTGTATTAAAATATTAAAATGGTGCTCACTTCAGCAGCACTTATACTAAAATTGGAACGATACAGAGAAGATTAATATGGCCCCTGTGCAAGGATGACACGCAAATTCATGAAGCGTTCCATATTTTAAAAAAATACTAAAACAAACATCGAACCTATTCTTTCTTACAGAAATAGCACAGGCTGTTCAAACTGCAAAGTCTTCTCCGTTAGTTTCTAGCACAGTGTTAGAAGTTTAGACTAGGATGATGACAAGAGAAGTTTAGAGTGTCTTTCTACACAAAATAATTAAATCATCACACTCTTAGTAATGACATGCACTAAGGCAGGGAAATGTTTTATTTATAGTATAATAAAGCTAGGACATATGACGTCCTAAGAGTTCTAGCTTTAAGATAGCAATGTATACCATGGTTTTGTTCTCTAAAATGTTGTTAAAATATTATAAACTCAAAATATTCAAAACTTCTAGTGGGATCAGGAGCACAGACCTCATAGACTCCAGGACTCAGGTGTAACCCTTCTGTACTACCAGGCATAGCCCTGGAGGCCCTGAGCACAGCTGGCATGACCATGTGGTCCTCCAGCACTGCTGATTCCTAGCACAGAGCTGTTCATCTCTGCTAACTGAGTACCACTGGGAGTAGCCCCCAAGCACGTGGGTTAAATGGACTGGAAGTGACGCTCATCCTGGTGGTCAGACTGCTCGAGAAAACCCTCAACCCCCACCAAAACCTAAATGTCCCCCCCCCAATCTTTTTTATTTTTAGCACATAGGTGTTATGGCAAATATAGATGGAATCAGAACAATGACAAAAACTCAACAAGTACTAATCTGATCAGCTGCACAAATCATCTACTAGATCAAAAAAGAAAAAAAAAAAAAAACCAAAAACTAAGAAAGCAAACTTTGTAGCCCAGGAAACCTCTTTAGCCAGCTGACAAAACATGCTAAAACAACTGAAACTTCTGGGCTCGTTTCAAAAACAAAATGATTAGCTGGTCAGCTTGAAATAGGCTTCTCACTCCTGTGGCTAGAGAACAGGAATACTTATAAAATGCCAAAGTTGGGGCTGGACAGATAGCATGGAGGTAAGGTGTTTGCTTTGCATGTAGAAGGTCAGTGGTTTGAATCCCAGCATCCCATATGGTCCCCTGAGCCTGCCAGGAGCGATTTCTGAGCATAGAGCCAGGAGTAATCCCTGAGCGCTGCTGGGTGTGACCCGAAAACAAAACAAAACAAAACAACAATAAAAAAAAGTCAAAGTTGTATAGATAACTGTGACAAGCAGGTGGGTTAAAGGGACTGGAAGCGACACTCATCCTGGTGGTCAGACACAAATTTGAACTGGATCAGTCATGCCTCCAGGAGTGGGATTAGTGACCGGCAAAGCCCAGCGATTTAATTTAGATTTTCACTTGGAGGCATTGCTTGGGCTTGATGAATCTGATCTTGACAATTAGAAACAAATCTCAGTGCCACCTGCAAACACTGGAGACAGGCCGCTGCTATTAGGACATACACACGCCAACTTGCTGTGTACCTACCACCTCTGTTTCATTCCTAACTTGCTTCCCACAGCTTTGTGATCTGTCTGGTACCCTGAAGCAACTGAGCTTTCTGACTCCTTGCTAATAGAACCCAAAGGCAAATATTAGATTTTTTTTCTTTTTTAGTTCAGGATCAATAACTGAGTCAGTACCTATTCCTGGTATTCCAGTGTCAGTGCTAACTAACTTAAAAATACCAATAAAATGGATTAATCCAGTCATAGTCATATGGCTGTCTAATCTTAGGTGTATAAAGATATGTCTGGATCAAGGGCTTGCCAGTGATACACACTTGCCCATCCCAGCTGGACTTATGAGGTTTCTATATGGAACAAGGTCAAGAACACCACCCTGTCTAAGAACATGTAGGTTATGGCAACTTGGCACTTTGGGGCTCAGGAAAGGATGTTACTTATGACTAAGTCTCTTCACATTCATCAGATGAGGAGGTTCTAATAACTAAGATGTTATTAATCTTACTGTAATAATGAAATCTCTTACATTCACCAAATGATGAGGATGTTCAAAGCCCATGTGTGTCCTGCTGAGGGAGTTTGTGTGGCTGGCGTAAAGACTTCCATTTATGGTCCCATTCATGATCCCATTGACTCCATTAGGAACCTTGTGGTGAAGATGAGAGCAGCCATTGCTGAGGCCCCCATTGCTCCGGAAGCTTCCATGAACATTTCCATTGATGTGGTTGGTGCCAGGCAAAGTGGTGAATTCTACCATCTGCCCGTTCAGATCTGACCCTTGGTAGAGATATCCTGGTGGGTCATATTCTGTTGAGCGAGAACAGAGAAGAATGATATTCTTGCTTAGGAAGTATTATTTATGAACCACTAAGGAACTACTCAAGACATGAAAGCAAAACATTCCCAACGTATTCACTTAGTCTCCTTCTTGTGAGATATTCAGTGAAAGTGATTTCTTTTCCAGGGTGTTGGTAGCTGGGACTCTGAGTTAATTAGGACTCTGTTCATGGAAAGAAAAATTAACCAGAGAGAAATGGCTCAAAAGAGAGTGAATAAATTGTGCTAGCTGAAACTACTATCAAAGTACTGGCAATGGTAAGTAAAAGTGTTTTAAACTCCCACATACCTCAAGGATCTTAAAGAAACTGTTTGAAACAGCAAAAACATTATTTCTTCATGGAAAGAGAGCATGGTATAAATTTCTGGCCTTGTTAGGAAGAACATTTCAAGCACTAACTAGCATTTCAAGCAAGTTGGCTTGCTCAACTCTGACTCTCCATCGAGCTCTTTGCTCACCACCAGGAAGGTGTGGGGTAGGTACAAAAGTGACAGAAAAGTCAGCTCAATTTCTTCCTTTTTTTTTTCTTTTTTTTTTGGTTTTTGGGCCACACCTGGCATTGCTCAGGGGTTACTCCTGGCTGTCTGCTCAGAAATAGCTCCTGGCAGGCACGGGGGACCATATGGGACACCAGGATTCGAACCAACCACCTTTGGTCCTGGATCGGCTGCTTGCAAGGCAAACGCCGCTGTGCTATCTCTCCGGGCCCCTATTTCTTCCACTTTAAAGCTTTGAGACAGCTGCCTCAAAATTCTAATTTCCAATAGACACAGCCAGCAGATATAGTTAGCTAAAGTAAGAAATCCCCAAAAAAGAATAGCAGTTAAAGCTGCCCAGATTTGTGCTTTCAATTTGAACAACTCTTCAGGGACCCTTACGGTCCTCAGACTGGGTGAAGCACATCTATTCCTCCTGTTGAGCTCTGTGCCCAGAGGGGCTCCTGCAAAAATGATGCCTAACTTCTGATATGAGCCAACACTGGATCATTAAGAGCAGAATCTTCGACATTGGCCACTGCATTGGCCCAGCACAGTGCCTGACACACAGAAGGTAACCCAGGAGTATCTTCTGAATGAACAGTGGGACAAGCACTGGCATTCCCATTTCTGAATCATTAGCAAGTTACCAAGAAAAATGTCTTTGACCAGCTTCCTTTTGTTTGGATAATCCAGTATCTACTCTCACAATGGAAGCCAGTTGATAGTAGTCTCTATTTGGAAAGGGTCCAGTCAAACAATTGCCCACCCCTCACCAATCTCCCTGGCCCCTTTCCTGGGAAGCCCCCAGTCCTAAAAGGGAAGTCATGTAATCCAAAAGGCACCCTATATATGAACTGACTGGTAGCCACTAAGGATTTCCCATCCTGCTGGGGGGCTGCTTTTTCTTTTTGATTTATGGGCCACTCCAGGCTATGTTCATGACTTAGTCATGTGCTCAGCGATCACTCCTGGTGGGAATCAGGGGACCACATGTGGAGCTAGGGCTGGAACCTGGATTGACCACAGGGCCAGGCAAGCATCTTTCCCATCAGACTGTTGTTCTGGCTCCCCCTTTGCTTCTTTCATCTCATATTCTAAACACCCAAGGGGAATTTTAGAGAGAGAATGAGGACCCTGCTTGATCTGACTATCCTGTTTCAGAACCGAAGTTCAGACAGGTAGCAAAGGTAGAAAAGGAGGTGGGGATCTGTCTCAAAACCTTAAAACATGGGGCCGGAGAGATAGCATGGAGGTAAGGTGCTTGCCTTGCATGCAGGATAGTGGTTCAAATCCCGGCATCCCATTGGATCCCCTGAGCCTGCCAGGAGTGATTTCTGAGTGTAGATCCAGGAGTAATCTCTGAGTGCCCCTGGGTATGACCCCAAAACAAAAACAAACAAATGAACAGCAACAACAAAAAAAGGCCTTAAAGTAGCGCAATTACCAGGAAGGCAAGGCCAACCAGGAGATGTCAGGCACAGAAATAAGACCATGGTGGCCCAGTTGTTTGTCACTCGGTGACAGTACCTTGGAAAATTCTTCACATCCTTTCTCCCCATCTTGCCTTTCTCAGTACCAATTCTGAGGCATATGCTCCACAGGCCCTGCTGCTTTGGTGGTCTGGCACCACTAGACTTTCCCAGCACTAAGTCAGCTATTTACTTAGAGACCTGCTCAGCTGGGGCCTTGCTGTTTATTTCTCCTGGGCATGTGACACTCCACCAGTTCTAGCTGGCAGGAAAACTGTTGGAAAAAACACCTCTTCTGAGTATGTAAGTGTCTAGTGGGCTTTATACCAGGACACCAAACTGTGAAAGTGCTTGCAATCAATATTCATTCTGACACTATTTCTCCCCCATAACCACAACTTTAGGAAAAGCAAAGAAAGTGTTGGGAATAGGACTCACTCTGAATGGTGCTCTGCTGCCGGCTCTTCCACAGGCACATGGCAATGAAAACCATGAGGATGAGGACCATGATGCCCAACACACAGCCCACAATCAGATACAGCATGTCACTACTTCGGGCAGGGCTGGTGGCAGGCCCTGCGTGCCCGCCACCTCCAGAGGCGCTCGGAGGGGTGCTCAAATCTTTGACGGGATACTCAGAAGCTCCGGGAACACGTTTCACTTGTGGGAATAAAAAGGAAAACATGATGAGAGATTGGATATGGAACCTGAACAGTTTACTCTCTAAAGAGGGCTGGCAAAGGATACGAGCCAGCTTGTTTACACTTGTTACTGAGCTGATCAGACCACTAGTGAGTCACATAAAGGGCCCCAAAGCTAAAAAATCTGATGTGCCAATATTTTTTGCCCACAAGTAATATAGAAGTCACAATATCAGAGAAACAGAGGTACTGATCTAACGCAAACTGCTGGATGATTATCTACTCAACTGTACTTGTGGAGAACTCCCCAAGAGCAGTTAATCTTATTTAAAACAAACAAACAAATAACTATACCAATTCAATTTTTTTTTAAATTTTGTGCCACACTTGGCAGTGCTCAGGGTTGGCTCTGTGCTCAGAGATCACTCCTGGTGAGCTCAAGGGATCATATCGGGTGGGGTCCAGGGATAGAACTAAGTTGGCTGAGTGCAAGTCAAACACCATTTCCGCCATCCCTACAGTTCATCTTACGAATGGGGGAAGAACTGTCGATTCTGTCTGCTCTGCTTAGAGTTGAGTAAAGCTTAATACTGCTTACTTATATTCCAATAATGTGATAAATATTAGAAGATAAGTTTTTGAACTATCAGAATTATTTATTATCCCCCAAACCTCAAGTATAACATTAAATATTTCAAAACCCCCAAACCTTGAAAGTTCATGTAGATACAAAAATTTTCATCTAACTTACTGATATTTTGGATAAAAGCAATACCAAATGCTACGAACAGGGAGGGCTCAAATGCTATTCTTGAGTGGTAGAAGGTTCCGTGGTACAAGCTTTGCATGCAGGAGGGCTGGGTTTGATCCCTAGTACCACATGGTCCCCTGAACACCACCAAGGATGCTGGTCAGGGCTTGATTCCCAAACCGAAACCACTCAAAACAACCCCCACAATCCTCATTGTCTATTTCCAAACAACATACTCTTTGGGCACTAAGTCCCCAGTTTTCAACCTTTTTCCATCTGTGGACCAGAGCCAGTCTATATACACTAGTCCAAAGACCAGAGGTTGAAAACCAGTGCTCCAAATTATACTGAGGAGAGACAGAGCTGACTTGCAGCTCTGACTCAGAACCAGCAGGTCTTGTCTGACACCCCAGTTCTACCACCTGTCCACAGAGACATGATCTTCCCCTTCACCAACCAGTTTCTGCAGTAGGAACTGGCATTCTATAAGAACTCAATAAGTCCATCCATCACAAAACATTTCAAATAGGGCCTGACCCATGGCACAATTTTGGCACCACTATAATCTGCAATCATCCTAGATTTCCTGTTTGGGTACCCACTGAACCCTGAGAGCAAAGTGGTCTTTGAAAAGATCTACTTTCGTGCCCTTTATTTTGGGGTCCAATTTTCCAGCAACTTGGACTACACCACAGCTCAAACAGAGCCATGCTGGGCGGAAGGGAAGCTGTCTTTGAAAGGAAGGGTGTGGATGGATACTTGACTGGGCTCGCAGGAAGGAAACTTCGCCTGCAGGTGGTAGGCTGGATTACACGATGCTAAGGTGCTGCCAGTTCTAAAGAAAACAAACAAGTTTCTGGGGGGTAAGATGGATGTTGTTGATCTTATAAAGTAAGAGGGCAAATTTACTCAAAGGGAAGAGCTTCAGTTTTATTCACTCAATTTGCTCTACTGGTATGGTTTCCAACTTCTTGCTAAAGGTGAGAATGGAAGACCAAGGCTGTGTGGTTATTGGGTGGGTGAGACACACCCATCAAACACCAAAAACTGATGCTAAGGGGGTCTGAAATAGGATCAGATACAAAATAAGGGAGAACCAAAAAAAAAAAAAAAACAAACAAACAAAAAACCTGGAACTCTCCAATCTTTAGTTAGTAGAAATGGCTGGACTTCAGCAATTCAGTCATTCATGAAAACCTTATCAAACTGTAAATGAATCCTGGGTCACACAAGTATCCTAAATATTAACAGTTAATCTAGAGAGGTAAAGCAGAGTCAAGAAGATTGACTTAGAATCAGCATTTGCTAATTAACTCTTACATATAAACAAAGTTATCAAATGTCATATATATGTGCTACTAAAGAAGCCATTTTAAGTATGAGCATCTATCCTTAAAATTCAGTTCTTTAGTTTCCTAATTATCACATCAATCTCAAGCACTGGTCCATATATATTTCTTTTCTCTTCATGGAAAAAAGAAAAAAGAGAAGGAACTTACTAATAATCCTATTAGAAATGAATGAATGTTTGTGTTAACGATTTTTTAGACAGTGTTCTAGCCAACATTTTGTAATGCTGCTGGGTTATTCTAAGCATCTGTACGTAGGAAGTGTTCCTATCTCCTTGGCTGAAGAAGCATCACTGTATTTCAGGCAGTGCTGGGGGAAAAGCAGGAATTCACTCCCTCTCCTACCTTTTGTTTCACAGATCATCACATTGCTAAACTCGCTCTCTCCTCCATCATTGAAGCACTGCATTTTAATATCATAGGAAGTTTCTGGCTGCAGGTGACCAATCATGTGCCACTGTTTTGAACCTAGGAAGAAAAAAATAAAGGTGAGTCTTGCCTATTATACAACACATGTGATGATAGCTTCAAATGAGATTGGAGGGCTGGAGTGATAGGACAATGGAGAGGGCACTAGCCTTGCAAGAACTGGAGCTCAAGTCCCACATGCACTGAGGTCGATCCCTGGCATTGCAAGTAATTTTGGCCCACACTGTAGGAAGTGTGTGTGCACAGTACAGAAGGGTATATCCCCAGCAAGCACCCCAATTAAAGAGATGTGCATTGTCCACAGCCAGCAGGAAAACCGTGACAGGTATATATATGAGCACTGTAGTGGCTCCAGCAAGTACCAAGGGCATAAATTGTGCTTCAACTAAGAGGCAAGCACCAAATGAAAGGTGTGCAAACTTTGATGAGCACAAGTATATGAGCAACACAATCTGTAGGGCAACTCACGGTGGGCACCACAGCCAGTAACACAGCTAGGTGCTTGTTAACACATAGTCACTGTAACAACAGTGACAGGATAGCAATAGAATGAAGGAGCGACAGGGCAAAGGAGGAAGGGGCAGAACTGTAAGCCCTTACCCACTAGGCAATCTTTCTGCCCCATCATTTACAGGTTTTGTTGTTACTGTTGCTGTTGATTTGTTTTTGGGGGGCCACACCCAGTGATGCTCAAGGGTTAATCTTGGCTTTGTGCTCAGGAATCACTCCTGGTGGTGCTCAGGGAACTATAAGGGTTACAGTGCCCCACTGTACTATTGCTCCAGCCTATATTTACAATTTAATTTTATTTTTATTTCTTGGTTTTTGGGCCACATCCGGCAGCGCTCAGGGGTTATTCCTGGCTCTACGCTCAGAAATCACTCCTGGCAGGCTTGGTGGACCATATTGGGATGCCGAGATTCGAACCACCGTCCTTCTGCATGCAAGGCAAATGCCCACCTCCATGCTATCTCTCCAGCCCCTACAACTGATTTTTAAATCAATTGAAGATCCTGATGCATGAAAAAATAAAATGACTTAGAAAATTCTTTTGACTATCATGTAACAACTTAATTGCTTTCCCTCCCCCACTCTAAATTTTAAATGATTTTGAATTGTTGATATACATAAGTTATCTAAAACTTTACTTTAAAGAAAACTTTACATCAAAGGGGAAATACTTTTGTTTCTGGGTTTGGGAAAACAGAACCACGGTTTTCAACTGCTACAGAAGAATTTAGATGTATAAACTTGAAAATAAGGAATAAGCAAATTACACAGCACAGTGAAAACCACTTAAACATGGAGCTGCTCTTTGTATTATGTTTATCAACCAGTGTTGATAAACTGATGCTACGACACCATCCAGAAAGTCCTTGCTGTCAAGAAGCCTGAACACTGAAGTCAAATCATAATGAGATCTTACATGACTAATCAGCATTAACTCAAGGAGAATGTGATTCAAACATCACAGGAAAGCAGTGAAGGCCTGAAACTAGGACATCTAGTATGAAACCGTTTCAGACTCAGGTGACAAAAAGACCCTGAAGCAAGCTTTCTTCCCTCAGCCAGAATTCAATCCAATTTATTCCTGAGGAAGAAACTTCCACCTTCTCTAAACACCCCCCAACAAAAACAGTGAGTGTATTTTGTGAGAGAACCTTATGTAAGGACCTATGAATCTTCTTCCACTACTTTCCTTTTAACTGTCTCTCTCCCTTCTCCATCTGATGACCCCAAAATATCTGAGCTGTCATAAGGGCTCTGTCACTCAATCCTGTCACATTTCCCTGCAGCTTGGTTATCCCCAAACAGCCCTTGGTTCTATCTAGGCCCCATCACTCATCCAACAAATACTAAATTCTACGGTAGGAGTTGGGGGGGTATGGGGTAGGGATAGAGAAGTGGGCAAAAAAGGATCCTTTGCCCACAAACAGGTCAACTTTAAGAGGTAAGCTTTAAGCAAATGATTTTTTTTGTTTGTTTGTTTATTTGGGTCACACCTGGCAGCACTCAGGGGTTACTCCTGGCTCTACACTCAGAAATCACGCCTGGCAGGCACAGGGGACCATATGGGATGCTGGGATTCGAACCACTGTCCTTCTGTATGCAAGGCAAACGCCTTACCTCCATGTTATCTCTCTGGCCCAAGCAAATGATTTTCTACATACATATGAGGAGAAAGGAACCTCGATAAAGATTCAGGATAGAAACACAAGAGGAATTAGGAAGGCCCACAGATAGGCAAGAACTACTTCAATACACAGGAGACAGAAAGAAGGAAGGGACATGGCAGAGACAAGGAGAAGTACAGAGGCTCAGAATATAGGCTGGGGATCAGCAGAGTTCACACACCATATGCAAAATTCTAGATGACATTTCAAATGCGGTACATAAAGGCATCAGCCACTGGCTCAGATGGTTTTGTTGTTGTTGTTGTTGTTGTTTGTTTCCACAAATTTCAGTTCCTCAGCTATATATCTAAAAGCAGCTGAGCCAGAGAGATAGCACAGCGGTAGAGTGTCTGCCTTGCATGTGACCGACCTGGGACGAACCTAGGTTCAAACCCCAGCATTCCATATGGTCCCCGGAGCACAAAGCCAGGAGTAACCTCTCAACACTGCTGGGTGTGGCCCCCCCCCCAAAAAAAAAAAGCAGCCAACACTTCAGAATGGGGCCTTTCTAGTACAAACTTACACAGAACATAGAACTAAGACATTCATTTCTCAAATATAATTACAAATTTTGTGTGCTTTTATATTCAAGTAACTATTTATTTAAACAAAACAGAAGACGAATCTCCCCCCCCACACAGTTTTGTAATGGTTCCTATAACCAAAAATGTAAAGTACTCTATATGAAAAATATAAAAAAATAATTATCTTTGGTAAAAACTCAGAACAGTATCACACACATCTCTTCATTTTCACTCAACCTTAACCTAGATGTTTTTCCTAAGACTTAGCCGCCTCGTGCCTCCTATGTTCCTTTAAGAAGACCTCAGCTTGCCAATGGGACTTACCTTCCACAGTATCCCTCTTGTAGTCACTGTCATTGTCACTGTCTGTTGGTCGGTAATAGATATAAAATCCTTGAATGGGAGTGTTATTGTTAACTGATGGAATGTACTAGAAAAAAAGAAATTGAAGATTTGTCAAACACAAAAATAATCACATCCGTTTGACTTATCTACAAAAAATAAAGCAGTGTACTCAGGAAGGTCCAAGGTATAAAAGTACGTGTAGTTTCTTTGTTTGTTTGTTTGGTTTTTGTTTGTGGGTCACATCTGGCAGCGCTCAAGGGTTCCTCCTGGCTCTACGCTCAGAAATCGCTTCTGGCAGGCTCAGGGGACCATATGGGATGCCGGGATTCGAACCAATGACCTTCTGCATGCAAGGCAAACACCTTACCTCCATGCTATATCTCCGGCCCCATTTTTTTCTTTTTCTTTTTTCTTTTCCCCACCCCCAAGTACATGTACTTTGATAAGAATAAATCACAAAGTGGCAATTCAGTTAACACTGAATGGGAGTTGCAGAGACAGGCATTTTATTTTTAATGTTCCCCAGTTTATAATATGTCTTTTTAGACAAAGATCTGGGCCCTTCACTCCCACCAATGCAAAGTTAAAATGTGGCTGTTCACACGAGCACATCCCAAGCAAAGGAAATTGAGGGTTCTGAGGCCAAACTGGAAAATGTCCTCGCTGTGGGAGAGGGCTTGACTCACCGTCCACTTCAGCATGATCTGTGTGTCACTCACAGCTTCAGTGTATGCAATGTGCGGCCCGGCTATGGGACGGTTTGAGAAACGATTGGGGAACCCCGCCACCTGGTAAGGACGAGATGCCGAACTCCGAAAACTCTCACCGTAATGGTTGATAGCAATGACCCTAAATTTGTATGTTGAACCTGGAGAAAAAAGAAGGGGAAAAAATTGGACTAAAAATGTCTTTCATAAGAATATGGAAGGTAAAATATTCACACAATGACCTGTGGTTGATTATCATCATCTACTATGATGATAATAGTGTTATTTGAAACAAAACTGGTGTGCCAGCAGATTCCACCCACACAAGAGCATGAACCCACTGGAGTAGCTGCTTGGCGCTGAGATCAAGATGGTGAGACCTGGTGAGAAGGGGCTGGGCAAACATCATGAGGGTGAGTGAGGCATGGCAGGGAGGGAGCACTCAGAAAAGAGCACAAGCACACAAACTCATCTGTTCCTAGAACCATCCTATACAATACTGGGGTACTTCTCAGAGCCCCACAATCAGTCCCCTTCCTTTAGAAAGAAACTACCAAATTCAAGCTTAACTCAATGAATACATTTACCATATTTTCCAGCATATAAGTCGACTTTTGAAACGAAAAAAAGTCAACCGAAAATCGGGGGTCGTCTTATACTCCGAGTACATCCCGAAAATTGTTTCGATATGCCGCTAAAAGAAAATCTTCTGGATATTGCCACAAAATGAATTTTCCAACTCGATCCTGTACCAATCACTGCAAGGCTGCTCCAACCGCCTCTCTGACTCAGCCAATCCAAGTAGGCTTTTGATGCATGCAAATTAGACAATGTTCTGCACCAATCACCGAAAGCCTGCTCGGACCGCCTCTCTAACAGCCAATCTAAGCAGGCTTTTTATCCATGCAAATTATACAATGTTCTGTACCCGAATCTACACTGTAAAAAGCCTGCTCAGATTGGCAAGAGTCAGAGAGGAAGTCTAAAATTAGGGGGTCGTCTTATACACCCGGTGGTCTTATACACCGGAAAATATGGTAAGAGCAGGCACTGGGGAGCTGGAGTGATAGTACAGCGGGTAGGGCTTTACCTTGTACACAGCTAACCTGGGTTTGATCTTTGGCATCATCCTATTTGGTCTCCCAAGCCAACCAGGCGTAATTCTTGAGTACAGGGACAGGGGAAAAAAAATCCCTGATACTGCCAGGTGTGGCCCCCAAACAAAACAAAGCAAAAAGAACAGATATATATGTCTGTTATAAGAACAGACAGGAGATATATGATCAGATGTGACTGATTCTACCAAAAACAGGTAAGAGGAAGTTAATTTACTTATTTATATTTAATTGAGTTAGAATCTGGAATTTATAATACTATTAGTGATGCTTCCTCCTACCCAGGATTCCAACACCACACCCAACAGCAGTGTGCACTCTAGAGGCAGACAATTTGTCCACAGACAATTTCTGTGGACAGCATATTCAGAACTGCACAATAATGACAACTAAATCTAAAGATTCCAATGGAATTTAAAAGTTATTTCCAAAATAGCTCAAAAACAAGTCACTGGCCTTCAACTTCTAAAGACAATGTTTTCCATCTGTGAACCACTCCTTAGTGTTGCCCATATTTTTTGAAGTTGCCACTGGACCTTTGTGCTCCCCCATTTCCTGGCTCTGCCTCCATGTTCCTGAGCCCAAACACCACTTTGCACGTGAGCACAGGCTTCAGTTCCCATATGATGTTTAAAAGCTCAAAAGGGGGGATCCTAAAACCAGACAGAGGGGGAAAATAAGAGCCTTCACTTGAGACAGCTACTACCCTCCAATGCTATTTACCCGCTAACAGAAAATCTCAAGATAATGAATGAGTGGGGGTTTCCTCTATGTCAAATTGACAGAGAAGTAGTTGACAGGTAGTTCTTTGGCTAGGAATGCTGTTCAGGGGTAAAGCACCTGTCTTGTATATGTACAGCCCTGGGTTGACTCCCAAAACCACCAAAACCAAAGAAATAACTAAGACACACACATTATATATACAGACACACATTCATAGCCAAACACATACACAAAAGGTGTCACCAATACATCATTCTCAACTGCAAATAAGTGAACACAGCTAAAAACCAGAATAAGAAAGAATGAACTCTAAAGGATGAAGATTTCCACATGGCAGTTATACGACAACTGAGTCTCTCTGAAGCATCTTCCTGATATCAGAAAACACATCTGATACAACAGAGGGGGCTCACAATGGCGCCAGCCTAGATTGCAGTGAAAGGAGAGGAATGGTAATACTAAGAAACAAAAATGCTGGCTCTTTGGTTGGGTGGATTTCAGGGTGATATTTAGTCAACATGTCAGAAAAAAGAAAGGATGCTGAGAAATGTCTTGAAGTCAGCTCTAAGTGGGGATGAAGAAAAAGCCTATGGATTCCTACCTGGTTCTAGACTACGGACTTCCACAGAGAGCTTGGAGGGAGGGATGTCCTCAGCTGCCACCAGCCAGTCGCTGGTCCTCATGCGCTTATATTCCACCTTGAAGGCAGTGATGGGTGAGCCCCCATTTGCCCGAGGGATCCACGTGACATAGACAGAAGTTTCGGAAGCCATGGAAATAGTAGGTCTGTCGGGGGCCTCAGGAACTGAAAACAGAAACATTTATATCAATAACTCGGTGTTGCAGACAAGAATGATTCAAATAAAACTAACAGGGCCTTGCTTTCTTTGTGTTTATTCACCCAACTTTTGGCTTGACTTGAATAATATAACTTTCTGTAAGCAGCAGTGAGACAGCCCCCAAAAGGAAATAAAAGAAGGAAACACGCAGTAATCTACTAACTTGATTGTTAGCTGTGAAAATGGACATAATGAGGATGACTGTATGGCCGTTTTGAATACATGGCTCTAGAGGTGATTATTAAGTCATTATTTCTTGGTGATCTGGGTCTGGCTGCGGCTATGATTTGTATAGTAAGTGTCAAGAACAATATATTATCTTTGCTAAACTTGTAATTTTGCTATCTAAGCTACACAGCCCCACACGGCCCACCTCTGTATATGAGCAGTGACTATAACACTCTGTCTTAATGCACTTCAAGGCTTCAAAACCAGATTCCAAAAAAGCAGAGACAAGTGGTAAAGATTTGGGAGCTGACAGTGTCCGTGACACTGACAGGAGCTTGAGAGAATGCTCTGTAGAAGGAAAGTAAGGAGGAAGACCTGAAGTTCAAGAAGGAAAAATGTTTTCTGAAAGTAAATAAAGGGCTCCAAGAGTCAGTATCTTCCAGTGTTCCACTGTGGAATTACCAAGGGGATGGGACACACCGGCCTACAGATATCCTTTGGAATAGGTGGCAGGTGGGAATGTCAAGAGTAAGTTCACAGCATCACACCAGGACCCTAGTCCTTGGACAGATAAAATGACCCTGCCTGGGTGAAGCTCCACTCAGACCCCCAAGAACTAAAACACTGCAGAGGCCCAAGGCTGCCAGGGCAAGGGGGCTGCAAGCTGCAGAGGCCCACCAGTAGGAACACTGGTAGCTGCGGCAGGCCCATCCCAGGCCAGCAAATTGCTCTTCTGCTTGACACTAGATCACTTGTCAATTTTATACCTGTGAGCCTATTTGGGACACAATAATAATACCATTTCTAGAGCTTGAATGTTTTAAGGACCCATTCTGGGCTATGATTAAATGTGAGAGTGATGAGTCACTGACAGCATTCTACCCTATCTGTCTCACCTGCACTAGTTCCCCAAGCAACACCCTTGTCTCAATACTTCTTCAACCTACAATACAGATACCTCCGAGAGAAGAAAGCAATGCTGCATTGGGATGGAGAACATGGTGGCACTGGAAAACAAATTGCTAAGTGGACAGAAAGAGGAAGGCATTCGAGGTAGACAACTTGGAGTGATACTTACTTTATTCCTTTCAGGTTAGAAAGCAATGGAAACAGAACAGATAGAACAGTTAGTGAATATCTCTCTCTTTTTTACCTCTAAATACTAGAAGAGGAAATATCTTTCTATGGGGACTTCCAGGAGGTTAGAAGTCATTAAAGAAACATGACACCAAATAGGTAAAAAAAAATAAAGGTTATTTGGGTGCGGGACTCAAAGAGCTGGAGTGCATGCTTGACATCTGATCTGACACACTATACAGTTCCCCAAGTACCTTCCCACTTAGTTTGATAGCCCCCTGCACTGCTAGGGGTCCCTCCTCCCACAAAGAAGAAAGTCCCCCGCAGAAAAGAATCTCTTCATTCTAAACAGTACATGGTATTTTGTAAGAACATCATCTGAGGGCAGTACCCACTTTCAGGGTGATCCCAGATAAAATTTGTGAACTTCTGGAGGTACTGTTTCCTCTTAATCTGTAACCGAAATCTGCCACCCTTGTCACAGGGTTGGTGTGAGAGGAAGTAAGTTCCTTCTTAATTCTGCTTGGATCACTCCAAACTCACAATTCCCAATCACCTTCAAGTTCTCCATCTCCTGGAAACTAGGCCCCAGGTGCCCAAGTAACTGTATTTTTGGCTCTCCCTAAAAGTGGCTCGAGCCTCCCTAGTCTGACAATCCTCACTTTCCCCCTCCCCTCGTCCCCTTCTGTCATTTCTCCCTCTTTTGCTTAAATCCTCTAGTTCTTAATAGACATTAAGGGAAAGGTCAGACATTTTTTGAGGGAGAGGGTCACACCCGGCACTTCAGGTGTTACTTCTGGCTCTGTGCTCAGAAATCACTTCTGGCAGACTTGAGAAACCATATGAAATGTTGAGTTCGAACCCGGGTCAGCCATGTGCAAGGCAAACACCCTACCCACTATGCTGTTGCTCTGGCTCCTGAAAGGTCAGATCTTTTAAGTGCATGCCAGAGGTAACCCCTTTCCTTCCCACTTCTCTAAATAATATCACAACCATAACAACCAGTTCAGGGACAACAAACGTCTGATATCTAAATAACAGAATTGTCCTCCAGCCTTGGCAATAAGAAGCGGCGTTGCCTGGAAGGTCTTTTCTAACTCTGCCATACAGTAGTTCTTGTCTTTGAGGTTTGGCTCCTCTCTTCACCCCGTGCTGCCTTCATTCTAAGAGATTAAGAGTCTTCTCGTGCTGTTGGCTAATGAGTCTCTCTGTTCTACAATACTGAAAGTTCTAAGTGGTCTGTATTATCCCCTCTACTAACAATGCTGTGCCAGCTAGTTATTGGGTCCCTGCTGCTCCAGCATTTGGTACAGCATCAGCCACAGTGTATTAAACAGATGGTAACCATTTCTTTTCGGGATGTCAATCTGATTTTCACAAAGTTGGTCCATCTGTAAGTAACCTGGAGCCACTGCAATGTTGCTCAAAGGGCAAGACCATACAAAAGAGTTGGAAATGCTACAGAGACGGAGGGTACCCCAGGTTCTAGGAACTAAGGATCTCATCTTTATTTTTATAGGTTCCCTTGAAACTCTTAAAGGTCAGCTATAAAATTTAAGTCATCCCTAGGTATTTTAAGTTATCAGAATCACACACAAATAACTGTAAAGTTCTAACTGAAAAATTGGTAAGAGTCCATTTTATTTATTTATTTTTTTGGTCTTTGGGCCACACCCAGCGGTGCTCAGGGGTTACTTCTCTGGCTGTCTGCTCAGAAATAGCTCCTGACAGGCACGGGGGACCATATGGGACACCGGGATTCGAACCAACCACCTTTGGTCCTGGATCGGCTGCTTGCAAGGCAAACGCCGCTGTGCTATCTCTCCGGGCCCAAGAGTCCATTTTCTTAAGAGTACGTTTTAAATAGGAAAAAAAAGTCTTTGGAAAATTTTACAGATGTGATTTCCAAGAATTGTAAGACCGACAAGTTATAATAGTAAAACTGAGATTTTTATAGTGTGTAATACATAAAAAACTTCTGGGCTGGAAAAATAGCACAGCAGGTAGGGAATTTGGCTTGCATGTAGTCAATCTGGGTTCCATCCCTGGCATCCCTAGCACTGCCAGGAATGACCCTGGACCCAGGAGTAAACCCTGAGCGGCCCATAAACAAATAAGCAAAAACAAACAACCCCCCCCAACCTTATTATGAGAATCAACTTGCATTTTGATATCCCTCTCTCTCCCTCTCCATTTCCCCCTACACATTCAAGGCTTTCAGTGTCTAAAAAGGGGTCTCAAACTCATGGCCTGAGGGCCGTTTGCAGCCCTCCGTACAACATTTTGTGACCCCGCCCTAGAGGAATCTTTTTTTGTTTTGTTTTGTTTTAGTTGTTTGGGTCACACCCCCAATGTTCAAGGCTTATACTGACTTTGCACTCAAGGGTCACCCCGACTTTGCCTCCTGCAGCCCCCAGGTAAATTGAGTTTGAGACCCCTGGAGTATGAATGTGCCCACAGATGGAAAAATGGATTGAAACACATGGAATATCACTTCACTAGGACAATGAATGCTTTCCATTGGTAACAATGAACCATGAGGGTATTATGCTTAGTGAAAAAATAAATCAGAGACAACTATCACACAATTTCATTTATATGTGGAATCAAAACAAATAAAATTAAGACATAGGACAACAAAAAGTTTGTTGTTGCCAGAGGAGTGTAAAATGGTTATAGGAACGTATCAAGAAGTACAAATGTCCAGTTATAAAACACAAGTCCCAGAGATGTAATGTACAGCCTGGAGACCATAATCGATAGCACGGTATTGCAACTTAGACGCTGCTAATCAGAAAAGATAGTAAGCAGATTTAAATTGTGGAGATCATTCCACAATGTAAACCTGAAATTAAAATAATGTTGCATTTCAGGTAGATGTCAATTTTCTTTTAAAGGAAATTTCATACAGACATAGAAGATGCATGTGCATATTATATAATTTCATTTCCTTGCAGGGAGAAAACAGAAAAATCCCATTTTTTAGTTAAACTTATTACCAGAACATACTGAGTCCAGGTTTATGGTCATGAATATCATTCATGGCCCCATGGATTTAAATTCAAGCATTAAAAATAACTGAATGTATAGAAGGGCCTTGCACACAGCTGACAAAGGTTTGATCCCTGAAATCCCTTATGGTCCCCCATACACTGCCAGGAGTAATTCCTGACTCAGTGCAGAGCCAGGAGTAACCTCAGAGTACTACTGAGAGTGACCCAAAAAGCAAAAATAGGGGATGAGGGAGGTCAAACAGGACATCAAAGAGCTATCTGGCCGAAGACTGAATAATGGCCAAATACTTTGTCCCACTTCCCCACATAATATGAAACAGAACAGTCACATCTGGAAAGAAAAGGAATAAAAGAAGGGAGAGGAGGAAGAGGAGTGCAGGGAGCTCCCTCCCTTTACCTCCACTGTGACGGGACGGGTCTGGAAGAATCACTCCAAAGCTCTCAGCAGCCTCGGGGACCACAGGGTGCTTCGGGAAGCCCACAGGTGGAGAGGACACTTGAGTGTTTTTTGATGATGCTGTTTTTTCTAAAAGGTGAAAAATTTTAAAGGAAGAAAAGATATTTTAAAACCCCAAAGTACTTAGGTCTACTGAACTTATTTATCTGTAGTGTCTATGTCTAAGAAATACTCTGAATATGCTTAGGATATAGTTAGTCAAAAACTGACTTAAAATTTACTTTGGCTTTTTCTAGCAAGTATCTGTGAAGTATTTCTTTCTATTTTGTTTGTTTTTGTTTTTGGTCATACCCGGCAGCACTGAGGGGTTAGTCCTGGTTCTACACTCAGAAATCACCCCCGGCAGGCTCGGGGGACCATATGGGATGCCAGGATTCAAACCATCGTCCTTCTGCATGCAAGGCAAATGCCTTACCTCCATGCTATCTCTTCGGCGCTGTGAAGTCTTTATCAGATTAGTTTTATTCATAGGAACAAGAACACTAGCTACAAACTAAAGTGACTAGAGGCTTTCCAGTGATTTATCCATTGGACCTCCTACTCTACATACTTCATCCTAAAACATAAAAGTCACCATTTATGCTTCTGTTAAATATCTTCACAGGAAGATTGTCATGTTCAGCTTTAAAATTTCAGAAGGCAAAAAGTGAAATTGGGTGATAATTTAAAAATTAAAATACAGGACTAATTATCAGGACTTTTAGGTCAGACTGTAAATATGGTGAATTATTAAAATTAACTCAAAAATACACTTTAAATCCTTGAGGGCTAGATAGATAGTAAAGAGATTAAGGTACATGCATGCCATCTGCTGACCCAGCTACGTGGGCCACTGCAAATAACCCCCCCAAGAAACCTACAGGATGATCCCGAGCACAGAGCCTGAATGTGGGCTGAACACCTCCAACTACCCCTTGTACAAGTGTACT
This sequence comes from Suncus etruscus, assembly GCF_024139225.1. Classification (NCBI taxonomy): domain Eukaryota; kingdom Metazoa; phylum Chordata; class Mammalia; order Eulipotyphla; family Soricidae; genus Suncus; species Suncus etruscus. The sequence continues at coordinate 24,333,924 of NC_064855.1, forward strand.
TGTGACATGCTCTGCACATGGGAACCTTGGGTTCTCCCCAATACTCCTTGAACCCTAGGCACTGATGGGTGCAGCTCCCAAAATACTCATGATTTCCCCAGCAGTTGGAGTATTTGGGTTGGTCTCTTTCCAAAACTAATAAAATTTTCTTCTCAATCAGGCCACACTAAAATACTTTCCCACACTCTTCATACCTCTGGTCATGGAAGTCCTTTTCTGCCTTTACACCCAAATTAAAGTGGCATCTTTCCCCACTGATCCTTGCATGCATTCCAGAGAGGGAAAAGCCTTTCATTGTCCTCTGTTGGCATGTTCTCTGCATGTCCTTCAAGTTACTGGCCATATTCTGGTTTCTGCGTATACCCTCGTCCTTCAGCTGCCTGTCCCTGACTCTACAGCCTGAACCATTACTGTAAATAACTCAGCACATCCCTGGGCTCCTCTGCTCAAAAAGCTCTAAGACGTCCAAATGCCCCAGAGCTGAAGTTGACAAGGAATTGAGAGATGGATGCTAGTCTCTCTGGGCTCCCACAACTGGCTCATTTACTCTGGCCCTGTTACGGTGGACTCCTTCATGAGCTAGAGTACCCCTGCAGACCCTCTACCAGAATCTTTACACTCATCTTCTCAGGAGATTCTTTCTCCAGAGAGACATATGATTGTACACTCTCCCTCTAAGTTCTGCTCTGCTATCAACTCTTCATGGAGGCCTTCCCTAACTAAAATAAAATGGAAGCTCTAGCAGGATAAGGAGTCTTGTTCCATGGTCTAAAAGGGCCAATGCATAAAGACATTTAAGTAAATATTAGCTAGACTGGAATGATGGTTGCTTATGGAAATTTAGGTAATTCTCTGAACAAAATGGAAGCTCCATTAGAATGGATTTTTTCTTGGTCATGTCCATGTTCATCACTACCTTTTGATGAATGTATTTCATAGGATCCTCCACATCCCCAGTGGATACTCTGCAGCACAGAGACTGAAAGGTGGCTCACAGGGAGATGGTCCTTACCTTTGCTGGTACGAAAGGTGAGCATTGCTGGCTGCCCTTCACCCACGGTGCTTCGGGCCACCATCAAGACTTCATAGAGACTAGAAGGCTCCAGCTCAGACAAATGGAGCTCATTCTCGCTTCCTGGGACTCGAACTGTGTGCCAGCTGCCCACTACTCCTGTTCCATCATCCAGCTGTTCAGGAGGGGAGAAACCATCAGAGAGAGAGAACAGGAACCTTCCATTCAAATGGAGTAAAAACAATTAGTTATTCAAAGCTGAATTAATTTCAGGTCATGACAGAAAACTATAAGTAAAAGAGACAAAATATGTCCTTCCATTGCAGGAGGAGATGAGTGGCAAGACCACAGGGACTTATACCATGAAAAGACCTTGGGCTCTGCCATTTCCATTAGTGCAGGGTCTCAAGCAAGTCCTCTTCCCTTTCAGAATTTCCATTACTTGTCATTAAAACAATGCTCCTTCCTTACTGACCTTAATAGGAGAATGGAATTGGTTTACCCTGAATAATATAATGCACTAATAAAAGTATGCAATACAAAAATTATAAATGATGACATTTGCAAGTGTATGAAATATATCCATATATTATTCATTTCCAGAGTTCTTGCCTCACTGCCTTGAAATGTTTGATATGTGTCTGAGGAAAAAAAGCTCCAATCTGTTAAGTCTTGATTAATGGAACTGAGAGAGAAGTGTCCATGTAGAAAAGAACAGCCACAAGGCTTGCTCTGTCTAGAATCACTGGGTTAGGGGCCGGGAAGGTGGCGCTGGAGATAAGGTGTCTGCCTTGCAAGCGCTACCAAGGAACGGACCGCGGTTCGATCCCCCGGCGTCCCATATGGTCCCCCCAAGCCAGGGGCGATTTCTGAGCACATAGCCAGGAGTAACCCCTGAGCGTCAAACGGGTGTGGCCCAAAAACCAAAAAAAAAAAAAAAAAAAAAAACATAGAATCACTGGGTTAGAAACACTGCATGAACTTTCAAACAACACCATGCTCATTTTTCATATATTTAAAATATTACTATTAGGGACCAGAGAAATAGTAGAACAGGTAGAGATTTTCCTTACATGTGGCTGACCCAGGTTTGATTCCCAGCACCCATTATGGTTCCTGAGCACTACCAGGAGTAACTCCAGAATTGATGGTGAGAAGTAACCCCTGAACATTACCAGGTGTGGCCCCAAACCATCTTTAATCATGTCTATATTACTATTAAATGCTAGCTACCAAAATACCTAGGCCAAAAAAAGTTTATATATATTTTTATATATGACTTTCTCTTTCCCATTCCATTTAGTCCTTAACTAAGTAAATAAAGAAAGAAAGTGGTGGGGTTTTTCCCCCTCTCATTTTCATTTAATCTTTAGAAGGCAATGTAGTAGAAAACATCATCAAAAATCAGTAGAGGACCTAGGTTTACCTAAATAAATGACCCAATAGAGTAAGACTCTACTACAATAAAGATGACATCTTGAAATGCAAATCATTTTGTGCCCTTGTTTCTAATCAGAAGTTACAGTATTGCTCTCAGAGAGGAAAAGGCTTAAATTTTGTAAAAGCAATTTCTAAAGAGACAGGACATTTTACCTTCCGATACTTCACAAAATAGGCATTAATGGGGTGTCCACCATCCTTCCCTGCCCGCCAGACCAGGCTGTAGGTGTCTGGTGTGTGGGTCTGGGGGGGACTCAGAATGATGGGAGCATCAGGGACCGAGGTGCCTGCAGCTGTCTTCTCTGAGGATGCTGCCTGTACTGGGAGAGAGCCCGGGAAAGCAGTTTCAGAACCATCTCTGTCGTCATTCTCGGTGGCACTAGAAGCTGTGGCCGTGTCTGCTTTTGTATTTGTTTCAAAGGGAACTGTGGAGAGAGGGAAGAAGGGACAGCTTAGGGAATATCACTATCCTGTTGCCTGCTAAAAGTTGCTTCACGGACAATTGGGGCTCGTGGCACGATGGGATCCCTGAAGCAACATTTCCCTGTGGAGCCTTTAGCAGTGACTTCTTCAGGAAGAAGGAAGGAGTGGTGGATTCACGGAGAAACCCAGTCTGTGGCCCAGCAAAGTGGCTTCAAGGGAGTTATTTCCTCTTGCTTATACTGGTGGTTCCCATTTTACTCTAACAATAAGCTAGTTTAACCTACACAGATTTTTAAGTTAAAAAACTTTATGCGGGGATAGAGCCATAGCACTGTGGGCAGGGCGTTTGCCTTGTATGCAGCCAACCTGGGTTCGACCCCCAGCATCCCATATGGTTCCTCAAGCCTGCCAGGAGTAATTTCTAGCACATAGCCAGAATAACCCCTTAGTAACCTCGGAGCACCACTTGGTGTGGCAAAACAAAACAAAAAAACAGAAAAAGTTGTGCTCCAGTTCCTACTAGAAAGTGGAATCTAATGGACCAACCATGCATGCATAAGATCTCTAAGAGGCCTCTTGCTGCCTGGAGTGTGGACCAAAAGGCCTGGCCCTCCTACATATGTGTCACCACTAACTAGTAGCAGGAAAGCTTGGAATGGGAAGAGAGACAGAAAGACACACACACACAAACACACACACCTTTTCTAGCCCTCACCTCCTACATATGTGTCACCACTAACTAGTAGCAGGAAAGCTTGGAATGGGAAGAGAGACAGAAAGACACACACACACACACACACACACACACACACACACACACACACACACACACACACACACACACACCTTTTCTAGCCCTCACAAAGGAGCTATATAAGGTGCAAAGTTACCTGGATGTGCCAGCGCCAGTTACCACCAAGAGGAACTGATAAGAGACCCAGGTACTGTGAAAGCATCAAGCTTGCCCAGTCATAAAACTAATGAGGTGCCTCCTTAAAGACAGTAGATTTCCATGGGCACTGAGCAATGTTGGGGATTTGGAAAAGGGATGTAAGTCAAGTAAGTTTGAGAATCTCTGTGCTAAATAATAAACATAATCTCATTTAATTCTCAAAACAATGTTTGTAGAGCTAGCTCCAGTTCCCAGATGAAGAAATCAAGAATTCTGAGAGAGGAAGTGACAATAACTGGCAGAGGAATGCTGGTAATACTGCTCTTGGTGGGGGAAATGAAGTGGGAAATAGAGTGATCCCATATGGTCCCCCAAGCAATGTTAGAATTAATTTCTGAGCTCAAAACCCGGGAGTAACCTCTGAGCATTGCTGCGCGTTGTCCAACACTCCCACAAGAGAGAAATCTGGGGTTGGGGAGCAAATTCAAAGGGCAATAGCACAAACTTGACATATAGGAGCCTCAACTTCGATCCTGAGTGGGGCCTCAAAACAAAAAGCAATTAAAAATGCCAACATATTAAGTAAAATAGTACTTAAAAAACAACAGGTTTGGTTTCTCTAAAGCAATGGTCCTCAAACTTTTTAAATAGGGGGCCAGTTCACTGTCCCTCAGACCCTTGGAGGGCTGATAGTAAAAACAAAAACTATGAACAAATTCTTATGCACACTGCATATATCTTATTTTGAAGTGAAGAAACAAAATGGGAACAAATACAATAAGTGACCAGTGGGTCATAGTTTGTGGACCACTGCTCTAAAGCATCATTAATCCTGGTACCAAAATTGTCTCCTAGGGGCAAAGCGATAGCACAGTGAGTAGAGTGTTTGCCTTGCATAGAGCTGACCCAGGTTTGATTCCCGGCATCCTATATGGTCTGCAAGCCTGCCAGCACTGATCCCTAAGTGCAGAGCCAGAAATAACCCCTGAATGCCGCTGGGTGTGGTACAAGAACAAAAAAAAAAAAAAGAAAAAAAACTGTCTTCTATTTTTGACTACTTTCAAGGAGGGGAGCAGAGGAAATGAAGTGGTACTTTCTTTTCCGCAGTGAAGTCAGTTCCCTGGTGGAAGGCGGGTGTGTAGCTTGGGTAATGTCTGCTGTTTAGGAGAGAACCAGTCAACAAATGGAGAATCATGTAAGGTCAGTTTTATGTTTGTTTAAAGGAGAGAAGGGTGTCCCAGAAGCATCTCTCAGCTCAAAAAAACAAGAAGCTAGTGAGAAAATAATACAAATGAAAACTCATTAAGTCCACGAAGACAACTTCAAAATATTGATCCTGGCACGGCTGTGTTTGTATAGTGAGTCAGACATGGGCTGGGTGCAAGGCCATCACTGGATCCTCCTACTGCAAGAACAGATCAGGAGCTGTGGGTCCAGAGAATGAGAAAGACACTCATAGGTTCCTTCAGGGACCCTCTAGGCAGGTTCCCTATGCCCTGTCCCCGTGAAGGGGCAACTGACTGAAGAAGCATCTAAAATACACATGACTTAGTTTCTACAAGAGCCTGAGAAAAATTTTATCCAACAGTCTGTGTCAAAAGTCTAAACAGAAAAATCCTTCTTTCATTACTTGGCCTGCAGTGAACTGCTCTCTAATTTTTAAAGGAGGCTCAATAATATGTCATGTACTTGAAAGACACTAGAAAGTTCTTCAGTGCACTTTCACATTTTTTTATTGACTAACTTTTTTTATGTAGGCAACGTGGTTTATGAGGCTTTTAACAGTAACTTCTTGCCATTTAATGTTCTATCTCCAAATGCACCATCAGTTTCAGTGCATCCTCCATCAACGTTCTAGCTTCCCTTCCTCTATACATCCTCCTCCTTAGCAAACTAATTATTTTATTTTATTTTATTTGGTTTTGGGGCCATACTTAGTGATGCTCAGGGGTTACTCCTGGCTATGTGCTCAGAAATCACTCCTGGCTTGGGGGACCATATGGGACGCCAGGGGGATCTAACCACGGTCTGTCCTAGGTCAGCTGCATGCAAGACAAACACCTTACCACTGAGCCACCACTCCAGCTCCAGCAAATTCATTTTTTAAAAAAATGTACAGTGTGGGTTACCTATTTATAACTGTGTACTCTCACATATACACCAGCATATATATGATGTATATATATAATGTATATGTATGTATATTTGAAAGAATGTCTATGAAATAGACATTTGGCATTTTTAAGGTAAGATATTTTTTTCCTATGAATTGAAGCAGAGACTGATATAAACCTCTGTAGGTATTTGAACTCTGCTGGTGTGGCCAGAGAGAATGAACTCAGGCAGAACCAGTCTAGGAATTAAGATGTTCTGGAACCTCAGCTCTGTGATCTGGAAGGGTGCTCTAGGCACCAGGAGCATAGCCCTTGTGACATCTCTGACCTTTGGGACCCTAGGACTCAGACAGAGAGACACATGAAGCCCTCAATGACAGAGGTCTAAAGAAGAGAGTTATGGGGCACTGGTGAAAGGATGTGGACATGGGGCAGGTGGGTGCAGCATCTATAAGCACAACACGAGTGTTACACTACCAAGGACCAGGAGTCCATGATGAAAAATTAGGAAGCAACTGGGGCTAGAGTGATAGCACAGTGGGTAAGGCATTTGCCTTGCACACAGATGATCCAGGTTCAATCCCTGGATTGAACTCCCTGCCAGGAGTGATTTCTGATAGAGCTATGAGTAAATCCTAAGCACTGTCAGGTGTGGCCCAAAAAACTAAACCAAATAAAAATGATAAAACAAGGGGTAACTGAAATAATATCAAATAAAAATAAGGGAGAGACATAGGTAGATGCCAAGACTAAGGACAATACTTGTTTATGATACTCACGTGGCAAAAGGGGAGATCGTTACCCCTTAATTTTTGTGGAATGCTGCAGGAAATGCCTGCAGATGTAAGGTTTGCATATGAAGTCATTTCAAATTAATTTGAACAGTACTGATATTTTATATTTGTGTGTTCCAAAAACTATAGTTTTTATATCATCACCAAAAATCAGTGCAAATTAAGAATTCATATTACATCTCCATTAAAAAATTTATTTTGAGGGCCAGAGTGATAGCACAGTGATAGCGCATGTGACGTATATGCGGATAGACCTGGGTTCAATCCCTGGCATCCCATATGGTCTCCTGAGCCTGTCAGGAGTGATTTGTGAGTGCAGAACCAGAAGTAACCCCTGAGCAATGCTGGGTGTGACCCAAAATAAAAAAAATTATTTTGAGTGTTGGAGATAATACAGGGGTTAAGGCACTTGCCTTATATATACCAGCTCTGGTTCCCAGCACTGCACAGGGCTCCCCTAAACCTCATCAGGAGTGATTCCTGAACACAGAGCCAGGAGCAAACCCTGAGCAATAAGGGGTGTGGCCTCCGAAACTCAAAATCAAAACTAAATAGGGCCCGGAGAGATAGCACAGCTGCATTTGCCTTGCAAGCAGCCGATTCAGGACCAAAGGTGGTTGGTTCGAATCCCGGTGTCCCATATGGTCCCCCGTGCCTGCCAGGAGCTATTTCTGAGCAGACAGCCAGGAGTAATCCCTGAGCAACGCTGGGTGTGGCCCAAAATCAAAAAAAAAAAATCAAAACTAAATAAACTTGAATAAGATAGAGAAACTATATTAGATACTTCTTATGCTTACTCGTTGATAGTTCCTTTATGTCTCTTCACTCTGACTCAAACCCTTTAGAGTTTGAATACCAAAATAATCAAAACGCAAACTGCAGAATACATGCAGTGACATTTTCAGTACCCTGAAAGTCAGTGGCATTAGTCCTCTGCAAAAGAAGTTGTATCTTAGGTTTCCTCCCAAATGAAAGCTTCTGGGGCCAGAGTGATAGAGCAGTGGTAAGGTATCTTCTTGTAGGCGGCTCAACCAGGACGGACCTTGGTTTGATCCCCGGCGACCCATATGGTCCTTCAAGCCAGGTGTGATTTCTGACTACATAGCCAGGAGTAACCCCTGAGCATCACCTGGTGTGGCCCCAAAACAAAACACACACACACACACACACACACACACACACACACACACACCAATCTTAGAGATAAAAACTGAGTTCAAATAAAGCCCAATACGTAAAAATACAGTTTTACATTTCACCACTTTGGGAAAAAAGCAGAAAGAGAGAAAGAGGTTGCTTTCATCATCGGTCTATTAAGATAAGAGATTTGGACACACACAAGAGAACTGTTCACTGGGCATAAAATACTACCAGCAACTCACCAACGGTGAGGACAGCATGGGCCTGCGTGGAGCCATGTTCGTTGCTGGCTTCGCAGGTGAACCTTCCAGCATGCTCCGGAGTGACAGCCTGGATGTACAGGGAGCTCGAGCCAGCCCGGGACATGATGAAGTAGATGGGCTCCAGGTCGAAGCCCCCAGGTCTTCCTGAGTGTGATTTTCGAGATTTAGATCTCAGGACCTGAGCTGGATGGCTGGTTATCAATCCCTGCCGGTCATACCAACGAATGACAGGAACAGGCACGCCAGTGGCGTTGCAGGACAAAGTAACAAAGTCTCCATCTACCACCTTTGTGTTTGCGGGTGCTGTGATTATAACCGGCTTGAGTCCACCATCTATGAGGGAAAAAGGAACTGTCTAGTATTTACTAATGCAACATAAATTTGTTCTCTGGCACGAATATGCTCATTGACATGGGTATGCAGGAGTCAGAGGCATCTTTTCTGATGTTTCTAAGCAGTACTTTACAAGCAGCAACATCAGCTCACTGAAATTAGAGTTCCACAAGGCACACGGGTCAGAGCCCTAATAACCATAGTATCATCATCATCCTCATCTGAGATTTTGCTTTCCATGATTTTGTTTTAGGAAGTAACACTTCCTCTGAAAATGTTATGGACAACTAGATACTCTAAAACTATATCCATAGAACATTTATTTTTCTTTTGGGTATTTAGGGTTACATCAGGCTGTGCTCTGGATCAAAGCATAGGAGTTGGTGCTGTTGCTGCTCTGGGGACCACATAGTACTGGGGATGGAACCAGGGTCAGTCTCATGCAAGGCAAGTACATTATTCCTGAGCACAAAGCCAGGAGCAAGTCTTGAGCATAGTAGGGTATTATAAACAAACAAACAAACCACAATTTTTTAAAGTTAGGCAAGAGCAATAATAGTACAGCAGGTAGGTCTTTTGTCTTGCATGTGGTTGACCTGCATTCAATCCCCAGTATCCCATATGGTCCTCTGAGCCACTGCCAGGAGTAATCCCCTGAGCACAGAGCCTAAGAGTAAGCCCAGAACATCGCTGACTGAGGCCCCAAACTCGAAAAATAATTTTTTTAATAAAAAGTAAACCCCTCGTGCCAGAGAGATAGCATGGAGGTAAGGTGTTTGCCTTTCATGCAAAAGGTCATAGGTTCAAATCCCAGCATCCCATATGGTTCCCTGAGCCTGCCAGGAGCTATTTCTGAGCATGGAGCCAGGAGTAACCCCTGAGCGCTGCCGGGTGTGACCCAAAAAAAAACTAAACAAAAACAAAAACAAAAAAAAGTAAACCCCTCTAGGAAATTGCCTTTGTATGTTGTAGAAGGGAGAGTCTTTCCTTCTTTTCTGATGCTTATCCTGTGTCAAATGATTGAAATGGGAATCTTCCTTGGGGGTCCACAGTGCTGCCTCGGTCAAGCCTGTGCATACAGATGTCTTTTGGCAGAGTCTGTTCTTTTCTGAAAATCTATTTTTCTGTTTCTGTGCTCGTGTGGCACTGCCTCTATTTCTGTAGATTGTTGATGCATTTTCCAAACTTTACTAAGGAAAGTCCCCTGTTGGCTTCTTCACAAGTTTCCCTAACTACTCTTGGCCTTTGCCTCATCCATATAAATTTTAGAGTCAGTATGTCAAGGTTCTCAAAATACTTTTTATGGAGTATTAATTGGAATTGTGCAAATATATAGTACATTTGTGAAAGACCTTACACCTATAATACTCAATTCTCAGTCCAAGAACCTGGTCTAAGAACTTGGATCATTTTAAAGTTACCCATGAAAAAATGGGAGATACTTTGAAAGACAGTTTGTCTGTTAGACAGTTGTAAGGGTAAATTTTATGTCAAAGGACCAGGTTGGAAGTGGTGCCCTAAGAGCAGGGTGTCCCAGGGAAGATTAGCATATGAATTTGGTGGGTTGAGCAGAGCAGATGGCCTCCACCGGAGTGGGTAGGCCAAAGTCAATCTGTTGAGTGTCCCTGAATGAACAAAAGTGCAGAGGAAGGAGACTTCTGTCTGCTCAGACACTGACCATCAGAGCTCATGAGTCCTCCAGTCTTGGCTCAGGTTAAGGTGTGTGCCCTTGAGTCCTCCAGTCTTGGGGGCTCTAGGTTAAGGTGTGTGCCCTCAGAAATCTCTCAACCCCACTCCACATTGACCCCCCTAAACAACTGAATGAACATCATAGGCCCACCCTTTCCAGCAGACAGTAGACATGAAGCATCGCCAGTGCTAGAGCGGATCTCCTGTGTATTTCTCATTCTACCTACTCGGCTTTTTCTCTGGAGACAACTGGCACACGCAGTGGCTGACAGAATGCACCTGACCGCTGACCAGAGAGGGCCTTCCTCACCCATCTGCTACATGCAGTCACAGCTATTCGAATAAAGTACCGCACACTACAGGGGATTCTCATCAGAGAAGGGCTCAAATTTGAAACTCATTTCTTTCCTTCTTTTACACAAACCTTTTATTTATTTTATTTTTCTTGTTTCTTGCTGGTGACAATTTCTAGTACAACAAAAGAAAATAAGGAAAAAATTTTAAAGGCAAATGATCTTCCATTTCACCATGCATGTTTTTATTAAACATATATATATATATGTATATATGTATGTATATATATGTATGTATGTGTATATATATATATATATATATATATATATATTATATATATATATATATTTAATTTGTGAGAGTCAAGGGATTCTCCAGTTCAGTTCTTGGAGTGGCTCCCAGCAATTCTCGGGGGTTGGGGGTTTCCTAAATTATTCATTTATCCCACCTTATAAAAGTTTCTTTCTATTTCTCTTCCTCTAAGCATGCCTAACATGATTCCTGCAAGTACATAAAATGTTTTTTAATTCCACTGGGATAATAACATTGTCTTTCTCCTTTATTCAATATATAGAACAAATATATAGAATAAATGACACTTTCAATTTTCTGACTGATTCTAGTGTTAAATCTTAGGGCATATTTCCTTTTTCATATGTTGATTGGTTTATAATAATTTTATTTATGATTTTTTTTTATCTATCTTCATAAATAAGTTTAGTCTTTAGTTTTCCCTTTTTTTTTTTTTTTGTTTGGTTTTTGGTTTTGGTTTTTGGGCCACACCCTGTGTATGCTCAGGTGTCACTCCTGGCTATCTGCTCAGAAATAGCTCCTGGCAGACATGGGGGACCATAATGGGACACCAGGATTCGAACCAACCACCTTAGGTCCCTGGGTCAACTGCTTGCAAGACAAACGCAGCTACAGTGCTATCTCTCTCCGACCCCCTAGCCTTTCCTTTCTTATGTCATTTTTCTTTGATACTTTTAATGTACTACACTGGACGCAATATCTAAGATGTAGGCTAAATAAAAAATTTCCAGGTAAAGAGAACTACTTACCACTTGCATAATAAATATAAGCACATATTATTATTAACTGCATATACATATTTGGGGTAATATTTTTTGTTTGGTTATTTTTTGGGTCACACCCGGCAGCCCTCAGGGGCTACTCCTGGCACTACGCTCAGAAACCGCTCCTGGCAGGCTCAGGGGACTATATGGGATGTCAGGATTCAAACCACCACCATCCTTCTGCATGTAAGGCAAATGCCCTACCTCCCTTCTATCTCTCTGGCCCCTGGGGTAATATTTTTATGCACGTACAAAGATTTTCAAGAAACCAATTTAAACAAATTTTAATGAGCAATTTGGATGATTAGGAACACAAATTATTTTTCTGCCCAAGACAGCCAAGAATACGCCAATCGAACATAATCTCTAGGGCCCAAAACCCGGTAAGGGCCCCACCCAATAAGGTGGATGCTGATTCCTGCCTCGTAATTGGGCACAGGAGAGCCCTTATAAAGGACTACTGCCTTGCTCCTTGTCTGCTTTACTGCCCAAGACAGCCAAGAACATAATCTCCAGGGCCCAAATCTGTTAAGGGCCCCACCCAATAAGGTGGAGCCAGAGGAGCGCAGCCATTCCTTCTGCATCTTCTAACCCACAAACCCCAGGACAGCACATAGTAAAAACCACTATATAAGTGTTGCAATGAAGAAACAATGCATGACAACACCATGCAGAGAGAATAAAGATGACCTGAAAAGCCTCTGAGATAAGGCATTTAAAGTATTAATATGGAGGATGCTCAAAGAACTCAAAGCAAGCATAGTTCAAGCTGAACAGACCACAGTGATAAAAGTCAGAAAACTCCAAACTCAAACAACAGATCTGAAAAACTTAGTAGATGAAATAAAAACCTCAATGGAAAGCCCTTTCAAGGGAGTAACAGCAGCTGAGGATGGGGTCAGTGAGCCAGAGGATGAGATATAGAACAACTCCATACAGCAGAAGAGATTGGAAAAGAACCTTAAAGCAAATGATCAGACAATGAATAAACTACTCAAAAAAAAAGACTCAAAAAGTCTTTGATAAACTCAACAGAAACAACATAAGGATCATTGGAGTCCCAGGAGGAAGTGTGAGAAGAGGAGGAAGTGGAGTAAGAGGAAGAAGAAGAGGAAGAATAAATAAGAAGAGAAAGGAAAAGCAGAAGATGGAAGAAGTGGAGGAAGAAGAGGAAGAAGAAAAAAAGAAGAAAAAGGATAAGAGGAGAAGAGGAAGAAGAAAAAAAGAAGAGGAGGAGAAAAAGAGGAAGTAGAAGAGGAGGAAGAAGAAGAGGAAGAAGAGAAAAAGGAAAAAAAAGAAAAATAGACTGAAAAAAATTTTTTTTATTTTTTGGGGTCACACCCTGCAGCGGTCCAGGGGTTCCTCCCGGCTCTATGCTCAGAATCGATCCTGACAGGCTTGAGGGACCATACGGGATGCTGGGGATTCAAACCACCAACCTTCTGCATGCAAGGTAAATGCCCTTACCACTGTGGCTAGCTCTCCAGGCCCTGAAGATTTATTTTTAATTTCTCTTCTTATAATAGTGTCTTTGTTTAAACACTGTGATTATAAACATGTCTGTAGTTGGGTTTCAGTTAAAAAATAAAAAAATTAAAATTTTTTTAAAAAAGAAACACAAATTAGAGGTTTCTGTTATATATCTTAAACCATAAGTTTAAAAAATTGTTTTTATTTTAATGAGTGGGGTAAAAATCAGATTGATTCTTCATGGAAATGTCTACCTGCAACCTGAAAGGAACATGGGAGATAAACACAGTTCTGTATGGCAATGGTTTATTTCCTTTTAGCAAAAGTAACTGTTCTTTACTAAGAGCTGCGCCTGCTTGAGGGAGATATGCAGTGCTGGGGACTGAACTCAGGGCTGCATAGATGCCAGGCAGAGAGAACACAGGGATTAAGGTATTTGCCTTGCATGCAGCCAACTCTGGTTTGATCCCTGGCTATAAAAGGCCCAGAGATCACCTCCAGATATGGCAAACCCTCTCACACCCTCACTCCACCCATATTTTTAGCTACAACAAAAGCCATAAAGTATAACTTTCTGAGATCACATGTTCTAAAAGCCTACCTTTTACAACTTTGAGTCTCCCAGTCGACTGCATAAATCCAAGCCCATTATCCGCGACACATTGATACAACCCAGAATCTTCTGTGGTAACACCACTGATTTTCAGCCCACTTCCTGCCATCAGGTGCCGTGGAGAAGAATGAACAGGTTGTGCGTTATGAAACCATGTGCGGTTGGGGGCTGGGTTCCCACGAACATCACACGTAAATTGTACTGTGGAGCCCAGACCCACTGTCTGGTCCTGCAGCCCTTTAGAAACAGAAGCAGGTTCTGAAAATAAAACATACCAGTGAGACTCTAGTTCTCAAGATATATTTTTAAAATTATCACTCACACCATAAAAAAAATATCTCTACCAATACCTGGTCAAAACCAAATGGTATTTGTTGATTCACACTATCACAGTGCTGTGATTTTTTGTTGTTGTTGTTGTTTTTGGACCCACCCAGTGATGCTCAAGGGTTACTCCTAGTTACATGCTCAGAAATTGCTTCTGGCAGGCATGGGAAGACCATCTGGGACATCAGGATTCAAGCCACCTTCCATCCTGGATTGGCTGCATGCAAGGTAAACACCCTACCGCTGTGCTATGGCTCCAGCCCCTGTGCTGATTATTAAGAAAAAATTAAAAAGTGCATTTCAGGGGCCGGAGAGATAGCATGGAGGTAAGACATTTGCCTTTCATGCAGGAGATCATTGGTTCGAATCACGGCGTCCCATATAGTCCCCCGTGCCTACCAGGAGCAATTTCTGAGCCTGGAGCCAGGAATAACCCCCTGAGCACTGCCGGATGTGACCCCAAAAACCACACACACACACACACACACACACAGTGCATTTCAACTTTCCTCTACTAGAGCCAACCATATGTCACGAATATGCCATCAATTATTTTTATAAACTCTCCATGATTTATATGCATGCACGCATACAAATTCTCTTGAGCTTCTCTTAGCAGTTGTCTCAGACACTTGACTTGAAATAAAAGGAGTGTCTTCACTGGATTTCACACTGCACAGAGCCAAAACAGACAGTACTTATTCATAATTCTTCTTAGGATCAAGGCTGCTTTCCTATTAGGTAAACAAAAAAATGTCCTAAGGTATCTCTATCCATTAAGTCCATTTTTTTTCTAAAAAAGTGAATCATTTGGGGGCCGGAGAGATAGCACAGCGGTTAAGGCGTTTTGCCTTAGACACAGAAGGACGGTGGTTTGAATCCCGGCATCCCATATGATCCCCTGAGCCTGCCAGGAGTGATTTCTGAGCATAGAGCCAGGAGTAACCCCTGAGCGCTGCTGGGTGTGACCCAAAAACCAAAAAAAAAAAAAAAAGTGAATCAATTATTTAAATTTAAAGCATAAGTCCATATTTAATTACAACTATCATTAAACTTCATTTGGGAGGGACTGGAGAGATAACAGAGTGGTAGGACTTTTGCGTTGCACACAGCCAATTCAGGATGAAAGGTGGTTCGAACCCCTGCTTCCCATATGGTCCCTCGAGCCTGTCAGGAGCGATTTCTGAGTGCAGAGCCAAGAGTAATCCCTGAGCTCAAAAACAAAATAAACAAACAAAAAACCAACTTCATTTTGGGGAGCCACAACCAGTATTACAGGTGTCTGACCCAGGGCTACTCGATGCTTAGAGATGGCTGCCAGTGGTGCTCAAGAGAACCTCAGAGTACAGTTGGGAACTGCACCTTACACTCCCACTAAGCATGTGCTCCAGCCCTTTGAGCCCATCTCCTCAACCCGAGCACAAAATTTTAAAATTTATTTGCCCATATTGTTAGTATAGTAATTCTAAAGTAATCCCCACTAGGCCACTGATGTAAATAAATGCATGCAGAAAATTTATGGACACTTTACTATGATCACTTACTATCCAAGTGATATCCCTATTTTTCATGAATCTGTTTTGATAAAAGAAAACATCTGATATTGCCACACTTGATAGTAGAGATAGATGGAAGAAAAGTGATTTTGAGATAAAGGGTATGTGTAGATATGAGGGTAGAGATAATGCCAATTTTTCATGAGCCAGTAATAGATAATGTTTTCCTAAAAGGGGAAAATCTGACGATGAATTTTTTTTGAGATGACATTTCTAGATGTTAGGTTACAGTTACTATAACACTGATATTATCCAGAACCCTTTCATCCTATTGATTTCCAGTCTGCTTCTTCCATGTCATAAAGAAGGAAGAGCAAGCTCTACATTCTGAAACCAGGGAATGAGGTTCCTGAAACCATCCCACCCCTCTCACCTCCACATAAATAGTGGCAATTCCACACTTCCTCAGAAAAATGAAGTTTGTTGGGACTGGAGGGATGGTATATGAGTTTAAGGCATATGTTTGTTTTTAACTTTACGTTTTTTTGGGCTACTCCCCCTAAGGTGCTCAGTGGTTACTCCTGGCTCTGTACTCAAAGATCTCTACTGGCAGTTTTTGGGATGCTGGGGGTCAAACAGAGTCAGCTGCATTCAAGTATAGACATACCTGATGTACTATCACTGATTTCCAGGCATGGAAATCATTTACATGATGCACTGAACTCAGTTGATCCCACACACCACATGGTCCCCTGAGCATCACCATCTATGTCCTTAGGTATTTCTGGGTGTGGCTCTGGAGGGCCCCAAGCTCCACCAGGATGAGTTGGTTACCCCTGGCATCATAGGACCTGGTAGCACCACATTCTCTAGTCTTCACTTTTGGAACACCAACCCATTTGGCTGAGGACCACTGAAAAGGAATCCCCCCCAGTTCCCTAAGAACTGTATAAGAGGGCCCCCCACCACACTCCCCCCAAAATAGAGAGGAGACATCAAGACACTTCCTATTCTATACTCACCGTTCCCAAAGAGACTGTCCAGAGCATGAGTGAGACCATGACAAACATGACAAACAAGACAAAACACATCTTACCCAGCACATGAACTGTGTAAGTCGCATGCCTGGCCTCTCCAGACCCATTTCCCAACAGGCAGGAATAGTTTCCAGCATCCCTGGGGTTGATCCGGTCTATTGTGAGGTGTGTGTGTAGCCTTCTCCAGTGGCTGCCCAATGTCACAGCCTGTCCATCCTTCAGCCAGTGCACTGGAGGGGCAGGCACCCCACTCACCACACACTCCAGCGTGACTGTGCTCTGAGCAACAACAGCTAACGCTTGGGCAAGGGTGGGGTGGAGAATATGAGAATTATCCAGAGAAGGACCTACAAAGAGAAGGAAAAACACATGTTTGTGATGATTATGAATATACCTCCCATCTGCTGCCGGGCAAAGCTAGTTGCCCTCCCACCTTCCCACTGATGCTTTTTTTTTTTTTTTTTTTTTTTTTTGGTTTTCGGGCCACACTTGGTGATGCTCAGAGGTTACTCCTGGCTATGCCCTCAGAAATCGCTCCTGACTTGGGAGACCATATGGGACGCTGGGGATTGACCCGTGGTCCCTCCTATGTTAGCGCGTGCAAGGAAGATGCCCTAATACTTGTGCCACCGCTCCGACTCCCCATTGATGCTTTTAACAGGACAAGGTGCTTTTAACAGTTCAGACCTTTCTAGTGCAGTATTAAAATAAAAAGTCTTGTGTGATCCTTTAAAGCTATATTTTTTTCTTTAAAGCTACTTTTGAACTAGCAGCTTGGAAATAGATTTCTCAACAAGCTCAGAGACTTTATTATTCTCTACAAATCAATGCTACCTCAATGACTATCACCTACAACTTAGCTATACAACTTTTATCATTGCTAAATGAAAGAGAACAGATATGTTTTCTTCCTGATACAGCTACCAATTTCATTACCACTGGTAGAAAGGCTCTATAAGGCTATATGGTTTCTCCAAACCTTGTTTTTACTGAGCAAAGGGAATATAAATGAATTCCAACCTGTCATTCTTTTTTTTTTTTTTTTTTTTTTTTTTTGGGTTTTTGGGCCACACCCGGCGGTGCTCAGGGGTTACTCCTGGCTGTCTGCTCAGAAATGGCAGGCACGGGGGGACCATATGGGACACCGGGATTCGAAACTAAGCACCTTTGGTCCTGGATTGGCTGCTTGCAAGGCAAACACCACTGTGCTATCTCTCCGGGCCCCAACTTGTCATTCTTGAGCAAAATTTCTTTCTAAAAAGTCACTTTGTTATAAGAACATGAAAAAAAAATACTATTTTATACTGCATTCATGTATTTACTCTTTTATAAGACTTTCTTCTGATAAACAGAATCTGGAACAGCAATGAAACTGATTGCCCAACTTTCTATCAGAAACACTTCCGAGGAGTCTTCCTTGGTACCTTTCTCCCAAATACTTACGACTCACAAGGAGCTTTCGGCCAACAGGTTCAAGTTTTAATTCATGTGTGACAGGATTGAAAGCTGCACATTTGTATGATCCCTTGTCCTCCAAGGACACATTCAAAATTTGAAGATTTCCTGATGGAAGGATTAAGTAATTCTCTAAAGAAAAAAAGAGAAGGCATTTATGGTTTTTTCTGCTGAAAGAGGACCAGCACAAAATAAATAAGCCACAAAGAAAATCATTCAATAAAGGAAAGTCAAGAAGGAAAAGAGTAAAAAGGTCTCGAATCTCGAGAGAGATGCCAAACTGAAGAAAATTCCAGGTACATGGGTTTGGGGGGCTACAATCTCTAGGGCTTTCTTGGATTGGGAATGAGGAGAGGCTCCCTTACTAAGGGAAGGTCTCTAGCAATATCAACAGACCAGCTTCATGGCTTACCACTGGTCATGAAAGAGAAGCCAAGCCAAAGAACTGTTCCAACTCTACAGGCCCTGGAGTGAGAGGTCAGATACATATCCACATGATACCCTTCAAATTCCACATTAATTATAGCCCAGTAGGAATACAGAAAATTAGGAGGCAAACAGCATAGAAGCCCACCAAGCTCAGTGAGCAAAAATCAGTAACACAGAAAGCTCAACTAGCAACGAACAACTCAGTAAATCCCTCAATGACTTTAAAGAGTCCGTTGTGAGATATAATAATTTTAGTAAATTTTTTTTTACTGAACTATTTTTTTAATAATTCCATTTACTATTTTGTTGTAGCAAAGCAATATGAAACCAATTTATTTTGTGCCTGCCTAGGAGGTAGGTTAGGGGTGGGTGGGAAATGGGGGACAATGGTAGATAGAAAGTCATGGTGGTGGTGGGATTGGTGTTGAAACATGAATGACCAAAATAACTCTGTTATGAACAACTCTGTAAACCAGTGTTTAAATAAAGTTAGAAAAAAGTGTAAGTTTTTTGCACAGAAGCCCTCCTTATCTATGGCTTGACTACTCCTCAGTTTCATTCATACCTTCAGTCAACAGCAGTCCAAAGATAGCATACACAATTTTATTTTAGTTGGAATTCCACACCTGGCAGAACTTGGTAGCTATTCCTGGTTCTGGGCCCTGCTGCATATAAAGCCTATGCTCATCCTGTTGAATATCTCCTCCAGCACAACAATACATTTTGAGACAGATACACATTTACATAACTTTTTATTTTAATTTTTGGGTCACACCAGGCAGCACTCAGGGGTTACTCCTGGCTCTATGCTCAGAAATCGCCCCTGGCAGGCACAGGGACCATATGGGATGCTGGGATTCAAACTACCATCCTTCTGCATGAAAGACAAATGCCTTACTTCCATGCTATCTCTCTGGTCCCTACATAATTTTTATTACATTTATTCTTGTGTATTATTAGTTGTTGTTCATCTCTCACTATGCCTTACTTATAAATTTTTTTTGGTGGGGTGGGGGCATAAAGTTGAGGGGTTGGGCCACTCCCAGCTATACCCAGCTGTGCTCAGAGTTTACTCCTGGTTCTGTGCTCAGGGATCACTGCTGGGAGTGCTGGAGGGACCATATATTACACAGGGATTGAATCAGGGTCAACAGCATGCAAGGCAATGAGCTTAAAAAATTGTACTATCTCTCTGACCCATAAATTCATCTTTATTATGGCATGTGTATTTAGGAAAATATAGCTCCAGAGGGTCTCATATTGTCAACAATCTCAGGCATCCATTGGGATCTTTCTTAGCAAAGGTTAAAGAAACTACTACACTAGAATAACTAAATGAAATCCATCAGAAACATTTTGGTGACAGATTGTTACTGTGAAGAACATTGAAAGCATGAGAAAGGTATCTTAGAAAGATAAAATGATGTTACGCAACTACCTTAAACCAGTCTCTTCCAAGAGATCTAATCATTCTGTCTGTCTACCCCGATCCTCTGAGTCCCTGAGTTTTCTACAGAGAGATCTTCCCTCCAGCCAATGCTGATGCAGGCACAGGAAGCCAGCAATAAAGAGAGTAAAGGCACAGCTCTCTGGCAGCTGGTCTTTCAGAGCACAATCTGGGGGCAGCAGGGAAATGGGGTATATAAACATGCAGAAGCAAATACGTAGAGTATGAGCTACTTTACACATGAGTATACATGAAGATGAGGGTTGGACAGTAGCTCAAGGAGTTGAGCTTGTGCTTTGCACACAGGAAGCCCAGTTGGTATCTGGCAATGCATGGTTCACCCAACATTGCTGGGAATAATCCACAAGCACAGAGCTGAGAGGAGCCCCAGTGACTGCGAGGTGTGCCACCCAACCATATTTTATTTAAAATATTAAAATAGATAAATAAAAAGTAAAGCTAAGTAAAGGGGTTAGAGAGCCTTAAGGCCTATGATGGTACATGGTGGGGGAAGAGGGTCGTAAGAGCTGAATGAGGCAGGATGGATTAGGATGGTGGCTCTGACTGAATAATTTCTATTTTTGGTAATTATTTGTGCATTGTCACTTTCCACTTTAGTCTCTTCCACTTCTGGGAAGAGAAAACCATGTGTTTGGGGGATTTCTATCTCTGCTGACCATGGTTACCAGAGCACAGTGGTGAGTGGTCCCCTGGCACTGCTCGGTGGATGTCACATGATGGCCAAGAAGAATCTTACCTGTAGAATGTCTCAGCCACCTGCCCCGAACTTTAAAGCGCACCTCAGCCTTGGGGTTACTCCTTGGAATCTGGCAGCCAATGAAACCAGTGCTTTTTTCTTCTGCTGTAATAACATGCTTTATGGAGGAACCAAAGTCACCTAAAACTAGAATAAATCAGACAGGTAAGTCACAAAATGGCCATTCAAACTCTTCTTTTTTTTTTTTTTTTTTTTTTTTTTTTGGTTTTTGGGCCACACCCGTTTGACGCTCAGGGGTTACTCCTGGCTATGTGCTCAGAAATCGCCCCTGGCTTGGGGGGACCATATGGGACGCCGGGGGATCGAACCGCGGTCCGTTCCTTGGCTAGCGCTTGTAAGGCAGACACCTTTAGCTCTAGCGCCACCTTCCCGGCCCCCATTCAAACTCTTCTTCCCAGAGAAAATCGAAACGCTGGAAGCAACATCTGCAGCCTGGACATCTGAGTGGCCAAGCCCATTTTCACCAGCAGTGTGACCTTTAGCCCCAGGAAGCAGCTGTGAGGCCGGAAGTCAGTACTCCCAGGAGGACTGGGGAAGGGCACTGCTCCTTAAACATCTGGGAGAGCTAGAAAGCCTAATTGTTCCTATCCTGTCCGGACAATGCATTTGCAATCTAGCCCCACGCCGCAGCTCACTTCACAGTTCATCTTTCCTCAGCTGGTAGCTAATTCAAACTGCGATGATAATACAGTTAATGGATGTGGATCTGGGCCACTGCAACACAGAGTAGCACACTCCTGAATTTTCCTAATGCACTGACTTGGTATCGGTGTGCCTCGGCCACAGATGGAGCGAGCCTGGCAGGGCTCTTTATTTTCCCTGACACAGGGTGCGATCAGCCGCCCACCACTCAGAATCCAGCCCTCCAGCGTGTGGCTTAGAGCTATCCATGGGTCACAGCCCTACAAAAACATTTACTCTTCTCAGTTATGACAAACTCACTCCTCCTGGGGAATCCAGATTCGTTCTGTAAATAGGGGCGCCCTTACAAAGACGGTTTCCATTACTGGAAGCCATCACACTTTGAAAGGCAGATGGCTCAAACTTACTAGGAAAACCACGCATTCCAGATTTTCCATAAGCTCAATGCTCAACATTCCTTTCTTTACAGTCATTTCCCCGTTCCAGCCCCCCCCCCCCACTCCTTTAGCCTGGTTCCAATTAAATAAATTAAAATCACTCAGTAATCAAGATAAATAAAACAATTTGATGGGAAAGAACGATAAAGGACTGTTTGAAATAACCGAGTGTCAAAGTACACAACAGCTTTTTTGGTGGTTGGTGGTGGTTGAAAACCAAGAATTTTTCAAGGCTCACCAAAGACAGTCCACATTAGATAGTTGTCCCGTACAACAAATCGCTTCCATGCCCATGTGATAGATGAAGGCATTAGGAGAGGTTACAGGGTTCAATTTCCCGAGGTGTACATAGCAGGAGTCAAGGTTGGGATAAAAACCCCGATAAGACCTACTCCCAAACTCAGGCTCCCCCCAGTATTCAATTATACAAGGAGTAATTCCAGGAGAAAAAAAAAAGTGATCGGCAAAGAAATGAAACTCACCAGCTGTGGAGACCATTGCGGGGCGACTTATAATTGCACCAACACTATTATTGGCAACACACTGGTAGGAACCCACGAGGGAGGGGCTAAGGGAAAGAAGAGTCAACGTCCCTTGATGAATCTTAATCTGGTCCATGTTTCTATCTAATCTGCTTCCATTATGCAGCCAAGAGATGTGAGTGGTCACAGGTCCAGCCGAGCAGCGTAGCTCTACAGTTCCACTGAGTTTCTGGATGGCTGACAGTGGCTCAGAAATAAAATAAGGTGCCAAGTCTGCAAGAGAACATTCCCCATGTGCAAAGCGGTGGGGACGTGGGAGAGAAGGAGAGAGAGAGAGAAAGAGGACATTAAGTACATTTCTTTCGAAGCTCCATAACCAAAGGCAATTCTTACTAACTTCATCTATAAATGTTATGGTTCTTAGTGCTTGCAAAATTCTAGAAACAGAGCCAAGTAATAGCACAGCCGTATGGCTTTTGCCTTGCACACAGACGAGCCAGGACACACCCGGGTTTGATCCCAGGCATCCCATATTCTTAGGTTACTGATTCTACCCTAATTAATATTTGTACTCCAACCTAGGGTGTAATCTGGTAATGGTATATTGGATTATTCCCTACTTCCTAATCTTCTTCCACCATAGGGTGGGACCTGATTCTTGTCAATAAAAGCAGGGGTCTGAGGAAAAAAACAAACATATGATCCCCCAAGCCTGCCAGGAGTGATTTCTGAGCCAGGAGTAACACCTAAGTAACACCTAAGCACTGCCAGCTGTGCCCCCCCCCCCCCAAAAAAAAAAAGTTCTAGAAACATTCTTATTAAGTCTACTTTGGGAAAACAAAATAAGCAAAATGTTGAATTAGGACTTAGCAATTAGGGTAAAACAGAGGAAAACTTCTCTCTTATTAGACAAAATAATGTATAGAGAAGAAATACAAACTGCTCTTTTAGTAAAGTAGCTTCTAAAAAATAAAATTTAAAGGCTAGAAAGACAGTACGGTAAATCTGGACTTGCCTTGCATTTGGCCAACCTGGGTTTGATTCCCAGCACCCTTGTATAGTTCCCTAAGTCTCACCAGAAGTGACCCCTGAGCACAAAGCCAGGAGTAAACCCTGAGAACCACTAGGTGTGGTCCAAAAAGAAATGGAAATTATTACACATTCAATGTTTCTCAAGAAAGGAGAAGCAGAAGGATGGCAAGTCAAACAGAAATATATGCTTTGGGGAATACAAAGCTAAAAAGGATATTGATTTTAATATTTTCATTTGGAGTTTGGAGTAATTATGGCTATTCCCCCAGGAGTTTGGGTGGAGTTTTTACACTAAAGTATCAAAACAGATCCAGGAATACTGTGGATGTGATGACATAAATAGTTAAAAGGAAAAAACAAAAACAAAAACAAATGTTCTTCACTGAATATTGTTGTTGTTCAGTAAAACAAAAATAAAAGCCACTAAAATAGACACTTAGTCATTTTAGTAATGGGGGGTGGTAGTTATGACATACCTAGCAGTGTTCAGGACTTACTCCTGATACTGTACCCGAGATCACTACTAGGATGTTGGGGTAACATGCAGAGTGTAAAAGATAGATCAGAGGCCAGTTGCACACAATGCAAACAACTAACCCCCCATCCTATCTCTTTAATACCTTTAACAAAGTTTTTTTGTTGTTTTGTCTTTTTTGGGGGCAGGGGGAGGTGGGACCACACCCAGCAGTGCTCAGGGCTAACTCCTGACTCTTCACTCCTGGTGGTGCTCAGAGGACCAGAGAGGGTGCCTGGGTCAGCTTTATACAAGACATTTACCCTACCTGTGCACTATCATGCCACTCCCTTTAACAGAGTATTGAGGGGGCACACTTGGCAGCACAAGAATAATATGTTTGTTAAACCTTTTACATCAACTTTACACAAATCTAAAATAAAAAGAAATGTGTGTGAACCATGTCCTAGGTTTGGCCTTAGAGCCACATTTAACAATAAACACATTTCAGCTTTTCAGCAGTCCGCAGAGGGAGATGATACACCAGGCAGAGTCGTAAGGGGAAGCAGACTTGGGCATCTCTCCTCAAGCTGAGTATCATCACATGCTGATTCCAAAATTTCTCTATGAGGGGATGTAGTCAACATTTCATTCCCACAACAATGTCCAAATTGTTATTTCCTTTATGTAAAAAATCATGCTAGGAATACATCTTTGTATTTTTGGCACATCCAGTAGTACTCAGGGCTTATTCCTAGTTCTACGCTCAAGGAACACTCCTGGCAGGTTCTGGGGACCATATAGGGTGTCAGGGATTGAATCCAGGCCTGTTATATGCCCTACCCAATGTACCATTGTTCTAGTCCCAGGAAAATAATTTTAAAGACAGCAAAAGAATGAGGAGAGTGCATGCTGACTCCCAAGAAGCAATATTTCATGGCCATGAAATGAAGGAAAGTTTTACAAATTTAAAAACTTAGGCAGCGAATTTTTAAAAAAAATATGTCTTGGTCCCGGAGAGATAGCACAGTGGCGTTTGCCTTGCAAGCAGCCGATCCAGGACCAAAGGTGGTTGGTTCGAATCCCGGTGTCCCATATGGTCCCCCGTGCCTGCCAGGAGCTATTTCTGAGCAGACAGCCAGGAGTAACCCCTGAGCAATGCCGGGTGTGGCCCAAAAAACAAAAACAAAAACAAAAAAATATGTCTTCAAAACCATTCCTAGGAGCAAAGCATTATGTTTGGGCTTTGTTTCTATTCTAAGAACAGGAAAGGCAAAGCTTTGGCCAAATCCCTATACTCACCTGAATGCATGGAAGAACACTGGAGGGTCAAGATGACGAAGAGCACAGTCTGCAGGAGCCCAGGGGCTGAATGCATAGCGTCAGATTACAGAAGTGGGCAAGCCAGACTTCCAGAGCAGGGTCCAGGCCTTGGTTCACTGAAAGAAAAGAAAGGAACAGCTGAACCATTTAAGAACTGAAACCTTCATTCTCCAGAGCCATGCAGTGAGCATCAGGGCTCCATCACTGGAACACTCCGCAGAGCATGTCCAATACCAGGCACTTAATGATCTACAGCTCTCCAAGGTACAAACTTATCTCCAAACACTGAAACTCAAGACATTGTCCTTAGTCTTCCAAGGCAGGACACCTCTGAGTGAGTGCACAGACTCTGTCCTTCCAAATGAACACATTCATCTGCTTTTTGTACATTTGCTTATGCACCTCTCATGCAGCTGAGACTCAACACAATCTCACCACACACCTCCTCCATGTCTCCTCCAGCAAGTCATAACAGGAGTTAGTATTATAGAGTTCTGTAACACCCCAGATGGTGTTTCTGCTATATTCATTTACTCTTCACCCAGAAGTAATAAATGGCAATAGTTGAGGTGCTGGGACACTAGTGGTGGTGGAGGAGCGTAACTTTGTACACCTAAATTACACTCTTGAACACTGTTGTGACCATGGTAAATTTTTTTTTTTGTTTGTTTCTGGGCCACATTCAGTGACATTCAGGGGTTACTCCTGGCTATGTGCTCAGAAATCACTCCTGGCTTGGGGAACCATGTGGGACACCAGGATTCACCATTCTAGCCTCACCAGGAGTAATTTCTGAGCACAGAGCCAGGAGTAACCCTAAGCGCCACCAGGTGTGGCCCAAAACCCAAAATCAAAAAAATAAATAAATAAATAAAAATAAAGAACCCAAACTGCGTGATTTTTTCAATGAACAAACTGACATGCATGCAGAAACTCCCTGCCACTCTCCAGTCCCTCTATCCAAATTCCTGCAAGAAGTACATATTGAATGCTTGTCCCAGACTAGGACAACTCTAGAAATCCATCCATAAAAGAATTGAAGTACATAAACAAATACAGACACAAAGGTCCAGTCTACATGGTGAGAGAGAAATGAGACAAGAGAAGAAAATTTGGAGCATCAGTGCTTTCTGTGCCACCCTCCAGACTGGCTCATGTTCTCCCTCGACACTGCCCCTACACTGGGATACCCACCATCCATGACCCTCATTTCTGTTCCGAAACTTAGCTTGTTCCAGAATGCATCAGATTAATTTTGCGTGATTAAATTCTAATACTATGGGGGAAATTAGGCATGTTTCTTAGAGTTAAAAGGAACATCTTAAGAGCCAATCATCTCACTTTTTCCTGTTTATTCCAACTACATTTCTCTTTTATTGTCTTTTTCAATTTGTAAAAAAAATAAATAAATAAATCCTGGGGTCAGAAAGGTGGTGCAAATGGTAAGGCATCTGTCTGCCTTGCCCGCGCTAGCCTAAGACAGACTGTGGTTCGATCCCCCAGAATCCCCCAAGCCTGGAGCGATTTCTGAGCACATAGCCGGGAGTAACCCTGAGTGTCACCGGGTATGGTCCAAAAACAAAAACAAACAAACCAAAAAAATAAAACCCTCAGTAAATGCCCACTAGCTACCAGATACCATGCAGGACTAAAGATGCAAAAAGGAATGACTATGTCTGCAATTTCTCTTACACTTCTGGGCCCTGCCTCCATAGGAAACACAGAATCCAGAACTACAGAAATGACATTTTAGAAATGAAACTTTTTTGTTTTGTTTTACTTTGGGTGCATATCTGGTAGTACTTGGAGAAGTATGCAGTGTGGGGAATTGAACTGAGGCATTTTGCATGCTATAAATAGATATTCCAGTCCTTTACGGTAGCTTCCTAGCCCCAAAACAGAAATTTAAATTTTTTAATTAAAATTTTTTTAATTTTATCATACCACTGATAATATTGGGTAATAAGATAGAGTAAGGCACCTTTGGTATGGCTTTTAATACAGCAAGCCCTCTCTCTCTCTCTCTCTCTCTCTCTCTCTCTCTCTCTCTCTCTCTCTCTCTCTCTCTCTCGGCCTATTTTCTTCTAGGAACCCTAAAATCTACTGGCTGCAAACATGGGGTGTCAAGGTTAACCAGTTGATCAGACTATTTGATTCATGGACTGCATTTAACCTCTTCAACAGATGGGAAGGGCTATTCTGGCAGCATACCATTGGCAGGCACCACCATGTGGAAATCTTGGGTTTATTTGAACTCTCACTTGGTTCAAGGATAAGAACTGACAGTAGTGGTAAGCAGTCAAGGCAAGGTAAACATTCAAAGAACTTGTTAACAGTAGACACTTTTCCTGAGAGAATGAAGACACAAATGAGTGTTTCTCCCTTGGAGTTTGCCAAATCTTTCCTTAACTATTTATTTACCAAGAAGCAGTGAAACAAACCGGTTTCCCTGGTCAACTTTAATCCTAACACATGACCTACCCAACTACT
Source organism: Suncus etruscus (assembly GCF_024139225.1). Classification (NCBI taxonomy): domain Eukaryota; kingdom Metazoa; phylum Chordata; class Mammalia; order Eulipotyphla; family Soricidae; genus Suncus; species Suncus etruscus. The sequence continues at coordinate 24,361,306 of NC_064855.1, forward strand.
GTACTTTAAAATGTCATATCTTGATATTGCTGCCTCAGAATATTCTTCTCTACCAGTTACTCTGAGCTGCTGTCAGCTGATGGGAGGACTGCAAAGAAATTAGAGCTGTAACAGACTCAAGTTCTCATGCTGTTGACTCAGCGTGGATTTAGTCCTGGCATGTCTGCTCCATTTGGTTAGAGAATTATGGTCCATGAGGACAAGGACCTGGTTCTATTGCCAAGTGGGTCGGGTAGCTTAAAATTCTACTCAACAGCCACCAACAGCAACCCAAGTCCAACTTCTCAGGAAACATGACTGACCACAGGATTAACAGGATAAATGCTGCATAAACAAAGACACTTCCATTGGAACCACAAGAAAACTATTCAGAGGATGTCATTTTCAAAAAGATGATATTTGTCAAGGCCGCAACAATACAGCATGTAGGGCACTTACTTTAATACTATTGAACCAGCTTTAACCCCTGCTACCCTTTATGGTCCCCAAGCCCAACCAGAAGTGGTTCTTAAGCTTAGAGCCAGGAGTAAGCCCTGAGCACTGCCAACAATGGCTCCCTCAAATCTATCTGTCTAAGGAAATGCTTAATATTATTAGTGGAATTACTATATAACTATATATGTATATGTTTCTATAGATAGCAAATTATTTCACTTATTTTTTTTTTTTTGTAGTTTTTGGGTCACACCCGGCAGTGCTCAGGGGTTATTCCTGGATCCAGGCTCAGAAATTGCTCCTGGCAGGCACGGGGGACCATATGGGACGCCGGGATTTGAACCGATGACCTCCTGCATGAAAGGCAAACGCCTTACCTCCATGCTATTTCTCTGGCCCCTATTTCACTTATTTATAGATAATTCTTAAAGTACTTGCCACTCTTATCATTAGATACAGAAATGAAGAGACAAATGTGAAATTTCCCTGCATTGCCCAAGCAAACAAACTATTTTTTTTGGCCAATTAAGTTTACCACAACCGAACACAGTTGCAGCTGCCCTCCACACAGGTGTGTGGCTTAGCACATATGTCCTTTCCTGCCTATAAAACTGTACCTTGGCAAGAGTGAAACCACCTCATTTCCCCTGCAGGGAAGCGGCTATCCGACCCTCTTCTTACTGGTCTGGAAACAGTGACCAGGGAAGGGTCCAGGAAAACAAAAAAGCCCAGCTGCCCACCGTGCTTGCCAAAGGCCATCTGGCCTCTGCTCTAGTAGAATCCACTGTGAGATGGTCTCAGAGAGTAAGCAATGAATTCTCATGGAAAGAAGATGAAATATGGGATGTGTTTGGGCTCTTCACACTGGACAAGTCAGCATTCATTCTTTTATTCATTCTCTTTTGCACACTCTCTCTTTTCCCCCTCCTCTGTCCCTTTCCTCAAAACTTCCAAATAAAATCTGTTTTTATTTTAAAAAACAAAAAAGTATCAGGTAGAGGAGAAATGGATTTGTATCACATTGTCATATTTTAGAACTCAGTATGTCTCTCAGATTTTTAAATTTTAAAAGATATTTCAGAAAAAATGGAGGGGGAGTAAAAAAAATAAAAATAAAATAAATCAAAGATATTTCAAAAAATATTTTTAAAGCAGGCCAGAGAGACAGCGCACTGGTAGGGTGTTTGCTTTGCAAGCAGCCAATCTAGGACCTATGGTGGTTCGAATCCCAGCATCCCCTATGTCCCCTGTGTCTGCCAGGAGCGATTTCTAAGCAGAGAGCCAGGAGAAACCCGAGCGCCGCCATGTGTGATCCAAGACACACACACACCCGCAAAAAAAAAAAAAAAAAAAAAGATATTTTTAAAGCACCCTATGGCATCTACAATGCAGGCAAGAGTTTTTAAAAACCTGAGTTCTTTTTCCCACATATCACACGATGTAAATAAACATTACTTTTAAGAGTAGAAAATCGTGAACAGAAGGTCCTACACTCAATTAAAAAGCTGACATTCAGGATAAGGAGCTCCTCAGAAAGTATGTGCTGACTTTGCAACAGGAACCCTGGGCTCAATCCCCTGCACTATGTGATCCCTTAAGCACTGAGCTAGGAGTAGTCTCAGAGCACCAACAGGCAAGGGCCCTAACAAAAACCACCCAAAGAAACAATTAAAAAAAAAAACCCGGGGGAGTCCAGCAGGAGGAGGTTTGGCAGGCCCACGCCATGCCGGAGGCCTGCTTGACCAGGCCTAGTGGGAGTGCGGGACTTGGGTGACCCCAGCACCCCTCTACCGCCTTGCTCCAGATCTCCAGGGCTTCCCCGGGCCACATGCCTGGGCAAGCCGGTGAGTTGGGTCCCTTGGTGGAGCTTGAAGGTACCCTAGGCCTTCCCCCATTACCCATGCAGCTCCTTAGGGAGGGTCTGGGTGGGGCTCTGAACTTCTGGTCTCCCAGCTTCTTGAAGGATCTCTCCTTCCTGGGAGCCGGGAGTCTAGCAGGAGGAGGTTTGGCTGGCACTGGTAATCTCTGTCCAGTCTATATTTTCAACAGCCACCAACAGCAACCCAAGTCCAACTTCTCAGGAAACATGACTGACCACAGGATTAACAGGATAAAACAAGAAACATTAATAGTACTCTCACAAGAAACATTAATAGTACTCACTATCATTGAATTATGTTTTTATGTATGCAGAATGTCCATTTTGTACTCTGCCCTTTTGCATACCCCTTCATAAGTTCATATTTCTCTTTAACTTCTTTAACTCCTATCATCATTACTCCTTTTTTACCCTTTGTAACTTAAGTACTGTTGAGTCCTAAGTCACAGACCAAAGTGGTGCCCTGGAGTTAACACCTACCCAACTATTTTAAAAGGCATAAAAAGGACACATATCTTTTCAACATTTTATGGGTGTTTTCTTTGATGGCTATAACTTTTGCTGAATACTTTCTTATACAGTGATGATCCCCCCCCCCATGTTTTTTATCTTCTCTTTGTGAACTGCTCAATATGGAATTTGGTGTGAAAGAATCCCTCAGTTTAATACTTATGTTTGAACCAAGTCATGGGTCTTGTTGGAAATGTTCTTATGCCCCCATATATCTGATAGCACCACGTGGCTTTATATCTTGTTTGCGTAGGCACACTAACATGGGAAAATACTATACATACCAATAAGTTCTTATCTAATAGAAATGGGAACACAAATCTTGTAGTGCAATGAGACCTTACACCCTGAACATTGACATAAAGACCTGGCACAGGCCTCAGAAGAATGGGCATTCTCCATTTACCCCCTGATCTACAGAAGACATTTACAAAACATCCAAGGTTGTATATAACATCACCCGGAGGCATTCCTGTACCAGGGAAGACCCTACAGCTGCTCTGACATCGATCTACTCAAAAGAGACACCCCTTAACACTGAGAAGACAACAAGAACAATGACCTGCTTACTGGACAGGGCTTGCTGTATTGCCCCTTAATGGTGAGGTTTGTCTATAACATCACCTGGAAGCAATCCTCTACCACGGAAGACCCTACCACTGCTCAGACATCGTCCTGCTCAAAGGAGACTTCCCTTAACACTGAGAAGACTTAACAACAACAACCTGCTTACAGGACAGGGCTTCCTGCATTGCCCTTTCATGGTGAGGTGAAACGAGAAGGCACTCCACATCATGACTTCAATGTAGGACATGCAGATTCCAGAATCTTTAATACAGAAACATGATACCAACAACAGAGACTGTGTGATAAGTGTGTTGGCGCTACGGACAATGTCTTGGATCGAACGATAACTTGCCTGAGGCCTAGAGCTGGTCTTATGCCAGGAAACTTCAGGGGTAGGATCTCTTTGTATTTAGGCCAAGGTTATTCCTTTCCATGCCTCTCATATTTTGGTGGGCCTATGCAAACAACAATTGCCACTCTAACACCGTTTTTACTGTGCTTCTTTGACTCTAATCCTTAAAACGCACCCACTTAAAATTTGAGGTTACCTTAAGCTAATATGCATGTACATGGAAATGTAAAAAATACTATGCCTCTAATGTTTAAGGAGTTATGTAAGTTTGATGGCTTTAGATTGCCTTGTGTGCTGTTAAGAAATATTATAATGTGCTACAATCTGGGAACTTGAGGGACAAAGTAATTGCACATGGATTCTGTTTTATTTATCTTAACTTTCTTTGGCTGAAAGTTCAAAGTTAAGATATCAGCAAGGGGACTTCTCCTGAGAATTATGTTATGGGTGATTGTCCTTCCACTGTAACTTTACCTTATCCTCTTTCTTTGCATCTTTTGTTCTCATAATTCAAAATAAAAAAATTATAAAAAAAAAAAAAAAACCCGGACCCAGAGAGATAGCACATTGGCGTTTGCCTTGCAAGCAGCTGATCCAGGACCAAAGGTGGTTGGTTCGAATCCCGGTGTCCTATATGGTCCCCCGTGCCTGCCAGGAGCTATTTCTGAGCAGACAGCCAGGAGTAACCCCTTAGCATCGTCGGTGTGGCCCCAAAAACAAAACAAAAAAAACAAAAAACAAAAAACAAAAAAACCCATACATCCAATAGAGAAATATTGAACATATACAAATGTAGGAAAAAGAAATGTGACAATTTTGGCACCTAAGTTATCTTTAGATACTATCAAATTTTGATGCATTTCCTTTATATATATTCATATAATAAATTATAACACATGTGCAGTATATTTTTAAAGCTTGCCTTATTAAATAATGAACATTGTATTTACTAAAGCATCCCTTTATTAAAACTATAATTTATAGAGCTGCATATGCTTTGCAAATTTCCTATGCTATTTAGAAGGTACTTAGCTTACTAAAAATATTGTAATAAAGCACCGTGATTTACAAAGTTAACTTCCTAGTTGAGTTTCAGACATACAGTGTCCCAGCACTGATCCCACCAGTGTCAAATTCCCTCCACCAGTGTCTCCCATAGCTTTCCATCCCCCAGACTGCCATCTTGCCAGGCACCATTTTAAGTTCAGTTGTTAAAGTTTGTGTCTTAGGATTTCAGTGTTGTTGCCTCGTGGTTTGGGTATTTAGTTCTATCATTACATGACCCCTGCCCCCATCCATGTTACTTTTCATCTGTCTTATTCCTCTCCACTCCATTCTATTTCTTTTCTTTCCCTACTCTATAGGAAGTACTTAAATTACTTAGTTGACACTTTATTGGCATATTTCCTAGCATTCAAAATATTAAAGTACCAACCACTCATTCATAGCAACAATTTATTCTCCCTACATTACCCACAAAGTGTATAAATACCTCTATATCCCTAAACTACTAGAGAGAGTACAGTGACCCAAGGGAACTGGCTCTGATGGGTCTCACTCTTTTACATTCCCAGTGGATTCTGGCAGGCACCATTGGTTGGCTCTGTGAACAGCAGAACCATTAGGCCTTATCTAAGATGCTGGTCTCAGAAGAAATCAGCTTGGCTTGGTATTTTTTTGTTGGGGGGGGGGGGTTTTCATCTACTTTCTTCCTGCCCTCACAAGAGATCCTGAAGCAACACAATCACATTAACTTTCCCATTAGTTCTGAGAGGCTAACTGTCTGAGATAAACTTAGTGGATATTCTGCTCCCACAAAACCACCTGATATGCAGCCTCTCCAAGTGAAGATGGGGTACAGGAAACAAAAAATGAAATTGTGCCAGCTACCTAAATGTACAAGTAAGAGGCCAAATAAGAGACACATTGTAAAGCCTGGGAAGGACCCCCCAATTCTGCTGATTTGAGGGCTCCTCCTGAAGCCCTGGCTTGAGATCATTAAAGAAAAGCTGGTAGTATCTGGAGTTACCTTCTGGAAGCTTCTTCCTCCCGACTGGCCATCTGTCTGGTACTAGGGACTGGACTTCATGTACCCCCAGGCTCCGGAGCATTTGTATTGGCAAAGGAAATTGAAGGATGTCTCGGAATAAGAAAGGAAATACTTCCCTAACATTTACTTAACTTATTGTTCAGGTTGTGAACCTAATGCTTTTATAACCCCCTTTCAACATGCTGCCAGAATAATCCTTTGGGGAAAAGTCTTTCCTGAATTTCTAGATTCAGTTCCTTTGTTTTCGAAGCAAGGCCTCTGCTTTCCCAGGGGTGATGGAAGCTAGCTCCAAATTATCCCCTCCCTGCATTCCTATATCAAACATTCTTACACTTCTCTTTTGGGCTTAGGGAATAACTGTAATTAATTTGCAAGCCAAAACTGCTTCAGAGTCAGTATCATTCTTCAAAATAAAAAATACCTTAACTCAATTTCCTCTAAAGAAATCCTGAAAGCATTTTATTGAAAAAAAAAAAAAAGAACTGGTTCTGTGTGAATTTTTAATTTTCTTTCATAAAGTGAACAGTCGGTCCCTATTTTCAAATGGTCAACTTCAAAACATGTTATTTCTCAATAGTTAATTTGTTTTAGTTTTAAAAAAAAAGACAACTGGATTTTCTCTAGTAACTAGAGCGAAACCTAAGCCTGCTTTAAAATGACTAAATATTGGGCCGAGAGTTAGAGAGGTCTTGACCCCAGCCCCCCATATGGTTCCTTGAGTCCCTGACAGAAGTAATCCTTGAGCACAAAGATGAGAATAAGCCCAGAGTATAGCAGGATACTATATTTGGCCCCCAAACAATAATATGTAAGAAAAAAATATATTAAGATGAATTCAGAACAATTTCAAGCAGGGAAGTTAGATTCATGTCTCTTTTTTTGGGGGAGTAGGGTTTTTCCCAATGATGCTGTGGCAAAAACCTGGGATTACCACAAGAAAAGTATGTGCTTAAGTCTCTGAGCTATCTTTCCTGCCCCAAACACACTTTTTTTTTTAATTATCTTGGCTTTAATCATATCCAATCATAAATCTCCTATCATTCTGAATAATGGACTAAATCCATTAATACAGTAACATCATTTCCTGCACAGACTTCCCCATAGCACTCAGCTTGTTTCCAGGAAATAATTCAATCAAGTAACTCTTTTGAGTGTCTACTCTGGACAAGCCCTTGCTTGGCGGAGGAGGAATACATAGTCCTGGACACTCGCTGGCTGCAGCCACACATTGAACAGGGAGTGGGATACTGAAATGAAGGAATGTGTCCAAGTGCAGAGAGAATAAAAAGTGCTGAAATAGCCTGAAGCAAAGAAAAAACACCACTGAGTGAATAGAAAGTGGATGCTTGCACGCTGGGCCCACTCAGGAGTGATGCTTTTCCAGTGACTTTGGCTGTACACGAAACAGATGGGACATGTGCTGGGGGGCAGTGGAGAAAACCCTCAGCCACAGATGCGGCCGACACAATGGCCGCCCACACAGCAACGCTTCCATACAAGAGCTCCCACTTCTGGGGATGGCTTGAGTGAGACAACTTCTTCATTGTTGCCTAAAGCTAAGGAGAAGTGCTTCTATAAAGACACAAAGTCAGAATCAGTTTCTCTCTCTCTCTCTCTCTCTCTCTCTCTCTCTCTCTCTCTCTCTCTCTCTCTCTCTCTCTCTCTCTCTCTCCCTCCCTCCCTCCCTCCCTCCTTCCCTTCTTCCCTCCCTCCCTCCCTCCCTCCCTCCCTCCCTCTCTCTCTCTCTCTCTCTCTCTCTCTCTCTCTCTCTCTCTCTCTCTCTCTCATCCCCATTCACAGGACACTTCAATTCTTTGCCAGCAAAATACCATGGAGGGCCAAGGAGCTAGCTCCAATGGCTAGAGTGTGAACTTTTGCCTTTTGCAGCCCGGGTTCAAGCCCTGACCCTGCATGGTCCCCTGAGCATTGCCAAGTACCCACCTCAGGAAGAGAAAAATATTCTATGAAAAAATGAGACAGCCCAATTGATACTGAGGACCCCCGCAATGCTGTGTGAGAGGCAGATGATGCACGCTCCTCTACTCCATGGCCGCCAGCCTACCCAAGGGAATCATTCTGAGATCCCCTATTGAAAATACATGGAAACAGAGAGCTGTGAAGCAGACAGATACTTCCTGTGGGAAGCAGTCCTCCTTCTTCACACTCAAAGGAGGTTTCTGCAGAGGCTGCCTGACCCTGTTTGTGTTCCTCCTCTGCTGTTAGGCAGAGAAGGCTCATGGCATCATACAGAAGAACAACCCAATTGGATTTCCCTTCAGTGAACTGCCCATCACGTCCACAAATGTGACTTCAATGCTCAGCTGACTTATCTTCTGGTGAACTTAGATTCACTGGTATCCACCATGTTTTGTCCCACCAAAGCCATGGGATTGTTTTTGCTGTGGGCAAGCTCTAGGGATAGGAAAGTCTTGGGGTAGTAGGTATTGTGGGGTAGATGGGAAGGAAAGACAGGTGAACAGCAGGAGGTGAGTGGGAGTGGCAGAAGAAACTGAAGGGGCCCACCTCAGCACTGAGGAAGGCTCTATCTAAGAAAAGATGAATGGAGGTGACAACTAGGTTTGGAGGAGCAGTGTGTGGGGAGGAAGGAAAAGCAAAGGGCAAGGGGGAATCTCATGGAGGGGAGAGAGAATTGCAGGGCACTAAAGCAAGAAAGGGCTGGAGAGAACAGGGGGTCAAAGTGGAAAGAGATGAGGCCATGCTAAAGAGGAGAGGTCAGAACACAAAGTGGCTTCTGAACAGCACTGGGAAAAGATCCAATTTGTGTCTTTGAAAAATTAGGCCGCAGTAGTGGCACAGCGGTAGGGCATTTGCCCTACATACGCTGACCTAGGCCAGACCGTGGTATGGTCCCCCAAGCCAGAAGCGATTTCTGAGCAAAATGGCCAGGAGTAACCCCTGAGTGTCACTGGGTATGGCCTAAAAACCAAATAAAAAAGAAGAGAAAGAAGAAAAATCACTTATGCTGCCCCATAAGGAATGATTAGAGTAAAGAAGGGGAGAAGACTTGAGAAAGAGGACAGAGATGATGCTGCAGAAATAATCAGTGATCCATGGAGATGTCCCACTTTTAAAGCAACGGGCATATTTACAAGAGAGCTGCAAGTCAGAATTGCTAGGACCTGGCAAGTAAATTATTTAGACTGCAAAAGAAGATAGAGTTCAGACAGCTTTGGAATCCATTATCTGTCCCTCTACTCTAATTCCCCAATGCTCAGGCCATAAATAAAGGAATTGGGGCAGCTGTCCAGAGTGGACAAGCGAGGGAGGGAGTGGCAGGTGCGGGTATGACCGAGGCAGGAAATCCGTGAGAAGCAGAGTTTTACAGACTTCACTGTTCCGGGGACTGAGAGGGGATCCTACAATGTGGCAGGAAGAAGTGAGAGTTTCAGCGAGTGCTCAGTTTCAGCAGGGGGTAAGGAGAGAGGCCTGAAGCGCTGGAGACTCTTTAGGGGCAAAGAGCAGACAGAATAGTCAATCCTCTGTAAAGGGGTAGAAATCTTCATTCAAAAAAGCTCATATTGTCAATACTATGAATCTAACAATTCCTAAACAAGAGGGAAAAAAATTTTTTTAAAGAAATGGTTTAGCAGGAACAAAATCAGATACTAACCAACTTCCTGAAACTGAGTTCAAACTTTCAAAAGATTTCACACCATATACCTTTCAAAGGTACTACAGTTTGGGGTAGACACACTGGCTGACTCCTTCCTGATCCCCAAAGCCTTTGATCAGGAACTGTCTTCCTGAGGTCCCCATGGCATCTGAAAAATAAGAGGAACAGCTGGCATCCTTCAGTCAACTCACCAGAGGAGTGGGAGGGTACAGGGGCCTCATGAAGACAGCCAAGGTCAGGAAATGTGCTCTTTTAAGTGCTATTGTCACCAATAAACCATCTATCTTATCATGAGTATATCATTGCTCAGGGGTGGTGGAATTGACCAAGACCTGGCAAATCTTATAAAAACAGAGCTACTAAAAAACAACAACAACAACAACAACAAACAAACAAACAAAAAGAGAGCTACTGGGGATCAAGCAAACACCAGGTCCCATCAACAACCCGGGGTGGCACTTCCTTCTTCCTAGGATCCTGGGCTGCAACCTGACTTGGCCCAAGGGATGGACTTGTTAACAAACATGGACAGGAACACACTTCCGGGCCCTTCCCCCAGGCCTTCCCAGTCTCCAAGCAAACCCATGGACCGTGTGGCCTATGAACACGTTTCCTTTCACTGAAGACTGCCAAAAGCAGGGGAAGAAAATGGAAGTGACTTGGAGTTATGGCACTAAAAAAAAAGGCCAAATGAGCAAAGAAATAATCAACTCCACATGAGCCATGTCAGCTCCAGCACAATGAAAGGGCCCAAGACTAACCCCAGGAAAGGTCACTCAGATCAAAGGTCACAAGCAGAAAAAGGCCAGAGCAAGGGGCTGTCCGCAGCAAGAGGCATCAATGTGGTCCTAATTACACAGCCAAGGAGAAGGGATCTGAGCCAGAGCAGAGTAAGGTTCTAGCCACAATATTGGTGAGTTAAAAATAAAAAGTCAAGTGTTCCTGTTCTACTCTCTTTCAAAGGGACTATTTCTTCCTGCTTCTAGAGCACAGGAAACCAAGAATTATGGAGATAAAGATAATTCTGGCATCCGTAGTAAGCAGCACAGAAGCATAACTTACGTTTGAAATCACAGCTGCATACAAACAGGGAAATTCTAAAAAATGAATCAGAAGAGATAATTCAAAAGACAAAATGCAGCAAGTTCCAAGGGGATCGCTTTTGCAAGCATCGGGAGTTCCTATGGAAAAATAACAGGCATAGATTTGACTACAAATCAAATGTGAAGAGCAAAAATTTTTTCAGTTTGCAGAGACTTGACTAAACTTGAACTATATGAACAATTGGCTAACCCTGTTTTTAGAAGATGAAAAGGCAGAATGTGAAAACAGAGGGAAAGAGCTTGAGATAAGTATAAGTGTCAGGTAATAAAACTAATACAGTTGTTAATAAGCCCAGGGCTTTGTGTAGGCCTTCCCAAATGAAACTAATTTTCCCTGGCAGTTACAAAAGACTCATGGGGTTTGCTCTATTTCATTTTAATAACAAGGAAATAAAGACCTCAAGGAGACACTCATTTCCATAAAATATAGCCGAATGTCATCAAACATTGAGGAAAACACAAAGTAGGAAAAAGACAGTCCATCTCAGAAAAATAGCCCTCGCAGAAAGAAAATAAGTTGTCAGAAAGACTTAACTTGCACAAAGTTGTCTGGATACTGGGACTCTGCAACAGTGATTTTTTTTTCTGTTACCTGCTGAGGAGGGTATTTCACAGAAGCCTGGAACATAGCTATGTTCATTTCCAAGTACCTTATTCTACCCTTAAACATAAAATAACTGGAGATGTCTAGATTTCTTAGACATGCACCCTGGCTTCATTCAGACTAGGGATGGGAACAAGGTAGGCACAGCTCGTGTCCTCAAAACTAGAGTGACTATGCTTTGACAATGGAACTCTTCAAACATGGTCATCAGGTGCCACACCAATCACAGTTCAGGAGCAGATGGCACAGAATCACCTCCACACAACTGCTAAGTTTCAAGAGGGTGAAAATATACACAGGCCTGTATGAAGAAAACTTGCCCTCCCTACCAGCCACCCCCTAACTCCAACAGGCAGTTAAAATGGAAAGATAAGCTACAATACCCTGATAAACTGAAAATAGAAAAACAAAGCAATTAAGGGGACGGTATCTTTGTAAGCAATGCTCAACAGAGTGTGAAGTTTCCATCCAATTGGGAGAAAGGCCACTTTGGCATGAGGTCAGCCTGCCTACCCGAAATGAAGCAGTGCTTGCTGGAACAACTCTGCTAAGCTGAGTAAGTACAAAACAACAGCTGCTGATTGTGACACTACACTGGGCAAAAGGAAAGGAAAAGACTGAAAGACACAATCCAAGGACATTCTGGGACAGGATATCCAACAGACAGTTAAACACTCTGGAAAACCCATAGCAGCAAGCAGACCCAGCCTGGAAGACAGGTAAGCGGTTTCCAGTGATGTCCCCTGTGCAAAACTTTTCTGAAAATTCTTTGATAATTCTTTTCAGTATCTAGAAGCCAGGCATAATAATTCTCCTGGCCACGTTATGATTACAATGGAATCTTCACCCCATATGATCATCACTCTGACATTACCAACCAATGAATTAAGGGGGAAAAAAATCAAAAATACTAATTTTTAAAAGCAATTTTAATTGCTTTTTAATTTTTAAAGATGTTTTAAAATTTTAATTCCAAAAGAAAAGCAAATTTCTGAGGTCCTGCTCAAAGTTCTTCTCCAGCATAGGGCAGGCCTGCTTCTGCTGATGTCCCCCTGCCCCCCACAGCCACTTCTTTCACCAATGTCAATTATTTCAATACACAACATGAGGTGGGGGGTGCTTTTTGGTGAGATTTTGAAGTTATGATTTGGTTCTTACGTATGACCATCTTAAAAACACTGCTTTGCATGTGGAGGCTTGAGTAGAAATGACAGCTGCATACAAACAGGCAATTCTAAAATGTGAATCGGAATATATTATTCAAAAGACAAAATGCAGCAAGTTTCCAAGGGAACCTTTTTTGCAAACCATTTTAAGAAAGTTGTTAGTTGGATCCTCAATATTTCTTCTAAATTTTTAATATCCTAAAATTTCTTTATTCTGGAGGATGATGAGTGGAGTTAGAATCTACAGCTTAGGGGCTGGAGAGATAGCACAGCGGTAGAGCGTTTGCCTTGCATGAAGCCGATTCAGGACAGACAGCGGTTCATATCCCGGCATCACATATGGTCCCCTGTGCCTTCCAGGAGTGATTTCTGAATACAGAGCCAGGAGTAACCCGAGTGCTGCCAGGTGTGACCCAAAAAAAGGGGGGGGGCTGGAGAGATAGCACAAGGCGTTTGCCTTGCACACAGCCAACATAGGATGGACCCTGGCTTAAATCCCGGCATCCCATATGGTCCCAAACCTGCCAAGAGCGATTTTGAGCACTGAGTCAGGAATAACTCTTGAATGCTGCCAAAAAAAAAAAAAAAAAAAAAAGAAATCTACAGCTTGAAATCACAGAAAATTATTTCTTGTTCACTTAAGTCTTAGACAATAAAAATGTAGTGAGGGGGCAAGGAGACCTGAGGGGCAGAAGCATTTTATGCTGGATGCTGCAGGTCTGAGATCAGTGAGTTCAAGCTCAGGGTGACCCTGCACCACCCACTTGCCAAAGTGCAATTCCAGTGGTTTTGTTACGTGGGATCCCTACAAGCAAGTGTACAACCACTGGGAGCACTGGGTGTCAGCACACCAGAAGGAAAGTGAGACCCCCAAGGAGCAGGGATACAAGCAACACAACCATATGCTGTGGTGGCAGAGGCTTCTGGTCACCACAGCAGCAACCAGAAAGGAAGTGGGGAGGGCAAGGGAATGTGGAAGAAATAGAAACATATTTTAAAATGTATTGAGCTGCGGCCAGAGAGATAGCACAGTGGGTAGGGCACATGACATGTATGTGGCTGACCCAAGTTTGAATTCTGGCATGATTTTAGTACACAGAGCCAGCATCACTGGTGTGACCTCTCCATAATGTATTGAGTATCTGTATTTAAGAAAACATGGTAGGGACAAGGAAGGAAGGGGAAGAGTAAAGTTACACCATAAACTTGGGGTAAGGAGACCTTGATGTCATTTCGGGAATCCCACTTCATCAGCTCTTAGAATACATAGAAGCAATAGCATTTATACCTTTTTTAAGTTCTTTTGAAGCATGGTAGAAACCCTAGGGTGTGTGTGTATGTGTGTGTGTATGTGTGTGTGTGTGTGTGTATCAGCTCTTAGAATACATAGAAGCGATAGCATTTATACCTTTTTTAAGTTCTTTTGAAGCATGATAGAAACCCTAGGGTGTGTGTGTGTGTGTGTGTGTGTGTGTGTGTGTGTGTGTGTGTGTTCAGGAGTATTGTCAGGGGTCACCTCTGTTGCTTTCCTAGGGGAACAAGGTGAATCTAGCCTCTACTCCAGGCCTCCCACATGCAAAGCATGTGCTCCAGCCTGAATCATCTCCCCCTGTCCCAGGAGAATATTTAGAATTTTTATTCTAAATATGTATATTCTAAATAACATTTTGTATTATATTTTATATTCTAAATAAAATTTAAGCATTTAAATATCTAATAATTAAAAATGTTTTCAAGAGTGTTTTCAGTTCATCGTTGGTGGTCTAAGTGGATGTATTTCTTTTTCCTCCAGAACATTCATCAGGTAGAACATTTAGTAATTTGTGTGGCTGAAGTTCTGTCTCCACCTTTTCTGTCCAGCTTTCAACCTCACAAGGGCTACATGTGGGAGAAAAATCTATCTGAGCCCTCTTCCATGCTTTCTGCCTCATCTCTGCAAATTCCTGAAACGACTGCTAATGAACAAGGAAAGGGGGAAAAACAGCAAAGGAATCCAAAGTCAACAAAACTGCAGCTCAAAAAATTAAGTTAAAAGCATATAATTCAGCACTTGAGTTTGCAAGCAAAAAAAAAAAAAGTGTTTGTGTTTGCTCAAAAAAAAAAAAAATAAGCCAGATTGAAGGAGGAAAAAAATAATGAGAGAAGATTAGTATACAATTTCATTGTAAGCTGTCCTTCATTTGCTATGCAAGTGAAGAAATGAGAGAAATTTTCCAAGCAAATGTTCTTGCCAGGAGAAAACGCCATCTACCTGATTGCAGTCCAGGTCTCCTGCAGAATGCTGAGAATTTTGGGAACACTTTCAGCTGCAAAAGACCTGGCTCCTTGTGAATTGGTCTTTCCAAAAGGACCGTTACTAATGGCGGGTGGGGAATCCTAACATTCCCAACTTGAAAACTAGTCAATTATCAAACTTTCCAAGAATTTAAGCTACAGCATTTCAGAGTTCCACATAATCAGCTCCTTTTTTTCCTCCTAGAGTCCCTGCCAACCTGCGTGAGTACCTTTGGGCCCAGGAGGCAGGTGTGGGTGTTCCACAGTATCAGATATTAGTTTGTTTGTTTGAATTACATTCTTTGCTTGAGCTGCCTCAGGCTACAAATAAAACATACTACTAATTAAAACAACCAACAGCAGTACCAATAAAACATCTAAAAAGCAGCTTTTAGACTGAGAGAGAGTTTTTAAGTTCTTGCCTCTTGACCTTGGAATATGGGAATGATGAAACTAAGTGAGACAGTTGCCGTTTCTGTTGGACAAGGATGGAAAGTCCACTTGGGCCTGTGGACAGAGAGAGAAACACTACTTGACACTGATGCCTCATAACTACTTGAGCTCAAATGGAGATAGAGAAAATTTAGCATATAAAAAAGTCAAAGAAATGCATTCATGGGGCTGGAGAGATTGCATGGAGGTAAGGAATTTGCCTTGCATGCAGAAGGATGGTGGTTCGAATCCCGGCATCCCATATGGTCCCCAGGCCTGCCGGGAGCAATTTCTGAGCATAGAGCCAGGAGTAACCCCTGAATGCTACCGGGTGTGACCCAAAAACCAAAAAAAAGAAGAAAAAAAAAAGAGAAATGCATTCAATATGAATAATTGTATAATTTGATTAATTAATTATAATTTAATTCACGTGAAGGCTCTCAAATGTTTTTTATTTGGGGGGGGGGTTGGGTCACACCCGGCAGCGCTCAGGGGCCACGCCTGGCTCCACGCTCAGAAATCGCTCCTGGCAGGCTCGGGGAACCATATGGGATGCCGGATTTGAACCAATGACCTTCTGCATGAAAGGCAAACGCCTTACCTCCATGCTATCTCTCTGGCCCCTGGGTTTTAAATATTAACATTCCAAGAAATTTTTCCTGAAAGTTACTATAAAGTAACTTGTTCAGCTTGGTTTCAGGAAGAATAGTCACCATGCAAGAATTGAAATAAAAGAGGAAGAGGGGCTGCAAAGAGAAAAGATCTGTTATCTATTATTGTCAATTCATTATAGAACAAAAAGGCAAAATAAAATAATTCCAGACTAAATTTGGCTTTAGGCAATCATTAAATGTCTTTTGGTTGGGTGCTTCTCATTTTACTCCAAATAAAATAGATGTCTCTCCTTTATTATTTTGTTTTCTTTTTTTTTTTGGTTTTTGGTTTTTGGGCCACACCCGGCAGTGCTCAGGGGTTACTCCTGGCTGTCTGTTCAGAAATAGCACCTGGCAGGCACGGGGGACCATATGGGACACTGGGATTCGAACCAACCACCTTTGGTCCTGGATCGGCTGCTTGCAAGGCAAACGCCAATGTGCTATCTCTCCGGGCCCTTGTTTTCTTATTTTACTTTGAGGTTATACGTGCCTGTGCTCAGGGCTCACTTACACCTGGCTCTGCACTTAGAATCATGCCAAGTAGTATTTGAGGAATTATATGCAGTGCAGGAGATTGATCTGGGATTAGTTATAGGCAAAGCAAGTGCCGAACCCTCTGTACTATCTCTCTGGCCTTTCAGAATACATTTTTTAAGTGACTGGCCCCAAAGAATGAAACGGCAATTAAAAACAAGTTCATTATTTGAAAGAACTATCACATGTTTAAAACAATGAAATATAAAATAAGTAAAAGTACTTTTCTACTACCATGCTCAACACTGACAACCTCCACATTTTAAAGTATTATTTAAAGGACCATGAAGATGCTAGAAGAATTATGGCATTTCCCTTATATGCAGGTGATCCAAATTTGACCCTGGAGCACAAGCCAGAGCAGGATCTGCACACCAATGAATATGGAAAAAAAATTATTTGACAGTTGTATTTGTTTTGTATTTACTTGGCAAATTTTAGTTTTATAAGAAACTCACATCTAGTTCATAATAAAGGGGATTATAATAAAATGACTTCATCAACATTCAAAGTTCATAAGGTATTTTCTCTTGGGGCCAGAGCGATAGCACAGCAGTAGGGTGTTTGTCTTGCACGTGGCTGACCCAGGACGGACCTGGGTTTGATCCCTGGCTCCCATATGGTCCCCCAAACCAGGAGTGATCTCTGAGCGCATAGCCAGGAGTAACGCCTATCGCCAGGTGTGGCCCAAAAACAAACAAACCAAAAAAATATTTCCTCTTAAAAAAAAATCAAGTTACTCAAATATGAGTAGTAAACCCATTAGACAAGATACAGAAACTTAGGTTACTAACTAAACAAGCACACAGCTATTTCTTTTTTATTTTTTTGGTTTTTGGTTTTTGGGCCTCACCCGGTGATGCTCAGGGGTTACTCCTGGCTATGTGCTCAGATTCTCTGAAAACCTGTATACCTGTGAAAAAATGACAATAATAAAGCCAACCTGTAGGGTAGGAGATTTAGATGGAGTTATTCCCACCCTAAAAATAATTTTAATTTAAAAATGAAAAGGAAGGGATCTCTAAAAGAAAGAGGGCAGTAGGCCCAGTTATATTCTGATTCCACAACTCCGGAGCCTTTTCCACTACTAACTCTCCATTGGCAACTTGAGGGCTTGCACACTCCTCCAGGCTCCACAAGGGAACAAAACAGGGCCCAGGGCTGTGGCCCTCTGTTCAGTGAAAGTCTATTTGCAAAAGTCAAGAAATGGAACCAATCTGGGGCTAATACAGAAAACTTACCCACTGGGACGCTGCAGCAATCCACTGCAGTGGAAACCAGTTTGCTAGCATTTGGGCCATGCAGCTATTTTACCATCATTCTCAGACCCCACAGCACAGGCAGATGAGACACAGGCAGAGGAAGACAAGTTCTTGTGCCCCATAAAGGACCCAGGAGAGGGCCTAGGGTTTTGCAGACTCCATGCAGATTGGCTGATCCCTAGTCCTGTAAGACTCATAAATTCTAACTTTGACCCCTAAACACTGGGGCTCCAGAGCCTCTTCTGGCTCACTCCTTAGGATAATTACCTCAAATTTCCAAGTGAGGACCCCCATTAATTCTCAATAAAATAGTTTCATTAGTCTGGAAGCTCGTGATGCTAAAATATCTTCCAGCCCTCTACTCATTTCTATTAAGCAGGATGTGATTGGGAAAAAAACAACATCATTAAAAAAAATAAGAAATGGTCTTTAGGGCTCGGAGAGATAGCACAGCGGTGTTTGCCTTGCAAGCAGCCGATCCAGGACCAAGGTGGTTGGTTCAAATCCCGGTGTCCCATATGGTCCCCCGTGCCTGCCAGGAGCTATTTCTGAGCAGACAGCCAGGAGTAACCCCTGAGCATCACCAGGTGTGCCCCCCCCAAAAAAACAAAACAAAAAAAGAATGGTCTTTAGTTGGACCCCACTATGTGTAAGGTTTGAAGTGTAAGCAAGAGTAGTCAAAGCAATAGTACAGTGGGCAGGACACTTGCCTAGCATGCAGCCAACCGTTTTTTGATCCCCAACATCCCATATGGTGCCCTGAGCACTGCCAGGAGTAATTCCAAAGTACAGAACCCTAAGTACAGTAACCCCTGAGCACCAATAGATGTGGCCCTCAAACCAAATAAATAAATGAAAAATAAAGTGCTAACAAAAACATTTGACACATTGCCAATTACATACAACATTAATTTTGTGGTAGGATGGTATTGTTTTGATAGTAATAAGGAAAATACAATACAGCAAAGAGGTTGTAGCAATATTCAATAGGCCAGTTGCCCAGACACAACTGACTAATCATTTTTGTACAGATTAGAAGCAAAGTGATAGAGGGCCGGAGAGATAGCGCAGCAGAAGGGCATTTGCCTTGCACACAGCCAATTCAGGATAGATGGCGGTTTGAAAACCGGCATTCCATATGGTCCCTGTGCCTGCCAAGAGCAATTTCTGTGTGCAGAGCCAGGAGTAAACCCTGAGCACCACTGGGTATAACCCCCCCAAATAAAAAAAAAAAAAAAGGCAAAGGGATCAAAATGCTTTCAATCAAAGCAGAAGAGTTTCAAATAACTCAGTATCATTAGAAAACAGGAGAATTCCAACAGGTTAAATATTCCAAATCCTGGCAGAGAGATAGTATAGGGCTTAAGCCACTTGCCTTGCACACAGCCAACCTGGACTCAGCCCCCAGCACCCTATATGGTCCCCCAAGTCTGCCAGGAGTCAGCCCTGAGCATAGAGCCAGAGTAAGCCCTGAGTTAGGTATAGCCCAAAAGTCAGAAACAAAGAAAAATTCATAATCTACTAATTATAATTAATATAATTATAAAATATCAATAATTTAATCATAATAGCCAAGTAACCTATTGATATAAAATGTATATCACTATATAATTGATATAAAATCTATTGAAGTCAGAAAGATAGTACAGAGTTAAAGCACTTGCCTTGCACACACTTAACAGACCCTGATTTGATCCTGGGTATCATCACGAGGTGGCCCCATGAGCACCACTGGGGCAGCCCTGGTAGAGCCCAGTATTGTAGACCCAAGCAGTGCCCCTCGGGGCAGCACAGTGAACTGCAGCAGAGAATCCTGGGAGTGTTTTCTGAGCTTCCTGATCACCATTTGGGAGGATCCCCCCCCAAAATATATATATATTAACTTAATAATAACAACTTAATAATTTAATATATTAAAACTATATGATTATAACCCAGAAATAAACATACTAGAGATTCACTATGATAGATACTGTTCTAGAATTGACTTATATATGATAACTAGAGATCTAAACAAGTATTCAATCTTGTTCAGTTTTTCTCCTCAAATTAAAAGGAAAAAACTTGCTGACAAGCCTCATCAATCATTAAGAGAACCTCATTCTGATATTATATAAGCTCTGTCAACTTTAATCAAATTGCTTGCCAGATCATAGATAAGTAATGACTTACTTGGGTTAAGCCCGGCCAGAGTTTTCCTTCTGTAGCATATACATCTCCGAAGTGAAAATAAACAGCCTCACACCTCTTACTGGGAGCTGGACTCTGTTGCTCTTAAACTCAAGCTTCGCCAGAAAGGAGGAGGAGGGGAAATTTTGCCTTTAAGATGACCTCTTTTTCTTTTTTCCTTTCTCAAAGTGGTCATCAAAACCATCTTAGACTACTTTGCTTAAACAGTTAACTATTTTGATATAGACCAGCATAATGTAAGTTAACTATAACTGAAGGCTTTAGTTCTGATATTTTGTTTTAGTCAACATTACATACAGATATAAGAGAAGAGAAATAGTTAACAATTGACAAGAGTAATATTACAAATAGCTCAAGGGTCACCCCTGGCAGAACTTGGGGAACCAGGTACAATAATGGGGATCAAGACAGAGTCAGCCACATGGGAAGTTAGCTCCTAAGCCCCTGAACCCGCCCCACCCCCCCAAAAAAGAAAAAACAGGGCTAGAGTGATAGTGCAGTGGTAGGGTATTTGCCTTGCATGCAGCCGACCCAGGACAGACCTGGGTTCAATCCCAGGCGTCCCAAACGGTCCTCTGAGCCAG
Organism: Suncus etruscus; assembly: GCF_024139225.1. Taxonomy (NCBI): domain Eukaryota; kingdom Metazoa; phylum Chordata; class Mammalia; order Eulipotyphla; family Soricidae; genus Suncus; species Suncus etruscus. The sequence goes on from NC_064855.1 coordinate 24,381,538, forward strand.
GAGCAATTTCTGAGTGCATTGCCAGGAGTAACCCTTGAGTGTCACCGGGTGTGTCCCAAAAACCAAATAAAAAAAAAAAACCTAACACATTGTGGGGGCCAGAGCAATAGCAGGTAGGTTATTTGCCTTGCACAAAGCAGGCCAGGATTCGAGTCCTGGTACTCTAGATTGTTCCCCCCAGGTCCTCAAACTTTTTAAACAGGGGGCCAGTTCACTGTCCCTCAGACCATTGGAGGGTCTGACTATAGTAAAAACAAAACTTATGAACGAATTCTTATGCACACTGCATATATCTTATTTTGCAATGAAGAAACAAAACAGATACAAATACAATATGTGGCCCGCGAGCAATAGTTTGAGGACCATTGCCCCAGAGCCTTTCCAGGAGTGATCCCTGAGCGCAGAGCAGGAGTTAGCTCTGTTCACTGAAAAAAAATAAATAAACCAAACAAAACAAAACAAAAATCCCCAAACCCAAAAAGCCCACAGTGGCTGCTGCCATGGTAACACACAAAAGTAAAATTATTTTAAGGCCTAACCACCATGACAATAGCTCTTTTAAAATTACATCCTTAAACACAAAAGAAATGACAAATAATGACAATTGTGTTTGCTAGTCTAATAGGAAGGCCACAGTTAACAACCCATCCTATAATGACTCAAAATTGGTTTTGCTTAGCCAGTCAATTTTTTTTTAAAACTTTAGCTCTAAAATATACAATGAAAATTATTTGAAAGATCTGCATAGGTCTATAAATGATCAATGCAATTTGATTTGAAGAGCAATATAACCTAAAATCCAATAAAGTTTCAAACAAGGTGGCGAGAGCTTAGAGTTAGAAACTAAGGGTAAAAAGTTTGATGTCTCATTTATTTTCATTTCACAAGGAACTTTCACTATAACTTCAATAACTAGAAATCGAAACACTGGTTTAGAGATTGGAATCACCTTAATCAGATTAGAAATGATTTGGAAAAAAAAATGCTCTTAGGTAGAGATGTGCATTTAGAAGGAGGTGAAAAGAATATTTTAACTTGTTCAAAATATAATCCTCCTTAGCATAGAACAAAATTTGTTAACACTTTTGGGCAAGCATCCGTATTACTTAATGAAAGAAAATGTAAAATGACCTTTCTTAAAAGGTGACCACAATAAGTCAGGTGCATTCATAGCAATAAAACAGTCACAGTATGAGAGAAAACTTCATTAGCATCTATACCAGGGCCACATGTTGAGCAAGAAGCTGGATTCAGGGCCCGGAGAGATAGCACAGCGGTGTTTGCCTCGCAAAGCAGCCGATCCAGGGACCAAAGGTGGTTGGTTCGAATCCCGGTGTTCCATATGGTTCCCCGTGCCTGCCAGGAGCTATTTCTGAGCAGACAGCCAGGAGTGACCCCTGAGCACTGCCAGGTTGTGGCCAAAAAAAAAAAAAGAAGAAGCTGGATTCAAGTGGTAGAGAACATCCAGTGCATATGTGAGATCCGAAGTCTATTCCTAAATGCATGCATACACACACATTCCCTTCTCTCTCTCTCTCTCTCTCTCTCTTCCTCTCTCTCTCTCTCTCTCTCTCCTCTCTCTCTCTCTCTCTCTCACACACACACACACACACACACACACCACACACACCACACGCATGCACGCACCTTTTAAGAACTAGCAACATCAGTATTGACTCATCCAAAGCCAAATACCAATAAAAAAGCTGGTGTTAGATATTTCATCAAATCATGGTAAGGCTAATTTCACAAGGGTAAAGAGAGTCAGACAGGGTAAGTACTAAATTCCATCAGGACCAATTTGAAAGGCAAGAAATCATTACTTTACTGGTGTTTTATGCAGAGTGATAAATAAAACTGTTCCCACAAACCTATACTGTCAAATTCATAATCACATTCCATCATTCCCTCAAATCATCACCATAGCGAGCCAATAATGCCATTGAATTCCATTTTATTGGGTGGGATGGCGGGCCTAGAGATTGCACTCAAGGCCTCATACATGCGCACTGCTGGCCCCTAACTCCATCTAGTAGATGAAAATTGCTCATACCTACTCTCAGAGACACAAGGAACAGTGCAGAACTGTTCAAAAATGGGCAGTTAGAATAACTGAACAGGAGGTGAGAAACAGGCAGTGTGCCTTTCCAGCTCTGTTCGCCCCTAATTATTATTGCTGTTACTCACTGTGTTGTTATTTAGTGACACACACACCCTGAGGCCAAAACCATGAAAATAAGCCAAAATTAATGGGCAAGAAAAATGTTTTATCCCTAGCCTCTGATGCTATTCTTTTCTTTCTTGCTGAATAAAAGGGGGCTGCCAAGCTCTGAGGTCACTAGAGAAATTTCATGGCCAAATAAAGGGAGCATTTGATCCATTTATCCATTACACATTCATCCCCCATGCCAACTTTACCTCTGACCAGGTCCGCATGTACAATGACAGAACATCTATCAAATCATGATAAAATAAAGAAAACCTCATTTTTATTTGGATACTTTACAAAACTGATAACTGTCAGAGACCTCTGAGAGGAGAAAGAAGCCAGAGCACACATTTTTCGACAAGTACAACCCCCAGGAGAATCCCTTTAACGCTGAGTATTGAAAACAATTAAAACAAAACATAGCAACAACTCTTGGGGCTCTAAATCAGAGCTTCCTCAAATAGGGTTAGGTTCGCCATCCCCTTTTTTGACCATCAAACCCTGGAAATCAATCTTAAGGCAACAATAGAAACTCTCAACTACACCTAAGCGTTACTGCAGCCCCATCAGTCAAGCATCATCCCTGGAGGGGGAAGTGTTGTCTATATTGGGAAAACAAAATATAATGCCACACAGATACACTATAATCACATAAAACTGTCAGAATAGTGAAAATCTGTGGCAAGCCTTCCAGCAAAGATGTGACAGTGGACATCCCAGTCTTTGCAGCATTGAACCATTTGTTTTGTTTTGATTTGTTTTGTTTTTCCATTATCTCTCAAGCTCTCTTTCACCTTCCTTACTAAAAGCTGTGGTAACTGCTGACCTGCAAAGGAAAGTCCTTGAGTTCTCTGGACTTGGGAATTGGGTTTGTTTTTTCTTTAATTTTCTTTGGTTTTGTTTGGGGCCCATGCCCAGTGGTGCTCAGACTGTTAGTCTGGTGGTGCTCAGGGGACCCCAGGTCAGGCATCAAATTGTGCAGAGCTCTGCAGACTTTGAGGCTTCTCCCTGTGCCCTGTGCCCCAGTTTTTTAAAAGCCAATTAGTGAGTTTAAATCCATCTATGGGGACCAGAGGGATAGTACAGTGGTAGGGCATTTGCCTTGCATGTAGCTGATCCAGGAAAGACGGTGATTCTAATCCTGGCATCCCATATGGTCCCCAGTGCCTGCCAGGAGTGATTCCTGGGTGTGGTTTAGCAACCCACAACTTGGTGTGGTTCAATAGCATCATCACCACCATTTTTTATTCTAGCCATATTACCCTACTGACTGGCCCTCAATTAGCCCCAATTTGAAGCACTGTTTAGGACACAGATTAGGGAAGACCAGTGGGTTTGTAGGGGGTCCTCAATGCAAAGACAAGAGTGAGAAGGCCAGTTAGATACAAGAAGTCCATGGCCCTTATACTACCATGAAGGTATGATAGACACAGACACCAGTGTTCACTGCTGCTGGAAACAGCTGGGCAGAGGCAAGAATAAAAAGAAGCCCATAGTGGCTACGGCACCAAGCAGAGAAGAGCCCACTCCTGGAGATGTGGTTGTGGGTGGGTGGGGAGCTCAGCCCCCAGAAAATGTCGATTTAAAGGAGAACAGACATACAGTCTGGCCTGTAGTTGAGGAGCATGATTATTAAGGTAGAGTGTAGGAGAGGAATGGTGGAGGCTGCCTAGTGCAGTGAGATTAAGCAGAGTAAGTGAAAGGCAAGGTATGTGATGGTCTAACAATACTCTGAATGAAATGGTGATCAGCTTGGGGGACAGGACAACTGCTGGGTTACCCTGAGGGTGGTGAGGGTGTGGGCACACACATAAACACTGAACAGCACCAATGCCATAGACCTTTCTTCATGAGAAAACAGAAAAGACTTGGGTTAATGAGGACTGTGCCATCCAATCGTCTCAAATATCAATGATGAATAACGGTAGCCTCTATTGATAATTAATTGTAAACTCCAGAAGAAGTCCTCTAGTAATCACTGGTTCTTGGCATTCATCCTCTCCCTGAGTAAATCTCCCCTCCTGAAATTCCAGTGAGAATGTTCGGGTGGAGAGGAGCCGGCTGGGCCAATACATGGCCTCAAGGAAATGCTCAGCTGTGTACCTAACAGAAAGAGAGCAAACACAAGGCTCATAAAGTGCCATCGCCTCGCAGACAGACTCAAGATAATGGAAACACCTGTTTTTGTCTTGAGAAATCCAGAAGAAATATTTGATAACAAGCTAATGACAAACTAAGAATCACATTTGAAGTGGAAAAGGGCAGGGCAGTAGAAGCGGCCCTCATCTCTAAACTATGGCTGGGCCCCGAGAGGCAGTAGAATCGCGGCCTCATCTCTAAGCTATGGCTGGGCCCCGAGAGACAACATAAGGACCATGATGCTCCCCTTGCAAGCAGTTGATGGCAGCTGGTCTGCCTAGCCTCTATGAGGTGCCCCAGACCTCTGGGAGTGACAACCCCAATCACAGAGCACAGAATGAAGTCTGGTGTCTGAATTGCGGTGGGTGGTGTCCCAAACATTCCCACCCACTCATCCCCCCCCCAAAATAAAGTAGGGCTGGTTTTGAGAAATAAAAAAACTATTCAAAGATAGTTAGGGAACCTTTTAACACTTTTTTTTTTTAATTTTCTGTTTGGTTTGAGGGACACATCTGACAATGCTCAGGGCTAGAATATGCTCTGCAATCAGAATCATTTCTGGTGGTGTTGGGGGGACTATATTAGGTTTTGGGGATCAAATGCAGGTCAGCTGTTGCATAGGCAAGCACAAAATTCTGTACATGTATTTCCAGGCCCCTTTTGGATACATTTTCTATCACCACATATTAAGTCAGGGGTAGCTATGAAATGTGGTCATCCGGGGCCGGAGAGATAGCATGGAAGTAAGGCATTTTGCCTTACATGCAGAAGGACGGTGGTTCGAATCCCGGTCATCCCATATAGTACCCCGAGCCTGGCCAGGAGCGATTTCTAAGCATAGAGCCAGGAGTAACCCCTGAGCGCTGCCGGGGTGTGACCCAAAAACCAAAAAAATAAAATAAAATAAAATAAAATAAAAAAGAAATGTGGTCATCCCACAGAAGTCTCTGAAGCTGATTTTAAGAAGGCAAAGACTACAAAGACCTTTTGGATGTCCATGGCTCATTGTCTCACTCAGGGAATACATTCTACAATGTCTGTTGAAAATACCACTAGGACACGTCCTCGCTTAACAAGATCCTGTCTTGAGAAGATCATTCCAAGCATAAAGCAGCTCTGTATGGAAGACAGTTCCATCTTCTGAAACAAATCTGCATTTTTAGCATCCCTAAGGAACAAAACACGAATCATATATCACTTTATCAGCTCGCTCCACTCCCATATAAATCTTGGCCAGCAGTGGTGTGATTTCAGAAGAAAAGGGAGCAACTCACCCCCTCTGGCATCCAAGGGAGCCCAGCCCTGCACAGGGCTGTCCGTGAAAAATGACCTGGTGTCACGAAGCTATGAATAATAAGATTTAATAAAATTCCAAACCCTGAACAAAACAAGGTCTCTGAAGAGAGAAGTGGCTTGTGTTCAAGCAGAGAAAATCCTTCATCAACATTTCCCAGAACAGAAAATATAAGCTATTAATCTCAACCACAACCTCTCAAAAAAAATTTTTTTTTAAAGTACTGAATCATCAACATGATCTTGTGTTCTTGTTCCATGGTTCTGTGAAATAAATTCTATTTCTTATGTTAGGGAAATGCAATAAACAAACTAAACACACAGGCAATGCCTGATAGCAACTGCTAAGGTTAGCAGCCAAAAGTCTTCTCTCTGATATATGCGCACAGTCCCACTCTTCACATTTTTCCTGGAGCCTAACATCCTCGCTCTATTTTCATCCATTTTTGGCATATTTTTGTGGCTTCCTTACTTCCTTTCCTTGTAAAACAACACACACACATACACACATGAATGCAGTTATCAAAGCTCTTGGTTTATGGAAAGCTGGCTGAAGGAAATATTACTTTCAATCCAATTTTAATAATAAAAATTAAGTCAGGGCTATTTTTCTAAAACAGTCACTAAGATTAAATTTTCTAACAATTTTAGGAAGAAATGCTATTTCCTCCCCCCCCCCCCCCCCCCCCGCTCAATGATCATGTGTACAGAACATGCAGGAGAGAACAGAGCGATAGCACTGAGTGATAATAGGGTGCTTGCCTTGCACGCTGCCAACCTGGAACAGACCTAGACAATTCCTGGAATCCCATATGGTCCCCCCAAACCTGCCAAGAGTGATATATGAGCACAGAGCCAGGAGTAACCCTCTGAGCGCTGCCACTGGGTGTGGCTCAAAATCCAAACCAAAAAATAAAATAAAATAAACTGCAACAGATTTCAAAGGACATTATACAAATTTAAGAAGTCTAACTTACTACTCTATACATACTCATAGCTGGATCTCACAGGCATAATGAGCAGGGCAAGAAATCAGATATAGGGTGTAGAATGTTTGCCTTGTTTCTGGCTAACCTGGGTTCAATCCCAGTACCTCATAGGATCACCAGAGCATCTCCAGAAATGATCCCTGAGCGCAGAGCCAAGAGTAAATTCTGAGGATCACCAGGGGGTAGCCCAAAAAAATCAAAACCAAACAAAATCAGATATAAAAGAGCACCTACTCTATGAGCCCTTTTTTATATTTTGACAAGAAGCGAAACTAATCTCTGGTGACTAACCAGAAAAGCTGTAGCCCTCAGGGGCAGCAGCAGGAATCTGCCAAGGTGAAGGCAGAGTTCTCTGTCTTCATAAAAGCACGATTACCATAGGTATATGCCTAAGCAGAACCTTCACCAATTATTCATTTCCTGCATTTAACTTTCTACTTGTGCCCACTCATATCTCAGCTGGGGAAAAAGGCAAAATACAGTCTCAAAGTATTTCTTAAGATTCAACTGCTGCAAAATTAAAAAAAAAAAAAAAAAAAAAAACCTGCAGCAAAACCAGATTACAACACTAATCATGCCAAACCCATCTAGAAATCCCTCCTGGATCAAAATCGCAGACTAACATGTACAGGAGATAAAAATGACATGTATAGAGGTTTTACCATATGCCAACTGCTCTATTTTCATTATCTCATTTAATCCCCACAACAGAGGGTTGGAGAGATTTTTGTTATTATCCCCATTTTCTGGATGAGGAAACCCAAGGCTTAGATCAAGATCACCACTCAAGCTCACATGGAAAAAGAGATGTCCTCTTTTAGAAGAGCTAAAAGCAAGCTCTATATCAACATCTTTATTCTCTATGTGCATTATGATAGTGTACAGATAAAATTCGCCACACAGCAACCTTTAAACAGAACACACAACCTAAGGTCAATAATGAAACCTGTATTTTCCCCTCCTCCCGAGTTAGATGTAAGGCAGGAATTTCACGGTTCCTTTATTCTCTGATTAAAACACACATCACAGGCTCTTAAGAATCGAAGTTCCTCCTTACATTCCAACTGATATGTTGCAGAACAAAATGCTCTTCTAAATGATATCTGACCACTGAAATACATCACACAGCAAAGGGACAAGATAACTGTAAGCCAAGGAAGCACGGGATTCATAACATTCAGGTTAGTCCAATGCATTTGAGTGATCTTTTCAGTTTAGTTATCTACTAGGTCAAGTCTGGAATTAAGGTGAGAAAAAAATTAGACATATTCTCTAGGTGGCTTATTAATTTTCTAACACTGTATTGCACAGAGAATTGGGTAATGGACTGCAGGGTCCAGGCTGAAAAGAACTGTGATACACAGTATGATTTAATCAGGAACAAAATAGATCAAGATAACATAGAAATTCTGCACTGGGAAAGCTAAAGCACTGAAAGTCATATTCATTTCTAACAGTTCTGCAAAGAGAATTAACTAAATACACCATAAACTTAGACCTGTTTTTTTCTTAGAAAGTTTTCCAGAAACAAACTGGGCTAATGCTTGAGAAAATGTCAGTGTCCACAATTTATTTGTCAGGGAGCAGGGGCATGGAGATGGAGGGAGGGAGGCAGGGGAGAAAGACAAACTAATGCTTCCCAAAGATTTTACAGAAATTGTTGTTAGGCACATTTCACTAACTGTGGCTGCTAGCAATTTGCAAAGTGAGTGCCTTGCAAATCAAAAAAAATTCTTAAAAGAAAAAAAAAAACCACCTTGAATGAATTTAAATTCTGCAATACAGATGCAACAAAAATCAACAAAATTCTAAAGAACACAAGTCCAGTAAGACATGCCCAGCTCAAGAAACATTTCATCCCTGCAGAACAATCTGCTGTGTTTGAGGTCTGATTTTGCTCTCCATTTAAGAAGTTATGAAAACAATGCATGGTGCTTCCCAGCTGAGACTCCCTGTAACCCAATTTTACATTTATACCAAGAGATCATTCAAAGCAGACTTACCAAGCCAACAACGTGTGTATGTTTGTGTCTCAGGGGAAAGTCGAGTAGTGTCTTTTCTGTCCTCACAGTGCTGTGCACTTCAGTACAAAAATCCTCCTCCCAGTCCTGCCTGCAAAGTCCTGACTAGCAATGCCTTTGGGTTGGGCTTTTCTCTTACAAGATAAGCTGTTAAGTCATGCCTTGATTTTAGATCTGCTAACATATGGAGTGTTCTTATGTAGCCTCTCTCCACCCCCACAGCCACCCCCCCCCCATCAATGCTCGGCTCCACTCTCTCCCCACACACACATCCACACATACAAAAAAGGCACTGCAGGGCAGAAATTCCTCAGGTGCTCGCTAATGGAATTCCCAGGGTCTTGGAGCCGCTTCGGGGATCAAGAGATCTCATAGCCCCTGCTGAGGTAAGGAGCAGTGAGTCTGTTCTATTTAATCAAATACAGAATGAATTTTCAGCTCTATTCACTAGCTTGTCTCCAGGGCTCTCAAAAGGCACCAGGCAGCTCGAATCACACACATGTGGCTCTTTTAGGCAAGTATAATTAGTTTGATTTTAAAAAGCCACATTAATAATATCACCTCAGGACCATTATTCAGGGGACAGACGACAATGATACTGTATGTTTTAAACCTGACAATGGGGGGAAAAGAGTGCAAACAATGCGTGGAAACTTGAAGGGTTGGAAAAAAAATGCAACAAACCAGTTTTTCATTTCATTGTAATCTAATATTTCTAAAAGCGACATCAAGCACATGCATATACCTTCTCTTTAAAAAAAAAAAATTCCTTGAAGAAACTCAGCAAAACCCTCCTCCCCATTCTATGGAAAGTGAACCAAGGACCTTATACCCCAGAACAAAACATACAAGTGGAATGTTTATAAATAAAGGAGATGTTTACATACAATATTAAAACCTCAATGAAAACAATAAAAGTCTCTCCTTCAACAGCAGTCCGCCGATTTTTTTAAAAGTGCCAATCAAAATACCATGTGAAACCAAGTCCAATTAGTTGTTATTAAATAGTAAGATTATATATCTAAATAGAGACTACCTGATAGGCAGCTCAGCAGCTCCTCTTCACACAGCACATGCTAATAGCAAAGGTGATGGTTAACATAATTACATGCTACAAAAAACACATTTTTCAATTAGTGCTTTATAATTTCCTATCCCCGGCCTGATTACACGAAGAGGTTTAATTCCTAAACGCGTTTTCCCCAGTCGCCTTAGAAAACAATCACCAAATGTTTTAGCTACACCTTTGCCAAAGAAACCATTAGTGAAGTTTTTTTCTTCAACTTCTGCTTTGGCCAAAACTAGAAATGAAATTGTACCCTCCCCCAAGGAAAAAAAAAAAGAAAATTAAGGAAGCATAAGGAAAAAGAAGGGAAAAAAACGAGAGACAGGTGGAAGATGGAGTTGGTCCATTTTACCTGGCGCTTTAGAGGGAAGCCCAGAGACAACAGCTCCCCTTTCTGCACAAAGCTTCTATGTATGCCTTGAGGATGGGTAGGGGGAGTAGGAAGGGGGGGTGTCCCGTCTTAAAGTGAACTTAGTTCCTTTCCTGCAAAACCAAGCCACCTGCCACGCAGGCCAGGTGTAAGACTGATTTAGAAGTTAAGCTCCATCAGTGTGCTCAGGGTCCTCAGGGTGCTATGTGCTCCTCAGCTGCCTGGTCAGAACTGTTTTAAGAACTTTCCTTGGAAGAAGAGGTTGATGAGAAGTACAACCATCAATCAAAGCATCCCAAGTGAGTTACTGCACAAACAATAGCCCTGTACCTCTCCTAACTGATTTTCCTGGTTGACTAAACTATTCAAACAAAGATGGATTTCCCAAATACTCCATCTGAGTATTTGTACAAAAGTTAAACAATATACACTTGTGTGTCTTTTATAGAAGTATAAATGTTTCTGCTCTGCACGCTGCCAAACACACACCCCAGGCACGTCTTTACAAAATGAAACAGGTTTTCTCCATCCTTCTCATATAACTTAGCGTATGAGGCCATTTATTTCCACATGTGCATAGCAGAAACGACAGTTTTTGGAGCCTCTCTGGGTTCCTAAAGAATGCTTTCTAGTTAAGGGCTAATTTTAAATTGCCAGAGTCTGTCTGCTGCTCTTTCATCTTGTGCTAAAAGTTGAATTCTCCACGCACACGCACGCATGTACACACTCAACTAAAATGGATGAACTGCCAAAAAGGAGCTAGAAAATGTCACTGATTCTTTAAGGGTTTATGTGCCCACTAAATTTCCCTGCCACCTCTGCACCTTTGCTGCTAGACACTGTCCCTTAGACAAGCCAAACGTCAGTGGGGACCGGCAAGTGCGTGATCTCAGTGAGGCACAGACTAACAAACAAGTCGTCACCTTCATCTTTACTGGCCATCAGCCTGGGAATCATGCGCACGTTACCTTTCACTGCACCCCCTCTTTCTTAAGCACAGAGAGGCTTGACTTTCAGTCCAGGAAGAGCCCTAAACTCCAGCTCCCCACTGCAATGTAGGCTGGCCCTTAAAACATCTGCAAGACCTTTGCAGGCCAGGGGCAGGCAGGCATTGGGGTTTTGGGGGGTAGTCCTCCTCCACCTGATGTGTGTATGGGGTGTGTATTGGGGTTTGGGGGGGGGACACACATTCCGTTGGTAAAGCCCTCCTCCACCTGGGGTGTGTGTGTGTGTGTGTGTGTGTGTGTGTATTGGCTGGCCCATGAAACACCTGGTTTGGGGGGACACACACTCCGTTGGTAAAGCCCTCCTCCACCTGGTGTGTGTGTGTGTGTGTGTGTGTGTGTGTGTGTGTTGGCTGGCCCATGAAACACCTGCACACACTCCGTTGGTAAAGCCCTCCTCCACCTGGTGTGTGTGTGTGTGTGTGTGTGTGTGTGTGTGTGTGTGTGTGTGTTGGCTGGCCCATGAAACACCTGCAGGCCCGGGGCAGGAGTTGGGGTGGGGGACGACGACACACACTCTGTTGGTCGAGCCCTCCTCCACCTGTGTGTGTGTGTGTGTGTGTGTGTGTCTATTCCAGAGAACAATGACAAAACGAGCGCAACAGTGGGTCTAACCCCCTTGGGTGATTTATGACTCCGAGTCCCAACAAGATGTTGAGAGAGAGAAAGAAAGCAACAAAGGTCGAGAAGCTGCTAAAGGCTGGACGGGACTCAAGAGCACGCTGCGATCCATGCCTGTCTTTAGGGCTGGGCAGAAAAAGGCTTTTCCCCGGAGGAGGAAAAAAATGCAACTCCTGGGAAAATGCTGGAAAGGAAGGCAGGCTCAGGGGGTCCGGGGCGCCCCGGAGTAAAGCATACATTGTGCCAGAAACGTCTGGGGCTTCTCCCAGCGCATAAATCAATCACTGTCTCTCCCTCATCCTCGGGGTGGAGGGAATGGAGGCTGAGGACAGGAGGCGAAGGGACCCTCAATCCCTCAGGCTGCATGCACCTCACCTGCCCTGGCCTTGGGGGGTCATTGTCAAAGGGCTCCCGTTGAGCCACTGACAGACCTCCAGCCGCCTCCTCCTCCATGCACGAGGTGGCTCCAAGCCTGGAGGGTGTGGAGGCTCCCCAAGGGCCTGCACTGCGCCCCCCAAACTCCAGCTCCTCAATCGCATGCCCCCCCACCAGCACCCCCATTCCCAGCCAGCCCCGCACCTCTCACGCAACGCGGCTGGGGGAGCCCCAAGACGTCCGGCACGGCTGCAGGCAGGCAGGCTCCGCGAGCCACCCCAGATCATGCCCTGCGCTCCATGCACCGGGCGGGCGGGTGGACGCGGGGTCCGGGGTTGCTCCTTGCACCGAGCCGGGCGCCTGGGCTGGGTTGCGAGTCCCGGGACCCGCAGAGCAGGGGGGGGCGGAGTCACCTGGCGCGCTCCCGCGACCGCGCCTGTGCGCGTGCGCGTGCCAGTGCGCGTCCCCGGCTAGGCGGACGCGGCGCGCCGGGCGGCGAGAAGCACGCGAGCTGCGGGCGGGTTGAGTGAGGGAAGCGGCCGCCGAGGACGCAGCTCTCCCCGACGGCCCGCGCCGCCTCGCCGCAGGGTGCGCGCGCAGCTGCCAGATCAGCCACGGGAGGGGTGTGTGTGGAAGGAATGGACCGTACCATTCTGCAAAAGGGGGAGCGCGTCAGCTTGGGCTTGCTTCTCGGACCCTGGCCTCTCGCTCTCGCAGAGGTCAACCTCAGAAGCCTCGTTTATTAATGGGGATATGTAGATATAGGCGTTCTGAGGCACCATAGAGGTTCCCCAGATGGCCCGCATTTCTGTCTTGTCGTCGTGACCTCCCCTGCTCTTGAGGCACTTCGGCTCGCCCAGGGCCCGCCCCTCGCGCCTCTACCTTAGAGCCCCCAGTCTGCAACTAAACTAGTCGCTCCTGTCCTGAGGCCTCACCTGGCTCCCTCAGCCTCTGCTCTTCCTCTTTCCTTGCTCAAACGCTCAGCCTTCACCTTGGGGGCCTCCATTCACCCAGAAGCTCCAAGCAGAGCTTTTCAGGGGCTTGGGGGTGCTTACGTCCATCCCCACCCCTGGAAAACCTTAAGCCTCAAGGCTTCTCTGCTGTGCTTACAGAGTTGAGTTCACTTCAGTTGTTCAATCAGCAAAAAATGCAAAATTGATTTGTGCCCCCATCCACCCAGAAGCCCCAAGCAGAGCTTTTCAGGGACTTTTCAGGGTGCTTAGGCCCACCCTCACCCCTGGAAAGCCCTAAGCCCCAAGGTTTCTCCAGCTGTGCTTATAGAGTTGAGTTCACTTCAGTTGTTCAAACAGCAAAAAAATGCGACACTGATTTGTGTTTTGAAAGGTGGTTGTGAGGCCTAACGACACACCTAAAACACACCTGCCACTCGGTCCTTGCTGTAATTATTGTTATTAGCAGTGAACGCCTTTCCTCTTAAACTTATCTCATTATCTGCTATTAGTTTCATTACAAAAAAAAAACGAGCCCTGATGCTACCTGAAGTTGCGAACACTCCATGCTGACATGTGCTGGAGAAATTTGCAGTTCCTTATGGCCCCCTTGCCACTCCTTAATTTTTTTTTTTAACTCGAGTTTCACAGTTGCTTTTTGAAAGCCCTACAGAATTCACCCTCTAGCTTTGCTTTTCTAGTGAGATCCAGGTCTCGATGAAGGCTTTAGGGGCCTAAGGAAGTTAGGATTGGAAGTTAAAAAAAGAATTCTGGCTCCAGTTTGTTCTCCATTGTTCCCTGTTTTCACTTATTCAAACCAAGCATCTGTTTGTTACCGGCTTCAGGAATGATTTTTTCCCCCCTTGGGCAATTAAGCAAGGAAAGTTGAGGTGAAAAGAGAGCTCTGTGTGGACGTGAGGGGGAGGATTTTGCAGACTCTGGTGCCCACCGCCTCCATTCTCCTCCACCTGGGATCCTGGCAAAATCCACCAGCAAATCCTAAAGAACCTCTCAAATACCACTGTGTCTGCTGATGCTCAGAATCAGACCTGCAAAACAATCCTAGTGTTCTCCTATGTCGTTTACTCCCTTTCTGCCTTGTTTGGAAAATGGCGGAAACGGCTGTTCACTAATGAACCACTTGCTTATTCAACATTTCTTATTAAAGCTATTGAACTTTAATATGTCTGCGAACTTTAATATAACTTTAATAGTTGGCAGAGCTCAGTGGGCAGGAGCACACATTTTGCACAAACAGGAACCCAACTTTGAACCCTGGAACCATATGACTATCCCCATCCTCTTCATGAAGCACCACCAGGTGTAGCACTGGAAGTCTCCCAAGCAGCCCCTGATCATGCTTTATATAACCAACATCATATCCCAGGCCTGACATTGAATGGCCTGGCCCAGTTGGTCATATCTCTGGGAGGGGACCCTCAGCTCCCAGAGCACTGCTTAGGAAGGTCTTCCTCCATCCCCCGCAAAAAAAAAAAAAAATATATATATATATATGTATATATATGTTTATATATACATACATATATGTATATATATGTTTATATATGTATATATATATGTATATGTTGTACTACTTTCTGCCACTGCTAGGCAAAGTGGTGCCTAGGGAAATATGAGCTAGTCATCAGCGATGTCACAGGCCTACGGTGATACAGACACATAAATGGGAAAATGCCTGAACTGTTGGGCAGTTCGGTCCTGGGAGAGCTTGGGGTGCTAAAGGACATGGCTCTTAGTCCTGTCTGGATTGGGGGTAGAAGGGTGAAGTAACATCCCAGAAAAGTGGCCCATGCACTTCACTGTAAAGGATAATAGAGGTTGCCAAGTCATGGGGACAGTCTAAGCTGAAGGGACATGGGAGTATAAGGCAGTGCCCAGAGAGGTGACTCTTTCCAGCTCAGGTGTGGGGCCAGGAATAGATCAGGTCAAGGAAGGCCCCACAGAAAGAAACTGATGCTAGACCCTAGGTCATTTCAAGAGGGGGTGATTCAGGGCTTCTAGTAGTGGTTGAAATGCTCAGATTTGTGCTTAGAAAGATCAGCAGTGGTGAGGAGAGATTTGAGGGAGTCACACTGAAGGGTTTAAAAAAAACTATGTAGTGGGGACCAGAGAGATAGCATGGAGATAAGGCATTTGCCTTTCATGCAGAAAGTCAGTGGTTCGAATCCCGACATCCCATATGGTCCCCTGAACCTGCCAGGACCAATTTCTGAGCATAAAGCCAGGAGTAACCCCTGAGCGCTGCCAGGTGTGACCCCCCAAAAAACAACAACAACAAAAAAAAAAAACTGTGTGGGGGCTGGAGAGATAGCACAGCGGTAGGATGTTTGCGTTCCACACAACCAATCCAGGATGGACAGAGGTTTGAACCCCAGTATCCCATATGGTCCCTCATGCCTAACAGGAGCGATTTCTGAGCACAGAGCCAGGAGTAACTCCTAATGCCACCAGGTGTGACCCACCCCCCAAAAAAAAGAGCTGTGTGGGCTACCGAGAGTCTAAAAGTAAAGGTACTGCTGGACCTAGAGTTGATCTAGGTCATGGCCTGAAGGTTCCAGAGCACCTCTGGATGGTCCTGAAGTTTCAGTACTGATCCCAGGTACCACAGGGGCCACTCATTCTTGGGTCTTTACATGCAGCCTTTGTTGGTCAACAATTGCTGGAAGGGACTCCAGGATTTTCTTCAGCACCACTTGAGAGTCCTCCACCCCACCCACCCCCCAAAAATAATAGAAGCTGAAACAGCCAAGGCAATTTAAGAGATCGAGATACTGACCTTGGACTATAGCGAGCCAAACAGACAAGAGGTAAATATAAGCATATGGACAGCATACGGCAGGTGAAGAAAAAAGAAGAGGTGGAACTCAAGATGACATCATCCCTCTGGCTAAAATGGCTGTAGGTCCTGCCCATACCCGTAGGGTCCTCCAAGAAGAAACTGGTCCCTGGCTGGAGAGACAGTGTCAAGGGGGCATAATGGGCTCCATTTTGAAGCTTACATTAGGTGGGCCTTCCAGATTGGACATCATATGACAAATGGGACTTTGGCAGTCGTGGCATCCAGCAGGCTGATCCCATGACATAGAAGAAAGGTGGAACTCTAACAGTATGACCCCAAGGAAGTTCCCAAATTCATTCCTGAGCCTGCAGTAATAACTCCTGAGCTCAAGGTATGGCATTCAGAGGAGGCTGAAGGTGAGCCTGGAACCATCATTAGCAAAGACAGTATAGAAAAGCAGAGGTGGGACATCACTTCCAGGAGTGTGAGTCTGCTGGGGTCTGGCTGAGGTCGAAGACCATGAGTTGAAAGCGATAGACTTGGCCTGCTCCTGTGCTTTCAACAGGTAAGTGTCGCCTCTGGGTCTAGAATAAAGGTGGGAACGCATCCCACCAAATTTTTCAGGGGAACACACAGGAGAATACAGAGTATGAGTAAGAAAATGGTTTAAGTCATCCATTCTATAAACCTGGCTATGAGGTAAAAAAGGGTTGAATGGGATATCAGAGCAAGAAAGAGATACCTGTGAAGTGAAAGAAATGGACAACATAGAACATGAATGAAAGCACCAAGAGATCATGTGAGGTGATTGCCATTTGCAGAGAGGAACATTTTCATCTGGTGTGCTGATAGCACTGGAAGATGCAGTTCAGGGACTGAAGGTTATGAGATGCATGTCCCTGGGCACAGAAGAACTTGGCAGGTCAAGACGTTGAGGGGTTGGAAAGGATGTGAAAAGCAACTCCAAGAACCAAGAGTCCAATCCACAGGAACCAGATGGGAAAGGTGAACAGATATGCAGGGATCAGGGAGTCCTTTCAATGCAGGCTTGATCTGCCGGTTCTCTACTGAATATATATTAAAAGGATTCTCAGAGAACATGGTAGATGAAGAACCATCTTTATTTTTGTTGTTGTTGTTTATAATTACTTTATTTAAGCACTGTGGTTACAAATTGTTCATAATTGAATTTTTGGCATAGAATGTATACCGCCCTTCACCAATGCACTGTTCCTGCCACAAATGTCCTCAGTTTCCCTCCACCCACCTACTCACTTCTGTTTTTGGTTTTTTTGTTTTGTTTTGTTTTTCGGGTGACACACGTTTGATGTTCAGGGGTTACTTCTGGCTAAGCGCTCAGAAATTGCCCCTGGTTTGGGGGGACCATATGGGACGCCAGGGGATCGAACCGCAGTCCTTCCTTGGCTAGTGCTTGCAAGGCAGACATCTTACCGCTAGCGCCACCTCACGGGCCCATCTACTCACTTCTTTGATCAAGATCCCATCTCCTCTTGTGACTTCATTCCCTTCAACTCTTGGAGTTGCAAGTTCATCATAGAGCCAAAATGATTTGAAAATATCTCAAAAGGTACTGATTTATTCTATGTTCATAGTGTCTGGGGGACCTGGCGTGAGTGGTTACTGAGATAGTGTACCTGGAGCAACTTATACTTGGCACATAGCAAACATCAAATAAAAGTTAAATATGATAGTAAGAAGCTAGGCTCTTATAGGCTATGGGCCAATTATTACATTCACCATTTGTCCTATATTTAAAGGAGGATGATGGGCTAGAGAGATGGCACAGTGGATAAAGCATTTATCCTGGATTTGATTCCTGACACCACATAGGGTCCCCTGAGCACTTTCAGTTCAGGAGTAATCTCTGAGCACAGAGTCACATCCCTGGCTGTGACCCAAGCCCCAAAATAAATAAATACATTAAATAAAATAAGAGAAGGCCACTGAGGCTTGGTAACATAAGGATTTTAATGAGGACCCCAGTTTGGCTGGCCTCAGGAGTCAGACTTACAGCAGAAACATGAAGATTCCAATGAGAATCCTCCCTCCGGGGCCGGCGAGGTGGCGCTAGAGGTAAGGTCTCTGCTTTGCAAGTGCTAGCCAAGGATCAGGACCGCGGTTCGATCCCCCGGCGTCCCATATGGTCCCCCAAGCCAGGGGCAATTTCTGAGCGCTTAGCCAGGAGTAACCCCTGAGCATCAAACGGGTGTGGCCAAAAAACAAACAAACAAACAAACAAAAAAAAAGAGAATCCTCCCTCCATCAGCCTCCGCCCAAGGAGGATACCCGACTTACACCAGGCCCTCCAGCTCTTCAAGCTGCCCCCTTGTGACTTCAGACTCTCATGCCCCACACAAAGAATATTTTTATAAGCTTCACCAACAAACTTCAAAAGGTGCCTGTCAAGATGGTAGACTGGTAGGTGGAGGGGGCTATGAGAGGAACCCTAGGGACACTGGTAGAGGGAAGTTGACATTGGTGATGGGATCTGTGTTGGAGCACTGTATGTCTGAAATTCAACTAGGAATAACGTTGTAAATCATGGTGCTTTAATAACATTTAAAATGATTTTTTAATCAATTGAAAACATTGTTTGGGGGGTCGGAGAGATAGCATGAAGGTAAGGCATTTGCCTTGCATGCAGAAGGACAGTGGTTTGAATTCCGGCAACCCATATGGTCCCCCGAGCCTGCCAGGAGCAATTTCTGAGTGTAGAACCAGGAGTAACCCCTGAGCACTGCCAAGTGTGACCCAAAAACCAAAAACCAACCAACCAAACAAACAAAACAAAAACATTGCTTTGAACCTTTTTTTTTTTTTTTTTTGCATTTTTTTGGGTCACACCGGGGTTACTCCTGGCTATGCTCAGAAATTGCTCCTGGCTTGGGGAACCATATGGGACCCAGGGGATTGAACCGCAGTCTGTCCTAGGTTAGAGTGTGCAAGGCAAACACCCAACTGCTTGCACCACCACTCCTGCCTCTGTTTTGTACCTTTTAAGAGTAAAGCACTCAATTCACGAGCATAAGGCAGAGCTGGAGGGAAAGTATAGTGAGTATGGTATCTGCCTTGCATGTGGTTGACCTGGGCTCAATCCCAAGCACCCCCATATGGTCTTCTGAACAAGTCAGACCAAACCAAACAGAAGCATAAGGAATTGCTGGTTTATACACAGCTCTAACCCTCCAGAGAGTCCCTTGGTCTGTAATGCTGGGATCCTTGGCTACCTCAGCCCCTATCATGCCCCTGACACTGGTCACTGTTCTACTCTTTGAAGCTGGGCAGCAACTCCCCAACTTCAGTGGGAAATCCCAAGTGCTGGTGTGGTCTCCCTGGAATGGGAACAGCATCTGGGAGGGACAGATTCTAGTCCTTCCTCCCAACAATGGACTGTCCGGAGACATGATTCCCAGATAGCCTGTCTGAGGACATCCATAATGACCAACCAGGAGTACTGTTGGGTGAGCAGCTCTGTCACCTCTAGCTTGGTGGCACAGGTGGCCAGCAGTGTCAGACTTCACTGGGAATTTGTCCCTAACTGCTCTTCCCCATTTGCTCATATCTTCTGGCTTCAATATACTGTTCTCATACTGTTTGCTCTGGGGCCGAGCAATAGCTCAGCGGTAAGGTATTTGCCCTGCACGTGGTCAACACGAGACATACTCCAGTTTGAATCCCATCATCCCATATGGCCCCCCCACCCCGAGCCTGCCAGGAGAGACTTCTGAATGCAGAGCCAGGAGTAACACCTGAGCACTGACAGGTATGACCCATAAACAAAAAACAAACAAACAAAAAACCCAGCAAACCTTTGTTTGCTCTAAACAGAGAAACTTAGAATGAAGCTCTAGATAAGTGGGACCTGAATCTACACAAAACCAGTTCTAGTGTCTTCAATACTGGGCAGATGCAAGGCTTGGGGTGCTGCAAAGCCCAGGTCTGAGGACCAGCGCAGATCTTAGCAACTGTCCTCCCTTCCTTGGGTTCTCACTTATGAAAGTATCAGTCACACCTGCGCTGTATCTTCTTCTGTTAATGTGGAAAGGCAAAGTGGAACAAACTACAGGGAGGAAAATTCGACAGTGTTTATCCAAAGGGAGCAGGTTTTGACCCTTTGATTCAGTAGCGTCAGCTTTAAAATTTATGTGCCAGACAGTCTCTCACTCCTGTGAAATGTCAGGTAGAAAGCCCATTCCTGTCAGTGTTGTTTATAACAGATGAAAATAACCCTGGCTGGGGAGTGTCACCATTTGGAATTAGAACCGCACCATGGAATACTATGCAGCAAAACAACTGAATGCTTTGTGAGATGCTCTCACTTCAGTGTGAAATCTGACAGAGAGTAGATGGGTGGATTCCAGAGGCAGGCTCCCAACTTTCAGTGACACTGTGAATAACTTTGAGAATGCCAGGACAGTGTGAGGATTCTGATGATTGCTACCTGCTGAAAGCTGTGCATTTGAAAGCGTAGATCCTGAAAATCTTACCGCTCACACTAAAATCAACACAATGGCATCTGTTGATTATATCTGAGCATAATCTCCAGGGCACATTGGCAGGTGGAAAAAATATGTAAGGCACAGGCATGTCCTGTTTTCTAAGACAGAAATTAAGATTCTATTTGCTGAAATTATGGGTTTGGATATTTGGTTTGGTCTGGTAAAAAGAACCATTAACAGAGCCCACAGGGGCTGGAGAAATAATACAGAATTAAGGCAGGACATGCATATATCTGACCCTGGTTCCATCCCTGCACATGCTTCCCTATGCACTGTCATGTGTGGCCTTGGAGGCCCGAAGAGTGCTGAGTGGATAATCACCAGCATGACAGGATTCAAACATGTAAGTGCTCATGCCTTATATTAAACCATAGGCCCATGTTGGCCAAGTATCCCTGAAAGGACCCCAGACCTCCGAATCCCCCCCAAATAAAGGTTTAAGTATTGACTTTACAACTAGCTTGGTGGCAGATGATACCTGAGGATAGAGAAACAGGGAATAGGGATGATGGACCAGAGTGATAATACAGTGGGTAGGGCACTTCAATTTTCTGGTTTGATTACCAGGTGTACCCCCACCACCAAAAAAATTAAGAAAAAAAGGGGGGGCCAGTGAGGTCGCGCTAGAGGTAAGGTGTCTGCCTTGCAAACGCTAGCCAAGGACCGCGGTTTGATCCCCTGGTGTCCCATATGGTCCCCCCAAGCCAGGGGCAATTCCTAAGTGCTTAGCCAGGAGTAACCCCTGAGCATCAAATGGGTGTGGCCCGAAAAACAAAAAAAAAAATTAAAAATAAAAAAAAGAGAAGGGATGAGATGAAACTTTATAGTTCTATGGAAGAGCACATGCATTGCATGTGTGAAACTCTTGGTTCAATCCCCAGCACTGCAAACAAAGCAAATAAAAACCAAAAAAGAAATGCAAACTTTGGAACGTCTAATTAAAATGTTTGAACATATGCATCTGAATGGATGATAATCTTTACACTAATTATTTTGTTTTATTTTGTGTGTGGTAGGAACCACAAACCCCAGGCCTTATGCTTATATAACACATGCTTTACCACTGAGTTACTTTGCCATTCCAAGCCCAAATATATTTATTTTTCAAATTCTTATAGATTGAAGTATTCATTTTCCCTTTCTCTTTGTTGCTGTTATTGTTGCTGTGACTGGGAGTTGCACACCAGGAAATGGCCTTCCCACTCTTCTGCTATGGTGCTCCACAGGACTACTCACTTTAATTCTGGTCCTCACAAATGCTCAGGCTACAGTGCTCACCAGGAGTCGCACACTGCAGCTAAGTGTGAATCCCTCTGGTGGTGGTACATGGGATCATGCTCTGTATTGTGGTTTCAAGGATTCCAAACAACATGTAGGGTGATCTAAGGATCAATCTTGCAAGCTCAGACCAGTGAGGCAGGTGCCCTACCACTCTTGTTACTCTTGCAGGCTCAGGGAACCAACCATATGCAATGGTGGGAATTTAATTCAGGTCAACTGCTGTCTAAGCACTTTATCCACTATACTATTTTCTGGCCCCTATTTTTATTCCTAAACCATACAAACAGATCTTGTTCAAAACAATAAGGATTTAATATGGAGGAAAAAAAAAAAACCTCCCCAAGAATCTAAAAGATAGTACAATGGGGTAGGGCATTTGCTTTGCATGCTGCTGACCCAATATCCTATATGGTCCCCCAAACACTGGCAGGAGTAATTCCTGAGTACCATCAGGTGTGGCCCCAAAACAAATGTGCCCCCTTTTATGGCTTGAATGAGCTCATGCGCATTAAATACAGAACACACAGAGGAATTTGGCCAATAACTTCCTGTTGAAGTGGAGGAGGAAAGGTTTCCAGAAGGAGGAACACTTTTCTTCAGCCTAGTAGTTGAGCAAACTCAGTAATAAGTGGTAAGGTGGGGATCATACCCAAAAGGGCAGTGGGAGGGACAGTGAGATCAAATGCTGAAGACAGGTTTGCCTTGGTTCTGGACAGTAAATCAAATAGAGCAGAGATGGGGTACAGTGAAAAGATGAACTTAACAAATCAGAGTCCTAAGAGGAGGACTTGAGTTGTAGATGGGAACTTGGGACTTTATTCTTTGGGGTCACACTAATAATTAATCTTCCTATTTGTACAATATCTTATGGCCTATGAAAATTTAAGTGTAGAAGAAACTCAAATCTTATTATGGATTTGATAACAACCCAAGTGAATGTTATGTGCCTCTAACATTTTCTTGGGCTAGAAATGACCCCCAGGTGTGGCAAAGATCAAAAGGTATCCATCCCTCTTAGCAAAAGTAAGAGGAATCAGAATTGGTCATTACATTACCAAGATGGCTGAGTTGGTTGTGGGGTTTTCAAATGAAAGAGTCAATTTCACATGTTTTACTCCTGGTCATGGCTTTGGATTTTATTTAATCTTATTTATGTAAGAAAACACATTGATCAAGTTAAAAATGAAAAGGGGAAAGAGGAAAATGACCATTTAAAAGTCAATTGATTTCATTCTCTGCTGAGAGGTTCCAAAGTTCAAAACAACAACTAAATCTCCACAAGAAGTTGGAGCCCGAGGGCTAAACAATAACAGAGGTTGCTTGTCTCCATTTGGATGATTTCCAAATTTATGCAACAAAGTTCCCCTTAAATGTGCAGGAAGTGCTGATTATTTATGATGTAATTTAATATTGACATGTCATTAAATGTCCTGACCCTCCCCAAACCTTTGGAATTTTACATCTTCTGATTCCAGGAGACCTCCTTTCCAGTCTAGAAGGTTGATAATCCACAGTTCTACTCTGCAATACATTTTTGTCTTTCAAAAAGAAATTCCAAAAGGTTGACTGTATTCTCACTGTCTTGTACATTTCCTGAAGTGTGATTGGAAGGATTTCACGGAGAGACAGATTTCTATGGCCTTTTTTTATGCTGAGCAGGCTAAGCCCGGAGACTCACTGCTTAAACCCATTACACACAGATCACCTAACTCTGACTGGGTTTGTGATGCCAGATTAATTTACCCACACACCAGCTCAGGAGAAAATGACTTTACACATCTTTGCACTAGCCAAGAATGTGAAGATTGCTTTACAGAAAGAGAGAGAGAGAGAGAGAGAGACAGGTCTAGAGTTCACAAATAAGAATAGTTTACTTCTAGTCACTCAGTTACATGCCGCAAAGGGACACTATATGGAAAAGCCTAACCTGGAAGAAAGCACACGTTTTGGGAGGATATTTGCAAAAGGGAGCAGCTAACGAATGAGTTATTTGAGGTTGGATGGTCTCATAGAAATAGCACCGAAGATGAGGATTGGGAAACCTGGCCAGCGTAATTTATTCCCAGGGCCCTCATTATTTTCTTGTCTGCTCTGTGAACTTGAGCCAATCACTTCGTCTCAACTAGAGAATTTCCCTTCCTCCTCTTGGGGAGGGAAACTGAACGATAGTTTCAAGGGCTGGCACTGCTTGAGCAAATTCTGCCAACTTTGATGGCTCTAGCAGAGATTGGCACAAAAAGATATTGACATCACATCTTAGCTGCAAGTGGGACTTGGTTTGCCATTCCTTGGGACAACTAACTAGCAAAAGGAGGTTTATGCAAGAGCTGAAGTCTTATGTCTGTCCCATGCTTTATAATCTGAATGAACATGGACAAGTTTTCTCAGCAAATTAGGGGTACATATACTCCAGGACTGAGGGTTCCAGGCATCTCCTGTTCCTAATATAGAGGCCAATACAGAACACTCAAGTGATTGCCAGGTTGTTTTAGACACCCATAGTCTTTATTAGGTCCTTGTCAGGTATGAACAAGCCTTATAGCACCAACAAGAAAGGTTCTTTAAATTAGTGTCCAACTGGATTGGAGGGGACCAACTCAGCAGTTGAGCACTTGTCTTGACTGCATGAGGCTTCGGTTTCCATTCCAGACTAGCAAAATAAATAAATTAGTGGCCCAGGAGGAGATGTTTCATAGATTTGGAGTACACACTTTTTATGTGGTAGCCCTGGGTTCAATCCCACCATTTCATGATGCCCCAAGCACCACTTGGGGTGGCCCCTGAGCACTACCAGTACTTACCATGCTTCATGCCTTTGTTCTTTCCTTGTTCTTTGTTGCTTCCTTAATAACAGAGATAACATTATTTTCTTGGACTGATGCACAGATTAAATAAAATAATGCATGTAACTGATTGACCCAGAAAGCAAAAACTTAATCAAGAATAACAATGACAAGTTTTAAATTTTTTTTGTTTGTTTTTGGGTCACACCCGACAGTGCCCAGGGGTTACTCCTGGCTCTATGCTCAGAAAACACTCTTGGCAGGCTCGGGGGACCATATGGGATGCCGGGATTCGAACCACTGTCCCTCTGCATGCAAGGCAAATGCCTTACCTCCATGCTATCTCTCCGGCCCAAGTTTTAATTTTCTCTTCTACCACCTCAGGGTTCAAATCACTATGATTCTCCTTTTCCTATAGACCAACATCTTCTCTGTTATTTTCCTGAAAGAGAACTGAGCAAACATCCCTTACTGATTTGTGTTCGAGCTTCATCACAGCTCTAGAGATTGCCCTGAGTCCACATGGCTGACTCCTCCAGAATGACAGAAATGTAGAAGACCATCGTAAGGATTAGAAAAGATCATGGTAGATGTGACATGGTCCTTGTTAACAGAGCAAATGTGTGTGTGTGTGTGTGTGTGTGTGTGTGTGTGTGTGTGTATGTGTGTGTGTGTACTGAGCTTAAGCTATCTATAATGACAAGGAAATTTCACTGATTGTTTATTCTCCCATGTTTTCGACATGTTCCCTCTATGGGGTTGGGGGATAAACCAAGCAGCAGAGCACAGGACCTCAAGGACCTGCTTCAGTCTTCAACATCAGCTGCCACCACCCATCAGCACAAGTCCTTTCTGTCTCTTCCTCTCATCGCCTCCACCTTGCCAGACTCTCATACCACCTACCTCTTTTGGCTCCGGGGATGCTGGGTACTCCCTGCTATCTGCTTGGATACAGGATGGAGGGAAGGCTGGATTAGGACCGGGGGAAGACACCAAGAAAAGAGGTGGGCCCACAGACGCTTGCCTTGAACTACATGCCTCATTGCCAATTTGTATCCAGATTTTGGTGCACATTTGTAGTGGAGAGCTCACAAGGAGAGAGAGACAGACACAGAGAGACAGAGAGCAAGGGTCTGGAAGTTATATATCTGAAGGGAGATGTTTATGAGGGTTGGTGGAAATTAAGAATATTGTCGCTTCTGTTCCATTTTAAAGCATTCCTCATTCATATTCTTGTCTCTTGGCCACAGGGGACAATGAGCAGATAGCTGGGGGGGGGGGTGGTGGTAGTGGAAGACAGAGACAGAGATTCTCTCTGGGTTTCTCCAAGCTGGAGAGCCAAACCAGCTATGGGCTTATCAAACATGTTCTCAAGAGAATGACTTCTGTCCATGGTGTTCATAATGGAGAACAGCTTCTTCATTTGTTTGGGGGTCACCCCCAGTGGTTCTTTTGGGTGGGAGGTAGACATGCAGTGCCAGGACTTAAACCTGGGGCTGCAGGCCACAAAGTCTGTGTTCAGGCCTTGCCGAGCATATCCTTGACTGGACCAGAACTTTATAACTGGTTCTCCCAACAAGCCAGGAGGCCCAGTCGCAGGAGCAGACTCAGGTGCAGAAACAGACCCCTAAAGAGAGATTCTGGATTTGGGGACCCTTTGTCTCTCCCACCTGTCAACCCCAGCTTGCTTCTAGCTTTGTTCCTTGTGGTCTGTAGGCCTGACTCAATGCACTATCTCTGTAGACCCCCTAATCCAAAGATCACCCTAGTGACAATCATGCTTCAGGCACCAAAGCCAGCATGCATTCACGCACACATGTACACATAGTGCACATACATAGTGGCCCCAAGCTCCAGAAGAAGCATGTACAGACCTGTCAAAGAGCCCTCCACAGGGCCCTTCCCATCACAGATGTCCCTGCACTCAGGAACAACCCCTTTCACCCTCCCTATTGTATTAATTCCATGCATTTGTCCAAAGCTCTGAAGCAAAACCATGGAGCCAATTAGCTCCTCATGCAGCCCAGTTCCTGCACAAAAGGCTCCCACCTTGATGAAGGGGCTGTGTCTGAGGAAGCTGTGTGTGCCCCCAGGCTCCCCTGTGCTCCCTCAGAGTCCAGGGAGGTGATAGTGTAGTCTTTACACAGAAGACCTAGTAGCATGGAGGTGGGGGTGCCAGGACTCTGGGTCTGCTCCTGTGGAATACAAGATCTGTGCCATCTCTGATGGCACCTTAGAGAACGAGAGGGTCTCTAACACAGGAAGCATTTCAAGACCCTGCAAGGCTTCTTATCTGCAAGCCCTGCCTGTGGCCTGCAACCTGGTCTCACTGTCTCAGCAGCTCAACAGATGCAACCTTGAGTTTGCTCTGGGTCCTTCTTCTTATGCACATTTCAAAGGCTGCCCTGGAAGTGGCCCTATAGGGCAAGCATTTGAGAAAATGCTTCTGATAGCTGAAGGATGTGGCTCTCTCTCTCTCTCTCTCTCTCTCTCTCTCTCTCTCTCTCTCTCTCTCTCTCTCTCTCTCTCTCTCTCTCTCTCTCTCGCTTGCTCGCTCTCCTTTTTCTCTGTTTCTCTATCTACCCTGAAACCATCAAAATTACTTTGGATATCAGTTTTAATCTTTTTTTGCTAATTCTTACATGTTATTCATTGACACTAAGAACCGAGAGGAAACTGGCAGTGATCTCTAAGTGATTGCCTCCTGTTTTGCTGCTTTCCTTGGAGAAACTGAGCAGGATCCCCTCCCACCACCACTTTTATGAGCAAAGGCCCAGACAAGTCAACAAATGCTTCACAAGCCCTTTCCATGTGTTTCAAGCTAGCTGGGCCACTAGAGAAACACTACTTTTTGTCTTTGGGACAGTTGGTCTTTTATTTCTGCTTAAGTCTTGGAGTCATACCCAGAAGTGCTCAGGGCTGACTCCTGGCTCTGTACTCAAAGATCACCCCTGGCCATAATCAGGGAACCATATTCAGTTCCAGGGACTGAATCCGATTTGACCACATGCAAGGCAAGTGTTTTACCTGCTGTATTTTCTCGATGGCCCAAACACCTGTCTTTTGAATGAGATAATTATGTGCTAAGGGCCCTGAGCAGTAGCCTAGCACTCCAACGTTGGAGCACTGGCTTCACATTCAGGAGGCCTAGGTTTGACCATCAATGCATGCTGTCCTCTGAGCACTACCGGGAGGAACTTCCCAGTAGCGCTTATTGGATTTATTGGACCTGTTGTGGTCCAATAACAAACAAGCAAAATGCATCTATGTCTAATCAACTACCACCTAGGCACAGAGTGCCAACACTCTCCAGAAACATGTGACACTGCTCTGATGTACTAGGAATTCTTCCACTATATCTGGGGAAAGGCTCAGAGAGCCCAGTGTGACAATGTTAGAGAGATTAGAGCTAGCCTCTGGGCAAGCAGCTGGACTTCAGAATCCACACCTTTAACCGCAGTTTTAAAAGGCATCTTCCCAAATGTAAAAATGCCATACAAGGCACTGAATAAACACTCATTTGTTATGGTGGAGACAGAGATCTGGGTTTAAGGGACAAGCAAGTGAGGTTTCTGAGGAAGAGAACCACATAGAGGACTGGCCTGAATGGTCACCAGCAGCAGCAGGACGTGGGCTACTGTGGGTCACCTGAGCTGCAAGACAAGCTTCGTCCAGCCTAAGAGTAAGGCAGGCGAGTCAGTGGACAGTTGCCAAATGACAGAAACCATCGGTGCTCCCTCCAGGTTGGCGTGAATATCCGAACAATGTCTCGCACGTAGTAAGCATCACATAAGTGTTGGCTGGGCCGTTACCATTATTGTTTTTGGCTGAACTGCTTGACTTGGGACTGGCTAGCGTTAGGGAGTGGGGGCCTGGCTTATATTATGGTGTCTTAGGTCAGGCATTGAAACACACTGAAAAGCTTTGTTCCTGGCAAAGCAACACTCTGCTCTCATTTCCACCCCACTTATAAATTCTGCAATGGAAAAAGCAGGGCCGGCCCTTAGGGAACTCACAGTAAGGACTCCAGCCACCCCCAGCTGCCCACCCCCACCCTCCAGTTACTCTTAAGCTGTTGGCAGAAGACCTTCAGGCCACCCGGTCCCACCTGGATGTGGCGGTGCCCTGAATAAGCGGGTGATCTCAGGGGGTCCTTTTTGACCCAAGAGAGGGTCTGAGTCTGTGATCCTATAAACAGACCCCTCAGCCCGTGCAAAGCAGGGGAGTTTTCTGTGTATTGTTCTTTGTTCTGAAAAAGCCAGAGCTGTCTGTGGAATGTTAGAGCTGTCACTTGCCCGAGTAACGTAACTCTGTTACCCAGCCGATTCGCAAAGCAAAGCAAGGTCTATGTCTCCAGAGTCAGGGTTTATTTAATAGTCACAACCCTGGCAGTTTTTTGATGGATGAAAATGTTTTGCAAACAGAGCCTGGTCCTGTCTTCTCCATGCTCCTTTCCCCTGCCAAAGGCAGAGGTTGGCAGAAGCAGAGCTAAACTAGTCGAGCTGCCCAGATACTATCTCCCTTTCCTTGTAACTCAAAACATTTATTTTGCAGCAAGTGAATGCAAAATAGAAAGAAGTCCAAGATTTGGGGCATATGCGTCCTGCCCCAGCGCACTACCTGGATGAATAGCTTTCTGCTTTTTGTACTCCCACTCCCACATCTCATAAAAATCCACCTGAGACATAGGCCACAAAGGAGCGAGCTCTAGGGATCAGAGACTAGTCCAGGAATTAAGGTGCTTGCCTGGTTCAATATTCAGCACTGTAAATGGTCCCCCGAGCACTGCTCGGAGTGATTTCTGAGCACAGAGGCAGTCGGATTAAGCTATAAGCACTGCTAGTGTGGACCAGAAACACACATGCAAGCACATTCTAGAATCAATTAAAAAAAATTCAGCCATGCCCCCCAAAGTTAGGAAAATTGCTGAGGGGACTAGCTTTTGTAGGCAAGCCCCGTCTGAGTGATTCCTGCCCCCCTTGCCTTTGCTGATAGACTTAAAGATGGGTGGAAGGGTGCCCCTAGAGCAGACCCAGTTTGGGGCCCACCCAGCAGCCTGGGCAAATTTAGCAGCACTTTGCTGGGACATGCCTGGCAGCCTGCAGCCATATGATGCCACCGTGAGCTCTGCCACCAGGAAGAAGATTTGAGGCAGATGCTGTGTTCAGGGAGCTGCTGCCTGGGGTAAAATCCCAGCTCATCCTCAGTATGTGGCCCCAACAAGTTCTTTCATTTTCATATCTGCGAAGTGGAGATTATAACAGCTGCCCCCCCTCCCGGCTGCTGTGAAGAGCTAAAAGTGCAGCACCCCAAGCCCTGCTATGCTATTGTCATGCTCTTCTGTCGGTGGAGTCTGTATTTGAGGCCTCTCTCTACACAGGAGTCCTTGAGACCTGATCTTGGCCCCCTCTTGCCTTGGCTGGACTGTGGGTCTCCCCAGGAACACTTTCCTTCCTCTCCCAAACACTCCAATGCCAGGTCTACCTGCAGCCCCTCCAGTTCTTCCCTAGTCTCCTGTCACTGACACAAGCACTCTCTGCCCCTTGTCTCTGTTCCTGTCTGTTATTTCAGTGAGAAGGGGAGATGACTCAAAGGATAGCACATGCCTAGCATGAGACCCCAAGTCTGACCCGGTACCATCCAGGTCCCCTGTCCCAGGTACCACCAGTTGTTACCCTGGTGACCCTGACTGCTGCCAATGGTTGCCACATTATTAGGAGTGGACCCTGTTTTGAAAAGAAAAGGAAAGAAATGCAATCATTGTCCAGAGTCTTCCTCTGAGGAAAGGACTCACTGGTGTCCAAGAGATTTTCCACCTTCTAGAATGGTCCCACCCTGGAAATGTCCACCTAGTTCACGTTTTCATCTAACCGGGTTATTGACACTTGGAACCTGGGCATCTTGCTGCTGGGGGCCTGGCGAGAAAGGTGGGACTGTCTGATGCATTGTAGGACTTTGAGGAACACTACTGAATGCCATCAACCAGGGGCCGAAAATTGACTCTTGTTCTCCCTGTTGGGGTAACCTCCAAATATCTTCAGACTTGGCCATGTCCCCTCGGGGAAGAATGTCAGAGATAGTAAATACAGTCTTGTAGAGATGTATTTTATCTGGCAGCCTTGCTTGGGGAGAGAGTCACCACAGGTGATGAGTTCAGAGTCAGGAAGGAAGCACCCCTCAAGTGCTATGCACCCCCAAGTCTCCCCAACCCTGCTCATGTAGAGCAGGGAAGAAAGACCATTTGTACTCCCAGTCTGTGAAGAGATGGGGTGCCCTACCAGGCGCCAGGCTCAGAAAGAGCTTGTTACTTCCCCTTTGGGGTTGCCATGCCCAATCCTGGGCCATCAGCTCTAAGTCGGGGCCAGACCAAACAGTGTACCTCTCCGCGGCACACAGTTCTATACGCTTCTCTTAGTGAAGGCCAAGGGAGGTGAGGGAGGCCAAGGGATGGAAGGAGCCACCGGGGTACTGGGTCTCGCCTCCCACAGCTCGGTAGCCCACGCCCAGGGCTGGAGACAAAGGCGGCGCGGGCTGCTTCCCCAGCTCCCACTGGAGTCCTGCCCTCTTGGCCGCCCCGAGCCTTATTAACAGACCTCAGCTGCTGCCCAAAGCCCTTACCTCACCGGAGAGGGCTCTATTTGCATGAGAATGCCCTCTTTGGGGGAATTATTGCTTAATTAAAGAACAGCAATCACTTTAATTAGCATGTCTCCTTGCGCCCGCACTTTCATGGATTCAAATGAGCTGCTCATTAGATATTGGCACATGGACAAGTCCGGGACCTCTGGCTGCAAAGGGAGGCTCCTTGGGCAGGGGGCCCCAGCCAGGACCTGGGGGTGGGAGGCCCAGCCTTGTCAAGAGCACAACCCCGCTTTGTGAGGACCAAAGCAGACAGGGACTGGGCCAGCACCCAGCGTGGCACCCAGGGAGGCCTGGCAACGCAACTAAAGACCCCTTCCAGCCTCTTGGTTCTTAACCCTCAGCTGGCTGCCCCGTGCCACCGTCTTCCGCCCAGCTTAGGGATTTCTTCTATCCTTTCTCTCACTCCAATCACACACACACACATACACACACACACACACACACACACACACACACAACAGAAACCCCAATTTATCTCAGCATCTCATTGCCACTTCTGGGGTGAAATTTTTTCTTTTAACTGGTAGTCGAGATTGGGGGGTGGCAATAGTGCATAAAGTAAAACAAAGACAAAGATGAAAGCGCCACCATCCTGGTCTGGACTGAACTCTTGCCCCAAACTACACAGAGAACCTTCTAACCACCTCCACATTCAGAAAGTGGATCCAGCAGCCAGTCTCAGATCCCTCAGGATATTCCTAGAAACAGGAAACCCCCAGGTCTCTAGGGCTTCTGCTTCCTCCACTCCCCCTTCCCGGGTGATTGCGACAGTTAATATTTTATAGGCCTCTGAATAAGCACATTCTGTAGATTCCAAGTTAGGGCAGCCTAACTCAACCTTGCCATTTCTCTTGATCTCTAGTAAAGGGGCACTGGCCTCTCCTCCAGAAAAAGCATCTCCCAAATACCTTTCCATTTTCCTCCCTGGTAGCCAATGGAACTGAAATCTGTGGAATCTCCCTTCCCAGGCAATAACCACCCCCCCCCACACACACACATACACATATGTGTGCACATATTCTTCACCCCCAAGGATCAGATCTGTATTTATGATGTAAACAAAGGGAAAATCTGACATTGAAAAAGGGGTATGCTGAAAAAGGGGTACGGTAGTGCCCTGAGACCTCACTTTTTTTTTTTTGGGCCACACCCAGCGGTGCTCAGGGGTTACTCCTGGCCGTCTGCTCAGAAATAGCTCCTGGCAGGCACGGGGGACCATATGGGACACCGGGATTCGAACCAACCACCTTTGGTCCTGGATCAGCTGCTTGCAAGGCAAACACCGCTGTGCTATCTCTCCGGCCCGAGACCTCACTTTTTATGAAGTTGTTTAGCAACCTCAGACTGAAGCATCCCTTTTGCACATTTGCTTGGAATCCTCCAGAGGAGAAAGAATCACCCCAGATCTCCTGGCCTCGAGAGGTCAAGCCCAGAGCCCCCTACCCTCATTTCCAGCTACCATTTCCTGTCTGTGCCCTCTGGTGCCCTATCTGAGTAAACCCAGACACCTTTAGAACCTTTGAATAGGGGAGGGCAAGAAATAGGGAACTGGGAGCTCAAACCTGAAGGATGAAGGAGGGTATAAGTATGAAGTAGGGGTGCCTGGGGAGAGAGGGTCTTGCCCACCTCTGTGCCACCCCCCCCTTGTGGAAAGAGTAGCCAACAAAATCAAAGGTAAATCCAATTCCTGGCAGGAAGCTGAGGCTGAAAACCAGAGGCAGCACAGTGCCTCAAAGGGAGACACCCAAACAAGAGAATGGCTCTTAATCTCCAGAGAAAGCTGAGAACGGGCTGGGGGCTCTGTCCCGGGGTGTCTGCTGGCTTTGTTTCACCGGCCCCGGCAGAGCAGACCGCGGCCCATATTGAACGGCTGGCACTCGAGACATAGACCCCGAGGGGCGGCTGCCAAGTGGGAGTCCCCAAGCCGGCAGCGCTCTCCTCCCTCCCGAGCTTGCAGTAATGAGGCGAAGGGCCAGGACTTCCAGCCGCTGGGTCAAAAGGTTTCTTATTAGACAAACAGCGGGGGGCAGGCGCCTCCCACTCGGGGTTGAACTAGGAATTAGGAACTTCCAGAAAGAGGTGCCCGGGGAAACCAGGAAGACTCCACAGTCTCCTGGCTCACCAGCCCCGCTGCAGATCCTGGATTGAGCATGTGCCCCCCCACCCCATCTTTTCACAGCTCCACGAAGGAGGATTGGGGAGCCAGAGGAAGTCATGATAGGTGGTCCCTTTTTGTCATTTCCCAGGATAATGGAACCTGGGTGCCCTCAGTATTAGGCACAGGGACATATTGGAGGGAGGGTCCTCCTTTCCTCACAGGATGCCTGTCTTGTACAGGCCTCTCAACCGCCTACAGCCTGGGAAACAGTGCCTAGACACAGGAGCTGGGGATGAGACCCAGGCTGACTAAGGGACCCTCCTCTTTGCTCCCACACGTCCCTTCATCGTTGTTCTTTTTTTTTTTTTTTTACTTAATTTCTTGATAGGTAATAGGGTCATGGTAGAAACCAGGGTGGGGATTGCCCAAGGCATTTGCAAAATTCTGTGGTTGTGGGGAAAGAGGCACACAGCTCTTCAGGTCAGAGACTGCAGAGTGGGGACCCACACAGGTTTATTCAACGAGGCACCCATAAATGAAAGGCCTTTGAAAATGCCGGAGCAATAGTGCTCAAGTATGCAAGTGTGCCAAGTGCTTGCCTTGCATGTTGCTGACCTGCTGATCTTGGCGTCACATATGGTCCCCTGAGCACCACCAGGAGTGATTCCTGGGTGCAGTTCATCTCTGGGTGTGACCAAAAAAGGCATTCTTATTCTTGCCCCACTTGTCCACAGAGGAACTGAGGCAGCTGGCAGAGATGCACCTAATAAAATACATATAAATAGAAAGGGGATGGAAGGACAAAGTACAGGAAAAGAAATCAAAATTGTGGAAGACAGGCAAGTGTGCACAGAGATAAAATTCTACGTCTTCACTGCTGGTGGACTTCAGACGGAAACGTCTAGAAAAGGAGTGTGTGTGTGTGTGTGTGTGAGAGAGAGAGAGAGAGAGAGATGAGAGAGATGAGAGAGAGAGAGAGGACGAGAGAGAGAGAGAGAGACGAGATGAGAGGAGAGAGAGAGAGATCTAATATCTTTATGCTCATCGCTCTTTACTAGAATAAAGGAGCTATACTAGCTTTTCAGGTTAAGCAACATTTTCCAGCTGCAGATTTTAGAAAAAACTTCTTGCAATGAATCAATGAATGAGCGTCATATAGGAAGTACTGACCAGACAGATACTGATAGGCTTCCTACAGTCAAACACTCCTAGGCACTGATGCTGGATTAGTTCAGAAATACATAAGATGCTGTGAGAAAAAAATATGAGCACCCCAAGGCAGGCTGTGCAGATCTAGGGGAAAAGCTGCCCCACAGGAGGAGAGGGGCTTGTGTTGTACTTTCTGCACAGGTCGTCTGGTCTTGTTTTGGGGGGTCCCAGAAACAGGCTTAAATGTAAAGAGTCAGGAGCGTCAGGAGAGAACTGAAGCACTCTCTGTGCACACTGAGGCCTGGTTTCCATCTGTAGCATGTATGGGCCCTTGAATGATATCAAACAGGTACAGCTCTGGGGGCCCCTGAGCACTGACCCATCAGATCAGCACTTCAGGAGTCAAATACTATTGGGATGGTCCTGGGCTTTTGAGCACTGCTGGGAGGCCCCCACGAAGAAAGATTTCAATGTCATGGTGTACGTTAAGGATATGCTCTCAGGAAATGTGTCCAGACAAAAGACAGGAAAGGAGAAGATGCCACCAGATAGTGGCTATTGGGCTGTTTGCTGCTGAGAGGAATGAGAGTTTCTCTCGCACTGGAGATTGTGGGGTTACGCAAAGTCTCAGTGCCCCCCTACTTGAGTCCAGATACTAGTTTCCTCTCTCCAGGCTGGGGAATATTGATGGCCAGGCATGGCAGAAGGCATGAATGTGAGCAGAAGCAGGTCCCAGCATGCAAAGAAAGCCCTGGGCAAAGAGGTGCAGGTGCTGGCACTGGATGCAGCCCAGTGGGCCCAGAGCTGAGTAGGCCGAGGAGGAATGGGCAGCAAGGGGTGTTCCTACTCTTCAGACTAGGCACTCTGGGCTGGAGTATTAGCACAGCAGAGAGGAAGCTTCCTTGTGTGGCTGACACCAGGTTTGATCCTGGTATCCATATGATCCCCAAACCCACCAGGAAGTGATCCGTTGAACCACGAGCCGCAAGAGTCAGCCACTGAGCATTGTGTGTAGCCCAAAACCAAGAAATAAACAGATTAGGGATCCCAGGTGACACCCTAGCAGAAACAGCACTGTCAGCTCTTGCTTAGACCTCCAAAGCCTTTATGTATGAACACAAAGGCTTCAAATTCTTGCCCCCTTGTCCACCAGAAGAACGAGGCAACTGGCAAAAAAGCTGCACTTAATAAAATACATGTAAATAGGGAGTTGGGGAAGACAATAAACAAAAGAAAGAAAAGAAAAAATTCACGTAAATAAAAAGGGGGTGGAAGGGAAAAGTACAGAGAATAAATCAAAATAGTGGAAGACAGGCACGTATGCAAAGAGACGAAGTTCTAGATCCTTCACTGATGGTGGTTTCTCATAGTTTCCTAGACAGTGGTTGGCAACCGTTTTTTCAACTGGAGCCCAAATCTCGCCAAAACCACGAATTGAAATTTATTTGAGAGCACACAAGCGCCGCGCACGGACAAGAGGCTAGGAGCAGAGTCTGACCCCTGGAGTGGCCGCTCTGGCACACAGAAGAGCCACATTAAAAGTGTAAAGAGGCCACATGTCCTAGGAGAACCTAGGACCTGTCTCACCCTGTCAGACACTTACTAGGCACTAATATGCCCACTTTAGTTGCACCAGTGGACTTCCTTGTCCCCAATCCCCACTCCCTTTCTGGTGGATGTCACCACATCTGGACTAGCAACTGCCCCTTTGAGCAGCATGGCTTGTGATGCTAAGAATTCTAGCTGTCGGCCGGCCCGGAGAGATAGCACAGTGGTGTTTGCCTTGCAAGCAGCTGATCCAGGACCAAAGGTGGTAGGTTCGAATCCCGGTGTCCCATATGGTACCTAACGTGCCTGCCAGGAGCTATTTCTGAGCACCACAGCCCAGGAGTAACCCCTGAGCACCGCGGGTGGTGACCCAGAAACCAAAAAAAACAAAAACAAAAAAAAAGAATTCTAGCTGTCTTACGCTAAGAATTCGAGGTGAAGTGGAACCCCAACAGTTCTCACACACTGTCAGTGCTGAAAATATGTTTCTCAGCACTAACTGCCTCCAGCTAGACAATCTTACATGTCTTCTCTTATCTTTCAGTGGGTAATGGGGCCATTCCCATGGGTCAGACAATGCAAAGGTCCAAGAAATTAGATGTTTCTCCGTCTTGTGATGGCTGGGATTCTCCAGAGCCTCCAGATAGTGCTTGGAGGCCTCCAGGGCTGCATTCAATGATGCAACATTTGAGGTTCGGGTTTGTGTGCCAGGGATTAGACTGAATCCCTGTACTATCCCAGGCCCTCTAGATCTTCACATCGACCAAGATTTCTAGTAGGAAACAATTCTTGGTTCTTACTTCTTTCCTCGTGGTGCTGGCATTCAAAGCCAGAGTCATACACACAAGAGGCAGGTGCTCATTTACTGACCCATAGCCTTGGGACTTGACTCTTGGATTTTACATGATTCAAATCGTTCCTTCTTCAGCCCCAGAAAGGCTG
Organism: Suncus etruscus; assembly: GCF_024139225.1. Taxonomy (NCBI): domain Eukaryota; kingdom Metazoa; phylum Chordata; class Mammalia; order Eulipotyphla; family Soricidae; genus Suncus; species Suncus etruscus. Next base: position 24,418,338 of record NC_064855.1, read on the forward strand.
TTGAAAAACCCCCAAAGAATATTACATGAAGATTCATAATATTCAAAAAATGTTCCCTTCCTCTTCAGAACAAGTGCAGTTACTAAATCAAGCCTATATCTTTCCTTCTGTCCCCCTGAGATTGCATTTATCCTTTTCTGCAAATACGCTTCTGGAGATTTCCAATCCCCAAGTTTGTTGAATTCACCTTGACATGTGCCCAAAGTGCAAGGAAAAATGATATGAACTAAGATCTCACATCTTGGAGAGATTCGACAATGCTTTTGGGCCATAAGTGACCATGATCACCTGCTTTAAAGTCCACTGTGAGAGACAGCAGAAAGCATGAGGTGCATCACACAGCAGCATTGGAATATTGTGTTCCTCCCAAAGCAAGGACTGAGGACCAAGTGTGCAATCACCACAAGCAGGTGTGCAGCCCCAGGGTGATGATCCCTAGTCATCACAACAGCAATAAAGAAAAAAGATGAGGGAAATTAATGAATAATTTAGATACTAGTTAAAAATAACAAATGTTTACATTTTTGGAGGGGCCCATACTCCCAGTTTGGGGGATTGGGAATAAGGAAGAACCAGGGTCTCACTCATGTCAGACATGGTGCTTTGTAGCTGAGCCACAACAGCAGTCAAAAACTTAGAGTTTATGGATCCAGAGTGATAGTCAAAGAGGAAGGCACTTGCCTTGCACACAGATGACTCAGCTTCCAGACCTGATTACCACTTATAGTTTTCCTTGAGCAAAGCCAATAATGACTTCTGAGCACAGAGCCAAGAGTAAATCCTGAGCACAATCAACGTCTGGCCCAAACCACTATACCCCAACTACTTTTTATCATAAAATGTCATAAAAATATCAAAAACTCTATACTATAGACCTGATAAGTTACTTGTCTGTTGTATTACTCATTTTTTTTTCACTAAACCTCTTTAATAAAGGGTATCCTGTTTTGCACATGAGCCATAACTTGTTTGAAAACTGGGTGGACTCCCTTGAAATGTTGAGTAGATAATACCCCTTGGAATATGTGGATACCATTTTGAAAAGTTTGAGCCACAAAGAATGATCAGAATTACCCAAATCTTTACAATGTCCAGAGGGGAATGTTGTGGGAGACTGCTCTAGCCTGCACAAAATGGATGCTATCAACCTTAGCCTCTATCTCTGTGGATAGTTCCACTGAGCTGCATACGTGACTGTCAGCAGGTTCTTAGCCCATGAGAAAATAGGAAATCTTGCAACAACATAGCCCCTTGTACTAACCACAGGGCCATGAAGCCAGGGACAAGATGTAGATAATATTTTCTTATATGTCTCTGATTCTGGTCAAGCTAAAGGTTGCTAGGATCAGTTATTGAGTCATTGAGCCATGCCTCCCCCTTTTTTCTTTCCCACCTCCTTTGGGCTGTGCTTAACAAGACACACTCTATCCTTTTTCCCTTTTTGGCCAAATACCTGTAGTAAGCATATAATTGGTGAAAAGCTTGTTTGAATTGACCAATGCTTGTATGCCCCATAAGTTTAATGTTTAGTACCTTTATTCATTTTTGGTTATGTGCCTATGCTTGGAATATAATTGGATAAGATGGTTTGAAATGACAAATAGTTTTTGAAACATACTTCCCCTTGTGTAAAAATATATATATAAGCGCTTGCCTGCTTAATAAATTGCCTTTGATCAGATAAAAGACTTAGGCCTTCTTTCTAACCTCTACAGATTTTTCCCATAGATATTTCGGATCGGGTCGGCTTCAGTGAACCCACGAATAAGTTGCGGCATTCATCCCCTTCACCCTGCTGGCCGGGGTCCCCAGAAAGCCACAGAATGTGGCCAATAAACTCAGAAAAATCCCCCAACCACACCAACAAATCTTCGACATGGTAGAACATTTAACTTGGAGCCATATTTTGCTCTATGAGAAAACCTCATGGTGATGTGCTCTGAGATTGCTAATTAATCTGATCTATTGCATTATCTTCTGTGACTCTGTGAAATAGCACAGTTTGGGAGAATGATATGTACCAAAGAAAAGAATTCTGTCTTACAAACATTAAGTCTCTTATTGAGAATGGCCAGATACCTGGTCCCCAGTCAGACCACCAACTCTTCTCCTGAATCATGTACACTAGATTGTGTATCACATATCCATTCCATGAAATATTCAACACTAGATAATCTTAAAGCAGATGATTAGGATATATAAATTTCAAATTTAAAAATTTAAAGATAAGAAGAGAATGGAGAGAGAAAAAGTAAAGGAGGGAAGATGGTCAAAGGACCATGTATTAGGATACCCAGATATAATCTCAGCACCCAAAACAAAAGAAGAAAGAAGAGAACAAAGAGAAAGGAAAAATAAAAGAGAAAATAAAGGATGCAGAGAAGTGGACAAGGGTGAAGGATTAAGATTATAATATTGTATGCCTGAAACTCTATAATATATAAAATATATAAATAAAAATAAAATAAAAACTTTGTAGCTTTGTGATTCACAGTGATGGAAATAATTTTAAAATAATATTAAATATTTTAAAATAAAATGAAATAAATTTTTATAAAAGGAAAACAAAAATAAATATACTGTCTTATTCTGGTCTAGTATGTGATTACAATAGTATTCTGGTTTAGACTGTTCTAAATTGCTATTTTCTCTTCCAAGGAAGGATTTCTGTGGACATTGATTCTCATGTGGTAGCCGAGTGCAAAGGAACATCAGCCAGGGATTGGGGCTTTTGGGTTTCCTGTCCTCTCGGTCAGGCGGATGAAAGGCTAGTGAAAACCTCAGAGGACTTGATATTGGCTTTTACCCTTTCCTTCACAACCATAAAGAAAAGCTTGGCCTGAGTTGGAGGTGACTGTGTTCGAAACACACATGCAATGTTGGCCTGGGAAACACAAAATTTCAATTTTCTAAAAAAAAGTTCATGATTTTATCAAATATAATTTTTTCTTAAAAACAAAAAATGACACTCTATATCATCAATACTACTCTCTTCCACCAAAAACAAAACTCATGAAAACAGCAGAGTTGAGTAGAATGAAAACTAACAGGACACAGTGAGGCCTGCCTTAGAAAACATGTGTGAGTTGTGGGACACCAACTGGGTACTGAGCCTGAACCCAGCTTGAACTAGGTGGCACCCAGTTCCTCTGACAAGCCTCCTTACTATCACTGATGGACAGATACAGTCTGGAGACTCCCACAGTTCTCAGAAGGGTCACATCTTGTAAACTTAATTTAGGTCAAGATGAAGGTAGTCTGGCCTAAGGGAATCTTCTCTTTTCTGACTGAACATTGGTGAAATCAATTGCCCTTTTCTGTTTCATCCTTTGAAAACAAAGGATCATCCACCTTCCCTCCCAGGCTGTAAGAGAGCACATGCCAAGGTCCGATTGTTTTCTGAGAAGAGTCTGGTAAAAGAAACCACGATTTTCATCACCAGCAAGGCAGTCATTATAGAGTGAGGAATAAACTAGACTTTCCACGATGGTCAGAATGTGGCCAAGTACAAGACTTTAACCCTGAAGCTAACAGAATGGTATAAGGCAATGTTACTTTAAGAAGTTTTCTTCAAGTTTTTCAAAGAGAAATACTTGTATTAAGTAATGCTTTAATATCTTGTTTTGTTTGGGGGTACCTCCCCGGAGATGCTGAGGACTGCCAGGGCTACACCCAGTGGTGCTATGGAGGCCATTTGGTGCTGGGGATTGAACTGGAACCTTTGCCAGGCAAGTGTCCAGGCCTCTGATCTGTCAGCCAGATCCAACACTGTAATGCTTTGATACCAATATTTGTCAAGAACTATCATATGAAGTTATTGTAGTAAATCTACATTTTTGAAAACTTTTAATAATGCTGTTCATTGTGCTGTTTATTTGGTATCTTTATATTTATTACAAGTGATTTAGATGCTTCTAGGACAAATTGTTTTTGAATCTTTGAATAAAAAGTTTTCCTATTTCAGCTTGCTTTTATCAATAAGCACCAATTTATTTCATTTTTGTTATAGTTGCCAGGAAGCCCAGCACTAAAGTAAAATATTAATCAGAGCTTTTGTTTTCCTCTTCCTCCCCTATATGGCCTTTAATTCCAGCTCCAGCTTTATCTCCATGTGCACATTCGGCATCACTGTTATTTCTACAGTTGCTGCAGCTGAGTGATGTCGAATAATGGCTCTGTGCATTTTACCTGAGGAAGGACGGAAGGAAGGAAGGAAGGAAGGAAGGAAGGAAGGAAGGAAGGAAGGAAGGAAGGAAGGAAGAAGGAAGGAAGGAAGAAAGAAAGAAAGAAAGAAAGAAAGAAAGAAAGAAAGAAAGAAAGAAGAAAAAGAAAGAAAGAAAGAAGAAAGAAGAAAGAAAAGAAAGAAAGAAAAGAAAGAAAGAAAGAAAGAAAAGAAGAAAGAAAGAAAGAAAGAAGAAAGAAAAGAAAGAAAGTAAGAAAGAAAGAAAGAAGAAAAGAAAGAAAGAAAAGAAAGAAAGAAAGAAAAGAAGAAATGAAAGAAAGAAGAAATGAAGAAAGAAAGAAAGAAAAGAAAGAAAGAAAGAAAGAAAGAAAGAAAAAAGAAAAAAGAAAGAAAGAAAGAAAGAAAAAGAAAGAAAGAAAGAAAGAAAGAGAAAGAAAGAAAAAGAAAGAAAAAGAAAGAAAAAAGAAAGAAAAGAAAGAAAGAAGAGAAAGAAAAAAGAAAGAAAAGAAAGAAAGAAAGAAAGACGAAAAAAGAAAGAAAGAAAAGAAAGAAAGAAAAAAGAAGAAAGAAAGAAGAGGGTGGGAAGGAGGAAGGAAAGAAGGAAGGAAAGCGGAAAAAGTAAGGTACGGAGGGGAGGGAGGAAGGAAGAAAGAAAGAAGGAGGGATCGGAGGAAAGAGGGAACAAAGGAAGGAGGGAGGAAGGTTAGAGAAAGGAAGGAGGAAAGGAAGGAGGGAGGGAGAAAGGAAGAGGGAAGAAAAGAGGAAGGGGAGAGCATGTGGTCTGTAAGTCTCTGAGCACTGTTGGGTGAGGTCTTTGTGGTCTCTAACTCTCCTGGGCTTGAGTTTTAGCACTAGCCCTTCCTCCTGCTCTTATACTGAACAACTGGTCTAGTTGGCTAAATATCAAGGGAGTAGATTCTGGGGGCTCTGAGCATTGCTCAGATACACACACACACACACACACACACACACACACACACACACACACACACACGAAATATACATCTTGACCCGCCCAATAATTCCTGCTTTTTCATATCCTCTTCAACTCTTTTTATTAAGCTTTACTTCTATATTTCTAAATGGCCAGCTCATATTACTACTTAATTTGTCGGTGTTAGGTTTTCCCCAATTCCCTTAAAGCAGGTGTTTTTAAAAAAGAGAATTTTTTTCAAATCTCCCTGCCTTTAGCTTCCCTACCCCACACAGCCTGCCCTTTCCCTCATATAATCTAATTCAATTCAGTCTATATCTTTTTGTGGATAGAGAAGCATCCTTCATAGGTAAATTGCAAGTAGATGGTGATTCTTTATCTGCTAAATTTCCCTCCTTCAGTTAAAAATCAATTTGGTTTTGGGGCCAGAGCAATAATACAGCAGTAAGGCATGACCTTGCATAAAGTCAACACAGGACGGATCCTGGTTTGAATCCTGGCATTCCATATGGTACCTTGAGCCTGCCAGGAGTGACTTCTGAGCACAGAGCCAAGAGTAACCACTGAGCACCACTGGGTATAACCCCAAAAAACCCAAAAATAATTAATTTGGTTTTGTTTACATTGGCCTGCCCAAACAAGATCACCAGGCAATGATAGCAATTAAGGACACTTGTAGGAGTTTTACCTGTCTCCTTTTCTTGAAGAGCTTGGTCCTGGGGCCTTGAGTGGACTGTGTGGATGGGGGTTCTCTAGACCCTTCACTTTTATGGTTCTCTCTCCCTTGGAGTCATCTTTTATCTTAATTTATACTCCCCATTGAGAGTAGAGCCTATTCTTCCCAAGACAAAGTACATGAAAGACAGGATTTGGTGACAGCATGTCTGAAAAAGTCTTCATTCTGCTCTCACCCTTGATTGAGAATAGAAGATTCTTGATTGGAAGTAGTTACCTTTTTTCTGTTGACTTCCAATATTGCTGAGTGTCTACTGCACTTGAGACTCCCTTGTATGAACCTGATTATACACAGTGACAGTTTAAGATGGTGGTTCTAGGGCCAGCAAGATTGTACAGTAGGTAGGGTATTTGCCTGGCATGCAGCTGACCTGGTTCGTTCCCAGATTTCCTAGAACTTGATGCCAGAAGTGATCTCTGAGCACAGAGGCAAGAATTAGGCCTAAACACAGCTGGATGTGCCTCCAAAGCAAAACAAAAAAGATGATGCTTTGGTACCCAAAGTTCTGAGGCTCTAAAAGTGATATTCATTTGTAGATACTGTGCTGAGAGTTTTGAAATTTGATTTTTCTCAGGTTAACAATATATATTTGGGGCCGGAGAGATAGCATGGAGGTAGGGCATTTGCCTTGCATCCAGAAGGATGGTGGTTCGAATCCCGGCATCCCATATGGTTTCCCCTGCCCCCCAACCCTGAGCCTGCCAGGAGCGATTTCTGAGAGCTGAGCCAGGAGTAACCCAGGAGTAACCCCTGAGCACTGCCAGGTGTGACCCAAAAATCAAAACAACAAACAAAAATATATATTTGATACTCCCTCCTAATGTTGCACAAGTAAACAACCATTCTATGTTGTATTTGTTTGTTTGTTTGGTCAGGACCATACCAGGCAATGCCTAGGAATCACGAAGGCTCTGTGCCAAGGGTCACTCCTGATAAAATTTAGGACCATATGGGGTGATGGGAATCAAACATACGAGGCAAGCACCCTTCTTTACACCCAGTCATTCTGTTTTCTACCTTTTATGCATATTTAACAAACTGGAAGCTATTTTACACTTTATTATAACATAGACTTTGTGTTCAATTATTTTTCTCAGCTGGACTAATATATCTGTTCTGAGCTCATTTAAAATAGGCCAGATTAAGCTATGATATTCAGTAGCTGAGGGGTATTAAATGCATTTTCAGCTCAATATAGTTTGCTCTTACAATAAAATTATTGAAACATGATCCCACTATGTCAAGGAAGATATACATTCTGTAAGATCTTCCTTTTGTAATATGCCAGAACTTCATGGCACTGTACCTTTGTTCAGGTTTTTTGTTTGTTTGTTTTAAATTTTGGGTCACACCCGGCAGTGCTCAGGGGTTATTCCTGATTCTGCACTCGGAAGTCGCTCCTAGCAGACTAGGATGGGATGTTGAGACTTGAACCACCGTCCATCCTGGGTTGGCTATGTGCAAGGCAAACACCTTACTGCTGTGCTATCTCTCTGGCCTTGTTCAGGTTTTTTTAAAAGTCACTGTCTAAATTGAAAATCAGAAAGACTATTTCATGGTAGGTAGCTTGCCACAAAGAGCAGATAGTGCAGTTAGAGTAAAGAAGGTCTAATATGGAAAGGACATTCATGGCACCCCTTTCTTTTGCAGAAGTAGAAACCACATGTCACAAAAGAAAAGAGAGGGAAGAGAGTGAGAGAGAAAGAGAAAGTGAGGTAAAATGCTTGTCCCAGAGATAGGCACGAGAGAAACTATTGACATTAGTGGCAAAAAATGCACACTGGTAAAGATGATTATACATTGTTGACTGTAACTCAATCATGAACAACTTTATCTGTGGAAAAAAATGTATTATGAACAACCTTGTAACCATGGTGTTTAAATTGTAAAAGTAATTTAAATTGAAAAAAATTCTATAAAAATAAAAATATTGTTATTTTAGAAAGTTAATTAGATAGGTAAATTATTATTTTTTTTGTTTTTTTGGGCCACACCCATTTGATGCTCAGGGGTTACTCCTGGCTAAGCGCTCAGAAATTGGCGCTGGCTTGGGGGGACCATATGGGATGCCGGGGGATCGAACCTCGGTCCTTCCTTGGCTAGTGCTTGCAAGGCAGGCACCTTACCTCTAGCGCCACCTCTCTGGCCCCAAGTAAATTATTTTTTAAAAAGTCACTATCTTATCAGGGAATTAAGTGGGCTCTGAAAATCTATGTCTTTAAGAAGAGGGAGAAAGGGATTGGCCTTAGCTCAGCGGTTACTTCAGCAAGCTTGGCCTTACCATCATCTTTGATGGTTTGAGACCCGCGGGTGCTTCCAGTCCTTTAAAAAGAAAAAGAAAAAAAAAAAAAATAAGAAGAGACGGGGCTGGGCGGTGGCGCTAAAGGTAAGGTGCCTGCCTTGTCTGCGCTAGCCTTGGACCGCGGTTCGATCCCCTGGTGTCCCATATGGTCCCCCAAGCCAGGAGCAACTTCTGAGCACATAGCCAGGAGTAACACCTGAGCGTTACCGGGTGTGGCCCAAAAACCAAAAAAAAAAAAAAAAATAAGAAGAGGAGGAAGAAAGGGGCACGTGATATAGCTGTTAGAGCAGGCCTCTGGATGGATCATTGGTTAGAAACAAACAAACAAAAAAGACTGGGGAGGGATCAGGAGCATGCTTAGAGAAAGAAAACCTGCTTTGCTTGTGAAACTGTTTCAATTTCTAGTACTGCAAGGAAAAAGATACTGGGGACATTTTTGGGGGGGAAGTGATGTTTAAACTCCATTTTATTTATTCGGTTTTAGTAATTCTTTTATTTTGAATGCTTTTTTCAATTTTTGATGATGCTTAAGGGTTACTCCTGGCTCTGCACTCACAAACTGTGTTTGACAACATTCCTATTTTAATTTATATTTTAAAACATTTTGTGGGGGAGAGGGACATCCTTCGTTGTTTTGTTTTTTTTTTTCTGTTTTTTTTTTTTTTTTTTGTCTTTTGGAGAGGGACATCCTTAGTAGGACTGGCTCTGTGCTCAGAGATCATCCCTAGGGTGCTGGGGAGACCATATGTGACATATAGGATTAAACTGAGATCAGCCTTATGCCAGGCAAGTGCCTTAAGCCCTGTACTATCTCCTTAGCCCAAAATCCCATGTTATACGATGGAAAATAGGAGCCCACAAAGATTGATGGTGAAACCCATCCTAAGAGCAAATGCAGAAGTGGAATCACACTCACTGCAACTCTGGAGTGGGAAAGCCTGAATTAAAGAGAGGGAGGGATCAAGTGTGGAACTTGTGGGGAGACGAGGGTACCCAGAAAAAGTAGGAGAGTAGAAAAAGGATAAGAATCCAGGAATATGGGGCCCAGAGAGATAGCACAGCGGCATTTGCCTTGCAAGCAGCCGATCCAGGACCAAAGGTGGTTGGTTCGAATCCTGGTGTCCCATATGGTCCCCCGTGCCTGCCAGGAGCTATTTCTGAGCAGACAGCCAGGAGTAACCCCTGAGCACTGCCGGGTATGACCCAAAAACAAAAAAAAAAAGAATCCAGGAATATTAAGTGGTCAGGACAGGTAAGTCTGAATACTGTGAACTGAGTGAAGAACTTTATAGACTTTTGGGTTTGAGTTCATGGAGGGAAGTGAACACTTAACTAAACACAAAGTCCCTAAGTCTCTGACTGTCCCTTTGTAGTCACTGTGGGTATCCTGGCTGCTGAGGGAACCATTAGTGGATCCCATATGTCCTCTTGGAGCAGACAGCAGGCTTCCTCTGGGATTGCAAGAACCAAGTCACATTGGGGAAATGGAGGCATTTGTTCAGGGACCTGGTTTCCATTTCAGAGAGATTTATTTGTATCTGAGACTCTTCATTTCCCATTTCCACTGAAACTTCTGATTCCTTTCATGTTCCAGAAGACCCAGGCCTGTCCCTTCCTAGTTTAACCGTTCTTGGCCTCCACGCTGGGTCCCAGGTGGAGTGTCAGATTCAGTGAGTCACCCTCTCCATCACTCTGTGCAGCTGGTGGCCTCCCCCACCTTACCCTGCAGCAGGACAGGGCAGACACTGGAGTCTAGAATGGATCTAAATACCACTCATCTGTGGTCAGAGAAAGAGTACAGTCAGGAGAGCACTTGCCTTGCATAGCAGCTGACCCGAGTTCTAGCCCAGTACCTCACATGGTCCCCTGAACCTCATCAGGAGTGATCTCTGAAAGCAGAGCAAGGAGTAAGCACTGACCTCTGGAGTGGTGTGGCCCAAAATTAAAATAATAATAATAATAATAAATAAATAAATAAATATCGGGGCCAGAGAGGTAGCGCAGTGGAAAGGCATTTTGCCTTGCGCGCGTCTAACCTAGGACGGACCACAGTTCGATCCCCTGGCGTCCCATATGGTTCCCCAAGCCAGGACCGATTTCTGAGTGCATAATCAAGAATACTCCTGAGTGTCACCAGGTGTGGCCCAAAATAAAAATAAATATAATAGGGGCCGGAGAAATAGTACAGCGGTGTTTGCCTTGTAATCAGCTGATCCAGGAGCTAAGGTGCTTGGTTCGAATCCCGGCGTCCCATATGGTCCCCGTGCCTGCCAGGAGTTCTTTTTTTGTTTGTTTGTTTGTTTTTTGTTTTTTTGGGCCACACCCGGCGGTGCTCAGGAGTTACTCCTGGCTGTCGGCTCAGAAATAGCTCCTGGCAGGCACAGGAGACCATATGGGACACCGAGATTCGAACCAACCACCTTTGGTCCTGGATCGGCTGCTTGCAAAGCAAACACCGCTGTGCTATCTCTCCGGGCCCACCAGGAGCTATTTCTGAGCAGATAGCCAAGAGTAACCCCGGAGTGCCGCCGGATGTGGCCCAAACCCCCCCCCCCAAAAAAATAAATAAAAATAATAAAAATAAATACCACCTATTTTCTTTCTTTCTTTTTTTTCTTTTTTTCTTTTTTTGGCCTTTTTTGGGGGGAGGGAGGCCACACCTGGTATGCAAGGCAAATGCCCTACCACTTGCTCCACCCCTCTGGCCCTACCACCTATTTTCTTGTTTGGGATCATGTGCAAGTTGTATAAATTCTATTTAAGAGGAGGGTGGTAATCACACCCAGTGGTGTTCAGGACCTGCTCTGGGCTCAGGGTTCATTCCTGGTGGGGCTTGAGTCAGGACTGAACCAAATGCCCTAGTCGCTGTACTATTGTTCCAGCCCAGGTTGTTTAATCTCTTTATTCTGCATATTGCTAACTTACTGAATAAGAACATTTCCATTCTCTCTTCAAAGAATTCTTTCATTGGGCAGGGGAATAGTTCAAGTTCAAGATGTGTGCAAAGACCTAGCTTCAATCCCAAATTCTGCCTCTCCCCTTTCTGCCCATCTTCTGCCTCCTCCTCCCCAGAATCTCTGGAAATGACCCTACAAACACAGAAAAAGAAACTGAGAAATAGTTCTGGATCACAGGCTTTGCATATGAAAGCCCCAGATTCTAACTCCCACAACACAAGGTCGCCTAGGCACCATTGGGTATGGTACCAAAATCTAAACCCAAATTCAAATAAACACGTGAAAGATAGAAAAATGGACTGAAATATGGCTCAAAGGGCTGGAGCACACTTGTATTCAGGAGGCCCAGGTTTAATTCCTATGGTCTTTTGAGCACTTCTGGAAGTAGTTTCCAGCATAGCAGGTATGGTCTCAAACTGAATATATATACACATAAAGAGAGATAATAGAGATGTAAAGAATAGATAGAGGAATGGATAGGTAGGTAGATAGATAGATAGATAGATAGATAGATAGATAGATAGATAGATAGATAGATAGATAGATAATGTTCCTTATATGGTTTCTTATATATCTTTTTCTCAGAGAGGGAACCCACATACAACTGTGAAAACATACAAAGGTTAGTGACCTCTTGCTCCTTTATTGCATCCTGATGTCAAGGCTGATTCCCACCCTGGCTTCTCCTGCCTCTGTTCTTTCTTGAATCTCAATTTTCCTCAGGGCTTCTGGAGCACCATCCTCTCTCCTCCCTTCTGGAAGGATGGCAGCACTGAGAATAACTCATATGGCTTCCGGTACTTTGGCCAAACCTCAGATGCGTGGCCTGGCCAAGGCTACAGTTATAGATTACTGGTTCACTTCCTGTGTCCTTGGGAAAGGCAAATGAGGCTGTTTTTCTGCTCCAGAACCAAGAAAGAAGCCCAGGCAGTCTTCTGCAAAGGTGATGATTCTAAAGAGGAAGTACAAGGTTATGAGAAAGATTTCTCTTTTTAGAGTACAAAGTAATTTAGAGAGATAAAGAATTTGTGTGGAGCTGGGAGATGACTCAGTGACTAAAATGATTGCTTTGCAAGCACAAGGCCATGAGTTTGATCCTTCATACCAGTTGAGGTGACACAACAAGGTGTGTGATGCTTTGCAACTAAAGAGCATGATCCTCAGTGAGGTTCACACCAAGCATGTGTGTGCAATTTCCTGACTAGAGAACATAAAAAATTTGGGATTTATAAGGGGCTGGGTGCAGAGAGACAGAACAGAGATTAAGGCATTTGGAGTCAGCCTTGGTTCAAACCCTGTCACCACATATGATCTTCTGAGCACTGAGAGAGGTCATTTCTGAGCCCAGAGCCAGGAATAACTCCTGAGTATTGCCAAGTATGGCCCAAATTCTGTAACAATGAATTAAAAATATAGGGTTGGGGTGATTTATTTCTTTTGGGGGGGGTGTTTGGGCCACACCTGGCATTGCTCAGGGGTCACTCCTGGCTGTCTGCTCAGAAATAGCTCCTGGCAGGCACGGAGAACCATATGGGACACCAGGATTCAAACCAACCACCTTTGGTCCTGGATCGGCTGCTTGCAAGACAAACACCGCTGTGCTATCTCTCCAGGCCCGTGATTTATTTCTATTCACCTGTGTTGCCAGACTCTTAAAGCTAAAGAATAGGGGTCGAAGTGGTGGCGCAAGTGGTAAGTCCTTGCTCATGCTAGCCTAGGACGGACCATGGTTCAATCCCCTGGCATCCTATATAGTCCCCCAAGCCAGGAGCGATACCTGAGTGCATAACCAGGAATCACCCCTGAGCATCACTGGGTGTGACTCCCAAACAAAATATAGGGCCAGAGAGCTAGCATGAGGATTAAGGTACACGTCTTGCATACACCTGACCTCATTTTGATCCCTGTCATTTCATGGTCAGTCCCTGGAACATTACTAGGTCTGGTACCTGACCACCACCATAGCCCCAGACAGGCTTTGGCCTACTGAATACCATGTAAGAAACAACCTCTCACCTCCACCAAAGAAGAATTTCTCCTTACTGATTATTAGGTTTTGTTTTGGGGACACACCAGTGGTGCTCTGGTATTTTTCCTGGCTCAGGAATCACTTTTATACTCAAAGATCACTCCTGGAAATCTCAGGGGACATGTGGGATGCCTGGAATAGGACCTGGGTCTGTCACATGCAAAGCAAACACCCTACCGATGTACTATTGCTCCAGCCCAGAAATACTTTCTCTTGATTAATAAAAAAAATCAATAAAGGAATGAAATAAAGCCATACAAAAATATAACTAAGTTATACACTTTCTACTAGAAGGATGTTGGAAGAAACACAACAAGTGGGGGCCAGGTTGGACCCTGCCTTCTCCTCAGGCCACTCTCATGCTTATCCTCTCAGTGCAGGAAGGAGGCCCTGAGCCTTAGAATAAGCTCTGTCAATGCAGCACCCATGGCAGTGGGCACTCACATGTTTCATGAGTGTCGTGACCCCGCACTTATTCTCCACCAGGTGAGGGATTGGTAGGCTCAGTGTGGAGTCGAAGTGCACTCACCACCACCCCCAATCTCCTTCCAGCCACTCCTTCTCATTTATATTTATTCATTTTTGTTTTGGATCATACCCAGAAGTGCTCAGGGCTTACTCTTGGTTCTATACTTAGGAATCACTCTTGGAGAAGAACAGAGGATCATATGAGGTGTCATGGATAGAATCTAGGTTGATCATGTGCAAAGCAAGTGCCCTACCTGCTTTACTATCTCTCCAGCCCCAATTTATAATCTTTTCCTTTGTTTTGTTTTTGCACTACACCCAGCTGTACTCAGGAACTTAATCCTAATTCTACACTCAGGGTTCACTCCTAGCAGTGCTCCGGGGACAATAGGGATGCCAGGAATTGAACTCAGGTTGCCTATATGCAAGGTGATCTCTCTACTCATTGTATTATCTCTCTGGCCCCTATATTTTTTTGGGGGGGTTTACACCCGGCAGTGCTCAGGGGTTACTCCTGGCTCTACACTCAAAAATTGCTCCTGGTAGGCTCGGGAGACCATATGGGATGCTGGGATTCGAACCACCATCCTGCATGCAAGGCAAATGCCCTACCTCCTTGCTATCTCTCTGGCCCTATCATATTCATTTTCAACACAAAAGCAGTACTGATAGCTTTGGTGCCTCTGGGAAGCAGTGACACACTTTTAGCTCACAGCAGCGATAGAGGGCAGGGGGGCATAAGCATGTCTGTTCCCCACAGCCCTTGCCTCCTTACACTAGTTAGTCCAATTCCAGGGAGTGAGGAGGCATGTCCAAGACTCTGGTCCCACATGGTGAGGGGAAATTCACCCCTGGGTTCCCTGTCATCGCCTCCTGACACTTCAGGCCCTGAGTGCAGACCACTCTCTGCCTTTGGTGACCCTGCGTGCCTTTCTCTTCCCTTCTCCCCCATTTCTTGAACAGAGCAAAAGACCACCTCCTTCCCAGGTCTGCCAGACTGGGGTCAGCTGGGGCTGGTCAGCTACTGACTCTGCCACTGGTGACACCCAGGAAGGCAGGAAATACAAGGAGGGGAGGGGAGAGCATAAGGGATAATTGGGAGGGCAGAAAGGGGCAAGTCCCAGGACCCCACACGCACAGCTGCCCCCACGACCTGGCTGCTGTGACTGAAGGAAGTGGGCAAGGAGACAGGACTTGGGAAAGAAACAAACCCCCTCCCAAACATTGTTCATCTCCTAAGCGGGGTACAAGCCATTTCTGGGCTGTTGTGGTCAGTTCTGGGCTGCCCACTACCCTCCAGCTGGACTCAGGCTCTATGTCTCCATCTCCATGTCTCACCAGCCCTGGGAGCACCAGCTGCAATGGGCAAGATGCACTGGGCCAACTAGGTGGCACCTGGGGTCAGGTCTGTGTGTGCGGGAAAGGGAATGGACTGGGACTCTCTGCCGCCACCAAGGGCCACAGCGGGCCGGGCTGGTGGGGCCAGACAGCTTGGGGATGCGCAGCTCCCCCCCAGGCAGGGCGGGATATCAAAGCGGCCAGCGCGGGGCATGTCAGCGCCTTTGTGAGTCGCCTCCCATCAATGCATGAAAGCCTCGCTGTACAAACCGCATTCGCCTCGCTCCGGCCTGCATTCCGGATTGGCCACGGCCTGGCCCCAGCTGCATTCCTGGGCTCGGGGAGGCAGAGGGGGCCTGGCCTCTTTGTTCTCCCCAAATCAGTCTCCGCACCATGACTGGCTGATCACATTACCCAGCGGAGGGTAGCCTGGTAGGAGTGACCCCCTCTCAGCAGGCCCTCCCCCGCCCCTCTTCACTCGGCTTCTTACCTGAGCCCCTCTGGAAGAACCCCCAATAAACTGGGTCCTTCCAAAGAGCAGGTGTCTGCCCTGAGCCCAGGGCTGACCGGACCTGCAGGATTCCCTGTTAGTTCTGGTCACAGTGCTCAGACCTGCTCTTTGGCTGCATTCTCCGTCATCTCATGCTGAGATTTCAAAGTTCCCTTCAAAGTGCTCTCTGCTGCGACCCGGAGCACTCCTACCTGGCAGGAACCCAACCCAGTTTGATCCCCAGCACCTCCTGATCCCCAGACATTGTTTGCTGTGTGTGGCTCTCCAGCCCCCCTGAGTTGAGCCAGCCTTGCCCCGGCAGTTCCCAGCATGGCAGAACCTGAGCATCTCAAGGTGGAGGTCAATGGCCTGATGGCTGCATATCACCCCTTAGTTCCTCTGATCTTGCTTGGGAAATTTCTAAAGAAATAATAAATAAGAAGACATCTGTCATCGGCCTATGTAAGCTACTGCCCGCCTAGCAGGAAAGGGGAGCTTTTCTACCTCTCACTCTTATCAGCCCCCATAAGGCAAATTTGGACCTCTGATCTGCCTGGTTTGAACCCTGGCTCTGCCAGATAATTTGTGTGAACAGGGATGACTTACTTAGCCCCTCTGAGCCCTGAGGACAGAAAGATCATAGTGCACCATGGCACTTGAAAGATGCATGGCTCAGGTTTCCTGGCCTGCTCTCTCTTCATCCTCCTGGACCAGGGGCCTGGAGACCAGACTTCGCTCCAGCAATGTAGCTGTGACCTCGCTCGGAATTCCTGCCGCAACAGGAGTGAGCGCCAGACACGAGCAAGCGATGCTGTGTTGGTGGGAATCTTTGAGCTTTATCTCTGTCCCCACAGCAAACTTTCTCACACTCCAGGACAGTGCTTCTGCGTGTCAGTGAATGCATATGAAAGAGAAACCAGCGGGAGTCTCAGCAGAGTGGCCTGGCGGCTCATCCATCTCAGCTACATGCATGTTCTCCACTTGCCATGTGTGAAGAAAATGGAGGAGCCCCAGGAGCACTGGATAGGGGACACCACAGTCCCAGGAAGGGCACCGAAGCCTAAACCTGAGATCTGGAGTCCCCAGGGAAGCAGAGGGGGGGCACAGCTCTGAGTCCTACTGGGAGTAAATGGGAGGGGGTGAATTTCCATATCTGCAGAAACAACCTAAAGCAGCTTCTAAGAAAACCAGAAAGCCACTGGGGGATCATGGGCAGAGGAAGGAGGTAACCCCGAGTGACTGGATGGAGAAAAGAAGGTGACACTGGGGTGAAGAGAGTTCAGGCAGCTGTGGGTGGGTTCTACAGCTTGTTAAACATTCCAGGTAGCCTAGTTTTACAAATAAGAGAAGGGAGGTTTGGAGACACTAAGTCATCTGAGGTCACAAAGCAAGTGAACAGCAGAGTCAGGATTCAAAACAGTAGGTCAGGGGTCCAAGTGAGCCTTCTTGGCACTAGGCATTGGAAAGAGAGGACGGGAGGACCACCCCAGAACAAGTGGGCAGAAGTTTGAGATGTTTAAGACTACAAGCCTGGGGCCAGAGTGACAGTACTATAGTAGATAGGGCACTTCCCTCGTATGCAACCAATCTGGGTTCAATCCCTGGCATTCCATATGGCCCCCCAAACTTTCAAGGGATGATCTCTGAGCACAGAGCTAGGAATAAGCCCTGAACACCACTGGGTGTAGCCATAAGACAAAACAAAGCAAACAAGCAAGCGAGCAAAAACAAAACCAAACAGAAAGCTACAAAGACTGTCCTTCAAACCCTATTTAAAACTGGGGGCCTGGGGCCAGAGAGATAGCATGGAGGTAAGGCGTTTGCCTTTCATGCAGGAGGTCATCGGTTCGAATCCCGGCGCCCCATATGGTCCCCTGTGCCTGCCAGGAGCAATTTCTGAGCCTGGAGCCAGAAATAACCCCTGAGCACTGCCGGGTGTGACCCAAAAACCACAAAAAAAAAAAAACAAAAAAAACAAAAAAAAAAAACTGGGGGCCTGGGGCTGGAGAGAGAGCACAGTGGTAAAGCTTTTGCCTTGCATGCAGAAGAACGGTGGTTCTAATCCTGGCATCCCATATTGTCCCTCGAGCCTGCTGGGGGTGATTTCTGAGCATAGAGCCAGGAGTAGGTTCTGAACGCTGCTGGGTGTGACCCAAAAACAAAAACAAAAAAAAAAAACAAAAACAAACAAACAAACAAAAAAACTGGGGGCCTGATTGTCCTGGGAGGACACCAAGCATGTGCCTCTGTATTACCACAATACCTGAAACCCCAAACAGGCCCCACCCCTAGCCCCCAACACAGCCACAGGATTCATCCTGCTTCTAGGATTTCTTTGCTCCTTCTCACCCCGAGACAGGAACTGCTTGGGAGAACTTTTGTCTTCTAAACATATTGAATCCATTCAATTCCTGATTAACTTTGCTGCCCTGTGTTGAACTAACTGGCAAGCTCAGCTTTAGACAGCAGCAAATAGCACGGCTGAAGTGATTTTGTTTCAGTCAAGGCAACAAGATGGGAGTATTTAATTGTCTGGTCTGAGAATTTTATTGAGCACAAGTGACTAAACCACAGCGCTGGCCTTGGGGAGAGGAGTTAAGTCTTGTAGAAGAATCAGACAGAAAGACAACAAATCACACAGGAGAATGGCAATACCATGCCTGGGTAGCCACAGGGCTGCCCACTGCCCACTACAAAGGTGCCCTCGGGAGGCGTCTGGATGGAGCATTCACGACACCTATCCCCACCCATGTGTGTTCACTGGGGTGTGAGCGGATTAGATGAGATCATGAGGATGGGCCCTAAAGATGCTATCAGCACCTTTCTAAGGAGAGAGGCAGGACAACTCTTCCCACTTTTTCCTGCACAGTCCCTCTGTGCATGGAAACATGCTCACGCATGTGACACACAGCACAGCAGTTGGGCTGTGTGAAGGGGGAGAGATGGAGCCAAGAGGACTCATATCTCCATCTTATTTCTAGCCTCCAGAAAGATCTTGCTGCTCAGCCCTTGGGTCTGTACTGAGCAGACAGTCTGTTCTCATGTCCCCCAGAGCTTTTCCCAGCTGTGTCCTGTAGCTTTTGTGTGATCAGCCACCATGGTCACATGATACGCTGGAGGATCCCACCTTCTGCAGGCAGCCCCTTCTTCTCTGATAGGGGCCACACCAGCTATTGGGACATTACCTGCATTGCCCCACCCAACATTGCTCACATGTCCTGCCACTGAGTCCCAGCCCTGGTCCTCAGAAGTCCCTTCTTACCCTTACAGACAGTGGGAGTCTGGTAACAGTTTCCCTTCCTGGTCTCCATAAGCCTAGGCTAGTGGGGACACATTATACCCAAAGACCACCCCTTCACCACCAAGTCATAGGCTATGACTTGGCCTTGTTTCTTGGCCAAGGCTCCTCACTGGCTGCTTGAAAGGTTTCTGAGACTTGTTTCCATAGAAAGTCAAGGATAAGGTCCCAATTGATAAAAATCACTGTTGGCATTTGAAGCTGCAGAGAAACTGACCTGAGTATGAAACTCACGGCCTCTATGTGGGTTTCATCAGCACTTCCAAGGGGCCAGAATCATAGTACTACGAGGCCCAGGTTTGATCTTCAGCATCCCATATGATCCCTGAGCCCCGAAAGAAGTGATTACTGAGCGCAGAGCCAAGAGTAATTCCTGAGCATCACTGGGTGTGGCCTCAAATCAAAGAAAAATACCACTTGGGACAGAGTAATAGCACAGGTGGGTAGAGCATGCCTTGCATGCAGCTGACCCAGGTTTTAATTCCTGGCATCCGATATGGTCCTCCAAACCTGCTAGAAGTGATTTCTGAGAGCAGATCCAGGAATAATCCTTGAGTGCCACTGGATGTGGCCCAAAAACAAACAAATTATTCAAGGCATCTAAGTTTCAGGACTGCCTGCAGGGACTAGGAATCACCAGGCAGAGACCCTCGCCCCACTGGCTATAAAGACATATACAGGGGATCCTGCTTACTCCTCAAAAACCCTAAGTAGGGAAGGAAGGTTAGGTTAGGGTGACACTTTAGTCCCCGCTCCTTCTGTTCAGGGCCTTCTTGGGACATGAGAAGAATCCCATCATCTGTACCCCTCCCTGATTGCTCCTGTCTTCCGGGATAGTGGGATGCAGTGGAAACGGGACCTGGCAGGACAGACATGTTTCCTCCAAGTCCCATTAGCCTGGGGACAGTTGCCCAGGGTATCAGGTTTCAGGAGAAAAAGAAATCTCAACAGGATCAAACTCCAGGCCACTGGGGATCCCCATTCCTACCTGCTCCCATCCCAAGAGTGGAAAAGACCAAACCAGGTTGTGCACCCGCCACTGTCCTCCCTCTCATCGCCCAGTGGAGTCTCATTGTTGCTTCTGGTTCCCTCCAGCTGACAATGTCCGGTCGTGCTTTGCAGAACAGTCTTGCCTCTGCTTTGGTCCAGCTATTGTCCATCAGTCTCAGGATCAGCCCCTTCCCGAACACCGAGCCTCAAGCCAGTGGCCAGTGGCCCAAGCCACATCAACCCCTGTGTTTGCTGTCCTGGGCTCTGGACCATGACACCACATGTTTATTCTCATGGCCCTTCAATTAAGAATTACATCACCTTCAACCCACACAAACTCCAGGCCCTGTCCCTCCCAAAATGCTGGGAGGGTCTCACAAAATGCTGTCTTCCCTCAAGGCTGTTTGAAGTTACAAAAGTTCTTGGGCTCTGTCCTTAAATGTATCTATGGAAACGCTCATATATGATTATAGATCCCACATGAATTACCTTGTTGACCATCATGTTTTAATCAAACTGATTTCCTTTGCAGACCTAGATGATATTTTCAACAGCACATGGTTTCCCACCTTTAATCTTTTAAAATTATAGTTTGCATAAACATGGTTACAATAGTGTTTAAGTTTATGGTGTTGATGTGTCAGACTCTTCACTCCTCCAAATTGCTCAAAACCCACCACACTATCCTGAAGTGCTCATGATCAGTTATAATCTAAGGCCAAGGACTTGCACTGTTCTATACTGTCTCTTCCTGTACAACATGACTTTGAGAAGAGGTTTTCAGCTGTTTCTTGGCTCTGGAAGGTTAGACCTCAGCATATGCCACATAGGGTCATGGAAAAGATGTCAGGAGGGTCCAGAACCACAGTATAGATATGCCTTGCACTTGGCTATCCCAGGTTCAACTTTCAGCACCCTATATAGTCCCCTGAGTACTGCCAGGAGTGGTTCCTGGGCCCAGAGCCAAGAGTAAGCTGTGAGCACACCAGGTATAGTCTAAAAAGAAAAATAAAGGAAAAAAGAAAATTGGAAACAGAGCAGAGGGGAGGAGAAGAATGTGGAGGGAAAATGGAGGGGAAGGGATTGATGGGAGGGGAGGAGAAAAGATGGGAGGGAAGGGGAAGAGAGGAGGAGAAGTAAGAAGAGGAGAGGAGACAAAGGGAGAGAAAGGAAAGGGCAGGAAGGGGAGAGGCAGGAAGAATGGAAGGAGGAGATTTGAGTTGTTGGGACATCAAGGCTCAAACCCCAACTCTGATGCTTCATTACTGAACAAAGAGGTCATCAAGGGAAACCTGTGTCACCTCGGTTTCCTCATCTGCACCATCACCTCATTCTGGAGAAGGAGAATACATAGTGGCCCTGTGAATGATGCTGCTTACCAGGACGCAACAGCGACAACTATCACTGAAGTCACAGCATCTTGGATCCTTTCCTGCTTCCATATTTCTCTACAGAATCCAGTGGGGACAATGGCCCATTGCCCGTGGCCCTGGGTACAGGACATGAGCCCACATTGCTGGGTCTTACTGTGTCCTCTGCCGGCCGTGTCCTGCTTTTGTTAATAAAAAACAAATGGGTCGCTGTGCTCTGAGCTGTGCCACAGCCCAAATCCACATTCCTGAGGTGGCATGGGGGACACACCAGGGGAGGCCAAGGGTCTGGGGGGAGCACCCCACCCTGCCCTGCAGCACAGCCCTTTCTGTCATGGGGTACTGGGTTTCACAGGGCGGGGCAGGCACACCACCAAAGGTTGAGTCATAGGGAAAGGAACTGGACTTGGTCTGTGGCCTGCGAGGAGCCTAAGGCTTGCGCAACAGGGTAGTGCCAAATTCTGTTGGCACCACTGTAGTGGATGACTGAGTCCCTGTCTGTGGACCTGGGCCCCATCTTGACTGCCCTTTAGTTATGGCTGTTCCCCAGTCAATAATTCCAGGACCCCACTTTTACCTTTACCCCACCCCTGCCCCAGGCAGGGTTAGCAAGAAGATGGCTCCAGGGGTCCCAGAATAGGCTGTGAAGGTTCATTGACTGAGTCTTGCCCGGCCCCAAAGCAACTTGCCCTCAAGCACACTGCTGTCCCCACTGCGGCTTCCATCATTGTCCCCTCATCACTGGTCCTACATTAGTGCTCCCTCTATGCTCCTCTGCCTGTGTCCTGAGGGCACAGTGGGAGGAGGAAGCGCTGACCTCTGGGGTTCCTTGCTAACCCAGGGTTGCTTCTACATCTTCTGGAGAGAAACATCCATCCTAGTGGCTGCCCTGGAGAGGCACTTGAGCAGGAGGGGGTGGTGGGTTCATTGAGTCATTATCCCCACACTTCAGGGTCCCTACTCACCCCCTGGTTGTTTCAACTCCCATCTCACCCAAGCTCCACCCAGCACCAGCTCTTCCCCCTAGCAGGCCCCCAACCCAAACAAGAAGCACATGCAGGTAGGGAGGGTTTGGGGGACCCTCAGGGAAGAGTGAACTCCATCCATCACCTCCCATATGAGTGCAGACCCTTCTCCAACACACATTCTTTCCTATAGTCCCAGGGTCTGATAGCTCTGACTGAGTTCAAAGGGTCCTGACACCAGGAAGTGGAAGCTGGGGGCCACTGAGTCTAGAGGGTCCTGACCCAAGAGGGTGGATGCTGGAAGACCCCACACACACACACACATCCAGAGGGACCCACCATGGGAAGATGCCAACATCCTCCGAGATGCCATGGAAGCACGAGCTCACTGCCCTCTCTGAAACCCATCCATGGGGATCTGAGCCTACAGGAGTTGGGGGGCTGGGTGGGGGCATTCCCCACTGCACAGCAGTTTCTGTATCTCCTTCACACCTCCTAACTCCTCTAAGGGACTTCCCCTTCCTGAAGGACACTCTAGATTCAGCACCATTTCTGGCCTACCTCACCTGTGTGCGGGTGGAAAAGGTGGCTGGAAAGGCCCCTAAGAAGCTTGGGAGAGCAGCAAGAAGGTGCAGGCCTGGGCGCACAGGGCCCAGCGGGAAGTCAGGGCTCAGGAGGGGAAGGACACTCTTTGCCTGCTCACTGTGTCTGTCCCAGACTGCAGCCAGACTGTTCCTGTCAACACCTTCCTGTGACTTGGATCTCCTCTTTCTGACAATCTCTGCCTAGGACCTTGGTCTCCCTAAGTTATGACAAGGTTCTAGCTACAGACAGCACGGATACACAGAAAGTCAGGGTCCACCTCTCTGGTTTGGAAGTTCCCAGTTACTTGCCCTCTGGCCTGCTCCTCAGGGACTGAATCACTTAATACCCCCAGGAACCTACTTTTCTTCACCTCCTTTAAGAGGACCCATAGAGAGTGCCCCCTCTGTTACATATGGACTATTCAGTGTTTCTGAGTTGGTCCAGCACTATCCTTGGGTGGCATTGTCTACTCTGAGGAAGACTCAAATTTGTGTGCTGGAGCTCAGGCTTGCCTTTCCATAGATGCCTTCACATGTTGGTCTGGAGGGGTGTGGGAAGCCTAGCTGAGCCTTCTGGCCACCACCGTCCAGCTTTCTGCCTTTCTTCCCATTCTTAAGGGGCAACCCCAGGATGGCCAGGAGGGGCTGAGGGAGGCCAGCGGAGGACCAAGAAGGACCAAGACAGACTTGGGAGCAGCTACGTCCCGAAAGGAGACAGACAGGCCAGAGACAGAGACAAAGGCACAAAGACAGAGAGATGGAGAGAAGCTGAGAGGCCCAAATTGACACCACATGGCCATAGGCTGGACCCCTGGGCTCTGCAAATAGTCAGCTTCGTGCTGAGTCCGTCACCATGGTGACAAACAAGCAGGAAATATTCCAGATAACTGGAACTGCGGTGGGAACATGTGTTTCAGATAAAACCTCCCCGGCCCCCCAGGGCCCGTCATGTGACTGGGGAGAAGCCTGGTTTGTGCATCACCATCCCAGCAACCTGGGCTAGAGACTTGGGGGTCAGACCGTGTCCTGGAGGCCATCCAGTCAGTTCCATCCTGCCTGGCACCCCTCCTAGGGGGTTGTCAGGAAGGGTTTCAGGGGACATTCCCATGAGGTCCCAGCTAGGCCTGCTGGTCCCTGCTTGGACACTTGTCAGGCCCCTCCAGTTCCCCAGGCCTTGGCAGGAGTCACAGGGCACAGCTAGCTCTGACTTATCTCTCAAGTGGGAGCACTTGGCATCCCAAGAAGCTGGGCCTCTAAGTGGCGCCTGGCCGCCTGGCTCAGGCAGTGGGGAGTGGATGGGCCAAGCCATCGGGGTGAGGCCACAGGCAAGTTCATGCGAGGAAACAAACGGCGTGCTGCCTTGCTAAGGACAGGCCCAGATTGGCCTCCACACCCACTTCCCCGTGATTTCGGAGAAATGGTCAGCAACAGAGAGGAGCTTGGGAATGAGCCACCTGGACCCAGGGCCCTGGACTTGGTTTGGAGCCACCCGGGGATGCCGGAGCCAGGCCTTGACGGGATGGCCCTTCGGCCTAGAGTCCTGAGAGTACAGAGCTGGGCAGGGCTTTTGCTGTCCAGATCTAAGTGAGAACAGCACACTGGAAGCTCAGCCAGCAAGTGCGCCCCCAAGGCCTGATTCCAGGGAGAATGGTGGGAAGGTGGTGGGCACAACCCTCCAGTGCTGAGGCCTTTGGAATTGGCATGATTTTTCCTGCTCTTTGTGAGTTTCTGTGTGGCTGAACCAACAGAAGAAGCTGTGTGTGTACATGTGTGTAGATATATATGTGTGTGTGTATGGGAGTCTGAGTATGTGTAAATATGTGAATCTGTGTGAATATGCATGAGTTGTGTATAAGTGCTAGTGTTAGAGGTAGAAGTAGATGGTGAGGAAAGAAGGACAAGATGTAGTGGTTCTGGGCCTAGCCATTCTGCCTTTTCCAAACACTGAGAAAATACTTGGGCTCAGGGGACTCAGAAGGCTGGAGTTGGGACAAAGTATCCTGCTTCCCCTTTCTCACTATGGGCCTTCAGAGGTGCCTAGTGCACTATAAATTATAGGGGTGCCTTCCCCAGAAGTGGGAGCCCAGGCTCCCTTTCCTCCTCCAGACCCTCTGGCATCTCAGCATTTCAAGTATGGACACAACATGGAGGCCCCAAGCCTTCCTAAAAGATTTTGGGATATATGGCCCTATGACTCCAGGGCAAGGCAGAGTACAGGCAGCCACTGTCCTCTGCCTGCCAGCATAGAGACCCCGTGGGCTGAGTATGGCCTTCTTGCTGTCCCTTTTGGCTGGTACCGAAGCCAGAACACCAACCCTGGCTGCCAGCCAAACCACTTGGGCAGCCATCGCTCTTCCAGAGCATCCCAAAAGGGACACAGAGGGGCAACAGGGAGGGAAGAACCACCCTGAAATACTGCAGCTCTAGCTTCTGAGAAGCAAGGCCTTTATGGGCTACAGGGGAGACAGAGCCAGGTGAGGGACACCAGGAAGCCTCAGCTTGACCCCCACAACAGGAGTCGAAGAGTCACATGAGAGCATATGGTCCCCTAAGTCAGGAGCGATTTCTGAGAGCACAGCCAGGAGAAGCACACTCCCTGAGCATCACCGGGTGTGGCCGAAAAACAAAAAAAGAAAATAGGGATAAAAAGGGATAGACATTTAGATCCCATAGCAGAGTACCCACTTTGAGGCACCAGGTTCCATTCATGGCTCTGCTGGATGTGACCTCCTCCCCCACTCAAAAAATGTATATATCAAATAAAGAGAATGACACTGACTTCAAGAGGGTAACTGCAATTGTGAGCATGAGATCATAGCATAATGGCTGCTATAGTGTGTGTAGAGCATGGCTTGGCACTTACTGGAAAGTGCTTGGTGATAAGTATCATCCTAATTAAACAGTTAATGCCTATCTCATGCCCAGCTCTGTGCTTTCGGGAGGAGACACAAAGATGAGATGGTGTAGGCACTGTTGAGAAGTTTAAGCAAAGAGGAGGGTGGAGTCCCCACTGCCTACCATTTATGATATAGCTAGATGGCCAATTCCTTCTGAATTGTCCCCTCCAGGGACATGAGGAGTGACACATCCTAACTTGCATGTTCAAACCCACCAGGAGAAATCAGGAAAATCTTCCAGGAAGCAGCAGTACATGGGCTGCTCCTAAAAAGACACATAGGAACTTTCCTGGCACACAGACAAATAGAGAAAGGGCAGCACAGGCAGGGAAGGAGCAAGGACAAAGACTCTGGGCCTGGACTAACCTGGCTGGCTCAGGCAGTCTGAACAATGAGGCGCAGTGTTGGTGCTGCTGGAGGAGGAGGAGTGGGAAGGAGAGAGTAGGCCGGCTGACAGACAGAAACCAGACCAGAAAGGATTTTTGTATGCTTTGCTGAAGAATTTAGATTTTTATCCCAAGAGTGATGAGAAGCCACTGAAGAATTTTAAGTAAGAGAATGATGGACAAGATTTGTTTCATTAAAATGTCTCTCGTCAAACAAGAAGCAAACAAAAATGCTATTTCTGGGGCTGGAGCCTTGGTGCAAGCAGTAAGGCATTTGCCTTGCACATGGCTAACTTAGGACGGACCACGGTTTAATCCCCTGGTGTCCCATATGTTTCCTCAAGCCAGGAGCAATTTCTGAACTCATAGCCAGGAGTAACCCCTGAGCATCACCGGGTGTGGCCCCCCCGCCCAAAAAAAATGTTATTTATTCTTTGGGGTTTGAGGGATATTTTATGGGCAATATTGGCCTAGGTTTGATTTCCAGCACCACAGATGATCCCCTGAGCACTACTAGGAGTGATCCCTAAGCACAGAGCCAGGAGTAAGTCATGAGCACTGTCAGGTGTAGTTAATAGTAATAACAAAATATATCTCTTGTGACGCTGTGGATTGTGCCTGGTCAAGACTGGTGGAGTCTGGGGGCTGGGGATAGTAGAGTGGTCAGGGTGAATGTCTACATGTAGCTGGCCCAGGTTCAATCCTTAGCACCATGTGACCTCCTGAGCTGGATGCTGCCCAGAAATCGTGGCACTGAGGATCCCAGCAACACCATATTCTCAGGCCCAAACATAGAATGGCCAGTCCACTTGGCCAAGAATGACTAGGAAATGCCCCCAGGATCCCTGAGTATCACTTGGGAGCCTCCAAGTTAAAAAGATTGAGGTTCCCATTGGCAGTCTTAGCAATTTTTATTAGGAAGCAGAACCATGGGCTGGAAGAGAGCTCAGTGTTGAGCCTCTGCCTTGAGGGTGTAAGGCCCCCAGGTCAGTACTGGCAGTGTGCACTGACCCCCCCTCCTCTTAGCAAGAGCACTGTGTCACTAGATCCGAGTGTCAAACCTCTAGACCCCCGTGAAATGCCAGTAGTGAACCCTAATTTTAAAAACACACAAGGGGGCGGAGAGATAGCACAGCAGTAGGGCATTTGCCTTGCAAGTGGCCAACCCAGGACCAATGGTGGTTTGAATCCCGGCATCCCATATGGTCCCCTGCACCTGCCAGGAGCGATTTCTGAGTGCATAGCCAGGAGTAACACTTGAGCGCCGCCGGTTGTGGCCCAAAAACAAACAAGCAAACAAACAAACAAAAAAGAAATGGTGGTGCCCTTCTTCAAGGTGGGCTCTTCAGAAGGGTCAGCAGCCTGAAGGGTGAAGGGACCCAGCTAAGCAGTCCTACATGGGTCTTAGAGACTTAATGCCTGCTGCAGGCCAGAGTCCTGGTGAAGTCAAGAACATGAGGCCTATAGCTCAGCCGGAAGTGGGCCTGGCAGGATTTTCTTGAAGTGACTATTTTGTCTCAGCCAATTTACCAAAAGGTGGAAAAAAAGAAACAAAGACAAAAACCAGACTATCAATGAAACTATTCCCATCATGTATCATTAGGAGACAGACACTTGTATGTGAATGACGTGTTCCTCTCACTAGAAACTTTGTTGGAAAAATTCAATTTTTTGGGTGACATGTCCTCTTTGAGACACTCCAGGGCAATAAGTGTGATGTCCACATCCTGAATTGCTGAACACAGTCTGCTCAATCACCACCATAACAGCTTCAGGAACAAAATAGTAAGGAGTGGTATCATGGAAACCTGGGTATGGATCTACCAGGGCACCAGTTTGAGGCTAAAATGATCCTGATGAGAGACAGGGAGGTAGCTCACTGGCGAGGCCCTGAATTCACATCCCACCACTGGGAATGATCCTTGAGTACCATCAAATATGTATGCACCCCCTCAAAAAAAAAAAAAAAAAGCCCTGTAGAGGATTAGTGATAAGTGGTCCCAAAACTTTGGGTGTGGTGGGGAGGTAATCTGGGATGTGAAGTTGTGTTTCTGAAACTTAATTCTATAAGCCAATAGCAAACCACTGAAACCAAAACCTGGCCCTGACTAGTTAAGTGGGAAAGCCTAGTACTGTAAGCAATGTCAGCAAGGACTCCAAGAGAGTAACTCGGGTCAGATGATGGTTCAGTTTAGTGGTGAGCGCCTACCTTCCAAGGGCAAAACCCCGAGTTCAATCTTGGCCCCCAAGCACTGCTGGGTGTGACCCCACACTTATAAATAAATCAATAAATAAAACATTAAGGGGTCTAGATTGATAGTTCAAAAGGGTAGGGCTCTAACCTTACATGCAGATGACACAGATTCACTCCTCAGCATCCCATATAGTCCCTGAGCCCAGCCAGGAATGATCCCTGAGTTCAGAGCTAGGAATAAGCCCTGAGTATCACTGAGTATGGCTCAAAACAATAAAGAAATTAAGAAAGGATTTTTAAAAAAGAAAGAATGAAAAAGACATTAAGTGAAGCTACACTTTTTTTATTTTTGTGCTGCACTCAAAAACGTGGAAGGAAGGAAGGAAGGAAGGAAGGAAGGAAGGAAGGAAGGAAGGAAGGAAGGAAGGAAGGAAGGAAGGAAGGAAGGAAGGAAGGAAGGAAGGAAGGAAGGAAGGAAGGAAGGAAGGAAGGAAGGAAGGAAGGAAGGAAGGAAGGAAGGAAGGAAGAAGGAAGGAAGGAACTAAAGAAGAAAGGAAGGATAGAAGAAAAGGTAGGAAGGAAGGAAGGAAGGAAGGAAGGAAGGAAGGAAGGAAGGAAGGAAGGAAGGAAGGAAGGAAGGAAGGAAGGAAGGAATGTCTGAGGGCTTACTCCTGGCTCTACTTAGGGATCATTCCTAGCCGGCTTGAGGGATTATATGGGGTGTTAGGGACAGAACCCAGGTCAACTACATGCAAGGGCCCTACCCACTGCACTATCTGCCTGACCCTTTCAGACACTTTAGTATTATGAAGCTTGAGAAAGGTGTCTCAGGGGCTGATACAGGGAGTAAGCCAATACACATACACATACAAAATACACATAGCCAATTCCAGTTCTATGCCAGCACCGAAGATTGTCCTGAGCCTCTTTAGTAGTGATCCCTGATCATGCACCAGAAGTAAGCCCTGAACACAGCTAGGTGTGGCCCTAACCTTCCCCACTCCAATAAAGGGTTTCTGGAGGTCAGAGAGATAGTATAGTAGTTAGTACAAGTCAGATTGCATTACATGCAGCTAACCCCAGTTTGATTCTCAACACCACATGGTGCCCTGAGCATTGCATGAAATGACTCCTAGTACAGAGCCAGAGAAGACTCCAGCACTGCCAGGATTGGCCTCAACCCCCAGCAGAGAATAGCTTAGTTCTAGGACAGCTCAGTGAGAGCAGAACCTGTGTTGTAAGTTGAGGTCATAAGTTCAATGCTGGTGCATTGGAGTATGTGCCCCAGCCCTCTGAGCCATCTCCCTGCACTCCACTAGCCCAGGGCCAGGATGAAGAGGAAAGAACAGGGCAAAGAGAGCAGAGGGTCTGGAAAATGGTAGGAGCGAGCAGCAATGGCTCCTGGAACTGTAGCATGAAGAGGGTGAGAGGGAGCCAGCCAAGGTCCTCAAAGACAAAGCTGCTACTCTGGAACTCTCCGTGAGCTGGAAGGAGCAGGAGCCAGAACAGCTGTCCCACAGATGGGGAAGAGGCTTTCAACCTGCAGTTTATATTCTAGGAAGAAAATCCTCTTGCTCTCTCTGCTCACACCCCTTCTGGATGAGGGGAATTTCTGTGAGGTTTGGAAAAATAAACAGACTCTAACCATAACTGTCTGAAAGTGCTAAATTACCAGGAAGACATAATGGATTAGGAGTACAAATTAAGCCTAGAGGGTGGTGGCCTGCACTCTGGGGAGCTGAGAATGACCCCCAGAAGGCCTGTCTCCTTCTCTGGGATGAATTGCCTTTGCAGGGCAGCTTGTCTATGGGAGAAAGTCATTGGCCATTCAGTCAAGTTTCTGAGGAGATGAGGCTTAGATTTGTGGGGGAAGGGGTACAGTAAAAGCTCTGAAAAAATCAGCCCCCTTCCCAAATTAAGTTGATGGTGAAACTTTTATTCCAGGGGCCGGAGAGATGGCACAGTGGTAGGGCTTTTGCCTTGTGTGTAGTCGACCTGGGAGGGACCTGGTTCCCATGTGGTCCCCCAGCCTGCCAGGAATGATCTCTGAATGCAGAGTCAGGAGTGACCCCTGAGTGCCACCGGGTGTGGCCCAGAAACCAATCAATCAATCAATCAGTAAATAAATAAATAAATAAATATTCTTTTTAAAAAAGAAACTTTCACTCTAATCAAAAGCTGGAGGAGGGCCAGAGAGATAGCATGAGGCAAGGTGTTTGCCTTGCATGCAGAAGGACGGTGATTTGAATCCCGGCATCCCATATGGTCCCCCAAGCCTGCCAGGAGCCATTTCTGAACATAGAGCCAGGAGGAACCACTGAGCGCTGCCGGGTTTGACCCAAAAAACAAAAAACAAAAAAAGCTGGAAGAAATGTTCTTGCTTTAAAAGGGTGACATTTATCCCTTGTTTGGGGGTGGAGTAAAGGAGCTAAAGACTAAAAACTCTGCTCAGGACATGAAGCTCACCACAAAGAGTGATGAGTGCTGTTAGAGAAATAACTACATTGAGAACTATCCTTACACAGTAATCACGGTGTTTAAATAAAGATAAAAAAAAAAAGACTAAAAACTCAGGGAGGGAGCCAGAGAGACAAAACAATGGGCAAGGCACATGTCCTGCCAGTACTGGGGATGGATCTCCAGTACTGCACATGGTCCTCTGAGTACCAGGAGCGACCTTTTAGCACAGAGCCAGGACTAAGCCTTTAGCACTACTAGGTGTGGCCCAAAAAACAATAATCCCAAACTGGGTGGGGGATAAAGGTTGAGCTAAGACATCCTGGGAAGGTGTCCCAGTCTTCCACTTCCCAAAGGAAGAAACTGAGCTCAGTGCAGGCCACTGCCTGCCAAGCTCCTCCCTTCTCTGGGAGTGACACTGGTGAAAGCTTCAGTCTTCCCCCAGGCCTTCAAGAGAATGCTCTACCTGCAGAGAGCTCTGCTAAGGACCCCATTCCCCCCTAAATTGGCAGGACATTGGCAAAGTCTGCCTGGTTCCAGTCTGGAGGTCATACTGACCCCTGTTCTGTGCTACTCTGGAAAGACAGGGAGGTTCCAATTCTCACCCATGAACCTCAAATAACCCACATTTGAAACAAGCTGAGGATCCACCACTTAGCTACAGCTACCTGAAAGGCTGATCTGAGGACCCACTATACCAGGCTGTGATGCCAATGACATCATGCCAGCAACCTGGGGAAGCCCTGGCCCATGATGCCTTCCTGCCCACCCTGGGGTACCCATAGCTCAGAGCCCACACACTTGTCATTGTTGCTCCTTTCCAGACATTAGAAGGGGCTGGTGGAGCCCCTTGGACATGGTCAACATACACCCCTGGACTCCACCTCTCCCTGGGTCTCATCTCTTCCTGGGTCCCACCTCTTCCTGCAGGTACAACTCTAGCCTCTGGATGCACTTTTGCAGAAGAATGACCCCCATCTCCCACCTCCTATTCAAGCCAGGACTATCTGTGCTCGCAAAAGAAGAAATGAAGGGAAGGCATGGGAAATATATGCTCCCCAAAGGGTGAACTCCCTCCTCCTTAGCATATCCTAAATTATCAGCCTTTACAGCCAGGCCACCAGTCTTCTGCCTGATCTGCAAGAGCCTGGATTTACCCTTAACTGTGACAAGGGGCCGGGAAACGCTCAAAGGGCTTTGCATGCAAAAGCCCAGGTTCCATTCTTAGGAAAAACAAGGGGGCTACAAACAGTTTCTTTTTGTGCTCCTAAAGATTAAATTTGAGGGGGCCGGTGAGGTGGCGCTAGAGGTAAGGTGTCTGCCTTGCAAGCGCTAGTCAAGGAAGGATCGAGGTTCGATTGGCGTCCCATATGGTCCCCCCAAGCCAGGGGTGATTTCTGAGCGCTTGGCCAGGAGTAACCCCTGAGCATCAAACGGGTGTGGCTGGAAAAAAAACAAAAACAAACAAACAAACAAAAAAACAAAAAAGATTAAATTTGAGAAGACACATGAAGGATTACAACCCCGAGAAGCACCTGACCTCCACTCCACCATCCCTCACCTCCTACTCCCCTCAGTTTCTCAAGTGAGGACAGGCCCAGGCCAGCTCTGAGAGGGGGGTACACCTCCCTCACCCTGCAGTCAGAAAGAGTAGGCTCTTATCTCTCCACCTGAGCTGTGGTGAAGGGGGCCCCAGCAGAGGAGCCTAGAGCTGTCTCCTCCTCCATTTGTCTAAAACTGGGGGTGAGGGGGGCACTTGGCAAGGAGCCACCCCTCCAAATGCCGAAGGTGAAATCCATCACCAGGGCCCTGGGTTGAGATAAGATGCAGGAGCATAAATCAGGCTTCCCTGAGATAAGAAGTCAGCCTGGGGCCCCAAAAATGCAGGGTTTCTGCCAGCTGCCCACTCCTGCTGAGCTGCAAAGCAGAGAGCAATGTGAGACTCCGACTCAGGGCAGAGAAGGCAGTGACTGCCTCTCCCCACCTGGGCACAAGACCCAGATCTGGGGATCTCAGCTTAGGGGTCACTCAAGAAAGTCACATGTTTGAGTATCAGACCACTGGGGTTTTGTTTTGGGGGGACAGATGTTGCAATGCTCAGGAGAGTCACACCTAGGTGATCTGAGAACCACAAGGGGAGCCAGGGGTCAAACCAGGGCAGCACCCTCTCTGCTGTGCTATCTCTCCATCCCCTCAAATCCTGGATTTTTTTTTGGGGGGGGGGGGTCATACCAGCAGCGCTCAGGGGTTGCTCCTGGCTCCACACTCAGAAATCAGGGGACCAGATAGGATGCCGGGATTTGAACCAATGACCTTCTGCATGCAAGGCAAGCACCTTACCTCCATGCTATCTCTCCGGCCCCAAATCCTGGTTCTTTTGTTTTTGTTTTTGTTTTTTTTTGTTTTTTGGGCCACACCCGGTAACACTCAGGGGTTACTCCTGGCTATGTGCT
Organism: Suncus etruscus; assembly: GCF_024139225.1. Classification (NCBI taxonomy): domain Eukaryota; kingdom Metazoa; phylum Chordata; class Mammalia; order Eulipotyphla; family Soricidae; genus Suncus; species Suncus etruscus. The sequence goes on from NC_064855.1 coordinate 24,451,369, forward strand.
CAGAAGTTGCTCCTGGCTTGGGGGACCATATGGGACACCGGGGGATCGAACCGCGGTCCGTCCAAGGCTAGCGCAGGCAAGGCAGGCACCTTACCTTTAGCGCCACCGCCCAGCCCCAAATCCTGGTTCTTAAACCCACTGGGTAATAGGGTTTTTGCAGTGCTGGGATCAAACCCAGTCCATGCTCATCTTCTGCTGCATAATATTGCACAATCTGCCCTCTCTGGGGCTCCGGTTTCCAACAGGGCTATCACACGCATGCTGCTCTAGAGAACTGTTTTTTCCAGGATCACCCTGTTCCCTTCCTGTGTTGCTGCACGAACAGGGAATGGGCACACACCTCTTTGATATGCCAGAGATCACCCTTGTGGCACTGGGATTCCCATTGGCAAGAACAGCACTGCTAGTATTGCACATACATGGCATGTGAGGTGGAACTGGAAATAATGCTCAGGACCTTGTTCTGGCTTCAAGGAGTGTCACCGAAGGAAGTTTCCTTCTCTGGGGAGTGGCAGGGAGGAAAGATAATAATAACATAGCAGGGGCCCTCTGTGTGGACACATCTGTCACTCAAAATCTTTCTTTAAAAGATTCTCCCCTTCCCTTCATTGTTGTCATGTGACACAGGCTGTGGTGTGCCCAGGGAAATGCACAGTCAGTCTGCGCTCTTTTAGCTGTGGTGCTGGGACAAGACTTGAGGCCACCACGCTGGTCATCCATCCTGCTGGCCAGGCCCTCACCATGTGCTTGTTTTGCTTCTCACTTCCTAGCCATGCTGCTCGAACATCATTAAGTTATGGTACTCACCTGCTCACACCCTCTGTGGCAATTGTGCCTGGAAATATCATATAGTGCCAGGGGTCACAGAGAGCAGAACTACTGGATGGTGGGAGTATAGGTAGTGAGCAAAGGGACTAGACTCAAAACTGAAGCTTGCAGGGCAGATATTCTCAGTCATCCGCCGCCTTCCACATCTGCACAGGAGAGGTCTCTCCTCTCCTCAGCTTCAGCATTTGCTTTCATTAGCAACAAAGACATCAGTATTTGTGCTGGTTTGGGGCAACTTTATTCTCTTGGTCCCTGATTTAAAGGTGCTGACAATTGGATGAGTGGGGATGCTTGGGAAAGTTAAGGAGTCTGACCTCAATACTGCAGATACCGAGCACAGGGTAATGATGGCTCCTGAAGGATGGGGATGCGGAACAGGCAAGTACCAAAAGTCTCTGAGAGGTAGGTCAGAGCACTTGGATAGACCAAGGCCATGGACAAAGGGAGCCTTCAGAGCCACAGTAACAAGAATTTGGCAGACCAGACAAGAAAAGAGAGTGTAAGTGCTCAGTTTCTCCTCAGCTCAGCCTCTTGCTGGCCATGTAGGGCATCAGCACCTTGTCTATGCCTTGCCTTGGTTGTCTTGTTTGGAACAAGAAAGTCCGTTCAGCAGGTTTCAAGTCTTCATGTCCTGATGCAGGAAGCTGTCAGCACGCTTCATGCACATGTTGAACATAGTTCTCTGTGGTTGGAGAGATGGAGTGCTGTTACTGGAAGGGATGTGGGTGGAGCTGGCCAGGGACCTGGAATCTCTTTTTCTCTGTCTTGTGATTGCTTTCCTCCTGCCCCCATTTATGCTCAGGGGTATCAGAGAAAGAGTCCCTTGAGCCACTACCCTTTCTTGGCCTAAAACTGACAGCAAGAAGCAGACAGCTGAGAAGATCCGGGACTGACAGAACATGAGTGGATAGACAAATATACAAGATTAACTAGTCCCATTGTATACACAAGAGGCTTTGCTAACACTTGGCCAATTAGCAAACTAATCTAAACAGCCACTGCCTCTGTGGCTCCCTCGCTCACTCTAGCAGCTGTCAGGCACTTGCTGCTGCTCCTCCCGGGAAGCTCCGCTCTGGGCTTCCAGCTCCCTACTTGAATCTCAAGGGCTCTTCAAGAGCAAAGAATGGTGGCAGCTTCCATTTTCTGAGCCTCCCAGCCCCCACCCCCACCCCGGGGAGACCTGTCATTGCTGTGTCCAATATTCCTTCCAAGGCCCCACCTGTAAGAACCCTTACCCAGGGTCCCAAACAGGGACCTCAGAGCACGTCCCACATAGGCTGTTGTGATGTCCAGGTATTATGATGTCCTGACTAATGGCAGAGAATGGAAGTGGACACTGTCCTAGGGGGTGAGATGAGATGAGATTTCAGATAGCAACACCCCCCCACATCCAGAGTATAGCTTGGTGACATCCCAAGGTAGTGCTTCACTTCAGAACACAAGCAGTAAGGGTGAGGAGACAGTACAGGAAATAAGGCCACACACAACTAACCCCAGTTCCATCCCTGGTACCACACATATATAGTCCCTCGATTACTGTCAGGAATAAACTTTTTTTTTGGTTTTTGGTTTTTGGGTCACACCCGGTGGTGCTCAGGGGTTACTCCTGGCTGTCTGCTCAGAAATAGCTCCTGGCAGGCACGGGGGACCATATGGGACACTGGGATTCGAACCAACCACCTTTGGTCCTGGATCGGCTGCTTGCAAGGCAAACGCCGCTGTGCTATGGCAGGAATAAACTTAGTGTACAGAGCAAGGGATAGACTCTGACTACAGCCAGGTGTGGTTCCAAAATCCAATCTCTCCCCCACCCAAAAAAGAAGTATGATATAATAAACTTGTGTTATTCTAAACCCCTGAGGTTTACCTTCATTTGCTCTACAAAAATAGAGATCAGCCAATTTTATTGCTGCATAGCACTTGGCAGAGTCGGAATCAGGGTGAGTGGATGCAGGACAGCAGCAGGGAAGTCAGCAGGCTCTGCAGAAGGCCTGGCGGGAGGACCCCAGAAGAGAATCCTTCCAAGCCTCTATCTTTCCTCTCTTCATCTCCCTCTGACACTTCTCCCCCACTCCAGGCCTCACCACCTCACTCTGCATCTGGTTCCTGTATTTAGTCAGACCCTCTCAATTTTATGCCTTAAAAAAAAAGCTCTCTGAAATATCTGACCCTAGTGAGCTGGAATCATTTCTGATGGAAAGCAGCCTTGTGCACAGCCTCTTCCCGCCCTGCTGAGGAATGTGGTTGCTGCAGAGATTAAAACAGACCTGCAGGCATCTGAGAGTGGGGCTGGTGGCTCTTGCCAGGAATGACCTCAATCTGCACAGCAGGGGCTCCTACCTGTGAGCTTGCCCCAATTCTACAGCTCCCCAAACCCTTCACTGCACTGGAGATCCTGAGTCCCAACTTCTCATTGTAGGCTGATAAGGAAGGAAGACTGCTGTTTAGGGGTCTTTGTCCAAGTGGCTCCAAGTGGCTTGGCAGAATCAGGCACCTTCCAGGGACATCCCATCTTCATTTCTCTCTCTCTCTACCCATCCTCAACTCCATCCTCCTCCTGCAGGCAATGGAGAGGGGTTCATGCAAGTTGGAGGCGGCAGTGCCTCTGAAGATGGTGCCCTTTCGGAAAAATCAAAAAAAGAAGCTCCCTGGATAGACTGCTCCCTGCACAGCTCAGCTTCCATACTGGCCTTGGAGTCAGTCAAGCCCTATTCGGATCCTGCTGCTGCTGGACTATCAACTTCCTGAGAGACCCAGGCCAGCTCAAGGGGCTGAGAACATGCTTCGCATATGAGAGACCCAGGTTGGATTCCCATACTGCAAGGTCCCCTAAGCAATGCCAGGAGTGACTTTCAAGCACAGAGCCTGGAGTAGCCCCCCAAGGACCACTGAGTATGCCTCCCAGGCTCCCCCTAAAAAAGCAAAAGAAACTCAGAGCATGAGTTTCTAGAGTTGACCCTGGCCAACATGCTCTCTCTCCATGCACTGGAAATCTAGACATAATATTCGACTCCCCAAAACTTAATTGCCCGCTGCAGACTGGAAACCTGCCTGTGGAGCCTTGGTGTAGATGGGTAAATATTCCGAGTACTCTGTTCTAGATTTATATTCCCAGTCACGTAGGATGGAGAAAAGTTCCTGGGCTCTGAAAAAGGCCAGGTCACGTTGCACTTGGCCCTCTATGTCCCCTCCCACCAGGCACTGCTGGGGATCCCCTCCCCCAGAGAAAATGGTATGAAAAAAGATCCTAACATGCTGGTTTGCATTTACCAAACCTTCAAGTTTATGTCACCAGGTCCCTAGAAAAAATGCTGACAGCTGCAAATAAGGTTCATCCCAGTCTGAAGGATTTATCCACAGAACTCTCCCAACTACCCTAAACAGCCTTAGGGAGTAACCACAATACTCATCAGTCATCAATCATCAATAGCATTGATGCCTAGCCCCTTCCTGCATGCTTTACTCTAAGATAAATCTGTTTCTCACAGGAATCCCACATTCATTTAACAGATGAATAAACTAAGGCCCAGAGCATAGAGATCATAGCCAGGGAACAAGTTGTAAAATGGGGGAACTAAAGCCAGTTCTGTCCACTCATGGCCCCACTCTCCACTGCCCCTCACTGAGCTCTTGTTTTGTACCTCAACTATATGATTTGTATGCACACACGTGCTTGAATGTGGTGCTGGGTTTTATACATGCAAGCCAGAGGCTCTAATGCTGAGTCGCCTTCATAGGTCACTCTACTAATGATGTGGATCTGAATTGACTGCTCTATGGCCCAAATCTGCTCCCTTGTCCTTTGGATTCAGGGCCACTGGGACCTAACTGGTTCCTGATCTTCCAGTTAAGGGACAGAGTGGGAAAGCCCAGTTCTGGTAGTGGTGAAGGGTGCATGAGTAGGTCCCCTCACTTTTTCATGATGTAATGTAAAAGCGATTAACTGAAAGGCCTTTGGGGGGCACTTTTTGCTCTCTCAATTGTTTGCAGCCTGCACCCGTGAGGGACCTTTTCTGCATTTTTGCTCCACTAGTTATGAGGTTTGAAGCTTGGGTTGGAAGTGGGAAGCATCCACCCTCCCGCAACTTCATACCAATCGGCCCTCTCCTCTGGGCCTTTGTCTAGCCTCCTGCGAATATTACAGTGACCTATTGGGGGTTGGGGTTCTTGGCCCTGCCCCTGCAGCTCTCTGGCCAGTGGCTCCTGCCCTGCCTTGTTCCCAGCACAAGCGGACACTCCAGACTCTGAGTTCCCTCTCTGGGGAGACCCGGCCTGCAGCTGTTCACAGCTGTCCTGCTACTCAGGTAGCAGCAGGAATGGGCAGCATTTCAGCTGCTTCCGGCTCCCTGGGGCTCAGCACACATTCTTGCCAAGAGATGAGGCACCCCAACTCGGCCAGGCAACTATTGACTGCATTCAAACTCCCCATGCACCAAATACACAGGGGTCTCTGCTTCCAGGCCCAAGACAGGAGTACAGTTCTTTGTCAGAAACCTTCAGTTCCTTGGCCTCCACGGTCTCTGCCCCCAGATCCTTATAATACTGCTGTCTCCCCAGCCAAAGTGTTGCATCTGAGTCCTGGACCCCACTTTCCACTGTGTCCCCCAGTCTGAGAGCTATCCCCTGAGACTTTAAGGGTTTTTCCTCTCCCATGTGCCCTGTTACTTTTACAAATATATATATATATATATATATATATTATATATATATTATATATGTAAATATGTGTATTTACATATATATATGTTTTTTTGGGTCACACCCGGTAGGTTACTCCTGGCTCTATGCTCAGAAATGGCTCCTGGCAGGTTCCGAGGGATTTGAACCACTGTTTGTCCTGGGTCTGCCGCATGCAAGGCAAACACTCTACTGCTGTGCTATCTCTCCGACCCCACTTTTACAAATATTTTTAAACTATTGACCAAAATTTACCTGTGTTTGTATCAAGGATGTATTTCCAGAGTGGCTGGAAATGGCTTCTCCTTCTCTCCACCAACACCACTTTTCTGTGGTGGCAGTGTACCAGGCACACCGTGCTGGGTTGCAGTGGGGGGTTAGAGTCCCACATTTCTTGAGCCACACTCAGGATGTTCAGGGGCAATAAGGGTGTGTGTGGAGTGGGACTCACCACATCGCACTCTCAAGCAGGCATTTTAGCCCCTGGGCCATCCCTGAACCCTCCTAAGAGGTCAGTAGGTATGTGACTGTTTCACCCCAATGAACTCAGTCTAATGTCAGGCTCCTCTCCTGGGTGCCTTGCAGACATAGAGTTCCTTGCTCTATCCTCACCCAACATTTCTGCCTGGCCAGGACAGGTCTCCTCCCCTTCCATGCTTCTCCTCCCCTCTCTTCCTCTTTAAAAGGTGTGGTTGAAGGGACTGTAGTGATAGCCTTGCATAAGGCTGAGTCAAGTTCAGTCCCCCACATCCCATAAGGTCCCTGAGTGATTTCTGAGCACAGAGCAAGAAGTATTGCTTGAGCACAGCAGGGTGTGACCCCAAAACAAAACAAAATGTGCAGTGTGGCTGAAGGTTCAGGTTCAGTATTTGAGTAAGGAAAGATGGAGCAGTAGGGTGTCACCAAGCCACTCCCAGCACTACTCTGGAGCCATGCTACCAGCTAACCACTTCTCAGCCCTTCCTCTGTCTTTTTTTTTTGGAGGGAAGTTTACTTGGTGACAACCAGGGATTACTCCTGGCTATGCGCTCAGAAATCCCTTCTGGCTTGGGGGACCATCTGGGATGCTGGGGATCAAACCCAGGTCCGTCCTGGATCAGGTGCGTGCAAGGCAAATGCTCTACCACTGTGCTCCGGCCCTCCTCTGTCCTTTTTAAATTTATTTTGTCTTTTGGCCACATCTGATGGTGCTCAGTGCTTACTCTGTACTCAGGAATCTCTCATTGGAGATGGAGGGGGAGGGGGTCATATGGTGTGTCAGGGATCAAACTACATGCAAGGCAAGAGCCCTATCTGCTATACTAGTTCTCTAGCCCCCTACCCCCATCCTGCTGGCCCTGGGTTAGAGTGTCATTGGCTCTCAGGAAGCCCCACCTAAAAGCTAACAGCCGCCTGAGCTTTTCCTTTTGGGGGGAAGCCTGGGAAGGTGCCAAGATCTAGTCCTGCTACCCAGATTGGGTTGGGAGAGGGGTGTGAATTTTCATGGGGACTGTTCCCAAGTGCATGAGTGGACACCAGGTTTCACTTGGCATCAGATACCGGCAACTTCTCAGACTCAAGCCAAATCCCCAGCAGCCCAAGGGATTTCAGCTCAGGGGCACCAGGGACTGTGTAAGGACAGTGGTCAGGCTGGACCCACCAGTTCTACCAAGGTGAGAGGAGACCAGGCAAGTATCTCTGGAGCACCCCAGCACTGGTCTGGGTTGTTCTCTGTGCAGATGAGAAACAATGTGCAGAGCAGAGTTGACAGCGTTCATGTTTTCCTCCAACACCCCCTCTCACATTCCTGGCAGGCCCCCCTTTTATTAATGTGGCACCCTTCCCAGGACATTTTATGGGCCCGTGTGTTTTCACTTAGGCCCTGATTGGGTTTGATCTGTCTCTCCGCATGAAGAACCTTTAGATCTTGTTCAAGGCCTCCGGATACCCCGCCCCCAGCCGGGACTCGGTGGGGCCAAGGAGGGCTCCTGGGCTCATCTCTTAACCCAGTGCCTGCCTTCAGGTCATACCCCATTGGAACCCCAAAGAATGTGACCCAGGGGGCTGAGTCACCCCAACCTGAAATGCTTATGGCTTGGGCCCAAAAAGCAAAGTTGCCCCCCATCTCCAGGGCACGGGGCCATGCATCTGCCAGGACCAAGGATTTTCACAGGAAAGTGCCTGAGGGCTGACAGCCCCTACACTGAGTAGTCTGAAATGGGGTGCAGGGGAGCAGATTTTACAGAGTCCACTGCTAAAAGCCCGCTGTGCCTTTGGAGAGCTGGCTTGGGGGTGTTGTGGAGGAAGATGCCCAGTTATATTCAGGAAGATGGCTATACTCCTTCCCCCTACCTTTGGGTCCATTCCCAAGGTGCTGGGGTGGAGTGTGGGTGACTGTGAGGGGCTTCCTCTCACCATCAAGCTTTGTCTCATTGTCTGCCTAAATCTTGGCTGCCCTGGCCCTGCCTCCCTCACATACCAACAGCCATGTTGTGACCCTGAGACACTGTCCTTGCCACTCACAGGGTATCCCCAAGGAGTGGAGGCGGTCATGTCTGCAAGGCTTGGAGATGAGAACCTGCATGCCAGAACATGTTTCTGACCATACTGCCCCCCAGAGTGCGCCCAGATTCGCCAAGAAGCTCAGAGCCCCAGGGAAAGAAAAGGCAGCCGTGGGGCCTTTTCCCAAGGGCAACCCAAGCCCCACTAGGCTTGTGAGGGTTCGTTCTAACAGGTATTGCACATCTGGTTCGCAGATGGAGGGCAGGCATGATACAACTGTCTTCCAGATGGGAGGGCGCCTGCCACCCCAAGTGGGACCCACTTTTAGCTGCTCCAGCCAAGGCAATATGGGGCATACCCAGCTCCCTGCCTTCTTCATGAGGGGAAGACATGTATGTCCTGGGCCCGGGGTGCCTTGCCTTCTGACATAGGCTGACCACACCTTCATCATCCCCATCACTTCTAATATCTCCCCAATACAATATGCACACACACAATAAACACACAGCACACATGAATAAAACAGAACACATGGACACCCATAACATACATATATCACTGTGCTTGTAATTGCACATGAGCACATGCCACATGTGTGTATGCACAATGTGGGTGTGCGCACACACCATGCATATAAGTACACACATGATGACACTTCTAGGGGAGCAGAAGAAAACATTAAACAGCTACAGTAGCCATACTGCATGTTGCTCCACATGAGTTCCGGGAGACAGGAAAGCACGTTCCTTCGGGCAAAGTGTGGGGAGGCAGGGGACACCCCAGGCTCTCCCTAACTCAGGTGCAGTGTTTGCTCTGACCCTCAGCTCAGCCCTGCTAGAGGGTGGCTCTGCCTTGCCTGGGGAGGACAGTTATGCTGACATGCCTCTCTGCCTCATTCCTCTGCTTTTGGTGTCAGATTAGACAGACTCCTGCTTTCTGCAACTCATGTGCACTGGCAGAAGGACAGAGCACACAGAATGACCCACCAGCCCCTTTTCTCTCTCTCCTCATGGGCTCCTTGTCCAAGCCTCAGCTCCATGCTCTCTGACTTTCCTGTACTGGCAACACAGGACCCCAGTTCACTGAACATGGAGGTTTTTTGGTTAGTTTTTGTTTGTTTGGGGGGCTACATCCAACTGTGTGCAAGGGTTACTTTTAGCTCCACACCTAGGAATCACTCAAAAATCCTGGCAGGCTCTGGGGACCATATGGGGTGCAGGAGATCAAATCTGGGTCAGCCACATGCAAGGCAAGCACCCTAACTGCTCCAACCCCTGAACATGAAGTTTTACTTTGTAAACTATTTCAGGGGCTGTTTATGCAGTGTTTAAGGGGCATAGGAGTAATTCCTGGTGGCCTGATCTTTTAGGTCAGAGGGTTTAGTACGTGGTGGTGTGGGGCTGCTTAGGCCCAGCTATGTGTGGGTGTCACCAAGGCTACACCCAGCAGTGTTGGGGGACCATGTGGTATTAGGGATTGGATTGTGGATATTGCACATGCTAGCTAGTGTGCATCCCCAAATCTAAGCTCTTCCCCAAACATGGAGCTTTACTTCAAGCCCCACAGCCAACACAACACAAAGTTGTGCTTTTTTCATTTCTAATTTTTTTTGGGGGGAGGGGCTCAAGGGCTACTCCTGAATCAAAGTTCAGGACTCACCTTTTTTTGTTTGTTATTGTTTTTGGGCCACACCTGGTGGCAATCAGGATTTACTCCTGGCTCTGCTCTCAGAAATTGGTCCTGACAGGCTTGGGGGACCATATGGGATTCTGGAGATTGAACTGGGTCGATCCCGGGTGAGCTGCATGCAAGGCAAATGCCCTACCACTGTGCTGTTGCTTCTGCCCCTCAGGTCTCGCCTTAATGGTGCTTGGGGACATTACAGTGACAGAGACCAAAACCAGGGCTCCTACATGCAGAGCCCAGGCTCTAGTTGTCCCATTCCAATTTCCCTTTCCTTCTCTGTTGTGGGATGAACAGCTCTGCCATTTGCATATATCCCCACATACCCTCCCCATACACTTTCTCCTGACACCAGGATCCCAAATACAGAGCCTCAGACAGTGCCCTGGTTACATGTAGGGTGCCAATTAGCAGATTAAGACTACCAATCATGAAAAATAAAATTAATTAATTAATTAATTAAAAAAAGACTTCCAATTATGGAACAGGATATGGGGTCACTGGATGGGACTCCGCTAATCACAAACTGGGGGGTTTTCAGAGAGATAATATTGTGGATAGGGTGCTTGCTTTGCACATGTCTGACTCAAGTTATATATCTAGCACTTCATATGTTCCACCAAGTCTTCCAGGAATGATCCCTAGCAGGAATAAGCCTTGAGCACCACTGGATGCAACTTCCCTAAAAGAATGGGTATGGAAAAAAAAAAAAAAAAGAATGGGTGTGGGGGGTACACTGGGAGAGATGGGTCAAGTAGTAGAGCATATATCTTGCCTAAGCTTGATCCTGATGCCAAATTACCTCCTCCCAGCATTGCCAGGCATGGCTCTATTCCCCCTCCATTGGGTGTGCCCCTTTGAAAGAAAGAGAAGGAAACAGTGATGAATTCAATCATCCCAAGGTTCTTTCCAGACTCAAGGCCTTTCCCCTGGACCTCCTCCCTTCTGGTCCCCACCTCTTTTCCCAAAATGCTAACTACAGAGCTCTGTGATCCCTATCCTCTGTGGAGTCTCCTCCAGCTGCCTCTTCACTTGCAAAACCAGCCATGTGGCCATTGGTGCCATGAGAGCTTCCATCCTGACCATGTAACCATCCAAGGAAGTGTCTTAGTGGTAGGGGTCAGGGATGCTCACTATTGAGGACCAGGCAGATGGCCTGTATATGAAGCTGCACAGGCAATCCTAGGTTGTGTAGTTCCCCCTGAACACCTTCTGGGGTGACCTTGAGCCCTGAGCTATGAGTAGCCCATGAGTGCTGTTGAGTATGGACCCAAATTCAAAAGAAATAACTTTTTAGTGTTTGTTCATTTGTTTTGCTTTTGGGTCATATCCAGGGAAGCTCAGGGTTTACTCCTTGTAGTGGATGGGGAACCATATGGGTTCAATCAAGGATTGAACCTGGGCTGACTGAGTGCAAGCCTACTGCCCTACTCACTGTACTATCACTTCAGCACACCTAAAAAATTAGTTTTTGTTTTGTTTTGTTTTATTTATTGGGCCATATCTGACAGTGCTCAGGGATTACTCCCGGCTCTGTGCTCTGGTATTACTTCTGCTGGGTTTGGGGGAAACATTTGGTATGCCAGGGATTGAACCCAGGTTGACTATGTGCAAGGCAAACACCCTACCCACCGCTTTATCACCCCTCCCCAATTTTTTATTTTATTTGGGGGGGACTTGGGGCCATACCCAGTGGCGCTCAGGGGTTACTCCTGGCTCTGCACTTAGAAAACACTCCTGGCAGGCTCAGGAGACCATATGGGATGCCAAGGATCAAACTCGGGTCTGTCCTGGGTTGGCTGCATGCAAGGCAAATGCCCTATTGCTGTGTTATCGCTCCAGCCTCCCAATTGTTTTGGTTTTGTTTGTTTGTTTGTTTTTGGGCCACACCCAGCAGTGCTCAGGGGTTACTCCTGGCTGTCTGCTCAGAAATAGCTCCTGGCAGGCACGGGGGACCATATGGGACACCGGGATTCGAACCAACCACCTTTGGTCCTGAATAGGCTGCTTGCACGGCAAACGCCACTGTGCTATCTCTCTGGGCCCCCAATTGTTTTTTTTTTTTTAAAAGAAACACATTTGTCACTGAGCTTCAAAGAGTGAGGATCCTAGTTCTTGTTCCTTGGCTAGGCCAAATGGGGCACAAGGACTACCATAAATGGCAGGGAACTAGTGGAGCCAGCAGAGACTGTCAGAGAAGGAGAGGAGAAGGAATAGTGGGGCTTAGGGGCACGGGGCAGGGCCAAGGCTGTTGGATCTGTGAGCAAGAAACAAGTAGCATTCAAAGATGATGCAGAGGACCACATTCACCCGCACTGCCCACCTGGTGTCTGGCTTTGAGTGCACCCTACTCAGGACAGGATATTGGGTGCTTTAGGAAGTCATGGCCAGGAGGGGCTTGTGGAGAAGGAGAAAACCCTCTACATCTACTGCACACACTCACACACTTGCACACATACATGCACAGACATACTCACACACGCCAGGCTCAACCTCAGCAGGCAGATGGCTGTGAATTGTGTGGGGCGTAGAGCGCTGCGTTGGCCGAGAGCCACATTCCAGAGCAGCATCTGTTTCATCTCAAGCCCACGAAGTCTGCGCTTCCAAGTGGAGCCAGAGAGAAAACCTTGGCGCGAGCTGCACATTTCTGAGGGGAGGTGGGGTCGGGGCAGCTCGTGCAAAGCTGGGTCCCAAATTTATGACGCTCTCATTTCCAACTCCCAACTCTTCAAGGATCCTTCCCAGGAGAAAGGGGGGTACTTGATTGACGCCAATCCAGGTCTTTCTCATGGACCCGGAGTCCCTCCAATCCCCCAACCTCTCCCTGACGCCTTTGCCTGCGCTCACATTCCTTGTAAATCCGTGTCCACGACCCAGGGCCATATGGAATATGGGGAGAGAAAGCAGGTGACGCCTGATCTCACCATCCCTTAAAGAGTGTGAGGGTCCCCCCACCAGCTCAGAAAGGGCAGTTTGTCTGGGCTTCCACATCTGGAGGGGATGTGTAGAAAAATCTAGAGTTGGATGGAGAGATTATAGTAGACAAAGCTGGAATAGCTTGAAAGCAGCTACAAAAGGTTCCAGAGCTAGGGGCTGATGAGGTAGTATAGTGGATATAAAGGGAGGGAAGGAAAGGGGGGGGGGAGAAATTAAAGAAAAAAAGAGTGAGAAAAAGTCAGAGAGAGAAAGAAAAAGAGAAATAAAGGAAGAGAGAATGGCTGGAGAGATAGCACAGCAGTAGGGCTTTTGCCTTGCATGCAGATTTAAACAGACAGTGGTTCAAATCCTGGCATCCCATATGGTCCCCCAAGCTTGCCAGGAGCGACTTCTGAGTGCAGACCCAGGAATAACCCCTAAGCACCGCCGGGTGTGACCCCAAAACAAAAAAAAAAAAAAAAAAAAAAACAGGACTAGAGAAAAAGGAAGGCAGGAAAATAGAAACAACACAAGAAAGGGAGGGAGGCCAGAAGGGAGAGAGAGGAAGGGAAGGAGAGAGGAAAGTAGAATAGAAGGTAGGGAAGGAAGAAGGGAAGAAGGAAGTGAAGGAGTGAGGAAGGGATGAAGGAAGGCAGAAAGAAATAGAGGGAAGGAGGAGGAAAAGAAGAAAGAAAGGAAGGAAGGTGAGGAAGGAAGGAGTTCCCAAGATGGAAAGAGCCTGGCAGGGGTCTTCTCCAGTTGGGGAGTGAGGCAGGAGGAAGGGCAGGTTCTGGGGGTTCTGCTCTGTAGGAAATAACCTGTGATGTACTGAGCTCATTCAGCTCCAGTAAGCAACATTTGTCCCCTTCATGTTCTGCCCCCCTGAATTAGCGGAGCCACATCCCTGACTGTCTTTGGGAAGTAGTGGATAGGCCAGGAGGCTGCACCCTGATTCCAGCAGGGGAGCCTGGCAGCCCCCAAGAGGAAGTTCAAAAATAGAAAGATAGGGGCCGGGAAGGTGGCGCTAGAGGTAAGGTGTCTGCCTTGCAAGCGCTAGCGTTGGACGGACCGCGGTTCGATCCCCCGGCATCCCATATGGTTCCCCCAAGCCAGGGGCGATTTCTGAGCGCATAGCCAGGAGTAACTCCTGAGCGTCAAACGGGTGTGGCCCAAAAACCAAAAAAAAAAAAAAAAAAAAAAAAAAAGAAAGATAGTCTTGCACACAGCTGACCCTGGTTCAATTCCTGGCACTCTGAGATCCCAAACTCCCGCCCCTGACTGAGCACTGCCACATGTGACCCCAAGTCCCCTTCCAAACAAACCCATCCTGATTTTACTAGAACTGAGGGTTTTTAGTTCCTTTATCTCCGAGAGCAGGTGGATTTTTTCTGTTTTCTGGCTCTGTGCTGGAAAAACCAAGTGGTACCAGATCTGAAGCCGAGATTTCTACATGCAAAACAGCCCTTTGAGCCAGCTCCCCAGGAACTCTAAAGTAGCCTCAGAGAACCAAGAGGCAGAAGGCAGGGCATATGTGACTTCACATCTAGCAGGTTGGGACATTCTGGGAGTCCAGGGGCCACTGCAGTAGTACTCAGCCCAATGGGCTGAATGGCTCAGTGCTTGAATCCAGAGGACTGCAGGCCTTTTCAGAGCCATCCTGGGGTGCTTAGGGGATCATATAGTAGCATAGATTGCACAGGCACAGTAGGTGCCCTGACCCCTGTGAGCTCCTTAGCCTCCCATGGAGGACTTGGGGTTCAGTTTCCTCTCTGCACCAACTCCACATACTCATTCACTTCAGTTATTGAGGAAAGATATTCAAGAAAAATATGGGATGCATGGACACTCTCAAGGGTGGGGGGCAGAAACAGACTGAAACTCAAATAAAGAGGGCAAAGACAGATTGCACCTCGAATTCAAAGCTGCTTGGCCAGAGACTTCACTAAGGGGGGCAGGTGTAGAAAGGAGTGTCAGAGGGACCTCAAGATAGTGAGGGAAGGGAACAAGGTAATGAAGCCACCAAAGCTTCAAATGGAGCTGGAGAGACAGTACAGCAAGAAGGGTACTTGCTTTGCATATGGTGGACATAGATAGATTCAATCCATGACGCCCCATAGTGTCCCTCGAGGAGTGATTTCTGAATACAGGCCTGGAGTAAGCCCTGAGCACTACCAAGCATGACACCCCCCCAAAAAAAATAAGATTAAAATGGGGGTGGTTTAACTTGAGGCCTTTCCCAGGAGGCTAGATATTCCTACTCGAGGTCTCGGGCCTCTCCCGGAGCTTTTGAGCTATGCCTGCTTGAAACTATGGGGCCTGTGCCCAATTCTGCACAGAAGTTAGGGAGCACTGCATGGTCTCTCCTCTTCCCCTTCTAAAGCCAGGAAGAAGCCTGAGGTTCTCCCTATTCCCTGGCAATCTTATCCTGCCCTTACTTGGTCCCTGAGCTCTAAGACACCCAGGGACCCTCTCTGACCCCCAGTTCTAGCACAAGAGCTTTTCAGAGGGCAGGAAGCCAAAGGAGTCCTGGAACTAGGAAGATGGTCTGAGGCATTTGTGAAGGTGAAGGACCTGCACCCACAACCCAGCCCCCTCCTTCGTATACTCCCTCATATAGAGCTGAGGACTGGGCGACATTCTGCACCCCGTCCCCTGCACACATTCACAAGTTTAGGGCCTGAAAATATAGGGTTGATTGCAGGTCTATGGGGCATCAGGTTGGCCTGGCCCGGCTCAGCCCAGCCCTGAGGTTTAATAAACTCCAAGAGAGGCTTTCAAAGCCCACTTGATCTTCCCCATCAGGCAGCCCCTGTCTCCCTTTCAGAGCCGCGGGGCTGGAAAGAGAAAACCGCTCAATGAACAAGGCATCCAGAAAGCCGAGCCGCGGGGCACCTTCTATGAATTTCTGATGAGCGCCTGACTCCTGGGTCCCGGCCCAGAGCAGTCAGGGATGTTAGTTTAAGTCATTTCGCATGGTTCACTGGCTCTC
Organism: Suncus etruscus; assembly: GCF_024139225.1. Classification (NCBI taxonomy): domain Eukaryota; kingdom Metazoa; phylum Chordata; class Mammalia; order Eulipotyphla; family Soricidae; genus Suncus; species Suncus etruscus. The sequence goes on from NC_064855.1 coordinate 24,466,943, forward strand.
TGAGGGCAGCTTGTCTCTGGCCTGGCCTCTCTAACAAGCTCTTTTTACTAGGCCTTCTCTGAGCAGAGACCTCAGACAATAGCTGCATTCAAGGGGCAGGGCCCCTACCAGGGCCATCTAGCCCGGCCTGGCCTGTGCCTGCCCACCTGAACCGCCCATGCTGGCCCCACAGGTACCAGGCAACCTCGAAAGAGCTTCCTCCCTTCCTCCTCCTCCTCTCTCTCTCTCCTCTCTCTCTCCTTCATCCCTCCCTCTCTCTTTCATCCTCCCTTCATCTTTCCTCTTATTCCCCCTCTTCCCTTTCTCCTTCCTTACTTCTATCCTCTCTTCCTTCTTCCCTCCCTCCTCCCTTCTTCCATTCTCTCTCTTCTTCCCTTCTTCCTTCCTTTCTTCTTTCCACCACAAAGAGAAGATCCCACCACCTTCCTTCCACATACAGGAGTCCTCCTGTCTCTGCACCTCTTTCCCTCCATTGTCCCCCTCCCACAGGGCCATGAGGATTACACTTCCAATCTTCCCCTAAAGGTAATAGGCCTGAAGGGGTCCCCCAGACAGGCTCATTCATCAGCCTCTGGCCCAAACAAATAAAAAAGCAAAGTGTCCCCGTGGCCCACTCAGTGCTGGGTGAATGAGAGCTTCGCCTTGACTTTGGAGCCTGGAGGATGACCTTTGACCTGGTCACCACTCCACTAACATTTCATTCTTAAGGACCCAACAGCAATAAAGGGCTTGCCTTTGGGCTCCTATGTCTATCCTGTGTCCCACAAACTCCTTCCTCTACCTTCTCTGTCTCCCCTACTTCCCACCAGCCACATTGCCCCCATGTAACTTTCCTCCAGATTTAAGGGGTGATTATTTCCAGGTGATCAGAATTACCTCTTCCCTCCCTTTCTTTCCCTTTTTTCCCTCTCTTCCTCTTCTCTTCTCTCCCTCCCCTCCTCTGTTCTTTTCTTCTTTTATCCCTTCTTTTTAACCACCATGTGATGCCGTCTCTGTTCGTGGGTCTGTACCCCAGGAGAGTGGGGGTCTACCCCAACATTTGCTAACCCTCATGCACTCACTAACAGGTACTCATCACTAGGCACAACCAGTTTTTGAGGCAAGGTCCAAATGTTGGGGCCACCTCAAGTCTTGCTGCTTGAATTCCTCTGCTGCAGAGTAGACAGGGCCCCCTATGGATGAGGGCGCTCCCCAGCCTCACTACACGGGTCCTTGGGATCCATGCCCCAAGCTCTGCAGTGGGTGGGGGGGGGGGGAAAGCAGGATGCTCTTCTGGCTCTGCTCAAGAAAGCAAATCAGGGACAGGAGGAGGAAAAGGAGGAGGCCACATCTGGTGGGAGAGAGGCACAGTGGGGCCAGCTGCAGCAACCCCCCCAGGGATAGAGAAGGGAAGGAGGGAAGAAGGAAGAGCTGGTGTTGTTCAGAGGCCCTGTGGGCAATGAGAGAGAAAGTGTTGGTGGTGGGTGGTAGTAAGGCAGCAAATAAGTGCAGGCATGGCAAAAGAAGAAGAGATACAGATTCCAGTCACGCAAGGCAGGACAAAGAGCAAAGAAGCCCTGGAAGGGACAGATGAGAGCCCTGCATTGGCAGAGGCCGCACAGCTGGAGTGCAGGTGCTGGTCCCAGACATCAGAGACCCCCAAAGGCACTTCCAGCCTCCAGCCTGAGCTGGGGACCCCAACCATGGGGGAGCTAAGGAAGGACACCCCCCTGGTGGATTGAGGGGGGACCCTCTTTTCTCTGCAAGATGGATTGGTAGAAAGTCGTTGCAGGCCTACAGGAAATGGTCCGGCCTGTTCCTTGGGCTCCTCTGCAAATTCTGCTTTTCCTCCCTGCCTGTACTTCACTCTGGCTGTGCCCTGCTCCGTGCCAGGGACCTTCATTCTCTCAGGGACTCCAGGGCCCACTTTATGTGCAGGAACTGGGCTCCACTCTGCTCCCAAAGGGATTTTTTTTTTTTTTTTTTTTTTGGTTTTTGGTTTTTGGGCCACACCTGGCGGCGCTCAGGGGTTACTCCTGGCTGTCTGCTCAGAAATAGCTCCTGGCGGGCACAGAGAACCAAATGGGACACCAGGATTCGAACCAACCACCTTCCCAAAGGGATTTTCAATCTGGGGATAAATGTATTGAGTTTGAGGGTCCCATCTGCAGGGGAACATGGGGAAATTCAACGTCCCCCACCAGGCACCCCAGAGACATGGCCAGGCAGGGGATTGTCGAACCAAGGGAAACTCTGGCTCTCTAAGGAGACAGAGAAGGGTCTCCACCCTCTCAGTCCTGCTCCTACCTCTTAATTGGAACCAAATGTCATGGTTCTGTGGGTGCAAGGGGAACCCATGCCCATCCCCCACCAGGCCCAGTGCCTGCAGGTGTCTGAGGAATGCTAATAGCCTGGTGCATTTGCTTCCCATTAGCCCCCCTTTTCTGCTCAGACCTCCCCACCCCTCCACATGCACATTTCATCAGCCAATTACCATGACCCAACCCTTTGGGTCAGGCAGTCTCTGGCACCCTAACTAACTGTGCACAGATGCAGGGCCTGTGCCCCAAGGCCCCTGAAGAGGGGCATGTCGGAGAGGCACCTTATTGTGGTCATTCTTGAGCCACACCCAGCGGTGCTCAAGGATCACTCCTAGTGGGGCTCAGGGGACTGGAAGGAATCAAATCCTGATTAGCTGTAAAGGCAAATACCCTCCTCTGACCCTCAGGCACATCAACTCATTTCCTGAGAGAGGTGGAAGCCTCCTAGGACACTGTGGAGAAGCTTGAAGTCCCCAGGGGTCTCAGAGACACAAAACAGACTAGATGTGACTGATGGGACAGACCAGGGCAGGGTCCTCCAAAATGTCAAATTCATAGATATGAACCCTGAACTAAGGATCACTGGATACAAAAGGGAATACTGGTGTAGAAATGACTCAGATGGGCAGAAGCCAATCTCCTCTCTCTCTCTCTCTCTCTCTCTCTCTCTCTCTCCCTCCCCTCTCTTTATCCCTCCCCCCCCCCCTCTTTTTCCCTCCTCCCCAAGGAGTGCTCAGGAGATGCAGGGCCTAACCAGAGATTCCCAGTCAAGCAGGCCACAGTTCAGTGCAGGCCCAAGGTGCTGATCAGGCCCCAGGTGATGCTGGGCTCCAGGACTGCACCCAGCAATGCTCGAGGAGCCATGGGTACTAGGAGCTGAGCCTGGGCCAGCAGTGTGCCAGGCATGCTGGGTCAGCCTCCAGTGTTTCCTCTGTGCCTCAAACCAGTGAGGCCCTCATATGTGGCCCCTCACATGCCAGCCTGTCCTTAGGGTGCAGCCCCACCAGAGCTTTATGGTCAGAGGTGAGCTGCACCTCCCTGCACTGTCCCTCCACACAGTGGCAGTGTTTCTGACAAGCAGGTGTCACCATTAGTGTCCTGTGCAAGTTTCCTAGGTGTCACTGTTGTTGTGAAGGTATGGACAATTGTCAGCATCATTGTCCATACTGGCTTATCTGCCAGTATCTTCCTCAGAAAATACTAACGTTCCTCGACCAACTGCTTCATGAAGGGGCATCATCTTGCTTCCATGCTGGGCAACTATTGCCTCATCATCTCACAGTCCTTCTGTAGTCCCTTTGTATGTCACTTGGATTTTCTCCTGCCTTTTCTCCTTCCACTGTACCAAATCTGCTGTTTGACACATCCATCTCTATGACTGTCTTTTTTACTTCTAGAAAGTTCTATTGACTTGATTTAAAAACCACATTTGTGGAGCCAGAGAGATAGCACAGTGGTAGGGTGTCTACCTTGCATGTGGCCAACCCAGGAGGGATCTGGTTTGATTCCCTCAGAATCCCATATAGTCTCCTGAACCTGCCAGGAGCAGTTTCTGAATACAGAGCCAGGAGGAATCCCTGAGCACCACTGAGTATGGCCCAAAAAACCAATCAATCAATCAATCAATAAATAAATAAGTAAAGTTTAAAAATAAAACACATTTGTCTTTTCTCTTTCCAAATATCCTTTCCTGGGTGATCTTGCCCATCTCTGGGGTGTGACAATGCAAAGCAGGGAACCAAGTGAAAGGAAAACCAACCTTTGACTCTGCCCCAGGATGGCTTCCCTGGAGAGCTGGGGCAGGGGATGGGATGACAGCTCCAATACACTGGAAGCCATTAGTTCTTTGGTGGCAGGTTGCTGTGGTGCCACACATTTTAAAGAAGGTGAGAGTGTTGGAGAGACAGTACAGCAGGTCAAATGACTGATTTGCACAAGCCAACCTAGTTTGACCCTTGGTACCATATATAATTCTCTAAGCCCACCCAAAGCGTGGATCCAGGAGTAAGTCCTGAGCACTGTTGGATGTGAACAAAGAACAAGCAAAATAAATAAGTAAATAAAATAAACTAGAGGTGGAATTGTGCTCCTTAGACATAGACAGTCTTATTAACCAACGTTACCTCAATAATAAAACATGTATATGTGTATAGATTCTATTTTCTTCTCGTTCGCATTCCTTTCTCATCTTTTTAGTCATCTCAAGCATTTTGTTTTTAAAGTCTCCTTCAGTCTATGGTAACCTTTTCTGTTATTATGACACTAAACAAATCTAATGCACTGTCTGCATCTCCCTAGATAGATGCACTGTTTCCGCTGTGCTCTGTGATCTCTGATGCTGTTCACACAACTTCTAAGGGGTTCAGTTTTGCTGTGAGAATATGGTGGTTCAGGGCCACATACCCCCAAAAAGAATGCATCTTCTTCTCCTGGTACCCATGATTTTACTGGTTGAGGATCAGGTGTACATTATTTTACTGCTTGGGGAGCAAATTTCCTTTTTTTTTTTTTTTTTTTTTTGGTTTTTGGGTCACACCCGGCGATGCTCAGGGGTTACTCCTGGCTGTCTGCTCAGAAATAGCTCCTGGCAGGCACGGGGGACCGTATGGGACACCGGGATTTGAACCAACCACCTTTGGTCCTGGATCGGCTGCTTGCAAGGCAAACGCTGCTGTGCTATCTCTCCGGGCCCTTGTTTTTTTTTGTTTTGTTTTTTGTTTTGTTTTGTTTTTTCGGGCCACACCCATTTGATGCTCAGGGGTTATTCCTGGCTACAAGCTCAGAAATTGCCCCTGGCTTAGGAGGACCATATGGGACACCGGGGGATCGAACCATGGTCCTTTCCTTGGCTAGCACTTGCAAGGCAGACACCTTACTTCTAGCACCACCTCGTCGGCCCCAATTTTCCTTTTTTTGATGGAATGTTTTGGTTTGGGGCCACACCCAGTGGTACCCAGGGACTACTCTCTGCAAGGTGCTTGGAAGGTCACTGTTGAGGAGCAGTGGAGTGGAGTGGAGCAGTGGAGGTATCTTGCCTATAGTGTTGGGGATCAAATTAGGCGACCTCTGCATGCAGTTCATATATGCAGTTTCTTTTCCTTTTTTTCCCTCTCAGTGTTGGGGTTCATTGAAACAAGACCCTCACTCATACCTGGTCTAGCCATGAGCTCTGCACTGGCCCATGGGGTTCCACCTGCCAGCTGAGCTTCCAGCCCCTCCAGAGGTCCCTGCTTTCTCATCTGCAGGCTTGGCCCTTCAGAAAGGGCAGGACTACCCTGGCAGTTTGTGCCCCACCCCGAGGTGAGGCAGTGAGTCTCGTGGGTAGTCACAGGGGAGGCCAGATGACACAGTGACCCCAGCCTAGGGTCGTGGACGCTCCATCTGCCTCCAGCTCTAGGGGTTTCCTGAGCCTTGCAAAGGGGACCCTGACTCTTAATGAGCCTCTCAAGCTGGTTCAGAAACAATGAATGAAAACCAGCTGGAGGCTGCCCTCCGACCCAGCTAATGACTTGTTTATTATCAGAGCAGCAGTGCGTCATATAAGGGAGTTTCAAAGTGTCACTGATTGGCACAGGGCCAGTAAATAGCACCATATAAATCTGACGGCACTTCCACAGGGCTAGGCCCATGGCCTGGGCCCAGCTTAGGCCAAGTAGAAGGTGCTGGTTCGGGGCCGGAGAGATAGCATGGAGGTAAGGTGTTTGCCTTTCATGCAGAAAGTCATCAGTTCAAATCCCGGCGTCCCATATGGTCCCCCGTGCCTGCCAGGAGCAATTTCTGAGCATGGAGCCAGGAATAACCCCTGAGCACCGCCGGGTGTGACCCAAAAACTAAAAAAAAAAAAAAAAAAAAAAAAAAAGAAGGTGCTGGTTCTCTTTGGGGGGGGCGGGCAAGCAACCTGCTCACTTCCGGCTTCTGCCCAGGACTTTGCTATATGGGACTATGGGAAGGAAAGGATGAGGCACTCCTGTGAAGTTTAGGGGGCTCGGGGCCAACCCCAGTGATGTTGAGGGCCCATGTTCAGGCCTGAAATGTGATTCTACTGAGGCGGTACATTTCTGGGGTCACCAGGGGTCACTCCAGTGGTCTTGGGGCCACTTTCTAGGTTGCACCCAATGGTCCTCTGGGTACTGTGTGGTTCTGGGAATCAAATTCAGATCCTGGAGCTTGCAAAGCACGTGGCCTTGACCACATGTGACCTGGACTTCCTGGCCCCCATGTCTCCAGTTGGGGGAGCACTTGGGTCCACATTTGACAGTATTCAGTGGTCACCCCAGCTCTGCACTCCAGAATCACTCCTGGTAGTGCCCAGGGGAACCATTTGGGATATTGGTGTCAAAATTGGATCAGCTGCATGCATAGCAAGTGCCCAACTATCACTCTGGCCCATGTCTCTATTTTGTATTTATATAAACTGTGCAATTAAATTTCAAAACTTTTTAGAAATTGACTTATATGATCTAGATTTTGGACAGAAGGACCCATCATGGAGTTTTCCTCTTAGCCTTGTAAACGGAGTCCTGCCTCTCTTCTTGTTCTTCTAATATCCCTAGAGCCTTGGGATCCTTCCAGAAACTCTCAACATGTGTCTCCTTTCAGAGGGGAATATATTTGCCCACTGAAACACACTCACTCATAAAGAATGAGACCCAGGCCCTGGAGACAAAGGTGTCCAGTTGTGGTACAGAAGATGAGATAAACATGATCCGGCGCATGCTCTTTTGACAGAGCTCACAGAGTCCTGGGCCTGATCACCACCATTCTCTAGTGTGTGTGGGTGGGGGGAGTCAGAAAGTTTTCTGTCACTCTGCTAGCAGCACTAGAACCCATGCCTTTCTGATGGCACTTTGATTCTAAACCAGTCCACAGTTGCTTCTAGGAAGAGCTGGGACCCTTCGTATCTGTGGTCTGCCGCGAGTTTCTGTGAAGAGTTTTTTCCCCCAGAGTGGCCTTTGCACTGCATTTCAGGTAAGCAGAAACTGGCCTACGAACCTTGGCTTATAGATAAATCACTGCTGGGGGGACGTTAAGTTTACAGAGCTCCATGGATGAAGATCACCAGGAGAAGCTTCCAAAGAAGTGACCACTGTCCTTCACTGTCCTTTGTCAGCTTACCAGCAGTCCCTGCTCAGCCCTAAGCACTCCCACTCTGTCAATGGCTAGTCATTCTGAGGATGAGGCAATGCTATCCAGAGGCCCCTTCCTAGTGGGCATCTGTGCAGACAAGCTTCCAGGAGCAGCCGGCCATCACATCAGACAGAAGTGATTGGAATAATAAGAGAGAGGCCCCAAGATTCAGCTAATGAGGCTTCACAGGGAGCATGGTCTTGGGCAGAGCAGCTGGAGCCAGCAATCCCCAGGACTGTTTCTTAGGGGACAAAGCAGGCTCTGCTCCCTGCACTGAGGTCAAATTGAAGGTGAGCGGGAAATGCCAGGCAATTTAGGAAGTGAGGAAATAGCAGTGTAACAAGCTGCCTCTGCCCCAACATGGTGCTTTGCACCAAGCCTAGCACCCACCTGAGTTAGTCCCACCTGAGCTTCCATGAAAGTGAGCACCATGGTGGACATGAGCACAGGAGGACATTCTCCTAATGGACAATAGTCCAGGGAAACATTCTCTGATAGACCAGAGTCCAGGCAACATTCACTTGATGTACGGGTCCAGGAAACGTCCATGCTGATGGTTAAGAGCCCAGAAAAGTCTCATTGTCCCTAGATGGAGCAAGGCCCATGGAAGGACTGTGATGACCAATTCTTGAGTTTTTCCAAACATCCCACCTGCCTGTGTTCATGCCCAGCTTCTTGCCCCTCAGATGGCAGATGTTCAGGGGCTGGACACCTTGAGATATGGCAGCAGTCATGTGTATCCCCATCCCCACTGCACCACCCGGGGGAGCCTGGAACTTCCTGCCTTCGGTGCCACTGCAGTGGGGGCTGGTGACACAGCTGGGCCCAAACAATAAAGGCTAGGCCTGAGCATGAACCCTCCCAGTCCAGTGGGCCAGCACCACAAAGAGCACTGTGGAGTGCCCTGTCCCCCAAACAAGGTGGAGAGTCTAGAGTCAAAAAGGTGGGACTCTCTGCACAGATCCCACAAAGTACAGAAAGTGTTGAGGAGGAATTGTCCAGTCCAGTGGTGCCCCAGAATGAAATGTAGGAGGCCTGTTCCTGTCCCCAACCCTAGCTTCTCCAGGGGAAGCACCTCACTTCTGTGCCCTCTGCCTGACTGTGCTCTGCAAAGAGGGGGAACCCAGAGAAGTATCTGGAGCTGCTGCAAACCTGAGTCCATCCATCAGGGCCCCCAATCCTGCTCCCCATTCCTGCCACTCTTATCCCTCCTCTGCCTTGAGCCTAAGAAGGATGAGCTGCATCCCCCCACCCCCGTCCCCTTTCTCTCTGCTAACAGGCTCCTTCCCACCCGGTGACCTGAGCCCCAGGGGTCAAGCTCAGAGTAAGAGATGAGAACTGGGACTGACACAGTAATATGGGGGGGGGGGGTCTGCATGTGACTTAAATGACTCCTTTCCCTGCCCAGAACTGCCCCCACCCTCTGCCCAGGCTCCCCTCAGGGCAGGGTCTGTGCAGGTCCCCCTGTAGTCCCCTAGGTACACTCAGACCAGGTCCCTTAGAAAGGCCTAGTCCAGTTCTGCTGTTGCCCCCTCAGTTCCTGCAGCTGGGGAGGGGGGCACAGTAGGATCAGTCTATACTGACCTCAAGTGTAGTGGGGTCCTACCTGTGCCCTGGGAGGGTGGGCTGGGAGTTGGGAGCTTGGCTGTGCCCCACTTCACAGAAGGAAAAACCAGGAACAAAATAATGCATATTTCAGGCTTGGACAAGGGTCCCTGGGGATCCACAGGGCCGATGGTCAGTACTTGCCACAGGCTCTGGAACCTTTCCCTACCCTGGACCTGTCAGTAGGTGAGACTCAGCCCTGAAAAATGGTCCCCAGAAACCTTCCATTCTCTGGCCACTCCCCTCAGAGGGTTGCCTCCCAAGACGGACCCTTAGGGGTGCTGTGAACTCGTGAATGTTGGTGGATGTAGCTTGGGCAGTGAATCCTACTGGTTAGCACTTGGAAGTGAGCGGGAATTCTGTGCCTCAGTTTCCCTTTCAAGGTGAGAGCTGGGGAAGGAGCACAGAGTCTTGCCTTTCAAGTGTGGGACCCCTGTGTGAGCCCCAACACTGCCTTGTTCCCAGCACTTCTGCACATGATCCTCCTGCCTCAGCACCAGCACTGACCCATCCAGTTGGTATCCCCAGGAACAACCCCAGGATCCCTGAGCGGGGAAGGCCCCCAGAAATTAGGTGTGGGACCTCTTGCTGTGTTGGTGGCCAGGACAAGTGTACTCATCATGCAAGGCACTGGGGTACAGGAGAGAGGGGTGACAATGAAAGGTGCAGGGTGGCCAGGTCTCTTCTGGGGTCCCCTCGGGCATGTCTCTCCCTCCATCTTTTCTCAAGAGCAAGAATCCACACTTGGCAAGCTGGGGTCCTCTGGGTTTTGCCCCACTGCTGTTTGGTGCCCAAAACCTCTTTCCAGTATACTCTCATGGTGAGCATTCGGGTTCTGGAGTCCTTGGAGCACCACTATTGCAGTCCTTACAGCTGACTCTGGGGAAAATGTCAGGGTCCCTCTGCATCAGTTCCAAGCTCCCTGGAATGTTTGAGAACTGCGGGGCTTGCAATGAGGAGGATGATAGGTGGATTCAAATCTAGGGCCTGCTGCCCTGAAGCCCTGTGGCCACACTCATTCCTGACCAAACTACCCTCTTGTTGGGCTGTGGGGGATGAGGCCTCAGCTTCCCAGGAGCTTTCCACACACATATACCACAGGAGGGATGGATCCTGCATGCTCCCCATTTTGGGTCCTACAGGTGAACCTGAGTCCTGAGACATGTACGGGGGCAGCCTCAGGGCCCAGGAGATAAGGCAGTGGGAGAGAAGTAAGGAGGGGTGCAGATTTCAGACTCATTACCCGACAGCCCCAACCCCGTTCTGAGCTCAGCACAATTAAGGCCCTTAATCCGGAATGAAAAGCGAATTTTGTGCTCTTCCCGATGCCTCTAATCAGGCCCGACCTGCTCCTGTTTGCTACACAAAGATTCAATTAAACTCTCCTGGAGGTTCCAGTAATTGGGCCCCACAGGGGGTGGTTCTCACAGAGACAGTGCACCTCCAGCTTCCATCAGTTAGCCTGGAGGTGAGGCAGAAGATAGGGGGAAAGGGAGCCCCCAGACACTGCAGGTTTGTCCTAATGGTGAGGAAACATATCCCCTGAACCTTGCACCCACAAATTCTAGTAGTCCCTGTTTGGCCTCAAGAGGAAATGAGCCACCTATGCCATCAGCCCTCAGGCCTGCCTGGTTGCTGCTCAGATGCAACCTGACTGTGTCCCCTGTCACAGCAGTTCCCAGCAGTCAGCACCCCTCATTTAAAGTCAGAACCCCTGTAGCAGAGTGCTCAGGCTCAGTTACCTGGGAGACCCAGGTTCAAGGCCCGGTTTGTGTGTAGTTCCCCCAGTACTGCCAGGAGAGAGCACTGAACACCAAGCTGGGAATAACCCCTACACCTCCAGGTGTGACTCCCTAGGCCCCTCAAATCCTACAGACCCTCCCTTCTGAGAAGACTCACCGGGGTTGGGCAAGTTCCCAGGCCACTGTGAGACAGCGGAGTCCCAGAGACAGACAAACTGGTAGCCTTCTCTCCAGCCCCTTCTCTACCACATCGAGACTGAAATGGAGGCTAGAGCCCCTGGAGGCTCCCACAACTCCCCTCTGACAGATTCTGGGAACCACTTGCCCCCTAAAACACTTTCTCTTGCCAATGTTGAAGACATCAGAGACTCAAGCCTCCAGGATTACAGAGGGAAAGACTTGCCCTGGGTGGGATTCCTATTTTTTTTTTTTTTTGGTTTTTGGGCCACACCCGGCGGTGCTCAGGGGTTACTCCTGGCTGTCTGCTCAATAAATAGCTCCTGGGAGGCACGGGGGACCATATAGGACACCGGGATTTGAACCAACCACCTTTGGTCCTGGATCGGCTGCTTGCAAGGCAAACACCGCTGTGCTATTTCTCCGGGCCCTGGGTGGGATCCCTATGCTGCAAAGGAGAGGAAAGGAAGGAAGGAGAAAGAAAAGAGAAGAGGGGAGGGATAGGAGGCTGGAGCTTCCAAGGGAAGCTGCAGGAGGGGGTTTGTCAAGGATTTATGAGTCTCTGGCTTCTAGTAAAAACAGCTTCTGGCCTCCTACTGGGAGATGCCCTTTTTCTAGGAGCCCCAACCCTGGGCTGCAGGCCTGGGCTTCCCTTGCCATGGTTTTACTTAGTGTGTGGAAGAGAGCACAGAGCCACACAGAGCCCAAGAGTCAGTTCGTAATCCAAGGGTAAGACCAGGGGTGTCCCCTGACATACTCATGGGTGCTCCCTGCCCCCTGGGCTCTCATGGCCCTGACCAGGTCTACTTGTCCATTGCTGTGCTGGGATGGTGGCCCATCAACTTGAGCACCACTGTCTTTTAGTTTTAGTATTTTGATTTGGGCCCATGCACAGTGGTACTGGGGCCTACTTCTGGTTCTACACTTAGGAGTCACTCATGGTGGGCTCAGGGAACTGTATGTGTTATTGGGGATGAAACTATGGAAAGCAAGTGCCTTTACCCATTTTCCTATCACTCCGCCCTCTCCCCCACCTTTGGTTTTGGGGCCACACCCTGTGGCACTCAGGCTTACACTGCACTCAGGAATCACTCCTGGCAATGCTCAGGGGACCATATGGGATGCTGGGAATAGAGCCTGCAAGGTAAGTGCCCTACCCACTGTGCTATCTCTCAGGCCCCTTTTAATAAAGGAATGAAAAGCCCTTAGAAGTATTCAAACCATCTACTATCACTCGGCACTGTCTCAGTTGCAAGATAGTCTTTTCCTTGGTGAGAGAAAAACAATTGCAGGGAGAGAAATAGCCATCTGCATATTCATTCCAGACAGGCACATGCTCTCCCTGCACTCTCTTCCAGCCCACATCCCTGTAGGCTGGGCTCCTTTCGGTGGTCACAGAGGGTTAGTGAGGAAAAGGCAGGTGATTCTCACAGTCCCTTAAAGAAGGTGGTACTCACCTTTTTTTGGGGGGGGCACACCCGACAGCTCTAAAGGGTTACTCCTGCTTTGCGCTCAGAAATCACTCCTGGCAGGTTAAGGGGACCATATGAGATGCAGGAAATTGAACCTGGGTCTGTCCCAGGTTGTCTGCATGCAAGGCAAGCACCCTACCTCTGTGCTATCACTCCAGCCCCAAGATATTCACCTTTTGTGTGATTCTAACCCATTCTTAGCAAGGCTCACTGGGTTTGTGAATTAGTTAGTGGCCTTTGACCAAAAGGACCTTTGTGTCCTTGGAATCTGGAACCTGGAATGGTGGACAGTGTGTTGGCATGTAGGCCTGTTGAATCATCAGTGAGAAAATGAATGTTCGGGGCCAAAGAGATAGCATGGAGGTAGGCATTTGCCTTTCATGCAGAAGAATGGTGGGTTCAAATCCCGGCATCCCATATGGTCCAGTCCCCTGTGCCTGCCAGGAGCGATTTCTGGGCATAGAGCCAGCAGTAACCCCTGAATGCTGCTGGTTGTGACCCAAAAAACAAAACAAAAAAAAGAATGTTCATGTACTTGGAAGATGCCTGAGAGCCACGCATGTGCCACCACCAGCTATCCTCCCTTTGTGTCCCACTTCATCCCAAACCCATGGGCAGGGCACACCCAACAGCCTGAGGCCCGCACTCTTAGGAGAGTCACTTCGCTCTGTGCCCAGCCGCCAACATCAACAGCAACAGGGAGATGGAAAACAGAAAGTCGCTCAGTGCCCAGATGAGGCTCCCGCCTCTGTAATGCTGCTAATGAGTCCCAGCTCAGAGTGTTCGAGAATGTGTCTAAAATTAGCTGTTTTCAATTGAGCAAGAGGGAAAAGGACTCAAGTCAGTCTCTGCTGGGAGCCCAGGAAATGCCAGGAAAAGAAAAAAAGAAAAAGCAACATCTGGAGGAAAGCACCCAAGAGAAGATGCTGGGGTACGTGACTCAGCACCTTCAGAGGTTGACTGTCCCGAAGTCTGTGTAACTTCTAGCTGGATCTGGGGTCCTACTGGGAAGCAGCAGTTGGCGTCTGTCTCCGGCCAACTTGCCGCCTCCACCAGTGTTATTTTGGTTCCCGTCTCCCGTCACTGGAGACGTTGGATGCCTCATAGGTGAACCCCACCCTTGGCAAACTTCCTGAGCATCCCTGCCCAGGAGAGGTGACTTGTCTGTTCCTTCGCTTATCAACCCTCTGGCCATCCCAGAGCAGAGTGGCACACAGTAAGGGAGAGACCCCCAGAAAGACTTTCTCTGGTACCTGGCATGACTGCCTGTGATACTAACCCCAGCGCATCTTTCTCCCAACGGCCCTCTTCTGAGACAGCTCCTGGCTCAGAAAGAGGGTTCCTGAGCCGCCAAAGGAAGTGCCAGTGATGTTCTCAAGACTCTTCAAGCTCAGGCTTCTTGCTGCACCTGACACTACGTGCTTCTTCCCAACAAGAGTGAGGGGCTGGGAGATAGTGTGAAGGGTTGTAGCTCAGGCTTCACGTGCAGAGGCTCGGGTTCTGTCACCCAGCATGGAGCTGAGAGCAGCAGCATAAGCTTTGCTGGATGTGGTCCCAAAAGCAAACAGAAAAGGAGAGTGAGACAGAGAAGCTGCAGCTTGGCCACAGAACATTCGTTTCACTTGCAAGAGGCCCAAGGTTCCAGCTCCAGCACCATGAAATGACTAGAAATAAGTTGAGAGTGAACGTGCCTGCTGAGGCTGCCTTTGTTCTGTTCATCTGGTATCTGGGTTTCCCCAGATCCATCTGGATCCATCTCCAGCTTTGCCCCACCTCCAGGGAGAGAATCATCATTTCTTATCTGCTCCCATCACCACACACACACACACACACACACACACACACACACACACACACACACACACACACACACACACACACACCCCACATACACAGAGTGGAAAGAAATTGGACATTAAAAATCTTTTCAAAACCTTTTCAAAACCAGCATCTCCATGACTCAAGAGTGCTCAGATGGGAAACATGGAAACATGTGACTCTCATTTTCTTTCTGCTACTCAAGGGCACTGCTGGGATCCATGTGATCTGGAGCAAAGGATGCCTGCTTTTCACCCAGCACCACACGGATCCTATACTGGGGAACACAGCTGGTGGCTGCAATAGGAAAGTGACAGTGCCCCCAAACCAGCTCTGTGCTGGCCACTTTCCCCTGCTTTTCAATCTCCCCTCAGACAGAAAAGTAAAGCTCAGGTTCCCAGGCCACAGAGGATATTCTGGAACTCAGAGCTCAGTGACCACAGGGAGGCCACAGTACTGCTAAGACACTGGGGTCCTGGGGCTTCTTTCACTCCAGAGAGAAGCTGAGCTGCAGGGCTCAAGAGACATGGACCTTGTTCAAGCCTGGACACCTCACTGTGGAGATGCAGCATTGGGGTGCTCCCGGAAATCCTCGTTTCTCACACAGAGACACTGTCCAGGCACCAAAGCCCTGATGCCACTCATCCTGATTATCTTTTTTATTGTATGGGGGACTCCCAAGCAATTCTTAGAGGGTAACAGGAGCCACTTCCATATGTACTTGGTCAATCAGCCCTTTAATGATTGATTCTGGGGTATCATGCAATGCTGAGGATCAAACCTGGGACCTTATGCATGCAAGGTATGTGAGTCAGGCCCTCTAGCTCTTGTTCCGCCTTTGATTATCATTCTTTCTGTTGTTTGGTTTTTGGGCTACACCTGGCATTGCTCAGGGGTTACTCCTAGCTCTAGACTCAGAAATCGCTCCTGGCATGCTCAGGGGACCATATTGGATGCTGGGAATTAAATCCGGATCTATCTCAGGTCGTTTGCATGCAAAGCAAATGCCCTACTGTTGTGCTATTGCTCTGGTCCCTTGAACATCATTCTTTTGTGTGTGTGTGTGTGTGTGTGTGTGTGTGTGTGTGTGTGTGTGTGTGTGTGTGTGTGTGTTTTGGGTCACATCTGGTGGCACTCAGGGGTTACTCCTGGCTGTGTGCTCAGAAGTTACTCCTGGCAGGCTCAGGGACCATTTGGGATGCCGGGATTAAAATCGGTGTCCATCCATATTGGCCGTATGCAAGGCAAAACGCCTTACCGCTGTGCTATCACTCCGGCTTCATTGAATATCATTCTTAAAGCCCTTCTGATACAAGCTTGATGGTCACAGTCCAGCATCTTGGCAGGACGCGATACCCCGTGACCAATGACCCCACAGCAGAAGAAAGCGTGTGGGCTGCGTAGCACCCAGAAGGGGCTGCCCCGAGCTCTCTTCCTTCCTAATAACATTTGTCCAAGCAGTGGACTCCAAGTGTTAGGAGAGTTGGGGAGAGATGGTCTGAAATAATGAAGGTTTGGCCAAAGATAGTACAGCAGGAAAGGCACTTGCCCAGAGGTAAGTAATAGACCTGGGTTGGATCCTCACCACCACATCTGACCCCTGAGGCCCACCAGAGTGATCTTGAGTGCAGAGTAGGGGCCAGGAATAAGCCCTGAACACGAGTTGTGATCCCCTCGAAACAAAACAAAAAGACGATGGGGGAAAATGTGTCTTAAAAGGCTGGCACATAGGTTTTGCATACGGGAGGCCTATTTGATCCCAGCACCCCAGGGAGACTCTTGATGCCAGTGCTTGTGGGACCTTTACCTAAAGCATTTCCAAACTCTCTGGTTGGTGCTCTAGTCATCTCTGTGCTGTCACCGCCTCTCAGTGGGAAGTGCTGGTAGCCCTGTGTGAAATGAACTGAAACACTTCAAGCACGAAGGACTCTGTCCAGGGCAACCCTGAGCACTAAACCAGGAGTTTACCCAGCATCACCAGGTGTGGTCCCCAAACAAAATATACAAGTGTTGGAGAGATGGTACAATGGATAAGGCCTTTGCCTTGCATGCAGCCAACCTGGTTTGATCCCCAACACCCCATAAGGTCTTCTGACCCTTACCAGGAGTGATCCCTGAATGCAGAGCCATGGTGTAAGCCCTGAGACTGCTGAGTGTGGCCTCAAAATAAAAAGCAAAACTCAAGCAAACAAGGAGCTCAAGGATGCTGCCTTGACCTGCTGAGGGCCTTTGAAACTTGGAACTGGAGCCATTTCACATACCAGTCCTGGGGCCGTTGGTAAGTTCTTTGAGCTCTGCTCCAGCTGTAATGTGCAGGTGAGCACATCTTGCTGGGGTCTGTGGTGGTCCTCATCCCAACCTGATGCCTCTGCTAGCTCCATTTCCTTGGCCTCCAAGATGGATGATGCTCAACCAAGGTGAGTTTAAGAATCACCAATAAGGGGCAGGAGAGATAGCATGAAGGTAAGGTGTTTGCCTTTCATGCAGGAGGTCATGGGTTCGAATCCCGTCGTCCCATATGGTCCCCATGCCAGGAGCAATTTCTGAGCCTGGAGCCAGGAATAACCCCTGAGCACTGCCGGGTGTGACCCAAAAACCACAACAACAACAACAACAAAAAAGAATCACCAATAAGGGGCCAGAGAGATAGCACAATGGCGTTTGCCTTGCAAGCAGCCAACCCAGGACATAAGGTGGTTGGTTCGAATCCCGGCATCCTATATGGTCCCCCATGCCTGCCAGGAGCTATTTCTGAGCAGATAGCCAGGAGTAACCCCTGAGCACTGTCGGGTGTGACCCAAAAAATAAATAAATAAATAAATAAAATAAAATAAAATTGCCAATAGGGGCCAGAGTGATAGCACAGTGGTAGGTAGACTTTTTCCTTGCACAGGGTCAACTTCAGAATGAATTCCCAGGTTCAATTCCCGGCATCCCATATGGTCCCCAAGCTTGCCAGGAATAATTTCGGAGCACAAAACTCGGAATAACCACTGAGCACCAATTCAGTATTTGCCTACTGCTCTGTCCAGCCCTGTGGAAACTTCCCGGGGGAGCCCATTTCTACCTTGCCTCATCACTGCCAGCTAGACACTGGCATCTGTTGTTAGAAGTCGGTTTAGATATCAGCTCTCTGAGATCATGACATGTCCCCTTTCTGCTCCCCAGACTCCTGTCAGGGGGAACAAAGATGCCCATATCCAGTGATCCCTGGCCTCCTTACCCCCAGCCCCCACTCTGAGGATCCCCAGACTGCAGTGGGTCCCTTCTAGGTCAGGAGGCAGCCTCCCTGGCATCCCCTAGGTGAGGTTTGTGGGCATGGCTGCCCAAAGCTCTGAAGCTCCTGCCTGGCTAGAATAGGCACAGGGTGAAATCAAAGCCAGGGCAGGTGCAGTGGTGTGGACAATACCTGAGGGGACAGTTTGGGGACAGCCCCAGTGGTGACAACCTTGTCCCCGCCCCAGTTCCCATCTATGGGGGAACAGGAGGATGGTGCAGCCCCCTACACACATGGCAGCGCCTAGATGCCTGGAACAAAGCAGCCAGGGCCCCCCACTCCCCTGCCAAGCTGACCCAAGGCAACCTAATAACAGGGCAGGCTGAGTGAGTGCCGAGTGACAAACACGGGCCAAGCAGGACCAGGCAAAGAGACCCCACAACAGCCCGGAGACCCTCGTGACTCTGGATTCAGGGCTGGGCCCTCGTCTACTCTCTGAGTGTCACCATAATCTCCCAACCCCAATCCTCCAAGCATTCTCAGTCTCTTCTGAGTGGCTTTAGGGGCTCCCAGGGTGCTTCTGGGTCTTTCTCCCTGCGCAGTGAGACTGACCCCAGCTTTCCTCTTCCTACTGGGATGCACAACAGCTGCACTTCATTGCTGCGATTCCCCAAGTCAGACACTTGTGAATTCAGCATGGACCCAGCTGAGACATAGGAGCGGGGCTCAAATACCAGACCCCTTCACAGGTCCTGAACCCCTTTTCTGGAGACCCAACCTGCCCCAAAAGGCAAGACCCCCGGGCCTGAGGTGGCAGAATGAGGCTCCTGTCTCCACAAATCTGGGTTTGTGGGAGGCTGAGCCTTCTGGCAGCTAGAAGAGGTGGGGGATTCTTCTGATAGATCTCGGAGTCCTGAGAACGAGGCAGAGTAAAAGCTCAGAGAACCTCTCAGGCCTGCCTCTCAGTCCTGCTGCTGACCACATGGTGTCTGCTCCCACGTGGGGGACAATCTTTTCCCTCACAGGCAGCACCCAAAACTGACCAGGGAATGTCAATTCTTCTAGGGACCTAAACTCCGGGACTGAGAGGAGACTATTGTTCCAGTCAGGAACATGGGACAGGAAGACCAGAGAGAAAGTTCTTGAAAATCCTGTAACTTTAGACAGGAAAAAGGCCAGATACCCCAACTGGCCCAGGAAGAGCTGACCGTAGGTCAGGCCTCGGGGGCGTGCATTATGAGTGCACATATGAGTACACGTGTGTGTAGGCATGTATACTTGTGTGAATGTGTGTGCTTATGAGTGAATGTGTGAGACTTGGGGGGGGGGGGGCGGGTTCACAGATCAAGATGGCCCTGCCCATCTCCCCAATAGGCCTGGGTGCATCCTGGGGGTACATCCTGCCTGGCCATGACCTGTTTGGGATGTAGTGAATCGCATCATGAACGAAACTATGCCCATATAATGTGAAGAATGTTCTTTATTAAAGCCAGATTTGGGGTACTGACATTCTTTATGAATTATAGAGTTGAGAGTCCTCTCAGCCCCTACCGAGGCCCCAGGTGGCAGGGTTCAGGCCAAAGACCTCTGAGAACTTGGTGCTTCCAGCAAGGCCCAAGACCCTCAGAATCTGCCATACCCCAGAGGCAGCCCCAGGACACCTGCCCCCACCCAGACAGGCTGGAGATATAAGAAGCCCCCCTGCCCCAGGACAGATGAAAGGCTCATGATGAGAGCTGGCGGCTCATTGCCCTGACAGGGGGATTGTCTCTGTACCTCACCTCCAGCTCCCTCCTGACCTCCCGGCTCACATCAAAGGGTTCCCTTTCCTCCGGTGCCCCCTGAATGGGCCTAGGTCATCTCTCTTCGCTCCCGGATACTGTTGCTGACAGACAGATGGGAGGGACTCGGGGTGCTGAAAGAGGGCTCCTGAGCTCAGGCCTTGCTGCACCTCACAGCCCCCACAGGTCTCACTGGGTCTGGAGGTCCCAAGCATGCTGAGAAGCCTGGAGGGCCAGAGGCCTGGGGGTAGGGAAGGGATGTACCAAGCCACAAGGCACCCAACCAGCAAATCTCAGGGGCAGACCGTTTTGCACCCCACCCCACCCCCATGGAGGCTCCAGGACCATCCAGAACCACCCAGCCACCTTCTGATCCAGAGGCAGCTTTGCTTTTCTGTAACTGCCTCTGCTAGAGTGACAGAAGCTGGGCAGGAGCTGGACATTTCAGCAGGGCAGAGAAGCGCATGGGGACATGCAGATCAGCAGCTTCAGCAGCTAATAATACTGATTCCACTCCACATGGATCTCTAACGAGATGGAAAGGAATCTGGTTTTACTGCACATTCCCACTGTCTCCCTCTCTTGCCTGCTACCTACTGCCACCAACACTCCATATTTTTTGGTTTTAGGGTCATACCCGGCAGCACTCAGGGATTACTCATTGCTCTATGCTCAGAAATTGCTCCTGGCAGGTTTGGGGGACCATATGGGATGCCGGGATTTGAACCACCATCCTTCTGCATGTAAGGCAAATGCCCTACGTTCCGGCCCCCAACACTCTAGGTTTGCTATTGGGGTGAAATTGAGAAACTGGGGTGCAGGGTTATCTCTTGAACTTTTTTTTTTTTTGGTTGTGGGGCCACATCTGGCAGTGCTCAGGGCTCCTGGTAGTGCTGGGGGATCACATGAGGTGTCAGGGATCAAACCCTGGGTTGGCCGCGTGCAAAGAAAGCGTCCTCCCAGCTGTACTATCTCACTTGAATTCCACTCAGTGGGTCAGCACGAGGGAGGAAAACATAGGGCATTGCTGCCACCAGCTGACAACACCAGAAGCTACAGTTATCCCTCGCCCAGCCAACTCCTGTTCTGCAGCGGCCCCTGCCGCCCGTCCCCCGTAGTGCAGGAACTATGAAGTGCTCCCAGACTCTGGTTCCCTCCCACCATCATCAGCCCCAAATATAAGTCAATGCCAGTCAGTCAGTACTTTCCAAAGGTCACACTTTGTGTCTGTAACCTTGAGAAAAGCAGTTTACTTGAAGTAGAAACAGCTTGATCGCTGGGCCCGA
Source organism: Suncus etruscus (assembly GCF_024139225.1). NCBI lineage: Eukaryota > Metazoa > Chordata > Mammalia > Eulipotyphla > Soricidae > Suncus > Suncus etruscus. The sequence goes on from NC_064855.1 coordinate 24,487,468, forward strand.
CTGTTTATCTGTGGAAACTATGAAACCAGAGGCAATATGGAAAGGGGTATTGGGCTGAGGGCTGCAGCCCTGGTGCAGAGAACCCCAAAGGTGGTACCCTGGGATTTCTTCATTAATGGCTTTCAACTTAGCCCCGAGGTGGACCAAGCCAGCACCATCAGCAGAGAGAGCTGGTGGCTACTTGAGCAAGGAGCCCCAAAACTGGGCCTCCTGTCCCAGAATCACTGTGCTAGGCTGCCCCTACCACCACCTACAGTGAGCTAGGTCCACCACCACCACCCACGACCACCTAGGAAAATCAGGGTATGCTGGGCTCCCCATGTGTGTGGAGTGATGGCTTGTGGCACTCACTGAGAAAGCAGGAGCAGGGGATCAGTGATGTCAGGGATGGAACCGAGAATCCACCTACCATCCCTGCCCTCCAAAACAGTCGAATTCCTTTTCTCCTGGGGGCCGATGCTGGGGTCAAGCGCAGATGACACATGAGGTGCTGGGCTCAAAGCTGAGGCCCCATCAGTCTGATGTGTATATGTGGGTGTTTAATTTTTTAATGTGACTTGCCACAAATGATGAACAGTCATACCAAAGAGAAAGAAGGAGAAAATAACAGTAAAAATGTGATTGAATTGCCAATTCACTGGGAGCTCACACCTAAGTGTTCTCACACTGCACAGCCAGAGAATCTGTCCTTGGCTTTCCCAGAAGGTCCCTGTGATGTGAAGAAGAGCTTGTCTGCACCCCAGTAAGGGGGCATTAAGCACGAAGTAAGGGGGCTCCTTTCTGTACCACATATCCACACAGTCTCCTTCCTAGATCTGGACCATTAGGTGTAAAGTTCCTGAGTCCATGTTCAGAGCTTCAGTATCCTTTCCTGGGTGTCCCAGAGACGAGTTGGGGAGGCACTGGGGGGCGGGGCGGCTCTTCCCAGCCCAGCTGAAGCTCCAAGGAATCCCTCTCAAACTGGCATCCTCACTAGGTGCCCCCTAAACACCGTCCCCCACCTGCTCCTGCTGTGGTTGCTCCAAGCCCAGGCGGTGCAGGGATCGGGTGAAGAAGCGTGGGGGCTGGCACAACAGGCTGAGTTCGCGGCCCTGAGCACCCAGGCCGGGCAGGAGGAGCTGGCGGGCATGCAGGTGCAGGGGCAGGTGGCGAGCCTTGGACTGTGACAGGCCCAGCTTCTTCAAGGTGCCGGCTGGTAGCTTCTGCACTCGGGAGGTGGGGGTGGGGAAAAAAAGAGAGACAAATGATTAACCCTGGGTCTCCCCACTCAGCATGCACAACCTCAAGGACCGCCCCATAGGCTCCCTGTGAGTGAACAGGTAGTGAACTGTCTACATGCAGCAAGGCTGCAGATCCTGGAGCCCTGCAGATTTGTTCACTTTGCTCCCCACCTGTCTGCCAGTTCTGCCCTGCCCGCACTATCTCCAGCCTCCATGTGGTTGTATCTTGGATGAAAGAGGGGAAACTGTCGGAAGGGGGCATCTGTGTAATACAGCAACCTCCAGCCCCATAAATGTGGGATGTGATCTGCCAGCTCCACACCCCAAATTCCTTATGGCTTTGCTCTATTTCCCAGACAGACAGGGGCCCAAGGCTGCTGAGTGGCTGGTGTTGCCGAGTATACAAGGGAAGGGAGAGGTCATGTCTCTGCTGATCTGAGATTCAGTGAGAACAGTGCCTGATGCCTAAAGAGCCCAGAAGGCAGGTCTGCACAAAGCAGCCTCGATGGAAATGCAAAGAAAAGTTCTCAGAACTGGAGACAGTTCAGGGGGGAAGGTGCAGACTTATATCCTATCCCCTGAGCACAGAGCTACGAGTAGCCCCAGAACTCTGTTGGCTATGGCCCCAAAAGAGTACGAATCTGAAACAGGCTGGTTGTTAGTTGGGCGATGTCAGCCACAGTATTTCCTGGAGCCAAAAACCACCCAAGAAACTCAGGGAGCCCAGTAGACTTCCCTTACTGGTCCTGGCAGAGATCTAGGCAGAGAGCAAGTGTGAAAAAGTGGGAGTGGCTCACTGAAAATTGCTGCCTCCAGGCTGTAACCAGGGGCAGAGCCGACTCAGACTACATAGGGGAAAAGGCTGAATGACCTCACCACTGGCATCCAGCAGGCTCCATTAGCTATACCTGGGGCGCTAGGCGATTCCAATGTGAGTACTTGTGATCGCCAAGGATGGGGCAATCCAGCCCGAAGGCCAGGTGGACACGAAGCTGGTGTTTGATTCCTGGAGAGAGAGAAAGAGAAATCCCAAGTGGCACAGAAGCAGCCCAACTGGATTCACAGCTCCCTGAAGCTTGTAGCACTGAAGTACTGGCTTCTGGACCTTGCCAACTGCCTCCCACTGACACAGAAGCCAGAGATAGTCAGGACTGGTGCAGCCTGCTCAGCTTTGCTTCCTTTAAAAAAATTGAATCATATGAATTATAAAGTTTCAAAATTATTATTATTTTTTTTAGGACTGACTTCTGGCTCCACGCTTAGGGATCATTCCTAGAGGTACTCAAGGGACCATATGGGATGTCAGGCACTGAACCTGGATCGAGCATGTGCAAGGCAGATGCCCTCCCTGCTGTGCTATCACTCTGGCCCTGAGTTGCAAAATTATTCTTTTTTTTTTTTTTTTTTTGATTTTTGGGCCACACCCAGTAATGCTCAGGGGTTACTCCTGGCTATGTGCTCAGAAGTTGCTCCTGGCTTGGGGGACCATATGGGACACCGGGGGATCGAACTGCGGTCCGTCCAAGGCTAGCGCAGGCAAGGCAGGCACCTTACCTTTAGCGCGCCACCGCCCGGCCCCACAAAATTATTCTTTTTTTTTTTTTTTTTTTGTGGTTTTTTGGGTCACACCCGGCTCAGGGGATACTTCTGGCTCCATGCTCAGAAATTGCTCCTGGCAGGCACGGGGGACCATATGGGACACCGGGATTCGAACTGATGACCTTCTGCATGAAAGGCAAACGCCTTACCTCCATGCTATCTCTCCGGCCCACACAAAATTATTCTTAATCAAGTTCCAGGGTTACGATGATGTTAGATTACCCATCCCTATCAGTGCTCACATCCCTCCACCAAAGAGCCAGATTCCCTCCGATTCCCATCCCATCTCTCTGCAGGCACTTTATTTTTTCTTTTCTTCTTTCCCTTTGGGTACTTTGGTTTACTCCTTTGCTGAGAGGGCGCCATGCACACTTTGCCTCCGTTCAGTCTATAAAGCTAGAAAAATAGCACAGTGGGTATGGTGTTTGCCTTGTATGCAGCTGACTCGGGTTCGATCCCTGGCGTCCCTGAACCTGTCAGGAGTAACTTCTGAGCGCAGAGCCAGGAGTAACTGAGTGTCGCCGGATGTGCCCCCAGAACAAAACAGACCCCAGTAAGTCCAGAGTGGTTGTGTCCATCTATCATGGTTGTAGTGGCATTCTTTGCCCTATCTCCCCCACTCTCCCCACCCTACCATACACTGTAGGGAGCTTCTAACTAAAGGCCCATTCTCTGGCCCTCAATTCTAGTATCTTCAAGCATTAGTTACTACTCTAGTATGTTCCTTTGTCCCATAAATGTCAGCTCTGAGAAATGATTCTACTTCATGGCCCTGAGCAGTGCTCTGTGACTCGCTGATCACTGTGGTGAAAAATGGACAACAGACTTTTGGCTATTTAATGAAGAACCTAGGCCCTGGGTCTCACTTAGTATACCCTCACCCACCTCCAGCTCATTCTGCTTCCCCCTGCCTTTGTCTCACTTGGGTACCAACACACCATTTCCTCCTTCCTCCCTTCAGCCCTGGGGACTTCCAGTCAGCTTCAGGTCTCTATGAATCTGACTTCACTTAGGGTAATCCACAAGACATCCTTTGCAGGAGAGATAGGATAGTGAGTGCTTGACTTACATGAAGTATACCTGGCATCTCAGATGGTCCCTTGAGCCCATGAGTAGTAATTTCTAAATGCAGAGACAAGAGTAAGCCCTGAGGGGCCGGAGAGATAGCATGGAGGTAAGGCGTTTGCCTTTCATGCAAAAGGTCATCGGTTCAAATCCTGGCGTCCCATATGGTTCCCTGTGCCTGCCAGGAGCAATTTCTGAGCATGGAGCCAGGAGTAACCCCTGAGCACTGCCAGGTGTGACCCAAAAACCACACACACACACACACACACACACACACACACACACACACACACACACACACACACACACACACACACACACACACACAAAAAGAGTAAGCCCTGAGACTAAAACAAAATAAAATATCAAAAAGATAAAAAGAGGGGGCGGGAGAGATAGCATGGAGGTAGGGCGTTTGCCTTGCATGTAGAAGGACTGTGGTTCGAATCCTGAGGTCCCCCGAGGCTTCCAGGAGCGGTTTCTGAGCGGTTTCTGAGCGTAGAGCCAGGAGTAACCTCTGAGTGCTGATGGGTGTGACCCCGCAAAAATAAAAGAAAAAAGGAAAAAAAACGGGACAGAGTGATAGCACATCGGTAAGGCGTTTGCCTTGCACGTGGCTGATCCAGGATGGACCTTGGTTCGATCCCCGGCATCCTATATGATCTCCCAAGCTAGGAACAATTTCTGAGTGCGGGAGTAACTCCTGAGCGTCACCAGGTGTGCCCCCCCCCCCAAAAAAAAAAGATAAAATGACAAAAATATCCTTTGCTGATGTCCAGGGAACTTCATGTTTAGGGTCTCCAAGGGCTGTTCATGGGACAGCCTGTGTGAATCTGGACAGTCCTAAGATTAGACAGTCTACAATCTGGTGCACACCACAAAAACACACGTATACAGTGTGTATGTAGCTTTACGTATATGCACACATACATACATGTGTGTATATGGCAAACCATATATTTTGTTTATCCATTCATCTACTAATGAACATCTAGGTTGTGGTCAACAGGCAAATAAGCATTTGATAGATTGAGAATAGTGAATCTGCAAACAGTGATGATGCTTCTGGGGTACACTGGAAAGACTTGAGGGACTACATGGTAATTCTACTTTCATTTTCTTTGTTTTTCAGCCATACCCAGTGGTGCTCAGGGTTTATCCCTGGCTTTGGCTCAGGGATCACTCCTGGTGGTGCAAGGGGGACCATAAGGGCTGCCAGGGATTAAATCCTGGTCAGCCATGTGCCTGGCAAGTGCCCTCCATACTACTCCAGCCCACTATTTATATTTTGGAGGAACCACTTTGCAAGTTTTTAAGTAGACGTGTTGTTAAGATTCTTCTGTTACTCACTATTTTCACTACAGCTGTGCACAACCCGTCTGAGAGGCACAAGCAAAACAGGTCAGCAGCCGCCCTTTGTCCCATAGTCTTTGCTTATTCCTGCCACCCTACATAGCTTGCCTGTCCTTGCCAAACCGTGGTCCTCTCATCCCATCAACCACTGTGGTCCTCACCATTCACCCTTCTGCTGTTGTTTTCCTCACCCCCTCATCCCGTCCCATGCAGTCCTCATCCATTCCTTATCCCCCACCCTGTGGTCATCATCCTCTCGATCCTCTGTGGTTCTCATCATCCATCCAACCGTACACTATGGTACTTGTCCATCTCCCCATGCCCTGTCGTCATCATCTATTCTCCCATTTGCTGTGGTCCTCATCCATCCATCCCATCCCCCGTGGCCCTCATCCATCCCTCTATCCCTAGTGGTGCTCATTGATCCTCCCAACACCTATGGTCCTCATCCACACACCCCATGTCCACAATCTACTGTGGTCCTTATCCATCCCCCTGTACCTTGTCATCCTCATCCATGTCCCAATCCCCTATGGTTCTCATCTATCTCCTAGTCTATAGCACTCATCTTTCTTCCTGCCCCCTGTGGTCCTTATCCATCCCTGGTCCTCCTTGGTTCTCATCCACCTCCCCTTCCCCCATGGTCCTCATCAATTCCCCCTATTCCCATGGTCCTCATCCATCTCCCCATCCTTGTGGTCCTCACTATGCCCTCATTCCTTTGGTTTTCATTCATTTGTCCCCTGGATCCTCATCTATCCCCCCAATCCCAGTAGTCCTCCTCCATCCCTGTGTCCCATGTGGCCTTCTCTTTTCTAACTAGGGGAATCCCCAATGAGAATACATAGAGGTGCTTGGTCTCTCCCTCCCACGAAGATAGGTGGAGTGTTCTTACCAGTGACAGGTTGCAGCTCTAAGAGGGCAGAGGAGATGCTACTGCTCAGCACCTGATACTGTGTGACGGCTGGGTGAGCTCCCCGGCTGCTCCGCTGTCGCACCAACCTGTCGCCGTCCATACGGAAGCTGGGGGATAGCATCATCTAATGCCAAAGAAGCAGTGGTCAGTGCCCGGGACCTGGGAGGAGGGGCCTGGCCCACAGAGGTACTCACCCACCTTATGGTGCTGCTGCTGGCCGTGCACTTCCTTCTCAATGATGGGGATGTCCACGACGCCTGCAGGGGGTACTGGGGTGTGCACAGTGATGGCCCTAAACCAGACACATAAATGGAGCCACAGTGAGGGGCCACCACACGTGCGACCCAGACTCTGTAGATGTGTTTCAGCTCAAGTCTGGCCAATCTTTACTCAAGCTAAAGGGATCCAAGGACCTCAAAATTTGGCTGGGACTTGACATGGTTTCTACAAACTCTCCTGTTTCCCTACAAAAGGAATCCAAGTGAGGAATGGAATATGGGAATCCCTGGTTGGAAAATTACACTAACAACACAGGGTTTCGTTTCTTTTTCTTTTTCTTTTTTTTTTTTGGCCACCCCCAGTGATGCATGGCCTCACCCAGTTCTCTCATCAGTCCTTCTGTCCCCATTTTTCATTATGAAGGAAATAGCTGGAAGCTGAGAGTGGCTGATATTACTCCATGGGGAAACACAACTGAGAGGGAGCACAGGTCTCCCTTTCTGAGCACTTAGCTATGAAGCTGAACTTCCTTTGCCAGCCCTGATTTCTTAGAATGGTGGGTGGCCCTTAAATGAAACTCAATATCTGTGGATTTTCTTTTATTGTTTTTTAAGCAGAAATGCCCAAGTCCCACCCCCGCTTCACTTGTGAATCATAGGCTCAGGGGGCGAGTCTCTCTAGATCACAATATTTCTGCACAACCTGTAATACAAAAAGAAATAATACCCAACATGTAAAAGAAAATATTTGGGCCAGAGAGATAGGACAAGGATGAAGGTGCTTGCCTTACAGGCAAACCTGAAGTAACAGTCAATAAAAAAAGTGGGCAAAAGAAAGTCTGCTCAGAGAAAGGGAAATTTATACAGCCAGTAAATATGGAAAGTCCTTATCACTGATCTACAGGGAAACAGAAAATAAAATTGCAGGATGCAGCCTGAAGACTCTTCAGCATAGCCAGCATTGCAGGGCCAGGAAGAGCCCATCACATGAGCTGACAGCTTATCTACCCCTGTTTCTGCCTCTTCCAGATCAATCATAGAGCCTCCTCCTGGGTCCTTGTTCATCTGTCAGAGAATCACTCAGCAGGAGACAAAAATGCCCAGAGAGAGCCTGTCACATGCTTAGAGTAAGTGCTCATACCTTGCACAGGAAGGCCTGGGCTTGCTCTCCAAGACTGGAGAGGAACTGAGACTCTCTCCCCGTTCCCCACTTTGCACACCATACAAACAAGCCACACACACATGACCTTTCAATGTTCTGGCAGAAAAACACTGTGACTACTAAGTACTTTGAATGCACGTGTTGCCTATACTCATAGATCTGAGTAGCACCTTCAATGAAGAGGCCATTCTGCTGGACGGCTAGTGCCCTCATTCCTGCCCCTCTACCATGGACATACCAGTACTTCTTCTCTACCTGCCGTGTTCTAAACAGCTCTTGGACTTCATGCGCCATTTCTTTTTCCCAGGCCAACACCATCACACCAGTGGTTTCTTTGTCCAGTCGATGGCACAAATGTAGAGGTTCTGCCTTGTGGCCACGAAGTATCTTTGCCAGAACAGGCAGCACATCAGAGATGCAGATTTGGACTCCAGGGCCACCTACGAAGGGAAAGGCCAGAGGCTGGAGTAATCAAGGAAAGATTCTCACCAAAAACTCAAAACGGGAAAAGGTTCTTCCTGGATTAACCACTACAACTGGGCCGGGCGGTGGCGCAAGAGGTAAGTTGCCTGCCTTGCCTGCGCTAGCCTTGGACGGACCGCGGTTCGATCCCCCGGTGTCCCATATGGTCCCCCGAGCCAGGAGCGACTTCTGAGCGCATAGCCAGGAGTAACCCCTGAGCGTTACTGGGTGTGGCCCAAAAACAAAAAAAAAAAAAAAAAAAAAAAAACCACTACAACTTTCTAGGGGCCGGAGCAGTACAACTTTCTAGGATCTTACTAGTAGCATGTGATTTGGGAACTGGCCCAGAGGTGTGGCCTCAGAGCATATGCCACAAAGAAATTTCAAGTTCCCACCCCCAGCTATTAGCTCAAAATGCACTTTAACAAGATGCCTCTGGGGCTGGAGAGATAGCATGAAGGTAAGGCATTTGCCTTTCATGCAGAAGATCATTGGTTCAAACCCTGGCATCCCCTACGGTCCCCCGAGCCTGCCAGGAGCGATTTCTGAGCCTGGAGCTAGGAGGAACCCCTCAGCGCTGCCGGGTGTGACACAAAAACAAAACAAACAAACAAAAAAAAATCAAGATGCCTCTGTTCTCATTCACATATTCAAGTTTGAGAAGCACCATCCGAGGGCACATGCCTTATTTCTCCAACACGCAAAGAAAACTACTTATATAATCCCCAAAACTTGACCATCAAAATAAAGAGTTCTCACTTTATAAACTAAGGCTCAGAAGTGTGCCAAGTAAACCCTGGAGAAAAGCACCAGAACACAAGGTCACTTGAGGCACTAGAATTAAAAGGACCAGTTTGAGGTGAGTCACTTCTAGCATCAAACACATGTTCCAGACTAGCCACTGGACCTCACAAAGTATTTCATCTTCCACATTCACTTTCCTCATCTGCAAAATATAAATATCTAGAAAATAGTGATCTCATAGAGAATGTGAAGGCATGAAACTATGGTGACAGGCAAAAGAGAAAATCAGGTGAAGCATTTGCAACATCTGATTGAAGTCCTTGACTTTATGCACAGCTTTCTCTATAACGCCTTCCCAGCTTTCTTCTTAGCTAAACGTGCCTCTCAGCTAGCAAAGCCCTTGCCACAATCAAGCTTTTCTGCCAGCAATATGCCAGCAATCTTGCCCATGTTGTCTCTCACAACATGCAATATTTATTCAAAACCAACTGAGGAGCTGCAGAGGGAACACTGTGATTAAGGTTCCAGTCTTACATGCAGCCAAGCCCAATCTGATCCCTGACACCTCGTGGTCCCTTGAGCATTGCATAGTGTTTCCTCCTCCACTTACCAAAATAAATCCAAAATCAATTGAGTGTCCAACAGGTTGAACGTAAGTTTTGCATGTGAAAGGTTCAAGTTTTATCCCAAGGATACCTTGGTCCACCAAGAGCTTGAACTCTAAGCACTAAGCTAGAAGTGACTTTAAATAATACTATGGGGGGCTGGAGTGATAGCATAGCAGTAGGGCGTTTGCCTTGTATGCAGCCAGCCCAGGATGGATCCAGGTCGGATCCCTGGCACCCCACATAGTCCCCAGAACCTGCCAGAATCGATTTCTAAGTGGAGAGCCAGGGCTGCTGGGTGTACCCCCCAAAAAAAACCATGTAAATAATATTATGGCTGGCCCAAAATAAAAAAATATATATATAAATAAATATGTGCTTATTAAAAATAGTTAAATATATAATTTAAAATAAATTATATAAATTCTTTTTTTGGGTTTTGGGTCACACCCGGCAGTGCTCAGGGTTACTCCTGGCTCCATACTCAGAAATCACTCCTGGCAAGCTCGGGGGACCATATGGGGCGCCGGGATTCGAACCTATGACCTTCTGCATGAAAGGCAAACGCCTTACCTCCATCTTATCTTACCTATCTCTCCGGCCCCATAAATTCTAAGGGCTCTGGGATGTTGTTACTCCAATACACATCTTGGGGGATGAAGACAGGACATAACTCAGTGGTAATCAGGGGCAATGCCTGAAGGGTCATTTATGGTGCCAGGGATTTGAACCTGAACAACCACATGCTAGGCAAGCATCTTCACCTCTGTATTAACTCTCTAGCTCCTAAACTTTTGTTTCCCATTAATTGTTGCTTTCCTTTTTCACAGGTTTCAACACCAACAGCCTGCTGAATGTAAATGTAGCCCTGTAGCAGAGCTCACCATGTCCTCCAGAAATAACAGTCTGCCAGTTTTGAAAAGGAATGATTTCACTTTGTCCTCCTAGTACATTATATAGGCTGTACCCACAAACACTGAATCCCTGAGTGAACGCTCGTTCGAAAAGCTTCAGAGAGACCCACAACTACCATGTCAAGAGTGCCCTATTTGCAGCAGAGCTGCAGCAGCATCCTGCCCTTTCACCCACCCGTGAACTCCTTACCGTGCACGGGAACGCCATAGGGCTTATTGATGACCACAAGGTTCTTGTCCTGGTGGATAATCCCTCGACTCAGGGCCTTCGCGAGAACATTGGGGTGGACACGCTGCAGCTGCTGAGTGAATCGCACTAGTTCTTTCACTCTCCGTGTAACGGGATTTGCCGGCACCTACAAGGAAACGAGAGGTGGGGAAGGTCCTGGGAAGTCAGGGTGGTCCTCAAAACACTGGGTAAGGAATTTGGATAGGAGCTAGGCATTATCTATTGTTGTAATATTGTTTTTGCCTGTCATCCCACCTGGATCTTCCAGGTGGGGGTGATTAAGGAATGAAATAAAAAGCTTGTTGGGGAGGCATAGGGAGCTCTTTTGCCAGAACTGACGGCTTGTTCAGTTTGCTTTTTGGAGCTGGCTGCAACTGACAAAAGACTTTCTTTGCTGAACCTTTGGTCCCCTAATCTTTTGCATTCGTTGATTATTTACTCCGGACATTATTATCAAAGTCTCCCCCAAAAGGGGGGACGGAAGAATGGGATTCAATTTATCTTTTTGGGAATCATTCTTTGACTTGGAGACCATCAACAAGGGGTTTGACATCCCCCCACAATCTATATCAATAGCATTACTCATCTATGGGGTTTAAGAAAAATAAGACATTTTGTAATAATTATCAGAGATAATAGAGATGAGGGCTGGAAGGTCCAGCTCACGATAGGAAGCTCACCACAAAGAGTGGTGAGTGCAGTTAGAGAAGTAACTACACTGACAACTAACATAACAAGGTGAATGAATGAGAGAAGTAGAAAGCTTATCTCAAATACAGGCGAGTGGGTAGTAGGGAGGTGGGAAATTTGGGGCATTGGTGATGGGAATGTTACACTGGTGAAGGGGGGGGGGTGTTCTTTATATGACTGAAACCCAACTACAATCCTGTTTGTAATCAAATTGTATTAATAAAGAAAAAAGACTTTCTTCTTTCCTGAATAATCAGAGTTTCTGAGTCACCACACACACAGTATTTAGTTTCGAGCTGGGTGGGTGTCGAGCCTACCGAGACCCTTCTTTCCCATTTCCCCACAATAAGTGTCAGCAGGCTCAGCCCACCCAACTCACTCGCTACCTCCAAGGGGGTAGTGGCTCTTCCAGAACTCACCGACTCTTTGGCCTTCTGCTCCTGTTTCTGGCTTCGAAGTCTCTCTGCCAATTTCTGGGCACTGAGAAGAGTAGAAGCAGCAGCGGCGGAACAGAACGACTTGGCAGCGAGAGCGCCGAGACTCTCCCAACGCTTCCCAGCCACCCGGACCCAGACGTCCATCACGCCCCATATGGGCGCCGCCATGTTGCCGGGAAGGCGTGGGCTAGGCGCGATCACGTGGTGCGAATTCAGCCAGTCACCGTTGTCCGGGGTGGGACCCTAGGGTCACGTGGTAACGGGTGGGCGGGGCCTGGCTCGAGTCACGTGGGGCGGCGCGCGCGCGGAGTGCGGCTGCGCGGGCCGGTAAGCTGCTGCTGCTGTTGCTGCTGTTGCTGCTGGTGCGGTGGTGGCGGTTGGTTGGAGGCGACCCCGGGCGGTGAGTATATGTCTAGGTCGGGAAGCCCAGCGCTGATGTTCGGGCATTTGGGGTTGGGGAGCATCGTCCTGAGAGGTCGCTGCTACCTCTTTAGGGAACGGTTCCCGCAGGTGAAGCCCTCCCCGCCCCCCCATCGCCCACCTGGACGCTCTCATCAGTTTTTGGCCTACCAGATTGTGTGTCCCCAGGGCAGGGCGACCCAGGCCCTGAGCTGTCATGTCCCCTCTGCCTGACTTTTGGGGGTGCACACATCTCGCCTGGGCATCCCTCCCTCAGCTCCCGACCTCTTTTGTTTCCTTCCCCTGGTCACCTGCCCTCCTTCTTCAGGGATGCTGGGGGCCTGGTCCAGTATCCTGGGACCCCAACCTGTGCCCCCTCATAATCAGAGGCAGTCCTCCCCATTCTTAGCCTTCCCCTCTCTCAGCCTTCCCCTCTCTTGGCTTCTCCTCGTACCCCTTCTCTTCCCTTCTCACTCTCACGAAGACAAAGACCAAGTACGTAGGACGCACCCCCACGGACCTTCCCTTCGCCCTTCATTTTTCTATGCCTCCCTCTCCCTCCCCGGAGTTTTGCAAATGCTCCCCCAAAACCTTTCTGGGTCTCTTGCCAGGTGTTGTGCGACCCAACTGCCTGCCGAACTGACTCCCCTCTGGTTTCATGAGACGCGAGGTGTGGGGGTGGGAGAGGTTGAGAAGCGAAACATCTGGGGGTTTGGAGGGGTTATGATATCTTAGGACCCTTCTATCTGTCGTTGGCCTAGAAGCAACTTTGTGCTCCGGTGCTGATTGCAGACAAAGCGATGTTGTTTCTTTTGTTTTGTTTAGTCTTTTTAAGATGGCTTAGAGTGAAGGCTGGAGTAATTTATGGCATTGGGTCTGTCTGCACGAACCCCTCCTGAAAGGGGTGAGTGGGAAAGAACTGTGTTGAATGTGGCCGGGGAAATGGGATTCACCTAGAGAAGACTTCGGGTGGGAGAGCTTGGAGAACCAGGCATCTCTGGAATCTTGCAAGAGGAACTGTGAAAAGGAACCAGGCAGTGGTGTTGCGGCCTTTGATGGTCCGTGAAGTCTTCCTGGGTAGCCAAGGGAAGGCAGCCAGCACGGTGGTGGTATTTCTTCTAGTGCTCATCTTTTCCTTCTGCCCTTTCTTGGAGTTTGGATTGTTCAAGTCAAGATGAACTACTGTTGGCCGCTGCTGTGAAACTCTGAGTCCCTTAAAGCTCATTCTTCCCCCACCTTTTTTTTATTATTATTTTTTATTTGATTGCTGCAGATAACAAACCCAGGGCCTCATGAATGCAAAGTGTGTGCCTTATCACCAGATAACATCTCTGCCCTCTCTGTTTATTTATTTTTTTTTGGGTCACACCCGGCAGTGCTCAGGGGTTACTCCTGGCTCTATGCTCAGAAATTACCACCAACAGGCACAGGGGACCATATGGGATGCTGGAATTCGAACCAACGACCTTCTGCATGAAAGGCAAATGCCTTACCTCTATGCTATCTCTCTGGTCCCCTCTCTGTTTATTTTTAAGCCCTAGATCTGGCACACAATCACCTGAATGGGTGGCTGAAGAGTGCTGTAGACCAATGTGAGGTGTGTCTGAGCATTTTGAATGGTCTTATTTCTGCTGGGTTTTGACCTGTAGAATAATAAAGGTATTTGTGGAGTGGAAGGAAAGCTTGTGGATGATGGCAGATTGTTGGAAGGCAACTGTACCAGATTCCTAAAGATGAACTCCCACTCTGCTTGTTCCCCTATGCCACCGCTTATAAATCCACTGCTAGAACATTGAGTGATCCTTAAAGGTCAGACAGTTTCGCACCAGAAAAATGACAACCTCTCAGTGGGCTGCTCTAGACCCAGACTCTGATCTCACCAGTTAAATGGTTGCTCATATGGCTAATCAGGCTTCCTGGTCTGTGAACCTCCTTTTTCAGGCCTTTTGGACCTCGGGCCTTTGGTTCAGAGCATCATGCTGAACATAAGCCTGACTGGGATTTAGGACTTGGTAGGTTCATTCCAGATCAGGCTTCCTGGTCTGTGAACCTCCTTTTTCAGGCCTTTTGGACCTTGGGCCTTTGGTTCAGAGCATCATGCTGAACATAAGCCTGACTGGGATTTAGGACTTGGTAGGTTCATTCCTGCCTTCACTGACTGGTTCATTGTTGCTTTCCAGAAGTGACATCTATCTGTTCCTGCCGAATGGGCCTTCTGTGACAGGAAACAGACAGAAGAACCAACTCAGATGTCATTGTTACTTTATGGTCTTAGGTTTCAAACTTGCCCCAGGCACATACTACAGTGCTGGGAAAAAAAAAAGGCAGCCATTTATTTCCCCTGGAACTTCTCTCTGTCTCTGTCTCTCTTCTCTCTCCTCTCTCCTCTCTTTCTCTCCTCCTCTTCTCTCCTCTTCCTCCTCTGCTCCTCCCCATCCCCAAGGATGTTTCAAAGTAGCCCAGGCAGACAATCCTTTGCCAACCAAACAATAGTTTCAAAGCTAGAGTAGGACAGGTGGCACAGCAGTTGAAGTGCTCCTCTTGTATGGAGCAGACCCGGGTTCAATTCCCAGACCCTGCCAGGAATGATTCCTGAGTGTAGAGCTGCCAGAACCACACCCAGTGGCAGCCTTTTAAAGTTTTACCTGTTGGAATGTTGTAAGAGAATTAGAAAAAGTCAGAGTTGGTGTGTTTTTGGTATTGCAGTACAGTATAGGCACAGAGGGTCCTGCTCCTTTTATTTATCACCTATAAGTCTAGTCACTTGAAGAAATATAACTACTTGACAAATACACAAATGAATGTGAATTGGAAGTTTTTTTTTTTTTTTCATTTTTAGATAGAATCCTATTAGAGGTTATTCTTTTTCCCACTTCTTCACCAATCTCTAAACTTTTTGTCTGAACTGCTTTGTTGGTGTAAGGAAGAAAATTATAGTGGTGATGTCTAGTGGTGTTTTGGGTTTTTTTTCCCCTTTTATACAGATTACAAAAATGGCTTATTCTGGAAGATTTTGGTGTGCTCCCAAATAGCCACCTAAATGATCAATCATTTGATAATTAGTTTTTAAATATATTTCCCAGTGCAAAAACAAGACCATCTTTTATTTTATACAAGGGCTAATACGGGAGCAGTGTGTAAATAACTCTCAAGTAATGATTTGCTAGTTGCCTATTAACCAGCAATTGTTTTCCTAAAGAGCAGGAAGTACTTGAGCCCTATTTTATGGTTTTACGGGGATTCAAAGGAGAAACCTGCAGTAATTCTCTGGCCTTGGTCTTTAGAAAGTTGCAGCAGTCAGGAGCCTGGAAGTCTGCAGGCCAGCTCTTGCTCAGCTGCAAAAAACTTTGGGCTTCTGCTTAATTTTGTCTTTTTATTTTATTTTTGTTTTTGGGCTGCACACCTGGCTCTGCACTCAGAAATTACTCCTGGCAGGCTTGGGAAACCATATAAGATGCCCCGGGGGGTTGAACCCGGGTCAGCTGTGTGTAAGGCAAATGTCCTACCTGCTGTGCTATTGCTCTGATCCTTATTTTGTCTTTTAAGAAAAGGTTTTTATAACTCTAAGCTACTACTGTTTGAAGATTTCCACTGACAATTAAATATTGCCTTTTTAAAATTTTTTTGTCCATACTCACCAGTACTCAAGGCTTACTCATGGCTCTGTACTCAGTTGTATTCCTGTTGGCGTTTGGGGGACGATATGTAGTACCAGAGATCATCAATACCTGCCCAACCTGTGTACTATCTCTCTGCACCCAGTATTGTACTTTTTTTTTTTTTTTTTTTTTTTGGTTTTTGTTTTTTGGGCCACACCCGGCGGTGCTCAGGGGTTACTCCTGGCTGTCTGCTCAGAAATAGCTCCTGGCAGGCACGGGGGACCATATGGGACACCGGGATTCGAACCAACCACCTTTGGTCCTGGATCGACTGCTTGCAAGGCAAACGCCGCTGTGCTATCTCTCTGGGCCCCAGTATTGTACTTTCTTAACAAGACTTTATTTTTGACTTGTCTTGAATACATTGAACATTGGCACAGAGTACCAGGATTCTACCCTGGTTCCCAGAATCAAACCTGTGCCACTGAACAATCATTTCTATTTGGAGGTGACTGCACTGGGTGGTGCTGGCATATAGCTTGAGATTTCCAAAGTGAGGCAGGAGCAGGAGGGCAGATAAGGGAAAATCCTGGAAAACCACGGCAGAAAACTGAAGATAGATGTACGTAGAGGATTTCCATTCTTTCTTCTGTGACAGCATTTGAAAGTTTCCGTTGTGCTTGTGCCCATTCTTTCACTGGTGATGAGGTTGGTGTTTGTGTGGTGGTCCAGGCGAGTCCTACGTAAACCAGCACTTGCTAGTTGCCGATTAACCAGCAATTGTTTCCCTAAAGAGCAGGAAGTGCTTGAGTACTTTATTTTTCTTACCTTGGTATTCAGACTTAAGTAACTGGCACTGACCCTCTTGCACCCCTCCATAGGGCAAAGAGCTCCACCTCACTGTCCCCGACCCTTGCTGGCATTAGGGGACCTTCAAGGAGACCCATGCTCAGCCTCGGTGTATTGCAAGGGCCATGTCTTCATTTAATCTCTCATTAGTTTCTTGATCACAGCCTTTCAGCCCTTGACCTAGTCTGTTGGTAAAGAGTTCTGAGCCTCACAGATGGATTTTTTTTTTCTCAAAAGTCTGGGAAAGTTGTTCCCTGAGAACAGGACTCAAATGCCAATGCCATAAGGCTCTGGCACTCTGAGGCCAAAGGCAAGCTTGTGCCTGTTTCAGGATGCTTTACAGTCGCTTATTTAATGTTTTCCATTGTACATGCGCTGTGGGAAATAGAGTCACATCAGAGTAGGGGCTGTCACAGTTCTGCTTCTTGGATGCTTTTCTTTTTTTGTTTGTTTTGTTTTTGATGTTGTTTTTTTTGGCCACACCTGGCATGCTAGGGGTTAGTCCTGGCTTTTGGCGCAGAAATCGCTCCTGGCTGGCTGGAATTCGGGGTTCGAACTCAGGTCCCTGGCCGAGTGCAAGGCAAACACCTTATTGCTGTGCTAGGGCCCCCTTCTTGTATATTTTGAAAATGACAGCTTCTATGTCTTTTTTCTTCTTTTATTTATTTATTTTGTTTTTGGGGCCACACTCGGCAGTGCTCAGGAGTTACTCTGTGCTCAGAAATCGCTCCTGGTAGGTTTGGGGGTTGATATAAATCGCTGGGGATTGAACCCTGCGTCCATCCCAAGTCATCTGAATGCAGTGACCTCTGCCGCTGACTATTGCTCCTGCCCCTATGTCTTTCTTCTTATTGTGCATTTTTCCTAATTGTAGATTTCAGGCTTAGGTTTGCTTATATAGAGACTAATGAGCTCCTATGGATACTAAGATTCCTAGGGCCTCCGCCATCCCTTGCCTGTGGGGTGCTTTTGAATGAGATCTCTGGTAGAGCAGAAACCCTGGGATCTAGTCTATGAAAGAGACAGTCTTGTTTACACTGTGACTCTCTCACAAAGTATTTATTACACCTAAAATAACAACCTTCATCATCCTGCCCCTAGGCAGGATGGCTTTCTATTGCACTGTTTTTTCTTTCTTTCTTTCTTTCTTTCTTTCTTTCTTTCTTTCTTTCTTTCTTTCTTTCTTTCTTTCTTTCTTTCTTTCTTTCTTTCTTTCTTTCTTTCTTTCTTTCTTTCTTTCTTTCTTTCTTTCCTTCCTTCCTTCCTTCCTTCCTTCCTTCCTTCCTTCCTTCCTTCCTTCCTTTCTTTTCCTCTTTCTTTCCCTCCCTCCCTCCCTCCCTCCTTCCCTCCCTCCCTCCCTCCCTCCCTCCTTCCTTCCTCCCTCCTTCCTTCCTTCCTTCCTTCCTTCCTTCCTTCCTTCCTTCCTTCCTTCCTTCCTTCCTTCCTTCCTTCCTTCCTTCCTTTTTCCCAGTTGATTGGTTTGACTTTAGAGCTAAATGGCACATTTCAGGAATTAAAGGGCTTCATTCTCCCCAAGAGCCAGGGACCTGTAGGGCCTACAACACTGGCTGAGTTGACTCCAGGCTGGCTCTCCCAGCTGCTCTTCCTCATGCTGGCAATGTCACTTGAACCCTTCACTGTGCTTCTCTCCCCTTCTCTCTCCCTCCAGCTTCTGTGAGGATGAGCACTCTGCAGAGCCAGGGTTTACTCTCAGTACACAGGCACCTGTGTACTTTTTTTCTATTGAAAGAATCTTTGAATAACAGTTGAGAAGTATTGACTGAGATGTAGCTTAGTATAGAGCAAATGCCTCATGTGTATGACCCCTGGCACTACCTTTCCTCTGTCCCCCAAAGGTTGGGGCCCTTCTGTTTCTCACCTATAAAAGAACAACTAGATTTCTGCAATACAGTATTAGTGGAAAGTGAAGCCATCTGATATGTCTTAGAAAGTACATGAACCTAGGGCAGAAGCCTAGGACAGCGAGTAGGGTGCTTCCTTGCACATGGCTGATCCATGTTTGATTCATGGCACCTCATATGGTCCCCCAAGCCTGCCAGGAGTGATCCCTGAGCGCAGAGCCAGAAGTCAGCCATGAGTACCTCTGGGTGTGCCCACCCCAAACAATAACAAATAAAGGATGTGAGCCTAGAAAGCAGAGAAAGGGCTGGGAAGTTGAACAGGGAATGTGGCTCTTTCTTGCACGCACCTGGGCCCAGTTTAATCTCCAGCACTCCATGTTCCCAGAGCATCTCTGCATATGGCCCTGCCTGCAGTACCTCTGGTGTGATCTGGTAATCCAGAGCCTGCCTCTTACTGTGGGACCTTCACATCGAACCACCAGCCTGGTTGGCAAAGAATCTCTAGGAAGACTCCTAGCCCTTCTCAACACTACTTGGGAGGCCTCCCCAAACGTGAAATGGTCATCTTGTCAGAGCATTTCCAAAGTGGCAACAGCAGGATGATATGATGGTGGCGTGGGGAGGAGAATGTATATTGGAAGAGTGTGCGTGGAAACCATGTTACCATGAACAGTGGAAAATGGAGGGACAGACCATGTGGTTGGATAAAAGTCAAAGGGTGTTAGGTCTCAGGCTCCCTTGCGAAATTTAAGAAGCTCTCTGAAGCTCACAGCTACTTAAGTTGAAAGTACCCATTTCTGAAACAGGCATCAGTAGGTTAAAGCCGGGGTTGATTGCTCCTGGGTGCTGTTTGCCCACAGAGCCCTGTGGCAGAGGGAGGGATATAAGCTCTTTTAGGTTTTCAGGCTAACCTGCCCTGAGTTAGCTGATAAACAAACACACCAGTTCCTCCTGTGTCGAGGCTGCCCCTCCCTGTGACCTAGTCCATGTCTCCCTGACTTGGTGAGTGATGAGATTCACCTACAGAATTCTTCAGAAATTTGAGTTCTAGAGGTCAGAGAGATAGTACAGCGGGTAAGGCATTCGCATGCATGTGGCCAACTACAGTTCAAGCCCCGGAACCCCATATGGCCCCCCCAATCTCTCCAGGAATGAGATCTTGGAGCACAGAATCAGGAGAAAGCCCTGAGATTGAATGTAGCCCAGAAGCAAACCAACAGAAAAAGGGAAAGGGAACCTGGAGAAGGGTCCTGGCAGGAAATAATCTAAACCAGGGTGTGAGAGGGGGGGGGAAGGAGAGAGAAAGAGAGAGCAAGAAAGAGAGGAGAGAGGAGGGAGGACAGAGAGAAAAAAAAAGAGAGAAACAAAGAAAGTATCCTGAGCCAGGCCCACCCAGTTGCTTGAGACATTTAAAACAATCTCTGTATTTGGGCAAAACCAAGTTGTAAACAAACAGATACCAGAAACCAGGGATGATCTTTATTTTCAGTGAAGCAAGGTGTAATCTAACTCACACATGTCAGGCTGTGGTGCTCTCACATGTGAGCTGGGGATCACCTGCTTGTGGACATTCTGTTGTTCTGTGGTACTTCCGGGGTTGCTTGGGGAGGAGGGGCTTCTTGCAGTGCTTGGGATCCGGGCACTTGGACCATCAGGGTTGCACCTGGCACAGGTGGTGGTACCAATGATCAAACTCCACTTTGATGCTTGCAGGGCAGAAGCTCTGAGCCAGGGAGGGCCCCCCTGCTTCCCATATTTGTCACATTCTTACAGTAATATTTTTGTTTCCTCACAAGTATTGTTTCCCTTTCTGGAAACCTGATCCTGCAGGCTTGGCCACTCCCCATCCCTCTCTAACAAGGAGAGTTTGTTCTCTTCATCCAATTTTCTCTCCCCTGCTTTCCCCTCCATGATGTATGCTGGCTGTGCCAGGGCCCTGGGACCACTGCCTAGGGAAGTGAGGTATTCAAGAGTTGGAGGTGAGCTGCTTCCTCCTCTTTCAGGGTTTTGTTTTGGGTCTGAGCAGAGCTTCAGTCTCTCAGCTCTTCCACACATCAAAGGGAATAGGTTTCACTTCAGTTTTTATTGGGGAAAAAAGAACATCCTGAGAAGACTGTGAAGTTGGTTTAAGGTAACGGGCACTTTGCCCAAGTGTCTTTCGATTCTTAGTTCCCGGCTCAGAATGGATCCAGGAGCTTGCAGGCTGAGGTCTAGGGCTGTGTTGAGCCACTAGCTCTTGAGTTTGGGCCCTTGAAACAATAAGAAGGAGTGAGCACTTACCAGGAAAACTCACCAGGTTGCTTTAGCACTCAGAGGCCTCTAGTCCATGATAAGAAATAGAATAGGTCATTGAACTGTCCTTTGACCTGTGAGGGCTTTTATGAACCTTGGAGTTTTGAGAGAAGATAACACTGAAGTCTCTCTCTCTCTCTCTCTCTCTCTCTCTCTCTCTCTCTCTCTTCTCTTCTTTCTCTCTCTCCTCTCTCTCCCCTCTCTCTCATCTCTCTCTCCTCTCTCTCCCCTCTCTCTCTCATATCTCTCTCTCTCTCTCTCTCTCTCTCTCTCTCTCTCTCTCTCGTGCTCAGAGGTTACTCCTGGCTCTGGCCCACATTGAAGTCTTTGAAAATTTCAATATGCAGTTGTAGACATCATATGTAACCATTCCACCCTGTTTTAAAGTCAAACAGCATAATCTTTTAAAAGCTTCATGTGATAGCTGTACCCCACTTTTTTTACACCCAACTCCCAAAATGTGTGGCATGAAATCTTTAAGGTTGATGCAGTGAGTGAAGTGAGATATATCTGAGTCACAGGCCAGGGAAAGCTACCATTTGAGTAGCTTTGGGTTGTATCAGCATTTAGTTGGTATTTTAGAATATAATTGGTGGATGGGGCACATGAAGTAAATGGTTGACACCCTGGTTGCCCCGTACTCTATTCAACATTGAGGAAAGGGCAGAGGAAGAGAAGCTGTTTTCAGATAGCAGGAGAACAGGATTTCAGAGCTGTGAAGCTGGAGCCAGACACAGAGGAAAAGGACTGTGTGCCCAGGAAGGGTGTTTACCTTCCTCTTCTTTTTTTGTTTTTATTTTTGTTTTTTGGGCCATACCCGTTTGATGCTCAGAGGTTACTCCTGGCTAAACGCTCACCAATTGCCCCTGGCTTGGGGGGACCATGTGGGACACCGGGGGATCGAACTGCGGTCCTTCCTTGGCTAGCGCTTGCAAGTACCTTCCTCTTCTTCAAGTATCCTCTAAGACCTGCAGCTTCCCTGGGCCTCGCTTGTGTGTTTGGGTTGCACCATGGCACCGAATGCCTGCACATCCTAAATGGACACACTTCCATGGAGAGGGCCCGAGCACCAGGTCCTGCTCACCACAAGGGGGTTGGAGGTTGGAGGTCAGAGGTCTCTGTATGTGTATCTCCACCATCCAGCCCTGAAGTCAGCAAGAGATTCTGCTGCTCTGCCTCAATTCTTGGTGATGAGCCAGGGTGTGTTGCAGAAGATGCAGCATCTATAATGAAAAAGGGCAAATGCCCCTGGTGTCAGTGAAGCTGAACTAGAAGCAGTTCCAGGAATATTATTTATTTGGGGGGGGGGCATCTCAAGCAGTACTGGAGGTTGTTTTGGAATTAAAGCAGGTCAGTGCATGGACCTGTGGGTACGGTGCTGCTTGCTTAGTAACGCTCTTACCACAAAACCTGGCCTTTAACATAATGGAATAGGAAAGTTCAATGATATGTATGTAGCTATTAGCATTCCTGTTATGTAAAACTCTGCAGACATTTGGGGAAATCCTCAAACCGGATACAAGTGCACCAAGTTCAACATCTCTGGCCACATGATACAGAACAGATCTGTAGACTTTACATCGGACTGTGTGCTGTGGTATCTTTTCATGCAGAAAGGAAGGAGGAAACAAAAGAGAAGACTACTCCAAAGCAGGCGAGGGTTTTTATATATATATATATTATATTATATATATTATATATATATATATAGCCTCAGCCATCATCAGTAAGTAGTCACAAAATGTATGTTCAGCATAAAGAAGCTGTCAAGCCTGAGTTGTTTATCCTGTGCGGCAGCACTGGAGATCAAACCCAGGGTCTTGTTTGTGTATACAAGCAAATACTCTTGCACTGTGCCTCATTCCCCACACAATCAGGCTCTAACAACTCAAAATGTCTACTGATCTCTTAGACCTTCATTGAACAGACTGCAGCATACTCAGCCAGATAGGAAGTGTTTGCACTTTAATCTCTGTGTAAACACTTAACAAGAACTGTGGGCCTGGGAGTAGATGATAAGAAAGACAAGCCCTGTATACTCCCTAGAATAGTACTTGTGCGTAGGGAAGAAGTCCAGAATGCTCAGATAAAGTCAAGTGAAGAACCAGAGCCTACATGAAACACTGGGCAGCAGGATCTGGCTGTAGCAGGCACTGTGAAATCTGAGGCTCAGGCATGGGCAGAGAGTGGAGGAGGATGTGTGTAAAGTGGGTTTGTGCTGTGGGTTTGTGAATGCCGGGCAGGAGGAGGCAGAGATGTATTGTAGACAATAGGAGGCATCAGATCTTGTAGCCAGGAGATGCTTCCTTTTATCAAATGCAGGGAGAAGCAGTGAATCATTTAAAACCAAGGCTGGATATAATTTGCAGCTTGAAATCGCATTTGCTACAACATAAACTTATCTCTCTAGTGTAAAGTCCTTTTTCAGTTCTAAATACTGTTGAATTTGAGTCAATTGCCAGGAAGAATTCTTGCATGTGTGAAAGCTGGAATATAAGGGACTTGCCTTGAATGCAGCAAGGGCTATCTATCCCCAGCATTGCGTAGTCCCAAGCTTCACTGGGCAGCCCTGGAGACCCCAAGCAGAAAGTGCTGGGGTGAGTGAGTGAACCTTAGAACCTCAGCCCAAACCACAGTGTTTCTTTAGGTTCTCATATTGAACACTTGGCCCAGAGTTCCTGGGAAGTAAACCACCTTCCACCCCCTGAGCCTAAAACAACCAGAGAAATATTGTGTTCTTGAAGGGTCTGGGGATGTCAGAGTGAACACTGCCACCGGGTGTACCTCTGTATGGCAATACCCACTTGGAAGGGGAAGGATACAGGGAAGGGAGAGTACACCGTCAAATTCTTTTTACATCTTAGATATCAGAAACTTGAGCTATAAAAAAAAAAAAACAACCAAAGAAATGTTGGGTTACTCCTAAACCTTAGCCCCAAGCAGCTCGCTCTGCAGTGAGATCACCACTCTTGGTGACATGGCATGGAATTCGGCTGTCACACCCACTTCTTAAGGGGATCTTTCCTTTTCCTTTGGTTCCTCACAAACAAAAGGGCTTTTTATAGGCCTTGTGTTAAAAATAGTCATGGGGTTTTCCCTTAGTTGGAAATGCAGCTTCTGTTGCTCAATCACCACTTCCTTGCATTTGAGTTCATTCTTTCGGTAAAGGTCTGCATGCTAGTATGAGCCAAGCACTGCTCTAGGATCTTCGGGTAACATTGAGGTACAGTGTGCCCATGTTGGAAAACTTACATTCCAGTGGGAAGAGACAGATGACCAATAGTAAACAGAAGTAGCACGTTTATTGCATGAAGAACAGAACCAGATGTGATCAGTGTATTGTTAGAGAGTGTCTGCCTGGAAAGTCAGGAGCAGTAGAGTCAGTGCAGAGAGCTGATAGTGTGATTTGGGCAGTAGTAGCTTGGTTGTAATTTCCCAACTCTCCTCTCTCCTCCTGCCAATCCTTTGCTGTTGTTGCCATGATCCAAGGGTATTGGGGGTCACACTGTGGTGCTTACTGAGGTGTGTTCCCCGGGGCTTGCACACAGCAGACGCAAGTGGTTGCAAGTGTCATCGCAGCACTGGCCTCACCACCATCCACCTTCCTGGCTGAGGTGCTCAAACACCTCTTCCAGCTGTGATGCAGCTGAACCCTTCCTGGCAATGGGGACAGGCTTACGTTAAGCACTCATGGTCAGTGGGGCAGCGGGGCTGCTGTGATGCGGCTGAACCCTTCCTGGCAATGGGGACAGGCTTACGTTAAGCACTCATGGTCAGTGGGGCAGCGGGGCTTGAACCTGTGACCTTATGTGTCACCTTGGTCCCCACGGCTCAGGTTAGTGTCATGTCACATTAAGGTTAGTGCAGCCACTCAGGAGATGGTAGACAGGAATAAGCACAGAGGGAGGAAAAGCCTCAAGGCCGGTGCAGAGCTAGGCCTGTTGGGGGCAACAAAGAGACCAACATGGCCAGAGGGGAGAAGAACCTCAACTTTCTAAAAAGGGCTTCTCCAGTCACTCTTTTTTGTTGTTTTTGTTGTTGTTGGTGGTGGTTTTTTCGGACCACACCCATTTGATGCTCAGGGGTTACTCCTGGCTAAGCGCTCAGAAATTGCCCCTGGCTTGGGGGGGGACCATATGGGACGCTGGGGGATCGAACCGCGGTCCTTCCTTGGCTAGCCCTTGCAAGGCAGACACCTTACCTCTAGTGCCACCTCGCTGGCCCCTGTTGTTGTTGTTTGTTATTTTGGGCCACACTTGGTGACACTCAGGTTACTCCTGGCTATGTGCTCAGAAATTGCTCCTGGGGCTGGAGAGATAGCTTGGAGGTAGGGCATTTGCCTTACATCCAGAAGGATGGTGGTTCAAATCCCAGCATCCCATATGGTCCCCCGTGCCTGCCAAAGGCGATTTCTGAGCACAGAGCCAGGAGTAACCTCTGAGTGCTGCTGGGTATGACCCAAAAAACAACAACAAAAAAAGAAATTGCTCCTGGTTTAGGGGACCATATTGGATGCCGGGGATCAAACCCGCTGCCCCACTGACCATCCTGAGCAGCTCTGTGTAAAGCAAATGCCCTACCCCTGTGCTATTGCTCCGGCCCCACTCCAATAAATTTTTAAAAACCAGTAAATGTCCGACCCTGCAGTCATCTGTGAATACCAGGCTCATTTCACCTTCAGTTAAGTAATTTAAAGGTAACACATTTAGTTCATGGGCAGCTGTCAAACCAAGTGAGGTGCCCTTTTTCATGGTACCTCATGAAAAAGGAAAATCATGCTTCTATTCTAGTTTATAGATCTCCCAGCTTAAAGACAAAAGGCCTTTTGTTTAATAGAACAGGCCCTAGTTTAGGGAAATCCCTCTATGAGAGTAGTCTGAGTTGTCTCTCTTATTTCTTCTAAGCTCAATAGCTCTGTTACTTGAGTCCACTGGTTTTTTTGTTTGTTTTCTTTTTAAACACTTAGCCCCTTGTCCGGCACCCCACTTGTCATCTTTTTTTGTTTTGTTTTGTTTTTGGGTCGCACCCAGCAGTGCTCAGGGGTTACTCCTGGCTCTATGCTCAGGGGACCATAGTGGATGCCGGGATTCGAACCAAATGCCTTACCTTCACGCTATCTCTCCGGCCCCTGAGTTCCCATTCTTTAGTTAGTACATTGTTCGTGTACAAGCTGGGTTGCAGTGCAGCCAATATGATTATAGGGCCAGGGTCTGCTGAGACCATCTGCAGTGCCCATGGCCAGCTCTGAGGTTCAGAGGCTTCACTGCAGGTCCACCTCAGGTTGGCCTTTAACACTGTTTGCTGGTTGGTTCTTTGACCCAGTGGGATTTTCCATGTGTTCCATGGGTTTCCAGTCTTCTGTTAGGCATGCTGTTCGTTGAGGCTAGTCAGGGACTAACATGGTAAGACTGCCGAAGCACTATGCTATGCAGAGCAGCATGTTGGTCCGCATTCCCTGTGTTGCCAATAGCATGGCGCTATTGGATTGAGTCTTGTCATTGAGTCACAGGCTTAGTTTCATCAATGACTGGCCTTATCAGTCATGGTATTTTGCCTTTGAGCTCTCTCCTGGTTATTGTTTCTGTGTCTCTGAAACTGAAGCAGAGGTCTGGTCACTAAAAAAAGAGGCCCCAAGACATGGGTCTTCTAGCTGAACAACCTGTTTTATTTTCATAGTGGAAAGTGTTTTCAGGTGTGTCTGCTTGTCTGCTTGTCCTGCAGAAGCACTGTGGAAACATGCAGATTCTCCACACCCCACTCCGTCTTAGGAGTATTTCAGAATAACCCCCAAATGGAGTCCCCACCACATTTTTCTCCAAGAAGAGTTTTAGCTGTTCAGGCCCCCACCCTAATTTTGTTGTGTTGCCACCCTAATAAGGCAAGACTTAGCATTTTGTGGCTGGACTTTAGTAGCTGCTGGATATTGACAGAAAGTAGAGTGTATTCAAAAGCAGTCTTATTCCAAAATCCTCCTTTAGTCTAGTGATTTGAGTTTAAGCATCATTAAGTGATCTGAGTAGAGTGTCTCTTGACATTCCTTGTTGTGTCTGCTTCAGATAGTGTGCACCCAGCCATGAACTCAAAAGTAGGAAGTTCATGAGGCTCAAGTGATTTCTTCTTATCATAGTGGTGCAGAACAGGCTCCTTTCCTTTTTGTTAACTTTAATAATAATTGTTTAGAGGCCAGAGAGAATACAGAAGGTAAGGCTTTTTGTTTTTCCTTTGCTTGCAGCAACTCTTGGTTCAATCTTTATCTCCACATCTGGTCCCCTAATCATCAACAGAAGAATTATAAATCATCTGGACACAGCTGGGAGTAGACCCAACACACACACACACTCTCTCTCTCTCCTTCCTTCCTTCCTTCCTTCCCTCCCTCTGCCTCCCTCTCTCCTTCTCTCTCCCTCTCCCTCTCATTAACAGGGTACAAGGAACCATCTTAAGGGTAATGCCTGTCTTGCCTCTGAGATCCTGGATTTCATTCCCGGCAAAAATTGTGAAAACCGATCTGCTTTGAATTTTTTATGCTGCTCTTGGTTTTGGTGTTAATGGGTTTTAGGATCATGTGGCTACTTCTGGAGTAGAGTCTCCTGAGATGTTTAACTTGGTGTGAATTGTCATCACTGTTGGAGTTTTAGAACAAAACATTTTTCCAGAGTTCATGTTTTTTTTTGGGGGGGGGGGAGTCACACCCGGTGGCATTCAGGGGTTACTCTTGCTCTACGCTCAGAAATAGCTCCTGGCAGGCTTGGGGGACCATATGGGCTGCCAGGAATTGAACCACCATCCGTCCTGGGTTTACCACATGCAAGGCAAGCACCCTGCTGCTGTGCTATCTCTCTGACCCCAGTTTTAAAACTTTCTTTTCCCCAACTGGTCAAATTTAGTTCTGTTGAAATCAGAAATTCTGAGAAAATTAGAAAGGAGTGGGATGAATGGAACATCAAGCATTTCTATTTTATTGGAACAAAAAATATCTGCATTCCTGGGGCCAGAGCAGTAATACAGTATGGGAGCAGAGTAGTAGTACAGACAGTGGTGTTTGCCTTCCATGAGTCTGACATGGGTTCGATCCCTAACACCACATATCCACCAAGGGTGGACCTCAAGCAAAGAGCCAGGAGTAAGCCCTGAGCACCGTGATGTGTGATCCAAATATTCCCCCCACCAAAAGTCTGCAGTTATTTAAAGCTTGTTACCTCATGGAGAGTCCCCGGATTCTCCATGTGGGTCACCCCTGGTATTGCCCTCGCTTAGGTGAACCTGCATTCACTCCAGTATGCAGTGTGTCCTCATTGGCATGAGAAAAAGGCAGCTGAGGGCCCTAGCATGTGTGACTCAATGTGCTTTCATGGCAGGAACTTTGGACTCACAAACATGAAATCTTGTTCTTGAGGCTTGATCTTCATGAATATGTCCTGTGTCGAAAGTATCTGCCTGATTATGCTGCTTAAAATATGCAAACACTTGTATGAAATGTGTATAAAATCTCCTTCCTTAGCCACTTGTATTGTTATTTTCAGGGTAGACCTTCTCAGAAGCTTCACAGGAGAGAAAGCAGTGGCAGAGAAGGAATTTCTCAATCTTGGCACGGTAAAATGCAACTTCCCTCACCATTTTTCAATTCCAGTCCAGTTTTCATGGGGATGTTCCATTGTTCCCTACGGGTTGTGGGACTCTGGTTTTCTCGTTAGAGATTACAGAGAGGAGCTGTCCGTGAGCTCTTGTGCCTTCTGTGGGGACTGACTAGAAGAGTGTGGAGTACACCCCTTGATCCATGAAGGTTTTTACGAGCCTGGCCTCACACTGTTCCCATCTGTGTCATTGTCACCTGGTGAAGTGCCAAGAGTATGTGCTGTCATCCTAGCATCTTATCAGTGACTGCTTGAAAGCAAGTATTTTCAGAAAGGTGTGTGACTTGAAAGATCTTCTGACAAAAGATAAAGGAAACTGCTCAAGATGCACCCAATGCTGGCTGTGCATGCTAGGGCCCCTTTTTTCCAGTGTGGTCGGAAGGAAAAGGAGGAAACACATTCTACTCTTGCATGGGAGGACCTAGCTTTTATTTGCGAGTGGAGTCTGACAGACCCAGGGTGAAACTTTTCATTTGCTGGACAATTGCCTCTATATCATGTCCCAGGACCTGCCAGTCCTTTCCCAGCCCCGCAGCTCTGTAGCCCAAATGCATTGGAATGAGCCCCAAAGCCTCAGCTAGGGGGGCTTTATCTTCCAAGTCAAAGGATGACTATCTTATTCTTTGAACAAAATGAAGTGAACACTTTTCCAGGTGTCTTCATTCCCTTGCTTTTAAAAAGAAGGCTAGAGGTAGTGGCCAGCCCCAGCTGATTGCAGCAAAGCCAGTTGCTACTCCTTGAAAGAGAAACGCCATTTCTTAGATTCCTCTGGTGTTGAGCATTTTGATTTCCAGGAGAAAGAACGTCATCCTCTTGACCATTGGGTATACGCCTAGCCCAGCCTCTAGCAGACTCAGCGCCCAGGACTGCCCTGGCCCACGGGAAGTGGTGGGGAGGGAGGGAGGGAGGCAGGCAGTATAGATGATGTATTGGTTTACAGGGCATGTTTTTGTTTTTGTTTGTTTTGGGGGCTACATCCAGTGATGCTCAGGCTATGCACTGAGAAATCGCTCCTGGCTTGGGGGAACATATGGGATGCCAGGGGATCGAACTGTGGTCTGTCCTAGGCTAGCGCCAGCAAGGCAGACACCTTACCGATCCACACCACCACTCCAGCCCCAGGTCATATATTCGATACCTTCAGTGAATGGATTTAGATGTTTTACACCAGGAAGGACTTTCTCAGTATCACTGCAGCTGTGCCTTCCATCTCGCTTAGCATTCAAGACAGTGAGCTCAGAATCCAAGGGGGCTGGGGTACCCTGTGCCTGATTCCCTCCACCTTGGGCTAAATGAACTCAATGAGATTCTGTGACCACCTGCTTTGTAAGGTGGCACCGTTCTCATTTACACATTCTTTTCAGTTAAAAGCAAATATAATCGGGGGTGGGGGGTGGGGGGAATGTCATACTGTGAGCTTGCTGGTTTTTTTTTTTTGATTTTTGTCTTTGGGCCATACCCGGAGATGCTCAGGGATTACTCCTGGCTCTGTGCCCAGAAATCACTCCTGGCTTGTGGGACCATATGGGACACCAGGGATCAAACTCAGGTTCATCCTGGGTCAGCTGCGTGCAAGGCAAAAGCCCTACTGCTGTGCTATCACTTCAGCCCGTGAGCTTGTTTGGTTTATTCCAGCCACCCATCTACCAAAGTATGTCACTCTGAGTTCCCTGGAGCTTGTGGGTTTTTTAAACTAAGGAAGACAAAGAGGTGAGTTTGAAGGCGGACTGGGAGAGGGGGTTTGCTGTTCCCAGAGGAAGGCTTCAGGTGTAGTCTGCAGGCAGTGAGACTGCTGTCACTATGCATCATGAGTCCCCCCTCCCCCCCATCTCCCAGCAGAGGGCCCGTGATGGCATTTCCACAGCACTGCCAATCTTTCTCATTCCCTTTCCACATTTGCTCATGGATCTTTCCTAAACACGTGCCTTGATGTTTCCCTCTTCCTTGTCCACCAGGCACCAAGCATTCTGATGCAGTCCTGATTTGGGACAGATTCCAGAGGAGAAGTATTTTATTCTTATTGAGGACTTGGGTTTTACATGTTGGTAACAAGGCCACCGTTACTTTTTTAACATGTACTTAAGTGTCTGAGTTTTTAGTCTGCTGGACTCTCTTGGCCTTGAAGGATCTCTCTAGTTCAGCAGCATTTGGAGCAATGAGGTGGCAGAAGAGCACTTTGAATCCACAGTATGCAGCAAGTCTCACTAACAGAACCCTCAGATGGAGATTGCCAGAGTAAAGATGGCTGGAGCTCCCTCGTCCTTGCATCCTCAACACTCTGCCACTTTCCTAGTCAGCTTGGAAGTGTTTTTGTTTTCTGGTTTTTGTTTGTATTTTTTTGTTTTTGTTTTTGGGTCACACCCCACAGTGCTCAGGGTATACTCCTGGCTCTATGCTCAGAAATCACTCCTGGCATGCTTGGGGACCATATGGGATGCCAGGATTCAAACCACCGTCCTTCTGCATGCTATCTCTTCGGCCCCAGCTTGGAAGTGTTTTAACACTCACTGCATAAACGTCATTGTAAACCGCAAAACCTCAGTTAGTTAAAGGCATAAAAAGAGTACTAGCTGAATTTCATTGGGGATGAATGCTAACGAGGGGTCTTTTCTGAACATGCTCTGGAAAGAACAAAGTGTGTTTATGCTTCAATGCCATGATGGTGAGATCATTTCCCCTCTAGCATCCAGTGATGGAATAAAAGGTATATTAAAGGCTGCATCTCTGCTCTGATATGATGTGGTCATGCTCAGTTACTTCTTGCTTGGCTCCTCTTCCCAGAGCAGCTCCTAGTGCCGTCAGCCACAGTGAATCCCCTGGGATGTTGGAGATGGCACCATCCTGTAAAATTGCCTCTGTAAGTGAAAAATTCAGAAAGTTTATATAGAGTTCAGGCTCTGATCGAAATGGAATCCAGCAGAAATTATCTTACCAGTTTTCAGCAGAAAATGACCCAAATGGTCTAGTGTTCTGGTGGCAGCATGGTGGGAAGAAATTTGATAGCTGCTGAGTTTAGGCTGTTGCACAGCAGAGCACCACATAGGCAGCAGTATCTAAACATCTCAGCAGCATCGCTTCCAGAGACCTTCCCTTCCCTTCCCTTCCCTTCCCTTCCCTTCCCTTCCCTTCCCTTCCCTTCACTTCACTTCCCTTCCCTTCCCTTCCCTTCCCTTCCCTTCCCTTCCCTTCCCTTCCCTTCCCTTCCCTTCCCTTCCCTTCCCTTCCCTTCCCTTCCCTTCCCTCCCCTTCCCTTCCCTTCCCTTCCCTCCCCTCCCTTCCCCTCCCCTCCCCTCCCCTCCCCTCCCCTCCCCCCCTCTCCCCTCCCCCCCCTCCCCTCCCTCCCTCCCCCTCCCCCTCCCCTCCCCTCCCCTCCCCCTCCCCTCCCCTCCCCTCCCCTCCCCTCCCCTCCCCTCCCCTCCCCTCCCCTTCCCCTCCTTCCTTCCTTCCTTCCTTCCTTCCTTCCTTCCTTCCTTCCTTCCTTCCTTCCTTCCTTCCTTCCTTCCTTCCTTCCTTCCTTCCTTCCTTCCTTCCTTCCTTCCTCACTGCTGCTCAGGGGTTACTCCTGGCTCTACTCTCAGAAATCACTCCTGGAGGTGGCGTCTTAAAAAAAAATTCAGAAGGGGCCGGGCGGTGGCGCTAAAGGTAAGGTGCCTGCCTTGCCTGTGCTAGTCTTGGACGGACCGCGGTTCGATCCCCCGGTGTCCCATATGGTCCCCCAAGCCAGGAGCAACTTCTGAGCACATAGCCAGGAGTAACCCCTGAGCATCAAAAGGGTGTGGCCCAAAAACCAAAAAAAAAAAAAAAAAATTCAGAAAAGAAAAAAAATAATCACTCCTGGCAGGCTCAGGGGACCGTATGGGATGCTGGGATTCGAACCACATCCCTCTGCATGCAAGGCAGATGCCCTACCTTCATGCTTTCTCTCCGGCCCTAGGGACTTGCTTTCTAATTCATAGGAGCATCCTTCACTTTTGTTTTTGTTTTGGGGCCACACCCAGGAGTGCTCAGGGGTTACTTCTGGCTCTACACAGGAATTGTTCCTTGAAGATTTGATGGACCATATTGGAATGCCAGGGTTTGAACTGGAGTTGGTTGCATGCTAGGCAAGGCCCTGTCCCCTGTGTTCTCCTCTCTCTCCAGCCCTCCTTCTTATCATTTTAGACTGTGAGGTTTTTTTTTTTTTGTTTTGGTTTTTGGTTTTTGGGCCACACCCATTTGACGCTCAGGGGTTACTCCTGGCTATACGCTCAGAAATTGCCCCTGGCTTGGGGGGACCATATGGGACGCCGGGGGATCGAACCACTGTCCGTCCTATGGTAGCGCTTGCAAGGCAGACACCTTACCTCTAGCGCCACCTTCCCGGCCCCTAGACTGTGAGTTTTTGTTGTTTGCTTTTAAAGGCTGAGGTTGGGGTCAGAGAGATTGTTGTACAGAAGGTTGGACATAACTAGCAACTCATATGATCCAGGCCACTGCATATTGTCTCATGAGCACCCCCCAGGTGTGGCCCAACTCTTCAGTTTTTAAAATGAGGGGTCAAGACAGCAGCTTGAGTGGTGGCCTACCTTCCTAGTGAAGGCCCTCAGTTGGCAGCTTCCGGGGGTGCCACATGGCACCCAAGCCCTACTGGATGCCACCACTGTAAAAGTACCTCTGATAAAATCAGCCTGAGAAGCTAATCCTTGGCAGGTTTTAAGGTAGTAATGGTGAGTCTAGATATGGGTGAGAGATGTAGGCTGCCTTGGTTTGAATTTTGTGCTCTTGTTGCCTTGATTTTATTGTTGAAACAGTAATGATAGGCTTCATCAGGATTTGAAGATAACTTGAGTCGATATTTGTAAATGGTTCCTAGAATGTGATGTGCACTGTACAAGTTTATAAATGAAAACTCTGGTTCAGTAGTAGCTGAGTTTGGAATTTTTTTGTTTTTGTTTTTTGGGCCACACCCGTTTGACGCTCAGGGGTTACTCCTGGCTATGTGCTCAGAAATCGCCCCTGGCTTGGGGGGACCATATGGGACGTCGGGGGATCGAACCGCGGTCCGTTCTTGGCTAGCGCTTGTAAGGCAGACACCTTACCTCTAGCGCCACCTTCCCGGTCCCTGAGTTTGGAATTTAATAGACTTGAAACTAGGTGACTCCCCACACACTTTCTTTTTACTCAGTACACAGTGCTTTTTACATGTGTGCTTTTGGGGGCCCAGACTTCCTGCCTGGAACCAGAATGGGGTTTGAGCCCATAGTCCACCCTCCTGTAGAACCACCGGGATGCTTATCTCATGGAAAAGCAGCAATTTCTAGGCCCCACAAACTGGTGGTAAAGAGTCATTGCTCAGGAGACTATATCGGATATTGACATTGGTTTTAAGGATTGGGAAGTGGGGTTAGTTGTGAGAGTGAGAAGTTTTTAGAAACAGGCACTATGTTGGGACCAGAGAGATAGCACAGCAGTAGGGCATTTGCCTTGCACGAGGCCAATCTAGGATGAACTGTGGTTCGAATCCTGGCATCCCATATGGTCCCATGTGCCTGCCAGGAGCAACTTTGAGTGCAGAGCCAGAAGTAAACCCTGAGCACCTCCAGGTGTGACCCAAAAACCAAAAATACCAAAAAAAGTAGGGGCCAGAGAGATAGCACAGCGGCGTTTGCCTTACAAGCAGCCGATCCAGGACCAAAGGTGGTTGGTTCGAATCCCGGTGTCCCATGTGGTCCCCCATGCCTGCCAGGAGCTATTTCTGAGCAGATAGCCAGGAGTAACCCCTGAGCACCGCCAGGTGTGGCCCAAAAAGAAAACAAACAAAAAAGTGTAGTAGGCATCGTGCCTTGCTTTTCAGGTTCCTTTTATTTTATTTTACAGTTTCTTCCCTTAAGCTTGGATCATGAATGCAGCTCTGGCTCTAGGAGACAGCTCTGAAACATGGTTAGGTCCTCAACTTGCTAGAACTCATGCGTGTGCTCTCTGTACGGTGTGTGTCATAGTGCTAACCGTGGCTCATGGTGTTTGATCTGTTGCAGAAACTGAATGGCTTCTACAGGGAGCCAGGACTCTGACATAGACTCAAGGTTCGGATTCTTCAGTGATGGCGCACCCCCCACCAAAAAGCCCAGGTAAGGAGGGAGGCCACTGAGGACAGAGTGAATGCCCATCAGTGTTCAGGAAGGAAATTAGGGATTCAATCAGTAGCTCAGTGTTCACTAAGATTGACAATCGTATAACAGTCGGGTTTGATGTTGATTTTTTTGATTCATAAACATTTGAATGGGGGGGGGGGTGTTGGGTCACACCTGGCCGTGCTCAGCTCAGAAGTCACTCCTGGCAGGCACGGGGAACCATATGGGATGCCAGGAATTGAACCATTGTCCGTCCTGGATAGGCTGCTTGCGAGGCAAATGCCCTACTGCTGTGCTATGTCTCCAGCCTCAACATTTATGATTTTGGGATCAGAACTTCAAGGCTGCTAATGCCTCAGTCCTCCTCACTCTGAACTTAGTTGTTTCTTCTCACTTTTTAAACTTGGCTTTTTCAGTACTGCCTTGTCCTGCTATTTCTTTGTCTTTCTTCATCTCTTTCTAAAAGAGGAAGATAAAGGGGTTGGCTTGTTCTCCTGGTCTGTGCCCTGAGAGTGACAGCCATCACATATACCACACACACACACACCCCCAATCCTCACACACACCACACATATGCTCCACTCACTTCTAGATACACACGATTCCCATCCACACCACCCACACACACCTCAGTACGCATACTCCTCACACTGACCTGGATGCCTCAATTTTGCTGAAATCAGCTTTTTGTACCCCCCCCCCTTTTTTTTTTTTTTTTTTTTTTACTGATTGAATTGTTTCCCTCTTCATGTTCCTCCAGCCTGCCTTTCTGGCAGCAGAAAGAAACTTCTAGACCTGCTGACATAGCAGCTGGCCAGTTTAAGTGAAATCACCCTCTGAACCGGGCCAGCAGCTGTGCTGAGATTTGCCGGTTCCTGCTCCATTCCCTTGAGAATTCTTTTCCCTCTCCAAGTCTGGCTCCTCTCTTCCTGGGAACTGCTGTCCTCTCTTCTGGAATACTCTTAACTCTGCTGGAAAATATCCTCATGGAGCCCTGAGTCTCCTTAGTAAGGATGCATAAGAGTAAAGGTTTTCCTCGGGCCTGAGAGATAGCATGGAGGTAGGGTATTTGCTTGCATGCAGAAGGACGATGGTTCGAATCCCGGCATCCCATATGGTCTCCCGAGCCTGTCAGGAGCGATTTCTGAGTGTAGAGCCAGGAGTAACTCCTGAGCACTATCAGGTGTGACCCAAAAATCAGAAAGAAAAAAAAAGAAAATGCCTTTATGCTCCTGGATATGTTCATGATATGATTTGAGTGTGGATATGTAAGTAAATAATTTTCTTTGGGATGAGGAAGTTTTTGCCATGCTGGTGTGTGTGTGTGTGTGTGTGTGTTTGGGATGAGGAAGTTGTGGATATGTAAGTAAATAATTTTCTTTGGGATGAGGAAGTTCCTGCCATGCTGGCGTGTGTGTGTGTGTGTGTGTGTGTGTGTGTGTGTGTGTGTGTGTGTGTGTGTGTGTGTGTGTGTGTGTGATGAGGAAGTTCCTGCCATGCTGGTGTGTGTGTGTGTAAGTTCCTGCCATGCTGGCGTGTGTGTATGTGTGTGTGTGTGTGTATGTGTCCTTAGTTCTCTTCAGGATTTATAGATGTCATGTTTTGGTTTGTTTTCTTTGGTGTGTGTGTGTGTGTGTGTATATCTCTTCTTAGTTCTCTTCAGAACTTACATGTCATGTTTTGGTTTGTTTTCTTTGGTGTGGGGGCAGCTTCCCATATGGTTCTGGGGACCACCAGGTCTAAACTCTATATACTGTCCAGGAGCTCCTGCAATGCTACAGTTGGACCTGGCCTCAGGCATGCAGGCTTGGCATGCACTCCAGTCCTGAGCCATCTCCCTGACCTTCATGAGTGTCAATATTTATTTGTGTATTTGATTTGGGTCTTACCCAGTGGTGCTCAGGACTTAACTCCTGGCTCTCTCTGCTCAGAGATCACTCTAAGTGGTATTTAGGGGAACATATGGGGTGCTGAGATCAATCAAACCCAGGTTGGCTACATGCAAGGTCAATATCCTCCCCGCTGTACTATCTCTCTACCCTCCATAAGTGCCAACTATTTTTTGCTTGTTTATTTTTGTTTTTCAGCCACACCTTCTGCACTCAGGGATTACTCCTGGCCTGCACTCAGAAATCTCTCCTGGCAGGCTCGGGATCATATGGGATGCTAGGGCTCGAACCTGGGTTCGTCCCGGGTTGGCCACATGCAAAGCAAACGCCCTACTGCAATGCTATCACTCCAGCCCCATAAGTGCCAACTTAAAAAAAAAAAAAAAAAAACCTTTGTGAAAATATCATTGTTTATTCTGTTTCATTATTTTATTTTATTGTAAACCTCATATTGGGTGCTTTGCTCAAATGTTCAGGCAGCCTCTATCTATTCTGTTGGAGGGGAATTGCCAAAGGAGCCCCCTGAAGTGGTTGTGAGCACCAGTCAGTGAAAGATCTTCCTGCCAGGACCCTGGTGTCCAGTCCCTGACTGCTTTGGTGGATTTGCCTCCTTTAAAGAAGATAAGTTAGTGGTGTGAGGAACCAGAAATGAAACTCAGCTGGTGACATTTCCCTTTTCATCCAGTAGTTATAATATAGGAAAAGCTGTGCTTCTGGTCTCCACAGGGTGAAGGGAAACACTCGAGGCTCTTCAGCTGTGTCCAGTGAGCAGAGAGAGTCTCCCAGCCCCATCCACAGTTCCATGAGCTGTTGAGAAATGCCTTGTGGCGTCTGTGTGTGCTTCAACACCGTGAGCCGAAACTTTATTGTTTACTTCTGATATCCAGACTCAGTCTTAAATGTAGATTAAACGTGGGCTGTCAGGGCCTGTTTATTCATAGATGTAGCCTCCCCTATGTCTGGGACTTTCTAAAGTTGTTGAAGGAAAGTACAGGGATGGGATACCTGCACCTCCTGGGAAGGCTGTTCTCTAGGTGTTTCCACACAGATTTTCTATGGCTCAGTACTAGTTTTTTTTTTTTTTTTTTTTTAAATTTGGGTCACACCCGGTGGTGCTCAGTAATCGCTCCTGGCAGGCACAGGGGACCATATGGGATGCCGGGATTAGAACAATCCAACCATCTGTCCTGGATCAGCTGCATGCAAGGCAAATGCCCTACTGCTGTGCTATCTCTCCAGCCCCTTGTTTTTGTTTTTTGGACAAAAATGACTTTTTGTTACTCCCCCTTACCTCCCAGTGTCTTAGGAGTAAAAGCAAAAAATAAAGTGATAAACATCTCAAACAGATTTTAATTTTGTCTTGAGAATGAAGGGTGGGGGGTTTAAGCTTGTCCAAATGTAAGTTGAACTTTGTTTTCTCAGAGAAACTTCAGGATAGGACTCCATCTTACCATGGGAAGAAAGCAATGTTTTCACTTTCTTGTCAACATCCTTTATTTGAACAGCTATCTCATTAGTTATTTGCAGTGTGAGGCACCTGTGCTTTCTGATCCTGTTGGCTACTTTTTTTTTTCTTGCCTAAAATATATTTACAATAAAATCTAAGACAAGTTGCCTCTCACATTTGGTTCTCTTATGCTCAACTTTCTTTTTTTTTTCACTTTTCTATTTAGACCGTTGTGAATTACAAGTCCTTCATAGTTGGATTTCAACCAGAGTGATAGTTGAATTAGGGCCATTCCCACCACCAGTGTTGACCTCTCTCCACCAAAGTTCCCAGCATGCATCCCAGACCTCCATCCTTAGTCCCCTGGCCTGTCATTGTAACAGGTCCATTTTATGTTTAGATGATTGTAGTTTGGGTCTCTTGAGTCTTATCCTTGACTTTGTCTTACATTCAATTTTTGTCTCATTCAGTTTCATCTTAATAATGTTTACAGAAACTTGGTCTTAAAATTTTTATTGGCAATTCTTTCCTATCCACTTTCACATGTCTCAGCAACCAGCATTTTATTTGCATGGAATTCTTTCCTCTCTGGGATCCAAATCAAACATATGCTTCAGGAATTTTATTTTGTCTTAAAATATAATTTAGTTAGGAGAACTCAGCTGAAATGTGAGATAACTGGGCCATTTCCTAATTCTAATGGGCTTTCTTAGATTGAGAGCACTTTGGAAGAGAAAATGATTCCATATCCCATTTTAATATTCTGGAAATAGTTTTGTTTTCAAAACTATTTTTCAGCAAGCACTAGCACAATTTTCTGTTCTTTTTTTTTGGGGGTGGGGGCATGTAAACCCAGTGGTACTCAGGGGTTACTCCTGGCTATGTGCTCAGAAATCACTCCTGGCTTGGGGGACCATATTGGATGCCAGGAAATTGAACTGCCGTTTGTCCTAGGTTAGCTCGTGCAAGGCACGAGCCACCACTTGCGCCACCACTCTGGCCCCAATTTTCTGTTCTGTTTTTGTTTTTGTTTTCCCCATCTTAGGGTTGAAGCCACAACAAGTTTTTTGTTTTGTTTTGTTATTTTGTTTGGGGAGGGGTCACATCTGACAATGCTCAGGTCTTACTCCTAACTCTGCACTTACGGATCATGCCTGGAGGAGCTTGGGGAACCATATGCAGTGCCAAGGATTGAACATGCAAGGCTAGCACCCTGCCTACTGTTCTGTCACTCAGGCCCCTATTCCTTTTGTTTAAACTACTTGAGAGAGTAGTGTGGAACTGGCACTTATTTGCAAGTATGAATGTCAGAGCTGGAAATTATCTTTCTGTGACTATTGGGAGCTCCAGATCCTCTCGTTCCACTTTTTCAGAAAACTGCTTCCAAGCTTAAAAATAAAGAAGCCCCAGGAGCTCGTGCTGGTGATCGGAACAGGAATTAGCGCTGCCGTCGCACCCCAGGTTCCGGCCCTGAAATCCTGGAAGGGCTTGATTCAGGCCTTACTGGACGCTGCCATTGACTTTGATCTTCTAGAAGATGAGGAGAGCAGGAAATTCCAGAAGTGTCTCCATGAAGACAAGAACCTTGTCCATGTCGCCCATGACCTCATCCAGAAACTCTCTCCTGTGAGTACTCTGTGTGCTGCCCGTCATGAGGAGATGTATGTCTAACCTGGAGATTTGCAGGACATTGCATTCTTCTGCAGAGTTTGTTTGTGGCTTCTGTTTGAAATCATTCATTGCAGGGTTTGTGTGCACATTGATAAAGATGCTGCTGCTGGATCTACATTCCTACCGGTGCTATGGTTTTTGGTTTTGTTTTTTGGGAGGTAGTTTGTTTTAATTGTTTTGGGACCATAACCAGCTGTGCACAGGGGTAAATCCTATCTCTGCACTCAGAAATAATTATTGGTAGACTTGGGTTCCATGTAGGATCCCGGGGATTGGATCAAACCTGGGTTGGCTGCATGCATGTAAGGCAAACGCCCTACCTGCTGCATTGTCATTGCGTCTACACTGTGGTTTTCACGCACTGTTCCATCACACTTATTCTCCCCCCTGGTGCCTTCCATGTAATCTCAGGAAGATCACTAACAAATTCTTACCCCTTGTAAGGAGGAAGCCATGTCTGTTTTGTTGTTATTTTGGAGGAGGGGGGAATTTGGTTTAGAGGCTATACCCTGAGCTGCTCAAGACTTTCTCCTGACTGCATTCAGGGATCACTCCGGAAGGGATTCAGGGGAATTTTGGGGTGCTGGGTCATGCAAGGCAAGCACTCTAGCCATTATGATTATCTCTAGCAAGGCCACACACAATCAGTTTTTAATTTTTCTTTTTTTTTCTTTTTCTTTTTTTTTTTTTTGGTTTTTGGGTCACACCCGGCATTGCTCAGGGGTTACTCCTGGCTGTCTACTCAGAAATAGCTCCTGGCAGGCACGGGGGACCATATGGGACACCGGGATTCGAACCAACCACCTTTGGTCCTGGATCAGTCATTTGCAAGGCAAACGCCGCTGTGCTATCTCTCCGGGCCCTAATTTTTCTTTTAAAAGCAAGTCATTTAACCTATTTATAAAGAAGTTTATCATTTATCAAAAATGAGTTTTAGTTCTGTTTAGTTCCACTGAGTTGTTTTTAGATTTTGAAGAAAAATAAGAAATTGTCTATTAAATCAAGTAAAGATGTAAAATGTTTCACTGTAGTCCAATATAGGCAAGATAATCTAAGAACTTTCCAAGATGCAAGTGGTTGCTATTAGTATATTATACTGTGATGTTATGCCTTAGTGAATATTTATGTTTATTTTATTTATTTGGGGTTTGGAGCAGGGCCACACCTGGCGATGTTCAGGGATTTGTCCTGGCTCTACTCAGATATTACTCCTAGTGATGGGTGGGGAACCATATGAGATGTTGGGGAACAAATTAAGACCAGCCACAGAAAGGCAAGCATTTTACTCTCATGGTACTAGCTCACTGGCTCCAGATTTTTTGAGTTTTGGGGAGGGAGACCTCATCCAGCTGTGTTCAGTGCTTACTCCTGACTCTGCACTCAGGAACCACTCCTGATAGGACTGGGGGACCATATGGGTGCAGGGGCTCAAAACAGGTCAACAGCATGCAAGGCAAACTTTCTACCTGCTGTACTATCTCTCTGGTCCCCACAGGTTTAATAAAAGAATAATGGAAATAGCATTTTAATTCACTTTATAAAGCTGTGAGGTTCTTCAAGCCCGAATTCTCTCTTGAAGACTTATCTCACTTGTCGGTTTCTCTTTGCTTATTTCCACTCTAGAAGCTTCTGGATTTCATATGTAGTTACAATTTTCCCCTTTCTCTTTAGGTTTGCTAGTAGAAATTCTTAGAAGGTAGTGTAGATAGTACCCTTGAAGTGTTTGGGCTTTTGATAGAACCATGTTAGGGGTTGTTTGGTTTATTATTATCTTCCCCTTATGGCCCAGTAGTATCATATGACACTGTTCTTTTCCCATGGGCTCATTAAAATCAGAAAATATTAGATACTAAGAGGAGTTGTTATCCATTAGGAATGAAAACTCAATAATTTCTTTCTACAAGGACCTTCCACCCTGATCATTTCCACAGTGACTTGACTTAGGACATTGGCCTAAGTCACTTGGACATTGTCCAATTTCCCCTGAACCTTGGGTCTGGCACGGTTCTCTGCACCTACACCAGGAATCGACCCTCTACCAGTACTGACCCTGGATCTGCACCGACTTGACATAGCCCAGGCTCTGCTCTCAACATCAAGAAAAGTTCCAGAGATCAGTCTCTCCCAACCCTGCAGAGGATGGGACAGACCCCTTTCTACCAGGATAGTCCTACAGAGAATGAGAGACCCAAGGCCACCTACCGGCTGATCATGTTGACTTGACCTTCACATCTTTACATCAGCCAAGCCTGAGTAACCTTGATGTGACTGGGATCATAAAGGCAGATTGGCCTAGGGAAATTGGAGATCATCTAGGAATGAATGGAACTTGGCACTTACTTGCCCAAGGATGGGCTAGCACACTAACCTGACAGAGAAAGCTGTGTTTGACACATTTCCTCTTCATCTCTCCTTAGTTGTTGTTAGTTGGTTGTTTTGTTTTGTTTTTTTGAGTTGGTGGGTTTGGGTTTTGGATCACATCCATAGGTGCTCAGG
Source organism: Suncus etruscus (assembly GCF_024139225.1). Lineage (NCBI taxonomy): Eukaryota > Metazoa > Chordata > Mammalia > Eulipotyphla > Soricidae > Suncus > Suncus etruscus. The sequence continues at coordinate 24,529,330 of NC_064855.1, forward strand.
GGTTACTCCTGACTGAGCTCAGAAATTGCGCTTAGGGGCCAGAATGATGGCTCAGGTGGTAGAGTGTTTGCCTTGCGCATGCTAACCTAGGACAGACCACAGTTCGATCCTTGGCATCCCATATGGTCCCCTGAGCCAGGAGCAATTCCTGAGTGCAAAGTCAAGAGTAACCCTTGAGGGGCTGGGCGGTGGCGCTAAAGGTAAGGTGCCTGCCTTGCCTGCGCTAGCCTTGGACGGACCGCGGTTCGATCCCCCGGTGTCCCATATGGTCCCCCAAGCCAGGAGCAACTTCTGAGCACATAGCCAGGAGTAACCCCTGAGCATTACCGGGTGTGGCCCCAAAAAAAAAAGAGTAACCCTTGAGCATCACCAGGTGTGGCCCAAAAAACAAACAAAAAGAGAAATCACTCCTGGCAGGCTCCGGGGATCATAAGGGATGCTGGGAATCGAACTCAAGTCTGTCCTGTTTTGGCTACGTCGTATGTAAGGCAAATGCCATATTGCTGTGCTATCTCTCCAGTCCCTCTCCTTAGATCTTTCTAAGCAGGTTTTGGTCATTAAACACTACCTTGCTTTACTGTTTTCTGTGAGAGAAAGGCAAGAGACCCAGAATACCTGTAACATAGTGTCTTCAACTCAGGCACTGTTTCCAGGATAACTGACTGGTACAAGGGTCAAAGGAGCTGGAATAGGCTCAATCTACCTGAGCTATACCTATGAGGAGGATCGTTAGCAGCATACAAGGCCCTGCAACCACCCCCACTGTCTTCTCAGAAGTTCCTCATAATGGTGTTAGGCCTTCATCATGCACACTTCCCTCAGGACAGCTGCGTCAGAGGCTGAAATAAACCAAGTCTTCCCCTTTCTTGACAAAATTAATACATAAATACAATTTTACCTTACTTTTATCTAACATCAGGAATCAGAGACTAGAGAGAAGTACATGGGAATTAGCCCATGACTTGATTCCGGCACCCCATATTGTCCCAAAGGCCCCCGCTGGGAGTAGTAAGCCCTGGGCACTGCTGGGTGTAGCCAAAAAAATAAAAAATAGAATACTTAACCCCTGCAGCTGTGAATAGTGTGGATTTGTTAGGGAAGCCACAGGCTCCAAAACTAGGACCTGGAGAGACACGGGTCTGGATCAAACATCTATGCAGGAATAATCCACAACAGTGAAAGGGTGCAAGAATGATTCAGGAATTCCAACACTCAAGCCAGGAATCCCACCACACAAGCCTTCTGCTCCTAAGAAGGAATGCAGCTTAGTAGAGGAAGACTGAAGAATGAGCCCCTGCCTTCCTGAATTCAACCCGGGCTTTTATTAGCAATAACCAGACCACACACTAGAGTGGAAAGGAATACCAAGTAGGGAGGGACCCAGTAATCTAATCACCAGAGGCAAACCCTAGGGTGGAGTATGAATACTGAATAGGACAGGACTCAGTAATCTAACATGTATTGTACACAGTAAGACTGTTGGAAGCACTGGCCAAATTTTTTCAAAAGATATAGTAGTCACAGGACCTCTGCCTTACATTATATTTAAAATTTAACTCTGAAGGATTAGTCATCTAAAGAGAAGGGCTCTAGACTTAGTGCTGAGTGTCAGCTTATGCTTGTGAGTCCCTGGGTCAAAACAGATAAACCAAATAGAGGGACTGTTATTGTAACAATTTGGAGGAAACATGCGTGTCTAGAGGGTGGGGCTTTTGAAGCACAGCAATAAAAGGTTGAAAGAAAAACAACAGCTCACTCAAGTTATGAGCTGTTAGATTTAAAAAAAACCAGCCCCTTGGGGCCAGAGCGATAGGGCCGACCTGGAACAGGCTCTGAATTTGATCCCCGGCATCCCATATCGTCCCCAAGCCTGCCTGGAACGATTCCTGAGCTCAGAGCCAGGAGTTACTCCTGAGCGCCGCCAAATGTGGTCCCCCTCCAAAAAAAAAATCAAACAAACAAACAAACAAACAAAAACAGCCCCATTCCAGTGAAGGCTTCCAGGAGGTGACACTATGATGGTGTTTGAGGTCTTGTTTCCAGACTAGAGAACTGTCCATGTCAATGGTAAAAGGTGAAAACTGCCTCTGTAAAATGGCAAAATGAGGAACACAGATGCTTCTCCAAGGGCAGCATACAAGTGGCCACTGAGCCACGAACAGTTCTGGGGATGTCAGGAGTTGGTAGGAAGTTTCCAAATAATGTCACAGCCCCAGAGAGCTGGGTCACATCTCACATAAAATAGGATGAAGACATAGGCCACTTCATACACAGTGGGCAGTGACATGATATGGGGCCTTGGGTGAAACTGCCTGGCAGCTTCTCTAACATGTAGCCAGAGTTACCCTGTAACCTGACAAGGGTGCCCATCATGTTGTGTGCCCTGGGCCACTATTTTTTTTAAGCTTTATTGATTGATTGATTGGGTCTGGGCCACACCCAGAGGCACTTAGGGATCACTCCTGGCTCTGCACTCAAAAATTGCCCCTGGCAGGCTTGTGGATCCCATGAAATGCCTGGTATCGAACTGGGTCCCTCCTGGTTGGGGCTGCATACAAGGCAAAATGCCCTACCACTGTTCAATCTCTCCAACCCCGCTGGGCCACTATTAACTTCCTGCCTCTGAAAATCCTCTATTCTGGACATTTTACCCCAGTGGATCATAAAACAATATGTGGTTGCCCCAGGCAGGGTAGAGGAGAGTGGACAGGAGGATGGTAGTTGAAGGACGGGTTTTTATGAGCCAATCTATGTTTTCAGACAGTGATTATGGTGAGGGTTGCACACCTCTAAATCACTTCAAATAGATGAGCTGTAAATCATGCTAATTATATTTAATTAAGCTTTATTAATATAAGGGTAAATAAGGCTTTACTTAAAAATAAAGTCCAGTCTGGAGAAAATAGCTCTATGTACTGGAGCACAACCTGCATGTAGAAGGGAGGGCCCAGGGTCCATCCTCAGCTCTGCATTGTCTCCTGACTGCTGAGCTAGGCTTGCTCAAGAGTACTGCCAGGCAAGGCCCTCAAAACCAAGACAGAAATAAGTGTAGATTCATTGTTTAAAAAAAAAAAATAATAATAACATTACAAGTAAGGGTGAAAAGGTTCAAGTACCAATGCTAGGAAGTGAGCAGAGTAAGAGGGGCAATATCTGATAGAAAATATGCAATGACAGGGAGAAAAGATCGGTGTGGTCTGTCATCTTGCACTTAGAGACGTTTTGGGTTGTTGTTGTTGTTATTGTTGCAGTGTCAGACTCTGACCCAAGTCTTCCACTTGCAAGAAGAAGAAATCTTTGGACCAGAGAGATAGCATGGAGGTAGGATGTTTGCCTTGCATGCAAAAGGACGGTAGTTCAAATCCCAGAATCCCATATGGTCCCCCCGAGCCTGCCAGGAGCGATTTCTGAGTGTAGAGTTAGGAGTAACACCTGAGCGAAGCCAGGTATGACCTAAAACAAAACGAAAAAAGAAGAAGAAATCTTTCACCCATGTACAATTACACAGGGTCATGTATGTCTTGGTCTTTTTGGAAAACCAAGATCCACTGAGTTACTTGTTTCTCCCAATGTTGACATGTTTCACTGAAATTGCATTCTTTGATATTACCCACCAGTCCTGATCTATGTTGAGAATCTGCCAAAGGGTATGGAAGCTGCCAAACTCATATTGGCAAAGAAAAGTGATCTGCAATTCTGTCTGAAAGCTCCAATTTTCATCACTGGCAGCAGTGACAGCAAACATCATTTGATTCCTTGGAACTGATGGACTCCACGTTATTTTTGCAAAAACATCTAAAGAATAGTCACTTCTGAATAGATGTGGCTTGCCTGTCAGCCATTTTTATTTTTCAGGTAGAAATGATTGTTTGGGGCCGGAGACATGGCATTGGAGGTACAGGCTTATGCCTTTCATGCAGAAGGACTGTGGTTCGATCCTGGCATCCCAAATGGTCCCCTGAGCCTGCCAGGAGCAATTTCTGAGCATAGAGCCAGGAGTAATCCTGAGCGATGCTGGGTGTGTGACCAAAAAAAAAAAAAAAGAAAGAAAGAAATGATGTAATGATGTTTGGTGAAAAGACAATGGTTCAGTTCAGTTTTACAGCTCAAGTAATCAGCATGTGAATAGCTCAGCACAATAGCAAGGAGAGATAGTTCAATGGAAAAGGCATCTGCCTTGCATGCCTCTGACCCAGTTTCACTCCCTAACAGCACAGATGGTTCCCAGAACCATCCAGGAATAATTCCTGAGTGCAGAGCCAGGATCCTTGAGCACTGCCAGGTATGGCCTCCAGACAAACAGAAACAAAAACCAAACAAACAAACAAAAGCAGCAAATGATTTGCTTCAGGACTACTATCATACTCCAGATCTGTCCTGTTTCATAGAGTGTTAAAAGGAAGCATGCTCAGGGTCAGGAGTTAAGTCTCCTGCTTTGCTGTGGGTTCACTCCCCAGCACCACAAAGAGGGGATGAGGTATGCACTCCAAGTTCAGTTTTCAAACTTCAGTATGAGTTTTGCCATTCATTAAGAATAGTACTTTGGGGGCCGGAGAGATAGCACAGCAACAGGGCATTTGCCTTACACAGGGCCAACTCAGGACCAACATTGGTTCAATTCCTGGCATCCCACATGGTCACCTGAGCCTGCCAGGGGCGATTTTTGAGCACAAAGCCAGGAGTAACCCCTGAATGTCACAGGGTGGTGGCCCAAAAACAAACAAAAAAAAGAGCTGCACTATGAAGGGCAGAGAGATAGCACAGGAATTAAGGCAACTTGCCTTGCTCAAGGTTTACCTCAGTCCAGTTCCTGGCACATGAATATTGAGAAGAGTGACCATTGAGCCTAGAGTTAGGAGTAGTCTTTGAGTACCATTGAGTGTGGCCCAAGTCCTCTTATCCACCCAACCCAAAATAAGAATCTTCAGAAGAGGAAGAACAGTGGGCCCTTGCTCTCAGGCTTGGATGGTGATGGGGAGGGGGGGTCTCTCATGGATTCCCAGTGGTGCTTCCTTTTTTTTTTTTTTTTTTTTGTGGGGACCACGTGTGAATCCCAATGCACATGGTCCCCAAGTACTCACCAGGTGTGGCCCTGGAGTTCCCCAGTAACACAGTGGTGACCTCACCATCCTGAGCTGTCATGAACTGACAGCTGAGTATATTGCCAGAAGTTGACCTCTGGGCCCTGGGCGCAGCTTAGGAAGCCCAATAAAATGAAACAAAATACCCTTGGTGAAGAAAGTCAAGATATGGCTTATTTTTGCTCTGTGTGGGATCAGCAGGATGGGGGGTTACAGGACAGAAGGAAATGAAGTAAGCACTGCCTCTGTTATGCCTTAGAGGAGAGTCCAAACATTGGTGCTTGCGGGTTGGCCAGTCTTCAACCGTGGAGTCTCAGGTTTGTTTTCATCCTTTGTCTTTACTAAAATAGGCCATTGGTGGGAAATTGTTATCTGGTTTAAGGCTTGCAGTTAACAGCCTCTCTCCTTCCTCTAATTAATGTGCATGATAGACTCAAGAGAGGAGCAGGTCCCCAGCATGCCCTTTCTTACCTCTTTGGAAGGCCAGATGAGCCTTCCCCACCCATTTGCAGAAATGGGTAATGATTAAGCAGGGTTGGCAGACAGTGTGGCCCCACTGTGTGTATAGAGTGCCAGAAGGACATAAAAGCAACGTCAGATACTCTCCGAGCACCATCTCTTAAGGGCTACTTTAAACCTCTCTCCATGTGTGGGTTCATACACATTGCAGAAGTCACTGATTGTACAGAGGTTCACACACATCACTGTCTCTCCCCAAACTACCACCTCTACCACCCAGAAGCCACCGGCTGCAAATATTTTTCCTATCCCCTCTAGTACTGGTTTTTGCAGAAGCAAGACAGGACTCTGTTTCTTATCATATTGCCCCATGATGAAGATAGTGTCTGAGACAGTACTAATCTGCACTTGCTGGTTCTCCTGAACTGTGTCCTGGCTTTATAAGACTGACTTTCTCATGGGGGTATGTGGGCTTGTCCCAGTCTCTGAGTGTCACTGGCAGCTGAGCAGCTATAACCTTGTACACATCATTTAATTTGTTTGCTATCTGATATATAGGGGGTATGTTCCTGGAAAGGGGATTGCAGAACTGGAGGCCAAAGGAGTTGATATTCTTTTTTTTTTTTTTTTTTTTTTTTTTTTTTTTGGTTTTTTGGGTCACAACCAGCAGCGCTCAGGGGGTTACTCTCTGGCTCTATGCTCAGAATCACTCCTGGCAGGCTCGGGGGACCCATAATGGGATGCCGGGATTTGAACCAATGACCTTCTGCATGAAAGGCAAACGCCTTACCTCCATGCTATCTCTCCTGCCCCAAATGGGTGATATTCTTGATAGACAGTCAAGGGCAACCATGTGTATTTTTTTTCAATAACAAACCTAGAAAAGTGCCTGATGGTCAAGCGTCCTTGGCTATTTCTGTAAATCATGCACTGAGTAGAACCATTCCTTTCTCTGTGTGTCCCATCTGATGGTCGCTCTAACTGTTGTGTTTGGAGTCCAGGTCAGTAGCCTATGGGATTTGGTCATGTGAACAAAGGCCCAATACACATTTTAGCTACATAAATTGGGGGCTATACCCCAGACTTAGCACTCGAGAAGGATGCTTGGTCCTCCCTGCCTGTGAGTAGCCATGCAATGGCATTTGCGGGGGCATTGAAAGAACGGGTAAGTGGGGCCAGCAAGGTGGCGCTAGAGGTAAGGTGTCTGCCTTGCAAGCGCTAGCCAAGGAAAGGACCACGGTTCGATCCCCCGGCGTCCCATATGGTCCCCCCCAAACCAGGGGCAATTTCTGAATGCATAGCCAGGAGTAACCCCTGAGCATCTAACGGGTGTTGACCGAAAAACCAAAAAAAAAAAAAAAAAAAAAGAACGGGTAAGTTCTGGCAGAGAAGTGGCCTCACCTTGCTCACCTTTCTGCTCAAGTTTCCACTCTGAAAATACTGTCTGGTAAGGTAGAAGGAAATATTTGACAGTTTTATGAACTGCCTTGAGAAGTTTGGAATGCACTTGGAAAATACAGTGTGTTTTATAAATCTGCTTCCGTGGCTCTATGGAAATAGATCTATATCTCACTGTTGGGAAGATACACAAAGGAAACCAGGAAGGTAGGGGCCTGCTTTGAAGGCAAACAGAAAGAGCTGGAAACTATCCAGTTTGAGAAGGAAATGCCAGGAGTTTCAGAACTAATTTTGGGGCTGGCAGTACAAAGCAGGCTGGAATACCCGCTTTGCACACAGAAGACCAGAATTCAGACCCTAGCACTCTCATTTCCTGTCCCTCATAGTCCCCAAATACCTCCAGGAGTAATACCATTCAGTACAGAGCTGACAGTGCCCATGAGTGTGGCTCCAAAACCAGAACAAAAAGTAGAACCAACTCTTGCCTTGATGTCTTGGCTATTATCTAATGGCATGGGATCAACTAGGGATCAGATATTTGTCTCAGCTCATTCCAGGAACCACTTTGCCTTGTAAGGTATAAAGCCCAGCTTCCCACCTGGTATTGGTCTTATATTTTCCCTTAGTTATCAAAGATGTTTACATATGTTCAAAATGCAGCTACATGGGGCCAGAGAAAGAGCACTGCAGTAGGGCATTTGTCTTGTATGCAGCTGACCTGAATTGGACCCAGGTTCGGTCCCTGGCATCCATATGGTCCCCTGAGCCTGCTAGTAGCAATTTCTGAGCACAGAGCCAGGAGTAACCCCTGAGCGTTGCTAAGTGTGGACCCAAAACCAAAAAACCTTAAAAGCATGGGCCAGATGGGGCTGGAGAGATAGCACAGCAGTGTTTGCCTTGCAAGTAGCTGATCCAGGACCTAAGGTGGTTGGTTCGAATCCCGGCATCCCATATGGTCCCCCATGCCTGCCGGGAGCTATTTCTGAGCCGAAAGCCAGGAGTAACCCCTGAGCAACGCCAGGTGTGACCCAAAAACCAACCAACCAAACAAACAAACAAAAAAAGCAGGGGCCAGAGAGATGGCATGGAGGTAGGGCATGCCTTGCATGCAGAAGGATGGTGGTTCGAATCCCGGCATCCCATATGGTCCCCCAAGCATGCCAGGAGTGATTTCTGAGCATAGAGCCAGGAGTAACCCCTGAGCGCTGCCGGGTGTGACCCAAAAACAAACAAAACAAACAAAACTAAAAGCAGCTATAGAGGTAGGGCTAACAGTTGCTAATATAAGAAAAAGACAGTTTATTTAGAACTGATTAGTGTTATTATGGATAATAGCATAAGGTCAGTTTTTCACAATCTTTATGATAGATTGCTTTCTTCTGAGCAAATAGTAAAGAAGTTGCATTGCATTGTCCAGGGATAAAATGGGCAGAGGTAGCTTTTCCTAAATCCATACATACCTTGGGTTGGGAAGAGATGCTAAGGGATCTTTAGTTTTATCTCCCCCCCCCCCCCGCCCCCATTGTTGCCCAGATGCAAAATGAAGAGGTTTCTCCCTGGCTCCTAGTGGGCAGCACCACTTTCTCCTTCAATGTTCCTTTAGGGCTGAGATTATTTGCATCCCAACAATAGCACAATAGGTAGGGTGTTTGCCTTAAACACTGCCAACCTTTAATTTTTGAGCTCAGTCAGAAGTAACCCCTGGGCCCGGAGAGATAGCACAGCGGCATGCAAGCAGCCGATCCAGGACCAAAGGTGGTTGGTTCGAATCCCGGTGTCCCATATGGTCCCCCGTGCCTGCCAGGAGCTATTTCTGAGCAGACAGCCAGGAGTAACCCCTGAGCACCGCCAGGTGTGGCCCAAAAACCAAAAAAAAAAAAGAAGTAACCCCTGAATGCAGCCAGATATGAAAAACAAACAAACAGTATACATACATATAAGAGCCCAGAGAGGTGGCTCAGAGGGCTAGAGTGTACTGCAGCCTGAGCCCCTTTCTAACTCTACATGCACTTCCTCTTGCAACACACTATCGAAAAAGAAAGCTCGAGGCGGGTGAGGTGGCGCTAGAGGTAAGGTGTCTGCCTTGCAAGCGCTAGCCAAGGAAGGACCGCAGTTCGATCCCCCAGCGTCCCATATGTCCCAAGGGGCAATTTCTAAGCGCTAGCCAGGAGTAACCCCTGAGTATCAAACGGGTGTGGCCCGAAAGACCAAAAATTTAAAAAAAAAAAAAAAAAGAAAGAAAGCTCATTTAGAGAGCTTAATTTGCTTGCTTTGTGATACTCCATCCTGAACACTCACACTGTGCTGGACATTATGTGTATATACTTGGCACATTTTATCCTGTCCTGATGATAATCCCATGTGGTAGGTAATAATTTCACCCTTATTTAAAGTCCAGTGTATTCACAAATTTACTATGACTGTAATTATAACAAATGATCTAGCAAAACACCAAAGATTTACTTTTCTCTTTTCAATCCCTCCCCAGCGTACGAGTAATGTTAGATCCACGTTTTTTAAGGACTGTTTATATGAAGTATTTAACGACTTGGAGTCAAAGATGGAAGATTCGGGAAAACAGCTACTTCAATCTGTTCTCCACCTGATGGAAAATGGAGCTCTGGTATTAACTACAAATTTTGATAATCTCCTGGAACTGTATGCTGCAGATCAGGGGAAACAACTGGAATCTCTTGACCTTACTGATGAAAAAAAGGTAAGAGAAAGAGAAAAAGCCCAAGGCTTCTTCAAGCTAGGACAGTCCATACCCCAGATGCACTTTTTCTTAAACGTTGGTGTTTATATACTGGGAGGAAAAGGAGTAGAGAAGTTGGGGAACTCTTGTACTACAGTGGGTTCCCAACCTCTCCATTATCCTAAAGATGATCTGTGTCATTCACTGTGTATTAACTTTATGTGAGAAACAAACTTCCAACTTGGAATAGATTCCATTTATGTGATTTCCGTTTTGTTTGCTGGCTCTTAAATAGTCACAGGAACAGTCACTCCCTTTGAACAGCTCCGTCATCAGCTTCTTTTCATCTAAGGACTAAGTGCCTGGCACATAATAGGCTATTGGTAAATATTTTAGTGCTAGAATATACAAGATCTTAAAACTCACTACTGCAACCACTTCCAGGCCATTTCCGACTCATTCACTCTTTGGAAATCAGACCTAGCTCCAGAAGCCAAAGAACTCGCTTGGCACTAGGCATCCATCTAACTGGATGCTTTATTTTCCTTCTTGTTTTCTTCTTGGAGTCTTGAGATTAGGTATTTTGAAGCCACAGTCAGGGTGATATGGAAATATTTAGGTGTTGAATGAGATGTGGAGTGGCAGATCTATCTGAATTCTGAGTCTCTGTGTCTTTGGCCCCTTTCCTGATCCCTGCCTTCCCTTCCAAGTGCCATCTGAACACACCTGTACTATCTCCACTCTAGGGAAGTAGAACTGGGAATCTTGGTGACTGTTCTTATCATTGTCTCGAGTGACAATCCTCAGTTGTGGCCTTTTAAAGAACTCAGAGGTGTCTAAAGAGTGTAATGCTGGGGCTGGTGAGGTGGCGCTAGAGGCAAGGTGTCTGCCTTGCAAGCGCTAGCCAGGAAGGACTGCGGTTTGATCCCCCGGTGTCCTATATGGTCCCCCCAAGCCAGGGGCAATTTCTGAGCGCTTAGCCAGGAGTAACCCCTGAGCATCAAACGGGTGTGGCCCCTCAAAAAAAAAAAAAAAAGACCTCACCACTGTTCATAGCAACAAGACCATATGAGACGTTGGGGGATCGAACTGCAGTCCTTCCTTGACTAGCGCTTGCAAGACAGACACCTTACCTCTAGCGCCACCTTGCTGGCCCCAGTGGTGAGGTCTTGTTTTGATGGTTTATTTTATTTTATTTTATTTTATTGGTTTTTTTTTTTTTGGTTTTTTTTTTTTTTTTTTTTGGTTTTTGGGTCACACCCGGCAGCACTCAGGTTATTCCTGGCTCTATGCTCAGAAATCGCTCCTGGCAGGCTCAGGAGACCATATGGGATGCTGGGATTCGAACCACCATCCTTCTGCATGCAAGGCAAATGCCCTACCTCCATGCTATCTCTCCAGCCCCTTGATGGTTCTTTTCTATTTTTTTTTTTTTTTGTGTGTTTGGGTCACACCCGGCGGTGTTCAGGGGTTATTACTCCTGGCCGTCTGCTCAGAAATAGCTCCTGGCAGGCACGGGGGACCATATGGAACACCGGGATTCGAACCAACCATCTTAGGTTGGATCGGCTGCTTGCAAGGCAAACACCACTGTGCTATCTCTCCGGGCCCTGATGGTTATTTTCAAGGAGAAACCATAAGGCTGGTGGCCATCCACACGAATAGTCAGGCATGGACTTGCCTGTTAGTACACAGTGGACAGTAGAGCAGAAGCCCATCCTTAGAAGCCTGCCGGGATGCTGCCTACTTGTTTGAGCTGTTTGTGCCATGCAGGTCCTCGAGTGGGCTCAAGAGAAGCGGAAGCTGAGCGTGCTCCACATCCATGGGGTCTACACCAACCCCAGCGGCATTGTCCTCCATCCCGCCGGCTACCAGAATGTGCTCAGGAACACTGAAGTGATGGTGAGTGGCGCCTGGGTGTCTCTGTGTGTCTGAAGTGTTTGCTCTCCCTCGACCCCCCCTGTGCTCTGGCATGGCTGCATCTTTGCCTTCCTGGGTAGGCAGGTGGCAGGGTTAACCTTCCCTGTGCCAGAAACTACATCTGTGGCTTTTTACTAGAACCTGATTCTCTGAGGAATACTATGGAGATAGTGATGGACTTGCAGTGAATTCATGTACTTAAACTGCAAAAGTCTAGAAAAAAGAGGAAGATTTGTGAATGCTTACTTACTGTGATGGGCTCTGGGCTCACAGATTAGAAAAATGAATTGTTAAGACTCAGATAGCTGGGGCCGGGCTGTGGCGCAAGAGGTAAGGTGCCTGCCTTGCCTGCGCTAGCCTTGGACGGACCACAGTTCGATCCCCCGGTGTCCCATATGGTCCCCCAAGCCAGGAGCAACTTCTGAGCGCATAGCCAGGAGTAACCCCTGAGCGTCAACAGGTGTGGCCCAAAAACCAAAAAAAAAAAAAAGACTCAGATAGCCAGTGTCAATGCAGAGAAAGATTTGAGTGTTGGGCCTAGAAGCGGAAGACCTCACCCAGTGAGATGAGCCCCTCAGAGACACAGCCCCCCACTGGAATCCTGGTCATTGGTTGTCACCATCCCCTCCCTGCATCCCTGCCAACTGGGGGTAGGTTGCATGTATGCTTGTCTTTGTGGGGTTATTAACATGTGATTTCTCTTCCTGCAAGAGAGAGATTCAGAAACTCTATGAAACCAAGTCGTTTCTCTTCCTGGGCTGTGGCTGGACTGTGGACGATACCACTTTTCAAGCCCTTTTCCTTGAAGCAGTCAAGCATAAATCTGACTTAGAGCACTTCATGCTGGTCCGGAGAGGAGACGTCGACGAGTTCAAGAAGCTTAGAGAAAACATGCTGGACAAAGGGATCAAGGTCATCTCTTATGGGAGTGAATATGCTGATCTTCCTGAGTATTTCAAGCGGCTGACGTGTGAGATCTCCACTAGGGGTAGAACAGGTAAGAGATTCTGAGGGGCCAGAGAGACAGCATGGAGGTATAGGGTGTTTACCATGCATGCAGAAGGACGGTGGTTCGAATCCCAGCATCCCATATGGTCCCCCAAGCCTGCCAGGAGAGATTTCTGAGTCTAGAGCCAGGAGTAACCCCTAAGCGCTGCCGGGTGTGACCCAAAAAGAAAACAAAAAAAAAAGATTCTGAGGCCCCACCCCAGGGTCAGTGAGTACCCTCAGTTTTCTGTGACTCTATGACTGCTCAGGTCCTGGCATCCTCGCCAGATGCTTAAGGGAGAGCATAGCCTGGCTGCAGGTTAGACCAGGGCCCTGTAGATGGCAGGAAAGTGGACATGGGTGCCCCAGCAGCTCAGCAGCAAGGTCAAATAACAAAATAGTCAGCCCCACAGTTATCCATGAAACACAGCATTTAAGTTTCAGAATAAATAGCTCAGTTTGGAATTAAGCACTAAAAACAGAAATAGATTCATGTAGTGCCAGTGGGATGATAATATTAGTAAAGCATTTCTGAATTTGGAATATGTTCGACATTTTAACATCTGTGGCCCAGAAACCCGATATAGCATAGACATTTCCTCGAGAAAAGTAATTGGACAGTTACCCACATACCCATTTGCACAAAGATAGACACATGAATGTTAATATGTGGCATACATACATCATGGCAAAAGACTGAAATAGTCTAAATGTCCAGTTAACAGATTCTGGGTACACCCACATGTGCATTACTGATGAAGTACAGTGAAGCCTTTAAAAGAAAAGTATGTTTCTTGCTCGTGAAGACACATGGCTGAAAACTAGCATGTTTCTGAGATGCGCCCACAGCCATCCCCACCAGCTGTTCATGTCCTTGCTGAAGCCCTTTGGCGTCTACTGGGCTTTACACTGCTTTCAGTTCTGCTTCCATTTAGCACTTCACCTCTGGGATATCTTGTGGTTTTCAGAGGACCACACATGACAGTGCTCAGGGGCTACTCCTGGTTCAGTGCTCAGGTTTTTCGGGAACTATGTGGTGCCAGGAATCAAACCCAGAGTCTCACATGCAAGACAGGTGCTCTGCCACTAAGCCATATCCTATCCATTGTAGGTTTTTTATAAAAAGCACAAAAGGGATTAAAGGTTCATTTTATTAGTGACTCCATGAAAGTTCCCAACAGCCTTATAAAAAATGTCTTGGTATTGAATGGATTGAAGAGTATATGTAGAAACCTTTCAGTGGGACTGGGGAGATAGTGTAGAAGGCGGGGGTGGGGGGTGGGGGGGGGCTTGCCTTACATGCAGACTCAGGTTAGATTCCCCCAACACCACATATGTCCCTGGGCGCCTCTAACAGTGATCCTTGAACATAGAGCCAGGAGTAAATCCTGAGCATTGCTAAGTGCAGCTCTGACACCAAAACAAAAACCTTTCAGTGAATAAAGCTACTCCCAAGGTATGGCCAATTTTCACTCATTCACCAGTGCCAGAGAAATTGCTGTTTTACTCGAGTGTGTTCTTGAAAACTTCTATGTTGGGATGTGGCCAGAGTCAAAGGATTAGACTTCTGCATCCACAAGGATTTAATCCCTAGCACCACCTAGGCCACCATCACTTGCTGGACTGAGATGGGAGGTCCCCCACCCGCCCAAAAAGAAAGTTCTATACAGTATGAATTTTCATATCCACTTGAATGCATCTAGGAGGCCCTTTAGAGGTAATCTAATATATAAAGAACGTTTCCTCAAAGTTTCCTTTCCAAATCAGATTGTTTCCCATAGAATTCTGCTCTGAGAAAAATTGACCGTGGAGATTAGTGATAATCACTGTGACATGTCCTGTGACTGTGCTTAAAAGGACCAAGATTTGTCGAATGGCATCACCATAACCAAAGGCAGAATTCCGAGACTAGCCTCTTTGATTTGTCTATGGAGTCAGCTTTTCTCCCTGGGGGATGTTTACTGCTGTGTTCCCTGTTTCATACTCACGCTGGACTTTTCAACAGGCTTTTTGGGGCAGATTCTCTTTTCTTTAGAAAGACAATAACCAGGGACCTGAAATCACAGTACAGTAAGTAAGGTGTTTACTTGCAGCGGACTTGGGTTCAATCCCCAGCCTCACGTATGGCCCCCAAGTACTGCCAGGAGTGACTCCTGAGTGCAGTACCAGGAATAACTCCTGAGCATCACTGGGTATGGCCATTCCACCCACCCCCCAAAAAAAATCACCAAAAATAATACAAAGGCAAATGACTAAGTATGGCCATTGTGTCTCACTTCCCAGTCCCATAGAATCCTCAAACTCTTCTGTTTCCTCCACATAGTGCTGGAGATCAAACTAAGGACCTCATACATGTTAGAACATGGAGGACAAATGCACTGTCACATCCCCAGCCCTTCTTCCTTGTTTTGAGATCAACACAGGGAGGACCTCAAGTTATAAACAATAGAATAGTTCTGGGCATCTGTTCTTGCACTGACTTCCTTGAGAAAACCATTGAAGTATTATTACAGGGTGATACTCCTTTTGTTTATTTGTTTTTAGGTCACACCTGGCCGAACTCAGGGGTTACTCCTGGCTCTGCACCAACAAAATGCTCTTGGCAGGCTCGGGGAACCATATGGGATGCTGGGGATCATACCTGGGTCTTCTGTGTGCAATGCAAACGCCCTACCGCTGTGCTATCCTTCCGGCCCCACTAGTCCAGTTCTGAGTCTTTCTTTCCATATATAGTTAGTACCTTTTTTCCACACCACTATCTCAGTGCTGACCCAAAAGCACTTCTGCAAAAAGACTCATTTTGGTTTGGGTAGTGATCCTCCAAGCTCAAGTTACTTACTCCCAAACTCAGGGGTCACTTCTAGCAGGACTTAGGACTCCATATCAGATGTCGGGGATCAAACCCAAATTGGTCACGGGCCAGGCAAGCACGCTGTCCACTATTATCCGTCTGGCCCCATGCATAATATACCGTTTCCTCACCATTCAGTAGCCTAACCACAAAATGTTGGTGACGAATGTGTATTTGAAATGTGGTTTGTATAATTGAGGGACAGAATTTGTTTTCAACCTAATCGGCCACAGGATGGCAGGCACTGGATGGACAGTGTGGATCTAGTGCATTTAGTCTGGGATGATTCACTTTCCTGCTGGTTAGATTTGTTTACTTGTATGCCATGCACCATCCTTGATCAGCTGGAGCCCCCCCCATATTGGGCCACACCCAGTAATTAATCATAGCTCTGCACTTGGTAATCACTCCTGGTGGTATTTGGGGACCATATGTTATGCAGAGGATCAAACTCAGGTTGGCCATATGCAAGATAAGTACCTGATGTACTTTCTCTTGGGCCCCTTGAATCCTTTTTTGACCTGAGCTTAGGGAGGGTTGAGAGCAGGCACGTTTTACCCTGTTAATATGTTTGGTGCCTGAGCATTCAAGGACCATCTTCCTTCTCTGGGATGTGTCTAGTACCCTGCAGGATGTTCCAGGGCTTCTTGCCCTCCTAGTCTTAGACTTGTGCTCTCTGTCTCCCCCTGGAGCTGGCTTCCTTTTCATGACTGGTTCAGTCTGACACTGAAGTCTGTTTCCTTCCACAGGGATGATGAGAGACAGCCAGCTGAATGGCTCATCCATTGCACACAGCGAAAGAAGAGGTAGGCCATGTCCTAGTCTTGCCATCGCCTTGGCAGCAGAAAGTGTTATTTAGTTAACACCTGGAAGAATGATTTACCTCTAAAAACATGTCTCCTGTGGGGTTTTCTTATTAAATTCTGCAGCTCTTCTGAGACGTGTTGCACTCTGTGAGCTTAAGCTGGGCTTTAGTATAGTGAGTTTTAGAGGTTTACGCCTCTTCTGTGACCGTCTTTTTCAATCTCTCTCACCCCACAGACTGTAGCACATGAGGGAGTTACAGAAAAGGCCATCGGAGCCCAAGCTGGAAGGCCCTGCCTTGGACAGTGTTTAACAAGTACATCTGCAGAACCCAACGCAGCTTCTAGGAGTACCAAAACCCAGTGGTGGAAAGTTGGGGAGACAGGGGGCTGGTTCCAGCTCAGTCTTTGTGCCCATTGTTTTTGATATCCTGTGTGTTCCCGTTCAAAGAAATCCCAGAGCCAGGCATGGGCCCCACATGCAGCCAATGCACCCAGGCTGGCTGTGCTGTACCCAGTTGGCACCATGATCTTCCTGCTGACTGCCCACTGCTCTACACAAGGACATGAACTTGGGGCCCAGGCGCTGAGGGACCCCAGGGCCTGCTGCGGTTTTGTACTCTACACTTGGTTTTTCAGCTGAGCTCATGGCTTTTTTTAAAACATGACTTGAAGCTCTAGTTTTCTAGCTCTTTTACAGTGTACAGTATTTTACATAATTGTGTTGTATTAAAAGCTTGTTCATTTACTTCCCAGAACACTGGCTTCACTTCTAGGGTCATTCTAAGCAAAAGCAACTTACCAGCCAAGTTACCCAAAGGCTTCATGTTTGTCGTTCTGTTGGAAGTTTTAAACGTTCTGTTCTTTCCCTTGCTCACCAGATGCCCCAAAGCATTCCTTCCAGGAGCCCTAAAACCAACCAGTGTTCAGTGAGATCTTAGATTTCTAAAATCTGTATAAAGTAACTCCGAGGCCTACGAAGCAATTTACGTATGAAATTTATTTTCTTATATAAATTATGTGTTTCTCTGGGCAGACAGCCATCATCTTATCGCACTAAGAGCACATCTGTAATACCAAGCCACAGGACAATCTGAACAGAGGTTCATATTCTTCAATATAGCACTTGTCTACCAGGCACTGGAGAGGACGAGGAAGCCAGGGGCTGCTCGCAAGGTGAAGTGAGGCGGCACAGGGCAACACGCAGGCCCCCCCAACCGCTCTTGTCTCCTGGGATGGGGTAGCGGTAGGCGCATGGAGGGGGGACCAAGCCCAGGGCGACACTGAGGCGCAGAGTTCCCCTTACCTCAGCTCTCGCTCGTCTGTAACACATCACTCTGGACTAACTGATGCTTTGGGGTAAACAACGAGGTTGGGGATCATGAGAATTAGCAGCAATTAAGAACAGGTTGTACACGTCACGGGGTGGTAGATATCCTCTTGGCCACAGGGACCTGAAAGCTTTGTGTCCTAAAAAGGGGCTGCTCGAGACCCCGGGCCCACTCTGGGGAGTGGAGCTGGGACCACAAGCCGCTTGACCTGCTTACACGTCCCTGCAGCACCCGAGTTATAAGAGCTAGTGTTGGATCTTCCAACCATTGGTCGAAGCTGCGAGGAGACCAAGGGTGTAGGCAGAGAGAAGGGAATGCCTACGTTGGGGGCCGGGGGGGGGGGGCAGTGATTGTAACATGATTAGGCGCCATCCTTGCAGGCGCAGGTGGGACAGAGAGGCAGGCGCTCCCCTCACACACTGCCTTTGCAATACAACAAAGACAAGTTGCTCACATACTCTAAAGCACATTCTTGATAGAGGAATCGGGGCTTTGGGGGAAAGCAACGATTTGGTATTGGGCAGGAGCCACATTAAGCCTTCATGAGGGCAGCAACCACAGCCTTGGCATTGAGGCTGCGTAGATCACAGTAGGTCTGCCCTGTGCCCACAAATACGATGGGTTTGCTCGTGATGTAGGTCATGGAAATAGCAGCTCCCACCTGTAGTGGAGAGAAGAGGTCCATCAATCCAGCTGTTCCTGGTCATGACACAGATGCCACAGCCGCCCGCTCCGCCTCCAAGCTCCCTGTCCTCCTATACCATCCCTAGTTACCTTGTCATCGATGGTATCAAATTTGGTAAGGACAATGCCATCAATGAGCCGAGGTGTTTGAGCCATAGAATGGTCAGCCAAAGCTCTGTTGAACTTGACCTAGGGAGGAGAACTGATATGAGGGGGCAGCAGAGCCAACACTGGGGATGGAAGGAAAGGGGGCCCAGCCCTTACCAGCTGGTCCACAGCCTCATTGCCCACTAATGCCTCGCCCACAAACAGCACCAAGTCGGGCGTGTTGACAGTGATGAGCTTAGCCAGGGCAGTCATCAGAGGTGCATTGTCTTGCATGCGGCCAGCAGTGTCCACCAGCACCACATCAAAGCCTTGGTTACGTGCTAGAGAGAGAAAGTGGTCAACCGTGAACCCCCAGGCCTCACTTATTCCCCTGCCTCTCAAGACCTCCCAGCCTTGGGTTCCAGGCTGGCAGCAAGGTCCAGGTGAACAGCCGGCCCTGCCCTTGGCCTTTGGGCCTGCTCAAGAGAAAGGACATGGTAAAAAGGAACCTGAGGGAAATAGGGCTGGAGCCCCAAATGGAGCCCAGTCAGTCTCAAATCCTTGTTCCCTGAGAGAGATTTGGTGTTCCAGAACCCTGACTCTGCCAGTTCCACAGGAGCCTCAGAAGGAAGGGTTCCAGATAAGCACCAGCTGGCCGAGGCACATAGTTACCGAAAGCAATGGCCTCCATTGCGATGCCAGCAGCATCCTTGCCGTAGCCCTTTTCGAACAGCTGCACCATGGTGCGGCCTCCATGGCTCTCGGGCGGGTGCAGGGCACTCAGACGCCGGGTATGTGTGCGCAGCTGCTCCACAGCCCCTGCACGGAAGGTGTCGCAGGCCGCGATGAGGACACTGAAGCCGTTCTCGAGCAACCAAAAGGAGATCTACGAGAGCCAAGAGTGCCCTGGAATCTGATGCCAAAGACCAAGAGGAGCCGGGCTAGCAGGAGTATGGGCAGACGGCAAAACTGACCTTGGCGAGATTGGTAGACTTCCCCACTCCATTCACACCACAGAAGGTGACAACATAAGGGCGCTGGTGGCGCTGGGCATCCATGATGTCCCGGAGCATGTCCACACGGCGCTGGGGCTGCAGGATCTGCACCAGGGACTCCTGCAGTGCTTGCTTTACCGTAGAAGTCACCGCTGAGACGAGGAGACACAACTGAGTCTCCATGAGGTCCCAAGGGCAGACCCCCCCCCCCCCAGAAGACCCAACCCTGGTGTGAGCTAACAGGATCCGCTGATCCGAGAAGCCTGTCAGGGAGTGCACCCACTCTGCTCCTGTTGTCCACGCCATACAGAAGCTCACTCAATCCTAACCACCCAAATCCAAAGGGTATCTATCATAGGTAAAAGTTTGGGAGCCTGACCCATGCCCCACGCCTGGTCAGACTGGGTCCATGTGCCCACAATACTTACTGCTAAATGTCCCCATCACCTTCCCTTCCAGTTTGCTGGCCACAGACTCACAGAGCTGCAAGGCAATGTCTGCCGCCACATTCTTAGCTGAAGAAAGGGGGGACACAGGTGAGCCAATGCAGCAGCGCCACCAATTCAGGATCAGTCCCCCACAACCCTGAGCCCAGCTGTGCCTTAGACTCACCAATGAGGTGGTCACGCATCTTGTCTAGCACGGATTCCATGTCTTTACGGCTCAAGCTCTTGGAGCCCACCAGGCCTTTCAGCATCCCAAACATGCCGCCCAGAGTCCCCTTGGTAGCGCTGCAGGCACAAATAGCCACCAGGGTACAAGTCAGCCTCTGCCATCAGACTACATGCCACCCTCCAGCCACCCTCCTCAACGGATTCTACCGAGGTTTGGCAGTGTTCTGAACGGCCACTTCATCCTCTGAGCTGCTGCAGTCCAAATCCTGGAGTTGCCCCCCAGGTCCAGTCCCTCGGATCTGGAATGAGGGAAAGGTAGACAGTCAGGAATGTTCCCAAGAGTAAGCCCAGGTTCTACTCCAATGGCCTTACTCTATCTCCTGGACTTGGGAACTCTCATCCCTCAGAATCCAAGGTATTGCCCTGCTTTCTGGGTAGGGGCCTGGGTGTCACACCTGGTAGTGCTCAAGAGACCACTGGGGGTGCCCGGAGCTTGAATCCAGCCTGCATGTAAGGAAGGTACTCATCCCTGTCACCCTGACATCTCCAATTCTTCCCATTTCTTTTCTTCTTCTTTTTTTTTTTTTTTTGGTTTTTGGGTCACACCCTCAGGAGTTACTCCTGGCTCTACACTCAGGAATCACTCCTGGCTGCTCAGGGGACCATATGGGGTGCCGAGATTCGAACCACCGACCTTCTGCAGGCAAGGCAAATGCCTTACCTTCATGCTATCTCTCCAGCCCTTTCGTCCCATTTCTTATTGATATGACCTTGACCCTGGTCTCAGGTGCCTCTTACCAAGCTAATGTCCTCAGGTGGAGCGACCTCAGGAGTTCCATTGGTGGTAGGGGCGCTATAGTCCAGGACTTCATTGGCACTGCCACCCAGAGCCCACACACGTGGGGCTTTCTTGCCTTTCTCCTTTGGAGCATCTGACTTTGTGGACTTGCTGCTGAAAGTTAGGGGACAGTTAGCAGGGAGGAAACACCCTCCCAGGAGCCTGAGACCAGCCCTCCTCCACTCCTACACAGCCTGAGGAAGAGGACTGACCCAAAAGCCAGAGCCTCACCTTGACTTGTCCGTGCCACGCCCGTGCTTCTGTATAAACTCTTCTCTCTTTCTGCGAATTAGCTCCTCCTTGGAAAGTTCTACCCCATTCTCAGACCCAGCTGACTTTTCTGTTGGGGCTGCTTTGCTCGTAGCCAAAGGGCCATCAACATCTGTCAGAAAAGAAAGAGAAAGGTACAAATTCCAACAAAGGTGATGGGAGAAATATCTTGGGGATCACAGGACCAGGAGAAGGGAGCAGGGAGAGGTGAGCCTGGGGGAAGAAAAGCAATGACAAAGGGACCCCTTCAGTTCACTGTGTCCCACCACTTCAGACCTACACATGACAGATGTGCATACTCACTTTCCTTCTTGGCCCCCTTGCTCTTTTTGTTGTTCTTTGCTTTCTCCTTGGGCTTTTCATTCGGTCTCTCAATCATGGATTTCACAGGTTTTTTGGCCTTTTCAGAATCTTCATATTTCTTCATGGTGGTGGGAGCACGGATCTTACTGCTCTCCTCTGCTTCCCTAAAAGGAAAGGAAACGGATCAGAGTCCCAAGAAAGGACAATTCAAGCCACTAAAGTCAGGACTCTCTTCTCACTCGTCTCCTCCCTCTTGTGCCGCCCAAGAGAAGGAAAGGTGAGCAACAAGCCTCAGAAACGGAGGATTCTATGGGGCCGAAGTGGCAGCACAGTAGGGAGGGCATTTGCCTTTCAAGGAGCTAACCATGGTTCGATTCCCATCATTCCAGATGGTCCTTCAAGCCTGCCAGGAGTGAGCCCTGAGCACCAACAGGTGTGCCCCCCCCCATGAAACTGATGGGGGCAGAGGGGCCTCTCACCGCAGGAGCCGCAGGAAATCATTTTGGAAATCAAAAGTGCCATTTAGGAGACTTAATGCACTTTGCTGCTGGATCTCTGTGCGATACTTATCCCTAAAGAGCCGGTGCACGTCATCTATCAACTTGTCAACATACGTCAGCGTAAGAATCTTCTGAAAACCAACCTGTGTGAGGAAACAGCCAAAGGATCCGCTGACAGACAGGCCCAGGACAGAAGGGCACCAACTCACCCCTGGGCCTTGAGCCTGCAGGCTCAGCACCTGGCAGCTGTCCCTGACCCAGAACGGCCAAGGAGCTTCTTCCCTTTCCCCTCCACCTTATGTTCACGGGCACAGGCAACCGGGTTTCTCATGCCTATCAGGACACACAGTGCTAAACACATAATCTGTCCCCTCTCCAATGCCCCCAACTCACCACAAACACCAGCTCAAACTGGTTATCTAGCTTATACTTGAGTGTGAGCGCCTCATGGGTGAAGGAGTTGTTCCCTCCCCTTTCCTGGAAAAAGAAAATAACACGGAGTTTCAGTTCGGGCATCTCAGGGCAACCCTGACGGGATCCTAGATGAACTTAAGAATGAATCTGGAGGCCGGAGAGATAGCATAGAGGTAAGGCGTTTGCCTTGCATGCAGAAGGTTGGTAGTTCAAATCCCGGCATCCCATATGGTCCCCCGAGCCTGCTAGGGGCGATTTCTGAGCCTAGAGCAGGAGTAACCCCTGAGCACCACCCAACATCCCCCAAAGAGAATGAAACTGGCACCTCCCCAAAAGTCAGACCTGTCTCCAGTAATACGGGGATGATGACTGGGCCCTTGCTCCCTGGACTTCCACCAGGGAGAAAAAGAGCTAGTAGTCTTGTGGCAGAAGAGAGGAATGAGAGGGGAGGACAGACAGACAGACAGACAGACACACAGCCAAAGAAAGTCGTTCTGTTGTAAACAGCTACTACCAGTTGTCAGCCCGCCACCGCTTTTCGGAGGCGTTTCCCCCCCATTCATCCAATCCGGCCCAGCAGCACCCAGGGATTCGTGAACGGAGGGGACGTGGGTCTAGAGAGGCGCCCGAGCCCGGCTAGAGGCCCCCACTCCAGAAAGCCCAGAGGGAAGAAGAGGGCGCCCCAAAGTTGCAGGACGGAGCAGAGGGGAGTGGACGAGACAGCGGCCAGGCCTCGGTGGTTCGATCTCGGGGGGGGGGGGAGATCGGCCAGTCAGTCCGGAGTTGGGGACCCCCCACCCCCGCGGAGGCAATACCTGCAGCAGCACGGAACGAATCAACGCGTTAACGGGCCCGGTGCACGAGTCGCTCACGCCCTGGAAGCACCAGAGCACCAGCCCGCCCTTGGAGAAGATGGTGAAGAAGTCGAGCATGGCGGCGGCTGGACAAATGGGGCAAAAAAAAAAGACTCCGGGCCCGGCTCCGTTCGGGGAAACTCTCAGGCCGAGACCGCCGCCGCTTCCTGCTGCGCCAGGCGCGGGACACGTCACACCGGCGGCCCCGGAAACTCACTCGGCCGCACTTCCGCTCGGAGCTGCGGGGGTTCCCTGCCCGCTCCCCACTCCCTCCCTCCTCTGAGGGCGCGCTGGAATGACGCTGGCCAATGGCGATGTGGGAAAACGTTTTTGGGCGGGGCTCCGGGTGGCTTCGCGACCAATCACGGAGAGAGGCGTGGCTGCAGCGCGCATTGACCAATGGGCGCGCTCATCAGAACTGCCTTGCGGCGCGGGGATGTGACGTAAAGCGGCGGGGCTGGTCTCCACTTATGGAACATGTTGCTGAGGGCTCTCCGCGGCGCGGAGCTGTGACGTCATAGCGGCGGGGTTGGTCTCCACCAATGGAACATGCAAAGAATTGCCGGCGGCGCCGGGCTATGACGTCGTAGCGGCGGGGGCTGGTCTCCACTTATGGAACATGCTGCGGAGGGCGCTGCGGTGCGTCTCGAGCCGGGGCTTCTTGAGCCGGGGCTTAGGTACTCGCCGAGGAGACACTACTTGGGGTAAATTTGAGGGCAGCGGAGGTTGTCATGCTTCTGGGGTGCTTCTCGTCTCTGGCTATGTGACTTTGAGAACTCTGGACCCCGGCCCCATGCCGGAGTGATAAGGACTGTCTGTGCTTGGAAAGGAGGGCCGGGCGTGCTTCAAAGGACTTTCAGTGCTTCCGTTTGCATCCACAGTAATAGAGCCCTCCAGATCCCTGGTTGCATGGTGTGTGTGTGAGTGTGTGTGTGTGTGTGTGTGTGTGTGTGTGTGTGTAATGCAGCGACTAGTGCTGTGTATCCCTAAAGGAGAAGCAAGAGAGGACGCAACATCATACCCTTGCAATGCCTCAAGTGCAGCTGCAAAAGAAGGCTTAGAGACAGACGTCAGTTCAAAACTGGCTAAGAGTCGAACCTGGGAATGCCCCTCCCTGCACTGCTCATTGCTGGAATTAGTCTTAAGAGTAGAAGTGGGGGCCGGGCGGTGGCGCTGGAGGTAAGGTGCCTGCCTTGCCTGCGCTAGCCTAGGACGGACCGCGGTTCGATCCCCCGGCGTCCCATATGGTCCCCCAAGAAGCCAGGAGCAACTTCTGAGCGCATAGCCAGGAGTAACCCCTGAGCGTCACGGGGTGGGCCCAAAAACCAAAAAAAAAAAAAAAAAAAAAAAAAAAAAAAAAAAAAAAAAAAAAAGAGTAGAAGTGGTGGAACCGGTGGAAATTGAAATCCGCTTGAAGGATAATGCTTCCTGGCTCAGGGAAAATGTGTTTTAGGCACTGAAGAACTGAGCAATGGTTAGGAAGAATAAATATTATTCTTTTATGCAAAGAACTAGTGAAAGCTAGTTAGTGGGCAGTAATCGTGGCTAGGTAAATATAGCACTGATCCATAGAGGAAACCTAGATCAGAGAAAGATTTTTTTTCTTTTTTTTTTTTGGAGGGGGGGCCATACCCGGCAGCGCTCAGGGGTTACTCCTGACTCTACGCTCAGCAATCACTCCTGGCAGGCTCGGGGGACCATATGGGATCCTGGGATTCGAACCACTGACCTTATGCATGCAAGGCAAACGCTCCACCTCCATGCCATCTCTCCAGCCCCCAGAGAAAGATTTTAAGGCTGTTGTAGAGAATTTGAACTTTGTTTTGTTTTTTTTCTGTAACATTAACCATTGAACCCAAATTATCACATACAAGGTATGGGCTGAACCACTGGATCATATCAACCCTATCCCCCAAATAGAGAATAATGGAAGGACTGAGGATATGATTCAACTGGCAGGCACAGCATTTACCTTGCATGTACAGGGTCCTGGATCCATCCATCCCTGCCATTCTGTGACTCCTGAACACCCTCTGATGTGGTTATTACCCTCCCCCCCCCATCCCAGAATAAAATATAGGTACAGGGGCTAGAGCTACAGCACACAAGGGGGAGGGCATTTGCCTTGCACAGTGCCAGCCAGGGTTTGAGCTCAGCATCCTATATGGTTGTCAGAACACTGCCAGGAGTAGTTTCTGAGCACAGAGCTCAGACACCTGACTGCTGTTGTGTGTGGCCCCAAAACTAAAAGAATAAAATAAAATACGCCGGGCCCGGAGAGATAGCACAGCGGCGTTTGCCTTGCAAGCAGCCGATCCAGGACCAAAGGTGGTTGGTTCGAATCCCGGTGTCCCATATGGTCCCCCGTGCCTGCCAGGAGACAGCCAGGAGTAACCCCTGAGCACCGCCAGGTGTGGCCCAAAAAACAAAAAAAAAAAAAAAAGAAAGAAAAAAAAATACGCCATAACTATAAATATCCATGGTATAATGGAAAGCCATTTGAAAATATTAAATTAAATTAAATGTCATTAAATGAATACTTGAGAAAGATTCTAGCTATGTTATAGAAGGTAGATCAATAATACAGGGGTTAAGGAACTTGCCTTAAATTTAGCCGACTCTAGTTTAATCCCCAGCACTGAATATAGTCATATAGTTTCATAAACACCATCAGAAGTGTCACCTGAGGACAGAGTCAGGAGTAAGTCATGAGTGGCCACAAAAACCCCTACTCTTCCCCTCTAAAATAAAGTTTGAAAGTGGCAAGAGGAAAATTAGAACAGTTAGGAGATTTTTGTGTTAATATAGGAGAGAGATTATGGTGGTTTGATCTGGAATAGAAGTGGCAGAAACAGAAAATAAAAGGTACAATTTGGACTAGAAAGAAAACTCAAATTACTGGAGTACACAGGTAGGGCCAGTTTGGTCCCCTACAATGTTTGCCCCCTGACTGTGTAGTCCCATGGTATCTGAGCCAGAAAGGAAGCACAAAAGTCGAGGAATGGGTTTACAGGCACAGTCAATGTAGGAAATATTCACTGCAGAGCTGGATCTTGCTGCATGAGAAGGATGCATAGCTGGAATTCTACTGGGTGCAGTTGGCTGTGGGGGTCAGAATGATGGTAGGGACTATCCACCCTTTCCTGTGCATCTTTCCGGAACCCCCCTCCATAATCTGCTGTCCCTCTTTGACTGTTACTGTGTCTCACAGACTGGGATGGAAGGATATCAGAGATTAAGAAGAAGATCCGGTCCACCCTTCCTGGAGGGGCCTTGGAACACCTGTATGACACCAACCACCTGCCCCCTGAACACTCGGATGTGGTGATTGTGGGGGGTGGAGTGATGGGCCTGTCTGTGGCCTATTGGCTGAAAAAGCTGGAGAAACAGCGTGGTGCCATTCAGATACTCATCGTGGAGCGGGACCCCACGGTAAGGCGGGAGTGGTGGGGGAGACGTGTGGGGACAGGGCCTGCACGGGCTGGTTAAAGAGACAGGAAAGGTCACAAATTCTGCACCATGTTGAGAAATTATCCCAGGTGCTTTCTCAAGCTAGAGCCATTGACATAGGTTTTTGGCTTTTGAAAGCAAATTTCACAACTTTCGTTTGCTCGAGATGGACTGTCCAGCCGAGAGAGGCTGCATGTCAGCAGTGTACCCTGCAGATAGTTGTCTCTGCCCTCTTGGTTCTTCTGTGGCTTTGCCCTCAGGTTGTTTCTGTTTTTCTCTGTTATCTGCCACCAAACTTGTACTTTTTTTTTTTTTTTTTTTTGGGTTTTTGGGGTCATATCCAGCGGTGCTCAGGGGTTACTGCTGGCTCTGCACTGAGAAATCACTCTTGGCAGACTAGGGGGACTATATGGGATACCTGAGATTGAACCTGGACCGGCCATGGGTGCTATCGCTTCAGCCCCACACTTGTCCATTCGTGTTTGTTTGTTTTTTTTTTTTTTTTGGTGTTTGGGTCACACCTGGCGGAGCTCAGGGATTACTCCTGTCTCTGTGCTCAGAAATCGCTCCAGGATTTGAACCACCATCTGTCCTGGAATGGCTTTGTGCAAGGCAAACATCCTTCCACTGTGCTATCCAGCCCCCACACTCGTTCATTCTTAAAGGGGTTCATTGCCAGCCCTTTGTGCTACCTGTCCATTGCCCCCCTTGAACCTCCAAGCCAGCCCTTTTTGGTAGCAACCCCTTCTGTGCTCTGGCAGGAATTTTAAGAACCCCTGGACCACCATAAAGCTTCTTGAGTACATACGTAAGAAGAAGGGTCCAGAAGAATGGCTAAGTGGTTTATGGGTATGTGTCTCTGTGTCCCCCAAGACACTGAGCACCTCTCTCTGTTCTCAGTACTCCCAGGCCTCCACTGGACTCTCTGCGGGTGGAATTCGCCAGCAGTTCTCCTTGCCCGAAAATATTCAGCTCTCGCTCTTCTCCAGCGACTTTCTTCGGAACATCAATGTACATGCATGAGGTTGGGGTGGGGGACCCCCTCTAGCCAGGTATGGGCAGAAGGGCTTAATTCTTAGCAGGAACCCTGAAGAAAAATCTGTCCCAGGCTGTATCCCCAAAAACACCTCTGCCCTTTAGGCTGTTCTGAGGTGCTGTTCTGTGCATACAGGAGCATCTGGCTGTGGTGGATGCCCCCCCACTGGACCTCCAATTCCACCCTTTAGGTTACCTCCTACTGGCCTCAGAGAGAGAAGCTGCACTCATGGAGAGGAATGTGAAAGTTCAGAGGTGGGTGTGCATGAGGGGCACATGCACACATGCATGCAGTAATCCCACAATGAGGGGCTATTTCTGCTGTCAGCATTGTGACCCCCAGGAGTGGCACCAGCTCCCCTACGCCCTATCTAAGTGCAAGGGCTGGAGGCACTGCCACGGTGGGCTTGCCAGATCCTAAGAAACTCCTTGGAATAACTCACAGGCCTGCAAACCCTATCCCTGGGGCGGAACTGGGAACCTGCTGGCTCTTTCTGTAAACCCAGGAGCTCAGGCCCCCTGGGTCTCTGTCACTGCCCTCGGCCCTGATGCAGAAAGGAGACTGTAGAGTGGGCTTGGCGTCTTCCCAAAAGCCCATCACCCCACTGGAGTGATGCCTGGGTCTTGGCAAATGGTATCTTTACTGCACATCCCCACATATCTCACTGGTCACATTGACACCCTGACCACTGAGAACACCCCTGTTTTACATGTGGGGAAACTGAGGCCCAGGGAAGTGGTGGCACCAGGATTTAACGCAGCAGTCTGACTTCAAGTGTGTACTTTAGGGAACAGTGTCCAGGTGAGACAGGTGCACCACTCTGAGGCTCTGTACAGAAAGGTGCCAGTATATGTGGCCATTGGGACCCCAGGGGGTAGGAGAGGAACATGGGGCCCAATGCTGAGACCTGACCAGGTGATTTGGTCTGCATCATTCAGCTAAGGGGAAGCCAGGGCGAGGGGAAAGAACTGTAACAGTTGGGGCCACTTCACTCAGACCCCACCCTCTCCCGCTCCTGCTGACCACACATGCCTTCCTCTAGGCAGGAAGGAGCCAAGATCTGTCTGATGTCTCCTGAGCAGCTCGGGGCCAAGTTCCCCTGGATTAACACACAGGGGGTGGCCTTGGCATCCTATGGTGAGACCCAGGGAGATGCGCCCCTGCTTCCCTCCCCCCGCACCCCTGCTTGCTCTTTTCTGGGGCTTCATTTCCAACATGAAACCTGCTTCTACAGTGTTGGGACAGTTGGGGTACAGGGCAGGCCCATGCCCTCCTAATGTGCCTCCTTTTTTCCTTGCAGGCATGGAGGGTGAAGGCTGGTTCGACCCCTGGAGTCTGCTTCAGGGCCTACGGCGAAAGTTGCAGTCGATGGGCGTCCGCTTCTACCAGGGAGAGGTGACGCGTGAGTGAGGCATAGGGCCCTTAACTTGGGTCACGTCCCAGCTTTCCTACACACACACACACACACACACACACACACACACACACACACACGTTTATTCACTGGCTCTTGTCCTGCATGCGTACACACGCACACACACACGAACACACACACACGCACACACACGTCTGGGATCACATACACAGTTGGGTCACATCCCGGCTCTCGTCCTGCACACACACACGCACACACACACACACACACACACACACACACACACATTTGTTCACTGTCTGGGATGGCCCCTGGCACCCTCTGCCATGATGGCTTCATGACTTCTCTGTCTTTTCTTTCTTTGCTGACTCTCCTGTCCTTGGCAGGTTTCGTGTCTTCCAGTAACCACATGCAGACCATAGACGGGGATGAGCTGAATTTGGAGCGGATCTATGAAGTACATGTAAGTGCTCAGCCTTACCCACTACTGGTCTGGATGAATAAAGGCACAGGGAGAAGCCACCCCATCCCCACACCATGTGCCCACAGGTGAAGATGAACCATAGTCTGGAGTACCAGCCTGTAGAGTGTGCCATCGTTGTCAACTCAGCCGGAGCCTGGTCAGGGCATGTGGCAGAGCTGGCCGGCATCGGGCAAGGGCCACCTGGGACCCTGCAGGGCACCAGGCTGCCTGTGGAGCCAAGGAAAAGGTGAGGGGAGGTGTTCTGGGAGGAGAGAGCAGCGCTCCCAGCCCGTCTACTTGCACACACCCTGGCCTTCTGCAGGTTCGTGTACTTCTGGCACTGCCCCCAAGGCCCTGGCCTGGAAGCCCCCTTTGTCGCTGACACTAGTGGTGCCTATTTCCGACGGGAGGGACTTGGCCACAACTACCTGGGTGGCCGGAGCCCCACAGAGGTGGGTGAAAGGGGGTGGAGTGCCGGTAACACCCACAAGAGGGCCTGACCCAAGGGCATGAATGGGGACCACTTTTCTGGGCTCTGAAGAAGGGACCACTTGGTCCCCTCTGCTGGTAGCCCAGGTAGCTCACATTTTGTCTGCTCTGTTCATCACCCCAGGAGGAGGAGCCCGACCCGGGGAACCTGGACGTGGACCATGATTTCTTCCAAGACAAGGTGTGGCCTCCACTGGCCCAGAGGGTGCCGGCATTTGAGACTCTGAAGGTAACACAGGAGTAGGACTCGAAAAGGGCACCCTTGGCGCCCGCAGCTGTGGGACCCTGGTGGTACCAGAGTCCCGGGCCACTAACCCTGGGTCCATATTCACGCAGGTGCAGAGGGCCTGGGCTGGCTACTATGACTACAACACCTTCGACCAGAACGGCGTGGTGGGCCCCCACCCGCTTGTCACCAACATGTACTTTGCCACCGGCTTCAGTGGCCACGGGCTCCAGCAGGCACCAGCCGTGGGGCGCGCTGTGGCTGAGATGGTGCTAGAGGGTAACTTCCAGACCATTGACCTCAGCGCCTTCCTCTTCAGCCGCTTCTACTTGGGAGAGAAGGTGTTAGAGCACAATATAATCTGAGCTGGTGAGACTGGCAGCAGCTCCCTGTACACATTTTTCCTCCTCCCTTCTTTATCCTCCTCTCCTTTGCCCTCCTCCTCCTTCTCTTCTTCCTTTCCTCCATCCTCCTCGTCCATCTTCTTCCTTCCTCCTCTCTATCCTCTCCTCATCTGTTCTTCTCTCCCTTTTCCACCCTCTTCTTCTCCTCCTCCTGTCTCCACCATTCTTCTTTCCTTCCATCTCCCTCTTCCACCTCCTCCTCTTTTTTCCTTATGTTCCTCCTTCATGTCTTCTTTTACCATTCTTCTCTCCTTCAGCCTCCTCATCTTCTCCAACCTCTTCTCCTCCCTCCAGGTGGGTTCTGCTGCATCCCCGGGCCAGCGTGGTGTCCCCTGAAACTGTTCCTGTGACCCAGGTCAACCAAAAGTTGACCAAAAGTTGCACTAAAAGTGCAAGAACAGACCCAGACCCAGAGTCTGGCTAAGACCACCCCACAGTGGTCCCACAAAATACCAGGAGGTGGGGGATGGAGCAAGAATACAGCAAGAGGGCACTTGCCTTGCAAGTGGCTGTCCCAGGTTCAATCCCCAGCTTCATATGGACTCCCGAGCACTGTCAGGAGTGATTCCTGAGTGCTGAGCCAGGAATAAGCCCTGAGCATCACCATGTGTGGCACAAAAACCAAAAAAAAAAACAAACCAAAAACCAAAAAAAAACACTTTTCGGTCTCCATGACTCAGCTCTGCTTTCTGGTGCCCCCCCCCCCCCCCCAGTCAGGAATATTGCCTGGGCCCCTGAGCAGAGAACTCAGATACCAGGATGAACTCAGACATCTCATCCTGAACCCTGCCCACTCTGATCCGTCAGTCAATAAATGTGCTGCTCACTTTTCAGTCTCTTCTGTGCCCATGTTTTCCTCCACAGCTGCTGTCAGAATCACCGTGATATAGCTATGGGCTTGAGTACAGCCTTCTGGGACCTGCAGAAGTTCTGGAGCAAGGGAGGGGGGCATGGAAAGCCAGTGCCATGTTCCAGGCTTCTGCAGACTTTGTCATCGAGGCCAGGGCTTAGCCCACTGGCCTGGTCAATACTTGTTCAGCCCCTGCCCTGTGCTCCTAGGCCTGCCACACCTAGAGGCGGCAGGAGCAGGCACAGGCCTGCAGGTAGACTCTGCTCCATTCTTCCATGCTCTGGAGCAGACCCACTTCATTCACACACCTCCAAGCAGAAGAGTCACACTTGAGAGCAAACCTACTTCACTCACATATCCCTTCCCATGGGTGGTCACAGTTGAGCACTGAATTTTTCATTTATTATTGGGTGGCTCCCCGTGGTGCTCATGAGATGAAGGCCACTCCTGGAAACTCCACTCCCAGGACTGTGGGCCACTCAGGAGGTGAAAGAGCCTCTTGCCCCCATGGTTAGTCTAAGTCAGCACCAGCCAACACAGCCCTCAGCCGTGCTCATCACAATTGCTGCCTGGACCACTCTGACTTACTTTTCTGTGACATTTATTTTGGGAAGTGAGAGGAGAGAGAGAGAGAGCTGTGTGCTCAGGAGTGCGCAATGTATCCATCTCAGAGGTACATGGACCCCTGGGATGGAGAGACGTACACTTCTCAGGCAGAGGAGTGACCACTGCCCAGGATAAGACCATATCCCCATGTGCTCCAGCAGCTGTGCCCTCGGAGGACCCAGCAACCTCTGCTTCCAGGGCCACCTGCCAGCCAGGCCCCAGATTGCCTGGTAGGAGTCTCTCATCCAAGCTTCTCATTTTCTGCCCCAGTGGACTCAGCAGGTTTAGAGGAGATGCTTTCCTTGGCGCTTGGGTTAAGGCAATGCTTCTCAAATAGTGGGGCGACACCCCCCCCCCCCGGCTTCGTACAGGGGGCCGCATTTGACCTCAGTAAACACTGTCCTAACAAGCTAAGTCCCGTGTTTATGTCTTTGTCTCTGGAGCTGAGAGTTGCTGTGTCCTGCTTTGAAAAGCTATGCATTGCAAAACGTGCTCATTGTTGCCATTAATCCAGACATCACCTCTGATTAAAAAAATCAGCTGAGGGGTTGGAGAGAGAGCATGGAGGTAAGGCGGTTGCCTTTCATGCAGACGGTCATTGGTTCGAATCACGGCATCCCACATGGTCCCTGGAGCCTGCCAGGTTTCTGAGCCTGGAGCCAGGAGTAATTCCTGAGTGCTGCTGGTGTGACCCAAAATCCAAAAACAAACAAACAAAAAAACAGCTCAAATTGTTTATATATATTTTTGTTATGCAGGTTCAATTTTTTTTTAATAAAGATACTATTTTTTTTTTGGGGGGGGGCCACACCCGGCAGTGCTCAGGGGTTACTCCTGGCTGTCTGCTCAGAAATAGCTCCTGGCAGGCACGGGGGACCATATGGGACACCGGGATTTAAACCAACCACCTTTGGTCCTGGATTGGCTGCTTGCAAGGCAAACACTGCTGTGCTATCTCTCCGGGCCCTTAAAGATACTATTTACAGTCGCACAGGAGGGCACAAAAAATGTTTTCTTCTTCCTAGAGGGCATGACAGAAAATAATTGAGAAGCACTGGGTTAAGGGGATAAAGTGAAGACAGCAGAGAGTAGTGTGTAGGGCATCACCTTACATCAGCAGACCCGAGTTCGATTCCCAGCCACACACAAAGGGTGCCCTGACCCCTTCCAGTTGTAATGCCTGACCTCAGAGCCGGGAATAAGCCCTAAACGTTTTAAGTGAATTACAATCAGAGTCTTCCGTCTCAGCTGATTTCAAGGAGCTTAGAGGAACTTGCAGACTCCAGCCCCTCTCCAAGGGCAGCCCTTGCCCAGGGCTGGAGACCTAGCACCTACCCAGCTCTGGGCGGGCACGGAGGAGGGACCTTGGGCCCGGCTTAGACTCTTCCGGGGAGGCCGAGCCTGCCCCATCGGGCAGGGCCCGTCGCCCAACTTCCCCTTGCCGGGGTGGACAGCCGAAGCGGAGTCCGCGCCCACCTCTGCGCCTACACTTGCCACTGCGCCCCAGAAGGTCCAGCCCCCAGTCCCGCCACAGGCAAGTGAGCTCCGGGTCTGAGCTCCCAGGATGGGATGGGGGGCGTGCTGGGGTGCATCTTCCTGTGCTGCGCCGGCTTTGGGGGCAGCAAGAACCCCTCTTGGTTGGGCAAGAATTCTCCATTCCATGCCCTCAGCGCTTCTTCTCTCAGTCTCTCCTGTTTCTTCCAAACTCTAAAGCAACCTTTCTTCAGGTTAAAGCAATCTTTCTTCAGGTTAGACCCGCCGTTTTTGCAGTGCCAAGTACAGGATGAAGGACGTGTGTGGTGGGGGTGTTTGGAGCACCCTCAATCGGAGACAACTCCAGGGGCCACCCCACAGGTCAGGGCTGCTCTCAGAGAAATCATAGCTGGTGGTTCTAGAAAGTAGATTTGTGGGGTTTTGATTTTTTTTTTTTTTTTGCTTTTGGTTTTTTCAAAGCTGAAATACAGGGATTAGAGCTGGGCAGTGGGCATGCAACTGACCCTGTTTCATCCCCAGCACTCCATAGGGTCCCCTGAGCACTGCCAGATGTGATCCTGAGTACAGAGCCAGAAGTAAGCACTGAACACAGTGGGTTGGGGCCCACTTTTATTCCAGCTTTCTCTGTCTCTCTGTCTCTTTCTCTCTGTCTTTCTGTCTCTCATATGTACGAGTGCCTTGATTCACTCCCTGGGACCACAAAAATGAAATGAGTAAACAATATCCCACCATCCTTTTTCTTCTACCTCTTTCCTCCCCCCTCCCCGCCAGCTTCCCCCAACAGCTTCCCTTTGCTCTGCTCTGTGTTCACTGTTTTGTTTTGTTTTTTTCTTTGTGCTGCTCATCATTTTTATCTCCTTAGATTGCACACATGGGTGAAATCAGCCAATATTGTCTTTTCCTTATGACTTATTTCACTTTACCTCGAGCTAATCTCCTGAACTAACCTGCCATCCTGCTTGCAAATGGCAAGATTTCATCATGTTTTTAGAGCTGAGCAGTATTCCATTTAGAATTGCATCCCACCGCCTGGAGAGATAGCACAACGGCGTTTGCCTTGCAAGCAGCCGATCCAGGACCAAAGGTGGTTGGTTCGAATCCCGGTGTCCCATATGGTCCCCCGTGCCTGCTAGGAGCTATTTCTGAGCAGACAGCCAGGAGTAACCCCTGAGCACTGCCGGGTATGACCCAAAAAAAAAAACAAAAAAAAAACAAAAAAAAAAAAAAAAAAGAAAGAATTGCATCCCACCTTGGCCTGGAGCAATAGTACAGTAGGTAGGGAACTTGCCATGCATGCAGCTGACCTGGTTCTATCCCTCCACACTATAAGGTCTCCTGAGCCTACCAGGAGTGATCCCCGAGCTCAGAGCCAGAAGTAAAGTCTGAGCACTGCCAGGAGTGGCCCCTAAACAAAATAATAAATAAATACACTACACCTTTATCAAGTAACTTTCAATAAGAACTTTGTTTCCTCAAAACTGTTTATTGGAAATAACAGTGCAGGCAACACAGGGAAGATATATATTTTTCACGTTGTTTTCATATTTATACTAGATACCCAGAGGTTGATTTCTGGATATCGTATTGTAGTTTTAGCTTCTGTTTATTGGGGGGCCTCCACACCAGGTCCTGTGAAGTTTTGCTGCCACTGCTAGTGATGCTTTGTCAAATCACTCCAGGTGGCACAATGGCTGGCCTGAGGATGTGATGCTGTTGGGATACCAGAGACCACCTGGGCCACCCCAGAGATACTCATGGCCTCCCTGATCACACATCAATGTTTTTTTTTTTTTGGTTTTTGGGCCACACCCGGTGATGCTCAGGGGTTACTCCTGGCTATGCGCTCAGAAGTCGCTCCTGGCTTGGGGGACCATATGGGATGCCGGGGGATCGAACCGCGGTCCGTCCTAGGCTAGCGCAGGCAAGGCAGGCACCTTACCTCTAGCACCACCGCCCGGCCCCCACACATCAATGTTTTGAGGGTCATGCAATGTCAGGGATCAAACCAGTGATTATTGTGTTATTGCCCACCTCACCGCCTTTAATATTTTTGGGGTTTTTTTTGGTGGGGGGGTCACACCCGGCCATGCTCAGGGGTAACGCCTGGCTCTATGCTCAGAAATCGCTCCTGGCAGGCTCGGGGACCATATGGGATGCTGGGATTCGAACCACTATCCTTCTGCATGCAAAGCAAATGCCTTACCTCTATGCTATCTCTCTGGCCCCGTAATGTTTTTATTAACTCACAATGAGATCGAGTTAAAAAGTTGTTGATGCTTGAATTTCAGTCATGTGATGTTTCAGTCCTTCTACCAGTACATTTCCCTCCATCGAATTTCTCCAGTTTTCTTCCCATCCTCCCCCACCCCCATCCTCACTCCCGTCTCTGTCTCTGTCTCTGTATCTCTCTCTCCCCCCCCTCTCCTTCCCTCTCTCCCTCCCTCCCTCTCCTCTTTTTTCCTTTTAGGCACTGTGGTTTGCAAAACTATTGTTGAGAGGGTACTATGCATATCACTTCACCCACTTTCAGCACCCAGTTCTCCAGAGTGATCATTTCTCACTATCATTGTCATAGTGGTCCTTTCTCCGTCCTAAATGCACTGCCCTCTTTGTTTGCCCCCTTCTTTATATCTATTTTCAACTCACATTTCTTTCTTTCTTTATTTTTGTCCTTTACTCTCCTTCCTTTCCCTGCTCCTTCATCTAGGCCCACAGGCATCGCTGTAACATTCTTTCACACAAGAATTTACCAGGGATTAGACTTGGTTTGGGTTTGTTTTGGGGCCCCACCTGAAAGCATCTGGGGGCTTTTCCTGACTGTGCTTGGAGGTTGTTACTGGTGTTGCACAGGGGATCATGCAGTGCTGGAATGGAATGTGGGGCTCCCACATGCACTCTGCCTATCATGCATCTCTTGGGCCCCTGAGTCTCTGAGTGGCGTTTTATACTTGGTAGTGAGGTCATCGTTGTGGTAGTGAGCAGTAGATTTATGTCTCATGGGTATGGAAAGATGTCCTGTAGAGAGGGGAACATTTCTTCCTAAATCCTCTGGACACTTACTCAGAGACACAGAATGTTTTCAGGTCATGGTCACTGTCGTGTGTGTGTGTGTGTGTGTGTGTGTGTGTGTGTGTGTTTTGGGGGAGGGAGCATACCCAATGGTGCTCAGGGTTAATCCTTGCTCTATGCTCAAGGGTCATTCCTGCCAGTGCTCAGAGGATCATATAGGGTGCAAGGGATCAAATCTGGGTCAGCTGCATGCAAGGCAAGAGTCCTGCCTGCTGTTCTATCACTTTGGCCCTCTGTGTGTATTTGTGTCTGTGTGTGTTTGTGTGTCTGTGTGTTCCAGTCTCTATACATATGGCCAGTTTTCCAAAGTGCTTTAACCATTTTACTCACCCCCTATCAATCTGAATTCCTCTTGCCCCTCCCTTCCAGTACTCCCCAGGGCCAAGGCTACCTCTCTGCCTTGTATTAAGCACCAAGAGTAGGGCTGCACAGAGCTTCACATTTGCATTTTCCCCATTACACATGAACAAAAGTTCTTCATTTTCATGTTATCCAGTTTGTTGTCCCCCTCTTTCTCCTGCTATGACTGTGTAGTGTTACTTATGTTCAGTTAAAACTTTAGCTATCCTTGGGCCCGGAGAGATAGCACAGCGGTGTTTGCCTTGCAAGCAGCCAATCCAGGACCTAAGGTGGTTGGTTCAAATCCCGGTGTCCCATATGGTCCCCCGTGCCTGCCAGGAGCTATTTCTGAGCAGACAGCCAGGAGTAACCCCTGAGCACTGCCGGGTGTGGCCCAAAAACCAAAAAAAAACTTTAGCTATCCTAAGATGGGTCCAGGGTGGTGGGAATGGGTGAAAGGGGGTATGGAAAGAGAAATCAGTGGATAAGGCACTTGCCTTGCATGTGATCAACCCAGGTTTGATCCCCAGCTTTACATGGGGTCTCCCAAGCACCACAGGAATGATAATAGTGAATTAAATAAGTTCAGAGGCTATCAGGCATATCATCATACTATAGTTCACAAGATTTGTTATTTTTGTTTTTGGGTGCCAGAAATAGAACTTGTGCCTCAAATAGAGTTATGTTCTACCCTAGCCAACAAGACTGTATTTCAGATTGTTGAGAGGATAGATTTGGATTATGGACTATACCCAGCTCTACTCCCCTGAGCAAATCTTTGGGGACCATCTGGTAATAGGGATTGAACTGGGGTGAGCCTCATGCAAGGCAAGTACCCTAAGCATTGTATTATATCTCTAGCCTGGGAGTAGATTTTAGCAGTTCATCATGTTTGAAAATAAGTGTTTCCCTATGTTAACTGGACTCTTTTGTGTAGTCATTTCACACTACAAAAAAATCTCAAATAATTATGTTAGAACATTTAAATTATGGGAGCAGAGAGATAGTATAGTGAGTAGGGCACTTGCCTTTATGTGGGCAACCCAGATTTGATCCCTGGCAGTCCACATGGTCCCCAACTACTTCCAGAAGTATTTGAGTGCAGAGCCTGGAGTAACCCTTGAACACTGCTAGATGTGGCCCATAAATAATTTTTTTTGAAGTTTTGGGGTTTTGAATCACACCCAACAGTGTTCCTGGGCCAGGCAATACCAGGGATTGAACCTGGGCCTCCTCCTATGTGTCTGCCTGCAGGGCATGTGCTATACCTATTGCCTCTTTTTTTTTTTTTGGCCATTAAGTTATTTTATTTTATTTTATTTTACTTTTGGTTGTGGGGCCCCACCTGGTGTTGTTCAGGGCTTATTCCTAGCTCTATGTTCAGGTTTGGAGGATCAAATGGGGAACCACAGTCGAACCTGGGTTCACCACATGCAAGGATATACCGTTACCCAGGCCCCACCCAGCTATCAATCTCCACTGTTTCCTTTGTTGTTGTTGTTGTTGTTGTTATTTGTTTTGGGGCTATACCTGGTGGTGTTCAGAGGTTATTCCTGGTTCTTCACTCAGAAATTGTTCCTGGCAGGCTCAGGGGACCATATGGGATACCAGAAACTGAACCCGGGTCTGTCCCGGATTGGCCACATGCAAGGCAAATGCCCTACCGCTGTGCTATTTCTCCGGCCCACCTCCACTGTTTTCTAAGTTGTTTTGCCATGCATCATTTTCACCTGATGAAAATTATCACCTGGAATCTTCACAGAATACACAGAATCCTTTGTGGTGATCATTTCACACTACAAAGAAATCTCAAATCAGATAAAGGTACTAGTGGTGAATAATAAAGGAGATTAAAAAGCTTTTCCAAGGCCACAGCTAAGAGAAGGTGAGACTCCTGTAAGATACCCTGGGTGCAGCCTGTGTCTGTGCCAGAATTCCTAACCCTTTCCCGCCTTAGCCCTGGGCATAGCTGAGAGAGTTGAGGAGGGAGGGATGCCCTAATTAGGGGCACACGATCTAGGGAAAAGACTCTGATCCCCCCACTTCCACCCCTTACTGGTTTTCTCTCTCTAACTCAACACCCCAAGATGTGATTATTTGTCTTCCTTCTCTCATTTCAGCCCTTGCACGGGAAACCCCTGGAGAGAGCCACTTGCCCTAGCTAGACACACTAACCCAGATCCCAGATGTACTCTGTACTCTGGGCAGGACACAGCAACACACAGCCTCTCCACTGGTCATGCTGAGCCTAGACTCTGTAAGTCCCACTCAACCCTGCCAGTTCAGGACTGACCTAAAACTGCTTCTGTGCCATCTGGGTCTGCCCACTGGGCTATAAGCTGGGGTGGGTGGGGGCACCATCAGATCAAAAGGAGCACAGTGGGACTGATCCTTTCTATCCTTGGCAGGATGGCTGTTGCATGACATCACACTGGGGCCACAGTCTCCCCCCACATTCCCCATGCCTGGTCTCATGGGGTTGGTTCAGAGCCTGCCCCGATGGCATCATCCTCATCCTCCTCAGATCCTGGCTCCTCCTCCAAGAAACCTCTGGGCAAAATGGCTGGTGAGTAGGGGAGACACCTCATTCTGCTCTGGTTCACATCAGGGGTTCTCAGGGTTCTTACAGCCATAAAAGGGGCTTTAACCCAAACAAGGGGAAACTGCAGAGGGAGCCAAGGGAGTTTGGGGATAACTTACAGCTCTTGTTCTAGCCTTGAAGCATTGTGCAAGGTATTTTCCTCTGAGGCCTCTGTGGTCCTCCCTGTGTTCTACTGAGGCAGAAGTTCAGTAGAGTAAGGGAGCAACCAACTCTGGAAAAGCAAACTTCCTGTCCTGAGTCAAAACTGGGAGGAGGATGGGCTGAGGTGGGTCAGGGAATGACAGGGCTGGCACGGGGAAGGGGAGGCGTGTGCCTGACTCATGTGCATGGGGCCTCAGCCTCTATCCCAGCACCACCAACCACCTTTGGGCTCTAGCAATCTCTCTGCACTGCTGCTGGCATCCCTGGTGCTGCAGGGAAGTGTGATTGTTTTCTAGAACACTACAGCCCATAGCCCAGTGTGTATGATGTCTGGTCATTCCAACAACACATGGAAAGGAGGGAGAGAATAGCCCAGTTCAGACAGATGGCACCAAGGATTAGAGTGCGGGTTCTGTGTAGGAGAGGCCAGAGTTTCAACCCTGGCACCACATGGCCCCCTTGGCCCTGCGAGGTGTGACCATACAACCAAGACAAAAGCCAAGCAAAGTGATAAAGATGTGAGAGGCTAAAAAAAAAAAAAAAGATGTGAGAGGTCGAGTTAAAATCATGTGGTGTATCCACCAGTCTGTGACTCCCCAAGTTTGAGGGGCCTGCTAGCAGCCAGAAGGCAGCAGCTGGTTGATACTCAGTCTGTGCAAATGGCCCCCAAGTTTGAGGATTGTGTCAATGCTTATTGTTGCTTTGGGGGATATGGGGTGGTGCAAGACATGTGTTCTGCCACTGGAGCTTCCTCCCAACTCAGAGGGGTTTTGTCTGGATGATTTGGGGCCACAACCAGCGATGCTTAAGAGATATTCCTGGCTCTGTTCAGGGGGGGGGGGCGGTGATGTGTAGTGCAGGGGATCAAACCCAGGTCAATTACATGCAAGGCTGTACAGCTTCTAGCTGTACTCTCTCTCCTGCCCTGAAAGTGAGGATCTAACTGCCTAAATCTGTGTCACTTGATGCTGAAGTCGTGTTGCTCATTTGGCCACCACCTGGGATTTCTCAGGGTCAATGAGAGACCCACCCGTCTGTGGCTTTCTCTCTCCCCTATGAAGACTAATCCCCATTTATGGAAATGTACTCCCTCACTATGGAGAGCGGAATGGGGGCCGGTGGCTCCTCAGCAGCTTTTCGCAGCTCTTTTTGCTTTATAGCCTCCCAGATGGGGTACTTGTGCGGAGCTCCGGTTAAGAGGGAGCCAGGATAGCCCAAAGCCTCAGTTCCTAGCAGGCTGAGACTTGCGACTTTGCAGGCAGAGGCAGCTGTGAGCTCAGACACACTTTTCTCCCCCCAGACTGGTTCAGGAAGACCCTGTCGAAGAAGTCCAAGAAGATGCCCAGCTCCCCAAAAAGCACCCCCAGAAAGCAGCCAACCTCTGAGGATGGAACCACAGTTCAGGACCTGCGATCTGCCGCCACAAGCACCCCCGAGGCCTCTTCCAGCCCCAGCAGCAGCCGCTGGAGCAGAGACTATGACATCTGTGTGTGCCACAGCGAGGAGGACTTGAGCGCCGCCCAGGAGCTGGTCTCCTACCTGGAGAGCGGCCCTGGCAGCCTGCGTTGCTTCCTGCAGCTCCGAGATGCCACCCCAGGCAGTGCCATCGTGTCTGAGCTGTGCCAGGCTCTGAGCGGCAGCCACTGTCGTGTGCTGCTCATCACCCCCAGCTTCCTCCTTGACCCCTGGTGCAAGTATCAGATGTTGCAGGCCCTGAGCCAGGCACCCAGCTCTGAGGGACGCATCATCCCGCTGTTGGCTGGCATCAGCCGCGACGCCTGCCCTGCTGAGCTGCGCTTCATGTACTTCGTGGACGGTCGGGGGCCTGACAAGGGCTTCCGCCAAGTCAGGGAGGCTGTCCTGCGGTGTAAGTGGCTGGGCGAAGGGCGAGGAGCAGGGGCCACACCCGGGAACCCTTAGCAGCCACAGCAGCTCACAACCAGCAACTGGCTTTGTGGGTTCTATACCCAGTACCCCCAAACAAAAAACAACCCCCAAAACAAAATCAAAATGCTACTTGATTGGGTCCCTTTGTAGATTCTGAACGTCTTGGGGAGATGAAGGAGAGTCAGGGTGTGGTTCAGTGGCACATTCAGAACCGTATAGCAGCATTCAGAACCTGGCACATGATATCATCAGGGCCCGGCCAGTATCAAGGTCTGCACCTCTGGTCACTGGTACTGTTGTCTAGAGCCCCCTGGGTATTGCCACTGCCACCTGGCTGGCTCAGCACACTGGAGGTAGAAAAGCTGGAGGGGCTGGAATTAGGCGATGCTGGGAAGAGAGGGAGAGAATGACCTCTGCAGGATGAGAGTCCAGTCCACTTGATCAAAGGAAGGCAGGCAGGGACCTGTGGTGCTGAAGCTTCTGGTGTGACAAGCCCCATGGTCCTGTCTGGTCTCTTTCAGATCTGCAGACACTCAGTTGACACCTGACACACCAGAGGACGCTAAGAGTGGCATGAAGCTGGGGTCAGTGCAGTGGGCTGTGGCCACCAGAAGAGAAGAATAAGCTCTTTGGTTTCCTGTGACTGGGTACACAAAGGCTGCCTATTGGGGTTCCATCATGGCAGGTGCCCCAAGATGGGCCTGGAGCTCTCAGGGGATCCCCCAGAAGGCCATGGGGATCTGGGGACTCCCCCAACCCCGGAAGGCCTTGAGAAAGCTGGGGATTCCCCAAGGAAGTTAAAGGAGAACAGCCAGATGTCAGGGTAGGTGGTGCTAGAGCACCCTGTGTCTGCTGCTGCCTAATTGGATGCAATACTGGAGTTCGTGTATGGCTCATTTAACCCAGGGAACCTATGCTGGAAGCTTGGGCTGCAGCTACTGCAACAAGGTGTCCCTCTTGTGTGTGGAAGACCCCCCAGTAAGCACCTCAATTCACACTACTCAGCCTGGCCAGGGAGAGGAACCTGTTCCATGACCCTAGAAATCAGACACTGCTGCATTGGCAGGAGGGATCAAAGGCCTGACATCTCACTGGAGTCTGGGTGGAGCTAATCTTTCATGGCTGCTTATATACCTCTGGGTCAATCCCCTTG
This sequence comes from Suncus etruscus, assembly GCF_024139225.1. Classification (NCBI taxonomy): domain Eukaryota; kingdom Metazoa; phylum Chordata; class Mammalia; order Eulipotyphla; family Soricidae; genus Suncus; species Suncus etruscus. The sequence continues at coordinate 24,571,998 of NC_064855.1, forward strand.
GCACCTGTGTGCCAAGTAGCAGTTCACCCACCAGTGCACCGAACTGAAACCAACTTCCTGCTCTTAGGCGTGACTTTGGCGTCACTCAACACTTCCTCTTCCCAAGCCCCTTCCTTGTTTTAGAAATCTATTTTTTTTTTCTTTTTAGAAATCTATTTAACATACTTACCTAGCAGGGGAGATACCATGATCACGAAGGTGGTTTCCCCATTGCACTCCAGATGTGCTTACCCCTGCGATTTCCCCAAATGTGGGAAACTCGACTGCATAATTTGTGGTAGTGGGGGACTGCGTTAGCACTCTCCCCTGTAAAAAAAAAAAATCTATTTACAGATATTTATATATACACTTTATCTAAAATTTTTTTAAGATTCTATGATTTACAATACTTTGATATTAATTCCTCACGCAGTCATTCCAACACCAGTGAAGGGTGCTTCACCAGTGTACCCACCTTTCTCTCCCAAAGACCCCAACATATCTCCTTCACACACACACTTTACTCAACTGTTTGGATTAGTTCTCATTATGTTGCCTTTGGATCTTTGTTGTTGCGGTGAAACACAGACTTTAAACCTGGTTTCAGACATTGGGCATTATATTTGTGCCCAGGTGTTCAAGCTGTGATCTTTGTATAGTTTGTTAATGAGATTTTTACATACAAAAAGGCCGAAGAATAACACAGGGTACATATACTCAGACACCTACTGCTTTCTCTTCCCTGCAGGCCCCCTCTGTGCCCAAGGCACTAGGACTTTCCCCAGTCCCTGGGGCACCGTCCTTCCAGCACCTTTACTCTGTAGGGCAGGGAGAGGGCGAATAGAGCCAGAAACACTGAGAATCACAATGTGGTTGAGTCTGAGTTCTTTTTTTTTTTTTTTTTTTTGGTTTTTGGGTCACACCCGGCAGTGCTCAGGATCACTCCTGGCTCTATGCTCAGAAATTGCTCCTGGCAGGCTCGGGGACCATATGAGATGCCGGGTTTTGAACCACCGACCTTCTGCATAAAAGGCAAACATTTGCCTTACCTCCATGCTATCTCTCGGGCCCTGAGTCTGAATTTTTTTCTGGTCATTTTGAATTCAGAAATGATTTATCGTTCCAAATTTTTTATGCCTCCCCCACCCCCCATATTCAGTTCCTTGACCTCACAGCCACAATCTAAAATACTAGATTGTAAATTACTTTCCTCCTCTTCCCATTAGGAGTTAATCACAAGACTGAATTTTAAATTTGGATTGTTCTTAGCTTTTCTCAACCTATTTTATCTGTATGTGTCTTTGGCAACATATTTTCATATAGTTCTCAAGATGAATGGCTTTATGCCATCTGTATTCGCACATTCCCTTTTTTTGTTAAGAGTTTATAATATATATACATGTTGTGCGTGTTACTCCAGTTAATTCACTTCTCGACCCACTGGGTAATAAGACCACCTGATGTAGGACATTCTTTGACAAATGTATGTTTGTTTCCAGCTTGTTGCTATTAATACCAAAGAGCCTATGAACATTTTCATAGGAACAATCCTTTAGATTGTTCTAGGATTTAGCCTAGATGGGAAACAGCTGCATATAAGAAATACTTAAGGGCCAGGCCAACAGCTCAAAGGGCTGGAGCACAGGTGAGAACTCTTAGTTCTACTCCCAGCACCTCATAGTCCCTTGAACACTGTTAGGACCACCTCCCACACCCATCCAGCACTGATGATCCAATCCAAAATTATATTTTCTCTTTTAGCAGAAGATATGTTTTTGTTGTTGTTGTTTGTTATTATACCAGATGTGTTCATGCACTTTCCTGGTTCTGCACTTAGGGATTACTCCTGGTGTGTTCAGGGTACCATCCGGGATGCCAGTGATTTAGCTGGGGCGGGGCGGGGGGGTCAGCTGTGCGCAAGGTAAATGTCCTATTCACTGTACTATCTTTCTGGCACAATACTATGTATTTTTCTAAATTGATTGTACCAATTTATGTTCTGTCATCTGTGTGTCAGATTTTCCTGTTTTTCATAGTCTTGCCAACAGTTAATAAAATCAGTTTAGGAGCCAAAGCAATAGCACAGCAGGGAGGGCATTTGCCTTGCAGGCGACCGTCCTGGGTTCGATCCCTGGCATCCCAAACCTTCCAGGAATGATTTCTGAGTGCAGAGCCAGGAGTAATCCCTGAGAGCCGCCAGGTGTGTCTGCTCTGTCACATTTGGGGTCTGTTCCTGAGTCCTCCAGCCTCCTCAATACTGGCTGGTATCTGTAATAAGCTGCCAACTCTGTTTCTTTTCTTTTCTTTCTTTCTTTCTTTTTCTTTTTTCTTTCTTCTCCAACTCTGTTTCTTTTCTTTTCTTTCTTCTTTCTTTCTTTCTTTCTTTTCTTTCTTTCTTCTTCTTTCTTTCTTTCTTTCTTTCTTTCTTTCTTTCTTTCTTTCTTTCTTTCTTTCTTTCTTTCTTCCTTCCTTCCTTCCTTCCTCCTTCTTCCTTCCTTCCTTCCTTCCTTCCTTCCTTCCTTCCTTCCTTCCTTTCTTTTTTTTCTTTTCTTTTTTTTTTTTTTTTTGGTTTTTGGGCCACACCTATTTGACGCTCAGGGGTTACTCCTGGCTATGCGCTCAGAAATTGCCCCTGGCTTGCGGGGACCATATGGGACACAGGGGGATTGAACCGCGGTCCATCCTACGCTAGCACTTGCAAGGTAGACACCTTACTCTAGCGCCACCTTCCCCACCGGCCCACACCAACTCTGTTTCTTACAGAGTCGCTCTTTAGTTCCTTCTGCACTTTCTTTTATTCTCCCCTACTCTTTTTTTTTTTAGGTCACACCCAGCAGCGCTCAGGGGTTACTCCTGGCTTTACGCTCAGAAATCGCCCCTGGCAGGCTCGGGTATGGGATGCCGGGATTCGAAATACCGTACTACTTTATGCAAGGCAAACGCCTTACCTCCATGCTATCTCTCCGGCCCTCTCCCTTACTCTTACTCTCTCTTTTTTTAATCATACCTAGTGGTGCTCAGGGCTTTCTTACTCCTGGCTCTGTGCCCAGGAATCACTCCTGGTGGGCTTAAGGGGCCATATGAGATGCCAGTGACTGCACCCAGGTCAGCCGCATGCTGTGCTTATTCACTGTACCATCTCTTCACCTGTTCTACAATTCTTTATTCAGTTTGCCAGGTTCCAGGAAAGTGCCTGTTACTTAGGGTCTTTCTTGGAGGGATAAATGTGTCTCTGATATGAAGTGTGAAAATGGTGTTGTGGGCCTGAGAGATGATACAGGGGCTCTTGCCTTGCATGTGGCCAAACCTTGTTTAATTCCTGGCATCATATGGCCCCACCAAGCACTGCTAGACTGATTCTCAAGCACAGAGCTGGGTACACCTCCCCGCAGAGTGTCTCCATTTATTTATGTATTAATTTCAACAAAGCTTTAGAACTCATTTCCCTATTAGTCACGTCTGTTATCATTAATTTCTTTAGACTTTGTGCTGCTAAAGGTATAGTTATATATATATATATATATATAATATATATTATATATATATACACACTATATTTTTGGGGCCACATTTGATGTTTGGGGCTTACTCTTGCCTCTGAGCTCAGGGATCACTTCTGATATGGGGGACATCTTGTGGTGCTAGGGGGATCAAATCCAGGTCAGCATTATCTAATACAAGCATCTCACCTGCTGTTGTTCTATCTCTCTGGCCCCCAAGTTACTTTATTTTTTTAATCAATTATTGGTAGAACTATACCTTTTTGTTTACTTTTGGGTTATACCTGGCAATGCACAGGGATTACTCCTTTAAAAAAAATTTTTTTTTTTGTTTCACACCTGGTGGTGCTCAGGAGTTACTCCTGGCTCTACGCTCAGAAGTCGCTCCTGGCAGGCTCAGGGAACCATATGAGATGCCTGGATTCAAATCAGGGTCCGTCCTGTGTTGGCTGCGTGCAAGGTGTGCTATTACTCCAGCCCTTGGGTTACTCCTATCTCTGCATTCAGATATTACTTCTGGCATTGGTCAAGGGACCATATGGGATGCCAGGGTCAGCCACATGCAAGGCAAGCACCTTACCTACTTTACTATGGTTCTGGTCCACAACTTATTTTTGATCTAATACAAATAACTTGATCATTTATTTATTCAACAGTACTGTGAAGTTTGTTGGTTTTTTTTTTTTTTTTTTTTTTTTTTTTTTTTTTGGCCACACCCGTTTGATGCTCAGGGTTACTCCTGGCTAAGTGCTCAGAAATTGCCCCTGGCTTGGGGGGACCATATGGGACGCCGGGGGATCGAACCGCGGTCCGTTCCTTGGCTAGCACTTACAAGGCAAGACACCTTATCTCTAGCGCCACCTTCCCGGCCCCGTTTGTTGGGTTTTTAATTTTTAATATGTAAAATCTTTATTTAAGCATCATGATTACAACAAGTATGATTGTAGTTGGGTTTCAGTCATAAATAGAACAGCCCCCTTCACCAGTGTAACATTCCCACCACCAATGCTCCCCTCCCAACCCTTGCCTGTATTTGAGACAGGCATTCTACTTCTCCCACTTATTAAGACTGTCTTGATAGTTAATGTAGTTATTTCTCTAACTACACCACTACTCTTTATGGTGAGCTTCATATTGTAAGCCAGTCCTTCCAGCCCTCATCTCTATTGTCTCTGAGGATTATTACAATAATGTCCTTAATTTTTCTTAAAACCCACAATGAGTGAGACTATTCTGTGTCTTTATCTCTCCCTCTGACTTAATTCATTCAGCATAATAGTTTCCATGTACATCCACGTATAGGAAATTTCCATGACTTCATCTCTCCTGATGGCTACATAATATTTCATTGTGTAAATGTACCAGTTTTTTTTTAGCCATTCATCTGTTGAAGGGCATCTTGGTTGTTTCCAGAGTCTGACTATTGTAAATAGTGCTGCAATGAATATAGGTGCGAGGAAGGGATTTTTGTATTGTATTTTTGTGTTACTAGGGTATATCCCTAGGAGTGGTATAGCTGGATTGTATGGGAGCTCAATTTCCAGTTTTTGGAGGAATCTCCATATTGTTTTCCATAAAGGCTGGACTAGACAGCAATCCCACCAGCAGTGAATGAGAGCTCCTTTCTCTCCATATCCCCAAGTTTGTTGGGTTTCTATAAAGACAATTATCTAATATTCAAAACAAAGACATTAATTCTTTGTCTTTCTCTGCTGTCCAGGACTGCCAATAATATAAGAATGTCAATAAAGGGGCTGGAGAGATAGCATGGAGGTAAGGCATTTGCCTCGTGTGCAGAAGGTCAGTGGTTCGAATCCCGGCATCCCATATGGTCCCCGAGCCTGGCAGGAGCGATTTCTGAGCATAGAGCCAGGAGTAACCCCTGAGCGCTGCTGGGTGTGACCCCCCCCCCAAAAAAAAAGAAAAAAAGAATGCCAATAAAGAGCAGAGTGCAGCTCATAGGGTTGACTGCATATACTGCCTGTGTGGGGTCCCAAATTTAGTCCTGGAGGGAGAAGCCCAATGTCACAACATTGAACATTGGTCCAGTGAGTTGAAGATGGCCTGGAGTGCCCTGGGCCCCCATATACTGCTTGGAAAACCCCATATTCACACACATACACACACACTTTTGTTTCTTTTATAAAAAGTTTATTTAGTTATCATGAAATTCAATAGGTTTAACACCAGTGTCTACTTCCCTCCACCAGTTCCCACTCTCCCATTTGCTTTCCACCTACCAGTTTGCCTCTAAGAGGAGCATTTTATGTATATATAGACCTATAGCAAATGTCCTATTCACTGCTGTACCATCTCTCTGGCCCTCTTCTATGTGTATTTAACTATTTTAAAGCAAAATTTAATCTTGAATGACAATTATTTTTCTGGAAAGCAGACTTCAGTCTCTCAAAGCTTCCACCAAAACCACCATCATTTTGGAATGTTTGGATAGATATCAGGCTAGCACACCCAAAAGCACTTTAAAAAACTGGTCCACTGTGGGGTCAAATGATAGGGACAGCAGGTAAGGCTTACCCATGACTGACCCCAGGTCCAATCCTCAGCCACCCCACCCCATATTGGTCTCCCAAACCCATGCCAAAAGAATGATCCTGAGCACAGAGCCAGGAGTAAGTTCTGAGTACTGATGGGCTAGTGTGGGTGCCAAACAAAACTAAAACAGCTGCTTCTGGGGGCTGAAGAGATCTGGATGGGCTGAGCACCTACTCTGCATCTGAGAGCCCAGCACAACCTTGTACCCCAAGAACTACCATAAGAAAACTTGCATACAGACCTGGGAATACCCCCAGAACATCACTAGTTATGATGTTCTAAAACCAATTCAAAACAAACCCAAATACCCTGTTCCCCTAGTGGGGTGATGGCTCCATTAACTGTGGGCTGGAGCATACCCCCCTACATGCTGGAGGCTGGGTTTGACCATACACATTTCATCACTTAGCCAAAGACGAACCACCCAAGCATCTCTGGGTATGTTTCCCCCTAAAAACCTATGTTCCCCATGTGCTCCCCATCTACTAAATAAAAACAAAAAACAGAAGAAGGGTGGGTGAGCAGAATACAGCCAAGGTTTTGGGTGGCAAAATCTCACTTCTCAGGGGTGACAGAGCCACATGCACAGCCATTGTGGTAGTGTCAGAGGAAACCATAATGAGATATCTGTGTGTGTGCAATAAGGCACATGTGCAAGTCAGGCTGGATATGGAGGGGGAAGAAACTGGGAAGAAAAGCAGGTGATGGAAGTGTTTGCCTGCCTGATTCACTTACCTTACCATTCCTCCCCCACTTTTTTGTTTATTTGTTTTGTTTTTTGTTTTTTTGGGCCACACCCAGTGGTGCTCAGGGGTTACTCCTGGCTGTCTGCTCAGAAATCAGAAATAGCTCCTGGCAGGCACGGGGGACCTTATGGGACACCGGGATTCGAACCAACCACCTTTGGTCCCTGGATCGGCTGCTTGCAGGCAAACACTGCTATGCTATCTCTCCGGGCCCCCTCCCCCCACTTTTTTAAAGGGGGCATTCGCTCAAGTGCTGGGATGACGCCAGGTCATTCTGGGGTAGGTAGTTCAAGACAAGGGCCTTGAAGAGATAGATACAGTGGTGCTGGAGATTACCCAAGTCATCCGTTGCAAGCTTGAACCCCCAGGAGACCACTTTGCAGTGTTAGGGACACCACGCAGAGCTGGGAACCAACTAGATCTACTATATACAAGGCTGATTATAAGTGCATTAATCCCTTGTGCATCTCTCCAGCTCTTCCCCCTTCTTTTCTTCAAAAAGCACTGAATCTACAACGGAAAGAATTTAACATGGTAAAATAAAAGGTTCTATAAAATAAAAAAAGAGTGAAATATGACAACAGTCGAGGATGGCTCAAGTCATTTATTTCAGAAAACGTTCCTTCCACGCCACCAGACAGATCAAGGTCAGAATAATTCCGATTAAAATATCTATTATACACCACACACACACACACCACACACACACACACCACATACACACATATGTATATATATTCTAAACAAAGTATCTAAGCACTCCATGTAAAGGATATATCTTCCAGCTCTGCTCGGTGGTTGACTGCAAGGAAATCTCCGCAGTCTCTTGCTTGTAAACAGGTGGTCTTCTGTTCCCTTCCTATATTCTCTGCCTACAGCCCTTGGGGACGACTGACAGTAACCTAAAGAGCGAAAAAAAAAAGCTCATCTAAGGCCTGCGCTCCGGGTGAGGGCGGGCTCCGCCGCGGGGCATGCCGGGAGTTGTAGTCCAAGCCCCACGGCGGCTCCGCCCCATTGGCTAGAGTCCACGCATGCGCACACCTCCTGCCGAGCACAATGGCGGACGCAGAGCTGCAGCCCGCAAGCGAAAGCGCGAATCTGACGCTGGAGAGGCGGAAGCTCCCATCAGGGAGGAAAAAAGAAAAGAACGCGGGGAATGGCACCTCTGGCCCTGTCCGCTTACCAATTTCTCTGGCTTCCCGAGTGAAAAAGGTGCTGAGGGAGGTCCCGCAAGGACAAGATCATCTTCCTACACGGCAAAGGTACCTAGAGCAACACTGGGGAGGAGGAGGCGGATGCCGGCGGGGCGGGAGCCAATCAGGGCCTCGGGGGTGTGGGCGGGTCTTTCCGAGATATTTGGCGGGGAATGCAAATTTAGTGGGCGGGGCGTAGAGTGTGTCGTGGGCACTTCCGAATAGCTGGTTGTGTGGCTATCCTCTTGCTGGAAAATGACAGTTCATACAGAAACCAAACAACAACAACTAACAACAGCTAATGTGTGAAAAAATTTCACCACAGAGAATGACTCAGGTGATTGGACAACCCTAATATGACTGGAGGCCAGAGTCTGTCTTATGCAGGAGAACTTCAGGGATAAGGTCTCTTTGTATTTAGAACAAAGGCTTTTTGGCCCCCAGCCGTCCCCCCTCTTTCTCCCCTGACTCCAGGCCTTCCCTGGGTGCCAGCTCAGATGGCCAGAAGTGGGTTCAGTTGGACTCTTAGGGGTTCTCAGGCTACCCCCATCCCTCCGTACTCCAAGGGGAAGGTGCATGGGGAGGAGGTTGGGCAGATATCTGGCTTCCGGTTTCCCCTTTGATTCTGGAGAGACCAGCTCTTGCCAGGTATGGGGTTGGGGAGGCCCCATGCTGGAGGCCTTCTCCCTAGCCTGGGGTGTGCTGGGAGGCTTGGCAGGCCCCCAGCCATCCCCCTCTTTCTCCCTGGACTCCAGGTCTTCCCTGGGTGCCGGTCCAGGTGGACTCTATCGGGGTCATCAGGCTTTCTCCCCACCTCTCCCTACGCTAATGGGAATGCGCTTTGGTAGGAGGGCAGGCCGTTCTAGCACTGGTTTATGTTGGGACAGTCACTGGAAATTTTTTCTCCTTGGTCTCCTAATGATAGTAATGTATATATATAGTTTACATATGCATAATATCCATCTTGTATTGTGACCTTGATACTTCCCTACAAAGCTCATTTCTAATCTTTTACTGCCTCAGCCCCAACCCTTATTTCCCCCCATCTACCCATGTAGGGCGCTCATGACATGAAGCTCACCACATAGAGTGATGAGTGCAGTTAGAGAAATAACTACACTGAAAACTATCATAACAATGTGAATGAATGAGAGAAATAGAAAGCCTGTCTCGAGTACAGGTGTGGGTGGGGTGGGGAGGAGGGAGATCTGGGAAATTGGTGGTGGGAATCTTGCACTGGTGAAGGAGGGTGTTCTTTATATGACTGTAATCATACAACTACAATCATATTTGTAATCATGGTGTTTAAATAAGATAATTAAAAAAAAAGAACAAGGCTTTTTTCCCCCCATTTTACCCATATTTTGCTGGGCCTATGCAAACAACAACACTTGCCACTCTCACACTGTTATTGCTGTATTTTTTAAACTCTTATCCTTTAAAAAAAAAGAGCTTATTAAACTTTCTGCTGGTGCTTCAATGAATTCATTGTGAGTCAGTTTTCAAAAATATTCTTTCCTTTCTCTTCTATCTCTTTAGTTTTTATTTCAACTTTCTATTTTTTAAAAAAAAACATGTTGCTTTTGGTCTTCCTAAAAATGTATTATTATCAGTTATGTCAACTATGTAATGCATTTTCTTTAAATAAATTAATAATAATTATAATAAAAGAAATGACAGTTCACTCTAGCCTGCCTGGCTGATGGCAAACCACGTGTTCAGTTCCCCTAAGAACGCCTGCATTCTGTCATCCTGGAGAGGTTCCGGAGCTCAAGTCCTTCTCGCTCCTTCTGGCCCTAAACTGTAGGAAGGAAGATCCCCAAGGAGAGGGTTTGTGAATTTGGTGATTCAGTTCCACACTCATACTTACCCTTATGGGCCTCTAGCGAGCCAGGCACATCCATGAATCTCTAGAACCTTGGGGTTTTCTGAGCTGGACAGATAAACAAAACTGGTAATGTTCTAGCCAGCTTAGGTTCTTTTCTCTCTCTCTCTTTTTTTTTTTTTTTGGCCACACCCATATGGCTCAGGACCCTATGGGATGCTGGGCTTCAACCCTGGTTGACAGCATGCAAGGCAAATACCCTACCTGCTATGCTATCACCCTGGTAGGTTCTTGTTCTCAACAGTTGGACTAGAGACGAGGTGGCCAGATGCAGTGGAAACTTGATTTTTTGGGGGCAACGTGGGAAATATTTTCAGTCGATAAATGAACACTTTTTTTTGTTGTTTGTTTTTGGGTCACACCCGGCAGTGCTCAGGGGTTACTCCTGGCTCTATACTCAGAAATCACTCCTGGCAGGCTCAGGGGACCATATGGGTTGCCGGGATTCGAACCATCGACCTTCTGCATGAGAGGCAAATGCCTTACCTCCATGCTATCTCTCCGGTCCCAGATGAACGCTTTTTGGCAGGAGATGGGGTAACCACATCCAGTGATTGCTCAGGGGTTACTCCTGGCTCTACACTCCGGAATTACTCTTGGCGGTGCTTGAGGGGCTATTTGGAATGCCAGAGATAGATACTGGTTATGTGTTAGGCTAGTAGTGCCTTACCCTCTGTACTATCTCTCTGGCCCCAGATGAGTACTTTTGCATTGGGTTGTAGATGTCTACCATGGTTCCTATAGAAGGGCTGGGACAGAGTAGGATTTTCTTCTATATATCCTGGGCTCATTCATAGGATGGGCCTATTCTTGAAATCATTCTCCCTGGTGCTTACCTGCCTGCTGCTCCTGTCACTGTATGCTATGCCTTGAGTAGGGCTGGGCTTATGCCCCGAGTCTTCTCTGTGTGTTTCTTTATAGTCTGCCCTTTCCTTGGCCCTTGCAAATATGGAGCCTACTTGGAGCTAGAGCTATGTTGCCCAAAGTAGATTTTAGTTCCTCCTCCAACACTGACTGTGCATAGACCTTGGGCAAGCCACTCTTTCTCCTGCTCTGTGTAGAGGGATACACAGCCCTGCAAGCCTAGTCCTGTAAGCCCACATTTTTTGGGCTGGGCAAGTGGGGTTCAGGAGTTGTTTGGCACCAGAGAAGGGAGGGAACACCAAGTGCTGGTTTCCAAGGTGGTATTTCTGCACCCAGGTAAATGAGACCTCTGAGGACAAAGACGGTGAGGATGCTGTTGTGATTCTGGAGAAGACACCGTTCCAGGTGGAGCAAGTGGCACAGGTCCTGGCAGGCAGCCCTGAGCTGCAGCTACAGTTCTCCAATGACATCTATAGCACTTTCCAGCTGTTCCCCCCACGCCCACTGACTGGTGAGTACAATGTGCTGGGGATCTTGGTGTCACCTGCAGGGTTTCATGCATGGAAACATGGGACACACTCAGAAGCCGCTTCTGCTTGTGGGAATGGTAGGGTGTGGGGTTTGCTGCTGATCCCCGGAGGAGAGCAGCCAGGGATGTCAGAGAGGAAAACACAGACCACCCTCAAAGGAGCATCAGAGAAACCCCACTCCAGGCAGTGTTTTGAGAGAGCATGGCATCCTCCCCTGCTGGCTAATCAGTGGCACCTGTCCTATGTCCTCACCCTTGTCACTATTCCCATTCATAGATGCCACTGCCTTACTTTTTCATCAGTATAATGGCACTATCAGGACTTGGAAGCTTTGTTGATTTAGTTTGTTTTGGGTGGTTCTGAGGTTCAAACTCAAGACCTCAACATGTAAGGCAAATGCTTTACCATTGAACTGCCTCCCAGCCCCAGAAACTTGAGTATAGGGAAAGTAAAGAGATGGCAGAGAAAACTGAGGCCCTTCTCATAGAGGGGGGACTTGTCCACCACCGTAGCCATACCTCTCCAGGGTACAGTCTTCATTCCTGGAGACACCCGACTTATGTTTTGGTTTTGCTGATTTTAGTTTTGGGATCATACCCAGAGATGTACAGGACTTACTTTGGCTCTGCACACAGGATCACTTTAGGCATTGTTCTGGGAGGATCCTGTATGGCATTGTGGATTGTACTGGGGTTGGCTGCATGCAGTCCTGTGCCTTAACCCCTGAACCATCCCTCTGCCTCCCTGCTTCTAGTTGGGAGCTTTGCCTGTGGCTGAGGTGTGGGGAACTGAGAAGGGTGAGGACTTGGAGATCCAGGCTGAGATTTTATTTGGATTGCAAGTAGTTCCTGATGTCTTGGGATTCTGGAAACCGGTCTTCATGGTGTTTCCCTTCATGGTATTTCCCAGAGTGGGTGATTGTGGGGGGTCGGTGGCACTAGACCTGCCCAGGGTTGTGGTCTCTGTTGCAGGTGGAGGACACTCTCTGTTCACTTAAGTTACATTTCCGTAGATGCTGGAGCTAAGGGATTTTGGTGCAAACTGGGCTATGGAATCTTGGGATCTCTATGGGTAGCTGGATCTAAGGACAGCTTTGTTGGAGCTCAGAGGAGACAGGTTGATCTAGGTAGGACAATGGTCCTCAAACTACGACCCGCGGGCCACATATTTTATTTATTCCCATTTTGTTTCTTCACTTCTAAATAAGATATATGCAGTGTGCATAGAAATTTGTTCATAATTTTTGTTTTTACTATCATCTGGCCCACCAACAGTCTGAAGGACAGTGAACTGGCTCCCTGTTTAAAAAGTTTGAGGACCCCTGATCTAGGAGGTTTTTCTAAGCAGAAAATTTTGTTTTGCTCCTGTACTATTTGCTCCTTGTCTTTTGATTCCCTCATCCCCAGATTTATAGAAGAGTTTGACTTACTTGGTAGCCTGCTACATTCTGTCTTTTTGTTTGTTTGTTTGTTTGTTTTAATGTTTGGATCACACACTGTGATACTCAGGTTACTCCTGGCTCTTCACTCAGGGATCATTTCTGGCAAGCCTCAGGTAACCACATGGAATGTGGGGGATTGAATCCCAGTCGGCTGTGTGCAAGGCAAGTGCCCTATCTACTGTTCATATTCTCAGTCTTGACTTTTATTCTTTTTTTTTTTTTTTTGACTTTTATTCTAAGGCATCCCTTGACATGGAGTTTGGAGCTTGTCAGCAGTGTCAAAATTCACCTGGCCGAAGGCCAGCTCCAGACTGCATTCTCTTGCCATTACTGTACTGCCATTCTTCTTCTTGCTCCAGTCTTCCCCCAAGGAGTCTCACATCCTCCTTTCCGCTGGTTTTTCCATGGCTCTCTCAGATGCTGGTGTAGGACGTGGTTTCTCTTTTCGTCTTCCAAGATTGTGTCAAAATGGATGGTCAGGGGCTGGAGAGATAGCATGGAGGCAGGGTGGTTTGCTTTGCATCAGGACAGTGGTTCAAATCCCAGCATCCCATATGGTCCCCCGAGCCTGCCAACAGCGATTTCTGAGCGTAGAGCCAGGAATAACCTCTGAGCTCTGCTGGGTATGACCCAAAAACAAAACAAAACAAAAAAATCAAATTGTACTCTTAGCTTGCTAAAGGTAGAAAAATGGTCCATAGGGGCTGAAAAGATAGCACAGCAGTAGGGCATTTGCCTTACACGTGGCCAACCCAGGACAGACCCGGGTTCAATTCCAGGCATTCCATATGGTCCCTCGAACCTGCCAAGAGCGATTACTGAGCACAGAGCCAGGAGTAACCCCGGAGTGCCGCCAGGTGTGGACCCCCCGAAAAAAGGTCCCTTGGCTAGATCTGACTTGCTTAATGGTTTAGCAGCTTCTGCTCATTCTTTATTTTTATTTTTTGTGATTATTATTTTTTGGGCCACACCCAGTAGTGCTCAGTGCTTACTCCTGGCTCTGCACTCCTGGATCACTTCTGGCAGGGCTCAGAGGGACCGTATGGGATGTTGAGGATTGAGTCAAATCCTATGCAAAGCAAACGTTCTGTCTGCTGTACTGTATTGCTCTGCACCATGTTCTAGAATTCTCCACCTGCTTAGAGTGTGGTCTGTGGAGTAGCAACATTAGCTCCAGGGATCATGCACATGCTTGGACTTCTGGAGGCCTGGGTTTGATACCCAAATGAAGTCTGATTCTCCTGAGTACCATCAAGCGTGGCCCACCAAACCAAAAAAAGAAAAAAAAATGAGCCAGACAGATAGGTCAGCCCTGGCACTTGCCTTTCCTCTACAAACCCTGGTTTAGATCCTCAGTACCACCTGTGCCCCTGTACCACCAGGGGTCACTCCTGAGCACTGAGCCAGGACTAGCCCAAGAACACCACTGGCTCTATGAAAGCAAAGTGTCAGGCCCCAGGATATAGACTCCAGGATCAGCCCTGCTAGGGAGGGATTTGCCCATTAAGCTTCATAAAGTGCTAGTTGGGGCCCGGAGAGATAGCACAGCGGCGTTTGCCTTGCAAGCAGCCGATCCAGGACCAAAAGTGGTTGGTTCAAATCCCGGTGTCCCATATGGTCCCCCGTGCCTGCCAGGAGCTATTTCTGAGCAGACAGCCAGGAGTAACCCCTGAGCATCGCCGGGTGTGACCCAAAATCCAAAAAAAAAAAACCAACCAGAAAGTGCTAGTTGACCCAATTCTGTTTCTCTCTTTTTTTTTTTCCACCCCCAATTCTGTTTCTTCAGCTCTGGCCTGCCCATGAGCCACCAGCTCCCCTTCTGGGCCACTCTACCAGGAGACTTCAAAGGGTCCCTGCAGGTGCCTGTAAGGGGCCAGGTATGGAGTGAGAAGCAGGAATGCTCAGTCTTTAGAGGGATTTAAATTAAAAACTGCTGTGATGGCTGGTGGGCTGGGCCCTAGAGCTGCAGAGATCCTGCCCACCCAACCTTGTTTGGGTATGAGCCTCCCAAAGAGAGAAGTAATCTCAGTAGTAATTCACACCTAGTTGTAGGGAATATTGGAATCACAGCAGACTCATTCCAAGACCCATAGTGGGTGCTCAAGGAAAGTCCCCAAATCAAGCTGCTTTTCTTTTTTGCCTGTGGTAAATAACGTATGACCACAAGGGGGCAGCATCGTCAAAGTCCCGCTGTGCTGTGCTAGGGCCTCTCAGGTCTGGCATCTCGGATTTACAAACTGACCCATCCTGTATCTTAAAGGAATTCCTGCAACCTCAGCCCTCCAACTGACCCCTGTGCCCATATAGTGATCCCATGAGTTTTTTCTGCCATCGCTGATTATGTCATCAGCTCTCTCCTTGCTTGTCTAGGGGAACCCTCAGTTTCTTTGCTGGCTGCTATCTTGATTTCTTATGGTTTTCCTCTAGTCATTAGCAGATTTCTCCTATTGCATACCCCCAGGACAGGGGTGGTATTTGCTGGAACAGACAGGGTGGGTGGTACATTAGTAACTTTAAGTACTGTTAGAGGAACTTTCTGTGTACTCATTTACCGAAAATAGATTTCGGGGTGTGTGGTGCTGAGTCATTATTTTTTTCCTGAAAAGGGGGCGTTAGGCCAAATGGGTTAGGAGGAGACTGCTCTAGCCTGGAGGTTCTGACTCTGCTGCCCTTCCATATTCTAGTTGGCCACTGTATCTACACTCATTGTTGTGCTGACTCTGGGCATCTGGTGGCAAGACCAGCCTATCTGCTTTATATTCCAGCATGTCCTGAGCAGTGGATGGTCCAAGAAGTGACCATTCCTTGGATGGTATAGGTGGTACAGGGTTCAGCATAGGCCTGCCACTTCAGCCAGGCTTGAATGATGCCTGGCTTTGCCCGGATATGAGCATGTGGGAAATGTCTGTGTTCTCTGAACAAGCAGGAAGTGCCGTGACCTGCTAAGTGTTGGCCTGGCTATGAGTCAGGTGGCTATTTTCATGTGAGTACCAATATCTGTCTTTGTACTTGGGGTGGGACAGCCAGCCAGCAAAGCTGTGCGTGCATGTGGGGTTGCCCAGCCAGGGCCCACAGTCCTCTGCCCTGATAGCTGAGACCTAAGGATGGGCGGTGACAGACTCTGCAGCAAGCTGGCAAGGGATGGGCAGTGCTGAGACTGTTAATAATAGAACATTAACGGACAAGGTATATGCTCAGTTTCTGACCTGTCATTGTGTCAAGAAAAAAACATCATGGTTGTGAAATGAGTGGTGCAGGAAGTGTCTGAAAGATGATTTCAGCCTTTGCAACAGCCAACAGTGTAGCTTTCCCTGACCGGGCCAGGCAGAGAGGGCGGACACAAGAGCTGAGATGGCTCATAGGTAGTGATAGAAGGGAGTGGAAGGGTGGAGTGCCAGATAAATCCATCTACAATTCAATCTAATTTGACAATTTGATCTCACCCACAATGATATATCCAGTTAAGAATAGATGAAGGAGATAGCACAGTGGCGTTTGCCTTGCAAGCAGCCGATCCAGGACCAAAAGTGATTGGTTCAAATCCGGGTGTCCCATATGGACCCCCGTGCCTGCCAGGAGCTATTTCTGAGCAGACAGCCAGGAGTAACCCCTGAGCACCGCCGGGTGTGACCCAAAAACAAAAACAAAAAAAACAAACAAAAAAAATTCCTTTCTTGGGGCCGGGCGGTGGCGCTAAAGGTAAGGTGCCTGCCTTGCCTGCGCTAGCCTTGGACGGACCGCGGTTCGATCCCCCGGTGTCCCATATGGTCCCCCAAGCCAGGAGCAACTTCTGAGCGCATAGCCAGGAGTAACCCCTGAGCGTTACCGGGTGTGGCCCAAAAACCAAAAAAAAAAAAAAAAAGAATAGATGAAGGTGTGGTACATATATACAATGTGATAACTACATAGCCGTAAGGAATGATGCAGTCATGCAGTTTGCTGCAACATGGATGGAACTGGCAGATACTTTGTTAAATTAAGTAAGTCAGAAGAAGGATAATTACTGGATAATATCACTTACATGTGGTATTTAGAATAACTGCATGAAGAAATGCAGAGGTTTAAATGTGAGTTGTCTGGAACACTCTTGGCTCCAGAGTATAACAAGGAGAAGGAAAGAAATTGAGTGGAAGAAGAGAAAAATAAGTATAAAAGGATGGGTTCAGAGGCCAAATGGTCTCAGGTATATTGGTGGTGTTAAAAAAAAAAAAAAGACGGGGCTGGAGAGATAGCATGGAGGTAAGGCGTTTGCCTTTCATGCAAGAGGTCATCGGTTCGAATCCCAGCGTCCCATATGGTCCCCCGTGCCTGCCAGGAGCAATTTCTGAGCATGGAGCCAGGAGTAACCCCTGAGCACTGCCGGGTGTGACCCAAAAACCACAAAAAAAAAAAAAAAAAAAAAAAGACAACTAGGGGCCAGAGGGATAGCATGGAGGTAGGGCATTTGCCTTGCATACAGAAGGATGGTGGTTCGAATCCCGGTGTCCCATATGGTCCCCTGTGCCCCCCATATGGTACCCCATACCCCCTGAGTCAGAGCTAGGAGTAACCCCTGAGCACTCCCAGGTGTGACCCAGAAACAAAACAAAACAAAACAAAAAAGACAACTAAATATCCAAGCCAAAGGCAACAACAATAGAGTCAAGAGACTCAAACTTTGGAGCCGGAGAGATAGCATGGAGGTAGGGCATTTGTCTTGTATACAGAAGAAGGGTAGTTCGAATCCTGGCATTTCATATATCCCCCGAGCCTGCCAGGAACGATTTCTGCACATAGAGCCAGAAGTAACCCCTGAGCACTGCCGGGTGTGACCCAAAACCAAAAAAAAAAAAATGAGAGAGAGAGAGAGAGAGAGAGAGAGAGGAGAGGAGAGGGGAGGGGGAGGGGAGGGGAGGGGAGGGGAGGGGGAGGGGAGGGGAGGGGAGGGGAGGGGAGGGGAGGGGAGGGGGAGGGGAGGGGAGGGGAGGGGAGGGGAGGGGAGGGGAGGGGAGAGGAGAGGAGAGGAGAGGAGAGGAGAGGAGAGGAGAGGAGAGGAGAGGAGAGGAGAGGAGAGGAGAGGAGAGGAGAGAGAGACTTTAACAATCAAAACTTCAGGGGCCTGGAGAGGTAGCACAGCGGCGTTTGCCTTGCAAGAAACTGTGGTACATATACACAATGGAATATTATGCAGCTGTCAGGAGAGATGAAGTCATGAAATTTTCCTATACATGGATGTACATGGAATCTATTATGCTGAGTGAAATAAGTCAGAGAGAGAGAGAGAGAGAAACATAGAATGGTCTCACTCATCTATGGGTTTTAAGAAAAATGAAAGACATTCTTGCAATAATAATTTCCAGACACAAAAGAGAGAAGGGCTGGAAGTTACAGCTCACCTCATGAAGCTCACTACAAACAAGGATGAGTTTAGTTAGAGAAATAATTACATTTCGAACTATCCTAATAATGAGAATGTATGAGGGAAGTAGAAAGTCTGTCTAGAGTACAGGCGGAGGTTGGGTGGGGAAAAGGCAGATTTGGGACACTGGCGATGGGAATGTTGCACTGGTGATGGGTGGTGTTCTTTACATGACTGAAACCCAAACACAATCATTTATGTGATCAAGGTGTTTAAATAAAATATAAAAAAAAAGAAAGGAAATGAAAAAAAATAAAAAAGGATAGATGAAGATAACCAGGATGGAAAATATCAGCAAATAAAAGGAAGTCCGAGGCTGGCCTGCTTACCTCTGCCCAGGCAGAATTGGACCTTCTACAGTGGAAGTTCTGGAGTCTCAGCCCTGCATGCCTAATCTAGACCCAGCCTTTGAACTGCATAATAAAGTCTAACCTTCTGAGTTTTGTATATAAATCGTTTATACAATTCTTTTTTTTGTTTGTGTTTTGTTTTTGGGCCACACACGGTGACGCTCAGGGGTTACTCCTGGCTATGGGCTCAGAAGTCGCTCCTGGCTTGGGGGACCATATGGGACGCCGGGGGATCGAACCGAGGTCTGTCCTACGCTAGCGCTTGCAAGGCAGACACCTTACCTCTTTACACCAGCCCCTTTTATACAATTCTTTTTTTGTTTGTTTGTTTGTTTGTTTTTTTTGGGCCACACCCATTTGATGCTCAGGGGTTACTCTTAGCTAAGCTCTCAGAAATTGCCCCTGGCTTGGGGGGACCATATGGGACGCCGGGTCCTTCCTTGGCTAGTGCTTGCAAGGCAGACACCTTACCTCTAACGCCACCTCACGGCCCGAAAAGATTTTATTTTTAGGCTACACCTAGTGTACTGAGGGATCATTCCTAGAGGGGCTGATTGGTGCTGGGGGAATCAACTTGGGTTGGGCTTTGTGCAAGGTAAGTGCCTTACTTCAGCCTTTTTTTTTTGGGGGGGGGGGGGCACATCCAGCGACACTCATGGATTACTCCTGACTCTGCTCTCAGAAATTGCTCCAGGCAGGCTCAGGGGACCAACCAAATGGGATGCCAGGGATCAAACCCGGGTACGTCCCACATGAGCAGTTTGCTAACAACCTACCACATTATTATCACTCCAGCCCCAACCTCAGCCTTTTTGTAAATAAAGATCCTTTCAGTTTCACTTTTGCTCCTGAGGCTTGAACCCACTTCCGAAGCAGGCCTGTGTGAAGTTTGTGTTTTACTGTGGACTTTATGTGCCTTAGCAAATTATCTGGAACACCTTAATTTCAATGGTAATGGCCCCCTGAGATAAGGTATATAAAGCAGCTTGAAACAGGCTTGTTGATATGTGCAGAAAACTGATAACCTTAGGGCCTTTTGCTTGTTTTTGGGGAGAGGGGGCAGTATTCCAAACCTATTCCTGCTCTGTGTTCCTAGCAGGGCTTGGGGACCAAATGTAGTGCCCGGGACAAATGTTGATTGGTAGATTGCAAGACAAGTGCCTAACCTGCTACACTATGGATCTGGCCCAGGGCCCATTGACTTTTTTTGGGGGGGAGGGGGACCACACCCTGTGGTGCTCAGGGGTTACTCCTGGCTGTCTGCTCAGAAATAGCTCTTGGCAGGCACGGGGGACCATATGGTACAAGGGATTCGAACCAACCACCTTTGGTTCTGGATCGGCTGCTTGCAAGGCAAACGCCGCTGTGCTATCTCTCCGGGTCCAGGGCCCATTGACTTTTAAAGGCAGAAAAACCAAAGGTCCAGGCAAACCAACTGGCAAACAAATAAATAAAAAATAAAAGGTTCAGAGTGAGAAAGATGATATGGTGATAGGGCACTTACATTTTACATCACTGACATGGGTGGTACCCCAGATGATACCCTGAACCTGCCAGGAGCGATACCTGCCTGTAGAATCAGGAATAAGCCTGAACACTGCTGTATATGCCTCCCCCCGCCCCCCAAAAAAACAACAACACAAAAATTCCATGGATCAGGGGCTCCAGCTCCAGTTCCACAGCTTAGCTAACCTTTTTACTTTAGTCTATTTGATCCCAGCACACTTTGTGTGGTCTCTGAGCACTACTAAGAGCAACCCCTTGAGCACAAAACTGGGAATAACTCCCTCTGCAGCACAGCCAAATGTGTTTCAGTTTCTCCCCACTCCCTCCACCAAAATTATAATTCCATGGAACTTGGACCAGAGAGATAATGCAAGGTACTGAATGCAAGCTTTGCATGGAGGAGGCCTAGGTTTGAATCCAGCATCGTTATGTCCCCTAACATTGCCAGAGCCATTCCCCAAACAACAGAGCTGGAGGTATTCCAGTCCCTATCCCAGTTCTGCTGGGTGTGGCCCTCAGATAATAAAATTCATAAACATCCCTTGGGCGTTCCATGAGGCATCCTGTGCATCTTCCCTGTGAAGAAAGCCAACTGTCACCCTTTATTGAGGCCTTTTGCCCTCTTCTGGAGCCCAGGGAGGAGACACTGGGTGAGGATATAACCCAGATATCCAGACCACCTTTTTTGTTTTGTTTTGTTTCGTTTTTTAGAGGGGAGAGGAAGAGAATGGGAGAGGGGAGAGAGGGGAGGGGAGGGGAGAGATGAGAAGGGAGAGGGGACAGGATAGGAGAAGGGAGAGAGGAGAGGGGAGAGGAAGAGGATGGGAGAGGAGAGAGGGGAGGCGAGAGGAGCGGAGAGGAGAGGAGAGGAGAGGGGAGAGGATGGGGAAGGGGAGACATGAGAGGGGAGAGGATGGGAGAGGGCCATTTTAAAATTTTTTTTGGGTCGCATTCAGCAGCGCTCAGGGGTTAGTCCTGGCTCTACGCTCAGAAATAGCTCCTGGCAATCTCGGAGGACAATATTGGATGCCGGGATTCGAACCACAGTCCTTCTGCATGCAAGGCAGACACCCTACCTCTCCATGCTATCTCTCCGACCCCCAAACCACCTTTTTTTTTTTTTTTTTGGTTTTTGGGCCACACCTGGCGGTGCTCAGGGGTTACTCCTGGCTGTCTGCTCAGAAATAGCTCCTGGCAGGCACGGGGGACCATATGGGACACCGGGATTCGAACCAACCACCTTTGGTCCTGGATCAGCTGCTTGCAAGGCAAACACTGCTGTGCTATCTCTCCGGGCCCCCAAACCACCTTTTAAAGAGCCAACTGCTTTCACTGGCTCAGAGGTGGTTGCAGCACTAGAGTGATGCTCCCCATCCGCACTCTTCTTGTTGCAGAGCCCGTCTAGTACCTCAGCACCTTTCTCCCCGTGCCCCTATCACTGCCCAGACTTGTTGCCACCCTGCCTGTCCCATCAGCATCACTCATGGCAGAAAAATCTGGAAAGCAGGTAACTACTAACCACAGAGAGGAATATATTGAGGGACCTTCGTGCACGGGACCTCCTCATAGGCCAGGGGAAGGAAGGAATCTTAGCTCTGCATGTCCAGAAGAGCAAGTCTGCATGTGGGACAGGAAAAACAAGACTCAGAGTACACAGTGGCATGTTATTATGGTTAGATAACATGGCAGAAGAAAACCAGAACACAGCAGTAGACGACTGAGGAATGCAGTTGCTCAAACTGTGAGGCAAAAAAATAAGTGATTAACTTAAGGTCAATAAAATGCTTTTCCTGACAGGGCCGACCAGAGAGAACATGGGGGAATTGTATGCTCTGTTTCTTGGCTTTAGGTACAAGTGCCCTTTTTATTTTTTTAATCCTGAAGTCACACCCAATCATGCACAGGACTTAATCATAGCGCTGTGGCTCAGGGATCACTCCTGGCAAAACTTGGGGACCATATGCAGAGTTGAGAATCGTAGTGGGGTCAGCTGTATTCAAAGCAAGCACCTTAACTCCTTTACTCTGTACTGTGTCTGACCCATGGTGATCTATGATGCATGCAGTTTTTATTTCATGCAGTGCAACTGGACATGCATATCTTTTTTTGTTTGTTTTTTTTTTGTTTTGGGGCCACACCCAGTGATGCTCAGGGTTACTCCTAGCTATGTACTCAGAAATCGCTTCTCGGGGCCGGGCGGTGGCGCAAGAGGTAAGGTGCCTGCCTTGCCTGCGCTAGCCTTGGACGGACCACAGTTCGATCCCCCGGCGTCCCATATGGTCCCCCAAGCCAGGAGCAACTTCTGGGCGCATAGCCAGGAGTAACCCCTGAGCATTACCAGGTGTGGCCCAAAAACCAAAAAAAAAAAAAAAAGAAATCGCTTCTGACATGGGGGATCATATGGGACGCCAGGATTCAAACCACTGTCCATCCTGGATCGGCTGCATACAAGGCAAATACCCTATTGCTGTGCTATTAATCGGCCCTTTCTTTTCTTTTCTTTTCTTTTCTTTTCTTTTCTTTTCTTTTCTTTTCTTTTCTTTTCTTTTCTTTTCTTTTCTTTTCTTTTCTTTTCTTTTTTCTTTTTTTTTCTTTTTTTTTCTTTTCTTTTTCTTTTCTTTTCTTTTCTTTTCTTTTTTTCTTTTCTTTATTTAAACACCATGATTACAAATATGATTGTAGTTGTATGATTTCAGTCATGTAAAGAACACCCCCTTTCACTAGTGCAACATTCCCACCACCAATGTCCCAAATCTCCCTCCTCACCCCACCACCGCCTGTACTCGAGACAGGCTTTCTACTTCCCTCATTCATTCACATTGTTAGGATAGTTCTCAATGTAGTTATTTCTCTAACAGCACTCATCACTCTTTGTGATGAGCTTCATGTCATGAGCTGCACTTCCAGCCCTCATCTCTTTTGTCTCAGAATTATTGCAAAAATGTCTTTCATTTTTCTTAAAACCCATAGATGAGTGAGACTATTCTGCATCTATCTGTCTCCCTCTGACTTATTTCACTCAGCACGATAGATTCCATGCACATCCATGTATAGGAAAATTTCATGACTTCATCTCTCTTGACAGCTGCATAATATTCCATTGTGTATATGTACCACAGTTTCTTTAGCCATTCATCTGTTGAAGGACATCTTGGCTACTGTAAATAGCGCTGCAATGAAAGTAGGTATGAGGAAGGGATTTTTGTATTGTATTTTTGTGTTCCTCCGGTATATCCCTAGGAGTGGTATAGCTGGATCGTATGGGAGCTCAGTTTCCAGTTTTGGGAGGAATCTCCATATCGCTTTCCATAAAGGTTGGACTAGACAGCATTCCCAACCAGCAGTAAAAAAGAGTTCCTTTCTCTCTACATCCCCACCAGCACTGTTTTTTTCCTTCTTTGTGTTGTGTGCCAATCCCAGTAGTGTGAGATGGTACCTCATAGTTGTTTTGATTTGCATCTCCCTGACAATTAGTGATGTGGAGCATCTTTTCATGTGCCTTTTGGCCATTTGCATTTCTTCTTTTTCTTTTTTTTTTTTTTTTTTTTGGTTTTTGGGCCACACCCGGTGACGCTCAGGGGTTACTCCTGGCTATGCGCTCAGAAGTCGCTCCTGGCTTGGGGGACCATATGGGAAACCGGGGGATCGAACCGAGGTCCATCCAAGGCTAGCGCAGGCAAGGCAGGCACCTTACCTCTAGCGCCACCGCCCGGCCCCTGCATTTCTTCTTTTACAAAGTGTCTGTTCATTTCTTCTCCCCATTTTTTGATGGGGTTCTTTTTTGTTTTGTTTTGTTTTTATTTTTGTTTTTTTTGGGCCACACCCAGCAGCGCTCAGAAGTTACTCCTGGCTCTATGCTCAGAAATCACTCCTGGCAGGCTCGGAGGACCATATGGGATGCTGGGATTCGAACCAACGTCCTTTTGCATGCAAGGCAAATGCACTACCTCCATGTTATCTCTCCACCCCCACTTTTTTTTTCTTCCCCCTTTTTTTAAATCTTATTTTGGTTTGGGGCTACATCCAGTGGTGCTTGGGGTCATTCCTGGTAGGGCCAGGTAGGACTAGCACTGGAATCCTGCACGCAAAGTGTGTCTTCAGCTTGTTGAGCTCTCTCTTTCATCCTGCATACATTTGTTTATATGAACATACGTACCTGATTTCACCTTGTTTTCTATGTGCAGTATACTTCATAGTTAAACCTATTGAAAGGACAGTGATATGGCACAGAATATGAGACACTGGGTTCCAGCCATGCAAAATGAATAAGAAGGTTGAGGATCAAGCTCAGTGGACTGAAGTGCCTATATTGCATGGAAACTCAACAGCACGCAAAGACACACCTGTCTTCCCATGACCAGGTCTAAGCAGAGTGGCGTCCAGCCTCCCCTGAATAACTAACTTAGTGATGGGAAGCATCAGGGCCCCAGGAGACCTGACAAGGTCCCACTATGTTCTGATCTCTGCCCTTGTTCTCAAGCTTGGTTTCATGTCTTGCTGAAAGTGAAAGTGAAGAGCTGGCTTCCTCTGGGTCTGGGACATCAGGGGATTCCCCTGCTCATTGTTGCCACTTCTTGGCGCCTTGAGAAGGCTCAGGCGCCAGGAAGAGGTGACAGTGAGCAGGGAAGTCTCCCACTGGGCACCAGATTCAGCTTCGTCAGACAGGCATGACCCTCTCCCCCATTCCTGCATGTCTCCTGCATGTCCTCAACGCATCTCATCGGCCTAGGGGGTTGCAGGTTGTAGCTGAGCCAAAGGGCCAGCAGGTCTACGCCAGAATGTGGCATCTCAGAAAGCACATTCTTTTACATAGATTGCAGAAGTAGGCAAGCCCTGCACGCCTCACCCCAACACTCAGCTTGGGACAAAATGAAGCGGGGTGCTGTGTGTGTCCCAGAGCTGATTTTGGCTCTGTGCTCTGGATGGTTTGCTAGCGAGGCAGCTCTGAGCTAACATTAAGCACAGGGGCCACCACCCTAGCCCTGCTGTGTCCAAAATAAGCAGAGTTGGGTGCCTGCCTGTCACCGAGAGCCTCAGAGAGCTGCTGTGACCAGAAAAGGCTCACTGGAAGGGGCCCCTACTACCAGGCTCTTTGGTGGATTTCCTCACCCCACTGTGCAGCTCTTTCTATTCATCCACAGCAAAGAGACTTAGCCTTTTAGACTTCCCTGGCCTCTATCTTCTCTTTCCACCTGTTGATGGTAAGACTATTTTTGTCTTTCAAAAAGTGTCTTGGAGGGCCCGGAGAGATAGCGCAGCGGCGTTTGCCTTGCAAGCAGCTGATCCAGGACCAAAGGTGGTTGGTTCGAATCCCGGTGTCCCATATGGTCCCCCATGCCTGCCAGGAGCTATTTCTGAGCAGACAGCCAGGAGTAACCCCTGAGCACCTCCAGGTGTGGCCCAAACCCCCACCCCCCTCCCCAAAAAAAAGTGTCTTGGAGATCCTAAGCATAGTCTTTATTTTGTCACTGTAGGCTTTTGGTTTTGCCTCATTTGGGGGGTGGGGAGGCCACACCTAGGGTTGCATAGAGCTCCCTCCTGGCAGGCTTGGGGACCAGACGGGCTACTGGGGAGTGAACCCATGAGAGCAAAGCCATGAGAATTACATGCATGACCAGCTTTAGGTTTTATGGGCCATGTGGACCATCTAGGCTTCCAGCCCTACCTGCCCCCATCTGCCCTTTTGATATGACCCCTGCTGTCTAGCTAAAAGGAGGTCTGTGTGCAGCTTTTAGAAGTTGCTTCTGAGTAGATACCAGTTCAATGTGTTCGCATCACTCTGGTCTCATCTATGTATGTGATGAGTCCAGTGGAGCACCCCTGCCTGGTGAGTGACTGGGAAAGGGTGAGGTTCCTGTCTGCCTGAGGCCATGTCGTCTCCTCTCTCTGACCCAGCACTTCATCCCCCCCAAACTTCTTTCCAGCTTTGCCCATTGGGCCCTTCTTTCTGCATTCACTGCTCTCTGTCTTGGTACCTTGTGTGTATTTATGTCACTGGTGTCTTTTCCCTGTTCTTTTTGTTGTTGTTGTTGTTGTTGTTGTTGTTGTTGTTGTTTTTTGGGTCACACCCAGCAGCGCTCAGAAGTCACTCCTGTCAGGCACAGAGGACCATATGGGATGCCAGAATTCAAAGAACCATCTGTCCTGTGTTGACCACGTGCTAGGCAAAAAGCCTTACCGCTGTGCTATTGCTCCGGCCCCTCTTTTCCCTGTTTTCGAAATAATCTGACTGGCCTGAAAGCTTGTTACTTGGTATGTCTTACCTCCTTCCTTCCTGGAAGCATTGTTTCCAGAAGGCTCTTTCCTGCCCGTACTAATGGCCAGGCGGGTCCAAGCCTTGCCTTAGGACCTTTATTCAGGCTTGCTCTCTGGGTTGGCCCTGCACAGGGCCAAGTGCTGCTCAGGAGAGGTCGGAGGCAGAGCCCTCTGAATTGGTGTCAGGGGGTGTGAGGACAGAACTGAGCTGCTTCCTACCTGCCTCCCCCCTCCCCCATTCTCTAGCATATGTCTGCGGGGTCCTTTCTGTGCGACTTATTTGAATTTCGGTTTCTTTCTCTTTGTTTGTGGTTTTTGGGTCACACCCGGCAGTGCTCAGGGGTTATTCCTGGCTCCAGGCTCAGAAATTGCTCCTGGCATGCATGGGGGACCATATGGGATGCTGGGATTCGAACCGATGACCTCCTGCATGAAAGGCAAATGCCTTACCTCCATGCTATCTCTCCGGCCCCGAATTTCAGTTTCTTGGCAGCTCTTTGTCTTCTCTGGAAGTTTCCAGTAGGTTTTCTTTATCTCTGGTGTTCTGGCATTTAGTAAGACTGTGTCTGGGAAAGAATTTTTTCTACCATTCATTTCTCTGGGAACTTTGAGACCATTTGGTTTAAAGTCAAATCATGAAATCATGGGCTGGGGAAATGGTTTAAAAGCTAGGGCACTTGCTTAGCTGCAGGAGCCTTGGATCTGGTCACCAACCAGCCCCTCCACCCTCATATTCCAACCACTGCTAGGGGTAACTCTCGAGTTGTCAGTAGTGCTGCACTAATGCTGTCAGTTGTGCCCTCCCAAACCAGTACCAAAAATATATGTGTTTTTATTTCAGAAATGCCCTATGCTGGGGTCGGAGAGAGAGCACAGTGGTAGGGCAATTGCCTTGCACTCAGCTGATTCAAACAGATGGTGGTTCAAATCCCATATGGTCCTCTGTGCCTGCTAGGAACGACTTCTGAGCGAGTAACCCTGAGTGGCCAGTTACTCATGGCTCTGCACTCAGAAGTTGAGCCTGGCAGGCTCAGGGAAGCCGGGATTCGACTCGGAGTCTGTTCTGTGTTGGCCACATACAAGGCAAAACTCCTTACCGCTGTGCTATTGCTCTGGCCCCAAAGTTTTATGATAAGTTGGATTATTTTATTTTATTTTATTATTTTTTAGTTTTAGGGACACAGTGGGCAGTGCTCAGGGGCTATTCCTGGCTCTTTAATCAGGAGTGCTCCTGTTTCTGCTCCAGGTGCTGGAGACTCAAATAGGATGAACAGAAAGCAAGGCTAGTGCCTTACAGACCTGTGCATTTTTTGCCAGCAAGTTTTGGGTTGGGGTGTGTGTTTGTGTGTATCCCCCCTCCACCCCACACCCCCCGCCTTGCTTCCTTTTTTTTCTCTTACTGGAAACACTAGAGTCCTTCCACTTCCTTGCTGGGCCCTTGAACTGCCTGCCTTCCTTCCCCTCACACATCCTCTCTTGCCTGACCTCTGCCACATTGACTTTGTTTTTTTTCCCACAGAGGTTTCTGAAGGGTTCACAGGCACAGGAGACCTTTCTGAGTCCAAATTGTGGGAAGGTAAAAGGATTTACCAGGAGTGAGACTATTTAGTGAGCAAAGAGAGTGCACTGGTTAGACACACATAGCAGAGGAGGGATGGAGTCGGGGGAGAGAGGGAAGGAGAGGGAGACAGAGACAGAAAGACAAAGAAAGAGAGACCCATCCAGCGTTTTAGTTTTAGGGGATACTTGTATCTGGGCTGCTAAAGACGGGGAAACTTCTACTTTCTGTAGATTCGTTAGTTAACTGGTTGTGGCGGGGGTGGGGGGAGCGAGGGAGGCTAGGCAGGAGGCATGGACCCATGGTTGAGGTGAAAAGTAAGTTGTATATAGAGTATAGGGTTGGAGCAATAGCACAGCAGGTCAGGGACTTGTCTTATATATGGCCAACCTTGGTTTTATCGCCAGCATTCCTTGAGTACTGCTAGGAATAAGTCCTGAGTGCAGATCCAGGAGTAAGCCCTGAGCATTGCTGGTGTGGCCCCCAAACAAAACAAAAAATATATAAAATATCTGAGCCAACCATATAGAAAGGATGAAAAATACATATAGTAATTTGGGTCAGTTATGAAATGTCCTGAGTCATTCATAGATAGATAGTAAAATAATTTTAACCTAACTCAGGAAAGGAGTACTGTGGTTAATTCTAGGAATTTGGGTGGCAGTAACTAGGATGTGTGTCTTGCAAGGCCAGGTTGACAAGGTCAGTTCTAGGAGCAGCAGGCTTCTGGGGCACAACTAATAATCTTAGCAATAAGTCTCAGCTACCAGACCTTTGAAATGGGCTGTCATCTCTTTAGGGGGCTTTTGCTAAGCCACTTTAGTTTTTACTAAGCAGTGTTTAAAACTTTCTTTCCTTTTCAACTCACTTTAGTTCATTTTCTGAGCATCCTGTTCTCTTGCTTTTAGGCCCAATCATGTTCTCTTCTCTGACTAGGATTATCATTCTACTTAACTATCATTAAGATGGTTTTAGGGGCCGGAGATATGGCACAGCGCTAGGGTGTTTGCCTTGCACTCAGCTGACCCAGGACTGACGGTGGTTCAAATCCCAGCACTCTATATGGTCTCCTGAGCCAGCCAGAAGTGATTTCTGAGTGTAGAGCCAGGAGTAGCCCCCAAGTGCCACTGGGTGTGACCCCCCCCCCAAATAAAAGATGGTTTTAGAAATTACCTTCTGGCCCATTGTTGGTGGCACATTTGTGGACATGCTGGTGCTGGCTCTTCACTTTGGTCATTTTGTTACTTTTCCTCCCCATCAACCTGTCTGGATGTGAATGGGCAGTGGTGGGCCCCTGGGGCCCACTGGGGCTGAGGTCAAGGTTTGTCCAGGCTGCCCTCCTGTTGTGCAGACAGATCCTTGGTTGGTGGTCAGGCCTGCCTGTATGTGTCCTGAGACTTACCTGCAGCCCTCATGTTCTCCGGTTGGAATTCAAAGATTATCTCAGGAGTGAAGTGAGTTGGCCTCATCTTGTCTGGCCTATAAGCTCAGTGGCTTCCACATTCAAAAAGATAGAGCAACTGTGGAGGTAAACAGGAAAGAAACCATCCAACCTTGGTCCCTGAGTTCTGGCAGAGCTTGTCCCCCTGACTGTCCTGCTACTGCCTTATTATTTATGTATTTATTTTTAATTTTTTATTTTAATTATGAGAACAAAGATGCAAAGAAAGAGGACAAGGTAAAGTTACAGTGGAAGAACAATCACCCATAACATAATTCTCAGAAGAAATCCCCTTGCTGATATCTTAACTTTGAACTTTCAGCCAAAGAACATTAGGATAAATAAAACAGAATCCATGTACAATTACTTTGTCCCTCAAGTCCCCAGATTGTAACACGTTATAATATTTCTTAACAGCACACAAGGCAATCTAAAGCCATAAAACTTACGTAACTCCTTAAACATTATAGGCATAGTATTTTTTTTACATTTCCATGTACATGCATATTAGCTTAAGTTAACCTCAAATTTTAAGTGGGTTTTTTTTTAAGGATTAGAGTCAAAGGAGCACAGTGAAAAACGGTGTGAGAGTGGCAATTATTGTTTGCATAGGCCCACCAAAATATGAGGGGCATGGAAAGGAATAACCTTGGCCTAAATACAAAGAGACCCGACCCCTGAAGTTTCCTGGCATAAGACCAACTCTAGGCTCCAGGCAAGGTACTGCCTTATTATTGATGTGGACAAAGACCTTCTGCTCTGGGCGAGTAGCAGCCCCCTTGCCCACCCCACAGGTGCCCGCAGTAACCCTTCCACTTGCTGTTGTCTCCAGCTTGCTCCTTCCTTCCTGCTCCTTCAGACTGACACTTTCTTTCCCCAAGCCTAGTGATGCCCTGGGTTATTCATGTCTCTGTATTCAGGAATTAACTCATTTTATTTAATGTTTTGTATATTATTTTGATTTCTTGGCCACATCCGGCAGTAACTCTAATGCTACCCTTGGCAGGGGATGCTGAGGATTGAACTCCGGTAGACAGCAATGCAAGGCAAATGCCCTACCCATTGTGCTTTCACTAGGACCCCAGACATTTTTTTTTTTGGCTTTTCAGGCCACACCCTTTTGATGCTCCTGGCTAAGTGCTCAGAAATTGCCCCTGGCTTGGGGGAACCATATGGGACGCCAGGGGATCGAACTGCGGTCCTTCCTTGGCTAGCACTTGCAAGGCAGACACCTTATCTCTAGTGCCACTTTGCCGGCCCCATGGCCCCAGAAATTAACTCCTGATGGTGCTCAGGACCATATAGGGTTCTGGGTATCAAACCCATGTCTGTGTGCAAAGCTGGTGCCCTCACCTCTGTCCTGTTGCTCGGGCCCCCTGCCTTCACTCCCTAACTCATTGACTCCCTCCACAGTTGCTTTACCAAGGCAGGGGGCACCTAGAACTTTTCTTGTGGTCTCTGTTTCAGGGGCTGGGTATTTGTGGCTTGGCTTTGTTGGGGACCCCCAGGGAGAGTTCTGGAGTAACTGTAGCTGAGAGTACGGAGACAGATCCTGTGTGTGCACATAGCATGGTGCTGGGTATGGTATGGTCTTATACACATTGACAGGGAGAGGAGGAAGGGCTACACCCTGGACTGGGGCACTCAGTCACCAGCACTGGGTAGTGTCAGAACCTTCCTGGGAGCAGCTTTGCATGGAAAAAAGTCATCCTGAGGGGCTGGAGCAATAGCACAGCAGTAGGGTGTTTGCCTTGCACACGGCTATTCCAGGACAGACTGCGCTTTGATCCCCTGGCGTCCCATCTGGTTCCCCAAGCCAGGAGTGATTTCAGAGCTCATAGCCAGGAGTAACCCCTGAGTGTCCCTGAGTGTGGCCCAGAAACAAAACAAAACAAACAAAAAAAAGCTCATCTTGCAACATTGAGGGAGACCAGGGTGATGCCGGCCTACCACAGTCCCAAACTGCTGACAAGGACGGAGAGTGTGCAGATTGTCCTGGACCTCAGGAGTGTGAGACGGTCTGGGATCTTAGCCAGAGTGGCTTGGCCCTTTTCGCTTCTGCATTCTAGCCCATGAGCTCCCTACAGGAAAGATTGGGCTCATCAGCACTGGCCTTAGGGGTCACTTCCAGTACAGGGCTAGTGCTGGACTTGGAATTACTTTTTGAGAATAAGTATTCTGGAACCACCTGCTTCTTGTTGCAATAGAGTTAGGAGGGAAGGGGGACTGTACATCTCCTCGGCACTCAAAACAAAGCCAGGATTGTCCTGGCTGCATCCTCCCTGTGCTTCCCCTCATATCCTTTGTGTGGACTGCATGGCCATGGAGGACACGGGGTTACTCTCAACCTCTTCAGGGGCTGACTTGCAACAAAAACGCAGCCCTTTCTCACCTGGAGATGTGGGCACTTCACACTGGACTTGATTCGGTATGGGTGGCAAGAGGCAGGTTTCCTGGGAAGCACTATGTGGACAGAGATATGGGGGTGGTGGGTGATGGCCCGAGTCTCTCTTTAGATTTGTGTCTGTGTCTCTGTGTCCATGTCTCTTTTCCCACCGAGTCCGACTGCCTTTGGACTTGGAGGGACCATAAACCCCAACACCCACTCCAACCAGCAGGAGTCTCTCTGTCTCAAGGTGATGCCCACCCTAGCCCCAAACTCTCCACCTATGAATCTGTACCAGCCCCTGAATGCCTCTACCTCTGCTCCTATTCTTCTCTGCATCCCAGGGAAGACTAGCTCACCTGTTTCCATCCCCCAGGATACTCTGTGAGGCCACTGCCTTCAGGGCCTTCCTGGGAGTTGCGCCCCAGAGTGGGGCCAGGCTGGCAGGCAGGACTGCTCCCCATCTCCCTCTCTGTCGCACATGGGACTGCCATCTTGGTTGCCTGCCCCCTCCTGGCACCCACCAGGCAGTGGTGGTGCAGGTAGTGCCCATGAGCCTGGCTCCAGCTCTGGCCATTTGCTCCCATCAGTGGGGAGCAGGAAGTTGCTTATGTGAGAAATCTTAGAGGGAAGGATGCCTGGGGGTCCGCCCTGTCTTAGAACTGTGTGAGAATTTAACTTCCTTAACTTCCATCCTTAACTTCTCTCTTGTGCAGACCCATGGAGTACCTGCAACAGTGGCTCCCTCCTTAGCAGCCAGTAATGCCATTGGTGTCATTGGAGGTACCATAGGGCTTGGAGTCCCTGAGCGCAAAAGAGAGAAAGAGGTGCTTGCTGCCCTCAGCATCTCACAACTGACCACCCTCTGCCTGCCTGGGGATAGGTGATTAGTGGTTTGGAAGTTGCCCCTCAGTGGTTGAGGCTTTCCGTGAGAACCCTGCTCACCCTCTGGCTTTTTTTGTGCTGCTTCCTGAGAGCTTCTAGAAGTTTCGACCTAGCATGTCTCCTGCCAGTGGGCTGTCCCTCCTCTAGGGCCAGAGACTCCTGATCCTCTCCTAGGACACCCCTCCAGACAGTACCCGGGAAAGGCAGTGAAGAGGCCCCAACCCCCCACTCCCACCCCCACCCCCTGACATCTGGGTCCCATCAGTCTGGGCTGGCTGCACTTAATGAAGGAGAGCGAAAGCCACAGCGCGCCACGGGGGTGAGCTCACGGCTGGCCTCGGCATGTCGGGACTCGGTGGAAGGAGCACAGACAGCTGGGCTCTGTGTCTTCGGTTTCCTGTGCCACAGCATTTTCCCCAGGCTTTGGCTTAGTCTGCCTTGGCCAGAGCCCCACCTCCACTTCGCAAACAGGGGAGCAGCGGAGAAGGCCTTTCAGGGTGGCCTTGGGTTGTGATGGGCGGGACAGCATCCCAGAGACAAACGCAGGGGTGCAGGCCTGCAGGCAGCCGCAGCTGGGGTACATGTGTGATGGACTCCACTTCCCAGAGGCATCCGTCTCCCCAAGCATGAAGAGCTGCCCCCCTCAGCCAGGATCTGCCCCCCTCCCTGCCCCACTACAGGGCATTGGCACCACTCTTAAGAGCGGGGACAACCCTTCCTCCCTGTGGTGGGTAGGGGGCTCCACCACACCCCCACACCCAACCCAACCTGGCTGCAGTGCCCCCCCCAGTGATGTCACTGCACAGAACCCTCCAGGGTTGAGGAGGGGCCTCTGTTTTTGGCACATTCTGGGAGCCCTTGCAGCAACACTGCAGAGGGTTTGCAAGCCCGGCTTCCTCCCGCCCGCCAGTCTACAGCCCTGACCTCTCCCTGGCACTTCACTCTGCCCTGTAGTTGTTCCTGCAGCTGTTGCTTGGGGGAGGGTCAGCACTCATGTTTCTCCTGTGAATAGACATAGTGGGGAAAGGTGGAAGTGATACAGGCTTCTTAGGAAAAGTCAGCAGAAGGCCTATGACATCATGGCCATGTGGCATTATGGTCCATGGCACTGTGGTCTGTGGCATTGTGGCCCAGTGGCATCAGGAGGCCAGTGCTCCATGGAGGGGCCCTAACCATCTGACCTGACCAAAAAAGCCTTTAACTCTCCAACTCTCCTTTTTGTGGGTTTTTGAAGCCCCACCCAGCAGTATTCAAGGGCTACCTCCTAGTTAGTGCTAAGAGCTGTGCACAGGGAAAGCATCAGTGTTAGGATTCTTCTTTTTTTTTGGTTTTTGGGTCACACCCGGCAGTGCTCAGGGGTTACTCCTGGCTACAGGCTCAGAAATCACTCCTGGTAGACTCGGGAGAACCTGGGATGCCGGGATTCGAACCAGTGATCTTCTCCATGAAAGGCAAACACCTTACCTCCATGCTGTTTCTCTGTCCCCAGTGTAAGGATTCTAACCCAGGCTTCTATCCAGGATTCTTGCAAGCAGAGCTTATGTCCTACCCCTTGAGCTATGCATGTCCTTGGCCCTTTAATAATTTCTTTGTGTAAATCATCTGTATTTGTTTTAGAAAATACAATTTGGGGCCCGAGAGATAGCACAGAGGCGTTTGCCTTGCAAGCAGCCAATCCAGGACCGAAGGTGGTTGGTTCGAATCCCGGTGTCCCATATGGTCCCCCGTGCCTGCCAGGAGCTTTTTCTGAGCAGCCAGCCAGGAGTAACCCCTGAGCAATGCCGGGTGTGGCCCAAAAACCAAAAAAAAAAAAAAAGAAAATACAATTTGGGGGCCAGCGAGGTGGCACTAGAGGTAAGGTGTCTGCCTTGCAAGCGCTAGCCAAGGTAGGACCATGATTCGATCCCCCGGCGTCCCATATGGTTCCCCCAAGCCAGGGGCAATTTCTGAGCACTTAGCCAGGAGTAACCCCTGAGCATCAAATGGGTGTGGCCCGAAAAACCAAAAAAAAAAAAAAAAAAAAGAAAATACAATTTGGTTTGGTGTTTTTTTTTTTTTTTTTTGAGGGTCATACCTGGCAGTGCTCAGGCCTTAATTCCTGCCTCTGCACTCTGGAACCACTCCTAGCAATGCTTAGGGAACCATATAAGATGTTGGATATTGAACCCAGGTAGGCTACATGTAAGACAAGCGCCCTCCCCACTATGCTATCTCTCTGGACCCAGAAACTAAAGAACACAAACACAAAGTAGGGCGGACCTTGGTTCTGAAGTTCAAGGCCTGTCCCAAGATAAGTAGGACTTAGCTCTGGGATACTTAATATGGGTTTACAATGTTTTTAAAGTCTTGTCTTAAAAAATTTTTTTGATGGGGTTCTTTATTGTTTTGTTTTGATTTTGTTTTTGTTTTTTGGGCCACACCCAGCAGCGCTCAGAAGTTACTCCTGGCTCTCTGCTCAGAAATCGCTCCTGGCAGGCCCGGGGGACCATATGGGATGCCAAAGTTTCGAACCACCATCAGTCCTGGGTCGGCCGCTTGCAAGGCAAATGTCCTACCGCTGTGCTATCTCTCCAGCCCAAGACACAATCTTAAGATGAAGCTTGTGACCACCCTGAGTGTCAAGGACTGTTCAGTTTGCCATGGGGAAATGAAATGGAGTACATGTGGTCTGTGTGATCATAGAGCCCCATGTTCCAAGTCTGGAGGTTGTTATCTCATTGATTTCCTTGATCCAGTTCTAAATTCAGTGAAAGAATAAAGTCATTTCCCAAAAGCTAAGCATCCAGAGGATGAAGATCCAGTCTGCAGGCTCAGTAGAATTTCTCTGCACCAAGAGAAGATGAATTGCTCTTACTTGCTGCTCCAGGATGGAAACTGGAGGGTTAGGCCCAGTGAAGTCAGCCAGCCGGAGAGGGATCCTGTCCACAACGATTGGTCTCAAGTGCTGGTGTGAGAAAACATCGTAAGGGTTTTAAAACAGGCAGTGGTGGGGCTGGAGAGATAGCATGGAGGTAGGGCATTTGCCTCGCATGCAGAAGGACTTTGTTTCGAATCCCGGCATCCTATATGGTTCCCCAAGTCTACCAGGAGCGATTTCTGAGCATAGAGCCAGGGAGTAACCCCTGAGCGTTGCCGGGTGTGACCCAAAACCAAAACAAAACAAAACAAAACAAAACAAATAAAACAGGCAGTGGTAACAGCCCAGGTTGAGTCTACGGGGTTGCCGGAAGAGAGGGGGGCTGAGAGATGTAAGTGAGGGACCTGCTGATACTCGGGGACAGGTGTGGTGCTGCCGTATCCTATGCCTGAAACTATTATTTGCATTTTGCAGGGTTTAATGAATCAGGGATTAAATCCGGATGGGGCGTGCTCTTCATGGCAAGGGCCTTACTCACTGTGCTATCATCTCTCTGACCCTTGAAACTCTATTATTGTCCAGGATTATAATCATGGTTCCAAATAAAAATGGGAGGGGGGAAAGGAGGGATTTTCAAGTGTTCTAGTCCATAGACACTCCTGTGCACATGCCCATCTCTTGGCAAATCTGTGCCCTGATGCTGCCATTCCCACCCTGGCAGCAGCAGCTAGAGCATAATAGAAATGCCAGTTTATGGTCCTGTTAACATATGGGGCTGTGAGAATCGATGTCTTTTCCACATCAGCATGAAAAGGGGTGCCATGGCTGGAGGTCAAGGGTGGGGATCCCCTGGGGCCGAGTGTGGGGTGCATGGCTCAAAGGACTGGAAGACAAGCTTTGCATATAGGAGCCCAGCCTTTGGCTCAAACCCAGCATTACATTGTTTCCAGAGCCCTGTCAGGAGTGACCCCTGAGCAGAGGGCTGAGCCCCTGAGCACAGTTGGGTGTTGTCTAAAATACCAAAAAGGTGGGGGGGGGTGTGGGTAGTGAAGGCAGGTTTATGTGAATAGAGAAATGGATGTGGCAGTGAATTAGTGATGCACTTATAGAAAAACGAGCCAATAGGGGGATGGAGAGATAGTATGGAGGCAAGGCATTTACCTTGCATGCAGAAGATCAGTAGTTTGTATTCTGGCATCCCATATGATCCCCCAAGCCTGCCAGGAGCAATTTCTGAGTGTAGAGCCAGGAGGAACCCCTGAGCGCTGCCGATGTGACCCAAAAACCAAAAAAGAAAAAAGAAAATTGAGCCAATATAGTCATTGGTAATTCCATGTTCCCAAAAAGCATCTTAGCCTAGACATTATTTATGCTTGCGTGGAAGTTTCAGCATCAAATTCTGAGAGTCCCTGATTTGCAGTTCTGCTTAGACCATACTGAGGGGTCCAGAGGGTATACTCGGCACTTTCTGTCATCCAAGTGAGGTGGGATGTGGAAGGGGTAAGTGTGGGGTGAGAGGGGTGAGGTGAGGTGTGTATAGGGTGAGGATGGGTGAACTGTGATGAGCAGGGTTGAGGTAAGGGGTGAGGGGTGTGGAAGGTGAGGCATGTATGAGGTGAGGATGGGTAAGGAAAAGTGAAGTTTGGGGTGAGGAGGGGTGTGTAAAGTGAGGGGTCTGTGGGGTGAGGAGGAGTGAGGTAAAAGGTGTGTGAGGTGAAGAGGTGAGAGGTGAATAGAGGTGAGGTGAAGGGTGTGTGGGGTGAGGAGGGATGAGGTAAGTAGGGGTGAGGCCACACTGGTTGTGAGGAATGAATGTGTAAATAAATGAAGGTATAAAGGCGTGGAAGAGGGAAAGTGAATGAACAATGAATGAAAGATGAAGGTGGGGGGGAGAGGGAGGGTGAGAAGAGGAGAGGAGTGAGGTGGGAGGAGGGGAGGTAGGAAGAAAGGGGAGAGAGGAGGAGGGCTGTTAGTTACCATACCCAGTGGGGCTCAGGGGTTATTTCAGGGCTCTGATCTCAGATATTACTGGCAGGCTTGGGGTATCATACGGGATGCAGGTGATCCAACCGAGGTTGGTTTCATGCAAGGCAAACAAATGCCCTACAAATGTGCTATTGCTCTGGCCCCAATACTTTAAACAAACAAACAAACAATAATAATAAATAAATAAATAATAAAAATAAATAAATAAAGTTTAGTTTGGAAACAAAGAATTCAGCCTTGCAGAGAGGTATTTGAAAATACCCAGAGCTTACCCACCTTTTACAGGAACATTTCTCTGCCTTTGCCATTGCAATGCGTTCATGTGTTCTCTGCACACTCACATAACAGCATGTGGTGACAATTATCATTACTTATCGAAAAGCAAGTTGCCGACGTGCTAACACTTCATTGCTAAATACTGCAGCCTGTGTGTCTGGGGATTAGTCTTAAGAATCTATTGAGGGGGGCTGGCGAGTGGCACTAGAGGTAAGGTGTCTGCCTTGCAAGCGCTAGCCAAGGAAAGATCGAGACCGAGGTTCGATCTCCCAGCATCCCATATGGTACCCCCAAGCCAGGGGCAATTTCTGAGCACTTAGCCAGGAGTAACCCCTGAGCATCAAACAGTGTGGCCTGAAAAATCAAAAAAAAAAAAAAAAAAAAGAATCCATTGAGGCCGATTCCTGTCCGTCCACATACAACTGCCTCGATTCCTTTCCATAGCCGGACTCAGGCCACCTCCATCCCCCAGCCTGGATCCAGTGCAGCCTGCCCTCCTTTGCCTTGTCCTCTGCTCTGTCCCCTCTGCCTCACAGAGCCTCTTGTTTCACAGACTGTTCCTGGAGGGGGTTTGTGCTATTGCTTCATCATTTAGCCAGAATTCCAGGGCCCCTCCCTAGGGCGGCTGCCAAGTGGGTTTGCCCTGTTCTAAGCCGTGTTCTCGCTGGGCAGTTCCCAGTCTCCCGATGTGTTAATGGATAATCTCTGGGCAGGTATTTTGGAGACAGTTTCCTATTTGAATACGGTCTC
The DNA here is from genome assembly GCF_024139225.1 of Suncus etruscus. Taxonomy (NCBI): domain Eukaryota; kingdom Metazoa; phylum Chordata; class Mammalia; order Eulipotyphla; family Soricidae; genus Suncus; species Suncus etruscus. Next base: position 24,610,337 of record NC_064855.1, read on the forward strand.
CTGTTCCCCGGCATATTTTCACGCAAGGGGTCAGGGATTGACTCTTGACCGCATGCCTGTTAAGCACAGCCGCACCTGGACGGCACATATTCTAGAGTTTGCTCACATTCTTCTCACTGGGGAGCACATTGACTTTATTGTTCTTTCCCCCTCTTTGGATCAGTAGTGCTCTTCCTGGGTCAAAAGCCTACAGAGACCAGATCCCACGTCAGTGTATTCAGTAAGTGCTTTTCCAGAGTGCCAATCCAGGCTCTGAGGGCCAAACAGTTCTGACAAAGCACAAAGGGAGACTCCAAAGAAGCTAGTGGGTGTTCTGAGATGAGTGAGAGTTTTTGTGGCCAGGGCTGCCCTGGAGGACACTCACTGGGGCCAAGAAGCGCCTGGCTTGATGCGAAGCTGCCCCATGGCTCACCCACGGTGTGGTGCCCGGGCAAGGCCCGTCCATGGGCAGTGCTGATGTTGTCCATGGAAGCATCCCAAGGGTACAGTGGCTGGAGCTGACATCCAGGGCCTCCTGGTGTGCTGATCATGAGGGAACAGCTTTTCAGGACACAGCCTGGCACTGATGCCAGCATGGATGGGCCAGCTTGTGGGGATGACAGGCTGCTCCCTTACTACCTGCCACTAATGCAGAGAGGAAGGCTGGGGGCTGAATGCTGAGAGGCCGTGTCCCCAGCACCCAGACCAGTTGGGCATCTGGGCAGACAAAACTATGCTTATAGACTCTATAGTTTTCAGTTGGGAAGCACTCGGGGAGTCCCAGATTGAGAGCCCTCGTATCTTCTGCCAGGCCAGGAGAATTAGGCTGTTATACGGCAGAGGTCCTGTCTGTCCTGGCCAGCATTGCCATCACTCAGGCTTGTCTACCACCAGCCCAGACTAACCAGTAACAATGGGCACAGCCCAGTAGAACAGTGGGTTTGCTCAGCGCTGCCTCCATGCTTTCGTGTATGCAAAGAGCACAGTGCAAAGAACCACTGGCCCCCTGTAACACCCTCAGCCCCCATGCTAGGATGAGTATGCAAGGTCGGGACATGGGGGGTGCCATGTGGGAGAGGCTCTGGTTTGAAGTTGTCAGGCCTGACGTAGCGTCTCTGTAGGAGACATTATTCCAGCCTCTGTGTGGGCAGGAACTTGCTCAGTCCTGGGAACTATGCTGGTCCTCAGCTGACAGCCAAGGGGAGCCGGGCATACAGGTCAAAGCATGAGGCTAGAGTCAGGGCCTTTCTGGGGATGAGCCAGTGCAGGCAGGGGCAAGACCAGGCCTGCACAGGTAGAAGCAACAGGTTCAACCCAGGCTGCTTTGGGTACATTGAGGAGTTGTCCAGGTTCTGGAAACAAACTCTGTGACCCCTCACCTCCTCTGTGGAGAACACAGTGAACACACCAAGAGAGGGCTGAGGGTCCTGTAGGTCGTCCCTGGCAACCTTATTTCGCTATGATCAGGAACTTTATGCAGGTACCAGGAAGCAGTGGATCTCAGAACATATATACCAGTGGGCCTGGGCCCTTCGTTCAGAACTGAGATCGGGGGCTGGTGAGGTGGCGCTAGAGGTAAGGTGTCTGCCTTGCAAGCGCTAGCCAAGGAAGGACCGTGGTTCGATCCCCCGGCATCCCATATGGTCCCCACAAGCCAGGGGCAATTTCTGAGCGCTTAGCCAGGAGTAACCCCTGAGCATCAAACGGGTGTGGCCGGAAAAAAAAAAAAAAAGAACTGAGATGGGTGGGAACAGCAGTGGGATAGGCCCTGCTGAGCCCCTAATGGCAGCCTGGGCCACACACTGTCCTTGCAGATGTCAAGGCAACCGTAGTTTACCCAGCCACTGAGAAGCACCTCCAGAAGTACCTGCGCCAGGACCTCCGCCTGGTCTGCGAGACGGGTGCTGACTACAAGAGTGTCACTCTGCCACACCTGGAGACCCAGAGCCTGAGCGTCCAGGTAACCATGTGCTAGAGGTTGGGGACCCTGCAGGGTTCAGGGATTCCCCCCCCCCCCAGAGCTCATCTCCTGTGCAACAGTCTGTCCCAGGGGCTGACATATGTCATACAAACTCAATCACATAGCCCTCTGCACACACTCATATATCAGACTCACATACACAGCTTTCTAGCTCATTCACATAACACACAGACACACAACTCTCTGGCACAGGCATGTATCACATTGACATAATTCTCTGTCACACACATACACATACACAGACACATAAAGCTCTCTGGCACACATATACTACACAGACACACACAATCTCTGGCACATGCATCATCATAAGACTTTTTTTTTCTTTTGGTTTTTAGGTCACACCTGGCAGTGCTTAGGGGTTACTCCTGGTTCTATGCTCATAAGTCACTGTTGACAGGCTTGAGGGACCATATGGGTTGCTGGGATTCAAACCACCATCTGTCCTGGGTTGGCTGCATGCAAAGCAAATGCCCTACCACTGTGCTATCTCTCTAGTTCCAATCATACAGACTTACATAAAACCTTCTCGTGCACACACACATCTCACAGACACACGTAGACTCACATGTACTGCACAGCCCAATAACATACACCACATATACCAGGCGAATGGTGTGCAGTATCTTGGGAGAAGGCTAGAGACAGCCATGCTGGTCTCAGGCCCAGGAGTTGGCTTTGCTCCTCTGGCTCAGAGGGCCAGAGTCCTAGCACCTGGGGCTTCTGCCTGCAGAGCATAAGCTTGGCCCTCTGCCTATGTCCCTCGTGTCTAGACTTGGTCTCTTTCCACCTGCAGCCAGCCAGCCTGGTATAGGTCTGAGTTATCATCTCCCTAATGCACCCAGATACACCACAAATGCATCCACATACCAGTCACACACCACACAGACACCACAAATCACACCATACAGATGCATCACAAAGACATACCATGGTCACATCATACAGACACTCCACACAAACACACCACATATACTTCACAGACACACCACAGTCACATCACACAGACACACCTTGCAGACTCATGGTGGATCCCATTCCCTGGGGGGTTGGGGCAGCTCCTGTATCCCCATATGCAATCCCTGCCCTAAAAGCCTGACTTCTTAGCTTGGACCTGTGCCCGGCTGTGCCTCTGCCTGGAAGGGCCCCAGGTGGCTACTCAGAATTAACCACGATGGATGAGGCTGGTCCTTGCTGACTTTGTCTCTTGAACTTGCACCTTGCTCTTCAGTGCCTGTATTTTCTCTTCCAACAGGAGGCCCAGCTGTGTGGGTGGGATTGGGGGCCCAGTGAATGTTGTACGGAATCCTTCTGGCTTGTCCCTGTCAGCCCCACACAGACCCCTTTCCTGTCTTCCAGAGGAAGGGGTGGTGCTGCCCAGCAACTGCCCAAAGGGCCTCAGTTCAGGGACCATAACCCTGAACTCTTCCACACCCTGTGTGGAAAAGCTGGTGACCGTTCTGGCCTGGCCTCCTGGGCATACCTGGGAGGTGCTGAGTTCTGGCCCCAGCATGTCTCCTCTAATCCTTGTGGCAGCCCTTTGGGAGACACAATAGGGAGGCCAGCCTGACTTTTTGGAGACTGTCGGGGGCGACCTGACCTGAAAGAGTGTCTGTGCCTTGAACTCTGCCCCAATATCCCTTCTTAGATGCAAGCAGATGGCAGCCGGGCCTGTGTGAGTCACCGAACCAGCACCCCAGAGGCCATTTACACTCCACCTCTGAGCCAACAGCACAGCCTTGTCAGGCAAACACCGGAGAGGGGCTAGGGCTTCTGGCACAACAGGGTGACAGCTGAGGAAAGGCAGGGGAAGGGCCGCACTGCCCAAGTCCTCACTTCCCATCTCAACCCCAATGGGTGTTTTCCCTGTCCCCTCTTTGGGGATGTCTGTCCTTTGTCCCCCCGTGGCCTGAAGCCTGGTGTCAGGTTCAGAATGGAATGAACTGAGTAAACTTTTACGTGCTATATGGGGGTTCCCACAATCCCCCTCCTTGTGTAGTCATGACAGACACTGTCACCCACTACTGAATCAGCACCACGTTCCTGTCCCTCTCATGCCCCTCAAGGCTCCCCAGGAGTTTTGTCTTGACCTCACAGTATTGGAGTTTCCCACCACCCCGGCTGTCAGGCTCTCAGGCACTTACTGTGACCTTGAGGTGTAGGTGCCTCGAGCCTCAGAGTCCAAGGTTGCCCAGGGCATGTGAAGCTAGGCTGGGGATGGCCTCGCCTGGACCCTTACAGGAGTTGCCCAATTTTCTGGGCTGCTCAAGGTCAGATTCCCAGAGAGATTTCAGTGGGTAGGGTTGGGGGGTTTGATGGTGAGCTTCGCCTGTGCAGCCCAAGATGGACCCCGGGGGTGCATGACTCTTTTTTTTTTTTTTTTTTTTTTTTTTTTTTTTGGTTTTTGGGTCACACCTGGCAGTGCTCAGGGGTTATTCCTGGCTCCAGGCTCAGAAATTGCTCCTGGCAGGCACAGGGGACCATATGGGGCGCCGGGATTCGAACCGATGACCTCCTGCATGAAAGGCAAACGCCTTACCTCCATGCTATCTCTCCGGCCCCGGTGCATGACTCTTGATGATGTGCCCTTTTATGTTGGGGGGACTCTCACAGTGGAGCAGGCCTGTGGCAGCCCAGCCTGGCCTCCTGCTCCTTCCCCCACCCCCAGTGGCTCTAGGCCTGGGCTAGTTGCCCATGACCTTGGCCATGTTCTGCCTGGCTGGAACTGAGCCATGTGCGTCCCCTCACTCACACACCCTTCACTCTGAGAGCCTGACTTTGTAGGAAGTTGTGTTTGCAGGATGTGCCCCGAGTTGGAGGCCGCTGCTTTGACCTCTGTGCTCAGCCTCCCACGGGCAGCTGTTTCAGAAAGATCACCAGGCCTCAGGGATGATGTGACATCATCTCAGCACAGGCTCCCTGAAGGGTGGGCAGGTAGAGGAGATGACAGACCCCAAGGTGGAGAGAAGGCTAGAAATGGGGTTCATGACTGCTATGTGCTTTGTAACACACCCTGCCGTGTTAGCAGAGACTATGATCCAGGGGTGGGGTCCTCAGTGGACGCTTTAAATCTTTATATATATATATGTATATATATATATAATTTTATTTTTTTGGTTTTTGGGTCACACCCAGCAATGCTCAGGGGTTACTCCTGGCTCTACGCTCAGAAATCACTTCTGGCAGGCTCAGGGGACCATACGGGATGCCGGGATTCTAACCACCATCCCTCTGTGTGCGAGGCAAATGCCCTACCTCCATGCTGTCTCTCCGGCCCCCCACGCTTCAAATCTTGGTTTGCCCTGGGGATTGAGAAGGGACCTGGGGCAGTGCCCCAAGTGCTGACTGCGAGGACCAGTGTCATCGGGGCTGTGGAGAGGGGACGTCTGGGTTTTACCAGAGCACATGCAGGGCTGTGATCTGTTCCCCTCTTCCAGTGGGTGTACAACATCCTGGACAAGAAGGCTGAGGCCGACCGTATCATCTATGAGAACCCAGACCCCGTGGATGGCTTCGTCCTCATCCCCGACCTCAAGTGGAACCAGAAGCAGGTACAGGGCCTTGATGGGGCCTCCCACTCTCAGTAGAGCAGAACTGGCACATTCAGGGCACTGGACACCTGTCTATCTTTGGGGCCTTTAGCCTTTTCTGAGGATGCCCACAGGTGAGTATCCTTAGTCCAGTGCACCCACCCACCCGCTTCTGAGACCCCGAGACCTCTTTGCTGTCTTCCTCCCCAACAGCTTCAGGTCCAGGCTTGCTCCAGTGCCCATTTTCAGTGCTCGCAGAAAGCATTCCCCCCTCACTCCAGGCCTTCGAGGTCCTGATTAGTGCCCCCCCCCCCCAGTTTTCCCAGTTCTCTGGGGCCTCTCTCCCTCTCTTCCTTCCCTGCCTGCCGCAGCTCTGCAGCCTGCACAGTGGCAGAATTTCTGATAGCTGAGCCTGAAAGTTGCCCTGAAGAGCTCAGCCGTCAAGTTTATGTTTTCTTTTCACTCAAGCTTGGGGTGCAGTGCCAAGGGGCCCTTGGTTTCTGTCCTCCCCCACCTGCTCAAATGTTTAGGGGGGTGGGGCTAGGGGCCCAGAGTCTCCCAGAGGACGCACCTGCCTTCTGGCCCACAATTTGGCCTTTGGGGCAAGGCAAAGCCCTGGCGTTTGCTTGTTTTAGAAATGGGGGTTTCTGGGTGTGCTGCCACACTTTGTCAAAAAAGAGGCACTCGGGAACTACAGGGATTCAACTTGGGCTGAGCCAGCTGAGGGGAGGCTGGAAGATGGGGTGCCAGCCCTGGTGTAGATCTGTAGAGCCAGGTAAGGCAGAGAAGCTCAGCTGCACTCAACTGCCCACTCTCCATCTGTTCCTTGGAAGGCCCTGCTCCGAGAAGCTCCTCAGGTTCAGGGACTCCCCCCCCCCCCACACACACACACAGAGGGCACAGCCCTCTCCTCCCAGCCCCAGCCATCGAGGCGCTGAGCTGCGACGCTTCTGTTAATCTGAGCTGTCTCTGGGTAGGCACTGGCTCATGGGCCAAGAGACTGGAAGATGCACCAGGAGGAGGAGGAAGAGGAAAAAGAAAAAGAAGAACGTACTCTGGCTTCCTCCAGCCCATCCCATCCCCTCCTTGCCACTGGCCAGGGAGTGCTCAGTTTGCTGCCTCTGCTGCTGGCAGACAGCGATGGCTGGCGAGGTCTCTCACTGGTTGCCTATTTGACCCCTGCCTTTACTTAGATAATTTCTTTTTTTCTTATTAATATCTTTATGTAAATACCTTGATTACAAATATGATTGTAGTTGGGTTTCGATCATGTAAAGAACACCCCCCCTTCACCAGTGCAACATTCCCATCACCAATATCCCAAATCTCCCTCTTCCCCACTCCACCCCTGCCTGTACTCTAGACAGGCTTTCTACTCCCTCCCCCTTTTTTTTTGGCATTTTGGGCCCAAAACGCTCAGGGGTTAATCCTGGCTATGCGCTCAGAAATTGCTCCTGGCTTGGGGGACCATATGGGACTCCTGGGGATCAAACCGCAGTCCGTCCTAGGTTAGTGCGTAGCAAGGCACCCTCCCTACTGCTTGTGCCACTGCTTCTGCCCTTACTTAGATCGTTTCTCCAGCCTTCTGGGTGGTGCTGCTCTTTGGCTGCCTGTAGTAAGTGGGGTCCCTCCTGCTCTCCCAAGAAAGGCTTTCTGGCAGGGAGTGACTCAGAGAGGGAGTGAGCCTTCATGCTGTAGTGACCAAAGGTGCCATTTTAGTAGGTGCCCAGGAGTCTAGCCAAGTGCCACTGTTAGCTGGGAGTGACAGTGACACATACAGGAGACCCAGAGGCAGTCTTGCCCTACTGTACCTCACTTTTTGTGTTTGTTTTTGGGCCACACCCTGTGACCCTCAGGAGTTACTCCTGGCTCTGCGCTTAGAAATTGCTCCTGGGGCCCAGAGAGATAGCATAGCTGCGTTTGCCTTGCAAGCAGCTGATCCAGGACCAAAGGTGGTTGGTTTGAATCCCGGTTTCCCATATGGTCCCCCGTGCCTGCCAGGAGCTATTTCTGAGCAGACAGCCAGGACTAACCCCTGAGCACCGCTGGGTGTGGCCCCAAAAAACAAACAAACAAAAACAATTGTTACTGGCTGAGGGACCATATGGAATGCTGGGGATTGAACCGTGGTCTGTCCTAGGCTAGCCTATGGCTTGTGCCTCTGCTCTGGCCGGCTGTACCTCACTTTTAAGGTCAGGCCATCTTCCCTGGAACCAGGGAGTCCATCTCCTGGGAGTCCACAAAGGGTTTGTGGGTGGAAATAGAGGTGAGAGAGACCCAGCTGAGCTGCCTCCCTGCTGGGAGTGAACCCCGGCTCCTCTGCCTCAAATCAGGGCAGGGAGCCCAGGTTCCTGAGCCCTGTCAGGGATGAATGATCCCAGCGGTGTGGAGGCTCCATAACACAGCAGGGCTTCCAGCAACCAGATGGGAAATCTCCTTCTCAGAGCTTCAGATCAGGGTGGGGGACGGGAGATTAGGGAGGATGATGTGTGACCCCCTAGGGGTCCTTAAACTTTTTAAACAGGGGGCCAGTTCACTGTCCCTCAGACCATTGGAGGGTCTGACTATAGTAAAAACAAAACTTATGAACGAATTCTTTTTTTTTTTTTTTTTTGGGCCACACCCAGCGGTGCTCAGGGGTTACTCCTGGCTGTCTGCTCAGAAATAGCTCCTGGCAGGCACGGGGGACCATGTGGGACACCGGGATTCGAACCAACCACCTTTGGTCCTGGATCGGCTGCTTGCAAGGCAAACGCCGCTGTGCTATCTCTTCGGGCCCTATGAACGAATTCTTATGCACACTGCATATATCTTATTTTGCAATGAAGAAACAAAACAGATACAAATACAATATGTGGCCCGCAGGCCATAGTTTGAGGACCACTGCCTGGAAGAACTACAGAGCAGTAGAGCTGGGGACTGCTGGATTCCCTCCTCCCCAGCCCCAGTCATTTGGCACTGGGAGGGCCTGGGGAACAGCCCCTTTGCTTCTGGTGCTGAGCCCTGTTGTCTTTGGTTCTTTGCTTCACAGTCATCTCCCAGTTGCATGAAGGGCCTGGGGAGAGGGGAGAGAGAAGGGGATTCTGCAGAGCTGCCGCAACTCCTTGTCTTCTCTCCTCCCTCTCAACTCCTCTGCTCTGGCTTTGGGCAATTCAGGCCTTGCTCGCTCTCCAAACCAGTCCCTTGTGTTCTCCTAGGTAAGAGCCGCTGAGCCTCCCCTGAACGCCCTTCCTCTAAACCCTGCCCTCTCTTCAAGCCCCAGAGCTCTACCTCCAGGAATTCTTCCTAGGTCACCTTTGCTTCTTAGAGTCCTCCTCCCTCCTGGGTTTTGATCCTGTCATTTAATATAATACAGGGAACCCTTGAATGAGAGCTGTTAACGTATTCAAGGGGATTACTATCAATGTATCTTTAAGAGGTGATGATACACCCTCCTGTGACTACTGCCCTAAGTATAAAAAGGTAGAGCCTGCCACAAGTTGGCCCCAGAGGCCCAGTCTCCTGCCACCCTCACCCTCCACCCCCAACTGGGCTTGATAGGCAGCATCAACAAGATGCAATTTGCTTAGCCTCTCTCTCTCTCTCTCTCTCTCTCTCTCTCTCTCTCTCTCTCTCTCTCTCTCTCTCTCTCTCTCTCTCTCTCTCACACACACACACACACACACACACTTCAGGAGATGTATAAAGGCAAAGTTTTTTCTATTTCTGTCTCTGTTTGTATCTCTTTCTCTATGTCTCTCCCCACATTTGGCTAAGTTGCAGGTCCTTACATTTGGCATGCCTGGGTAGGTCCTGGCAAAGGGACTATTGAATCTTTTTTTGTTTGTTTGTTTTTGTTTTTGGGCCACACCCTGGCGGTGCTCCGGGGTTACTCCTGGCTATCTGCTCAGAAATAGCTCCTGGCAGGTACAGGGGACCATATGGGACACCGGGATTCGAACCAACCACCTTTGGTCCTGAATCGGCTGCTTGCAAGGCAGACCTCGTTGTGCTATCTCTCCGGGCCCAGGGACTTTTGAATCTTAACAGGATCAGCAGCACTTCAGTCAATGTTTTGTCGGAGAAGTATCAGAGAAATAGCGCAGTAGATAGAATGTTTGTCTTGGTGTGGCAAGGCAAAGTCCCCAGCACACCGCATACGAGGAACCCTGCCAAGGATGATTCCTGAGTCAGAAGGTAAGATTTCTGAGCCAGGAGTAAGTCCTGAGCACTGCCAGTTATAGCTCCAAACAAACAAAACAAAATCTAAGCTTGACATAAAGAACACCATTTTTTGGTTTGATTTTTGGTTATGTTTTTTGGGTCACACCCAGCAGCACTCAGGGGTTACTCCTGGCTCTTCACTCAGAAGTTACTCCCGGGATGCCTGAGATTAAAGCCGGGTACTTCCGGGTCAGCCACGTGCAAAGCATATGCCCTACTGCTGTGCTATCACTCTGGCCCCAAAACCATTTTAAAAGGAATTTTAAGAGATGTACAGAGAAATGGTACAGCAGCGGGCCACTGCCTGCATGCAGCCAACGGGTTCAATCCTTGGTGTTTCAGATAGTGCCCTGGAACCTGCCAGGAGTGGTCCCTGAGCACAAAGCCAGGGGTAAGCTCTGAGTACCACCAGATGGGGCTCCAAAACAACAACAACAACAACAACAACAACAACAACAACAACAACAAAAATTGTAAGAAAAAATTTTAAGGGGCCAGAGCGGTGGTGCAGGGTATAAGGTGTCTGTCTTGCTTGCCTAGGACAGACCGAGGTTCTATCCCCCAGCATCCCATATGGTCCCCCAAGCCAGGGGCAATTTCTGAACATATAGCCAGGAGTAACCCCTGAACATCACTGGGTGTGACCCCAAAACAAAACAAAACAAAAAAGGAAAAAATTTAAAAGTACAAGAATGGGGCCCGGAGAGGTAGCACAGCGGCGTTTGCCTTGCAAGCAGCCGATCCAGGACCAAAGGTAGTTGGTTCGTATCCCGGTGTCCCATATGGTCCCCCATGCCTGCCAGGAGCTATTTCTGAGAAGACAGCCAGGAGTAACCCTTGAGCACCGTCGGGTGTGGCCCAAAAACCAAAAAAAAAAAAAAAAGAATGGGGCCAAGCCATAACACAGTGGGGCAGGCACTTGCCTTGCATGTAGCCAACCTAGGTTTGATTGCCTGGTTTCCCATGGGAATATGGTCTCTGGAGCCTGCCAGGAGTGATTCCTGAGTGCAGAGCCAAGAGGAACCCCTGAGCACCACCAAGTGTGGCCCTCAAACAAAAAAAATAATGCAGGGCTGGTGAGGTGGCGCTAGAGGTAAGGTGTCTGTCTTGCAAGCACTAGCCAAGGAAGGACCGTGGTTTGATCTCCCGGCGTCCCATATGGTCTCCCCTAGCCAGGGACAATTTCTGAGCGCTTAGCCAGGAGTAACCCCTGAGCATCAAACGGGTGTTTCCCAAAACCCCCCCTCCAAAATAAATAATGCATGAAAAAGAACACTGCAGTCCTGTGCCCACTGTGTCACTCCTGCTAGTTTATGTTTTCTTTTTATGAGAAAATCTGGGCACCTTTAGCCAGAGCATTTGAAGCCTGAGTACTCAGACGTGTAGCTCAGAGCCAGCTGCATCTCTGCATCCCTCAGTCCAGACAATAGCCTTACAGTGGGAAGGGCCAGCCATGGCATCTTGTTGGAGCCTAGTTGCAGAAGTTCCTATAGCACCATCTTTAGCAGTCACAGAATCCTGATCCTTAGACTAGGGAGGTTCTGCGCCAGGGATGTACAGTGGGCAGCAGGGCTGCCTGGCTTTCTCAGGGATTCCTAGTCCGCCCCATGATGGTGCCTGTAGCCCTCTCCATTTTGTCCTGTGTCTCTGCAGCTTGATGACCTTTACCTGATTGCCATCTGCCATCGCCGTGGAGTCCGGTCACTACGGGACCTCACTGCAGAGCACCTGCCATTGCTCAGAAACATCCTCCAGGAGGGCCAGGTGGGTGCTTGGCCAGCTCTCCCATGCCCCAACCCCCCAGGGTCCCAGCCTCCCACTTCGCCCTTCCCAGAAGCCCTGGGTCATCTCTTTGGACACCAGTGTGAGTGGGCACCACAGCAAGAGAACTTGTATGGCCCTGATGGTCCTCTCCCAGTCCTGCCCTGCCTCCTGCCTGTACCCTGCAAGCCCTGTGGCTACTCTTCTGGTGAACTTCTCTTCCCTTTTTTCCTCACAATTCAGTACCCACCCAGGCAGACCATTCTGCAGTATCAGATGGAACTAGGGCAGGTGTAGGGGAAAGGGGAGAAGCCTAGGGTTGCGTCATTTGGACCTGAGGCAGTGACTGACCCAGCCCCTTCCTGACCCATACGTCATGGGGGTCCTGAGATGCATGAAGTTGCTGCTGGCTGTGCCAGGGCTGCTCGACACTTCCTGCCTGCTCATGTCACCCCTCTTCTGGACTTGTTCTGGATGATTCTGGGTGCCTGGCTTTGGTCTCATCTGCTACTGAGCACTGGGAATCCTTGGGGAGTGCCCAATGGAGGCTAGTGTATTCTAGCAGGCCCAGCCTCAGATTCTAAGGGAACCGTGTTCCCCTTTCCACTGGGAATCCAAGGAGCATGTCACAGTTTATCAAGCTGCTCTGGGGTCTCTGGCAGCAGTGCCCCCAGACCCCATTTTCCTTTTCATCCAAACTTAGCTCAGCCCCACCCCTTTCTCTGGTTCCTAAGTTTCTCAAGATATTCCATTCCCTCCTGCCATCTTGCCCATTCCTCAGAACCCAGTCCATGGTGCAGCAGGGGGTGGGAGGTGCCCAGATCCCTGGGGCCCCAGGGAGGAGCTGTATGCTGGTAACACGCTGCCCTCTTCCAGGACGCCATCCAGCAGCGCTACCAGGTGCCGGCCGATCGGCTGCGCGTGTACCTGCACTACCTGCCCTCCTACTACCATCTGCACATACACTTCACAGCCCTGGGCTTTGAGGCGCCTGGCACAGCCGTGGAGCGCGCACACCTGCTGGCGCAGGTTATTGAGAACCTGGAGCAAGACCCTGCCTACTACCAGCATCGCAGCCTCACCTTCGCCCTCAGGGCCGACGACCCTCTGCTCCAGCTCCTGCAGAAGGCCCATGGCAGCAACTGAACAAGGGTGGGGGTGTCCCCAGGGATTATGGGGCCAGGCAGGGAGTTAGCACCCAGTATCTTTTTAAAAATAGATGACTTATTTTGTACTGACTCAGACTGTATGTATGTGTGAATAAATATTGACTTAGTTTATTGAGGACTATCAGGGTGACATGGGCTGGGAAGAGCAGCTCAGTCTGGAGAAGGAGGAAGGTTTTGGGGCGGTGGCCCCGGCAGGCACCTGCAGGACTGCCTCCAAATTGCCCAACACAGCAGCCCTGAGATTGCTGGGATCCAGTGCCCAAGACCCTCCACTTTTTTTTTTTTTACTTTTCTTGTGGAAGGTTGAATGTATCCCGCGATGCTCATGAATGACTCCTGCTCTCTGCTCAGGAATTAATCATGGCAGTGCTGGGAGTCGAACCTGGGTCAGCCACATGCAAGGCAAATGCCCTACTGCTATACTATCGCTCTGATTCCCAACCTTCCATCTTCTGCTCTGTACTGTCCTGTTTCCGGTGCTTCTCTGGGTCCGAGTGTCCCAGTCCCAAGACAGTCACGACAATCGGGGCCCGACAGTGGGAGTCTCTGAATTCATCCCTGGCACCACACAGACTTGAGCACTCTGGCCATGACCCCAAAACATCCCTTCCCTAAAAGTTATTTTTAGGGAGTTATTTTTGAGGCCACTTCCTTTTTCGCTCCTAAGCCTTAAGGTCACTCCTTGCCATTGGAGGCAGCCCCACTGGAGGGCTCCTTTTATTTATTATTTTTAATTGAATTATCATGAGATACACAGTTGTTAATGCTTGACTCTCAGTCATATGGTGTTCTAACACCCATCTCTTCACCAGTGCACAAGCAATTCAGCAAGAGAAACATACCTAGGGCATCCGGATCGGAAAGGAGGAAGTCTAGCTCTCACTATTTGCAGATGACATGATACTATATTTAGAAAAATCCTAAAGACTACAAAAATAAAAGCCTCTAGAAACAATAGATTTATAAAGTGGCAGGCTACAAAATTAATCCTCAAAAACCCAGAGCTTTTTTTTTTATGCAGATAATCAAAGTGCCGGCTAGCTTCTTGTTGCCTGCTAGTGGCAGGGATTTGGCAGGAATCCAGTGACTCTACCGATGGCCTTGTCCTCTTATTTGTTTTCCCTTGAATGATTTGTCTGGCAGAAAGACAAAACACCTCCAGGAACAGCCAGTATATCAAATACAAAACAGATTGTCAGTGAGCACTGTGATAAGGTTATTTGGGAGCAAGATCCAAAGTTTGAGTGAGCAGCTAGGTGTGGAGGAGGGATAGGCCCTGCAAGGGGGAAGGTGAGGGCCTGGAGAGGCTTTTGCCAGTCTGAGTCTGAGGGTCCAGGAGCCTGCAGGGGAGTCTGGCAGGCAGGTCCATGCAGGGAACCCCAGCTCACAGACACAGCACACGGACCTCTCACAGGCCACCAAAGAAGTTGCATTGCTGGTTCCTCCCTAAGGAAGAGGGTGTCTGCTGAGCACAGCAGCTCAGGGTGGCATCCCCTGGCCTGAATTCTAGGGGTGAAGCCCTTCCCCAGAAGCTGTGTACACCAGGCAAGGTTCTGGCTTGGTGCTGGAGCTGGACAGAGGCTGGAAGTCACTCTCTAGAGCTGACCTTTATCCTATGATTCTAGACAGCAGCATTGTTCCCCACCCCCTCCCCAGCCCTCATACCTGCTGCATTGTCAGGGGTGAAGGGAGATCAGGCCTGGTTTGAAAACCCTGTCTCTCAGAAACATTGTCTGATGTGCTCTTGTTTTTTCTTGGGGGAGTGGAGGAGCATTGCTCAGGGCTCTGCTCTGCTCTAGGGGTCTCTTCCTGAAGAGTTCATGGGATGCTCTAGGTCTCTCTCTGCTGAGTTTAGGGGACGAGTTGCTGAGGATGACTCTGGAGCTTCCTGCCCACCAATGCTCCACCCATTGAGCTCCCTCTCCAGCCCTGATGATAGACTCCTGAACTAAGAATTGCCAGCTCCAATGACCCCAAGCGAACAGAGTGGGAGGCATCTGGGAAGGGATTCTCTGGAGCTAAGTCTTGAAGGTTCCTACAGTGCTTGCTCAGAGATGCCTCAGGCTTCCAACAAGACCCCAACATGAGAAAAGGCTTTGTAAGGGATGAGCATGGTGGTGGTGGTGGTGGTGGGGACAAGAATGAAGGAAGAGGTGACAGCTGCCCAGCTGGGCTAGGTTAAGTGAGAAGGGACCCTACATTATTTGTCCAGGGTCAGGAAAAAAAAATCTAAAGATGGGGCTGGAGCCATAGTACATTGCCATAGTACAGTAGGGAGAGCATTTGCGAGCCTGGGTTCTATCCCCTGAATCCTATATGATCCACTGGGCAATGCCAGGAGTGATATCCAAACTCTGCAGGGTATTCCCCTCAATTAAAGACAAACAGAAGGGGAGCAGGGAGTCGTGAAGATGAGATCCCTGAACAGCAAGCTTGCCATTGCCCCTCAGAACCTGCCCACCCTTGTGAGGGGCCCCTCCTAAGAGGTCACATTCGAAATATAGGCCAAGGCTTTTTTCTGTCTCTGCAGGGCTTTGCTGGCTTTGAATGTGCAGAAAGACAAGCAGGCTACCCAAGGGGTTTCCCTCAGCTTCTGCCTTTCCAGATCTGCCCTGCATGAATACACACAGGCTTGTTTGTCTGTCCCTCTGTTCCCACTGAGGTTCCCTTGCTCTTTCCTACAAACTCAACTGGGGTGGAGGCAGGAAGGTGAGGTTGTAGGTTCAACTGCTGCTTTGGAAGGCTTGGGGAGGCAGAGAAGGGGGTATGTGTTCCCCCGAGTCTGCCTTCAGAGAGGAAGAGAGTCAGTTCTGTGCCCCTGGCACCATCTTCCAGCTTTGCTTCACAGCAGAATCCAAGCTGCTGTCCACATGCCTGCTTCTAAGTCAGAATGAGGTACTCTTAAAAGGGATTATGGGGCCCAAGGACAGACAACACCTCCTCCTTGAGGGAGTCACGGGTCAGATAAAGCACCTCCTGTCATGGGCACTGTGCTGCCCAGCATAGGTTTCCTGGGAAACCCAGATCTCCCCTGACCGAACCTCACGGTTCTTAGCTCAGTGGAACAGGCCAACAACTACAGGCAAGGCCCTCTGCCTGGAGACTCTCCAGTGTTCTATGTTGGGGGAGCCGACACAGAGTTTACTCTGGCCAGCTGACTGGCTTACAAAAGGAAGGAAGTGCTTAGAGATATCTGTGCCTCCTGCCCAAGCTCCTCTCCCTTTGCTCAAAATTCTGCCTTGAAGCATGAGAGAGAGAGAGAGAAAGAGAGAGAAAGAGAGAGAGAGAGAGGGAGAGAGGGAGAGAGAGAGAGGGAGAGAGAGAAACTTATTTACTGTTAGTAAATAAATATGAATTAAATCTACTTTGCTTTATTTGTTTATTTTTTGGTTTATTCATTTGTTTGTTTGTTTTGGTTTATTTGGCTTTGTTTGTTTTTTTTGGTTTATTTTTATAGGCCACACCTGGTGGTGCTCAGGGGTTACTACTGGCCCTGCTTTCAGAAATCACTCCTGGCAGGCTCGGGGAACCATATGGGATTCCGGGATTGAACCCGGCTCCATCCAAGGTCTGCCATGTGCAAGGCAAACTCCTTACTGCTGTGCTATCACTCTGGGCTCTGTTTATTTTTTTTATCCCACCAGTAATTGCTCAAGGCTCTGTGATCATGTATCACTCACTCCTGGTGAGGTTTGAGATACCATACGGGATCCCAGGGATTGAACCTGGGTTGCTTGCATGCAAGGCAAGCACCTTAATCTGACTTGGGGAACCGCCCCAGCCCCAAACATTTGTTTTTTAATATTTAATAATTCTGGGGCCGGAGCAGTGGCACAAGCCGTAGTAGGGCATTTGCCTTGCAGGTGCTGACCTAGGACTTACCACAGTTCGATCCCCCAGTGTCCCATATGGTCCCCTAAGCCAGGAGCGATTTCTGAGCGCATAACCAGGAGTAAATCCCTGAGTGTCACCGGGTGTGGCCCAAAACCAAAAAAAAATATATTAGTAATTCCTCACATGGAATTGTGCCACACAAGCTCGCTGAGTACCCAGAAAACTCAGGAAGCCCTGGGGACTTCCAGAGTAAAACGTGGTGCCGAAGTGTCACTGCCTCAGGGACCCGAAGCTGTTTCTAGCAAGAAGAGACACGTGTTAGAACACGAGCATGTGTTTTCTTCAGAAAAACTGGAGAATGAAAGGTAAACCCAGGAAACATTTTGGTTTGATTTTTGTTGGGGCTACGCCAGAGTTCTCAGTCCTTACTCCTGGTTCTACACTCAGGGAGGGCTCACTCACTCCTGGCAGGCTGGGGACTTGGGTGCCTGGGAGACTGGGGCTTGGGGTGGTGCCAGGGTGGTCCCAGAGATTGAACTCTTGTTCACCACATACCAGGCAAATGATGCCAGTGGGAGTTCCCCTGGTGACTTATGTGAAATAGGGAACAGAAAGGCAGCAGCCTCGAGAAGGGAATTTGCCGCTTTCTTCTCTCTACCTCTGCCACCTTTGGAATGATTGAGGAAATCCAGGGCTGATTAAGAGTCAGCCTTGCTTTGAGCCTTGCTCTTTGCAGGAAAGGAAAGGCAGCCCTAGAGCTCACCGAGGCCTCTCAGGTCCTGGCTTTCCCCATTCAGAAAAGAATTTTAGGAGGGGAGGAGCAGTGAAGCACTGAATTAACAACAACAACAACAAAAAAATACTAAACTCGGGGTTTTATGGAGAATTCTGGGGTGGGGGATTACTGAGGAGAGAGCATGACTTCTCCAAAGGTTGAGAAAAACCCCAGTACACCTACCAGTGTAAAGGTCTGAGTCACATCCCCAGAGGGCAGATGTGGATGACATAAACTCAGGCAGCATATGAGTGCACTTTGTTCCAAGCTAGCTTTTTTTTTTTTTTAACTTTATTATTTTGTTTTTGGGTCACACCCAGCAGTGCTCAGGGGTTACTCCTGGCTCTGCACTCAGATATTGCCTCTGGCAGGCTAGGGGACCATATGGGATGCCCGAAATTGAACCGGTTCCCTCCCAGGTCTGCCATATGCAAGGCAAATGCCCTACTGCTGTGCTATCTCTGGCCACCCAAGCTGGCTTTTATAGGGTTTCTCCCAAACTCCTCCTGTGGGCCTTTTCTGTTGTGTATGTAAACATTTTATGGGATTATTATGTTATTGACCCTACCCTGATCGGTGATTGTGCCCTACCCTAGGGTGTGACCTGGCATTCTGCCCCCACCCTAGGGTGGTATCTGATTCTGGGGGATAAAAACAAGGGTCTATGGAAGGCGAAGGGCTTTTTGGCTGGAACTGAGGCTGAGACTTTGGACTGCAGTCTTGTCAACTGAATAAAGCTAATATTTCCACAAGCCTGACTGCGAGCTGTTTACCCGCCGTTTCACCTCAGAACCGTTGGCTGGACAGGGTGGCAGACTCGTGCTCCGAGCCGGAGGGGAAAGACCTCATCCTCCATCCCTCCATCAGTCAACCTTTTCAGGGGCTGACTCGCAACACTTTTCCATCTAGATAAGAGTGCTTTGCTGGGGTGTTCGATGGTCTTGATATTCCTTTTGGGGGATGGGGCACACCGGGTTGGTGCTCAGGGATTACTCCTGGCTCTGCTCTCAGTGACCCCTCCTGGCAGGCTCTGGGGACCATATGGGATGCCTGGATGGAACGTGGGTCTGTCGGTTCTGGGTCAGTCTCAGGTCAGTCATGTGCGAGGCAAACACCCTGCCCACTGTACTCTCAGGTCCCTTGATATTTCTTTCTTGGCCTTTGTTCCTGCTGGAGCTTTTTTCCAAGGAAGTCCAACCTTCTCTTGTTCTGTGCTGATGCCAGTTAAAGGTTTTATCAGTTTATACATTCCTGTCTCTACAAAGTCCTGGCAGTCTTAGAGCTGTGGTTTAATTACTTTCTAAGAATTCACTACCCTGGGGGGTGCCCGTTGCCTTTCTGCCTGCCTGCCAATTCCCAAGAACCCAAATAGTAGAACTATCTTTTGGACCATAGGGGGACATTTCCTAGTGCTGTTCCTTTTCACTGAAGAGGCAGTGGGGGCCGAGGGTTCCACCCTAGCCTGACCAATAGGATGGCAGGCCAGTGACAGCTTAGCTCTGAAACCAGCAGCCATGGCAGCTCCGACCCCAAGGGATTTTTGTGGGCATAGTCAGCACTCAGGAAACATAGCTGCTGTTTTCCAACTCTGTGAAGGACTGAGAAAAAGGATGTAACTGGAGATATTTGGGCCAGACACAAAAAACAACTTCCTGATTGGGAGAACCACGAAACCCGAGAGCCAGCCAGGGCGGCATGGCAACAGCAAGACTTCGAGGCAGAAAGGCCAGTGGTGGACTCTCCGAACCCAATGCTCCGCTCTGTGGTTAATTGATCGTGGCCCGAAATGCAGGCCAGGGCAGCCCACAGGCCTTCTCAGGCCAGCATCCGGTCTCGAGGTTCCTAGAGGGCTTTTCAGCCCAGGCCTTAGGGCAGCTTTCTGACACAGAGCAGGGATGTCCCCTGCCATCGAGAACCCTGGGAACAGCTCCGCTCCCTGGTCCAGCCATAGAAATCTGATAAAAATAGAAGCTGAAATACCATCCTGGAAAGTGCTATTTTTAAAAGCGTCTGCGATGCGGGATTGGCTTTATTTCTTTCTCAAACGGCATCTTGATGTGCCCTGTTCCTGCTGGGCAGGATGCTAACGTGACACATGCTAGGGACAGAAGCCAGAAGCCCACGAGGCGCATTTGTTAAATGTTTCCTTGCCTCCTGCCCCACCCATTGCCAGCCAGGAAGTGCTGTGGGCAGCGCTTCCTGCTCTGCATCACCTGCCAATCCGCTGTCTGCTGCTCTGCACCCCAAACCCCCAAAGAAGCGAGCCAAAGCCAGGTCAAGGGTGGAAAAGAAGAGGAGGGGTACAATTTCAAAGTGAAGAAGATCTAGGACTTAATTTCCCTCTTCTGCAGAGAGCAAGGCTCACAGCCCTTGTTGGTTTTCTATGTTGCCATTTTTTGAGTGGTGAGTCCCTCCCTTAACTTCAAGATTCCAGTATAATCCCCCAAATATTTTAGTTTTGAGGGCCATACCCAGCAATGCACAGGGGCTAGCCTTCATTTTGGGGTTACTCCTGAAAGTGCTCAGAGAATTATATAAGGCGCCAGGGATCAAACCCAGGTCAGTTGCTTGCAAAGTGTGTCTACCCTGTTGTACTATATCTCCGGACTCCATCATAGTGTCTCCTGGTGGGCAACTTGCAGCTTCCTGCTCAGAAAACGAAGCGGGTTCAGTGGGGGCCAGGGAGTAAGGGGTTCATGCCTCGTCTCCATAGGGTCGTGGGTTACAATCCCAGCACCAGAGGGCAAAAATATGACTCATTTCTGAAGAAAATAATGACTGAGTCGAGTCATTGAGAGTTTAACTGAACATCTGAGAAAAACCAGAATCTCATTCCCCTGCCCTGGAGATGAAGCTATCAGAGCTGGAGGGGATGATCCTGCACTTGTGGTCCTGGGGAGAAGTTTGCTTCTGGGTGCCCAGTAACCTGTTTGGGCCAAGCTGGGGGGGTGGGTGGGCGAGGGAGGTGGGGTGGGAGCCTGACTGATGTTTAGTGGTCAGAGGAAGGACCCAACCTGCAGACTAATAGAATAAACGTGCTCACTTCCCCTGCAGGCTCGTAGAATTTGCACAGAGCAAATTCTTACCCACTGCCTGGTTGAATGCCACCAAATGCCCTTTGAATAAACAGTCCTTTTCTTTTCGTTTTTTTCTACTACGAAAACTCAAGTTTGTCTTAAGTGACGGAAGCAAAGGGGAAACAGGTGCCAGCAGTGAAAGTCATAATGTTTTGCATAGTTCAGAACAACAGCTGCAGATGTGCACGTTGTAGACCCAGACGCTGCCAGAGGCCCAGAGGCACAACCTAAGTCCCAGGTTTCCTGCTGGTGTTCTGGAACTGGGAGAAGACTGTCTCCACCCCCACCTTTCCCCCACCCCCAGGCAGTGCTTCAGTTACTTGGTCTTTTCTGCAGCTGAGCCCCCAGGTCAAAGTGGGTATACTGGAATGGTACAAAAGGCATAGAGCCAAGACTTCAGCAGCAAGCAACCTGGGGGCCAGAGATAGTACTGCAGGTGAGGCATTCGCTTTATAGGTAGTCAATCCGGGTTCAACCTCTGGCATCCCTAACAGTAGGTCCCCAGTAGAAATTCCAGAATGTAGAACCAGGAGGAAGCCCAGAGCATCGCTGGGTGTGGCCTCCAAACAAACAAAAACAAAGGAACCAAAATCAGGCCCCATTCACCTGATCACCAGATGCTTTGCAGTGTCAGGGCTGGGGCCAAAGAGGAATGGGACAGATCATTGGGGTGGGGTGGGGGGAACTTGGGGTCACCCACGACTCCACCGAGGTGATAATGTGCAGCAAAGCTTCCACAGAGAAACCTCCTGTCTCCGCCGAGGTGGATATGAAGCCTTTTTTGCTCCTCGCATTAGCCACAACATGGCCATCCGCCTCCTTGGACTGGAGTCCATGGCCAGAGGTAAGGCCCCTGGAGGAAGCGCCAGTTTGTCCTCAGCGCTCAGTATCCCCACGGTGGCCCCCTTGAGCGCAGATAACTGTTGGTGAGCTGACTGAGGGGCATGTGGACCCAGAAAAAAGGGCAGGGGCCATTGGGGCTCCCTCAGGGCGCAGGATGCTGGGGGCCCTGGTGAGGAAGCGAAGCAGCCTCTCCCAACGAAGGTCAAGAGTCCAGGGTACCCTTTGGGGGGCCCAGGGAAAAGCTTAAGGGCCTGTGCCTCTGGTGCCAGGCCCACCCTGGGGCCTGCCTCAGTTTCCCACTGGAGGAAAGGCAGGCTGCGCTCACGGGAGAAGGGAAAGAGCCTTTGTTAGGGATCACTATTCCCGGGCCAGGGGACGAAGGCTGCGCCCCGCTGCATTGCGCCCAGTCCAGATAGCGCCAGCCCGGGCTCCCTGCTCGGCCCCGCGACCCTCGCCATTCCGCCCCGGGGCCCGGCTCCACCCGCACGGCCGCACCCAGCCCTTCCTCCCCGCGCTCGCGCCCCGGCCCTGTGCGCAAGCGTGTCCGGCCCCGGATCCGCCCCGTGCACGGCCCGGCCCGGCCCGGCCCCCGCCTCCAGGCCGGCGCCGCGCCCGCCCGCCCGCCCGCAGCCGGCCCCGCTCCCTGCCCGGGACCCGGCCGAGCGGAGCCACCGCGCCCGCGCCTAGCGGATCGGAGCCGCGCGCCCGCCGCGCTCCACCCGCGCGGGTGAGTACGCACAGCCGGGCCCGGGAGGGAGGCCGCGGGGCGCGCCGGGGGACCCCGCTGCCCGGTGCCCGGGACAGCCCGCGCCTGCCTGCCCGGGGCCGGCGGGAGCCCTGGTGGGACTGGGCACGTGGGCTCCGCGCCGGGCCTCCCCCGCAGGAGGGCAGAAGCGGGGAGCCCTTGGCTTGACCCCGTTTCTTTTCCGCGGGAAGCTAGCTGAGCGTCCTGCCTGCCACCCTGGAAGAAGCTCCCCGGACCATCCGCTTCTCTGCAAAGTTTAGAGCCTTTTCTTGCACCCCTCGCGGCTCCCCAGGATCCTTCAGCATCCTCCAAGCTGGGGTGGCTCTGTCCTGTCCAGGGAGTTGGGGGCACTGCTGGAGCTGACAGGCTCTGCCTGAGAAGTGTGGGTGCAGGACTTGCAAGCGAGGTCACCTGGCAGAGTCTGGCATGCTTGGGGGGAACAGGGGATTGGGGCGTAGGCCAGTGCCTTTACTGTGCAGTGGTAGTGGGAAGGAAAGGGATGGAGTTAGGGTGCTAGGAGGAGGGGTGGCAGAACCTTCGGGTTCAGCTGTGAATTTGGGGCATCTTCGCTGCACCCTCTTGTTATTAGAGGTACCTGGGCGCAGGGCAGGCAGCCCCTCCATTCCTAGTCTTGATGAGGCGTCCGGGCCTGGACTCTGAAGCTTTTTTCTGTGGATGCTGCTCCCCCAGATTCTGTGGGCCCTGCTCAAGGGCGATCACTTCTGAAATGCTGGGATAGACAATCGTGGGTTGCCCAGTGGTGTCTGTGTAACCTTGTGGCCACCCACAGACTAGCACCACCCCATGTCTCCTGGGAAAGCCTGGGTGCTTTCCCAAGAGAGAACATGGGGTGGAACCAAGTTTGGTGAACTTACCCTGGGGAGCCCTGGGAATAAACCCGGGGCCTGGGTTGTACCCTGTGCACTGCCAGCCCAGAGTGGATGTTGGTTAAGTGCTCAGAGATGTCCGCTCGGAGGAGAGGGGTGTGGTACTGCCTGTGAGCGGTGTCCAAACTGTCCCACAATTCTAGAGTGGATTCTGAGAGGGTGCCAGCCACTCGGGGCCAGAAGTGTCCTTGTAGGACTTTTTCCCATGCTCGGAGCTGGCCTGGGAGCCCTTCAGCCTCTGCCTAGGTGCCTGTCACTATTCTCAGTTCCACTCCTCTCTGTCTCCTCAAGCCCCAGACTCCAGTGTCCATTCCTCACTTTGTGGGACCACTGTGTCGGGCTCAGAGCCCTGGAGCAACCAGGGGAACATTTGGGCTGTCAACCCATCAGGCAGCTGGGTGTAGTGTAAGGTGGGGGCTAGACAGGAAAACATAAAGCCCAGGAGTGGGTCACTACCACAGACCACCGTGCCCCCCTTTTCCCAGGAGGGGATTCGGGCTGTGGAGGCCCGCAATGTCCCTTCTTCTCCCTCATTCTACCCAAAGCCGTGACTCACTCGCACTCAAAAATGAGGTTCCTTGGCCCTTCTAAGATCCCAGCCCTTTGGAACTCCCAGAGTCTTGTTTTCTGGGTAGAACTGAAAAAAGTGTTCCTTTCTGGAATTATTACAAATTCTGGAGCGGCTCCTCCAATCCCCAACCCCACACTAGCCTTGGAACTGGGCCCCCTTTCTAGACTTCATGTAACCTGGAATTATCTTGTGTTTATTTTTTTTAGATTTTATTTTATTTTATTTATTTTTTTGGGTCACACCTGGCAGCACTCAGGGGTTACTCCTGGCTCTGCTCTCAGAAATCGCTCCTGGCAGGCAATGGGGACAATGTGGGATGACAGGATTCGAACCAAGGTTGATCCTGGGTCAGCTGCTTGCAGTACAAAGGGCCTATCAATGAATGAAAACAGCCTATCAATGAATGCAAATGGCCTATCTCTATGCTATCTCTCAGGCCCCATCTTGTGTTTATTTTTATTTATTTTGGATTTTGAGTCACACTTGGCAGTGCTCAAGGGATCATGTGGTGTCAGGAATCAAACTCTGGCCCCCCCACATGCAAAGCTGCTCTCTAGTCCTAGTCCTGTGCTCCCTCTTTAGTCCCACCATCCTATGCTGTCTACACCCTGAGGTAGCTGACACCCTCTCCCCCAGAGCCGCATTCTGGAGGCCTGCCACAGAGAGTTTGTTACAGAGCTGAGTGGCTCACAGCTTTGCACCCAGAGCTGTGGCGCCCAGGAGTCGGCACCAGGCTCCTCAGACAGAATGCTTCCAACCAGCCCATGGGGTGCCCACTTCTGTAGACTCCTGCCTCCTGAACAGGACACCCCCCATCTCCCAATCAAAGTTCCTGAGCCACAGGCCAGGTCTGCAGATGGTGCTCAGAGCTGCTTCCTGAACAGCAAGTGCTCAAGCCAGACTTCATGCAGGGCTAGGGTGGGCTGGGGCGGCCTCTATGTTTCCTCTCCCTGCTGACTCCTGACTTCTGACTCTTGCTGCTCAGCCAGAGCTATGGCTTCTCGCCTTGTCCTTCCTGCTCAAGACCTGGAGCCTTGACTTAAGGTCTGGGTGGCCTGGAGGAAATAGGGAGGACATGGCTTGGGGGGGGGGCAGTGTCATGAGCTCCCTTATTGCAAATATGCTCAGTGCTTCTCTCCATGCACAAGAGGTTTGGAGGCTTCTGGGTAGGTGATCCTTGATTACTCTGTGTGTGAATGGGTTGGGGGGAAAGGGGGAGGGAGGGAGGGAGGGAGGGAGGGAGGGAGAGAGAGAGAGAGAGAGAGAGAGAGAGAGAGAGAGAGAGAGAGAGAGAGAGAGAGAGAGAGAGAGAGAGAGAGAGAGAGAGAGAGAGAGAGAGAGAGAGAGAGAGAGAATGGGTGGAACATTGGGACAGAGCTGCAGATCTTTGTGCCCCAGGGACCCCCAGCTTTGCCTTAGAGGTGACACAGTAGTGCTCAGCAGGCCTAGTCTTTGCCCTAGAGAGGAAGACAAGCTAAAAATTCAGAGCAAGATGCTGGCACAGGGAAGGGCCCCAGAAGGGGCAGTCTCATCTTCCTGCCTAAGCTTTGCTGGGGGCCGGCCCAGGATGGTGTCAACAACTAAGAGGCCAATGAGGCCCGTGGGCTGGCTATCACCTTGGGCCTAACTTGCCTTCCTTGGAATGTGCCTTCCCAGATGTGGTAGGACATTCTCATGCCTGGAGTGGGTGTCCTTCCCCGCCCAGGTCACTCCGGGCCTGCGAATAAAAAAGGACTTAGCCAAGTATGACAGCAGTTAGTGTCCACGCTTATCGCTTATCAAAAGCAGGCCCAGTGTGCTGAAAAGAAGAGATACTTCCTCTCACTCCTCATCTTCTCCTTTTGTGTTCAGCCCCTCCTCAGCCTTCCCAGAAACTTGTCCTGAAGAGATAGCAGGTCCAACCTGGAGGACTGACCACTTGGCCAAGGTCACAGGCCAAGGTGGAAGCTGCTAGGCCATAGGAGGACCCAGCCCTGCTTCTTGAGCTTTGTAGTACAGGTCACCCACTGTTCCCATCAGGTTTAGAGACCTGAGTCTTTGCAACAGGCCACAATGTGGGTGACAAAGGTGAGGGTGGGTTTGGTTCTCAACACCCCATAGTGCTACCCTGAACCCCACATACCACCCTAGCCATCTGACTCTGAATCCTCAGGGTCCCCTGGGTCAGCCAAGATCCCCTCCCTCTCCCATCTTTCACCAGTAATCTCTTTCATCTGCCTGTCCGGCACCCCTCCACATAGCTTCGATGCCACATCCTGCCAACAGGGTGCTGTTTGGGAATGGGTGTACCCTTTGGGGTGCAAACACAAGGAACAGGGACAACGTGACTGCTCCAGCAACCCCTGTCCACTGGCAGGAGTGACTTTGCTTCCAACTCCCTCATCTTGGGCTAGCTCAAGACTGGGGAGGGGGGATCCTCAACAACTCCTTTCTCAGTGGGACTCAGGGCTTGTCTCTGTGCCTTTAAGGTAGCTCAGGTGTGGAGAAGGGACAGGCAGGAGGGAATCAGGACCAAGGATGATCAGATGACAGGGGCGCTTGGTGGGGCAGGGGCAGGGGGAGGTGGAGAGACCAGAACCATGTTGGCTTGTTGACACAGAGCCTGCAAGGGCACAAACCTTGCTGCTGATCTAGTTGCCCCTCGGACAGCATATGATCCGACAGCATATGGTCCTCGGACAGCATGTGATCCGGGATTGGCTGTATCCCCTGATGGGGTGGGCTTGGGTGCTGCTATCAGATATTTGGGGGCTAGGGAAGGGCAAGTTCCCTTCAGTGAAGATGTTTACACAGATCTCTGCTGGTCATGAATCTTTGAGGATTTATTAATTCTAATATTGATTGATTTTTGAGATGCAGTTGAGAGACCAGCATCCTGCTTGCTTCACTGCTAGATCCTAAAGGCTAGATCTAGGGTTAGTACAATGGATAGGGCATTTGCATTGCACATGGCAAACCTACATCCCCATATGGTCCCTCTAGCCTGCCAGGAGTGATTTCTGAGTGCAGAGCAGGAGTAACTATTGAGCACTTTCATGTGGCCTAAAAACAAACAAACAAACAAACAAAATTAATAATTATGGCTATATCATTAAAATCTGGGGGTTACTTAAGCCTTTTCTACTTTGAAACACCATTGTGAAAAATTTTTAGGTCTGCAAGTTTATAAAAGAAGGTAGGCACTCTAATGTTTAAGGAGTTACGTAAGTTTTATGGCTTTAGATTGCCTTGTGTGCTGTTAAGAAATATTATAACGTGTTACAATCTGGGGACTTGAGGGAGAAAGTAATTGTACAGGGATTCTGTTTTATTTATCTTAATGTTCTTTCGCTGAAAGTTCAAAGTTAAGATATCAGCAAGGGGACTTCTTCTGAGAATTATGTTATGGGTGATTCTCCTTCCACTGTAACTTTACCTTGTCCTCTTTCTCTGCATCTTTGTTCTCATAATTAAAAATAAAAAAATTAAAAAAAAAGAAAAGCAACAAAAAAACAACAACAACAACAACAAAAAAAGAAGGTAGGCACTTGGGGCTAGAGAGATAGCACAGCAGTAAGGCATTTGCCTTGCACGCAGCTGATCGTAGGGCATTTGCCTTGCATGCAGTTGATCCAGGATGGATGGTGTCCAAATGGTCCCCCAAGCCAGGAGCGATTTCTGAGTGCAGAGCCAGGAGTAGCCCCTGAGTGCTGCCGGGTGTGACCCAACCCCCCACCCCCCAAAAAAAAGAAGGTAGGTACTTGCCTTGCATGCTGCTGTTTTGATCCCCGTCACTACCATATGCCCCCCTGAGCCCTGCCAGGAGTGATCCCTGAGTGTAGAGCTAGGAGTGATCTGTGAGTACTATTGGCTGTGGCCTAAAGAAACCAATAGAATAAAAATGAAATAGGCTGGCCAATAAAATTTTTACTGATGCCAAATCACAAATTTTAGGGGGCCGGAGAGATAGCATAGTGGTAAGGCACTTGCCTTGCATACAGTGGACCCAAGACAGACCTGGTTCGATTCCTGGCATCCCATATGGTCCCCCCGAGCTTGTCAGGAGCAATTTCTGAGCACAGAGCCAGGAGTAACCCCTGAGCATAGCCAGTGTGGTCCCAAAACCAAACCAATCAATCAATAAACTGCTTTAAAAAAAAAATCACAAATTTATCTTCATATCCCCATCTCCACATTGAGATCCTGGCCCTGGATAAAGTCTGGACCCACACAGTTTAAGAAGTGAGGGTCAGATCTGACCAAGAATATGTGCTCAGTAGTTCTTTGTTTGCAAAATCAGAGTTGGGGTTACTTTACTTTTGGGGGGGGTAGGGATGCTCCAGATGTGTTTGGGTGTCTGGGAGCCCCTCTTGGCAATATTCAGCCCAGGCAGGCCGGGGTCTAACTCAGCTTCTGCTGCAAGGCCCAAGCTTCTTCCTGACCCTTGGACATTCCCCCACTGGTCCTCGATGGACCTGCCTATGTGTACCCCTGTTTTTAGGGCAGATGGAGAAGAGGGTTCTTTTTGTTGGTAGCTGTTGTCAGAAGAGCTGGTCTGGTTTTTGTATCTGTGTGTTGTGGGAGACATCAGAGGGTCCCCTGGGGCTGTGACAGGTGGAGTGTCCTGGGGAAGGCATGTCTCTACTGTATCTACCCCACAACCAGCTCCTGCCACCCCAGCAGCCTGAGCTTCCTCTGCACTAAGTGGGCCATGTTCACTTCCTTTCCCTGTCATCAGCCTTTCCTCCTTATTGGGGATCCTCAGGGCTTGCCCCCTCCACTTCTGAGATTTTGGGGAACCATTCGTGAGGAGTCCCTTCTCAGGTATCATGTGCTTAGGGATCACTCCCAGAAGTCCCAGGGGACTTGGGTATCGTACCAATTTTCAGTTGCATGCAAGGCAAGAGCCTTAATCTCTGCCATCTCTCCATTTCCCCTATTTTTAACTTTGACCTGAACAATATTTTTTCTTTTTACAAGGCAGAGGGTCTCCAAGCTGTGTTCAGGGATTCAGGGAGTACTGAGCTCTTCCAGTGACTCAGCCACCAGACTGGGTGTTGGAGGTATGCAGTGCTCTTTGGTCTGAACGCTGCTGTGTGTGTGTGTGTGTGTGTGTGTGGGTCAGACTCAGCCTGAGGCTTCCAAGGTTTTTACTGCTGCTCCTGCATATTGTCATCCACATTTAGTTTCCTTTGAGTGTTTCTTTTACATTTTTTCTTATGAGACTCTCCCCCCCCCCTTTTTTTTTTTGTTTTTGTTTTTGTTTTTGGGTTACACCCAGCAGCGCTCAGGGGTTACTTCTGGCTCTACGCTCAGAAATCGCTCCTGGCAGACTCAGGGGACCATATGGGATGCAGGGATTTGAACCACCATTCTTCTGCACGCAAGGCAAACACTTTACCTCCGTGGTATTTCTTTGGCCCGCGACTCTCTCCCTTTTGACACCCTGTAAGATGGTTCTCACTGTGCCAGCATTGCCTGCCCTACTCTGTTCTTGGGTGCCCTTGGCAATCACCTTTCTCAGTCCAGACCAGCTGCAGTGCCTGCCCCAGACTCCACACTCTGCAGGCTCCTTTCCTGTAGCCCTGTCACCTTCCTCCTGTGCCACCTCTCCCAGTGGGATGAACAGACACAGGGGCATAGGCTGGCCAGTGTTCCTGGGAACAGGGGCAGATGGGCACGTCCCCTGGTTGTAAGGAGCCTCAGATCCCTGCTAGGTGGAGTTTGAGACTTGACACCCCCCATCATCGCAGGCCAAAGTCTTCGCTGGAGTTTCTGGCCCGGCGTTAAGGCTAGCCACTCCTAGTGCCTCCTGCCAGCCTCCTCTGTGCCGCTGCCTCTGCGACAGGCCAGCACCTCCCTCCCTGCCTTTGTGGACTGGGGTGAGGATCCTGATGTTCCAAGAGCCCCACCTACCAGCCTGGAGGGCAGCTGGTGTGAGAGTGGGACATGGGATTCCTGGGAATTTGTTGGTCAAGGTCACTGCAGCACAGCTACCAGCAGGGGAGGGAGGGACACTGGGCTGGTGACATGGCCCCATCCCTTCTCAGGCATCATAGAGTCATCTGCCTGCATGCCTCCTCCTTCAGCCTCCTAAACATGAAACCTCTGAGCATGGCCATTCCCACAGTGAGGGGCTGGGAGGGGCTGGGGATGACCAGGCAGTTCTGCTTCTTCAAGGTCTTTTTTCTGTGATCATGACATGGGGGCCTAGCTTCAAGGTTAGGTGTCCCTCTCTCCTCTAGCCCTTTGCACTCCCTCGCAGCTTTTCTTCTCTCCTTTTCCAAACCTTTTCTTCTCCCTTTCCTTTTTTTCCTGTTTATCACTGTCTATTGACTCGGGGCCACACAGTTTCTCCTGACAGTGGTAACTCTGTGGGGGTGCTCAGGGTAGAGCGCTTGCTGGACCTGGACCCCCCCCCCCCCATTGTTGGGGCTGTGGGATTTCATAGGTGTATAGGTGGGAGTGCTAAGGGTCAAACTTAAGGCCTCACACATGTAAGGCAAGTGCCCTGCCCCAAGGTCGGCTCACCCCAGCCTGACCTAAACCTGCTTTTATTTCTGTGGAGGGATGGACAGAAGTAGGTCTCCCATTGCCAAGAGCTTGGTTGTCTCTTCTGGGATCTGCAGACTGTTGAGCAAAGTGACTCTCTGGCCACTAGATTTGGGGGGCTCCCTTCCCCCACTCTGTCACCATCTTTCTGGTCAGGTGTTTTTGGTGCTGGAGTCGACAGAGAGGTGTAGAGCTTGTGTGAGGTTCAGGGTTCAGTTCCCAGCACCACAAGGTCCCAGCGTACCCTAAGAGCTGGCCTGTGCTGCTCTTCAGCTGAGTCTTTCCCTAAGCACCCTGCTGGGATGGAGGGGTGCTGTCCAGTCTATGTGCTGGGCTGGGACCCATGTCTGTGTGCACACGCATTCACAGCCATATACGTGAGTGCTGAGACAGCTGAATAGCCATGCATATATTTAGGGGTCTGGGGTGTGCCCTGTGGAAGCTTCTGCGCCTGCTTCCTGTCCTGCCTCTTGTGTAGGCCCATCGAGGCCCCGAGTGCTCTTGCCGGCATGAACTGCTTTGTGCCGGCTTTGTCCTGTCTGTGGGCCAGCTGCTCCCTGCTGTGGCCCCATGCGGCGGCGAATGATCCTGGGCCACCCATTCAGCTGCCATGCCCCCACCCACCCCGGTCACTGGAACTAGAGTTTGCCCCCAGCTCCCCAAACCGGAGCTTCCTGCCTGGGGTCTCCGCCCAGCGCAGGCGAAGGGAATGGGGAACAGCTGTGCTGGCCCATTCTGGCTCCTTATGGATCTGCTTGGACAACAAAGCTCCCTCTGTGTTGCAGTCCCAGTACGGGATGGGTGGGTGGCAGCAGGAGGTGGAGATAGGGACAGCAAGACACCGGGATGGCAGAGCTGGAAGGGGAACCTGGGAGAAAGGAGAGAGGCCAGGGCAGGGCTGTGTGGAGACCACTCCTCTTCCTCCTCGGGCTGGGAGACCTTTGTAGGTGTCTGTGTTTTGTCCTGCGGATAATCAGGAGAGAAGTCGGGGGCAGCCTCTGCTGGGTTGATTGAGGCCACCCTGGTGAGGATAGGATTCATGAAGCCACGGTGGCCCCCACAGCGGACATGCATTGATTGAGGCTGCATCAGGACAGATGCATTCTCTCACAGGTCCCTACCTGCCTGCAGGTGCCTTGCAGTGACTTTCAGGGGTCTCCCTGTGTTCCCCTTTCCTTCCAAGGTTCTTCTCACTAGAGTCCCACCCTGCTGTCCCTCTTCAGAGGCCCAGCCTGCTTCTTCACTGCTCCTCACTGCCCACCATCCGGTCTTGGGGAGCTTATCCCCAGGTGCAGGGCGCCCTGGTGACCAGGTGTGCTGCCTAGGCTTGCTCTGTGCTCTCAGGCCAAAGAGCACACATGGGTGTCTGTAAGAGGCCCTAAGGGCTGGGTCTAGGGCCTAGGCCAACCCTGTATTCAGGCCAGGCCAGGCCAGGGTGGCTGGTGGTATCCAGGCTTTTCTCAGCATCTGCTTCTATTTCTTTTCTTTTCTTTTCTTTTCTTTTTTCTTTTCTTTTCTTCCTTCCTTCCTTCCTTCCTTCCTTCCTTCCTTCCTTCCTTCCTTCCTTCCTTCCTTCCTTCCTTCCTTCCTTCCTTCCTTCCTTCCTTCCTTCCTTCCTTCCTTCCTTCCTTCCTTCCTTCCTTCCTTCTTTCCTTCCTTCCTTCCTTCCTTTTCTTCTTTCTTGCTTTTTGTTTGTTTTGGTTTTTGGGTCACACCCGGCAGTGCTGGGGGGAGGGGTTACTTCTGGCTCTACACTCAGAAATCACCCCTGGCAGAATCGGGGGACCATATGGGATGCCGGGATTCAAACCACCATCCTTCTGCATGCAAGGCAAACGTCTTACCTCCATGCTATCTCTCTGGCCCTGTTTTTTGTTTTTTTTTTTGTGTCACACCTGGCAGCACTCTGGAGTTGCTCCTGGCAGGCTCGGAGGACCATATGGGATGCCGGGATTCGAACTACCGACCTTCTGCATGCAAGGCAAATAAATGCCTTACCTCCATGCTATCTCTCTGGTCCCCCTGCTTCTATTTCTTTTTTTTTTTTTTTTTTTCCTGCTTCTATTTCTTGTGTCACCTGTGACTCCTGCTTTTCTGGGTTATACACAATCTCAGCGTGTTGCACAGCTCTGTGGGCCTTGGGTGGGAACCCGAGGATTTTGTTGCAAAGTATCTCTGAAAGGTTGGAACAGCGACTGCTGGCCAGACCCCAGTTCCTGGGGCAGAGTGGCCAGCCGCCTGGGGCCCTGGCTTCCAACTCCTCTCTACAACCTCTCTTAGATGTAGAACCCTGGATCCGAAGCCCTGTGTGATCCAGGCCAAACTGACTGAACAGCCCAGACCTGGCTGGGATGCTTGGTGGTCTCCTGGACACTGCTTGGCTCATGTACTGCCACTTCCCCTAGGTCTGGGCTCCAGGGTGAAGCTGGAATCTTAAAAGCTCATGGCTGGCAGGCAGGCAGAGGCCTTGGACACTTGAGTGTGTGTGTGTGTGGTTGGGCCTGGGGATTGAAAAATGGCACTGCTGCCTTCGCCCAGGGCAAAAGCCAGTGAATGAAACTATACAGACTTGGGACCCCGCTCTGAGGCCCTTTAAATAGGGCTCCTCCTGGCCTTCCTGCCTGTGCCTTCCTGCCTCCCCTCTGCTGTCCTGCACCCACTTCCTCCCCAGTTTTCTGGACTCCCCAGCCTGCTGGACCCCGCACTTCCGTCTGCCTCCCTCCCATCGCCCAACTTTCTAGCCTTAGCTCCCCAGAGCCAGCTAAGCCCCGCCCCTCAGCCCTGCTCCAGGCTCCCTGGCAATGGCTCCAGGGACCAAAGCTGACAAACAAACTGTGGCCAGCAGGAGACCGCAGCTGGACAGCAGCCTCGAGGGATGGGGGAAGAGACTGAGCAGGCTGAGGGGGCCCCGCAGGCCTCAGACACTGTATGTTGGGTGGCATGAGGTGGGCAGGGATTGGGTGCGAGGAGGATGCATGCATCTCTGTGCTGTGTGCTATGCCCTGAGCAGGGTTGGGTGTTGGGAGCCTGTGGCGATGTTTCCCAAAGCCAGGGAGGGTTGAGTGGCCTGAGAAGGGGCTCAGGGTGCACTCTTGGACCCAGGGATGGACCCATCAACCCTTGTGCTAAGATTGCCCTGGCTTTGCTCTGATTTGCCATCCGCTCCTCAGGCAGCCATACAACCCCTTTCCACCCAGGGCCACCTCCCTCAGGAAGTACCTCTGCTCCGCCAGGGGTTTCTGTAGCTGTCAGAGCGCCCGGAGGGCTGTGTACCTGCTCTAGGCTGTTACTGGCTCCTGGAAGAGTCATTCTGATGTGCTCCCTGAAATCCCCAGTTCTCTAAGGCACCCCCCTCCTTTTCTAACTCCTCCTAGAAGTTCAGTAGGAGCCCCAAATCCTCCCCCATCTCCAGCTATCCCTGAGCAAGTTTGGCTGAGGGAGGAATGTGGGGTCCCCGTTAGAAATCTACGCCAGGACAGTTTTCTTGCTGCACCCGGGGCCTCCCTGAGCCGCCTGGGTCAGTGGCTCCATCTCTGGGCTGTGCCGAACTGATCCTTGCCCTGGAGGAGTCCAGATGAGCCCTTGGTTGGAATGGGCACCTGGCTGTGTGCTGCAGGGGAGGGCTGAGTATGGGGTGCGGGGAGATGAGAGGGGGTGGAGGTAGGTTAGGAGGTCCCGCCCTGGAGAGGGAGAGGCTTTGGGCCTCCTCCCACCCTTTTCCTCTCCCCAAGGCCACTGCCCTGCTCAGCTGGTTCCCTCTGTCCTTGCTAGGGCAGGTTGTTTGTGGTGTGTGTAAGCAGCCGTGTGGTCTGGTGTGGTCTGTGCAGCTATGTGGCCCCAGCGGGCAGGAGGAACAGTGAGTGAGACTGGTTTGGGGTGGGGAGCCTCTCCTGGCTGCAGGGAGGAGGCTAAGGCTCCCAGATCTCCTATTCTAGAGGCTGGAGCCTCCAGAGCATGCTTTTGCTCCTGTGTCCCCAACCAAGGCCGGCCTTGACCCTGGGTGCAGTGTGTGTCTACCATGCACTCCAGACTTGAAGTTTCTAGGACACCTTAAAGGGCAAGGGTCCTGGGGGCAGCCGAACTCTCACTTCTGGCTGTGTCATCTTGCACCCTTGTTGTCTCCTTCAGGGGCCCTTTCCTTGTCTGTTGCCTCACATGGAGAGGCTGATACTTCTAGATTGAAGGGTGAGGGGCGGGGGGGGGGGGATAGTACATGAATAAGTAGTTGCCTTATGCACGGGCCAGCCAGGGCTCGATCTCCGGCACCACCTAGGGTTCCCTGAACAGTACCAGGAGTGATCTCTGAGCACAGAGCAAGGAGTCAGGCCTGAGCACTGCTGAGTGTGGCTCCAGAATACCAGTAATAATGGTGGTAACGGTAACAGTGAAGTTGAGAAAAAGCGAGTGAACTTAGGCACAGTAGCCCACGGCAGGACTTGGTAGGGGGAGAGCCCTGCTGCCTTCATGAGTGACCTCCAGAAAATCAACTGCGACCTTGACCAAGTGCCAGCTCCTGGGCTGACCTGTGTCTCCACTCTCCCATTTCCCTCATTTTTTGCCCTAGCACCTCTCAGGTGACTTGCTTTTCTTTCTCCCACCTGACCAGCTTGGGTTTTTTTTTTCTCTGTTCTGTTTGAATCTTTTAACTTCCCCCTTCACCACTTTTCTCTTAGGGGTGATGATGACCATGTCTTTCTTTCCTAGGGCTGCCTCATTCTTCTGTTGTCCCTTCAGGCTCCCTACCCCTGAGAGCACCGTTCTTTACAAGTCCTCTGCTATTACAGTGTTCATACTGACCAGGGCTCCAGCTTTGCTTCCTAACCATCCACACTGTTATCACCTGGGCCTTGGGATGGGCTACTATTCCCAGAAACCTCCAAGGAACCTCAGAATTTATCACTTAGATAAACCTGGTACTCTGGATTTATGAGAATTTATGCCACCAGTGAGTCAAGGTGACTGGCACAGGTGCGTAGAAGCCACACCTTCCAGTTAAAAGGACATTCTTGTGTGCTTTGAAATGGAGTACAGAAAGATCAATAACCTGAACCCACCCAGATCCTTTTACAGAACTACTTTGTTATTTCTTGGGGCTTTACAGCCACACCAGCAGTGCTCACACATCACTTCTGGTGGAACTTGGGGAATGATAACTGGTTCTGGGGATGGACCTGAGATCAGCCACATGCAAGATGTGCTCCTGTGCTCCTTAACGTCTGTTCTCTCTCTGCTCTGCTCTGGGCAGTTTTGAATACTCTGGGGAGAGGAAGGCTCAGTGGCTCTGTTCTGGAACCTTGGCTGCCTGCCATCTTGTATTGCAGAGCTGGCACAGGGGCAAATAAGTGCATGAGCCAGAGGACACTGAGCGAATGCCCCCAAGAACCCCCATACCTGAACGTGCTCACCAGCTGTGCCAGTGACCCTCTCCTACCTTTCCCTGTCCATTCAGGGCACCCAAAAAGTGAAGGACGGGTGTGTAACCACAGGCCAGAGTGACGGGCAGCAATGCATGCTCCATAGCCATGGTATCTCCATGAATTGCTCTTGCCCACATCCCACCTCCCTCAGCACTCCCCAGCTGCTGGGCACTTGAGCACTCAGTTCTGCCTGAGAGAGGTAGAGAGGCTGCCTGGCCCATGCCTTTGCCTTTCTCCTCCTTCTTTGCTCTTAGCAAGAGTTTTTCCCAGAGTCCATCACACTCAGACACTGTAAGCATGAAGTGGAGGGCCAGAGTGATAGGTGGGAAAGACACTTGCATGCAGCCAAATGGGGTTGGTCCCTGGAATCCCATATGATCCACTGAGCAACAATAGGAGTAATTCCTGAGATCAGAGCTAGGAATTTCACCTGAACACCACCGGATGTGAGCCCAAAATAAAATGAAAAGAATGAAGTGGAGGGGCTGGAGCAGTGGCGCAAGTGGTAGGGTGTTTGCCTTGCATGCAGCTAACCTAGGACAGACTGCAGTCCAGTCCTCCAGCATCCCATATGGTCCCCCAAGCCAGGAAGCAAAAAAAAAAAAAGAATGAAGCCACTTGGGTGATGGCTCCAAGGGCTGAGCTGAGCAAACTCTGCATCCAGATCTGCAGGGGTGGGTCAGCCCCACTCCTTCAAATAAAAGGAACAAAATCCTTCCTTCCTTCCTTCCTTCCTTCCTTCCTTCCTTCCTTCCTTCCTTCCTTCCTTCCTTCCTTCCTTCCTTCCTTCCTTTCCCCTTCTGTCTCTCCCTCCCTCCCTCCCTCCCTCCTTCCCTCCTTCCCTCCCTCCCTCCCTCCTTCCCTCCCTCCTTCCTTCCTTCCTTCCCTCCTTCCTTCCCCCTTCCTTCTGCCCTCCTTCCTTCCCTCCCTCCTTCCCTTTCTCCCTCCCTCCCTCCTTCCTTCCTTCCCTCCCTCCCTCCTTCCTCCCTCCCTCCCCTCCCTCCCTCCCTCCCCTCCCTCCCTCCCTCCTCTCCCTCCCTTCCTCCCTCCCTCCCTCCCTTCCTTCCTTCCTTCCTTCCCTCCCTCCTCTCCCTCCCTTCCTCCCTCCCTCCCTCCCTTCCTTCCTTCCTTCCTTCCCTCCCTCCTTCCTCCCTTCCTTCCTCCCTCCTTCCCTCCCTCCTTCCTCCCTTCCTTCCTCCCTCCTTCCCTCCCTCCTTCCTCCCTCCCTCCCCTCCCTCCCTCCCTCCCCTCCCTCCCTCCCTCCTCTCCCTCCCTCCCTTCCTCCCTCCCTCCCTCCCTCCCTCCCTTCCTTCCTTCCTTCCTCTCCTTCCTTCCTTCCTTCCTTCCTTCCTTCCTTCCTTCCTTCCTTCCTTCCTTCCTTCCTTCCTTCCTTCCTCCCTCCCTCCCTCCCTCCTCCTTCCCTCCCTCCCTCCCCTCCCTCCCTCTCTCCCTCCCTCCCTCCCTCCCTCCCTTCCTTCCTTCCTTCCTTCCTTCCTTCCTTCCTTCCTTCCTTCCTTCCTTCCTTCCTTCCTTCCTTCCTTCCTTCCTTCCTTCCTTCCTTCCTTCCTTCCTTCCTTTTGCCACATCTGGTGATGCTCAGGGGTTACTCCTGGCTATGCGCTCAAAAATGGCTCCTGGCTTGGGGACCATATGGGATGCTGGGCAATCGAACCACTGTCTGTCCTAAGTCAGCATGTGCAAGGAAAATGCCCTACCACTTGCACCACCGCTCCTGCACAAGTTCTGGCTTTCTTTTTCTTTCTTTTTTTTTATTAATTTAATTTTTTGGGGGGGCTTTCTTTTTCTTATTGCTCTTATTGTACCACCTGTGCGGTGTCCTGTCACTCTGCCAACAAGCTGCTTTACACTGGATGTGATTAGGACTAGAGAGGCTGTGAGAACAGGAAATTCCCTGTTAGTTTTTGGGGATTAGGGCCGCTCCTGGCGGTGCTCAGAGACTGCTCCTGGCTCTGTACTCAGCGCTCACTCCTGGTGATCTTGGACTTGGCTGCGTGCAAGGCAAGTGCCGATTCAGACGCCCTTTCTTGGGGTATTCAGTCTTGTGAGCTGAGGGTGTGTCTGGAGGGAGAACAGAGTCACGGGTGAGACAGTGTGGAAGGCGGAGGTCCTGGAAGGCCATGGACACCCTGGCTGGAGTGGTTAGGGGTAGGGGGGAGGGTCGGGCAGGCTGCCCAGGAGGTCTGGGCTGGACTCCAAAACTGGGTCCAGATCCCCTAGAATGTGGATTTGCAGTCCAGCCTCCCCAATCAGGACTCTGGGATGCCGGCTGTCACCCTGTGCTCCCACACTGCCCTCATTCCATCCCCATGGCAGGGTGGGAGAGAGGGGAGAGGGGAGCATTCGCGAAAGAAGCCTTATCTTTAGGTACAAGGGGAGTGTGCTTAGGAAGTGTGGGAGGCAAGAGCCCTTTTGACACTCACTCCTTTTCAGTGTGTGGTATCAGCCCAGCCCTGGTTTCTGAACTTCAGCTGGCTTCCGGAACTGACCAGGAAAAGGAGCTGTTTGGCTCATGTGAGAATTCCCCCTGGCTCTCGCCAAGCAATTGGAGTCCTGCAGAGTGTGACTGTCCCAGCCTGTCCCTGCCCTGCCTGACCTTATCTGTTGTTTTTCTCTGGTCCTGCGGCCACACTCAGTGATGTTCACACTTACTCCTGGTTTCTGGGCTTCAGGGAACCATTCTTGGGGAAGGGAGTGCTTGGAGTACTTATGGGATGCTGGGGATTGAACTCTGGTCGGCCTTACCCTCCATCCTGGTCCTCCAGCCTCCCATTACCTGCTTCACCAAGGAAGAAAGAAGGGCTGAGGATGTAAAGTCAGTTCTGCAGAGTCAGGGGGCTAGAGACTGGCAAAGAAGGCTCCTGCCCCAGCAATATTCTATCCCCCATGCTCCAGCCCCAGGACACAGCTTTGGGTCTAGAGAAAACTCTGGGGAGATAGTTCTGTGTGGTTTGTAGGGCCCGTGGGTGGTGAGGTGACAGTCAGGCAGAAGCTGACCTAGGCAGTGCCTGGGGCCTGTGGCACTTGAGAGTCCACTCTTGAGGAGCTGGCAGAGCAGAGGGTGGCATCAGTACACCAGGCCTCAAGGTTCCTGATGTAGCCTCCTGACCCTCAGCTACTCTGGGGCAGCTTGGTGGGGTCTTGAAGACCTCCTGTCCTGACCCTGAGCAGGGAAAAAAGGGCCATGCTGGGAATTGTAAATGCACCTTGTGTGGGAGCCTCTTTACTCAGTCACTTGTTCCCTTTGTTTTGCTTTGGGCACATACCCAGAGGTGCTCCAAGTGCTGCTGCTGACTCTGGGCTGGGGATGGGTCTTCCTGTGTGCAGAGAACATGTGCATAGCTCCTAGCAGTGCCTCTAGCTGGGGCTTGAACCCAATAGCACAGTGGCAGAAGTCTCTGAGTAGGTTCCAGGCTGGGCCTGTCCTGGGATTGTTCCTGTGTGAGGGCCCCCCAACCACCCATTTGGGTTTTTATTCCGGCTCTTTCCCAGGCTCTGGTCCCTGCTCTCACCCAGGGTGGAATTCCAGGCGTCTGCCCCTCCCAGCACACACCAGACGTAGAATTTTCAAGTGGCTCCCTGGCATGGCTTGAGACTGGGCAGCTCAAAAGTGGATTGTGTGACTTTTAGTTCAGGAAGTTGTGGTGTCTGGTGGTTTGAGGTGCAGTGTAGGGGTGCAAGGCACTCCAAGGCATTGCTGTGAGAGCCACTTGTTTGGGGGGGAA
The DNA here is from genome assembly GCF_024139225.1 of Suncus etruscus. Lineage (NCBI taxonomy): Eukaryota > Metazoa > Chordata > Mammalia > Eulipotyphla > Soricidae > Suncus > Suncus etruscus. The sequence continues at coordinate 24,649,383 of NC_064855.1, forward strand.
GACCTGGTGATGCTCAGGATTTAGTTGGGTTACTCCTGGCTCTATACTCCTGGCAGGTTCCGGGGACCTTATGGATGCTGAGTATTGATCTCAGGTGGGTTCTGAGCAAGGCAGGTGCCCTTCTCACTGTACGACGGCTCCAGACCCTGTGAGAGCATCCCACGTGGACAACCAAAGCGAGGCCCCTGCTGTCCAGTGCTGGTGGATGGTTTAATAGCTCTGTCACTGCCCTCGAGCAAGCCTGGGGCCTGGGTCAGCCGGGTACTATTCTGAACAGTGCTCTGGATATAGCCAGCGAACTGTGTCCAATCCTGGTCTGTGTTAGAAGGTCCTGAGAAGCCCCTAATTGCCTGTAGCTGCCTCATCTTCTCTTTCTCCACTTGCGCTGCACCAGTGATGATCCTTGTTCATTCGTTAGATGGTATTGAGAGCTGGATTGTAGATGGAGGATCTGGTGGGGGATCATACATATGGGGAGGATCAGACATATTGGGGTGGGGTAGACTGTTTGATGAGTGAAGTAGTGAAGGAACAGATCGAGCCTATGTCTGGGGACCTAGAGGAAAGAGAATCAAGGATTGAGCTCACTCAGCCTTTGCAGCACAGAACTCCAAGTTCCATTCACCCTGTATCACAAAGAGGGATCTGGGCACTGAGCGAGGAGTTTCCCCAGGTGCCACTAGATGTGCCCACCCCGAAATAAATAGAAAAGATAAAAAATGCTCTGGGCTCAGGATAGAGCTCAGCAGAAGGACTCATGCCTTTAAACTCAGAGGCCCTGGATTGGATTGTGCAAGGGGAAAAAACGCAATTAAACCATGAGGGGTATGGAATAAAGGTGGGCTGCTTTGTGTATTCGCCAGGTCCGAGCAAAGTCAAGGAGAAAGGCCATGAAGCCATAATTCAAATGGATTATTACCCGTTGCCACAGCCATCCCTGGCTGGCCCAGTGGCTGGATCAGTTACATGAACTTGACTGCCAGCCCCAGTTCCCGAGGGTATATTGTCAGAGCGAAGAGGAAGCCTGGGTCAGCGGACACTGGGGATTCCCGTGTCTTTCCCTGCTGAAAAGGGGCTGTATGAGGGTCAGAAAGACTGGGAAACCTGGAGCTGGAGCGGTGGCGCAGGCAGTGGGTATTTGCCTTGCTTGTGCTAACAACCTAGCACCAACCTTGGTTCGATCCCTGGCGTCCCATATGGTCCCCCAAGTCAGGAGCGATTTCTGAGCGCATAGCCAGGAGTAACCCCTGAGCATCATTGGGTGTGACCCATAAACCAAAAAAAAAAGAAAGAAAGACTAGGAAACCTGTTTCCCCAGGTCACCACAGCCCTGGGACCACTGCCAGGAATGGACACCAACCTGGCATGCTCCAAACATCCACCACCTAGAATTCAGCTGCAGATGCTGAACATGTTGGAAGCATTTGGAAGTGGGGCCAGGACAGCCCCGAAGGAAGCTGGGCAGCTCTTGGAGCTGTAGGCTGCCTCTGCTGAGACCTGGTCATGTTCTGGGAAACTGCAGAGGGCAACTGGGGGGCTTCATGGAGTTGGAGGCTTCTTCCTTCCAAGGATGCAGTAGAGATGGGGACCATGGCACGGCTCTGGGACGGGGTGCTCAGAAAACCCTGAGCCTGAGATCATGGACTCTGGGCCTCTAGCCTCAAAGCCTGCACTCCAGCCCATGAAGCAGTATCTCACGAATTCTTTATCTTTTTTTTTTTTATTTTAATTTTTTGTTTTTAGTTTTTGGGTCACACCCAGCAGCGCTCAGGGGTCACTCCTAGCTCCATGCTCAGAAATCACTCCTGGCAGTCTTGGGGGGACCATATGGGATGCCAGGATTTGAATCACTGTCCTTCTGCATCTTAGGCAAACACCTTACCACTGTGCTGTCTCTTCAGCCCCACGAACTTTTTATTTTACTGATATTCAGAAGTATAGCCTGGCTCTCTCTGTCCAGACTCACTGCACTCATCACCAAGACACTGGAGACCTTGCAAGTTTGCTCATTGCCAGTCTGTCTGACATTTGAAAAGCACCTGCTGTCTTCCAGGCTCCGTAATAACAGAGTCTGTCTTCAATACCCCGGCCAGAGAGGCCAAAGTCTTATGGGCAAGACACAAAAGTGCATAATTACCTGGGCTGAAATTATATTCTGGGATGTGCAGGTACTGGGATAACCCATGTGCTGTAAACAAATCTCTGAGGTCAGAGGATGGGAGCTCAGGCCAGAGGTGAAAATCACATCAGCGGGGGCGATGACTGGAAATGAGGTATCTATCAGTTAGTAGGAGGGGACAGAGGGGACACCACAGGAAGGCTGAAAGGGGACCATGGTGGGTAGAAGGTGAGAACTGCTGTATTCGCTGGCAAGTCAGTAAGGAGGTAATCGGAAATGACATCACCTTGGTGTGAATAACAGGTCGGCACACTCTTCTACGGGGCCCAAAATATGGGTGCCAGGCAGAGCTTTAAACTCATGACCCTATTTTTTTGCCTGAGAAATGCAACCAGGTGCTCAGCATCTGAGCATCTCAGTGCAGTGAAGGCTGAAATGGATGCTTCTCAGGGCTGACTGGAGAGACCATTAGTGACCTCAGCAAGAGGAACTCGGGGAGGGCTCTGTGGCGAGAAGCCCCTGCTTTGGAAGCACGAGGCCTTGAGTTCAATCCTCAGTGCTACCTGTATGAGCTGGAGACTCTGCCATCTGGGAACGCTGCGGCATGCACCTCTGCCCACTGCATCTGGGGTGTGCTGGCACCCCGCCCCCATCTTCCTGTGCTGCTTTTTGGGGCTAGCAGGCCACATCCTTCTGAGGGACCCTGGGGTCACTGTGCCCCAAAGGGCAGAAGCTTCGCTTCCCCTTGGTACCCACAGACCTGCAGTGTGTGGGCCCATGTGCTGGCTCCTCCCAAGTCTCTTTCTGAGGCCTGTTTCTGTCCTTGAGGGCATTCACCCTCTTCCTTTCGCCCACAAACATAGTTCTCAGCAGACATCTGGCCCTCCTGCCCCTGCAGCTCCACCCATGGGTTGGGGTGCTGGTTTCCCGACAATTGGGTGCAGGATCATGAGGGCATACGTTGGGGTGAGTGGCTTGGCACCCACCCTCCCACCCCAACATCTTTCCTCCCCACTTTAAAACTCAACGATACTTAGGGCTTACTTCTGACTCCATGCTCAGCAGCTACTCCTGGTGGTGTCCAGGAACCATATGGATTGCCAGGATCTTACCTCATTTATCCTTGTGCAAGACAAATGCTCTACCCACTGCACTCTGTACCCTTTTCTTCTTTCCAATGGCAGATTGGCTCACCTGAGACAGAAGGTAGTTCTCTGAGCAAACCCTCTTGGCTTGGGGTGAGATGTGCTAGTGAAATCCCTGATGGGGCATCTAGGAGCAAGTCCCAAGACTAGTGGCTCTGCTCAGCACACCTCAGCATTGTGGGAATAAGGATGGGCCAGAACTGAACTGAGGAGTTTTGGGGGCTCACAGCCTCTCCACACTGCTCCTCTTAGCTGCCACATCTGGAACTGCCACATTGGAACTGCTGGGTCACTGAATTCTCCAGGGTACCTTCGGGCCTTGAAATTCATCTCCATGGGGCCGGAGAGATAGCATGGAGGTAAGGCGTTTGCCTTTCATGCAGGAGGTCATCGGTTCGAATCCCGGCGTCCCATATGGTCCCCCATGCCTGCCAGGAGCAATTTCTGAGCCTGGAGTCAGGAATAACCACTGAGCACTGCCGGGTGTGACCCAAAAACCACACAAAAAAAAATAATAAAAAAGAAATTCATCTCCAGGATGTCCCAATCACCAGACGGGAACTGCTCAGCTCTGTGTCTTCCTCCATCAAATGAGGAGAAACTGGAGAAGGAAGCACAGCAATGGGTCTCCTTCTCTGTGCCTTGAGGCCCCCAGGACGGCTTTTGAGGGTGGGCCATGGCTGGTCTCCCATTCCGAGTGTGGCTGCTGTGCTTTGACTTCGGTGGTGCTGGAAGAACGGGGCATTGGTGTAACAGGGACTCCTGTCTCCTAGGTGGCCCGAGGCAGCCAGGATGACAGCTGTCTTCAGGGACCCTGCTACCTGCTGAAAAACATGATCAGCAAGTCCCGTGAGTATTCCTAGGTGCCCCTCACGAGCCCCCGTGTGCTGGAACTAGCGCTATTTTGGAGCCCCCATGGGCTGCCAGGGAGCCTGCTTCCCTTTCATCAGCTGTAAGCCCTGAGCTGGGAAACTTGTGCCATGTGAAGGCACCAGCTGCTCGACCTGATTTGGGGGAACAGTGGTCTTAAACCAGGCAGGCAAGGGGCTCCTTTGCAGAGCATTTGCCTTGCATGCCTGAGGCTGCAGGAATAAGGGGACTAACAGGGAGCTGGTAGGGGTGAGGGTGGCAGAGGGCTGCAGCTAGCTGTCCCGCAGCTTCTCCTCCCACTGACTGCAGGCTGGAAGCTCCTGGCCATGTTGGCTCTGGTCCTGGGTGTCATGGTGTGGTACTCCATCTCCTGGGAAGACAGGTACTTCGAACTGTGAGTCCCTTTTCATGTCTTTCTATTGCTGCCCATAAACCCAGGATTTGAGATGGTACCTTGTGGGGCAGAGATCCCAGGGACTCCTCCCAGAAGACCAGTGGGATATAAGGGTTGGGAGGGGCTCCTGTGGGGGATGCTAGGGTTAAGGATGGGTTGGGTCCTCCTATGTCACTTGATCCTAAAGGGGAACTTGCAGGCATAGAGTACAGGAATTAAGGCACATGCTTTGCATGTGGTCAACCCTGTTAATCCAGCACCATCTGAGCTTCTTCAGCTACAGCACTGGAGTCCCTTGGAGCATGGCCCAGGTCTCTCCTGGCAGTGCAGGGCACTTCCCTTGGGTCTTTGTACTGAACATTTGTGGACCATGAAGCTTTAGAAGCTTTGGCTTTGATAGTGCTGGCAAGGCGGGTCTTTGATGTGACAGGAACTGGAACTGTGCTGCCTCCTAGGTGGAGAAGCATATCCCACCCCAAAAAGGAAGCAAAGAAGAAGTTATGTTAAGGAGGACTCTGCCTGGGGGATGGCGATGGAACCCATCCCTTCTCTCTGTCTACAGCTTTTACTTTCCTGTACCTGAGAAGAAAGGGCTATGCCTGCATGGGGAGACTGAGAAGACCGTATCCCAGCTCTTCGGCAAGTAAGGCCCTGGCCCCGCTGGCGGGACGGTGCACGCTGGGTGGTGTGGATTAGGTACAGTGGATGGGTGGCCCCAAGTGTCTGTCTCCTCTTACTCATGGGCCTGACTTAATCCCTCGCATGAAGAAGCTCTTTCTCCTCCCTCCCGCTTCCATCTCTGTAGCTACTCCCGGGATCAGCCTATTTTCCTGCAGCTAAAGGATTATTTCTGGGTCAACACTCCCTCGGCTTATGAACTTCCCTTTGGGACCAAAGGCAGTGGTACGTATTGGCTCAGGAATTGGCTCCCCTCACCCCACATCTAGTAATCTGTCCCCTCATGGCCTGATAGCCGTGTTTGGGGCCTGGGGAGGGGAGGCAGGCATGGGCACGAGTCGTGCTCACCAGCCCCACATCTGCCTTCTTCAGAGAACCATCTGGTGCGGGTTCTGGCCATTATCAGTCATTCCATTCCTGAGAGCATCCAAAGGTAAGGAGTCACCTGCCCACTCCTTTCCCAGATGGTCTGCCCCTGTTTCTTCACTCTACCATGCCCAGGCCACTGGGAAGCCTCCCTGTCTCTGCTCCCCAAGGGTTCTGTCTCCTTTTCTGCTGATTTGTCTCTGGGGATGCCATTTGCCCATCCCCACAGCAACTGAGCTGGGCATTCGTATTACAGTAGGGCCCAGGCCCTGAGGGGATCATTGTGACAACAGGCAGGCAGAGGGGCTCTGAAAGAGGATTTCCTTTTTTTTTTTTTTTTTTTTTTTTTTTTTTGGTGGTGGTAGGGCTTTCCCAAGCAGTGTTTAGGGCCCAAGTGGAATCAGTCAACCAGACCTGATGGCTCAGTGCTCAATGGTTTTCTTTGCAGAGCTGGGGACCATGACATCATCTCATTGGTGCCCAAGTCATACCCAGAGATAGTAGGAGCACGTGATACTGGGGATCAGACTTGGGGCCTTGGCTGTAAGGCATGCACATCAGTGCTCAGAGTCCCGGAAAGGGATTTCTTATTGGCTGTCTCCACTCCCTTTCTCTTCTCCATCTGTCTCTCTTGTGCTCTTTCCTCTCCCTTGAAAGGCTACCAAGCCAACTCGCCCATAAGTAGGGCCCCGGGAGAACATGCCCAGGGGTCCAGAAAGGGGTCCTGAGCTGGGCCTGGCAGGAGCAGAAGTGAGGGCCCCCCCAGTCTGATTGCCTCCTTCCCATGACAGCCTCAAGTGTCGCCGCTGTGTGGTGGTGGGCAATGGGCCTCGACTGCGTAACAGCTCCCTGGGTGGGGCCATCAACAAGTATGACGTGGTCATCAGGTGAGTCTGGCTACTGCCCACTTCTGGGGCCCTCACGGTTGCTTACCTATCCCAGGGTGAGCTCTGCTGACTGGGGCCACCTTGCCCACCTTCCAGACTCAACAACGCCCCGGTGGCCGGCTACGAGGGTGATGTGGGCAACAAGACCACCATGCGGCTCTTCTACCCCGAGTCAGCCCATTTTGACCCGCAGGGGGAGAACAATCCAGACACTCTCTTCGTGCTGGTGGCCTTCAAGGCGCTGGACTTCCACTGGATTGAGACTATCCTTAGAGACAAGAAACGGGTAAGTGCAGCCCAGGCCTGCCCCTGATGGAGAGAGAGAAAGTTCCTTGGCACCTCTAGGAGCAGAGAGGACAGTCCTGGTCTGGGTCCTTCCATTGCTTCATTCCTGGTGGGTTGCTTCAGCTTCACACAGACCCGAACTTAAGCCCTTTCTTACCCGCTTAGCTTAGTTGGTCCCTCTCTTGCCTTTTATTTTTTTTCCTTCTGGGAGAGACAAACCAGTAATGCAGAGGCAATTCCTGGTGATTCTCTGAGGACCTATGGGGTACAGGAATTGGACCCATGTCAGCCACATAAGGCAGGTGCCTTACCTGGTGTGCTTTCTCTCTGGCATCTCCTTTATAAATGTTTTTTGGGACCCCCTAAGTAGTGCTCAATGGTTCATTTTGAGGATATGGGCTCAGGATCACTGGGGTCACCGAGTGGTGCTCAGGGGCCTTGAGGACCTCACCCTAAGTGGTGCTCAGGGACCCTGCGGTGTTCGAAATGGCACAGGGCCAGCTAGCTGCATATGAGACAAACACTTTCCACTCACCCATGTCTTTTCTCAGCATCTGCTCCTTCACCCCCATCCCTTTGTACTCTGTTTCTGGGGGCCTCCGCCATTATATGGAACCCACTCCTGGCTTCAGGACCACCAGGATAGACTTAATGAACAGTTCACAAGGTGGGAGAAGTAGCTCAATGGGCTGAATGCATTCATGTATTCTTACCAGCACAACATACTAGGAGCAAACCCTGGTGTGTCCCAGAGAAACAATGAACAGGAAATAAACCACAGGGACATGGCAGCAGGGGCAGAGCACATGCCTGACATGTGTGAGGCCTTGAAATTCATCCCCAGCACCTCATGCCCCTGCCCTTGACCAGCATTACAGATGTAGCCCCCGAAATCCAGCACTGCCAAGAACCTCTGTACAAATGAGCAGAAAGGAGAGGCAGGCCTCCATTCCCCTCTCCTTCCCTAGGTGGGAAAGGGCTTCTGGAAACAACCCCCTCTCATCTGGAAGGCGAACCCTGAACAGATCCGGATTCTCAACCCCTTCTTCATGGAAGTTGCAGCAGAGAAACTGCTTCACCTCCCAGTGCAGCAGCCCAGAAAGTTGAAACAGGTGACGCTTGGCCCAGGCCGAGGGAAAGTGGGGGACAGGGTCCTGGGTGGGCATTGCTGGAGCTTCCTTCAGCCAGACGAAGTCTGGAGAACCCCAAGGAGGGTGTGTAGAGGCAATTTCATCTCAGTGGCCAGTAGGCTCACAGCAGATTGAGGGCAGCTTTTGAGAACTGTGGGGGAATCTCCCTAGCAGGGGTTCGGGGAAAGGTGTTTCGGGACTGGAAACTGGTGTTGGAGAATGGTTTTGGTGGATGCTGCTGGATTGAGAAACAGCTGAGGAGCACATAACAGGCTTTTCAGGTGCCAGCGGGTGTGTGTTGAGACTGAGAGGTTAAGGACCTGGCACAGGACCAGTGTGATGTCTGCTTTGCTTCCTCCTGCTGCCTAAGAAACTTCAGAGTTTGCTGAAAACAATACCCAGGGCTGGAGTAATAGGAAATGGTGAGCACACTTGTCTTGTATGCATCCAATCCCTGGTTAGATCTCCAGATCTGCATATGGTCCCCAAAGCGCTGGCAGATGTGATCCCCCCTCAGAACAAGAACAAACAAACAGGCTAGAGAGCATTTATGCATGTGGGATCTTGGTTTGATCCCTAATTGCATGATCCCCTGAAGCACTCAGTCAGGAGAAGCCCCCAAAGCACCACCATGTATGACACCAAAACTAGAAAAAAAAAAAAAAAAAAGGTTGGAGCAATAGGACAGAGGATAGGGCAGTTGCCGTGCACATGGCTGACCCAGGTTTGGTCCTCTGCATCCTATATGGTCCCCAAGCACACCAAGAGTAGTGATTCCTGAGTGTAGAACCGGGAGTAACTCCTGAGCAGCACTGGGTGTGACCCAAAACCCAATAAATAAATAAAGTCCCTAGGGCAATAGTACAGTGGGTAGGGCAATTTGCTGGCATATGGCCAATCCAGATTCAATTCCTGGCATCCAATATAGTGTCTCAAGCACTATCAGGAATAATTCCAGTTGGAAATCGGATTAGGCACAGAGGGGATTTTGCTTCCAGATTCTCCATTTCTGTGTTTACAGGCCCGAGGTCCTGTGTCCCAGCTATGGACGCCCACCTTCATCTCTTAGAGTTGGTTGATCTTTTGCTGCTGGCCCCTACCTTCAGCCATCTTTGTAGGCCCATTCTTGTGTTACTTCTTGTACCCCACCAGTCAAGATGTCACATCCTTGTCATAGCCTGATCCCCAGGACCATCTCTACTCTGGACCCTCTCTCCAGGGTGGGGCTCCTTGACTCTTGTGACCATATTTGTGTGATCTGAGAAATGGAGAGATTGATGACAACTCCATTCTCTCTTACTTTTTAATCACTTTTATTTTAAGGAGGTGGGTCTAGGCTCCCCACTGGCGATTCTCAGCCAACCAGGCTGTTGAACATCTGTGCAGTGCAGCTTCTTGGGCCTTACCCAAACCAGTCTGGTGGGACTGGTAGCCTCCAGGGCTGCCTCTGGCGATGCTCAGGGACTTTGTGGTATTGGGCATTGAACCTGAATCAGTTGTACGATAGGCACAGGCCTTCAGTGCTGCACTGTCTCTTGGTCAGTAGAGCTTAAGGATCTGGGACCACACCTGGTGATGTTTGACCCAGTGGCACAAACATGATGGTTCTATGCTCAGGCTATTCTTTTTTTTTTTTTTTTTTTTTTTTTTGGTTTTTGGGCCACACCCGTTTGACGCTCAGGGGTTACTCCTGGCTATGCGCTCAGAAATCGCCCCTGGCTTGGGGGGACCATATGGGACACTGGGGGATCGAACCTCGGTCCGTCCTACACTAGCGCTTGCAAGGCAGACACCTTACCTCTAGCGCCACCTTCCCGGCCCCATCAGGCTATTCTTGATATTAAGGATTGAACTCAGGGCCTTGCACATGTAAAGCATATGTTCTACTGCTTGAACTATTTCTCAGCCTTGTCATAGCCTAGATTTACCACCATTGGACTTGGTAGGGGGTAGTTCATTGAACTAATAAAGAAACATTGGAGGGAGGATTATGGATCTGTCTAGAGCTGGGGCATGGCAGGGCTTGCTAGAAGGGGATGGACATGGTCCAGCAGCACTTGAGTTGGATGAGATGATGGTCAAGGCCATCATGATGACCAGAAAGGCCAGGCAGGGATTCATGGATGCAGTACCAGGAGAGGTCAGGAAGGAGCGATGGGCAAACCTGGCAGGCGGGAGTCACTCCTGAATGGGAGTGCAATACTTAGGATCTCAGGCTGAGGAGACCGGGCCATCCTGCTGATGCTCTTGGAGATGGATGATGCTGAAGAGAGGCCACAGGGCTGCTCTGAATATCCTTAGCACTGGCACATGGCCCTGAAGCAGGAGAGCCCCAGGTTTCTGAAAGAGATGGGGTTCTCCCTGGAAACAGCAGAGCCTGTCCCACCACGGCCAAGTGGCTTAACACTCATAAGCCTCAGTTTCCTCATGTCTTTATAGGGCTGGAGGAGCTCATGCAGGAGAAAATGCCTGATCTAGTGAGTGTCTGTTGTGGCTTCGGTCTTTGTGTGCTTTGCGATTAGGAGCCCCATTTTCAGGGCTCCCTGAGCACTATGGGTGTGATCCCAAAGCACTGAACCTGGAGTTACCCCATCACCTTTGGTGGGGTCTCCCCCAAACCATGATGCCTTTAGAAAGTAACAGATGTGGGGCCAGAGAGATAGCATGGAGGTAAGATGTTTGCCTTTCATGCAGAAGGTCGTCGGTTTGAATCCTGGCGTCCCATATGGTCCCCCGTGCCTGCCAGGAGCAATTTCTGAGTCAGGAATAACCCCTGAGCACTGCCGGGTGTGACCCAAAAACCACACACACACACACACACACACACACAAAAGAAAGTGACAGATGTGATCATCATCATCACTGCGTGTGTGTCCCCTGCCACTTGCTGATCTGGCCTGTCCAGTGAGAACCACCATCTACAGACAGCTTTTAAATTTCAATCTAGGTGCAGGGAACTGAGCCTAAGGAGCAGAGCACATGCCTGGCACATGTGAGACCAATAAGTTTGAATCCTGGCACTGTGTGACCCCTGAATACCACTGAGTACCCCCCACCTTCTCCAGACATGGCCTGTGGGCATCTCATGGGTGCCCTGCCCTGCGTGTAACAACACACACACAGAGAAAATAGAAACATGTATGATTGATTTCATTTTTATTGAAACTTATTTATAAAGATGTTAGGGAGAGAACACAGGCTTCTCCAGAGGAAAAATAAAGAGCCACAGCATGGTGGAGAGGGTGCTTGCCTTGCATATAGCCAACCCAGGTTCAATGCCTGGCACAGAAAACTTTTTTTTTATGTTTGTTTTTTGAGTCACACCCAGAGACACTTAGGGGTTATTCGGGTTACTCAGGGGTCCCAGCAGCACCCCAATCCCAAGCCAGGAATAGCACTTTCAACTGTGGGGTGTGGCTGGCTCCAGGTTCCTGCTCAGGGTCAAGGTTGTAGAGGAGAGAAGGGCAGGGATTCCAGTCTAAAGTCCTGCTGCAGAGCTGACCTCCCTAACCCTGTCTTCTTTTTTTTTTTTTTTTTTTTTTTTTTTGTGGTTTTTGGGTCACACCCGGCAGTGCTCAGGGGTTACTCCTGGCTCCATGCTCAGAAATTGCTCCTGGCAGGCACAGGGGACCATATGGGACGCTGGGATTCGAACCGATGACCTCTTGCATGAAAGGCAAACGCCCTACCTCCATGCTATCTCTCCAGCCCCCCTAACCCTGTCTTCTATACCTCAGAAACCCACCACGGGCCTGCTGGCCATCACCCTGGCCCTCCACCTCTGCGACCAAGTACACATCGCTGGCTTCGGCTACCCTGATGCCTTCCACAAGAGACAATCCATTCACTACTATGAGCAGATCACGCTCAAGTCCATGGCGGTGAGTGGCCCCTGCAAGGAGGCAGCAGGGACGAGTCTGATAGGAGGCCACAGGGCAGTGGGGCCCTCATCACCTTCTGGCCCCAGATTGAGGGGAGCTGCTGGCAACTTTGTTTGCTCTTTGCTTGTCTCTGCAGGGGTCCGGCCACAATGTGTCCCAGGAGGCCCTTGCCATCAAACGGATGCTGGACATGGGAGCAGTCAAGAACCTCACCTCCTTCTGAGTGGTCCAGAGCCAACCACTGCTCTCTCCTCTGCTGCCTGAGCCCCCCCACCTATGGCTGTGGGGGTATCTGGTGCCATCCTGACCTGCCCCTGCTCCCTGGTCCCCACCCCGAGTGGGGAAGGAGTCCCAGGCCGGGCCCAAGATCAGTTCTCTGGGGGCCAGATCTGGCCTGGTGGAGGTGCTGGGGCCCAGGGGCAGGGCACAAGGCCAAGGGCCACGGCCTCCACTCTCCCGCAGCGGGAGATTATTTAACGGGCTATTTAATTCAGGGTAGGCGTGTGCTGAGGGCTGGCCCTATGGCACCCAGGAAAGGAGGCACAAACAGTGTTGTCCACTTTTTATAGAGACGCACCTGAGCCAGACCCACGAAGGCCCCAAAGCAGGTGTGGAGTGGGTGGGTAGGTGGGTGGTGACTGCCCCCTTGAGGGGCCAGTACCTCCCAACAGGCTTGGGACAGCCTTGATGTGCATTCCATGAAGAAAAAAGAGATGGGAAAGTTATCATTAAACTATTTTTCCTAAAATGGAAGCAGTTATCATGTAGATTGTGTCCTTTCAGGGGTTGGGTAGGGCTGGGGCAGTGGGACTCAGTGCTGGGTGCCTGATCGCACCTGGTCACCAAGGGGCTGCGAGTGTCCTTGCTGTGGACACTCCCCTCCTGTTCCATGTCTCTGTGTCCAAGGGTGACTGGCCCGGGGAAGACTTGGAGGATTTCTATGGGGGCAGCAGAACCCTCACCCCATCTTGCTCCCACATTCCCTTGCTGAGACCTGATGGAGACAGACAAGGGGTTTAGGCTTCCCTCCCAGATTAAGTGGGAGTCGTAAAAAGGAGTTGACACAAAGTCTTGCCAGTGGCCCGGGCTGCCAAGACTGGGCTGGGCAGGGTTCAGGCAGGGCTGGGGGTATGGCAAGTCCCCCAGCCAGTCTCAGGGCCAGGGGATGGTGCATAACAAGCTCCCCACCCCCCTTGTCCCCAAGATCTCTAGTCCTGCGCCAGCTCTGCTGTTTGTTGGTTTTTGTTTTTGTTTTTTTTTTTTTTTTGCCTCTGCTTGCTTCACTAGTCCGCTTCCCAGGCCAGCGTCCCTGCCAACTGGGCCTCCTGCCACCCCACAGCTGCTCTTTTACATCTGCCACCAGGCAGGATGGGGCACCCCTGGGAAGGTGTTATGCAGCTGTGTCTCCTGCTTTCTAGCCTCTAGGATTTGGGCTGCTGGGCTGGAAAAGGAGGGGTGGTAAGAGGGGAGGCAGGGAGGGAGCAGATAGGGTTGGAGTGGCCTTGAGGACACCCGAACTCCTCGATGCTAGGGGAGGAGGATTCTGAAAGCAAGAGGGGCGCCAGTAGCCATGGGGCCCCTTTCTTTTGGCAAAGCTCAGCTTTGTCCTGTTTGTGGGAGGGAGATTTGCTGTGAGCCTGCAGGGTTCTGCACTATTATCTCTGCTGCTTTCCTGGTGTCAGCTCCTACATCTCTGCGATGAAGTGACCATCTCCCCAGCTAAGCCGGGCTGTGAGCCAGACGTCCAGGCCTGGCGCTCGTGCAGGCACTTCAACTTGAGCCAGAATCCAACATCACACAGAGATAAGGGAGACTCCTTAACTCTACACCCGAAGCACACAGACACAGGAGCATGTGACACTCTCAGGGATCACAGACAGTGCCCAAGGCAGTGCTGCCCTGGAGTTGCTGGATGGTGCTTTGTGTTCTGAGAAAGGGGCCTTCATTCTTCCGAAAGAGCAGCCTGCCAGCTTGCTTGGTGCCGATGAAGGCATGCCAGAAAAACGGGTGGGGTGGGGTGGGTGAGAAAGCGCTTGTGTAACTCCCGGTTCTGCCTCTTTCCCCTCGGCTGGCTTCTCTGTCACTAGTGCCTGATCCCGACATTCCTGGAGAACAAGAGGGCAAGGGGGGGGGACCACAGACAGCGGACTGATGGGGGAAGGTCTAAAGAGCCAGATTCTTGGATCTTGCCCAGGCTGCTGGGGATGCGGCCTAGGGATTTGGAATTGTAACAAGCACCCCGCACCAGGGCTCTGAGTCTGGACTCCAGGATGAGGTCACGGGAACGCACTTCAGTGGGTAAAGCCGGACCTAATCCCCTGTGCCCTTGAGCCATGGCAATTAGGGGAGCAGAAGCCGCACTTGCTCCACCTCCATCGTGAGTGCGCAATCCATCCCTGAAGTGCGGTGGGAACCGGGGCGGGCGGGAGTGCTGCGTTCCTCCCTGAGGGGTCCCTAGAGGCGTTGACCTCAGCTCCATGCCCGCTCCGAAGCCAGCGCCTGCCAGGCGCTGCATTCACTGCCCAGGTCCTCCAAGCACTCCAGCCCTTCTCCAGAGGGGAAACAGGCTCGCAGAAGTGATGGTGCACATTAAATGATTTTCTCCATTCACATGGAGCGTAGCTCTACACTCTTGGGGCTTTTTATTTACGTTCGAAGGACCTGAGTATAGCCAATCACTCACCCCCGAGAGACTGTCTGCTACCGGCAGTCTGAGTTTGCAAACAGATCTGTCTTTGAGGAAGCAGCAAGACAAACACAAAACAGCCAGTGTGGGGGGGCTGGAGGGACAGTAGGAGGGCATTTGTCTTGCATTTTTCCTACCTGGGCTTGATGTTTGGCACTCCATATGGTCCCCCCATGTACCATTAGAAATGATCCCTGAGTGTAGAGCCAGGAATAAGCCCTAGACGAAGCCGAGTGTGACCTTAGGCCAAAAATACAAAACAAGGGCCCGGAGAGATAGCACAGTGGCGTTTGCCTTGCAAGCAGCCGATCCAGGACCAAAGGTGATTGGTTCGAATCCCGGTGTCCCATATGTTCCCCCGTGCCTGCCAGGAGCTATTTCTGAACAGACAGCCAGGAGTCACCCCTGAGCACTGCCGGGTGTGGCCCAAACCAAACCAAAACAAAACCAAACCAGGGGCAGTGGTTTTGGGGAACTGCCTCACCACTCTGTCGTTTTACTGGCCAAGGAAGCTGCAGCTGTTTCACAATGAGACTTTAAGGATGATGCGAATATGGTTGAAGGACCATATTCTGTGGACTGTAATGTGTGATCAGAATAATATGTGGGAAAGTAGACATGCTGTCACAGAAAGTACCAGAAGCACATGATGCAGGTGAGATACATTTGGAGGGTTTGCCCAGGTACCAGGTAATATGGTTAGAGAAAAGTCTTTGTTTCCAAATTCCCTTAGCTCAGCAGAGCAGGAAAGGTCTGGGTACAAGAGTCAAAGGCAGGGCTTGTGTCAATCACACAATAGACAATGGATCAAACCATTCTCAGTCCTGGTTTTCAACTTGGAGCCAGACACCTGAGCGCATTGTGTGTGTGTGTGTGTGTGTGTGTGTGTGTGTGTGTGTGTGTGTGTGTGTGTAAGAGAGAGGAGAGAGAGACTTGGAGCAGTGTGTGTGTGTGTGTGTGTGTGTGTGTGTGTGTGTGTAGAGAGAGAGAGACTTGGAGCCAGACACCTGAGCACATTGAAAGAGGAAGTTTCCGGGGCCGGAGAGATAGCATGGAGGTAAGGCGTTTGCCTTTCATGCAGGAGGTAATCGGTTTGAATCCCGGTGTCCCATATGGTCCCCCGTGCCTGCCAGGAGCAATTTCTGAACCTGGAGCTAGGAATAACCCCTGAGCACTGCTGGGTGTGACCCAAAAAACCACAAAAACAAAACAAAACAAAACGAAAGAGGAAGTTTCCTTCTCCTGACCAACACTGAAACAGGAGGTTCCTAAACCAGTGTGTGTGTGTGTGTGTGTGTGTGTGTGTGTGTGTGTGTGTGTGTGTAAGTGAGAGAATGACTTACAGCCACTGTCCACTCCATGTCAGCCACTTTACTTTGTGAGAGAAATTTGGAGTCCTAAGCCTAAATCTAGGAATAACGGAGTTCAGGGGAGATGAACTTTGTGTTTGAGAGGATGCCAGATTTGCAGAGGAGCCCAAAAGTCTGGGAAGTGTTCTCTTTTGAAGTGGGGAGAGAATACTGCCCTCTCTGAGGATGAGCAGAGAGGAGTTGACCCAGATTTTCAGGGGGAAATATACTTTGGGAGGCAGATTTCTATTTCCCAGGAAAGACCAAGGAATTAAGACACCCCACCCTTAACACTGGCAAGTCTTTCCTCAAAGAATCTTGGGAGTTTGGGGAGAGGGTGGAGTTTGGGTGGAGGGAATGAGAAAAGGCTCCGATGTTGAAATCACCCTAGGGGATCAGGGCTGGAATTTCTGAACTCAGCTCTTCCAGAACCTTCTATTATTCTGAGGCTTTCTAAAACATTATTTACATCTCTCACTTTAACATTGAAGGCATGTCCCACCCACCCTTCTTTCAGAAAGTTCTCCCCAGAGTGAGGAGAAATCACCAGCGTCCAGTTAGAGGGTGAGAAGAAGTCAGAGGTACCTGGAAACTGGAAGAATTTGCAAAGATTCTACATCTGGATCTCTGGATCTCTTATCACTGCTGTCCTTCATGCACCATTTCCTCTGGTGCAGTTGCTGTTTGCAACGTAAATCTACCTTCTAGTAATTCTTGGCAGTGAGGTCGTGGCACTTTAATTAATTTTTTTGTACGGTTGTGAAGCAGTTACTTAGTTATTTAGAAAGATGTGAGGGAAGAGAAAGAGAGAACTCTATGTTTAAGAGAGAACACAAGCTTCTCCAGACAAGCCAGATGTTTTCAAGGGAGATCATGGGTTTGAAGAGCAGCCAGATTAATGTTTTTTGAAGTCTCACTTTTTTATTCTTTGCTTTTGATTTGGGCCACAATCCCTGGTGCTCAGAGCCTGCTATTAGCTCAGTGTGGTGCCATGCTCTGGGGACCATGTGGCGCAGGGAATTTAACCCCAGCCTTCCTGCATATGGTCTATACTTCTGTCCATTGAATCATCTCTTTAGCCCTTCAGCCCTAGTCTTTCTTTACAGAGGTTGAAGGTACAGTCTAACTTGGTTCATCTGGACTTGCTTTTGCCAGATTGGGATGACCTGCAAGGGGCGTAATTCTCTACACTCAGCTCCTTTTCTCTTGTTTCATAGGAAGTGACTACCAGCAGCTCCACTTAGTAAGACTACAGTTCTCCCCAAGAAGGCCTGAGATTTCACCTACCTTTTCCATGAGTACTTTTGGTTCAGCATGGAAAAAGGAGTGAAAAGGAATATGGATAGAGGGGGCTGGAGAAATTGTACAGCATTTGCCTTGCATGCAACCACCCAGGTTTCAATCCTCAGTACCTCATATGATCCCTGAGTTCACTAAGAGTGATCTCTGACTTCAGAGCTTGTAGTAAGCCCTGAACAACTCCTGGCTGTGCCTCCAAAGTAGAGGTACTAAAAATGCTGTAAGTAAGTTTCCAGATTATTTTCAGGGGCCACAGGTGCAGAAGCTTTCCAGGAAAGCTCAGGAAAGTTTTCACTGGATCTTGATCATTCCTATCATGTGTGTGTGTGTGTGTGTGTGTGTGTGTGTGTGTGTGCGCGCGCGCGCGTGCTGGGGAGGGGGCTAGCTTATGTGACCAGAGAGGAGCTCAAGAACAGAGTGGCAGGTATAGCAAGGTAGGTTGAGAGCACAATTCTGCAAGGTTTTATGCATGGTGTATGTTTCCCGACCCTTCTTATTTTACTTTATTGGTGAGGGAGGTTCCCAAGAAGTGCTCAGGGCTGGGGGCTCACTCAGCCAGGCCTAAAGACTTGATACTCAGGGCCATAGATGTTGGGGGTCACCCCAGGTGGTGCTGCTGGGATGGAACTTGGGCTGCCCTCACATGTCACATCTGTGCTCTGGCCCTTTGTGTGATTGTCCCCAAAGATTTTTTTTTATTTCAAAGATCTTTTATTGTTTTTGTTTTGGGGTCACATATGTCACTGCTCAGGGGTTACTCCTGGCTCTGTGCTCAGAAATTGTCCCCAGCAGGCTCGGGGGACCAAACAGATGCTGGGATTCGAACCACCGTCCTTCTGCATGTAAGGCAAACGCCTTACCGCTGTGCTATCTCTCCAGCCCCTCAAAGATCTTTTCTTAGATTGTTTTGCATGGGGTCCTGCAGCAATAGTACAGTGAGTAGGGCACTTGCCTTGCATGTAGCCCATTGAGGTTCAATTCCCAGCAACCCATTTGGTCCCCTGAATCTGCCAGGAGTAACACCTGATCATTGCCAGGTGTGGCCCCAAACAAACAAAAAGTTGTTTTTGCAGTATGAGGGACTTTAAACAAAGGCCTCACATATGTGCCCTACCAATGTTATATGTTCTCTTTCCCAAGAAGATGACGGCGGGGGTAGAGGTAGCACAAAGGGCCTTTTGTTTTGTTTTTGGGCCACACCTGGTGACCCTCAGGGGTTACTCCTAGCTATGAGCTCGGAAATTGCTTCTGGCTTGGGAGATCATATGGGATGCCAGGGATCGAACTGAGGTTCTTCCTGGGACAGCCACATGCCAGGCAACAAAGGGCCTTTTGTAATGGAAGTCTCAGTTGGAGAGGGGAGCTGGGCCCAGTAAGAATGACCAGGTACAGAGGTAGAGAATGGCCAGACGGTGAGTCAAGATGTATTTGCCCAGGAAAACAATTCCTTTATCTTTCCAACTTCGGGGATTTACGGAGTCACACCAGGTCCTGCTCAGGGACTATTCCTGGCTCTGTGTTCAGTAGTGACACCTAGCAGTAGTTGCATGAATGCCATACACCTTACCTCCTGTAGGACACAGGTATTAGTCAGGAGCTATTCCTTTTTGGAGTGCCCCCTTGTGGTCGTGGTTAGGACCTGCATAAAAGGCAAACCGTTATCTTTTGTGCTTTTGGTATCTAAGCCAGCTCTCTCTCTCTCTCTCTCTCTCTCTCTCTCTCTCTCTCTCTCTCTCTCTCTCTCTCTCTCTCTCTCTCTCTCTCTCTCTCTCTCTCTCTCTCTCTCCCTCTCTCCTTCCCTCCCTCTCTCCCTCTTCTCTGTGTGTGTGGTGTGGGGAGGGAGAGAGAACTGAAGAGAGAGAGGAAGGGAGAGGAGAGAGAGACAGACAGACAGATAGATCTGGCTTGTGCTCAGGAATGACCTCTAGTGGTGATTACATGAGAGGTTCACAAATTACCTCCTGTACTATGTATGACTGGATTATCTCTCTGGCCCCTTCAAATGGATTCTTTTTTTTTTTTTTTTTTGTCACACCCGGCAGTACTCAGGGGTTCCTCCTGGCTCTACGCTCAGAAATCGCTCCTGGCAGGCTCGGGGGACCATATAGGATGCCGGGATTCGAACTGCCATCCTTCCGCAAGCAAGGCAAATGCCCTACCTCCATGCTATCTATCTGGCCCCTCAAACGGATTCTTTTATTAAAGAAATCTACAGCTTTAGATGCCCTTTCCCTGTTATGGTCAGGCAAGCAGACTGGAGTGGGGTGTTGGAGAAAGTGGCTGGAACCTTTTTGAAAATGAGTAGTGACTACTGGAGAGAGAACTCTCCTCAGAGACTCCAGAAGATGGCCTTTTAGCTTTGCGCCAAAGCTGCCAATGACTGACATGTGGTCACTGCGCCTCAAACCACTGGGAGAAGAGTCTTTGAAAAGGGGAAGTGAGAGACAAAAGGCCATTGAGAGATTGTTGGCTTATGTTTCTCTTTGTAGACACATCACAAAGCTCTATGCAAACTGAGATCATTTTTATTGAAATATTTAGGCTTTTATTTTAATAAAGAGTTTATTTTTAAGGGAAGCTTCCCAGAGAAGAGACTGTCAGGGTGCCCCCGGGACTTGTATTTTTTTTTTTCTGGTGCCAGACACGAATGAAGCCTGGAAAAAGCTAAAGGAACTTGTGAGGGCAGGGTGGGGTGACCATCTTGATGGCAGTTTCAACCCCTCCCACCCTCCCATAGCAGATGGTGCCAGGTGCATGGCTCAGGCCTACCCCTGTGAAAGTGATCTCTAGAATTCACTGGCTCCTCTTCGCTGGTTGTGAGAAATCTCCTAAACAGATTTACTGTTTGCAAGCCACACCCCTTGCCTCCCCTCTTCCATTCCTGGAGAAAGCAATTGTCCAGATCCTGGGTTTCAACAGCCTGTTTCAGGGGCTTATTGGAAGGAATTTCTTGTTATCCTGGGAGCACTTCCTCTTCAAGAAAGCTGAAGGGCTGGTGGAAATCACCCCTGCCTGTCCACACTGATAGTGAGCCTGGGAAGCTGATGCAGGACAGTGGGCAGGCTGCTCTCCCAGGCTCCCTGCCAAGGACGGATTTGAAAAAGCTTAGAAAATTGGAGCCTGGCCTTGGGGTAGAGGCGCAGAGTGCCTCGGGGCAGGGCTGCTTGTGTGGTTCTGGGAGTTTGTGGCTTGCTCAGGTCACTTGGGGACTTGTCCTATCTTTTACACAAATGCAGAACGGGTGCTGGCTCCTTGGCCACCCAACTCCCGTCACTTTCCCTTGAGGAATATGGCCTTGAGTGAGTGCTGAGGGCTGGCAGCGTGTGATGTTAGGACCTGTGACTGTGAGTCTCCAGTAGGTCACTTGCCAACTCTAACTGAGCCCTGGGATGTCTTTGGCTTCTCTGAGCCCAGCCCGTGTATGCACAAGAACACACACACACACACACACACACACACAGACAGGGTATAAAAGCACCATGCAAAGACCTAGCATTCATGTTGGCTCATTCATTCATTGTCAGACCTCCCCTTCTTGTGATTTTTTTTTTTTGTTTTTGTTTTTGGACCACATCTGGTGATATTCACGGGTTACTCCTGGCTATGCACTTAGAAATGGCTCTTGGCTTGGGGGACCATATGGGACACTGGGGGGACTGAACCGCAGTCCATCCTAGACTAGCATGCGCAAGGCAGATGCCTTTACTCCCTGTGCCATCGCTCCGGCCCCACCTCTTCTTGTGATTTTTATTTTCTTATTTTGGTGTTTTTTTTTCAGGGGGTCATTCCCCAGCAGTGCTAGGGGTTACTATCAGCTTTATGCTAGTTTCTGATTGTGCTCAGGGGACCCTGTGGTGCTGGGATCAAACACATAGCCTCTAGCATGCCAAGCATCTGCTTAGCCCGCGAGCTACCTCTCCACTCCTCCAGCTGTCCAGTGCCCTCATTTCTTGCCCATGGGGCCCCAGCTGGTTCTCTCCAGTATCATCCATCCAGCCCCATCTGCATCCTTCTCTCTCACCATGGCATTCCCTGAGACCTCCTTCCTTTGCTGTATCTGTGGCCTGAGTGTGCTCAGTGTCCAGCTCCCCATTTGTCCTCCACACCCCTGAGTCTCTTTTGGCGAGATCAGAACTCCCTCTTTCTCTACTTATTTAGATTTCAGGGAAGAAAGGGTGTACCCACCCATCAGGAGAGCAGTGTGTGTGTGGTTGGCAGGGTTAGGCGGCACATCAGCTGGATGATTCCAGGATTCCCCCCCCCCCCATCCCAATTCCCCAGCAAGATAAGACCAGGCGTGGTGAATAAGCGATCTACTTTCTTGCATCAGGCTGAGGATCCACACAGAATCCACAAGTGGTGATGCCCAATGGTGCAAAGGCTCCCAGGAGCAGGGATGTCGGGTTACTAGACTGCCTACATTTTTTTTTTCTATTCTGAGGGGCCATGCCTGGCCCTGTGCTTGGGTATTCCTCCCCGGAGTTGAAGCAAGGGGCTACTGCTGCAGGTGCCCCAGCTCAGTGAACTGTTTCTCTGGCCCCTGCATCTACATTTCTTACCCTGGGCTTGGGGGCCTGCCAAGGAAAATTGCCAGGGATGTGAGGAGACTTACAACAGCAGGAAGTAGAGTGGGACGGAAAGACCCTGTCACCACAAGCCATGTGTAGGTCTGAGTCGGGACTGTCACGTAATGTGCCGAGGCAGACTCGGTGATGAAACACAGACACCACTTCTAGGGGAAGGCTGGAGAAGAGGATCTAGAAGAGGGAACCTGCAGCTAGTACTGCCAACCAGCACCATAACCCAAACCCAGATCATGTAGCCATATCACGCTTCCTGTCTGGACAGGCTGGTCATAGAGGCATCAGTCTCTTAGGGGCACACATGGTCTCGGGGTGCCCCTGGCACGAAGCAGCTGAAAGAAGGGCCTGGAGAGACCTCCAGGGCCCAGCACCAGGGCCTCTGCAGGATTGAGACACGGTCACTCTGCAGCTCCTTTCCGGAGTCTCATCCTCACACCCGGTTCTTGTCCCCTGCAGCCTCCCCCCCCCAGCAAGCACTGAGCAGGCAGGAAGTCGACCCACCCGCAGGAAGCGGACACTCCTATTAATGGACTGTGCCGTGGGGACAGGGCCAACAGGACACAGGGACTGGGGGGTGTGCTGGCTCCGGGCCCACTCCCTCCTCTCCCTTCACCACCCTCCCAGCCTTAGAGTTCAGCCGCATATGCAGTCTGGACACAGAGGGGACAGAAGACACCAAACGAGGTGGGGGGGGGGCTGGCTCCCGCCGGCATGGGGGAGAGGAGCCTCATCCAAGGTCAATGGCCAAGGTCACTTCTCAGCCTGCTGGTCCAGGCTGTGGAGCTTGGGCGCTGTGAGCTTGTGAGGGGCTTGGGCTCTCCCCAGTTACGCTCCAGCTTCACCCCCTTTCTCCCCTGGATAACGGGGACTAGGGTCAGGGCCTGCACAACACAGACACTGTTCCTTAAAGCCAAGCGAGGTGTCACCAGGCCCTGCCACTCGGCAGGAACGACCGGGCTGTGTGTCCACGCGTGTGTCAGCACCAGGGCCCAGGACTTGTGCTTGATTAGGAATGGGGGGCGGCAGAGGCACTGGGGGCGCGTGTGTGGTGCCGTCCTGTCTTGTCTTGTCCTGTCCTGCCCCGGGGGCCCTCAGACGTGAGTCTGCATCCGCCGCTGCAGAGGGCGGCTGGGGTCGGAGTTCTGCGAGGACTGTGAGTGGTGTGAGGACGAGGCGGAGGCCTTGCTGGCCTTGTCAAACTGCACGTAGCCGTCCTGCTTGCCGCTGCTGCTGACGCTGCTGTCGCACTGTGTGTCCAGGAAGGAGCTGCTGTCGCTGAGCGAGCCACGTTGGAACTCTCGTTCGCACAGCTCGATGGACGAGCTGCCCATGCCCAGCACGAAGCGCTGCCCGTAGTCGTAGAGGCGCGCCTGGCCGCTGAGCGTGCTGTAGAGGTTGGTGAATGACATGCCCGTAGGCACCCCGCTGCTTGCCGGTGGGCCGAAGGTCGGGGCTGGCAACTGGACAGCGAGATGGTGGGCGTCGAGTGGTGCTCCTTGAAGGTGTTCACGCTTGTAGTAGCCGTTGGTGGGGTCCTGGGGGGCGGAGGGAGAGGGGGGCCGCGTCACCGGGCCACCTGGGAAGCCAGGGGAGGGTGAACTGAGTGGCCCTGCCAGCACGGGAGGAGGCCACAGAAAAAACTGGGGGTGCAGGTGGGGAAGGGACATAGGGGAATGGGGTGTGGGTGGGGGAAACATGGGGTCATAGGAAAGGAGTGCAGTGAGGGCAGCCCCTAGAGAGGGCAGTAAGTAGGAGCCCAGTGGCATGCTTGTTTATCATGCTGGTCCAGCCATCCGGGAAGCAGAATGAAGGGTCCCCAACAGGACACAGTTCCAGGTTTACTGGAATCCCCTCACCTCTCACAGGCTCCCTCTTGCCTCCTTAGGGCTTGGGCATAGAGGTGGTTTCCAGCAGAAGTAGATGGGTACATTCCCCCCTAAGAGGACAGACACCTTCCCCCCAATTCTGACCCCTGTCGCCCCAGGCCAGCCTCACCTTCAGGTTCTGAAACTCCTTCTCCTCTTCTTTGAGCACTTCTAACTGCTTCAGGACTGAGTCTTGCTGGAATTCACCCCTGTCCATCTGCAACCAGACAATGGCAGCTTAGTGGGACAGATAGGCCTCACTTCCAGCCCTTCCCCACAACCCCCAGGCCAACTCTGAAGGAGCTCAATTGGGTCAAGCACTGGCATTTGTCACTCCTCCCCTCCATTTCTTCACATCCCCTCCTCTACTCCCCTCCCCTCCCCTCCCCACTGCCTGGGCCACAGGGGATAGGAGAGAGGGGCAAGTCCATGGATGGGCCAGGATGTTGATGACCTCTATCATTCATGCCAGCTGACCACTAAACCCCTGACTCGGTAGCACCCCAGAAGCCTGACTGATAGGCTCAGTTCAGCTTGTGGAGCATTTGCTGGCTGTGGGCCAGCACTGTGAGCAGGATCAGGCCCCAGTAAAGTTAAGAGAACTAAAATAAAGGGCCAGAGAGAGGTAAACAGCCCGGTATAGGCTTTGTCTGAAGGTGGCTCAAATTAGACCTTGAGTGTGGAGTTGGGAGGAGCCCTGAGCACTTCCATCTGTGGCTCCAAACTGATAGGGATTCCATGTCCATGTCAGGTTGAGGGCTGGAGGAGAACGGATTCAGGAGGCCCATAGATGTGGTTCACAACAGAGACTTGAGATGCCTGAGGGCCTTGGGTAGTGCAGGGCCCTGTTAGTCGTGGCCATGACAGGAGTTGGAGCCACATACACACAATCTCGATGTTGACACACATCATGGCCATCACACACATTTTGCATCACATTTGACTACATTGACAGCATTTCTCCACTGTCCAGCATCTGGTACCCCCAAGGCTGCTGCTATTAAATTTATGTCAGCAAAGGAACGGATGAAGTGTTCTTCTCCAAAGTCCCAGAGCCCATGGGAGCAGAAATACCAGAGACCCCACCCATGAAGGCCTTAAGCCCTACGGTCACTCCTTCAAGGGCTCTTTATCCCTGCTCGTGTTGTGGGCCCTGGCTCCTCTCCTGCACTCATGTCTCATCTATCCTTAGCCCTTTATCCATTTTCAGGTTACATCTGTTTCTCTGGACTGAGTCCTTCCCATCCTAGATCCTTGCCTGCCTCTCTGTAGGGGCCAGTGGTGGTGCATGGGGCTGGGATGGGGTAGGGGGGTGGGGCAGCATGCTGCAAAGTCCAAGGTCCCATCTCTGATGTTGAACTGGGGAGAATGGAATAGTAGAGTTCCAATCTGGGGGTTGCCATCTTGGAGAAATACCTTCACAGGTAAGCCAGCCTTGGCCCCTCAGCTTGGTGATGTCCTATGAGGGCACCATTAGACAGGTACGGGAGCTTGACATGTGTGGGGAGACTGTCTTCTGCCTGCCCTTTGCTCTGGAGGAGCTCAGGGTAATGGAGAGGCAGACCCATAATTAGAGAGGAATTTGCCTGGGGTTTGAAGAGAGTCACACACCAATGGAGGAGGGAACATGGGATCTGATTCCTTGTTTTGTTTTGGGGCCCACACCCTGGTGATGCTCAGGATTACAGTACTCCAGGCTCTGCGCTCAGGAATTGTTCCTGGCAGGCTCAAGGGACTGTATGGCATGCCAGGAATC
This sequence comes from Suncus etruscus, assembly GCF_024139225.1. Classification (NCBI taxonomy): domain Eukaryota; kingdom Metazoa; phylum Chordata; class Mammalia; order Eulipotyphla; family Soricidae; genus Suncus; species Suncus etruscus. The sequence goes on from NC_064855.1 coordinate 24,674,676, forward strand.
GAACCTTGGTCCATTGCATGTCAGGCAAATACCCTCCCCGCTGTGCTAGCACTCCTGCAGAGAGCTGCTCCTTGAGGACAGTGCGGGCCTCAGGCCTCACAACAGACAGGCCTGGCAACACCAGGGAGACTGAGCAAGCCAAGGCAGGACATGCCAGGTGCCCTGAGGGCTGCGGCTACTTGGCAGGAAGCTGGAGCTAGAGATGAACCCTGAAACAGGGATTTCGGACCCTGCAGCTCCCACCCTGCATGTATGGACTGTGAACCAGGACAGCCCCCCCTATCCCAGACCTTGAGCATCCAAAATCTCACTCTCTTTTTTTTTTTTTTTGTTTTTTTTTTTGGGCCACACCCCGTTTGACGCTCAGGGGTTACTCCTGGCTATGTGCTCAGAAATCACCCCTGGCTTGGGGGGACCATTATGGGATGCCGGGGGGATCGAACTGCGGTCCGTTCCTTGGCTAGCGCTTGTAAGGCAGACACCTTACCTCTAGCGCCACCTTCCCGGCCCCCCAAAATCTCACTCTCCATGGCCATAACCATGAGATCCCTGTCTACTGACTGTGGCTCATTGTTTGCACTTCAAGTCTGGTTCCTGCTTACACACTTGGCAGGATGGGCTGGAGTAGCCACACGTTCGGCCGATGTGGAAAGCACTCATTTGTGGGAGGGGCTCATATGTGGAAGGGGCTCCTTTGTTTGTCTAAGCAATGCAGGTCACTAAGAGTAAACGGGCATCATTCAGGGCCTGAATATCATGTTCCTGGAGAGACAGGTCTAGCCTTAAACTAACAAACCTTGTGTCCACTTGAGCTTCCCACCAAAAACCAGGCCTTTACTTCCAGTGCTGGTGTTCGGGACTTCCACCTGGCTCAGTGCTCAAGTGTTGGGAATCGAACCTGGATTGACCACACATGGCAAGTTCCTTCCCCGATCTGGCCCTGCAGATGGTGGTGCTGCCTCTGGGCATTGCAAAGACCCAAGGTCACTCCGCAAACCCGAAGGCAGCAAGATGGAGAGCTGGGCTCCGAGGGAGCTCAGAGGATGCCTATAGAGTCCAGTCTAGGCTCACCATCAGCTGCTTGATGTTGGGGTGACCTTCTGCATCCCGCCCACTCGAGGGTTCTTTGTGCACGATTTCCACGCGGATGTCATTTTTGGCTGACACCACCCCTTTAAGATCTGGACATGAGACAGGAAGGCAGAGGGTCGAGATTCAGTCTGCAGTCCCCAGGCAGCAGGGCCTGTGATGCTGAACTCCCTACCACCACCCCATCCAATCCTGTCTCCCATTGGCCTGCCCACCCCCTGCACTCAACGGCTTCCCAGCCTTGGCTGTGAAGCACATGCCCAGACAGGACCCAGCGTTTCCAGACTCCTGCTGTGGGAAACACAAGTTCTTGGGATGCTCGAGGCATCATCGCCTCCAGCCTCTCGCTGGCTGGGCAGGGTCTGCCTCATTTCATGCCAGGCTCACACCCTTCCGGAGTTGCTGGCACCTTCTCTCTACTCCCAGAGTCCTAGACCTCACTGCTACAAAGACTGTGAGGTCCTGGCCAGACTCTGTCCAGGACGTGTGGGCCCAGGTCTCTGGGTTCCCATGAGGGCGACTGACCACAGAGGAGAATGGTGGGGCCCCAAGGACCTCTCTAAAGGTTGCCCCTTTCATGTCCCCAAAAGTCATGCCTCTCTGTCGTCCATGGGAAAGTAAGCATTCACAGAGTGGCCATAGCTGAGCTGTGATGTACAGGCTGTCCCATCTCTGATGCCCCAGCCCAGAGTTTAGGGTGGCTGGTGCACGCCTCAGCAGCCAGGGGGCTCATAAAAGCCCGTCACCATCCACCACCCCATCCCTCGCAGGACTCAGATCCTGGAAGTGGGGGCTTGCCAAAGGTTTGGGGGAGATGCTGGGTGGGGGGATCAGCTGATTCCACCCCCATGGTCACCCCCCCACTGTGTCCTGTCAGCTGGGCTGACCCTCGTGGGACTAGAAGTACAGCCCTGAGGCCTATATGGGTCACTTGGGTCATCGTTTGCTGCTGGTGACCAAAGTCCCTGAAAAGCCTGCATGGGGGGGGGGTCCCACTTTCCTGCTTGGACACAGGATTCCAGCAGCCACCCCCACCCCAGCTGCTTCATTCAGACTGCTGCCACCTCCCCCCTGGGCCCGCTCCCTGCGCTCCTGCTTACTTGCTCTCCGGGGCAGCCTAAGCCCGGCCTTTTTCTCTGTCCCCCTCCCTGAGAATCCCGGGTCTCCCTCCCGTACTTCTCTGGGACCGGGCACAGCAGAAGGCCACGATGGTCGCCGTGAGGACCAGGAAGGCCACGCCGGCTCCTACGGCCACCACCGATTGATGACGGCCATGGGCACGGACTCTGTAGAGAGAAGCGGGAGAGGACAGGGGTGACCTGGGCCCTGCAGGATCCCACAGCCCCCACCCTGGGGCCACCCAGGAGATGTTTTAGGTGGGGTGGAGATAGGAGGACTCAGCTCTGAAGAGCTCAGGCGAAGGTGGAGGAACTGGAGGAGACTGGGTGAAGGGAGGAGGTGCAGATGGGAGGAACAGGGAGAGGTGAGGCCAAGGCTTGGGTGCAGCTGGTCTCTCTCAGACACTGAACTAGGAATATTCTAGAATGTGGAGGTGGGAAGCAACTAAGTCATCCTTAGCCTTGGATAAATCACCAATTCTCTCTCTCTCTCTCTCTCTCTCTCTCTCTCTCTCTCTCTCTCTCTCTCTCTCTCTCCTCTCTCTCTCTCTCCCTCTCTCTCTCCCTCCCTCCCTCTCTCCCTCCCCCCCACTCTCCCCCTCTCCTCTCTCTCCTCACACCCACATTTGGCTCAAGGGTCACTCCTGGTGAGGCTCGGGGAAACATACGGGTGCCAGGATGGAACCCTGGTCATTCCTGGGTCATGTATAATGCAAGTTCCCCACCCACTGTACTATCTCTCCGGCTTTCCAGTCACTTCCCTCCTCATTGCTCTGTCTTCCTCTGGCCTTCCCAGGGCCACAGAGAAGGGTGTGGACATGCTTGCAGGACTCAGCAGGTGGGACGTCTTTTGGGGGCTATGGCAGACCTAAGTCTTGGGGTCTGTGGGAGCAAGCTTTCTCCCCACCTACACCCTAACCTCAACCCTCTCTTCAGCCAGCCCGCTGGGCCTCTTAGTACTGCACCTCATGAGAAGGGCCAGCGCCGCTGTGTTCTCTCAGTCTCTCTCTGAAATCTCAGTCACACAGATGGAAAGGGGTGGATAGTTTCAGGGCCATGAGCATCCAATTGAGGGCCTGAGCTGACTACAGAAATTAAAACTCAGAATGGGGGTACAGGGAGCCTAGAGGCTTTCTGAGTCCAAGTCTCCTGTTTGTAGATGCCAGAGGTGTCTTTTGACTTTGTTTAGGGACACAGAGCTCTGGGTGGGGGGTGCCAAGGCCAATCCACTGTCCACCCCACCCTGCCCAACCCCATCCTTAGGCACACCCCCTCCTCCCATCTCAGAGGCTTCATTGACCCTGTCCCCATCTCTCCATCTAAACAAATGGTTTGACTCCCCTTATCCATAAACCGGTGTCAGTGGAGGGACACTTTTCGGGGCGGGCTGTGGTGTGTACACCAGCCCTGCTTCAATGCCCGCAGTTTCTACCTAGGCATTGCCACCCCATGGCACTGCCACCCCTGGCTGCATTTGTCAAGAGTCTTGAGGGAGTCACAAGTCAGTGACTTGTGTCAGTGGGGGGGCCACATCATGAGACAAGTGGCAGCAGAGGGAAATGGGAAGTGAAGGAAAACAAGAGAACTGACCAAGAAAAGAAAAGGGTGGGAAAAGATGGAGAGAACGCATTGAACCATATCCCACTGGGCTGTGGGCTGGTGTTGTTGTTATTCTGGCTGGGACTCTGCCAAGCCCAGTTTTCACCCTGCCCACAATCTGCTGGGTCAAGCCCACACTGAGTGGTTGCAAGACACAGCTCTCGTCCGGACAGAAAGTGTGGGAGAAAAAGGGTTTTGCCTTGGACAAGGGCTGACCCGGATTTGAGCACCCAGTACTGTTTATGGTCCCAGGGAGAATTTCTGGGAGTGATTGAGCACAGTGCAATCACTCATCTCCCACCAACCAAAAAGACAATTAAAGAAAGGAAAGCTCTGCTCTAAAAGCCCACCCAGGCTGGACTGGAAAATCTAGAGAGGACAACCTATGTTGGGTGTGAGCCAGTTCCTGCCCAGGAAACTGTAAATCCAAGGGGACACCAATGCCCACTTTCTGCCACCCGGAGCTTGTGAGTTTCTGTTGCTTTTCTGTCTCAGGCTTAGTACCCCTGGGTTTGTATGAGAGAAAGAGGACCCAGGCCTGCGGGCTGCTGGGAAGAAGGGGACAGTCCCTGTGTCCCTATGGAACCAGGATTTCTCATGGAGCTGAGCACTGTGGGTTGCTATGCTGGCGGCAGCTTACTGTCCCTAGATGCCAGAGCTGGATGTGAGGAGGGAGAAGGGCCCTCGACACTGTGCAGAGAAACGAAGCTCTGAGCCCCCTACTGGGCTCACTCGGATAAGCAAAAGGGTTGCCCCCAGGTCTGAATCTCAAACTCAATTTACCTGGGGGCCGCAGGAGGCAAAGTCAGGGTGATCCTTGAGTGCAAAGTCAGTAGTAAGCCTTGAACATTGGGGGTGTGTGACCCAAACACTAAAACCAAAACAAAAACAAAAAAAGATTCCTCTAGGGCAGTGCCACAAAATGTTGTAACGAAGGGCCCCAAACGGCCCTTGGGCTGACGGAGTTTGAGACCCACTGCAAGGAAAATTTTCTTCCAAAGCCATTTGATGCTGGGATGAAATTTGGGGTTCCCTCTGAGCATTGCCCGCCGCCCGCCCCTTGTTGGGGAATTGCATGCGTCTGCATTTAGCTAGGTTCTTGCAGGCTGCTCTGTGATTTCTTGGAAAGACTGGGGATTGGTGTCACAAAGCCAGTTCTCCAGGGGTGGTGCTTAGGGTTCCAGGCCTTTCGGGTAAAGTTGACAGTCAGGGTCTCTGTTGGGGATACCCTCGAGCCCAGGGAGTGCGCAGAGCTCACTGCTCCTTCTTAGCTGGACTGGGAATGCCTCATGGGGCGCTTGGTCAGGGGGCCCTGCTGGGAGGAGGTTGGGGCTGCTGTAGGTCTGGTGCTGTGGCTAAGTGGTCAGGGCTTGCGGGGTGGAGGCAGGAGGGCTGATGGAGGAGCAGACACCCAGGCACAGCCTTGAACTCTGGCAGTGACCCCTTTACCTGGGCGTCCGCCCCTTTCAGGGGACTGATGACCTCATGGTCCCTGCAAAGGCCGGGCAGGAGGGTAGGGGTCAGTGGGGTGCAGGCCCGGCCAGTGGGAGCACAGAGAGCGGGGAACAGTGCTGGCTCCTGAGAAGGCGGGAAGGGTTATGGGTATATGGGTGGACCTGGGAGCCTGGGGCTCCGAGCTGAGCCGATGACAAGAGACAAGTCCTGGGGTCCCCCTCCCGCTACTCTGACCTCACTATCCCTCCGAGGGGAGGGTGGAGGGAAGAGTTAGCACCCGAGTCCCACCCGCCGGAGGCCTCATTATCTCCTTCCTACCTGCTTCCAGCCCGGCTCCCGACTTCATTTCCGAACCTGTTTGGAAATAAGGCAAGAGTCCACGGCCACGCCGGGCTGGCTGGGCTGGGACGTGGGGCACCCTCCAGGTTCAGGGCTCCCTTCCCCAGCCTGTCTCCAGGGTGTCCCACAGACTCAACTGGGGAACCCATAGGACTCTTAGCAACTCCACGGGGGGATACCAGAGAGAGAAATCCAGTCTGTGGGTGGGAAAGAGGGCAGGGGGCAGGGTACAGAGAAGGGGAAGACACGGAGGGTAAGAATAGGGGACGGGGAGGGTCTGGGGTGATGGGAGGTATGGGATTATGCAAACCATATGCAAAGCATTCTGCAAAGCAACCCAATCAGGGAAGAGGGGAGGGAGGCACCGATATTCAGGGGTGCACTGAGGCCACTGGGCTTGGGGTCTCTGACTTGTGCCAGGAGAGGGCGAGAGGTTCCGGGGAGCAGGGCTGGGGTTCTATCAGGCCTGGCTGCTGCTACTGTCGGATGCTCTGGAAACCCAAGCCCTCCCTGACTACCCTTGTCCATACATGGTCCCTGGGAAATGGACCAGCCCATATCCCCTGCTGCCCTGAGTCCGGCTGCCCAGCTCTGTCCGCCAGGTAGTATTTCCAAGCACAGGAGAGGTGTCTCCTGGGGGTCTTGGCCCTGTGTGTGGTATAGTCAGGCACACCTCTACCCCCGAGCTGGGCCTCTGTAGATATTGCCTAGCTGGCTTTGGCAACCCTGTGTGTTCTGGTCCTGCTGTACCTCAGGGTTGCACCTCTTAGGGGAAATGCTGAGTGAGGGAAACTGCCTGGGAATGGGGGCAGCTCAGCTGGGCCTTGGGTCACTCGGGGCTACTTCCCTGATGTGTGGGCCTGGGGATGCCTCTCTAGCCAATTCTTTATCTGGGGATTCAAGGCTGAGTTAGTTGGGTAAAGGGTGGGGCCCTGACGTGGTCCTACACAAGTCTTGTGCAAGCCAGTGACAGTCCTGCTTAAACTGCCTGCTTCTTACAGGGCCCTGAAGGTCCTGTCTACACTGCTTGCTGCCCCCAGCAGGGCCCCAAAGGTCCTGTTTCCATCACCTATTGCCCCCTTAGGGCCCCAAAGGTCCTGTCTTGTACACTACCTGCCGCCACCCCACAGGGCCCACCTTGCTCCTTGAGCCGGATGATCTCGGTATCAGAGCCGAAGCTATTCCAGGCCGTGCAGTTGTAGATGGTCTGGAAGTCAGCGCGTACGATGTTACTGATGGTCAGCGTGGACATGACGCCCTCATCTGTGCCCACCGTCTCCACCGTGTATCGCCCCGAGGTCCCTGATTCCAGCACATTCTCCTTCCAGGACCAGGCCTGTCAGGGGGCAAGGAGTGAAGAGTGAGGGAGCCTCCCCCAGAACACACGCTGCTCCCTGATCAGACTGGCACAGGGGCTCACAGCCACCTGCGCCGTATACCAGCCACACACAAAACTGCAATATGTCGACACACAGCACAACATGCGTGTAGACACTAGCCTCCATAGAGAAGGTGCTGACGGAGGTGTGATAGGCTGGACACACAGTGGCAACACAATACAGAACAGTTACACACAGAGTAGACAAAGGGACACACACAGCCACTTGTCCTGTCATCTACAACTTCACGACACTCTCAAATGTGTATCTTGCTTCATCACAGCATCAACACAGATTCATATACACATGGAAACACATAACGAGCCGTCACACGGACACAACAAGGAACATGTGCTCACCCTGGCACATTCCACAGACAGACACAGGATACCTGTGTGGGCTCTCACAGCACACATATACATGGCACCTGCAGATTGTACTCAGACCCGTATCACAACACATATCCCAGCCGTGCACACATACCACAACACACAGCTCCACAAACACCCAAGCTTCATGGACCCATGAGTGCCCCCTGATCACATGGGAGTTCCCTTGGGTGTTTCTTGGAATGAGTGGTGGCAGGTGACTCTGCACTGGGCAAGCTCTTCAGGGGAGCAGGCCCATCAAGCCCTGAAGCCGTGCATGTGGCAACGGAGGCACCAGAGTCTCCTACCCTGGGCTCAGGAGCAAAATTGCCCATAAGACCAACTGGTCCAGAGTGAGGGACCGGAGTGAGATGAAGATTCTGAATGGGCTGGCCACACTTAGAACTTTAAGAAGAGGTTGAACACTTGCAGTTCTGGGGGTGGGTTCGATGTGTGCAACTCAGACATCCCCACAATACCCCCAGTTTACAGAATGGCCCTCAGTTCTTAGAACCCTAGTTTCTGGCATGCATGAGCCCAGAGGCTCAGTTTCCCACATTCTGCTGGGTCCCCTGTGGCACAGACCCTGGGCTGCCTTCCATAGGGGCCACCATGGAGACTTGGGGCTCGGGTCACAGGACTCTGACTTCCTCACTGAACATGGCCTCCCTCCCTCAGTGTAGACAGACTGAAGCAGGGGAAGAAGCTGTTTCTCTAGATGCAAAAAGCAGGTGGCCTCAATGGAACACAATGGGAAAAATGGGGAGATAACACCAGGAGTAGCAGCACCAGGGGGCCAGAGTTTGAAGACAATGACAGGGGGGTGAGGACGGGTTTACCCACTTCAGTGCATGCGTTATGTCAGGAAGCAGTTTCTTGCTCTTCCTTCTGCCCCACTGAATGCAGTTTTCTCCAGTGCCCAGAGGTAGTAAAAAATCTTCCTCCACGGAGGGAAGGCAGCTCAGGGTTTGCCATTTGGATGGAGCCTTCACCACTATTGCAGGATCTGAGAAGACGGGCCAGGCCCCTAGGTCCCCTGGCACGCTCCACCCAACCCACCCCGCCTGGAACACTCACGATTCGGTCGGGGGGCGGCGTGCTCCGGATAAAGCACTTGATTTGACCCTTCTCACCGTGGAGGGCATGTTGGGTCTGGGTGCTTGAGATGATGGGGGGTCCTGTGGGGAGATGACACTCATCAGGCACCCTGCCTGAGCTGTGCTCATTGCTTGTATCCATTCACGCACAAAGCAAACATCTGTAGAAGACTTGGCTGGCTTGGGACAGTCAATAATAAAAGGCTGGGAGGCTTACAGATAAGCCAGAGTTGGAGGAAAGAATCCTACCTGGCCTGGGGAGAGCTTTATGCAGGGGGTGTAGGAAAGAGGAAGGGATCTGACCCCCAACACCCCTGACAGTCCTTCCATTTCAAGCCGTTTCCTTATGTGCCACTAGAGGGTGCACTTGCCCAATAAATTGGAGATGCGAGCAGGCAGCGGGAGAAAGAAACCAGGTAAGTTCAGGGTCACCCCTCTCGGAGACCACCTGCTTCCCTGGACACACCCAAACAGGACAGGTGCAGATGGGCCCTGAGGCTGATTCGATGTCACTCACACAGAGTGTGCCCTTATGCACGCCTGTGTCACGTATGAGCACCACGTCTACCTGCACACGTGTTTGAGACATTACATGGAGGTGAGTTTCCATCAGAGTCCTGGGTTCCCCTGGGGTCTCTCCTGGTCTAGGCCTTCTGGTGGAATGGAGACACCCCTTAACTCTGTCCCCTTTCTGGGGAACTTGGACTTGGGGGCACAGGGCTAAATTATGCCCCTTCCTGAGAGCTAAGATGCGAATGGAAGGCGTGAGAGCCAGGGACGGGCAGGAGAGGCAAATGTACTTTCGACTAAACAGAACTCGCAGGGCCCGGAGAGATAGCACAGCGGTGTTTGCCTTGCAAGCAGCCGATCCAGGACCTAACATGGTTGGTTCGAATCCCGGTGCCAGGCCTGCCAGGAGCTATTTCTGAGCAGCCAGCCAGGAGTAACCCCTGAGTGTCAAATGGGTGTGGCCCCAAAACAAACAAACAAACAAACAAAAACAAAAACAAAAAACAGAACTCTCCACTCATGCAGCTACACAACTGCTGCTTTTGAGCCACCTGCCAAGGGGCAGGACAGCCACCAGCCAGCAGACAATTGCATAAACCAGACCCAGGTTACTATGACCAGTAGCTGGAAGTGGGGTGAGGTGGTTGTGGGTTCCCCCAGGGAAGGGTGTTAAGAGGGTAGGGCCCAGGGTCCTCTGAGCCTTTGGGCAGAGGAAGGCAGTGGCTGGCAGCCATAGGGACCTGAAAACTCTTGATCGGGGGCAAAGAGGGAGCACTGGGGTTCCCAAACCTTTCTCCTCTACTTCCCAAGTTGGGAATTACTGGGGGGTGATACTCAGGTGAGCCCCAGGGCTTCTGGAAAGGAACTGGAAGTGAGTGCAGGCAGGTATCTAGTTTTGGCTTTGACTCCGGCACACACCCGGTTTGCTCCCGTATGGGCAGGCCTTCCTGTGAGTCAGAGCAGCTGAGTGGGTCGGCAGTGGGGTACAGCTTGAAAACCCCATTCAGTATGCACCTTCAGGCAAGCTGGGACCCCTTTCCAAAGAGCCTCTCTGTCCTGCAGAGCCTGGGGCCTGGAGCTGCTCTTCCTGGCCCCCCCCATCATGCCACACTGCCGGCAGAAGGACCCCTGTTCTGCTTCCCTCCAACCCCTGTGCCTTTCGCTTCTTGGCCAGGGCGCTTGTGCTGGAAGGATGGGAGCAAAGGAGGGCCCTGAGAGGACAGAGGCTTCCCATCCCTGAGGTGCTATCCCTGTAGGCCCCCTTTGATGCCCCAGATATGCCCAAGCGTCTCTGGTGGGAGGGGACGGGCTGAGTTTCCTTTACCCCCCACACCCAGTATTCTATCTTTGAAGTGTCAGGTCTGGGCATCCTGGGGACCAGTGTGGGCCCGAGGCCCCCCTGAGGGAGCAGAGGGGTGCGCTCAGAGTGAGGCGTGAGTGCATGAGTGTCAGACATGGCAGGAAAAGGCTGCAGCCTGTTGCCATGGATACTCCGGCTGCCAGGGGGGAGGTTATTTTTAGCCTTGAAGTGCCAATTTATTGGTGGTTCCTGGGGACTCAGGGAGCTGAAGGGGTGGGGGCTGGGGGGTTGGGGACAGTGCTCAGATCGGGCAGGTATCCTGTGTGTGCTCATGGCCTCTCCTTCTGGGAGGGGACACAGATGGGACAAGCCCCCAGTTGGATTTGGGCTTTGGAACCGGGGAACAGGCTAAGCTCAGTGCCCATCCTGGGGACTCCTCAACCTCACCTTAGGGACCACTGACCGAGGAGGTAGAGCCTCACCCTGGTGGAGGAGGAGATGTAGAAGCAGGTGACAGCTTAGCTTGGGGCTCTGCATCCTCAAACCTGCAGGACCTGAGTCAGGGTAGCCGGGCCCAGGTATGGGTCTGAGTCCTGTACCAGCCAGGCTGGAAGGCAAGTGCTCCCTATTTTGAAAGTTGGGGGGCCCTTCTTCATGCAGAGCTGATCAATGGGAAGAGGAGGGCAGGACGTTACATCCCCTGGTGGAGAGGGGAGGCTTCCTTGTGGCCCCCCTGGGCTCAGCCCTCCCACTCCCAGCCCTTCCCAGGTCTCACCGTTGACAGTCAAGGTCACTTCTCGCTCCCCAGCGCCCACCCTGGGCACCACGGCTCGGCACACGTACTTGCCGGCGTCCTCCTGCCGCACGGCTTTGAGGGTCAGTGTCTTCTCATTGCTCAGGACCTGGAATGAGGAACCGGTGAGGGCTGGCATGAGCAGGGCTGGGGCAGAGACCCTAGCATCAGTTCCAGGCTCCCCTGTCTCCTCCTGGTGCTGGCAGGGGGTACTCCCTGACCACCTGGAGTCATGCTGGCCGAAGAGAGAATGGAGGTTCTGGAATTACCTCTGCACCCTCGAGGATGTGGCAGGCTGTCCCAGCCTCATGGCAGTGTCTTGGAGGCCCCCTTTTTCCCCAAATAATGCCAGAGATCAAGGTCAGCTCTGAGTTTGGTAATAGGTTGCCTCTCCCTTCTGGAGGTGTGAACCCCAAAGTCCACAGACACTGAGAGAAAGAATGACCTGTTTCACAGCTGCTGTTTTTCTTTTTAATTTTGTTTCATTTTAGGCCATACCCGGTGATACTCAGTCACTCCTGGGGATGCTCAGGGGTAAGGGATGCTGGGGTCAAACTTGGGTCGACCTTGTGTAAGGCAATCATCCTGCCCACTGTGCTATCTCTCCAGCCCCTAGTTTTTATTCCTGTTTTGAGGCTTCACCTGGAGGTTCTCAGGGCTTACTCTGGCTCTGTTCTCAGAAATCACTCCTAGTGGGTGGGATTCAGGTCCCATATCCATATGGGTTCTGGATATGAAACCTGTCACGTGAGCCACATGACAAGTAAGTGCCTGCCCTGCATACTGTTTCTGCAATCCCTGGTTCATGCTATTTTGCAATGGGAGGGACAGGGGCTCCCCAGAAGTTTTCAGGAGGTCTGAGGACAAACACCACAGGTGATCCTCAGCCAAATGGGCATCCGTTCTTCATCATGCCAGGACCTGAGGATGAGGCACTGCCAGTCCCAAAGTGCAGATCCCCCAGAGCTACTAAGGCCTACAAGCTGCAGCTGCTGATGTTTGTGTGATGACATTAATCCCAGAGTTGAACCTGGTTGGGTGCAAGCTGACTTTCTCTCTCCTGGCTCCAGTTAGTGCTGTTTTCACAGGGGCCACCCCGGCTCCTGGCAGTGCTCTAGTTCCTAGGCAGGGCTGGGGATCAAACTCAAGGTCTTTTCCTTCTCTACCAGTATGCCACGTGGCATTGAGGGCCCAGGGCACTTCCTGGCAGTACTGATGGTACATGATGACCATGTGGGTCTGGGAAGCCTCTGTGGTCCCCACATTCACTTTATTAAAATATTATTTTTCCCAGTAGTGCTCAGGTATATTTCTTGCTCCGAGCTCAGGAATCAAACATGATGGTGCTGGGAGAAGCACATGGGAAATCAGAGTTTGAAACCTGGGATTGAACCTGGGGATTGAAAGTGCCTTACCTGCAATACTATCACTCACCCTGCTCCATCTTTACTCAATATATTTTTTTGTTTTGTTTTTTGGGCCACACCCATTTGATGCTCAGGGGTTACTCCTGGCTAAGCGATCAGAAATCGCCCCTGGCTTGGGGGACCAAATGGGACGCTGGGGGATCGAACTGCGGTCCTTCCTTGGCTAGCGCTTGCAAGGCAGAACCTCTAGCACCACCTCGTCGGCCCCTTTACTCAATATTTTTAATTATTTATTTATTTTTTAAAATATTTTTATCTGCCTTTTATTTTATTTTATTTTTTTGGCCACACCCAGTGATGCCCAGAGGTTACTCCTGGCTATGACTCAGAATTTACTCCTGGCTTGGGGATCATATGATCGAACCGTGGTCCATCCTAGGTCAGTGCATGCAAGGCAAATGCCCTACCGGTTGCACCGCTGCTCTGACTCCTTATTTTTATTTTTTATTTTTGAGCCACACCTGGTTGTGTTCAGGAATCACTCCTGGCTGTTTTGCCCTCCTGGGGGTCCTACTTCCTTCAGCTCATGCTGGAGGCTGTGTTCCACTCCCCAGTCCCAGGGGCCTTCAGGCTGAGTGCAGTACTCACCACTCCGGAGCCCCTTTTCATCCAGACGATGGTGAGGGATGGGTTCCCAATCCAGGAGCAGCTGAAGACAGCATCAGAGCCAAGGTCCACCAGCAGGGACTGGGGCTCGGAGGACATGCGGGGCCCAACTGCGGTGGTTGGGGGGGGGAGAGAGAGAGAGAGATATCATGTGTTGAGATCCAAAATAGTCTGGTAGCACCTCCCTTTGCCCTTGCCCTCCTCACTGCAGGAGGAATAGCAGTGGGGTGCAAGGGTCTGTGGGCACATGTGCAGTATGGTGTGTGTGTGTGTGTATGTGTGTGTGTGTGTGTGAGAGAGAGGTATGTGGATGTGTGGACATGTAGGTATGTAGGTGTGAGGCTCTGGGAAGATGTATCAGGGCCACATGTCTTCTAAACACATGAGAATATGCTCTGCATCCATCATGCTCTCTATCATTCCCTCCATTCATCATACCCCATCTATATCCCCCTCCATCATCATCTCCATCCATCATCACCTGTGTCCATCAATCCTTCCTCCATCCTCCCCTCCAATGATCATCCCCTCTGCCCATCACCCCATTTATCCATCATCCCCTCTATCTTCCCTCCATTCATTATCCCTCTATCCATCACCCCTCCATCATCCTCTCCATGCACCATCCCTCCATCCATCACCCCCTTTATCCATCACGCCTCCATCCACCATTTTCTCCATCCATCATCTCCATCTGTCATCCTTTCCATGCATCATCTCTTCCAACATACTCTCCATGTGTCATCCCTCCATCCATCATTGCCTCTGTCCATCATCCCATCCATCCATCATCCCCTCTATCATTCTCTTCATTCTTTATCTGTCCATCCATCACCCCTCCATCATATTCTCCATGTACCATCCCTCCATCCATCATCCCCTTTATCCATAACCCCTCCATCCATCATCCCCTCCATCTGTCATTCTTTCATGCATTGTCTCGTTCATCATCCCTCCATTCATAATCCATTCCATCCATCATCCCCTCTGTTCACCATTCCCTCTGTTCATCATTTCCTCCATTAATTATCCCTCTATTCATCATCCCTCCATCATCCTCTCCATGCATCATCCCTCCATCCACCATCCTCTGTCCATCATCCCTTCCATACATTGTCCCGTACATCCATCTTCCAGTCCATCCATCAGCCCTCCATGCATAATCCTCCATTCATCATCCCCTCCATGCATAATCTCTTCAATAATCCCTCCATCCATCATCCCATCTTCCGTCATCCCCTTCATCCATCATCCTATCTGTCCATCATCCCCTTTGTCGATTACTCCCTGAGGGAAGGGCAGGGGCAGCTACAAAAACATTCATGCAAGGGATGGACATTGGAGGCAATGCTGAGACTGGCCTTGGGTGGGGTGCCTGTTCTCGTAAAGGCCGCTCATAGCGGGTCTTCAGTGCTTGAGCTTCCAGGCTATGCTGAATTCGTGGAAGGACCAGGGTGTAGGGTTGATGAGTGCTTCCTGGACATGCCAGGAGTGGGGCCCCAGGGCTGGGAGCCTTGCCATGTGCGCAGCTGCCTGTGGGGGGGTGCTGCTGAGCCACCCTCTGCTGTCCACTCACAGTAGACGTCCACGGTCCGGCTGATGTTGGTGCTGCCCAGGGCGTTGGTCACCTCACAGGACACGGGTTCGGAGAAATATGTGTAGTCCACGGTGGTTCGGTATACCTCCCCAGAAGCCTCCTTGATAAGCTGGCCCCTCTTGGCCCACCTGCAAGGGTCAGAGGTTGAAAGGTGTCTCAGCAGCCTGGGCAGTCCTGGCGCACTCCCAAACCCTATCAGCCTGGGAGACTCTGGGAGCCAGGTGCACCCCATGGGAGAGGTGGCCAGGGTCCCAGTGCTCCCCTTAGAATATCTCTGGTTGGGGCACACTTGGATCAGTCTGGACAGAGTGGGATGACAACAGGCACTAATGGAAACCCACCCTGAGCTCTTTGGGGCCCTGCTCGACCCCTCTGAGAGCCAGGCTGGGCTCAGGATTGAATCTCTTGCCTGTTGGTGTAGGGCACAGTGGGATCCCAGGGTGAGCTACCAGAGCTGAGGGCGCTTGACTCCTCCCCTCATCTTTCTCCTTCCTCCTCCCTTCCTCAGAACACCATGAAATCATTAGTGAGGACAAATATGGGTTTACTTTTTTTTTCTTGGGGGGGGCACACCCAGCAGCGTTCAGGGGTTACTCCTGACTGCACTCAAGAATTACTCCTGGGGGGCCCGGAGAGATAGCACAGCGGCATTTGCCTTGCAAGCAGCCGATCCAGGACCAAAGGTGGTTGGTTCAAATCCCCGTGTCCCATATGGTCTCCCGTGCCTGCCAGGAGCTATTTCTGAGCAGACAGCCAGGAGTAACCCCTGAGCACCGCTGGGTGTGGCCCAAAAAACCAAAAAAAAAAAAAAAAAAAGAATTACTCCTGGAAGGTTTAGGGGACCATATGGGATGCCTGGTATAGAACCTGGGTTGGTTGTGTTCAAGGCAAATGCCCGACCCACTGTGCTATCTCTTTGACCTCTAAGAACATAGTTCTTAATAGCAACTAAGTAATGCTACATCAGGGCGCCTGAGCTTCTCACCTACCACTCTGGGCTCTTCAGGAATCTGCTCAAATTCTAATTCTTTTTTTTGGGGGGGGGGAGGGGTCATACCCAGCAGCGCTCAGGGATTATTCCTGGCTCTATGCTCAGAAATCGCCCCTGGCAGGCACAAGGGACCATATGGGATGCCAGGATTCGAACCACCATCCTTCTGCATGAAAGGCAAATGCCTTATCTTCATGCTATCTCTCCGACCCCCAAGTTCTAACTCTTATTTCCTGACTCCATTTCCTTCTCATCGGCACAACCCCTCAGACAACCCCTGTTTGAGGCTGAGGCAGAAGAACTGGAGAGGTCCAGGTGATGGCTTCAGACCAGAGTGGGGCTGCTGGCATAATGAGGTGGACAGGGTAGGGCCCTGGGAGGGTCTGAGGGCAGGCATGGGTGAAGGGTCATCCTCTCTCTCTGTCTGGCCTTCCAGGCTCTCTCAGGGCTGTTCTCAGCTTCCCTCAGGCCTCTCCCTATCTCTGGCTGAGTGTGACTGAGTCAGGGTGCAGAATGGTTCTTCCTTGGAGCTGACCCATTTGTTTTTGCTGGTTTTTGTTTGTTTGTTTGTTTTTATTTTGGAGCCACACGAGGTGACTCTCAGGGGTTACTCCTGGCTATACGCTCAGAAATCACTCCTGCTGACAGAGGGGACACCTGGCCCCACCTTAAGTCTGGTCTGTGGGTGTAAGTGGAGGGTCCAGGCCAGCTTTCCAGGACATCTCCAGGAGTGGGGGGGTGTCTTGAGCCTGTCTTGGGGCTCTAACCCCCGAAATTTTGGATGAAGCTGCATGGGTGGGAAGGGGCCCTGAGACACTGGTGCATCAAAGGGTATGGGGTTACGCTGTGTTGCATCTGAGAACCACATGATCCCTGCCTCCTCTGAGAAGCTCAGCCTATGGTAAAGACGAACAGACAGAGGCAGCCACGATTCCAACTGGGTGTAGGCAAGGCACACTGCAGGGTCTCCTTGGGGGGTGAGGACACACAATCACATATATACACTCATACATATATGCATTTACTCACACACACTCATATTCACTGACACATTCACCCACATTCATATACACACTCATACTCACACATTCATACACATATCCAACATACACATATTTCACATATCATGTCTTAACCACATATATTCAAACACCTTCACATACAGACTTCACAACACCCTCAGATACTTCCACCCACACTCCCCATACATACATACATACAATATATATAATGTATATACTTCAGGGGAATTTAGGGCCACATATGAGGCACTCAGGGGCTCTTCAGGAGTGACCCCCTGGTTGTGCTCACAGGGATCATGTATGTTGTCACAGATGGAGTCAGCTTGTAAAGCGAGTAACCTCACGCTCTGCACTATTTTCCGGCCCCTGTAATTATTCTTACCATAAATAGTCGTTTATTTCTGCCTTAGTCTGTGAACTATTCTCTTTTCAGTTGTGCTGGATATAAGAGGTGGTTGATCTCTGGGCCTGCCCCAAGTGGGTAGGTTTTCTGAGCTCCATGCTAGTGCCTGTTCTAGTGTAGAACCAAAGCAGAGAGAGAGAGAGACTCTGGGAAGTCAGAAGATGATGGCAGCCCTGGGCCCAGGGCAAGGGGGTGGCATGAATGGGGCCACACCTGAGCTAGACTCTCAGACCCTGTGGGGCTTCCCTCATGCTGCTGATAATGGGCCTTGCCTCTGGAAGGGGGTAGGTGGGTGGCATCTGTCTCTCTGTATGGGCTGGGGAGGGCAGCATTTGAGTTGCTATTCCTTCCGCTCGGGGTTAGAACAGGAAGACATAACCCTGGGATATGGATGTGCAGAACGGGCCAGTGAGCCCAGATATGGTGGCGTGCCAGGACCACAGTATAGATGCCTTCAGAAGCTCTCACCTGTACTGGGTCACGGCGGGGGTTGGCCTTGGCCGAGCCAGTGAAACGTGACCACACTTGTCCTCCAGCACTGGCTGCGGCTCCACTGACAGGTTCACGAGTGGGGGGTCTGCAGAGAGCAAGCAGCTCCTTCAGTCTTGAGATGGGCCAGGATTTGGGGCAAGAGCCGGAGCAGGAATATCTGGGTGATATGGGGTATAGCCCTCTATTTCCCAGGCACCGAGACTCTGAGTCCCACGCCTACCCAGTGACTGCCCACCAGCAAGGGCCACCCAGCCTCCAGGACAATCTAACTGGGGTCCTAGCCACTTGCCCGAGGGGGCTGACACACTGAGCAGGACCTGCAAGGTTCAGAAGATGGTGCCCAGCCATGGGGAACAAAATCCATGGGCTGAATGCAGTGGCTCTAAGAGCTGGGATGGCTGATGTCTCAATGCAATTTGGTGATGTTCGTTCAACAGAAGCCAGAATTCTGGGTGGGGGGCATAACTGGGAGCCCCACCTACTCAGGTGCGGCGATCCAGGAGCAGAGAGATGGAGTGTCCACCTATTGGGGGCTTCCCCCTTGCTTGCCCCACTTCCGTTCCCCAAGACAGACTTGCATTCCTAGTTGATTCTGGGACTGTGGTGGGCACTCATCTGCAGCTTGCTTATCTGTGATTTCTTGGGTGCCCAGTTTTCCCTGGGGCTCAGGAGAATCATCCCTAGAAGTTTCCATGCTTGCCAGTCCCATCTGCAGTGCTTGCTCCCCAGGCCCTCAGACTCTGTAACTATTGTTGTCCCCCCTTCCCTCCCACCCACACCACACATGTGTCTGTGGCAGGAACCTGCATCCTGACAGGATCCCGAGGTAAAAATAAATCTATGTCTTCACCGGCGATTTGACACTATTTCTCACCCCATTTGTGATGTTGGTGGTGCGGGGTGTTGTGGGAGGCAGCTGTGACGTCGCGATTCCTCCCATGCCAGCAGATGTTTCGACTGAGAGGCTGGCTGGAGTTCCTTCCCTCCGCCTGCAAGAGTGTGTGTGTGTGTGTGTGTGTGTGTGTGCATGCGCGTGCCGAGAGAGGCATTACCACTGAAGCGGGCTGGCAGGAGGCAGAGAACTCCATGGACTCAGTGATTTCATCGCTATATTTGTTTTGCACACTTGGCATCTGGACGCAGAGTCCAGATGTAGCGAGACTTTGGGGGTGTTATGCCACTCTCCCATCTACTCAATCTGGGGCTTTGTCTTCCGTTGGGTGACATAGACAGAGCAAGGGAAACAAACAACAAATGTGCTTTTGCTGAGTCTGGATTCTTCTGGGTTGACTGAGGAAAATGAGCAGTTTGCCGAGGCAGCACCTGTCCGCGCCGTGGTGCCCTGGTCAACAGTCGGGTGCCTCCTGCATGCATAAGTGAAGCTAGGAGACAGCAGGGAGAGAAGTCTGGCGAGGAAGGGAGTGTGGGCTCTGGCACACATCTTCGTGTGGGGCCACTAGCCTGATGGCACCTTCTGGGGGTCTGTTAGTGATGGAAAATGGGGTCCAACCAAGAGATGAGGATTGATGGGTTCTACGTGTCCCATCACGGCATGACCTTGGTTGATCCCTTATTCCCTCTGGGGAGCTTAGCCTCACTTCCAGATCTGGACAGTGGAAGGCATAAAAGCAGCAACAGGATCCGAAAGAGGCAGCACCTTTGAGCCAGGACGAAAGCTGTGTCTTGAACCTTAAGCAGGTTCAAGAAGAATGATGCTTCAGTTCAGGTCCCCACCATCCTTGAGACTCCCTTTGCCAGAATACTCTTGTGCCTGTCTTCCTCCAGGGTAAGGACACGGGACCTAGAAAGCCAGCATCCATCCTGTCTTTCCTTGTGGGAGGCTGATCAGCCCCGAGAGTAACACGCTGCTTTTGGCATTTGTTTGTCTGGTATCTGGGCCAAAACCAACAGTTGCAAGTGCTCAAGGCCTCACTCCAGGAATTGGTGCTCAGGGGTGCTCCTGGCAGGACTGGGGGCCCATAAAAATATGTGGTTCGAGGAATGGAAGTGGTGATGGCTGCTTGTCAGGACAAGTGTCCTACCTTAACCTGCTTGTCCTTCTTAGAGCCCTGGGAGCTGGGCAGTGTGACATGAAAAGTGATGATTGAATGTTCAGGGGACAGGGCATGTGTCATGTCATGCAGGTGAGGGGAGATGTTTCAGCCTTCCTGGGTTTCAAACTTCTTTTTAAGTCCACTGCATGCACCCTTTGTACCTCAGTTTCCCCAGTTCATATCTACTCTCAATGGATGTTAAACAAGAGTAAATTGGGGTGGGAAATGGCAAAGAGGATGCTTTCGTATGCAGAAGTTCTAGGTTAGTTCCTTGTAAAGTTTCCCCTGAGCACTGCCAGGTGTGACCCCCAAACCAACAAACCAAGCAACCAAAAACCAAGTGCATGAGCAGTGCAGTAGGAATAACAACTGACAACAAATACTATTTAGAGTCCAGGCTCAGGAGAAGCTCCTTCTTTGTTCTTGGTTTAAGTCTGTTTTGGTTTCCTCCCCAGGGCCAGGAGTGCCCAAACCAGGCAGGGTACAGGACAGCAATTCCTCCAGGAGAGGAAGCCGACCAGAAGAGACTGCTAGGGGGCCCTTGCCCTCTGGATGCATTTGCTGGTCTGGATGGGCTGGTACCTCACGTGGACTGTCATAGTGACTGATGTCTCCTTCCCCTCCGGGAATGGCCTTGTTGGTAGCTCGACACACAATGGGTCTGGCCATTCTCCACGTCGCCAGGGGAGATGAAGAGAGTACTCCACGATGCTCTCCCCGCTTGCCACTCACGGAGCAGGGTCTGGAGGCAGGCAAAAAAGAAGACCCCGTCACTCAGATGGGGTGCCTGGGCAGGGATTTCCTGTCCAGCTGGACAGGAGTGAGGAGCAGGGACACCCAGAGGGCACAGATAGTGAGACTTGCTCTCTCCAGGTTCCCGGCCAGCTGAGCGCTGAGCTCTAGGAAGCAAAAGGGCAGAGAAATGGTCCAGCCCTGCACAGCTTGCATGGTCCAGAGATGATAAAACCCACTGGGTGCAGCAGGCCAATGCTCTGTGGAGATGTGTATGTGTGTGTGTGTGTGTGCTGTGTAGTGTGTGTGTGTGTGTGCTGCTATCTTGCAGGGACCCCAGACACTTGTCCAGGTCAACACGCGGTGTGTTTGCAGGAGGTGCTGCTCTTTGGGGCTCAGAGAAAGGGCAGGGCTCGGCAAGTGGGCAGAAAATCAATGCATAGGGTTTGTTGGACCTTAGGGGACCCATCTCAACTGGTCAGCTGCTCTTTCCTTCCTTATCCCTGATGATGCCATCACTCCATGAGTGCCCTGGAGCTGGAAACAAGCCCCCCCACAGTGCTTGAGGGCAATATAGCCTATAGCAGGCTAATTCATGTCTCCCCAATTCTGCATGAGTCCCCTGCAGAATGTGGACCTATTTGCAAAGTGGGCTTGGCAGGATGGATTAATTTCCACTCTCACCACCTGAGAGCAAGGTGTTGGACATCCCCACAACCTAGTGAGCAACCACCAGGTGACTAGAAGCAGTTGGAGCAGCTGTGGGCTTGGCTCTTGGGAGTCACTGAATTCAACCCCTCAAATGCCAACAGGTTACTATCATTTGGGGGAGTCAAGAGTTAGACTCAAGCTTTCTTTTTTTAGATAGGACTATTGAGTGTGCTGGGGAGGAGTGTGAAGCGACTATTCTGGGCAATGCTCAAACCTGGTGGATGTGGGTTTTCTTGTTGTTGTTTTGTTTTTTGTATTTTTGGGTCCACCACCTGGCAGCACTCAGGGGTTCCTCCTGGCTCTTCTACTGCTCAGAAATTACTCCCTGGTAAGCTCGGGGGATCATATGTTGCTGCCGGGATTCGAACCATTCTTCTGCATCTAAGCAAATGCCTCTACCACTGTGCTATCTCTCTGGCCCCACCTGGTGGATGTGGGTTTAAGGTGCTCTGTGGGCAATCCTCAGAGTGATTCCTGCAGTGCCTGGGAAGCCAAGCAGTGCCAGGGATAAACCCAGGGCCTCAAGTATGCCAGGCTATCCTGGCCCTTTGCCTCGCTCCCTAGATTTAGCTAATGCTTGTTTTGCTTGTGAGGGGCGAGGGGCGGAATGGGGACACTTCTAACCCCAGGGAGGGGATAAGATTCACCTTCACCAACATAAACATCCTGGACCTAAAATTGGCCCCCACCCCCCTTCTTTTATTTGGGGCTGGAGTTTGTCCAGGGGGGGGGTGCTTAGGAGGCCAGGGGGCCACTTCCAGAGATTCTTGGTCAGCTTGGGTCAGAACTTTAATGCAGGAGATGCTGCTGTTGGGGTCACCTGGGCCCCCACCTCACCATGCTTGAGGCCTCCAAGAGCAGCTCCCAGCCATGCTCAGGGAACTATGGAAGCTGGGGGTCTAACTGGGCTCCAGCCGCATGCAAGCTTCTGCTTTCAGTCCCATACTAAGAAGGTGGCAAACAGTGAGAAGCCGGGGAAGAGAAGCTGGAGGCAGGAGGGCAGGGGTGGAGTAAGGCTGCTCTCAAGGTTACCTTGGGACCCCTGAGGTCTCTGCTGCTCCCAGATCTCTGGGCACTGCTGCAGATGAAGTCTTCTGCAGCCTCAGCCTCTGCGCCCCTCATCATCAAGGAGCCAGGACTAGCCCCCAGACTTCTGGTCCTCTGCTCTGATCTCCCTGATGACGCCACCTTTCTGCAACTGGGATCCCTTCCTCCCAGCTCCCTGGATCCTGCACCCCTTTTCAGTCTCCTGCCCATTATTCTAGTGCCCTGCAGGGTTGCATGGGGCTGTGCTTAGAGATCTATGTCTCTTCCATTTCCTCCCCCACACCTGCCCTTTCCTTGCGGCTTCTGCAATGTTGGGGTCATACACGCTTGGGGGGGGGCATCCACTGCTTCCTTCAGTATCACTGCTCACCCCAGCTGTCAGCACTATCATATGGGCTGCATGGGGGTCACACCCGACAACACCTTCTGCTCACAAGGCAGGTGCGTGAACCCCCGCCAGAGATTTTAGGGAGCTCAGCCTCCTGCAGATGAGGGATAAGGAATAATGGTTTATTTGCCAGATCAGAAACAGACGAGGTAACTAGACCTCACTTCTACCAGGTTGACCTGGAAGCAACCACTACATCCTTTCTGGCCCACCCATCTCCCCAACAGAGTTGAAGGAGTTAAGGGAGCCCCCCAGTCTTCTCCTCTGTCTACAAGAGGGCTCCTGCTTTAGACAGAGCCTGGAGCCTGGCTCTGACTCCTGCCTCTATAAATAGCCGAGTGATAATAAGAACAATTTCCTGGATGAAAATAAGGCCCTGGGGCGGGGAGGAGGGAGGCAGGAGGCAGGATGGGTGACTGTGGGAGCTTCCATCTCTAAGCTGCACTCCCAACCTTCACTGACCCCTAGGCAGTAGGGTCCCCTGGACTGATAAGCTCTGGGTGGTGAAGGGGAGCTGGGCTTGGGGGGTATCTGGACTCCTAATGAGAACTCCAGCTTGCCCCGAACATGGCCCTCCCTCTGCCCTCACCCAGGCTCCTCAGCCTTGGGATGACGGGCGCTGTCACATTTTCTAGGTTGGGAGTGGGTGTTTTTGGGAAATAAAATATCTGGTTATTTGTTCCAACTAAATAGGGGATTGGGGGTGTGTTCATTAGAGAATGTGCTGTTTAGGTCCTGGCTAATAGGGACCCCAGAGCTGGGTTCCTAAGGTCCAGGGGTCTATTGTATGGTCCAGGGATTTCCCTCCTCTTCCTACACCAGGACCCTCAGGACAGCTTGGACTGTCAAAAAATGGGGTCTACAGCCTTAACTAACCTGGTAGGGAAGGGGAAGTGCCCCCCCCCCCATGTCAACACAGTGAGATCTGAGCAAACAGCAGCACAAGGAATCACAGGCCATGACTCTCCTGTGGCTGACGCAGCCTCAGGGTCTAGGGTCCCGATTTTATTCCTGTCTTGCTTGGTCTTGATCTGGTAACCCAAGCAAGGAGTTTTGCACCTCTGGACTCTCAGACCCCCTAGAAGGGACATTTTGGGCTCCTTGGGAGGCTGGCTCAGGTGAACAGCAGCAATGACACTGCCTTGAGCCTGAGTTCAGAGGTGATAGCGTCAAGAGCTTGAAATGGCCTGGTCATGCCCCTGCCCTCTCCCACCCCAAGTCCAACAATCACCCTGGAAAGAATGGGAATTTCTTTCACACTGGAGGGAGTGGAAAATGGCTAAGAAGATTGAGAAGGAAGAGGGAGAGAGAAAGAGGGGGCGGTAGAGAGGGAGAGGGGAAATAGGGAGAGAGGAAGAGGAAGTGAGGAGAATGGACTCACCTTGGAGTAGGTGGCTCCGTTGATGACCTCCCCCTTCTTTAGCCAGATGATGGAGGCGGCAGGCTTGGCGTTGTCGGCATGGCAGGTGAGGTTGAGGGGGTCTCCCGCCCGCAGGCTGATCACGGGCCCCCCTAGGATGATGGGATCATCGGGTGGCACTATGGGGAGAGAAGGGAGGTGAGAAGCAGCACCTCGGCCCCTCAAGACTGAGTGGGCTTTATGGAGGAGGATAGCGGTGATTCTCCTGCAAGAGGAATCTGTGGAACAAGGAGGGCAGCTGGAGCAGCGATCTGAGATAGGCAGGCAGACAGACAGATAGACATGGTCACCCCCAACTGACAGATGCAGTCATTTTTGACCATCAGACAATACAGCAATCCGAAGCAGACTTAATAATCCCAGATAGACAGAACAGTACTCCCAGACAGACACAGCAATCATGGAGAGATAGACACAGCAATTCCAGACACACACAGTAATCCCAGATAGACATATAGCAATCTCAGACAGACACACACAGAGTAATCCCAGACAGAAAGACAGATATAGTAATCCCCAACAGATATAAACAGTAATCCCCAACAGATAGATGCAGTGATTTCAGACAGACACTGCAACCCCTGACAGACAAATGCAGAAATCCTCAACAGGCAGACAGATGATGGGTGCAGGGCTCAGCCAACTGTCCTCAGTATACCCACAGGAAACCCTCTTGCTCTGCCTCCTCTTTCCCAACCCTTTCCTGAACTGTCCCAGCACCTCCACCATCTGACTTGTTCTTTGCCCTGGCACCACTGCCATCTGACTCAGTCCTTGTCCTGGTACTCTGTGGTCTGAATCAGTCCTTGTCCCACCTTTTGAAGAAGACAAAATGAGTCCCCTGTCCCCACCTTGCAGGTCGAATTCTGCTGGATAGACAGGTGGTGATGGTCACATGGTGGACCGACCCCCAGGCCACACAGGGCTGGGTGGGCCCACACAGGAGCGATGCAGAGTGTGCCCCATAGCACCTGGCACCAGCCCTGAGATTGCTGATGTCCCAGAAGTCAGGAAGCATCACTGAGCATGGGGGACAAGCCTGAAGGGTCCTCTGGTGACAGTTTCCTCAATATTCTCCTTGTCTTGACTAATCGTTGGAAAGGGATTAATCAGTCCACCCAGGGTACCCCTATGCCTGGGATGCTGCTGGGCAGGGGAGAAGAACCCCCACACAGCCCACCTCTTCCCTGCTAGGCTGATGCTTGGCTCAGGATCCACAGGCCCCCATTCTATTTCCTGAGGAAAACCCACCAGGCTCCCCACAATTACCACTCCCAGGTGGATGCCCAGTCCTTCCACTGGGAGCAGCAATTTCATTCCAGTGGCTCTGCCCTTCTCTGCCTATTCTAGCCTTAGACATCCAGGATGTGCTGATACCTGCAGATGGGGGATGCCCCTTCCCTGGGTGCTCTTTATCCTGTTATTAGAGCCCCCCCCCCCCCCCCGAGAACTCACAGGAGGCTAAGAGCTTTGGCGGTTGTGCTGTGACTATGCAAAAGGCTGCCCCTTTCTACACATGGGGGCTCCTGCCCTGTCCCTACTGGACTGGTAGCTCTGGCTCACCTGGTATCTGGGTGGAAGGTTCTGGCAAGCTTGCCTCAGGCCAGTTGGGCACTGAGAGGGTAAGGCTGGCCAGTCTCTCCACTGAGGAATCCATTGGGTAGCTATGGGAAGTGCCCTAAATTGGAGGGCAAAGGGCCAGGGCAGCCCTTTACACTCCCACAGCTGCAAACAGGAAAACACAACAGGCTTCTGGAACATTATTCTCTGGGGCCTGGACGGGGGCCTGGATGCTGGTTGTGGCCAAGACAGTGGTTCTCACCCCTGGCTGCATCAAAGACATGGGGGGCACACTGCTATTGCTGTGGCACTCTGATGCACAAATCCCATCTCTGGAGGTGAGATTCAGGGGTCAGGGGTCTTTAAGGGCCTCCCCACTCCCACCCTCCAGAGGATTCGGAGTTGGAGAACCCACACTTGAGGGCTGTAAGTGGGCTCTGTGGTCACAGCTGAGAGATTTGGGACCAATATGGGAGGGGGCAGCCCTTCCTCGGGCTCTGGGGCGGTGATTTGGATGCAAGGATTCGGGGAGCTCAGAGGAAGAGGGAGGGGTGCGGGCCCCACAGAATGGGCGCTGATTACATCTCCCCAAATGAGTGGTTATCACACGGGCTATTCATGCAGCTATGCATTATTGATTGGCCTTCGCCTGGTTGCACGGCAGCTGGGGAGGAGGGGTGCGGAGGGGTGGTGGGTTGGGTTGGGAGGGGGTGTTTAAGGACCCAGCAGGCTGAATAGAAATCAGCAGTCACTCCTGGCAGCTGGATCTGAGATGGAAGGGGGGTACTCATCACCTCTCCATTCAGTCTGGGGCTCGGAGCTGGGCGGCAGGATGGGAGAGAGCTGGGGGCCTTGGTGTGCTCAGAAGATGCATTATTCATCCGAGCCCCTCGCAGGATCCGGCGTTATTATCCTGAGCCACTCTGGAGCTTGGGCTCCTAATTTTTAATCACAGGGAAGGTGGGAGCACCAGCCTTTTGTGATTAATCCGGAGATAAAAATAGTTGGCTGTTTCATGCTTCTTGTTGTCAGTCATGGGAAACGCATTAACCATCGGGTGCCTGAGTCTCTGGAGACACAGAGGGAAGGCAGGGATGGACCCCCAAGCCAAAAGATGGGGGGGTCATTTCTGCCTGAGATAGGGGCTGGCTTGGTGGGGGCAAGAATACAGATTGGGAGCCTTCTCCCTGGCCCTGAGAATTGTTCTGGCATGAGAAGACTTGAACCTCTGGGACTGCCCAGACCAGGGGCCCAGTTCACTGTCCCCCAAAGCTCATAGGGCTGGGTGGGGCTGAGACCCTGACTTGCTTGGTTCAGGGCTTTTGTTGACAATGGGGTCGATTTTCTGGATGCTAGGCCATGATAGTCTGTGGGGCTTTCCTAAAGTCCACTGGGTGATAGCAGGGGTCCTCAGGATACTACAGATACCATCTCAGCTGAAATAGGCCACAGCAGACACTATGATCTCATGGAGGCAATGGACAGATTCTTCCTCTTTTCACAGATCATTCTTGTTTGCTTTTTTGGACCACACCCAGTAGTGCTCAGGGCTTACTTCTAGTCTAGTACTGAAGGGATCTCAGGGATCATTCCTGGAGGGCTTGAGTGTTGCTATGGGGTGCCAGAGATTGAACCCAGGTTGGCCCATATATAAGGCATATGCCCTCTTTGTTGTCCTATCTCTCAGTTCTGTCTTCTGGGTCACCCATACCAGCCTTCAAGTATTAGCTGAGAGTTTTTTTTCAGGCCCACAAGAGGTCTTTCTGGAATCTCCCAGTTGTGAACCTCTGTCTCAGTGTCTGACCTGGTCTCTGGGGAGATCTCTCTGAACTACTGGCATCGCCTCATTTCTTCTGGTCCCTGTGCCAGGTCTGGAGTCTGTAGTTTGCTTGGGCTCTCTTTGCTGTTTACCAAGCCAAGCCTGGCTCAAATCCACTTCTTTCTAAGTTGGCTGGTTGTAGGAAGGTCATATAATCTGATAAGCAAAGCCCTCTTATCAGGGAAGTGCTATCAAAAGGATCCCTCAGGAATTATTATTATTGCCTTCATGATTAGAGGCACCTGGCAAGCACTTAGCAAAGGACCTGACCATGTAAATATTGTTTATTGGGTCCAATCACTCACTAATAACGGGTCATTTTGTGGCTATGCATGAGACATGCGCCAAAGTCCTCTTGTTAGGTCTCACTGTCCTGGGCACAATCACATGGAGAATCTCATTAAAGAGGATAGGATGGGATGCTCCGAGAGAAAGTGGCCCTGAGCTAATTCAACAGCAGGAGAGGGGAGAGCTGGGGTTAAACTCAGCTTGGTTTGCTCCTAGCCTAGTGTTTCAGGTGGTGCTGGGGCTACACTCCACCACGCACAGGGTCTACTCCTGGCTTTGTGCTCTGGAGTGGGTCTTGCTAGTGCTCAGGGGGACTATCTGTGTCGATGGTGATTTGAACAGGAATAAGCTATATGTAAGACAAGTCCCCTTGGCTGAGCTCTCTCCACCCCAGTCCCTGTCATGTTTGAGACTTGAGTCTGAGCACTCACGGGTCTGCCACAGCCCTTTCCATAAACCATCTTGCCCTCCTCCTCCTCCTCATTTCACTCATTTCACAGGGTCCAACCTCATTTCACGGGATCCCAAGTAGTACGACCCGATTCCCTGTTGTGCTTAAGATGTCTGTGAAGGGAGCAGATGATGGTATTGGCTATTTCGAGCCATCTTCAGCCCTCACAGCTCAGATGCATGCCTGCCCTCTCCTGGAGGCTAACTCACTGGTGAAGCTTCCACTCACCAGGGATTGAACCCAGGGATCCTGCGTCCCCACCCTTGGAGAGATCTGCTCGACTGCTCACATCACTTTTCAACTCAGATTCTTCTTGGGTCTAGAAGCAAAGGCACTGCTGTGGGTGGAAATGCAAACGCGGGCCCGGAGAGATAGCACAGCAGCGTTTGCCTTGCAAGCAGCTGATCCAGGACCAAAGGTGGTTGGTTCCAATCCCGGTGTCCCAGATGGTCCCCCATGCCTGCCAGGAGCTATTTCTGAGCAGACAGCCAGGAGTAACCCCTGAGCACCGCCGGGTGTGGCCCAAAATAAATAAAATAAAATAAAAAGGAAATACAAATGGGTATGGCCACCAATGGAAGCAGCGTGGGGATTCCCCTATCACCATTAAACACAGAGCTGGGCCTGAGGTTCAGGGGGGCAAAGTACTGAGTTTGATTTACAGCACTATGTGCTCCTGGCATTGCCAGGTGGCATGCAGCCAGATTGACCCCAATGAGATAACAATAATTAAAAATACAAACACCCAAAGCAGGGTTTGAGACAGTACAGTGGGGAGAGTGTTCTCCTTGCATACAACCAACTCAGGCTTGATTTTCATATGATCCTCTAAGCCAACCAGGAGTGATTCCTTTTTAAAATTAAAAAATTTTTTTCAGGAGTGATTCCCGAGTGTAGCCAGGAGTGACCCATGAACACTGCTGGGTGTGAGTCCCCCAACATAAGACCATGTAAAGCAAATCTATCATTGCTCCCTCTTCTGTGCATTTATCTGAAGGGAATTGGATCAGCACCACAGAGAAATCTGAGCAGGACTGAGGGTCATATACTGGATCCCAGTACCATATAGTCCCCAGAGCTGGAAGCCAGCATCAGCCAGTGGCCTGGGATCCCCAGCTCTGTAAGGCCCGAGCAGCAACCACCCATCTATTCAGAACTGTTATTTATTTATTTATTTATTTATTTATTTATTTAGGTTTTTGGGTCACACACCTGGCAGCACTCAGGGGTTACTCTTGGCTCTGCGCTCAGAAATCTCTCCTGGAAGATGCCGGGATTTGAACCACCGTCCTTCTGCATGCAAGGCAAACGCCCTACCTCCATGCTATTTCTCTGGCCCCCTATTCAGAACTTTTTAGATGTAAAAACATTCCATATGCAGATTTCGCCTGACCTGCATCATCACTCTCCACACAGCAGCTCCTAAAATCCGGGTTCATCCCAATGGCAGAAGGGATCTTTGCTCTATGCTGCAGGGAAGGCATGGCTGGGAGAAGGCAGAAACTGGGGAAGGGCTGACTGGCTCAGTCACTCAGAGCAGGCCCTGGACTCCAGGACACACAGGACAGTGGCTGGCAGATGGACTTGGCCAGCAACTTGTACTGACTGCTGCCCTCTGCTGTTCCTGGCTGGGCACTACAGGCAGGCAGACAGGCAGACGTGGTGGTCCCTGAGCACAAGCCTTGTGGTAGGTGCTGTCTGTGGGTGCAGAATGTCCTGGGAAGCTAGCAAGAACCCCAGCCAGCACATGTTAGGGATGTGAAGAGCGGCTGTGGCTGGAAGGAGCCTAGGAGATGGGATGAAGAGGGAGCAATGTTCCATGTCTGCAGAGGAGGATGGGAACCCTGTGCACAATCTTGAGAGGTGACTGAGATGATGCAGGGAGTGGGATCCCTGGAGGTGGAAAAAATGTGACCTCTGGGTCAGTGGCTGCCACCTCCTGGCATTTCACAGCACCATGCATGCCAGGAGGAGGGGGGAGGCAAAAGGCAATCACTCAGCGTGGCATGTGGAACCCTCCATCTGTTAATCTAAACATCCACACGGCACAGAGTGAATAGGGAAAGGCCCTGTGGCATCCTCCTCTCCTGCTTTGCATCTACCCTATCCCCATCCCAGGGCTGGGGCTCTTATATGTAGGTGCCCAATGGAAAAGAAAATGAGGCAAGGAGTATCTTTCAGGGCAGGGATCAGACATGCAGTTTTGGGGGTGGGTGGGAGGAGGGTTTGTCTACCTGCTGAGTCCGGGGGCAGACCTGGCCTCAGTGCAAAGCATGTGCTCAGCCTCTGTTGGTCTCCTTGGCCCCTAGCCACACACTCTGAAACCCTCATGACTGAAGTGGGGCATCCTGTTTGCTGAAGCTACCAGGCCAGAGAAACCACGCAGGGAGATGGCACAGAGACTGAGAGGTGCTCAGGAAACTTCAATCTGCCCCAGACTTCCCAGAGGGAACAGAGGAGGCTTTGGCCATGGGCCTCCTGCACCTGAGTGCAATGAGCTGCCAGAGCCAGGAGCACCAGAATGTTGGGTTTAGCTTTCTGGGGCACAAAAGGTGAGTGCTCAGGAATAATGGCTGTTGTTTTAAGCTCCTGCGCTTGCTGGTGATTTGTTAAGCAGCAATAGACAACTGGAACAGACTTGGCAGAAGTGGCCAAAGGTGCCTGTGCACAGAACACTGTGGGGTCTTGCGCTGTGTCACATGCTTTCTTTCTGTCTCTATGTGCTGGATGAGAGTGGGGTTTCTCAAGCAGTGCTCAAAGCTTAGGGGGTCACTCCTAGCTCAGTTGGCTAAACTGAGCCGTACAAGTCAATGCTGGGAGATTCTGGAGGTCACAACTGGTGGCGTTAGAAGTGAGGGGTGTGGGTGACAACAGGAATGAAACTGGACCTCACACACGCAAAGTGTGTGCTCCAGCCTTTGGAGTCATCCCCACCAACTCTTAATGTGGGTGTCCTTTGGGATATTGGCAACTGAGGATCAAACTCAGGCTCTTATGCATGCAAGGCAAGGCTTCTACAATGGAGGCATAAAGACTTAGATCACTCACTTTGTAGCTGAGGTTCAGAGCAATAAGTGACCCTTAGATGAAGGAGCCCGAAAGACGATCCCAGATTCCCTGATTTCCAGGCTTCCCGATTCCCAGGCCCCCAGGTGGCATGGCTCACTCCAGCCACTCTTCCGACCTGTGCCTGGGGAAGGGCTGCTGGGGAAAGCCTGGTAGAGCAGAGGGCAGAGTTGGGGCGGACCTGCTATGCAGCAACATGCTGCTCTGTCGTGGACCAAGGCAGAAAGGAGGTCGAGTGGGGGAAGAACGTGCGTTTCCGCCCTTTGCGTTTCCCCTCATTAATCTGAGTCTAATTGGATCACAACATTCCCAGTAAACAGCAGCCTCTCTTTAATAAGCCAGCATTGCCCCGACCCCACGATTGTGCTCCTAATCAGCCCTGATATCAGGGAACCGCGCCGCTAATTGTCGCCGGCCTTGCTGCATGTCAGGTAAGGACGGCAGTGAGAGATAATTATAATCAGATCTAATTAGTAATTATAACGGATCCCGACTAGAAATTGTTTTCAGTTAAATATTCCCCGAGAGGTGCTAATAGTCTCCGGGGCCTGCAGAGAGCCCCAGAAGACAGGGAGGGGCCCAGGAGCAGGCCGATGTTCCCCACCTTAGTTCCCACCCTCTGGCCTTTAGGGAACAGGGTGGGCTTTGGGGGGACAGTACTGGACTAGCATCTACAGGACCTAGGTTCCTGACCCCCATACTTTTCCTGTCCTCACATCAGCTTAAGCCAGTTGTGACTCATGGCTTAGTGTTTGCCCTGCACTGCCAACACGAACAAGCAGAGAACAACTGAAGCAGATTCATACTTGTTCTTTGGGCTCTCTTCCAGGACCTTTTATGGGGGGGGGGAAATCTTCCTTAAACTCTGACAGTGCCCACCCTCTGCTCACACCAAGGCCCAGTTTTCCTGAGGGTCTTAGCCCATGACTCCTGACTTGCCTTCCATACCTTTGTCTCCTGCCTTTGCTAGTAGGATTTTATTTGTTTATTTTTGCTTCTCCCTAGCATGTTCAGGGTACCACACAGTTCCAGGGATCAAACCCAGAGTTCCTGCCTAGTCTGAAGATGTGCTTTGAGCCATCTCCCAGGTTCCCAGAAGTCAGTGCTTTGAATAACCCCACCCTTACTTCTAGATTCCTCACTAGCAAATGAAGAATCCCCCAAGATGATCTGGGTGCTCTGGGTTTAGGGATCTCTACCAGAACCCAGTGGTCGACTACCCATCTCTGGCAGACTTCATTCTCTGAACCACCTGATTAGACCCAGATATTCAGGCAGTTCAGAGTCTCGAGGCCTGTTGGCACTCTCTGTGGCCTACTCTGTAAGGTGGGACTGGGCACTTTAGTGACCACTGGCACTTAGATTTTGTTCATTTTTGCTTTTGCTTTTGGGTCTCTGCTCAGAGTCGCTCATGGTGGTGCCAGGAATTGAACCCGTGTTGGCTGTGTGCAAGGCTCCTCCTGTGCGTTCTCCTTCCTTGCCTATCCTGGTGCTGAAGAAGGCTGTGTAGGGTGAGCCCAGGAATCCCGTGAGCTTTTTCATAATTGTTTCTTGCTAACACCGGCCTGGGAAGAGCCACCCCACTCCTGCCGTGCTAGTGTCTAGTCAATAAATAAGTGGGAAATAAGGATTTGTGAGAAAATAGAAGGCAGTCCAAAAGTAAATTGTGGGCTTATAAACCTCTTAAGAGATATGGAGAGACTCTGAAATGCCTCTGGCTTGACACCATCCCCTTCTCAAAGCCTGGTGGTATCTGAGTCACATCGGAGATAGTGTTGAAGACTATCCCCCCTTGTGTTCCACTGGCACGGAGAAGCTACCAGGCCCTGCACTACAGTAATAACATCAACACCTACCTTGGCCTTAATTATTTTTCTGTCTTGCCAGTGGAGCCCGTTTAATAAGATTTATAGGTGGTGGGGAAGTGGGGTGAGCTGGTGTTCGGCTCTGATAATAGGCCGGGCAGACACCCCCCTCCTTGGGTATCACTGGAATGAAAACATGAACTAAAAGCTTTGCCACACTTAAGTAATAATAATGTCAACATTTCATTTGCCTCCCCCTTAATTACTTTTCTCTCTCACTCTTGCCACCTGAACCTGTTTTGATAAGATTCCTGCACAGATAAACAGCCAGCAGGGTCCCCCTGGTGTGTGTGTGTGTGTGTGTGTGTGTGTGTGTGTGTGTGTGTGTGTGTGTGAGAGAGAGAGAGAGAGAGAGTGTGTGAGAGAGAGGTGTGCAGTGGGGGTGTGTTGTGTTGTGTAGTGGGGTGTGGTATGAGTGTTCTTTATGCAGGAGGCTAAAGGCTGGAGGCTGGGCTTTGTTTATCCTCACACTGCTAGAAGCTTTGAGAATGGCAGCATCTCTCCAGAAATGCACAGGATTTTGTACAAGGCCCCAAACCAAAAGTTGGGGCCTCATTCTCCACCATATCTCTTATGTCCCACCTGCCATGAGTGCTCCAACTTTCACCTGAGTCATCGCAGGAGCCTCTCAGTGAAACCTTCCTCCCAGACTGCCCTCGTGCAGCAGACAGCTGAGCCTTGAAGGAGGGCAATTGGACCTCATCACAGCTCGGCTAGAACCTCTCCAGGGCTGCTCTGCCTCTCTCAGGAAGGGTTTTGCTTCCAGACTCACAGCTAAGCTCTTTCTTCAAGCCTTTGTTCAGAAGTCACCTTCTTTTTTTTTTTTTTTTTTTTTTTTTTTTTTGGTTTTTGGGCCACACCCGGTGACGCTCAGGGGTTACTCCTGGCTATGTGCTCAGAAGTTGCTCCTGGCTTGGGGGACCATATGGGACACCGGGGATCGAACTGCGGTCCGTCCAAGGCTAGCGCAGGCAAGGCAGGCACCTTACCTTTAGCGCCACCGCCCGGCCCCAGAAGTCACCTTCTTACAGAGAACTTTCAACTATTATAGCAAGAAAAGAAACTGAATTCATAATGGAAAAAAAATCTCCCTGTTAAGAAAACCTTGGCTCAGATGCTTTCACTGGTAAATTCTGTCCACTCTGAAAAGAAGAAATAATACCAGCTTTTCCTAATATAAACAATATCAGCTTTTCTCCAGAGAGGAGAATGCTCTAGCTCACTCCACAAATGGGGTTACCATGTTACTAACACCAGACAAAATTCTTATGAGTATAGAACTACAGACCTATCTATATTTATGAGCACAGATGGAAAGTTCTCACCAAAACAATGAGCAAACTCAGCCCAGCAACATTAAAAAAAAGGGATCAGACACTATGACTAAGTGGTATTTATCCCAGGAATTCAAGGTTGGTTAACACTTGAAAGCAATTAATGGAATAAGCCATATTAATAAAGAACAAATCCCTCCTGCCAGCCCCCACAACCCCAGACATCTCATAAAATCATTTCAAAAAACCCAACATAGTTTTCAGGAATAACTCTTAAAAACTTAGGAATAGTTGGACATTTTATCAACCTGATACAACTTTTATCAATTTGATATTTTATCTATCTGATACTGACACAGCAATGTACAAATGTACAGTTGACATTGTCTTTATGGGAGACATGTGCTATCTCCTTAGATTGGGAAGAAAGTCAGGATTTCAGCTTTCATGCTATTTGTTTGTTTTTGGGCCATAGTCAGCAGTGCTCAGGGGTTATTCCTTGCTCTGCACTCAGGAATCATTCCTGGAGGGTTTAGTATGCCAGGGATAGAACCCAGGTTGGCTACATGGAAGACCAACACCCTCCCCACTGCATTATTGCTTTAGTGCCCAGCTCTCTCTTGGTTCAATCTTGTGTTGAAAGTCCCATCAGTTTGGAAACAAAGAGCATCAGATTGAAAAAGTGAAAAAGCTATTTATACATGAAAACAAAATTATCTGGATGTCTTAGAAACTCCCACAAAAAACAGTTCAATATGGAAAAAAAAGAGACCAACAAGGTTTTAAGATCTAAAATCCATGTACAAATGAACTATGAGTCTGTTAGCAATAAATTACTTGAAAATTGGAGCCGGAGAGATAGCATGGAGGTAAGGCATTTGCCCTGCATACACAAGATTGGTGGTTTGAATCCCCTGAGCGCTGCTGGGTGTGACCCAAAATAAAAAAAATTAAATAAAATTTTTGTTCATAATGGCAACACAATGAACAATGTATTTAGAAAAATAACATCAGAAGTTCCATGTTTAAATAAAATAAAAAAATTAAAAATGTAGAGACTGGGGTCAGAGAGATAGCACAATGGTAGGGAGTTTGCCTTGCACGCAGCAGACCTAGGAAAAATGGTGTTTGAAAATCGGCATCGCATGTGGGCCCCTGAGCCTATCAGGACTGATTTCTGAGCACAGAGCCAGGAGTAATCCCTGAGTGCTGCCGGGTGTGACCCAAAAACCAAAATAAAATAAAAAAAAAGTATAGACTATTATAAAAAGCAGTTGTTGCTGGGAAGAATAAACACAATTAAATAAATGGGAATATACTCTATGTTCTTGGACTTGAGATAAAATTTTGTTATGGTATTAACAATATTTAGCTCACTTCAAATTGGTCTATAGTTCTCACACAATTTCTTTTAAAATTTTAGGGACCACTGTACAGACATAGGCAGACTGAATGTAAAATTTATATTAAAATGAAAGTAATTTCAAATAGTTAACAAACCTTTTGGGAAAGGAGAATCTTGGGGGAAACTTAGCACTCTGATAAAGGAACATAATATAAAAGCAAAGTAAACAAAATGGTGTGAACTGATATTTTAGCAGACATGTAATCTCCTTATGTTAATAAGCCAGAGACATTTTTGGTCAGCTGACTTTTGAGAAAAGTATGAAGATTATTCAGTATAAGATAATGTTTTCCACTAGATAATGCTGATAAGCACTGAATAACTAGATGTGAATATTTTGGTTCTTGCTTCACACAGGATGAGGATTTAACTTTAAATGAAGCATAAACTGTAAGGTGTAAAACCTTAAAAATGTTTAGAAGAAACTATAGAGGTCAAACTTTCTTTTCTGAGTTAGCCAGTGCTTTTAAATATGACATTCAAAAGCACAACCCAAAAAATAAAACAAACAGGTTTTGATGAAATTAAAAGATTTTGGATTAAAAATCACTAAAAATGAAGAGATGTCATAAACCAATGGAAAATATTTGCAGAATAAACAGGAACACTAGACTTGTATATAAGGCTGGAGAGGAAGAGAATCAATGGGCTGAATGCAGGTTTTGCAGGAAGGAGGCCTGGGCTTAGATACTACATTGCAAGGTCTCCATGGTATAGGTAGAACTAACCCTCTTAGCACCACTGGGTTTGTCCCTAAAAAAGCAACTACCATAAGAGACTTATATCTGAAATCTATAAAAAAAACTCTTGGTAGCCAGTCAAACAAATAATCCATTTTAAAATGGGCCAAAGCTGTGGATAGACCTTTTGCAGAAGAAAATGTGAAAAAATGGTTAGAGAATGTAGTTCATTAGTAGAGTAAGAGATACTTTGCATATACGAGCCCTTGGATTTTCTCTCTGGCAACTCCCCAAAATACACCAAAACATGCTCAAACTCTAGGGGGAAATTAAAGCCATATTGACAGACAGTAACAAGTATTGACGAGGATTTAGAGAAACAGGAATCCTTGAATGTTGCTGAGATAAACACGATGGAAAATGACTTGGAAGCACATTTAAAAGCCCTGAAAAAAAATGCTGTTTTTAAATGATCCAAGCTCCCTATGAAATCTCCCTATGAGAAATAAAAACACAGATCTCCATCTATAATCTAACATTCCAATACATTTTTAAATTCCACAAACATTTCAGATGCCCACCACCTGATGGCTTTATTCTGGATTGCGGCCACTGTACATTTGCTGAAAATCAAGTTGTCAATGGAAGTGGTGAACTCAATAGCAGTAAAATCGTTATAAAAAAAAAGGAAGGAAGGAAAAAGGCACCTCTCCTGGGCCCTAAATACTCGCTTTGCCCTTCTCCAAAAAACCCCTTAGTTCAATTTTTTTTTTCCTAATTATTGCCTGTGATGCAGCGCCCTCTGCTGGAGGAGGTAATAGAGGGGGAGATCTGGGGCAGGGCTAGATGATCTGGGAGCATCATCTTCGGGAGGGAGTCTTCCTTCCCGAAGTCCTCCGGGAGCCCTTTGCCAAGGCCACATTGGAACATGGGGTCCCACACTCACAAACCCACCTTTCCGTGGACTGAACCACTTAGGTAGTGGGCAGCCGCTTGCAGTGAGAATTCTTGGGCTAGAACAGCCCAACAGATGCAGCGTGTTGAGGCCTTGTGAGAGCAAGGCCTGCCAGAATAAAGCCCCTGAAGACTTTGGCTGATGCACACTCTCCCTTCCTGACTGGAGGACCCCTAGACAGTGAGGGAAGGGATTCTGGAGAGCCCTGGAGCTGGAGGGCAGATGGTTGGGAAAAAGGTCAGCAGAAGGGCAAGGTCTGAGTTCCAGTGTGGTAGAGTCCAGAGGGTAAATGAAGGCAGGCATGTGGGCTCCCTAGGCACCTGAGACTTTCTCAGATCCCAGGCTGCCTGAGCCCCCTGATTCTGGCTCCCTCCAAAAGCATCCAGCAGCTTTCTGCTGTTCAACCCCGACTGGTGCCTGCTCGGCCTCTGGCTGTCCTGAGCCTCATGGGACAGACTCCAGCCTCTGTCCATCCAGGAGGTTGCTCCCAGTAGCCTCTGTTATTGGCCAGGGTCATCCCCCCCCCCATCTCATAACCCTCCCCTTCACACTCTCAGTTCTCCTCTCCTGCCCATTTAGCGCTTTCCTTTCTCATTTCATGCTGTAATGGAGACTCATTGGCAGTTTTAAATCCATAATCTGCCATGAAACCCTTGTCTCAGGCACGGGATGAAGTCAGAGTAGGAGAGGAGGGAGCTATTCTTAGCGCATTAGGGCTCCCCATCCTGCTGGGTCCCCCACCCGCCACCTCCGGCATTCCGGGTCAGGGCCAATTCCAGAGGCCATACCCAGATGCCCAGGAGACTGGGTGCAGGGGAGGAGCGGTTCTCCCACCCCATCTGACAGTTGGTTCTCATTCTGGGGTCCCTACAGAGAAGCGCACCCAGTCCTGCTTACTCTTCCTAGGTTCACAGATCCAGGGGGCATGTGGGGTGCAATCAGTACTTTTGAGTCACCAATGCTTACAACAGAGGGTTCTCTGTCTCTCAGCACAGGGTATGGGTAATTGATTTGCCACACTGTGCAGTGTGTGTGTGTGTGTGTGTGTGTGTACAGTGTCTGTTTAGAAAGCTGCTGTGGGATGCACACCCACATGCTAACAAGGAGCTTTGCAAATGGCCGTGGGTCTGCTGACTGGGACCCTGTCAGGCATCGGGACAGAGGGCTCTGCCATTCTTCCCAGGGTGCCTGGAGACATTGGGGTCACGGCCACACCTGAGAATGCAACTGGTGGGGTGGAGTGAGCCTTGCTGGAAATGCTGATTTGCATGTTGCCATGGTCTGACCAGCACCCTGACTGCCGCTGATCTCCAGGGTCTGAGGAGAGACTGAGCATGGCAACGAGGTAGAGCAGCTGGAGGACTCATTCTCCAGGCCTCAGGGAGCACAGCTCCTTGTCTGATGATCTCTGTCATCCCCCCACACAGAGGGAGCCACTAACTGTGGGGTGTGTCTGCCCACATCTTTCCTGCTCCCGACTTTCCCTGGGAGAGAGGTCGTGACTGGTGGGACCTCACTCTCCCAGGGCACCTGAGCATGAGGCAGCCCCTGGCAGGTGGCCCCCAAGAGTCCAGGTACTAGTGATGGAGAATGCCAGGAGTGTACAGCAGAAGTAGGAGCCGGAGCAGGAGCACAGTGTCTGTGGGTCCCTCTGTGTGGAGGACCCGAGGGATGGGTCATCGGTACCAGACCCAGGGGGCCCTTCATGCTGGAGCTGAGAAGTGATCACTGGAGCTGGCTGGGACTAGCAAGGCCACTTCACCAAAGTGGACTGTGTGGCTTGCCTGTCCCATTCTGCATCCAGCACTCAGCAGCTCCGGTTCAGGTCCTTGGGGCCTTGGCTGTAACTTAGCATGTTTATACCCGTAGCATTATTTGTTACCTGCTCAATCATAGAATTCTCCATATGATATATACATTCAGACCCAAACATTAATCGATTCTTCAAGTACTTTCTAGTATTTTTAATCACAATATTAATTCTAGTTCCCGCCAACAACCTTTTACAACTGTTCCTTAGATAAGAAAGAGTAGGAATTATATAATTTCTTCTAATCAGCTGATGGTATGGCCACACAGACGCAAATACAGCCGCCCTACAAGCCATCCTTTATGACCGAATCGAATCGGCAACGTAGGCTTTATTCTAGTCATAGCATGATTCCTTTTCTACTCCAATTCCTGAGAACTACACCAAAATTTTATAACCAACATAAACCATAATAACCTTCCATTACTAAGCTTAATCCTAGCCGCTACAGGAAAATCAGCCCAATTCGGCCTACGTCTTTGACTACCCTGAGCAATAAAAGGCCTGACGCCTGTTTCAGCATTACTTCACTGAAGTACTATAGTTGTTGCTCTTGAGTTCCCTTCTCCCCATCTTATGTCACACCCCAATGTGAGGCCCACTGGGGAGAATGGTGGCTTCAGAGGGCTCCCCGGGCTAAGGTGGAGAACAGGAATGGGACACATGACCGGTACCACTCCATAACCACATGGCAGATCTGAGGGACCAGGACAGTGGGAAGATGTATCTTTATGCGCTCACACGTGTCATGCAGACACATATATGCATAGGCACACACATGCAATACAGATGTGTATGTGTATATACAAACAATGTGTCTAGGCAGCACTGCACATAGATGAGCAATGTGTATACATAGTTAGATACGCACACATATGCATGTATACCCACAAACATGTACACACAAACATGTCTTTACACACATGTGCACCCCTACCATATATTTGTGCATGGGTCTAGGGAGCATATGTACAAATTTACAGTATGCCTGCAAATGTATGTGTCCCGTGCACACGTACAATGAGTTTCTATGTGCACAAACACAATGTATGTGCAGACACATGTTTCTGGGACGGCCTCATGAACACATGTTGAGCAGCAGCCGAGTGGACCAGCTCTCAAGTCACTGAGCACCTGGGAAGGTGACTCAGAGCCAGGCTGAGAAGCTTCCAGCACAGTTAAACCAAAAGGGTATAGGGGGAGGGAGTAGCTAGAGAAGGGAGGGTGGGATTGCTTCTGGTTGGGGGCTGGGGGCATAGGCTGGCAGCAGGAGTGGGTGTTGGGGGCCAAGTGAGGAGTAGTTCAGGCTGGAACACGGGGAGATAAGGACACATCTCCCCTCCTCTCTCCCCATTCTGGCTTGTCTGCTGACCCTGCTTGGGGTGACTGCAGGGTAATGAACGTGGCAGGAGCAGGCACACAGCACAAATGAGATTCGGCACCTAAGACCAGACCGGGCCCAGCAAACATGCTTCATAAGTAGATAAGGAAATCAATTCTGCTTGTCTTCCTGTGTGGGTGCCTGCAGGATGGGGCCTGCCTGCTGTGCATGCTGGAGGGAGTCTGAGCAGCTGGTTGGGGCCATCGCATGGCAGAAATCCTGGTAATAACACCCAAAGGCATAATCAGGACAATGTTACCTGGCCCGCTGCATGCAGCCTTCTCCATTCAAGAAAGCCCCTGCCTGGGTCTTCAGCAACAGTCTATTGGGAGTGTATTCACCTTGCATGTGGCCAACCTGGGTTCTATCTGTGGTACAACATATGGTCCCTTCACTCTTCACTCCTCAGGAGTGAGCCCTGAGTGCCACTGGGTGTGGCTCCCCACCCTGCCCAGGGGTTTGAGGCCCAGAGCAAGGTAGCTGCCAGGGCCACACAGTCGGCAGCTGCCAAAACCTGGGCCCTTAAGTGCCCTGAGTCTCATCACTTCTCAGAACATGACACAATACAGCACAGCACAGCAGAACATACCACTTCACGTCACACTTCGTGTCCCATGACCACAATACAGAACATAACACATGTCTACACAGCAGTTCCTGTTCCTGACCATCTGTGGGTGCCCTACCCTCTGAGCTGTGTCATTATAAACCCTTCTCCTTTTGTACCAAGTCCTGTGGCCCACACTTAGTGACCACACTGATGATTCCCTAGAAGGTGCTTCCAGGTGATGCTAGGCATGAGGGGTGCGGAA
This sequence comes from Suncus etruscus, assembly GCF_024139225.1. NCBI lineage: Eukaryota > Metazoa > Chordata > Mammalia > Eulipotyphla > Soricidae > Suncus > Suncus etruscus. The sequence continues at coordinate 24,715,979 of NC_064855.1, forward strand.
TGTCCCTGGGAGACCCAGTGGGGGACATGCAGTTGTCAACCTTCAATACAATGTGGGCAGTGTTGCCACCAAACTGTGTTCCAAAGCTGAGGGGCTGCGAGGGTGGATCAAACCATATGGTGCCCAGGAAAGGCTTCTTGGAAGATGTGAGGGTTGAGGATTTGTGCTTCTGTCAAGAGAAGCACAACCTGGGCAGAAGCACCCATGGGTATAGGTGGCATGTGTGTATGTTTGTGTGGTTTTGTGTGATTGGCAGCCCTGGAGCACGGGGCCTGAGAAAGCAGGGCATGTATCCCACGAGGAGCTAGACCTTAGCTCTAGAAAAGTGGCCTCACCCCTAAACTGCTCAATTGCCCTCACTGATGGAGACTCCTGCCCCCATTTCCAGGACAAGGGATCAGAAGCCAGGACACTGGGTCTGCCTTGCAAGGGGACAGATGATTTGCTGTTTTACAGCCACCAATCCAGGAGCCTAGGTTGGGGCTTGGAACTTTCGGGGGGCCTCTTCCAATGCTGGGAATTCAGGAAGCCTCTGCCCCGTGGCTTCTGCGGGGAAGTAACTGCAAAGGGAACCAGTGGGCTGTCATTTTCTGGGGTTGGGGGACCATGCAGGCTGGGGTGGAACTCAGGGCCTCATGCTTGCCAGGTCTGGCATTGGGAGAACATCCAAGTTAAAGGCTCCTTTGGACTTCATCTGCCACCCTCAGTATTTGGGGCTTGACATCGTTTAAAAGGACACCCTGAGTTATCTGAATAGATGTAGTCTCTGCCGTTCAATAATTCATGCTGATGTAGGAAGCTGTATTTCTAACAGGCGCCCTGAGACAGCAGAGCTATGAAGAGAAGGGGTCAGGAGGAAGAGGGAAAGGGGAGGGAGATTGGGAAAACCCCCTTTAATAATGAATGTGGCCTCTACCGTGCTTCCAGCCTCCTCCCCCCCCACACCTGCTCCACTTTCTTTTTCCAGCGGTCCCTAGTGCCCTGTGAGCTTTGACGGAGCATCAGAGGATTTGACCAGCCAGAGCTCAAGAGGGGCAGGCGGCTCTCTGGCTTATGGGTAAGAGTCTAGCCCCATATTCACGGTTGCACAGGTACATGCTGACCAAATTCTTGCTATCCACTTCTTACCTGCTCTGGGTATCCCACTTTCCTGCTTTTCAAGTTCTGAGACAGCTAAAAAAAAGTACCTTGCAGGGCTATTTGACCTCTGGGCTAAACAGTGTGAGCGTTTTTCCAGCCAGGGGTGTGGGGGTGAGGCGCAGCTGTTTGTGTATGTGAGTGTAGAGGCCTATACATGTGCACATGAAAATATGCACGTGTGATCCTGTGTGTTTGAGCATGTGCATTGCTCTGCATTTGTAGCGTGCATTGCATGAATGTGCATGACTTTAGTGCAGTGCATATGTGTATTTATGCATGCATGTTTGTGCTTATGTGCGCATGTCTGTGCATATGATGGGTGCTGCTCATTATTTCCACATAACAGATGAAGAACCGGAAAGTCCATCCATTTGTCTGTCCATTCATCTGCTCATTTATGTGAAGAGCCTGAATATGATGGAAATCCTCATCTGAGGTGCTGGCTGGGGGCAGCACAGGGCTGGGCCCAGTGTCAGCCTATAGGCCATGACTAGGGCACATGGCAAGTAAGCTGTTGGGAGTCTGGGACTGGAGTGATAGAACAATGGGTAGGGCATTTGCCTTGCATGTAGCTGACCCAGGTTCCATCCCTGGCATCCCATAGGGTCCTCCAAGCCTGCCAGGATTAATTTCTGAGCGCAAAGCCAGGAGTAACCCCTGGGTGTGGCTCAAAAAACAAACAAAAAGTTTCTGGGAGTTTCCTACTTATGTGCCCAGGACTCTTCCTTGGACGGCGAAACTCTGAGCTGGGCCAGTGTGGTAGTGTTTGCCAAGATGCTCAGAACGTGACGGGGCAGTGTGAGGTTTCAGGTTGGCAGGACACTGAGAAGCCTGCCTTCCGACCTCAAAGTGGGCCTCAGCCAAGAAAGAAGTTTCCTTTTCTGTCTGAGTCACCCCCAGATTTCCAGCCCCTATTATAGTACCATTTCATGGAGGCAAGGTCTTTGGGTCCAGACAGATCAATCTGAGAACATCTGATCAACCACCACTTTTAGTAACAGGGAGAGTCACCTGGAGAGGCTAAGTGCCTGGGCTGACATCATACAGCTGGCTAGAGGTAGGACTAGCCTCTGACCTTCAGGCCTGCCATCTGTCCCTCATCCCATGATCCCTAGGACACCCAGATGTTGGCTTCCACCTGGCCCTTGGCAGATGGCCGGGCCACAGAATACTGCTCTGCCAACACAGTTTCTCCTTTTCCTTTTGCCCTCCCTGCAGGACTGCACATCTCCACGCCAAGTCGGGAGCTGGAAACAAAATGCTAATTAGTGTGTCTGTGACTGCAGGCTCGGCTGCCAGTGGTCCCTGTTCTCCTACAGGCCTGCGTCCTCCAGTGCTGTCTGCCGCAAACATGGGCTTTAATAACGCACATCTGTTGGCTGTATAATTTCCCGTGTTTGCCCTCCTCACCCAGTGCTGTGATGGAAGACCCCAGGGGTGTCCCTCTGCTCCAGCCAAAGTGTTTGCTTTGCAATTTTGCCAGAATTCCATCTGATTTGGCTCCCCCATCTTCTGCAGGTTCTAATCAGTCTCTTACTTTATTTAATTAAAAATCTATCTCAGGCAAACACAGACTAAATTAGGAAGCTCTCTCATCCTGGGGAGGTGGGGAAAGCAACCCTCCCAGGGTATGGGCTGGGCCAGCTTCCCAGGCTGAGATATAGGAACACAGGAGATAGGGGCTGCTGGCTCTGATGGTGCCCCAGGTTTCTCTGGGGGGAATAACTGAGTTTCAGAGTTGGGGTGTCAAGGTTCAGACTCAGGCCAGGGCTGAGCTCACTTCTGGATCTCTCTGCTGGGTCCATCCCTGGCTCTGTAATCCCAGCGCCACCAGTTTTGTTTCCTTTCTTCGCACACTAAGGAGGCATCAAGTTACAGAACTGAGCTCTGAGCATGCTAAGTGGTCTAGTGGGGTCTGTTGTCTGGCTTAGTGCTCCGGCCTCTGTCCTGAATACTCAGCAGTGGAGATATTTCACTCTGAGCCGAGCTTCCCAGGCATGGTGCCAACCTAGCCGCTGACCCATCATGGACCTTCATACCAGCAGCTGTGGTGGGGAAGGGGTGCAGTGGAAAAGGGGGCCCCCTGCTTCTCATAGTACTTGTCCAGTATGAAAGGGGGCAGTGAGAAGAGCTCCTAAAATAGACCTTCAATAAGAACTGAGGTCTTTTCAGGAAATTTTGAAGTGGCCACTTCTGGAGATTCTTGGCCAATCACGCTGGACAGTTCAATGTCTAGCCTGGGGATTCAGGGCTGGGGAACACTCTGATTGGCTCAGAAATCCCTGGCCTATGGTGCTGGGAATTATTTAGGGTCCTGGTATGTGCAGTTCTAGCCTGTCCATTGGGCTTCTTTCATGCTCTGTAATGGCTGGTTTTACACACCTTGTTGCAGGCGGACAATTTCCTGTGGGACTGAGGGGTACTTATATGGTAGCATGATGGGATCCGGGGCCTCACACATGTCAGACATCTTTCTCTCCCTGACTCGTCCCTGACTCTGTAGCTAATGATTTTAACAGAAAGTTTGAGTGTCTCAGCTGGTGACTTGCTGGAACCTTGGGGTTCTCTGGGAGCAGGAGGGTCAAGTGCAGAGCAGAGAGGCTAAAACTTTCTACCTGCCCACCTACTCCACCCACATCCACACTGCCTGGACCTCTGGGCTTCTACCTCCAGAATCCCATCAGCTGACAGTGCAATCAGCCCCTTGCTTCTAGTCTTTGCTCGTGTTGGGCCAAGAATTTTTTCTCGGGGCTGGAGAGGTAGCACAGTGGTGTTTGCCTTGCAAGCAGACTCTGATCCAGGACCTAAGGTGGTTGGTTCGAATCCCGGTGTCCCATATGGTCCCCCATGCCTGCCAGGAGCTATTTCTGAGCAGATCGCCAGGAGTAACCCCTGAGGGCTGCTGGGTGTGGCCCAAAAACAAAACAAAACAAAACAAAAAAAGAAAGAAAGAATTTTTTCTCACTTGTCAACATGAGAGGCAACAGGACCTTTGTAGGAAGGTGCTGGTCCCTGATTTTTGTTTCTCATCCAGGACCACCCTCACCTCCCAATCTACATCTGAAAAACTGAGCTAGCATGCATGGAAGTGCATCGAGTCCTGTCCCATTCTCATGCCAATCCCATGGGCAGCTCTCACAGCTTCTGGGGAATAGGAGAATAGGAGCTGGAGAACTCTCTGTGGGTGATTTTGGCCACCCAATTCTTTCCTGTTGGGGGTGCTGGGAAACTCAGGTGGAACTCAGGGAGGCTCAAGGAGGTTCAGGGGGCCACTGTCTTCCCAATTTGCAGATCCTGGCAGAATAGAAACACACACAGGAGGCCTAAGTAGCTGGAGTGAGGCTCAGAGGCTGGAAATTCCCACTTTCTCCTTTCAGTGGGAGAGGGGATGGCAGTGGCTCGACTGGGATGCTTGGCCTGCAGGGCTGCACCCCAAGCCTGGCCAGAGGAGCTGTCTTGAGCTTCCTGTCCACCCACCCCCGCCCCGTGGGATGGACCTTACCCAGCACAGTGAGGCGCGCGGGGCGGGAGCGGATGGCAGCCTGGATGGCCTGGCACTCGTACACTGCGTCATCCTGCAGCTCTGCTCGAAGGATCTTCAGGTGGTGCTCTCCGGATAGATGGTTCCCCACCACTAGATACTGTGGGTAACCTGTGGGGAGACGCTTGTCATAGGGCGGGTGGGAGATGGGACATAGGAGCCCAAGGCTGGGGCTCTTCACAGGGAAGTGGAGACACTCAGAACAAAGCAGGGCGACTGCACCATGGGGTCAGGAACAGGCTTAGGAGATCTAATGGGCTCCCCATACAACATGTTCTAGCTGTTCAGGTCTGGCCAGAGATGCTGTCCAGGCAGTCATATGAGTCTAGTCTCAGCCCACCCTTCCTGCCTTTTGCTGGAGAGGAGATGGGAACAGGAGCTGGTCGGGTGCTGCTCTCCTGAGATGCCCCCTGTCCCAGATGGGGCCCATCCTGTGAGTCTATGGTATTGGGTACTATCACAGCAGGATCTCTTTCTCTCTCTCTCCTCTCCTCTCTCCTCTCCTCTCTCTCTCTCTGTCTGTCTGTCTGTCTGTCTGTCTGTCTGTCTGTCTGTCTGTCTCTCTCTCTCTCTCCAAGCATAAGTGATGGTTTTGCTTGCATTTACCAAATCAGATGGTGGACTGGGACGTGGATCCCCAAAATGGACCTTGGCTTTGGGAAACACAGGCAGGAGTACAGACTGGGAGAAAGGTCTCGCTCTTGCTGCTGCCAGGGAAGGTGGAATGACCAGGGTTCTGGGTGCTGGGGTCCACTCTGCTTGCTCTGCTCTCTCATATCCTCATATTTTCAGAGAAGCTATGGCAACTTGCCTGCTGCCTATTCACTATGGTGGCAATGCTGGGGCACCCCAAGTGGCTGGGAAGCTTGGTGAGAGCACCTGATTCATAATGGGCTCAGAGGAAGTGCTAGCAACAGTGTAGGGCTGCTGCCAGAAGGGAGGAAAGACTGAAGGGCTGCACTTTTGTGGGACTAGGAATCCAGGTCTCCTGCCTTTTTGGTCTGGGTACATGTTTGAGTCCATTTCTGTCTCCATGGTGACTTTGTTTACCTGTCAAATAAAGGTGGTGTGTGTGGGGAATTCTCTTGTCTTCCTGTGGGTCATGGTAGATTTGTGAGATTATTTAAGAAGCACTTGAGCTTCTGAGAAGGGAAAAAATTCTCGATTCTCAGGCATAGACTTATGAATCATCTCCTGTGACTGTGTCTCTCAGCTTGGTAGTGAGAGAGGGTAGAGCGGCGCTTCCAGGGGCCACATGGGGCCACACTGCAGAAACAGGGAGACTGAGGCTACAACATGGCCAAAGGCTGGCCAATAGCCTCAGTTATCACAGAGCAGGGAAGCAGGATAGCAAGAGCTGGGCAAGCCCTTCCTGAATAAAGGTCCAAGTCTTTCTGCTCTCTGTTGGGTCTGCCAGGCATGGAGTCATCTTGATTTTCCTGATGCTCTGGAGAGAAGAGATGCTGGCAGGTCCAGGAGCTCTCTAGCTCCTCTCAATAAGCAGCTCCTCCCTGAAGTCCACCATCCCGAAGACTTGAGTCAAGCACAAACATCCACGTGGCACTGCCTATTTGACAGCCCCTCTAGGGGCCTCCACTGCAACTCCTGCCCAGTAGAACCTCCATCTTGTACCCTATTGGTGAGGACCAGCCACTGGAAATTGGATAGTTCCCCATTGGTCTGGGCCAATACAGAGCCATGCGGGAAAGGAGTGAGGCTTGGTGGTTCTACCTTTCTCACTCCCTGTTGCTCCAGTTTCTTAGGGCAGATGTGTTCAGAGTCTCCAGCACTGAAATATCATAGTCTGCTATAGAGATGCTACTGTGTATCATGTCCTGTCATGTTGCTGTGTGTTATGCTTCACTCCAGATGCTACTGGCCATTGTTGTGCTTCTTCCAAATGTGTTTCTGGGAACATGTGGCTTTTGGCTCAAAATGCTCATTTCTCAACCATCATGTTCCTGAGAGCACCTTGGTTTGCATTCTCTTGCATCTGGATCTCCTGAGAGAAGTGAAGCTACTTTTTCTTGAATGACTTCTTCTCCTTTTCTTCTCCTTGGAGCCATTTTTTTTTATTCCAGGGACAGCTGACTATCCTCCATATCAGTGTATGACCTCTGACCTCTGAGTCAGATTCCAGAACCATATATGGTCCCCTGAGTAGCACCAGCAGTGATCCCTGAATACAGGAGCCAAGAGTAGCCCCCTGAGCACAACCCCCAAATAAAAGTTTTCCAATAAACAAACATTTAACTTCTGGAGTCAACAGTGCAGGAATTAGTGCTTTACAACAGACATCTGTGCAAAGTTGTGTTCAGGGCTCACTGAGCACCAAAGAAATGTTCATTTGTGATTCGCTTTTTGAAAGTACATCCCTCACTGTCCTCTGCATCCTGAACCCAGGGAACCCCAAACCCAACTCTGCCTAGGGGTGAAAGGGGGGTTCAGTCCATTTCCCCTGAAGATAAAACTGTCCAGGAGGGGGAGGGACTGAGTGAGGTCGAGATAGGGTCCAGCCTTTAGGGGACATTTTGGGGTACTCACTTGAGAGGTCCCTGCCCACACCCAGAGCCAGGCCATCTTTGATCCACAGCACGAAGCCTTCATACTCAGGAATGGCGCACAGCAGTGTCACAGGCTGGCCTGACACCACAGCCTGGTCCTGTGGCTGTTGGCTGAAGGAGTACACTTGGCCTAGGGGGAAGAGAAAAGTAATCAGTCTTGGAGAGGTTTCATGCTTCCCCAGTTTCCAGGGCTGAGCAAGGTGGGCCCAGGGACACAGTCTCCCCAGAGCACCTCACTCCTGCCTGAGGCTCCCTGGCAGTATCAGGCCTCCCCTGTAGCAACTTCCACCTCAGTAGCTGGAGCCCAGTCCAGCCCCCTGAACACTAGGCCCTAACACACCATAGAGATACATGTACACACAGATACATGCAAACACATGCCTGCACACAACACACAAATACACATAAAACACATAGACACACATATAATCACATGCACATATGTACCTGCACATACAACCATGAACAACAGGCACACACTTACATATCACATGTATACTTCCATAGATAAGCACATACATCCACAGAAGCCTGTACAGTCAATCACAATTCACAAAGGCACACATGTAGAAACATGCATTTACTGCAATACATAAACACATGCCATATACACACACAGACATACTCAGAGGCACACACACTAACCATTCTGCAACCTAACTTCAGACCCTGTTTTGTTGCACTAGGGTCATATGACATACTTTCCACAGACAAAATTCTCTCACATGGTGTCAACCTAACCCCCGCCCTACAAACACGCCTCCCTCACATTGTCACTCTAACTTCCACTCCAGTGGGAGTATATGGAACTCAGGAACAGTTTATTCTCATGGGAACCCAAAGGTTACAAGTGTCTGCTCCCCTCTGGGCCCCTTTCTTCCAGACAGTGACTCTGCAGCAGCCTGACTCTCACATTGTAACCCCCTCAGCACGAGACGTGCTGAGTCCTTCAGGATTCAGGATTCAGAGAGTGTTTCATTGATCATCACGCCCCTGACGAGCTGTGTAGAATGCAGCAGGCATTGTTCTCAGTATCGGGTAGCAGCTCGCCGATGACTCTATCCTCACAAACACACCTAGCAGGTGCCAGCTTCACCCATTTCCAGGTGAGGACACAAGGCCAAGGAGGTGAGGAGTGTGGCAGCCTGCTAATTACCCATCTACAATGGGAGTCCTCCTCTGGCTTGTTGGAACTCACATGATCCGGTTATCATCTGTCTACACCAGGAGTGCCTCCCTCCTCTAGAGTGGTATAGAACACACAAGTCAGTCTCCTGTCTATACTGAGAGTGCCTCATCTGGATTTGCATAGCACACTTGATCCAGCTGTCTATACTGCATGTCCCCATCACCCCAGCAGGGAGAGCACACAGGATGATGAGAAGGGGGTTCTGTCTAGGCCTGTGGGATGGAATCTGGGCCTTTCCTCAGCTGCCCTATGTTTATCTGGCTTCCCATGCCTGGGAATTACTGTGATTTCCCAGTTATGACACCAGAATTGGAGTAGCTGCTTGGGGACACCAAGTGAACTGTAACTTCTTTGTTTGGGGCCACCTCGGCAGTGCTGTGGGCTGAGTCTGCTCCTCAGAGGTCAGACTTGCAATGCGGTTGGACTTCAGAGCTCAGACCCAGGTGTGGGAGCTCACCAGGGCTGCAGTGAGAATCCGCAGCTGCAGTGGGGACCCAGGACTTCAGTGGGGACACAGGGCTGCACTGGAGGAGACTCAGGCTGCAGTGAGGCTGATGCAGTGGGAACTCAGGGCTGCAGTGGGGACTCAGAATGCAGTGGGAACTCAGATTGCAGTGGAGACTCAGAATGCAGCAAGGCTGATGCAGTGGGAACTCAGGGCTGCAGTGAAGACTCAGAATGCAGTGAGAACTCAGGTTGCAATGGAGACTCAGGGCTGCAGAGGGGACTCAGGGCTGCAGTGAGGACTCAAGGCTGCAGTGGGGACTCCGAGATGCAGTGGGGACACAGAGCTGCAGTGGGGACTCAGGGCTGTGCTTGTGCTAGACCTGTGATTTCCCAGACCAAACCCCCTTCTCCTTCATTCTGATACAGGCAGGAAAGGGCCTGAGCATAGGAGCAGGCCACAAGCACATGACAGGCTGGGCTACCACAGTGTTCCTGGACATAGGCTGTGTCTTGTCTTGGGTCCCAGAGTCCAAGAATCTGGCCACAGGGCCCAGTCCTGGCAGCAGCAGGCCTGACTAAGAGGCCCTGGAGAACTGCTAGTGATTGCTGGCCAAGGCCCTATGGGAGACTCTGTGGCAGGTGTGGGGTCTACGGCCTGATGAGATCGTGGCTGGGCCTCTGAGGAGTCTCATTAACAATCAAATTGGCTTTGAATTGTGGGAGGCAAACTTTTTATTCTGACTTGAGCTTTACAAATTAGATTTCATAGGACATTTTAATCAGCTCCGTGTGCTGTTTTTCCCCTCCTCCCCTCTCTGCCTCTTCAGGTTCTCTGTTGTAATTAGAGTATTTCTGGCACCAAAACAAGAGAGAGAAGGAAGGAAGAGATGAGAGAGGAATGGGCAGCAGGAAGATGGGGGAAAGAGCGGGTGGGTGAGGAGAGAGTGAGCACAGGGGAGAAAGAAGAGCCAGAGGTACAGGGAGGAAGGTGGGGAGGGGAAGAGGTAGGAGTGTGCCTGGCTGTAATTCAATTGCCACCCTGAGCCTTGGTATAGTTCAAAGTCCAACAATGGGTTCAAATGGAATACAGACTCTCTCTGACCTCTCTGATCTGACCTGAATCCTGACCTCTCTGGTCTGGGTGCTTTCCCCATGACACCCTGGGCTCAGAGAAGTTGGGTTTCAATGTCCTGACAATGACTTCAGACCTCCTGAAGGCTGGCAGGATTTGGGCATAGAAAGTGATTTTGTGGTTTTTCCCCTCAGTGTAGTAGAGACTCCTCGCTGTCAAGTTCAGGTTGGGATGTAGCACTGCACTGAGGGATACAAAACAGGAGATGCAGGATTCAGTTGCAACATGAATTGCAAGGCACCAGTCTTATTCCGCATGGGACCTAGTTGCTGGTACAGGATCATGAATAGCACTGATGCTAACCAAACTGACTATCTGCAAACAGCATCAATGCTGTACCGCACTGACCATCAGTGAAGAGCACAAAACTGCCAATGCTATCGCTCCAGTCCCACCAGAAAAATTTTTGATTTTGGTGTTGTGGAAATCACATCTACAATGATCAGAATACTTCTGGCTCTGCACTAAGAAAATCTTCCTGACAGGCTTGGGAACTCCATGGGGTTCTGGGGATCTAACCTGGGTTGGCTCTGTGTAATCACCTTACCTGCATACTATCTCTCCCGCATCCCAAGATACACACACACATGCACATATATATGTGTATATATATACATACATATATATGTTGGTTTTTGTGTCACACCCTGCAGCGCTCAGGAGTTACTCCTGGCTCTATGCTCAGAAATCGCTCCTGGCAGGCTCAGGGGACCATATTGGATGCTGGGATTCGAACCACCGTCCTTCAGCATGCAAGGCAAACACCCTACCTCCATGCTATCTCTCTGGCCCCATCCCTCACTGTCCATGAGGTTTTTCTAGGCTCAGGACCCTGAAAACTGGGGCTCCCACAGTACCTGCTACCAGGGCCCTCAGCTGGAAATGGGCTCTTTATAAATCGAAAGCTGAACTGATTCGAATCTGCTTCCTCTCTCAGTCACTGCTGGACCCGCCATGCCTGCAATCCCTGGGCCCCGCCTGGCTGGCCATGCAGAACACACTCAAATGTCGCCTTCTGCTCTGTTCTCGGTCACCATGGCAGGAGGCTTAAGAATACTTGTACCAGGGATATTTGTCGCCAGATTGCGGCAGGCCTGTCAGAAATGTCTCTTAGGAGAGTCAGAGGAGCTCAGGGAAGGAGGGGATGAGGTCAGGCCATTCAAGTACACTGGAAAGGGGAGCCCCAGAAAGACACACAGATCCCGATGCCCGAGTCTTAAACTCTGTGACTTTCCTGCTGCTCACCACATGGACTAGCAGAAGCTCTGGGAAAGCTCTGGATGGCGTGACCTACTTTAGAGAGCAGAGAAAGGGCAAGAGGATCTGTCTTGGGCAAAGATGGCTCAGTGGGGAAGTCCCTGCCTTGCTTGTGTGGCACTGCCCACACGCACATGACTGATCCATGTCTAACCCCTGTGCATGGCCCAGAGACCCCAAGTCCAATAGCAAGTTGGCACCGACACCAAGTGTATCTAAAGACATTGCATTAGCCACCATGGCCACGGGGTGATGCCAGTGCCTTGACAGCCACTAGAAGAGAGGGTACATCCAATTGTCCTTAGGCCCCTGCGGGGAGGGAGCTGCAAAGGACCCGAGGGTGGGGTCATCCACTGGGTTGAGGGTGTGAAACAGACAAGGAAGTGGGTTATCAGGAACCAGAGGGAGGGCAGCACGACAGGGTACAAGGGAGAATGAGCAGGGAAGCAAGTTGGGTTGTTTTAGGGAATGGGCGTGGAGAGGGTGCAGAACAGATGGGTTTCTGAAGTGACCCTAAAATACAAGCAGGGGAAGTGGGAGAGTTTCCCAGAATTGGGGGTACAAACCTAGAGCATGGAGGGCAGTTTTCCAGGAGGTAGAATCTTCCTGTCACCTTTCCCACTCCTGCAAACTAGCCTTCACCTGCTGCAGTGTCTCACGGATGACCCCTGAATTGTTAGCATAGAAACAGCATTGTTCTCCCAGAGCCTCCCTGCATTTTTGAAAAGTACACAAGCTGCAGACGTCTCTGGTGCCTTCCTATTTATTTATTGACTGATTGATTGATTTCAGGGTCACACCCAGTGGTGCTCAGGGGTTACTCCTGGCTTTGCACTCAGAAATCGCCCCTGGCAGGTTGGGGACCATATGGAATGCCGGAATTCGAACCACCATCCTTCTGCATGCAAGGCAAATGCACTACCTACATGCTATCTCTCCAGCCCCGGCTCCTCTTTTTTATAACTGAAACCCAACTACAAACATGTTTGTAATCATGGTGCTTAAATAAAGATATTATTATAAAAAAAGATGCTTGTGCTAAGGTCCCAGTATGTACCCATAATTAGGAACAAGACTCAAGGAGAGTCAAAGATTTGACTCAGGTTCGTAAGAAGAGGAGGGGGGCCCAGAGCGATATTACAGCAGTAGGGCATTTACCTTGGATATGGCTAACTCGGACTCTAGGTTCGGTTCCAGGCATCCCATATGGTCCCCTGATCCTGCCAGAGGTGATTTCTAAGCAGTCAGGAGTAAACTCTGAGTGCCATCAGGTGTGGGAAAATAAAAGAGGAGGAAATGTGGGGTCCTGGGTTCTGAATAATAAAGGATGCCATTTTGTAAAGGCCACATGGCAGGCTTCTCTTAGATTCTGAACAAGGAAGGATGCCATTTTGTAAGGACTACATACTCAAGCCTATTTCCATTAACACTGCCCCAAGCTACCTGGTCATACCACGTAGCCTATTGGGAAAGGACACAAGGAAGCAGTAAGAAGGTACCCTACACAACAGCCAATCATTTTAAAAATTATCAAAAAGCTAGTACTTCCCTAAATCCCTTCCCTATGTAAGCCAATTCATGACCTTGGGCGGGGTTCATCTCTTGTGAGAGTAGACCCTGACAGGTTAGTTGGAGTTGTTGGTAAATAGATTAAAATTTTGTTCAGCTTTAAAAAAAAATTTATGGAGATAGTACAGGGTTAAGTGCTTGCCTTGCATACAGCTCACTCTGGTTCAAATTCTGGCACCACATTTGGTCCCCTGAGTACCACCTGGAGTGATTTCTGAGCACAGAGTCAGGGGTAAATCTTGAGCACCACCTTATGTGTGCTCATATACTCTACTCATATACTTTATAGTGTAGCCCTTCTGTCAACAGAACCACTAATGGGCTCCACTGTGTAACTTGAGTTGGTTGAGTCCAGCCAGGTACCACTATAGGAATATCCCCAAGGTCCCTTTGTAAAATGTTCAAGGAATCAGGGTTTCATGTAGCTTGATGGGGAGTTTGATGAGAGGAACAGAAGCAGGCCTAGGACTTCGATAAAGGGAAGTGGCTAAAAGACACTGGCCTGAAAGCTCCAGGTCCCATAGGGTTTATGAACCCCGCACTGGGCACCTCCTGCCTCGTATCCAAGCTCTTCTCATGGGTGCTGAGGGGTCACTTCCTGCTGGGAATAGTTGGTCTCAGTCCCCCATCCTGCGAATTTCTCTGCCTTAAGAGCCCAAACACAATCAACTCTTAAATTATCTCTGGTATGGAAAGGAGTGAGGGTGTGAATAACCCACCATGATAGACATTCCAAAATAATGAATAATCCCAAGTAACATTTATTTTTAACTTGGAAATTGCATGTTGGTATTTGCTTGTGAATATGGATGCTCTGATGTTCTGGGAATTTTGAATACTTCCTGATAGATAGAAAAACCCTCCAGGGTCAGAGCCTCTTCCTGCATCCTGCTCATGGGATGTAAAACAGCTATGTGGTGGGTATAGTTCAACCAGGGTGGGACACCCCAACCTTCCCCCATCACTTGCTCTAGGGTTCACATCTCCCTTAGGAGCTGATGAGGAAGAACCGGTCTTGCCTTTTTAAAGGATTCTCATTCCCTTTGGGCCTCATGTAAATTAGAGCCAGAAAGTGAAGCTGTGAGATGTGATCCAAGGACTTCCTTAAGCAATCTTGGTGGAAGCATTTTCTGGCATCTGGACAGTTTGCCAACAGGTAATTGAGAGCTGACTACATGGGTGGGTGTTCTCATTAAGAAAGCTTCTCACTGCTCTGGGATTCAGGCCCTGTCCTCAGGAGGGTGAGGGTTGTTGCCCACAACTAACTTTTGCATAGGTTTTATACAACCTAAAGCAGTCCCCGATATTACTTTATTTAATCTACTCTCAAAGCCCCCTGTAGCAGATTCTCATTAGCCCCCATAGAGAATCCCAAATGCTAGTGTTTAGAGCAATGCTCTAAATGTTCAAGTCCCACTCATTGGTTAGATGGATATTTTGGGTTACTCAACCTTTTCAGGATTCCCCATAGAGGTCATAGTTAGGGCAAGGAAGCTTGTCATTCAACCAGGCAACCGCAAAAAACAAAACAAAACAAAACAACAACAAAAAATATCCCAGCCCAAGGAGCTTGCCATCATTGCCTCTATCTTTTTTCTCTTGCTGCTCATTTTGGGGTCGCATCTGGTAGTGCTTAGACCTTATTCCTGGCTCTGTGTTCAGGGTTCACCTCTGGTGACTGCCAGAGTCAGTCTGGGATTAAACTGCAGTTGACTGAGTGCAAGACAAAAGCTTTAACCTCTGTTCTTGTTTCCTCCAAGGCCCCTCTTGCTTTTGACCATTTAAAGCGGAAACTGGTGAAACCGAGCCTTTGTGCTTGAAGAAGCATCTCAAGAGGAAAGAATGGGTGTGTGTGTGTGTTTGTGTATGCCTTGGGGCATGCCAGGAATCTTCCTGTTTTCTGGGGAGCTGAGGCAGTCTCCCAGAAATCAGCATCTCAGGAGAGGAGTTTGGGGTAGAAAGGGTGGGATAGGGGAGGAATGGCAGCCCAGAAAAGCAGATCTGGCTCCCATGACAGGCTAATTCTATTGACCTCTACCATTCCAAAGGTTAGAGCGCATTTCTCTCCTCAAGGGCCAGCACTCAGACACTTTAAAGACCCTAACACAGCACTCAACCCATTTGACTCTAGCTTCAGGTCTCCATTCCCTCAAAATGGAGGAAAGAGGAGTTTTGGAGCTATGGTGTTTCCTTGTCAGAAAGCAGAACCCCAGCCTCCCTGAGGACATGGGAAGCCACTGGGCCCAGAGCCTGGGATTCCTGCAAACCATACCATGAGGAGATTAATCCTCGGGAGCAGCCTGGGGACTGAGGTCAGCTTGGGGAACAGCTCCCTGAGAGCAGAAGTCTTCCTATCTCAGGCAGAGTCCAGCATTCCCAGCTCTCTTCCTGTCCTTTTGCCTCATGCTAAGACACTGTTTCAAGGAGACCTGGGTAATGGCTTCACCATTTGGCTAACAGGCTCATCACGGCTGCCATTCCCACTCAGCTGGAATCTTGGCCTTTGCAAAAGATCCCGGTGCTGAAAGGCTGTTGCAAGACCACCCCGAGTAAGCCCAGCTGGCACTCTTTGGGGCATGAACCCAGGGAGATAAGGTACTGAGTCTGCTCCACCCCTGTCCCCCAAGTCATCTCTGGGCTATAGGGAGGTGTCATCAGTGTCCCTAATGAGAGACTTACTTCCATCTCACTGGAGAGAGTGGAACGGCTCTAGCTGCCTTCCCTGCACACCACGATATCTGCTACCATTCGGCATTTCGGGGAGAGAATTCATGCCTGTAATTAGTTACTGTATATCACCATTAGTACTCTGCTCGGGATTTACTGGGCAAATAGCATTTAACTGCACAATAACTACCGGTCCTTGCTGCTTATTGGGTAATTTACTAAGGCTGGGAGAATGGAGCAGGAGGGAATGTGAAGAGGAGGCATTGTAACCCCTTGAATCAAAGTTTATGAGTTTGTGTTTGGCATGGAAGTGGCTTCTGGTAGCCAGTTCTCATTCTTGTTTGGCAGAACTGCCAGGCACCCTGCTTTCTTTCTTTTATTTATTATGACAAAGACCTGGGATGGGGGTTTGGAGCTGCCCAGGGCTACCTGGGCTCACAGTGGGTCTCTGGATAGAGGATTTTGGGGGCAGAGCCTGGGCATTGGAAGTCAGGGCTGGTAGTCTGGGCCTCTTTCCAACCATATCAGTTCCTTCAATCTGAGTCAAGGGGGTGGGGGGGGGGGAGAACAAGGGAAGGGTCTGTCCTTGGCTGCTGACCTTATGATGGTCCCCAACCCTCTTTTAGCTCTTCTGTGTCCTGGGGACAGTGCCCTTATTGGACACGTGGCTGACACAGCAGGCCTGTATGAGCCAAGTCTGTTTTTGACTGTGCCCAATCTCAACTCTCTTAACCTACTTAAACCCAGGATGGGGAGGGGGGGGCAGATCACAATGATGAAAAACCCAACGTGCAACATCGCCTTACGCAATCTAATAAATTACTCGGTACCCGGCTGCCAGCTCATACTAAGCCCAATATTGCCTGCAGTAATTATTTGGATCAAATGCAGTTTATCTGCCTCATATTTGTGCTTCTGTGCCCAGTAGTAACTTATAAATGTCATTGTGGTGTTTATTTGTTATAATGAAATTTAATGGCATTGGAAGCCAGGAGCAGAGCTGGTGGGGCAGCAGGTTTAAAACAATCTCTTTATCTCTGGAGGAGGAATGAGTCCAGAAAACAGGAAAATGCCCTGAGCAATTTGATCTGCTGAAGTGGCCAGAGCTGCTTCAGCACTGGAAGCTGCAGTGGGTTGCACTGTCAGTCTCTTCTGCTGTCTTCGAGAGGCATTTTAGAGGTGGGAGGTTTTCAGTATTCACTTTGCCCAGAGTTTTAGGGTGTCAGATCCTGCTAGATAGGGATGGACATGAGAACCCCAGGGACCCAAGTGCTTGGAGAAAGAGATTCACATGCAAGAAAGTCAGGAGGATGAGCCAAGGCAGGTAACGTGGAAGGCATCTCTGCAGGTGGGAATGGCCGAGAAGCACAAGGCAGGGATGGGCCAGAGGAGGGCTGGCAGGGGTGGGAGGCAAGACATCCCCTGCCCCTTGCCTGCAAAATCTCCTAAGACTCAGAGTGGACCTTTTAATGTGGGAGGAAGGGCATGGACTTCAGATAACCCCTAATGCTGCCATTTACACATCATACTCTGAGCCAGGTCTTTTTCCTTCCTGAGACTCACATCCTCATGTGGATGCTTGCTACTTTCCTCAGAGCAACAGTGCTGAGGAAGGAGCTCCAGGGATCATGGGGTTTTGGCATCAGAAGAGGCCAAACCATTGTTGGGGCATGGGTGAGAGACAATCAGCCCTTTCCACCTGCGTGACTCGTAAAGTCCACTTTCAAACAGCTGAGCCTGGATGGACCCTTTGGCCAGCCAATAGACTGCTGCCCTTATACAGAGTGCCAGCGGGGCCAGAAGGGCTATAGGAACTTGCCCAAGGCTTCTGGCAGGATGTGCAGTGAGGCCTGGACTCCTTTCACTACAATCCCCTCTGGGCAACTCAGCTTTTCTTCTGGTCTAGGGATCCTGTGTCCCACTTCCCCAGATCTTGACACTTAAGCATGGGCCAGATGGGGTCTTTCTATCCAGTTCATCTTAATTCTACATTTAGTGCTCACACATGAAATATTCATTTTCTCCTCTCCAAAACATGCTCACAAAAGGCTCCGAGCATCATAAATATGGATGCAAATTATTAGGCATTGTTAGTCTCTTGTGAGCCAATGAAGTTCCTGTCCCAGCACATCACCTGTTCTCATCTCAACACCAGAGAGGACACAACTGAAGGCATTAACCTGGGACACACACAGTCCTGCCTCATGGTTCATGGAACTTTGTATGTTCTTGAAGCAATTTCCAGTCAAACATCTTTCCCGCACAAACACGAAGGAAAGGAACTTTGTGACTCCAACAGGTACCCCTTTTGAAGATGAGAAAAAAAAAATAGGCCAAATGTTGTAATGGGCATGATCACACACTTAGAACTAGAACTTATTTCTAAGAATGTTAATTTTAAGTTTGTTTGGAACCCAAGGAGAAGCTGTTGGAGAAGCTCAGTGCCCTTGCTTCCTGTGAATGTGCATAACATCAGCTGTGGGGGCATTTTATCGCACAGAGAATAGCTACTGTTCTGGCTTTCCAAAGTAGGTTGGTCTCATTCGTATTTTGACAGAACCCATATGATGAGAAGGCAGTAGAGCTGGGCCTAATGCCACTGCTTCCCTATGTAGACTCCATGGAACACTACTGGGCCTAAGCCATGTGCTAGTCAAAATGTCCAGGGGCCAAATAAGTTTGGGAAACACCATAGGCCCATGCCCCCTTCCTACCTTTGGATTCTTTCCCAGGCTCTATCCAAGTGTAAGACTTTTTGCAGGAGACATTTGTTTAATTGGGGCTAGCCCAGACATTCCCCACTGTTTAACCGTGGTGTCTGTAACTCACAGAAATCCCATTAACATGTTTCAGAAATACTGCTTCGGGAAAATGCATGAGCAGAGTGTCTCCTCTCCGCTTTCCCAGGGTGTGTTGGGGAGATGGTAAGCACAGGGTGGAAAACTTTGATCCTCTCGGAGCAGGTGTATGTAGCCACAGCCATTGGAGTGTGCCAGCCTCTTGTACCTACCCGCCCCCCCCCCCCCAAAAAAAAACAGGTGGATTCCTGGGACCCTGGCTAGTGCAGGAGTCTTTATTACAGTGCTCACCTCCCCTGTGAACACTCTAACTGTGTGAGTACTATGGCCCTGTGTGAGCCCCACAATATGATGTGCCACCCCCAATGGGCACAATTAAAAACATGCCCAATAGCCAGCCACTGCAGCAATGGCATCAGCAAAGGGGAGTAGGAGAGAGCTTCATGTTCTCCCCTCACCCCTGACTCCCCATACTGCATGTTCTCGGGGGCCAATGCCCACTAAACACCCTCCCTGCTACTGTCCAGGGATGTCTGCCAGGTCTTGAAGCTAGCTTGCAGGTGTCTCCTGAACTTCTCTTCCAAGGGGACTTGGGAAGTCCCTCAATTTGCCAGGAGATTCCTCCCTCTTTGGGGCCCTGGCATGGAGGTGGGCGTGCTCAGTACTTCAGTGTCCCCTGGGTTGTGGTTGTTTGCTGCCCTCAGTGCAGGAGGCTGGACGACACTCAGGCCAGGTCTTCACTGTCCTCCCCACAGATCATCCCACTTGAGACCTCATTGAAATCTTGCTTCTGGGGAACCTGGGCCAAGAAGAGGAGAGCATCATCCATGTGTTACTCACCAGGACATAGCAGAGGCCCCTTGAGTTCTCTGGTGAGACAGAACACACAGACACTTTCGTGCATCCCTGTACAGAGCAGTGCTAGGCTGATGAAGGAACTAGACACAAGGGGTCTGTTCAGATAATGGGGGTGGGCATGGGTGGAGCCATATGGGTGATGGGTGGGGCCAGGGTAAGAGAGATGGGGCTCGACAGGCCTGGGCTAGGCTGAGGATACTGAGGATGCTAAGTTTCCTCTCTCCTGTGCTCTCAACCCTACCTTCCTGGTCAAACCCTTGTCTATGTAAAGAAGCTGTGGTCTAGCCTTTGCCCTTTCTCAATGGGAGGAGAGAGACCTGGTGCAGTGTTTTGAAGTACTTTCATGAAGAAAGCTTGAGAAGTGCTGCTTCTTTAGTACTAAGAATAGTGATTATTCCTGGTCCATTTGACTTGGAGGTGGGGAGTATTACATTGCTCTATTTGTCCCACACTCTGTGTGCTGTTACGAAAACTGTCACCACGTCCTATATTCTGCCGGCCATTATGTGTATTTCAAACCATTATATAAATGGACATGATTTAGTACTTCTGAATGTCATTAAACTCCTCCCCTATCAGTAACAACACAGTTGCCATAGAAACAAATACATTGGAGGAGTGAAGGCAGAGGGAAATGAGCAGATGGAGTAGGGGAAACCACATCTGCTGGTGGCTGTTTGCAGAGGGCAGGGCCCGGCACAGCCTGGCCACTGTTAAGAAGTGGCGAGTGGCTTCAGGTGTTATAGAGTCTCCTGGGATAAAAGATCTGGGTGAGTCATTGGGGCCAGGGCCTGCTCATTCCAACACATAGTACAAAAACTATTTGTCACTGCAGGCCATTAAGCCCCTCATTTATTCAGATGCTTTTACCCATGGAGAGGGCTGGCAGGAGGTCTCTGCACTGGAATGCCAACTTTGAGGCTAGTTGGGGAAGGAGGAAGGAGAGGCAGAGAGAAGGAAACATTCTTTAGAATACAGGTTAGTTTGAGAGGCCGAAACTTTGTCATTGATGGGTATCAAGTCATGGTGACATGGTGCCACCATGGCTAGCACAGAGAGAAGATTGAACATAGACTCTTGGATTCCTGGCAATGGGGAGAGACATGCTACACCGTGTCCCTGTATCACATACAACAAAACAAAACAACACAGACTTGAGAACAATGGTTGACACCCCTCACAAGGGCCCTCTGAGCAGATGTCCTGGTCTTCTAGATAGTGGGACGACTAAGCACAAGCAGCAGTGCCCTCACCAGGACACTTATTTCCAGGGCTCAGCTCAGATATAAGCTTCTGGATCCTCAGCCACAGCCTGCAGGGTTGCCCCTTCTCCATGGCCCCTGATCACTGCATACCTGGACATAGCCTCTGAGTACCACCCTTGGGCTGGGGTCCTGTCTTCACACAGCGAGGTTCTAGCACAGGGCTCTTGCTTCATGAACTATGTGGGTAAGGATGAGGTTATGTGTGCAGGATGCTGAAGCATGAGGAAAGGTAAGGGCTATCTGGCTTTGAGCCCAGAATCTTCCACGATGAAGTTCTAAACTGCTCTATTTCTGGGCTGAGGCTTATTCTCTCTGCCTCCCAAGCCATAGAGGCACAGAAAGTATAATACTAAAGAGAGATAGGAAAAAAGGGGCTGGAGGCAGGTTAGAGGTGAGGGGTACCTGCCTGCAAGCTCAAGGACCCACATTTCATCCATGATACCACACATTATCACTTCCTACCCCCAGCACTGCTGGATGTGGCCCTGGTTTGCTTGACCAATTATCACTGATGGTAATCCTCAGACAGCCTGAGCACATCTGGGAGCAAAAACAAACATGAGATCTAGGATGCAATCACCAAACACTGTAATGTGCTTGTCAAGGTGGCAGGCAGGGGTTGGTAGGGACTGGGTATCATGGAGTATGGGAGCACTAGCTATGGGAGTTGACACAGGTGGTGGGATTGGTATTAAAATATTATATGCCTTAAACTCAACTATCAATAGCTTTATGAATCCTGTTTTTTTAAGAAAATAAAATATTAAATACATTTAAGTTGAAAAAAAAAAGAAATAAAATATAAAAAGAAAACTAGAACTGGAGTTATAGAAAAGCAGGTAGGAAGGTGCTTACTTGGCATGCTGTTGATCCAGGTTCTATCTCAGACACCATATATGGTCTCCTGAGTACTCCCAAGAACAATTCCTGAGCACAGAGCCATGAGTAAGACCTGAATACTGTGGGGTGTGGCCCAAACAAAAAAAATAAGCAATAAAAATCCACAGTAACCCCACAATATCTATGAAACAGAGCTAGCATCTTCTGAGGGAGGGCAGACAGCGAGGGCAGTGAGGGCTAGAATCAGAGTGCACTGGATTTCCTAGTATTTTCTGTACCTTTATTAAAGAGCCCTGTCTCCTCCCTCTTTCAAAACATAGCCACAACTTATGTCAAGAACTATCATCCCTAGTTACTGTCCATAGGCCTCAATATGGTGAAGGGGACAGAAGAGCCAGGCTTTGGGCTTAGAAGCTCACGTTCAAGTCTCTAGTCTTTCTTCAGTTGTGCCACTCCCCTTCCTGCCTATCAGGGCCTCCTCCTGCCTGATGGTTCACACCATTTTATATTTATTTATTTATTTTTGTTTTGTTTTTGGGTCACACCAGGCAGCACTCAGTGGTTACTCCTGGCTCTATGCTTAGAAATTGCTCCTGGCAGGCTCAGGGGGCCGTATGGGATGCTGGGATTTGAACCATCGACCTTCTGCATGAAAGGCAAATGCTAGCTCTCTGGCCCCGGTTCACACCATTTTAAATCTACCTGTGCCAGCTTCCTGGGGCCACTCCCCAGGGCCATAGATGCTGTAGCTATTCTTTCAGCAGGAGCAGAGAGAGGCTTGACTTACGATACTGAGGGGTCACAGGCCTGTATGCTGGGGTGAGAGAAGGCACCAGGGAGGAAGGTGAGTGACCCATGAGCAGGAGGAGCAGGTACTGTGCAGGACTGGTGGTGGGATGCTCATCAGGGACCAGCAAAGACTTGGCATAAACACTGCCTGAGGCCCAGAAAGGGGTCATGACTGGAGTAAAGACTTTAAAGGTGGCCAGATGAGATCAAAAGTGCCTGGGATGCAGAATCTTGGAAAACATGCCAAGGACATTGATATTTTTCTCAAAATTTGGAAATCTCCCTTTGTAAGAGGGTTGTAACTGTGTCTGGCTGAAGATATGGTTCAGGCTGCAATGAGAACAAGGAAGTGGGAAGAGAGAGATGCAGTGGGCTTCATGTGGTGGCACTTAGCCACTGGAGGGCACTGCTGTCACCCTGATGGGGAGGGAGGTGACCATGACAGAGATGGTGGCAGAGAGTTGAACAGAGGTGGAAGATTCAAGGGCTGTTTGGAAGCTGTTTTTGGAACTAGGTGGGGACTGAATATGGTGTGGTGGTGGTGGTGGTGGTGGGGAGAAAGATAGTTTTAAAAGGAGCCTGGCAGGGGCTGGAGAGATAGTGCAGCAGGTAAGGCACATTTTCTGTATGTGGCTGGTTTGGGTTTGATCCCCAGCATTCCCTACAGTACTCTGAGCACTACTTGGAGTGATTCCTGAGTGCAGAGCCAGGAGTCACTCTGAGTATTGCCGGGTGTGGACCTCAAACAAAACAAAACAAAAAGGAGCCTGTCAGGGGAATCCCCAGTTCATCTTCCAGGTCTCCGAGAGGCAAAGTGAAATGGCCTGGGCACAAGTTTTGCAATCTTCCTTGTGACGACAGCAGAAGGAGGGGGTTGATGATGGTGGGTCCCTTGATTTGAGATGTTAAGAAAATGAAACAGGGGCCCGGAGAGATAGCACAGTGGTGTTTGCCTTGCAAGCAGCCGATCCAGGACCAAAGGTGGTTGGTTCGAATCCTGGTGTCCCATATGGTCCCCTGTGCCTGCCAGGAGCTATTTCTGAGCAGACAGCCAGGAGTAACCCCTGAGCACCACTGGGTGTGGCCCAAAAACAAAACAAAACAAAAAGAAACAACAATTATAAAGTGCCCCAGAAAGTAGAGTCTTGGAATAAATAATAAACAGGACCACTCTACAAAGAACCAGCTTTACAGCCCCAGCAGAAGAAAACACATCAGCAAAATAAATAAATAAAACCAGAAAAAAATGCACCTCCAAACCCCCAATGAACAAAATGACAGGATCCACCAACATCCGGGGACTCAGGTAGGTGAAATGGGTTTGGGGGGCTGCATCCATACCCCCTTTTCCCTGGACTTTCTCTCTGCGCCAAGTCCGGGCCACACCACACATGCTTCTCATTGTCTGCCTCCCTCCCCCAAAGCTCACTCACCACTGCCCACATCATATGATGACCAGCCTCAATTAACTCCCAGGAGCAAGCAGGAACAAGGTGCAGATCTGCTGCCTGGGGCTGCTGAGCCAAGTCTACCACCTCCCACTGCTAGTTCTTTCTGTGAGCAAAGCCTTGACAGGTGATGCTGGGTGGTGTGATTAGGGGTGGAATCGCTGAGCTCAGATGATCAATTTGTGCATTTACTTTATTGGGAGGGGTATACAGACACACCTTGCAGTATTCAGAGAAAGCTACTTTGGGGCTCAGTGCTTAGAATTTGCTCCTGTGAAGCCTGGGGTGGGGGTACTGAGAAAGTAAAAAATCCAGGGGGTCATTTTAAGCCATGACCCTGTATAACTGCATATGGAGGGAATCAGGCTGTACTTCCTCTTGCATCTGAGCTTGTTCCTAAAACTTTTTTGTTTGTTTGTTTGTTTTTTGGTTTTTGGGCCACACCCAGTGGTGCTCAGGGGTTACTCCTGGCTGTCTGCTCAGAAATAGCTCCTGGCAGGCACGGGGGGACCATATGGAACACCAGGATTCGAACCAACCACCTTAGGTCCTGGATCGGCTGCTTGCAAGGCAAATACCGCTGTGCTATCTCTCCGGGCCCTTGTTTTTAAAACTTAAGGATGAAGGGTCAGAGCCAGGCAGTGAGAGGCAGGTAGGGCTGCCGTCCTGGAGAGAACCTCTCCCTGGGAGAAGCTCACCTGAGAAATCATCTCCAGTTAGGGCATGTTAAAAAAAATAGGCTTATTGCCTCCAGGAGTACAAGGGTGAGGAACAAGGAAGTCTAATTTAGGGGAGGGTCAGGCAGGGTTTGTGGGGAGATGCAGGAACTATGACATATCCCTGAGTATCTTGGGAGCCACGAGGTCAGGACCCACTACACCTGGTTACTTTTTAGCTTTTTGGTGCTTGGAACAACACCAGCACAGAAAATGCTAGATACTAAGCATTAGTTATTTTTGTTGGGCCTGGAGAGATAGCACAACGGTGTTTGCCTTGCAAGCAGCCGATCCAGGACCAAAGGTGGTAGGTTTGAATCCCGGTGTCCCATATGGTCCCCCCGTGCCTGCCAGGAGCCATTTCTGAGCAAACAGCCAGGAGTAACCCCTGAGCACCGACGGGTGTGGCCCCAAAACAAAACAAAACAAAAACAGTTATTTTTGTTATTATTATTTGGATTTTGGGCCACACTCAGTGGTACTCAGGGGTTACCTCTGACTCTGCTGTCAGGAGTTATTCTTGGTGGTGCTTAGGGGACTATATAGAAGGGTGGTGATCAAATCCGGGTCAACTGAATGCAAGGCAAATGACCTGCCCACTGTACTATTGCTCCACCCCAGCTGTGTTATATTTGAGGGGAGGCTTTCATGATGCAAACAGACACAGGAGCTCCAGCAGCTCTTATTCAAAGCAGCATGCTCTTTATTGGGGTCACCCTTACCAATAAGTGTTACAGGCTTATTTCTGACTTGGTGCTCAGGGATCACACCTGATGGATTTGGGGGCAGAAATGCATACAGGGGGCGGTGTGTGGCCTGGTCAACTATTTGCAAGGCAAGTTTTCTACCCACTGTACTGTCTTTCTAGCCCAAAAATGATGACGCTGGGGCAGGAGAGATGGCATGGAGGTAGGGTGTTTGCTTTGCATGCAGAAGGACGGTGGTTTTAATCTTGGCATCCCATATAGTCCCCCTAAGCCTGCCAGGAGCGATTTCTGAGCATCGCATAGAGCCAGGAGGAACCCCTGAGTGCTGCCGGAGGTGACCCAAAAACCAAAACAAAACAAAACAAAAAAACAAAAAACCAACAAAACAACCTCCCCCAAATAAAACAAAAATGATGACACTAAGCAAATGAGATAATGCGTTTTCTCTTCACACTTTCTTGTCTGCTTTCCCTGTATTTTCTTCCCATATCCATTTGATACCTGACTTGTGTGAGGTCCAAACAGGACACACACACACATACACACAACCACTTTATTTCTGCAAATGCTGCAGATTCTCTCTGAGAAGCTATTAAGTGCTCCCAAATAGGACAAACCTCTCATGGACGATCACATGCCTCCTTAAACGATCTTTGAATAGTGTTTTCTTTTTATTGCTGCGTGTAGTTTAACGGCACCAATTGCGATTACTCTAGCTTATAATAAACCCCAGATCCATAAAACTCCTGTTCATTCATTATTCTTTCCTTGCTCCTTCTCAAGCTGATATTATTATTACTATTATTTTGGCATGTACTGAGGAAGAGGAAATGGAAGGAGAGAGAAAAATATAAAGGAGATACATTAACAAGGAGAAAAATGAAATAGGGAACCACTTCTCCTTGGATAACAGCCGCTCTACTAGACACTATTAAATAGAACAAATATGCTTTAATACAGTGCAAGTAGGTCTTTTCTATTTATTCTACTTGGAAATATAACCACCCCCACTTTCTCGCTAATGGAAGAAGCAGCTCATTGTCCCAATAGCTCACTAAGGCCAGCATCTGAGAGAAAAATAGTCATTATCATTATTATTATTTTACTATTTTGTCCAATTGTTCAGTTTATCCCAGGATGTGAGTTCAGTGTGGATGGAGATTTCTGTTCTTTGATCTATATCATCATGGCTGCTATTCCAGTTCAATTATTAATATGTGGAAGTTGTAATTATTTTGAGTATCAGTACAAGATAATTGTAAACCATAAAACAGCTCTTTATGCTGGCCGATGCCTCTTATCTGCAGATGGGCAGGAGTTTGGACACATGGCCTTTGGAAAGAGAAACCCATTGATAATACAGCCTTTGGGGTATCAAGGCAGGGCTGATGGGTCCCCACCTTTCAGGTTCCCTTCTCTCTCCCATGCCATTTCTTTTCCAGAGTCAAAATTGGTTTAGCTTGTGTTGCTTGAGTTGCTCTCTCCCACCCTTCTGCTATGTATTTTCCTTGTAACCAGTACACAGGGCAAATTCACTCACTTTCTACCTCCATGTCTCTTTGGCCTTCCAGCAGCAGGGAAAGTGAGTGACTGAGAGAGAAAGACAGTGAATGTGTGTGTGTGTGTGTGTGTGTGTGTGTGTGTGTGTTGGGGCATTTTGGAGGTGTGGGGGAGAGAGGTAGGGCTGAGTAATTGTTCTGATAGTCCCTGGATATTCTTGATGCCTTGGGAGCTGCCTTCTTTGTAAGTATGCTATATTGTCAGTTGGCCTATACAAAAAGAAAGGTTGGGGTAGGGCGTGGAGAGATAGCACAGCAGCGTTTGCCTTGCAAACAGCTGATCCAGGACCAAAGGTGGTTGGTTTGAATCCCAGTGTCCCATATGGTCCCCATGCCTGCCAGGAGCTATTTCTGAGCAGACAGCCAGGAGTAACCCCTGAGCACCGCCGGGTGTGGTCCAAAAACCAAAAACCAAAAAAAAGAAAGGTCGGGGTGGGGAAAGAAGGTATTAGTATCATCCTTATTGGGTATTGAGTCATACCCAAAGGTACTCAGGGCTTACTTCTACCTCTGTTCAGGGATCACTCTTGATGGTGCTTGGGGGACCATATTTGGTGCCAGGAAATGAACCAGGTTTGGACTTATGTAAGGCAAGCACCTATATCTCTGGTGCTGGGATTACTTATTTTTTTGGAGGGCCACACCGAGTGATGCTCAGGGGTTAGTCCTGGCTATTTGCTCAAAAATCAATCCTGGATTGGGGAACCATATGGGATGTTGGGGATCAAACCACAGTCCGGCCTAGGCTAGCACCAGCAAGGTAAAGGCTTTATCGCTCTGCACCACCACTCCAGCTTAAGGAGATTACTTATTTTTTAAGCAAGTCAGTCATAATCACTGTGGAGGAACAGGCATGTGGGGAATGACTCATGCTGCAGAGAAGACTCCAAGAGAACAGGCTTTGTTTGGGCAGCTTCCCATTGTTTAACAAAAAAAATAAAACATAGAATGTCTTGGCCTCATTGTTGCAGAAAGTAAGGCTAACTGTCCTCAAAGGTGCTGAGGTCCTGTCTTATTCCCTTTTCCCTTTGAGAACTCCCTGCCCTCCCCCATTAAGCAGTATGTAGGAGCAATGGCACAGACAATACTAATAGTACCATAAATACATAAATCAACACATACAAGAAACACCCACAATGTCTAAAGGGTGCCTTCTACTTAAGGTTAAAATTGTTAAAGGTCATTTTTTAGGTGGCAGTTTGGATAATACCTGGTGGTGCTCAGGACCAAATTTCTGGCTCTGTGCTCAGGAATCACTCCTTGTGGTTCTTGGGTGTTCATATTATATGCCGTTCCAGAGATGTGTTGGATATGTGTAAAGCAAGAACTTTATCCACTATACTATCTCTTTGACCCTTTGTCACCTTTTAAATCCTTGGCTCTGACTCTTCACACTGTATTTTTCTGCTTTGGTAAATACACACAGACCCCTTGTGTGAAACTGAACAATGGCTTCTGTTCTTGTTACAGGGAATCAGCTTTCAGATGTAATGAGGGCTCAGGGACATAGCAGAAGGTGGTAATCCAATAGGACAAGTGTCCACATGAGAAGAAACCACAGAGGGCTTGCTCCCTCTCCCCTGGGAAGGACATTGTGCACAGACTCTTTGCAATCCCCTTCCTTGACCTCCACTGTACAGGAACCTTCGATCTTGGACCATCTCCAGAGCTGCCTGAACACAAATTCTTTTAAGTTCCCTTAACTCTAGCATTTTAAGGCAGCCCCTGCTGACTAAGCATCCTGAGCCACCTGGACTCACCAGAACGTCATTTTCTCTTTTCCAGACCCTAGGATCCAAACTCAGTTTCCCATTTCTGGGGTCAGATAGTAGAGCAGAAGCTCTCAAGACCAGCCAGCGCTTGACTTTTCAGCCTTCTTGTCCCCTGTGAACCTCGTTTCTGCAGCTAAGGCATTTCTCCTTGTACCATGGACAGAGACTGACTGCTCCTCGCCACAGAGGAGTCGCAAACGCTAAGTGTGCTCTGCAGGAGACAGGCGGGTTGGGAAGGAAAAGGTGAAGTCAGACAAAGAAACAGTCAGGGATGAATGGAGGGAGACTGGCAGGAGGCAGAAGCGGATGTGTGTGTGTGTGTGTGTGTGTGTGTGTGTGTGCGTATGTGTGTGTCTTGGTGGGGGGCTCCCAACCTATAAACTGGGGTGTGTGTGATTTCTTTAGGCTGTTGATTTTTACGCTGCACATGGTGGGGAACAAACACTACTAGTGTCTGAGTGCTGGACTAACACTTGTCAAATTGTCACCCTGAAGGGTGCGGCAACAAACCCAAAATTGACAAAGCACTGGGCCTGGGAGCTCAAGGTGGGTGGGGAATGTAAAATGTTGACCTCTGAGGGTTGGGGAGAAAGCCAGCTGGAGAAGACACAGGAGCTCATTCTGGGGCCAGGGAAGGTTGGTACAGATGCCTGAAGTGAGCGTGAGGCTGCAGAGACCCTAGATCTGGGAGCAGAGGGACCTTTGTGCAGCCTGGAGCTTCGTTTGTCTGCCTTTAATGACTAAATGGCAGTTGTTGAACTCCTTTTGGATCCTAACAAACAGGCTGTGGCGTCTGATGGAGTGCAATCCTGGTGGCACAGAGACAGATGGCTGGGGATGAAGGGATAGACTCTTTATTATGGCAGGCCCCAAAGTGACAGCATTCCTTTCAGACACCAGCCTCTGTGTCAATGGCAATAGCTTCCCCAAGCCTTCTGTGACCCAGCTGAAGCTCAGAGGAGAGGCACAGGACAAAAGGAAGGCAGAAAGGCCCAGAAGGAAGCATGAGGGGATGAAGCCAGGTTCTGAGTTAAGTTCTTAGAGAATGAAAACAGCCTCCTCTGCTGTTGCACTCTTCTGGTGACCTGTTGATTCAATTCATTAGGCACTCAAGAAATGGAAAAGGGGCTGGAGTGATAGTACTGCAGGTAGGATGCTTATCTTGCATATAGCTGACTCAGGCTCAATCCTTGGCACCCCATATGGTTCATTGAGCCCTGCCAGGAGTGATTCCTGAGCACAGAGCCAGGAGTAAACCCTGAGCACCACCAGGGATGGCCTTCAAACAAGAAACAAAAACAAACTAACAAAAGATAGTGGAAAGACTGAAGAGGAGGGCAGAGAGGTTGGGCTTGGTAAAGATGATAAAAATGGATTCACTGAAGTACATGGGTGAACAAAAGTAGGGGCTAAGAGAGGAGAGGAAAAGGGGGTGTCTGAGGAGGTTCTGAAAATGTCTATAAGTCAACTCTGTTTCTGTAGTTCCCCACACCATCAGGGGAGCACTTTTAGCAACTCAGCCACCTCTCCCTGTTCTTCCAGACATGCTATCTTATCGCTTTTTGGCCTGAGAGTGAAAGGGCCCCACTTCTTATCTCCCTTCCTCAACCCACCTTGTCCCCCCTAATGTGAGCAAACTCGTACTAACCTTCATTCATTCTCCGAAATTTTTCCTTGGCCATGTAGCCGAGCACCAGGCAGCGTCCTCTCTTCTGGAGGCCCAACTCTGGAAGAAAACAAAAGAGGGTGAAATGGGGACAGGGTGGCCCAGAAGACCCCACTGGAGGGCATATAAAGTTTACTGCCTTTAGAAGCTAGACTGCTGCCCTATCTAACTAACTTGCATAAAATGATGGCCCAAGATCATCTGATTCCATATTGGATACCCAAATCACCTGAGAAAGGTTGGTGGATCAACCCTACTGAAAGGGGTACTCACTAGCCTTTTCTGAGGGATAAGCAGGCAGGGACAGAGCCAGGAGCTGTCCCCTAGGCAGCCTGGCTGTGGAGTTCCCAGTAAATACTCCCCAATAAGTCATTGTGGCCTTTGACCTTTTAGTGTTGGATATAACTCCCAGATCACATTGGGGTAATATGCATAGGTATGTGGAAGAAAAGGCAATATCCTGCCAGCTAGTGGCAAGCCACAAGGAAGGTTTCATTGGGATAAAGTAGTACTTGGGGGTGATTTGGAGGACAGACCAAAGGTTGAGAGATAGGGAAAGAGAGTGAGTTTTGGGACCTCCCTATTTTGGTCTATCACACACTATCTTATAGACTAGAGGGCTAGGAGAGAGGAGTCACAGACTCTGCTCCCAGAAAGCTTTAACCCAACTAGAAAAATAAGGCAGAACAATTCCAGGGAGCAAATGCAAGCGGCAGTTACTTGTTCTCCTCTGTCTTTGGCAAGGCAAGGCCTGCCATGCACATGAGCCCTGAACTCCATGGACAGGAGATGAATCCTTATGGCTAGAACTCACCCTTGGACCTGACTTGACTTAAGGACTTTATGGACTCTGAAAGCTGAGCGCACCACTGTCTCTGCTCAACCCCAAGAGGTGGCAGCTGGGTCACTGCAGAGCCACATATGCAGACAAGAAAATAAAAGTTCAAAGATATGCAATGACTGCCCATAATTATCGTTGGCTCTCTGCCCTGCCCTCTCAGCTCAGAAACACACAGACACAACAGACAGCCTGCAAACACTGGGCAAAGGGACAAGGGATGATTTTAAGGAGGAGGGATGAAGTGGCATCTCTACCAGGGCCTTGTTAAGCCTTTGGATACCCAGAAGTTCTCTCCATGGTTTCGTGGGGAGGGAAAGTGCCCACCAAAGACATCTCATGGCAAAGCCTCTGCCTCCCTTCACAACAATTGCACCTAGACAATCCCATATCCAGGCAGAGGGGAGACTGGGGTGCCTCTCATGCCCAGCTCTCCATCCATGTCCACCTCCTGTTGCCCAGGTCCACCAACTGTGGGCAGAAAAGTGAAAGGGCCCCTGGGACATAGAGAGGTCACTCTTGTCCTAGAGAAAGACAAAGCAAGAGAGTGGTGTCATAGTGACAAGGCCCAGGAGGTCACTGGCTTTGATCTCCTGATGCTACAGGGACTTATTTGAAGATCAGTGAAGGGCAGAGCAGCAGATCTGAATGTCATCTCTCCAAAGGTGCTCACAGCTCATGCTTCTCTCCACACTCGCTTGTTGGAGTCACGGCTAACCCACCCTCACTTCAAACAGCCTTTACATCTCAAGCACCCAAATTGATGATGTTAAGTTTCCCCATCCAAGGCCTTGGCCCTTTCTCCAGGGGCTCCACTCTGCAGAGGGCCTGGATGGATCAAAGATCCTTTGATGTTTACTCACTCTATTGGTGGATGCTTTGGGACAGCCCCCTTGGAGAGGTGGCAATGCTGCTGACCAGGAGGGGGCCAGCAGAAGTAGCTGGGAGCAGGGCTCTGGCTCCAGCTGACAATAGCCTCGTTTTTTGAGGTGCTATTGAAACCTCAACAGGCTGATGGCAGGCAGTTACCAGCCCATTCTAATTGCTCTGATCCTTCATCATCAGAACAGATACCACTGCAGACGACTGCTATTATAATTCCCATGGACTTTTTATCCTGTCGAAGCACATCCTCTTTACCTCCTATGGAGAAAGCAAATTTGGGTTTCTGGATGGAGCCCAGGAACCAGCTCAGAGGGAGCTTGGAAGAGGAGTAGGAGACAAAAGCAGGGTGAATTTAGGACAATGAGCCTGTAACTCTCCCTGGACACCCCTATGCTTCCAGGGTTCACTCCTGGAGAGATAGAGAAGGCAGACACTTATTGAATCCAGATAACCTATGCTGGCACTTTCTGCCACCATTCCCCAACCCATTAGGTGTCAGGGAAGAATGAAGGGCCCCCTCACCCACACCACCAGGAAGATTCCCAAGGAAAGAAGCCACATATTCCAAGAATAAGAATAAGAACCTCATGGGTCCCAGTTGAGTTTTGCAAATGAGCAGGAAAAGAACTTTCCAAAATGCCCCCCTCCCCCCAAAAACCTGATTAATAAAAGAAACGGAGGATGAGGCAATTTCTCAATGTATTTGGCTCATTTAATTTGACACATGTGGGTTAGTCTTAATTATTTAGGTGGCTACATTACGAGGCGCTAATAAGCATGCGGCAAAAATTTATTAAGCGAGAGCATTTTCCATTGGCGTCTGCTGAGGAGTAGAGAGAAGTCGCTGGGATCCTTGCGAGATGGAGCAGGCTAGCGGGTATGGGAAGTGGGGATGTGGTAGCCAGCCACGCAACAACAACATATTATCAGGGGAGACAGCAGGGCTGTCTGGGATCTGGGATCCAGGTCCTGGGATCTTCCAGATGGAGCATGGTGTGTGGGTGTGGAGTGCAGATGGGATGAGGAGTGGGTTTTTGGGATGCAGTCAAAAGAGGAAACCAAGGGGGAGGTGGGACTCAGCCCTAGACCAGAAGGTACCCCATGCTATGTGGAAGAGATGATGGAACAAAGAGCAGGAACCTTCACCTGCCCACCCTCATACTTGTCACATACTTGTCACAGATGACACGTATAAAATAAAATCCACAAGTTATGAGATCATGCTACGGACCATAATCTCTGATTTCTATGCAGATGGGTCTGAAGAAGCAGGGTAGTGGTGAAGGATTTATAAACCAAGGCAGTTAGAAAAGGATGATCATGGTATCTGTGGCTTTTTGCTTCGTGGTCTCAGCTTCAGCCAAAAGCCAGAACTTATTTTTTTTTCTTTTTTTCCTTTTGGTTTTTGGGTCACACCCAGTGACCCAAAACTCAGAGGTTACTCCTGGCCCTCAGCTCAGAAATCACTCCTGGCAGGCACAGGGGACCATATGGGATGCCAGGAATCAAACCATGCCCCACCACTGTGCCATCTCTCTGGCCCCAGAATTCCTCTTTCTTTATTAAACCAATTCCCAATACCAGGTGGGAGAAGGTTGAAAGAGAAAAAAGTACCTATCTAGGTGGACTTTTATATATCAAAGGAGATTTATGAGAAAGAGGAAGATGCCTTTGTTTTGGGTTAATAGCTGGGTATCATCTTATAGACATGGACTCACTGCAGAGAAGCAAAAAGAGGGGGTCTTTGTGCCAGCAAGATAAGGCTGCAGCTTTGGAGAGAGCATTAGCCACTAGTAGGACAGGTCTAAAGGTGTCAGTGGAAAATGTGATGTGATAGTTCAAGCCACATGGGCCATGGAGCTCAGGTTCTATCCTAGGGCTGCCTTTGACTCAGTTCTTAGGATCAAGCATGGGTATTCAGACCAGGGAAGTGAGGTCCAGCTGTGACAGTATAGGATTGGGGTCATATCTTTGACTCCAAATCCATGTGATGCAATCCTAATGTCAGTACCCTAGAAGGTGACTCCATTTAGAGAGAGAGAGAGAGAGAGAGAAAGAGAGAGAGAGAGAGAGAGAGAGAGAGAGAGAGAGAGAGAGAGAGAGAGAGAGAGAGAGACTGGGGTATAGGTAAAGGGGAGTCATGGCCAAGGAAGGGGTCTGTGAGCACATCTGAGTACTGATGCTCAGGGGGCCTCATGCATAACTGCAGGGATAGGGCAGGGCTTCACAAATCAGGGACAGAAGTAGTTTGCCTCTGCTAGTCTGTGCCAAGGGCCTTTTTCAGGGTGTCTGTCCATCAGCACACATTCTCCCAGCTATGGGGCTACATATCACATCTAGCTCTGCTCAACTCCTGCCATCTCTGTTGCTTCTGCCTGGTTCTGCTTTCTGCTAACATCTCAGCTCTTGGGCAGGCACTAAGCAGGCCCATCCATCATGAGACCACAGCGTCCAATACACCTCTAGAGAACAGAAGTCTGAAGAGAAGAATAGTAAAGATTTATTCATCCTGATGAGTGCATGGTTCTGGCCCTATAGGACAAGTAATAAATGTTTCATAGCCCAATAATACCTGTTTCATAATTTCTGAATCTCAGAGCCTGCTAATTCTAAGTTTATTAAAGAACTATAAACTTTACATTGTTGTAAAGGCCTAATTGCTTGTTCATTGCTTATTTAATATGAGTTAATTATATCAGAACAAAGTTTCTCCCATTCATATTAAGTATCAATTACTTGTTTTAAACTATTGATTTGTATTTAATTAACAATGCTATTACATACCAATTAAGTTCTTATAAGACGACCTCAAACAGCTGTGGTCTTAAATTAAGTTTTTAAAGCAATGATTTATATAAAATATAGCTCCCTTTGCTGCGAGGTGGGCAGGTATGAGCCACTCCTCAATCTGGTGGTGGGGTCTGTGTGTCAAGGACCTCTGGGGTCCTTGCAGCTGCCAGTCCTCTGGCTATTCCCCACAGCTCTGGCCAGCTGGCCTGTAGCTTGAAAGGAGACAGACACTCACTGAAATGTCCTCACCATTTTCTGTCCCTCACCTCCACTCACCTTATGAAAATGAGAGTTGTATTCCTACCTTTCTCTGTAAAGGAACATGCACTTTAGAGACTTGGCACAGCCCCTTAGACTGAGCAGGACAACTTGTAGCAGGCCCTGCTGGACTTTTCAATGGCTGAGCTATAGATGAGATCTCTACTGACCCTACCAGGGTTCACTCCCCTTCCTTCTGGCTTGTGTCTTCTCTTTCTTGATGCAAGGTGGGCTAGCCTACAGCCTCCTCATAGCCTGGGGTTTCTCTCTGTGGACTCAATGCTGTGATTTCTGACAAGGCATCAGCTGACTCAGATTGTGTTTTTCCTCTGTATCACCTGGATACAGGGATAAGGCTGGGTGCCTCTGTCACCCATCAGCTCCCTGGACCAGGTCACTGGCTGCCCCCATCCTACTGGGTTTGAGGGTTGGATGCAGTTCGATGCTGCCCCCTCCATGGACTGGTACCATCAAGGGCGGCCCTTACACAAGGACAAGTGTATGAAGAGTCAAAAATTCCCCATCACAACTGCAGCCTCTGTTTATGACTGCCTTTGTTTCATAGACACAGAGGAGGGGTGCAGGGAGTGCGGGGCTGTGTCACCCCTTCTCTAGTTTACCCCTTTCCTAGTTTCCTGAGTTGGCACTGTTTCCAGGCCTCGAACTCTGGAATCAGTATCTGGAAAAGAAATGTAGAGCTTGGCTGGTGCCCATCTTGTGGGTGGGAGGCCTCATGACCTAGTAGGCGCAAGGCTGAGGGGCAAGAAGAACCAGTGGCAAAGGTAGAAACCCAGTGTGCTGGCTGATCCAGAAACCTGCCTTAAGCCTCACCCCCAACTCTGAATTTTCTAATTAAATCGAATTCACCACTTACTTCTCAGCAAGCAGTGATGCTGGCTCCCGGAGGCTGCTTGTGTTTATTTATTTTATTTGTTTCTTCAGCAATCACTTATGTAGCTGGCCATGCCGCCTTGTTCCACACAGAGCCTCTCATCTGGTTTTAGACCTCCACAGACAAGCAAAAGCAAAGCAACCCACTCCCCTTGATGGGTTGGGTAGAAAGGGGGCTAGAGGAATTAGGTAGGATACCAGAGGGGGCATGGCAGTATGAGGGGTGAGCACTTGCCGGGAGATTCTCTGGGAGAAAAACGTTATGGCAATTGCTCACTGTGTCTTGCTCCAGATGACTATGGAAGGCTAATTCTAGGAAGTTCCCCAGAAGGCCCTTGACCAGCATCCTGAGACCAGGGATATGGATGAGAAAGTGGTTGACAATGACTCCCAGATACATAGGCAGTGGTGGTCTAAAAGGCTCCATAAACATTGCCCCTCATCACCCTGGAGAGCCTGGGAGGACCCCGAAGACCACATTGTCTATCTTGGAGGGAGATGCCAGCAGTCCAGAGCCCCTGACAATTGGACAGAACTCTCTGGGGACACAGATTAGTCATGCTGGGTATTCCTCTGTTTGTAGCAGGATGGGAACCCCGGGGAGGAGCTTTGAGTCTGCTCAGTCTCGGGGCACAAGGGCAGTGGGGTCCGGTGACCTGTGATCTGCTGATCTGTAGGAAACCCTCCCATGCCATGAACCTTGGCCAGTCCCGGGGATGATCTAATACTAGGACTGAGGTGCTTGAGGTCTTGCAGCACCAACGGCACTGTGGTCACAGTTATAGGTGTTCTGGGACTCCAGTGCTACACCTGGTAGGATCTAGGAGGTAGGCATTACAGGGCTGAGATCCCAGCATTCCAATGTGTGCAAAACTTTCCTCCCTGATGACAGCATTGTCTCCTGTTTCTCACCAAAGCATATAGGGGGCACCTATATATATATATATATATATATATATATATATATATATATATATATAGGGAGTTCTGTCAGTGGGTAGCCATTTCTGGTCCAGGACCCCCCCCCCCAGCACACAGGAAGTGACTACTTTCTGTCTTGCTGCTCCTCATGGATGAGATTTTAGGGAGCAGATAGCAGAAACAACCCCTTTTCTTGAGGGCTGCTAAGCATCCTGGGGATTGGCAGAGTGGAGAGCTCTGCCTTGTTTACAGAGGATTAACCCTCGGTCTGGCTGTTGGCTTAGACTCCCATCCTGTGTACATATTTGATCTGGGGCATTAGTCAGCAGTGTCAAAGCATGTCAGAGTGGGAAGGGGCAGAGGACCACCCCTGCTGCTCCTCTCCCTGAGAGGACAGTGCACAGGAGGAGGGGAGAAAACACCAGAGAGAGGAGCAAGCACTGAGGAGGGAGGACAATGCCCAGACATGGCTGCTGAGCCCCAACCCATCCTATTGAGCCAGGGCATTCAGTCTGGGTTGACACTCTGCAGGTCTTCAGGTTCCCAGGTCCTTGGCTGTGTCCAAGCTCTCTTTCTTCTGCTGTACCTACGAGCAGTCCCTCTCCTGTAACCATCACCTTTTCATGCTCTGGGGATCCAGTTGGTTCTCAGTATAAACTCCCAGGTCTCTCCTCTATCATCCTGCACCCTCACTGACCACCTCTGTTCCCAGATTCCCCCCCCCCCTTTTTTATCACAACTCCTGATGGCTTCTGCACAGCTCCACACCTGTCTATTTTATTTCTGGGACCCCTTGTCTCCTTGGACTAAAGCTTTATTTCCATCTTTTTAAAGGACATTTGATGTTTTGTTCATTCATTCAATAGGCCAGAACCAGTGGTGCAGGGGATCCTGAGGTCACAGGGGATGATGTGGGTCTCCGGGTTACACCCTGCAAAACTGGTGGGAGGCAGGAAAGAGATGCAGAGAGGAGGCCAGTTGAGCTGCCGATGGAGCTTGGTTGGGGGAGATCTTTACCACCGAGCTACAGGCTAGAGCTGATCTAGAAGGTTCTTGAAAACATAGGCCACATTCTTTTTTTTTTTTTTTTTTTTTTTGGTTTTTGGGCCACACCCTGTGACGCTCAGGGGTTACTCCTGGCTATGCGCTCAGAAGTTGCTCCTGGCTTCTTGGGGGACCATATGGGACGCCGGGGGATCGAACCGTGGTCCGTCCTAGGCTAGCGCAGGCAAGGCAGGCACCTTACCTCCAGCGCCACCGCCCGGCCCAGGCCACATTCTTAAACTTGTTTTCTTTACCCTTTTATTTTTTGAATCACACCAGAACCCTGTGGTGGCTTGATTTGCTTTTTAACATAGTAAGAAATAATTGAGTTAAATCAAATTCACTGGATACGAGAATCTGCAGCTAATTCCTCCTACTTTGTGTTGCTTTTGAGCCACATCTTCATCCTGACTCCGTTCACTCATCTTTCTCTACTTGTTCTGGTTCGTACTAGTCACAGCAGGAGTTTTCCACATTACTTGCTGAGTGTGTGGAAAACTGGACAGGATGTATTCAGGGAGCACTGGACTGATGTCAGCCCTGGTTAAACCCCTAGAGCAGGGCACACACAAAAAGCCACCAAAGACCAAATCAGCTGTCAAAAAATTCAGGGCAAAGCTTCTAGTTAGGAGGGCTGAGAGGAGGAGCAGGGGTACTGGCATTTATGCAGGGATGCTGAAAGGCTGGAGTAGCCTCCTGGGGGGACTTTGAGCTTTGAGGTTTCCTTTCCTCCATGGATAAATGCAGCTCACCTAGAACTTCTGGACAATCATACATCCTGGGAATCTCCCATGTGGATGGAGTGGGCTGGCTCCATTTCCTGTATCCTGGAGCAACAGAACTGCCTAAAGTCAGGGGGTGCCTGACTCCCCTCTATGAAAGGAAGAACCAGACCTCAGGTTCTCCTACTCTGGTCTCCCCACTGAGCTCCAGAGCCTAAGTAAGACACTTGGCACCAGAATTAACACCCTTATGTGTGACCATCTGGATTTGATCCCCACATCTCACAGAGGCTCCCAAGTCCTGCCAGGAGTGGTTCCTTAGCGCAGAGTCAGTAGTATCTTTGGGTAGGGCCTCTTTCCCTCCAAAGCTCAAAGAAACAAAGAATAAGGAGGCCAGGGGAAGACACAACAGAGGGAGAAGGTTGGGTACCACTTACTAAGCACCTGCACCCCACCTGGCTTCCTGACTCCTAGATTTGTAAGGGGGGACAGAAGACAGAGAGTGAGTGACTAAGCAGCATGTCAAGGTCAAGTCAAGGTTATCTGCAAATGGTCTGACTCCACCATACTATCCAAGCCCAGCTGCCTGTGTGAGTGACCAAATCATTGAATTTCAGTCCTTCAGGTTCCTCCTCTTCAGTTTGGGACTGGCTTCCCTGCACAGACCTACACAGCATGTTCTGTGACCCAGATGTTTGCCCAGTGTCCCCAGCTGCCCTAGCCTCTGCCTTGCCCAGCCTTGAGAACTGTGTGTGGATGTCTGCCTTGGAAGTCATGCCTACGTGAATAGGTGTCCCTGAGCTAGCTGCCTGATGCTACCAGGAGGAAGCACTTAGTGAAGAAATGGCAGAAATGTTCAGTGGAATCTCCCATGAGAGCACATGAAAACAGAGCAAGTCTGCACTTCCTGAATCTCAGGGGGCTAGAAGGGATGACTGAGACCTGGAGCCAAGGTCCCCCTTCACCCCACTCCATGACTGAAGGGGCTGACCACCAAGAATTCCTCTCCTGCACACAGGATGCCTATGGCCTGTACTGAGAGTCTACATACACAGGCCAGAGCTCCCTACTGTTTCTCTTGATTTTCTGTGACGCCCCCAACAGACCATGCACCACAGTAGGGCAAATGTTAGTGTATAGATTAGAAGTTGAGGTGACAGCCTCAGCCACCCAATCAGTAAGTGCTACAGAGACAAAAGGGGACACGGGTGCACTCTTCCTCCACCTTTCAGTTCCTCAGCATGGAATGACTCCCCTTGGGCCATTCCCTGCCGTGTCTCCTCCCCCTGACACACTCATCTGCATATGTCTTCTCCTTCTGACATGCTCATCTGCACACTCAGCCCCTTCTCTGGCTGTGCAGAAGGTGGGGCGTTCCTTGGGAAATATACTCCTTGGGTTGCCAGACGAGGTATTGCTTTCAAAGATCTTCTATAGCTAAACACCAGTCATCTCCAAATCTGCAGGGCACACATAAAAGCCAGGCTCAGGTGCCTCCTGCAGGTGCCAACCTGGCTCGTTGGTCAGTCATGACTGATCAAGTGCCCCCTGCCTCTTAGACAGAGCTGCCCTCCTGCTGCTCCTCACATGGGCACTTGCACCAATGACTAGGGAATGCACTGCATGTTCTTTGGTATCAGACCTGCTATCAAGTCCAGCTCCTCAGTTTTCCAACTGGGCAACATAAGCAAATGATTCAGCACCCCTCTGGGCTGCCTGCTCTGGTTCAGGGCATAAAGCCCAACCCCCTGCCCTCTGCAAAGGAGCTGCAAGGACCGTCAGACTAGCAGATATAGCCAGTGATGGGCCTGGTTATGCCCAGGTGTCCCTGGAGAGGTGCTTGTTGTCCTGCCCATGGCTTGGCTTGTGTGGAGGCTCCTCCCTCACAGTAAGAGAGTGACATTCCCCAGGACTGGCAGGGAGGGAGCCTGCAGCGGAAACTGCTGGGCCCTGCCGCCTTTCAAGAGGCATTACAGGCCATTGTTTTAATCAATACTATATTATTTCCTCTGTGGCATCTATCCCCATGTTTATTATGTGTAAATAGGGTTTTTTCAATGATGTGAATGTGTTAGTTTAATGTAGCTGACATTCAGCGTGAACAATGTGGAGGCGGCCCCTGAGGACCTTCTGGTAAATGAGATGATGGACTTGCCACAGAGCCGTCCTGGGGTGCGGCCTCTGAAAGCTAGAATGCAGGGGGCTTGCAGGGTGTCCTGAGTGTGCCTATAGTCATCTTGTATGTGCCACCATGGTGGAGAGGGATTGTATGCTACAGGCCCTGGGTAGGGTGTTAGGGTGGTCACATCCTGCAGTCGAGAACTACATCCTAGTCTGGCTCACTCCCAAGATGACTTCTCTCCTCTGGCCCTGGACCTCTCTATAATTTCGGTTCTTAGACAATCTCTCTAGGTATGGGCTCCTCAGCACTTTACAAAAGCTTACTGTGAACTTGCTTCTCCGACTGAGTTTCAGGCTTCTGGTTTTGGCCCAGGCTGTCTGGCTAGGGCAGATGAATGGGACTTTCCCCACCACCCCTTGTTGCTGTCCCTGTCCCCTAGTGTGGCACTCTCAGACTATATTATTCTGTGATGCATGGGGTCAGCTCCTCCCGTTGCTTCCATGCTGATGCTGGGAGGGTAGGGAGCATCTCCTCTGACTCCTCCATGGGGATGGAGGGTACCCCATAGCTCTAGGAACTCCCAAAAAAATTCTGTTTCACTGTCACCCGGGGGAAGAGGTTGGGGGGGGGGAGGGAGGCATATTGTTGACTCAGCTGGTGGATTTCATCTGGGATTTTGTTGTTGTTGTTTGATTTGAGGCCATACTGGGCATGCTCAGGTGTTACTCCCAGCTCTGTGCTCGGGAAACACTCCTGAAGGCCTAGGAGAACCATATGGGTTACTGGGGATAGAGCCCAGGTTGGGCAAACATTCTACCTGCTGTGCTATCACTCTGGTCCCTATCAGGGATTTTCCCACCTCTTCTGTTTGCTCTTAATTGTGTTTGGAGCACTCGAGAGGAATGTGTCAGATTTCCCACCCTCTTGTGCAGTGTGGCAGAAG
The DNA here is from genome assembly GCF_024139225.1 of Suncus etruscus. NCBI lineage: Eukaryota > Metazoa > Chordata > Mammalia > Eulipotyphla > Soricidae > Suncus > Suncus etruscus. Next base: position 24,757,317 of record NC_064855.1, read on the forward strand.
GCCTGGCCTGCCTGGGTGGAGTGTGGAGAGGGAGGGAGCCTCCTCAGGGACTCAGACCTTCCACTGTCCATGGTGCTGGCTGCCCGTTAGCAATGGAAAGGGCCTTCCTGGGCGGTAAGTGGTAAGCGCCATCTGTGCCTCTAACCCTCCCACACCAAATGGGATCAGAATTCGACTCCCTTCACTGCCTGCAAGAGAGAGAGAAAGGAGGGAGGTGTTTTTCTTGGCAAATAAATATGATATCATAAGCCCTGGCAAGATTCCAAGCTGAGTAATGGCCTTCTGCCTTCCGAATTCCCTCTGTAGCTTGCAGCAGGAACATTAGTCTTTCCTTCCTCTTTTTGAAAACAAAGTCTCATTGGAGTGCATCCCTCCCTGCAGGCTTAGGGTCTGGAAAGCACTGACAACTCCAGGCATTTGGCCCCAAAGGGGCTTCCCAAATTTTCTTTGTGAGATAGACCCCTTTAGTAGTGTCCCTGTTTAGAGAGGAGACACTATCGCTTCTTGGCCTTTTGGCTAAGATCAAATGCAGAGGGGAGGCACTGGCCACATTCACGAAGATGCCAGCTGACTCTCCATCCTGATCCCCACAGATTAGAAGCTGGTGATCCCCAGGTAATCCAGTTATATCTGGTGATTCCCTCAGAAATTCAGTTAGATCTGGTGATTCTTTTGGTAATCCAGCTAGAGCTGGTGATCCCCAGTTAATCCAACTAGATCTGGGGATTCCCTTGGCAATTCAACTGGAGCTGAACCATCAGGATTATGTACAATCTCATTTTGCTGAGTCCCTGTTGTTGGATGCAAATTGGGGGTGATATCCTGGGGGTGTTTCTGCTCAAATGAACACAGTCACTAGGAAGCACATGATCCTGAGGCATTGCTGCCATTTGTCTCATGAGATGCCTGAAAGCAGAAGGGAGTGCAGGTGTCATGGCCCTGAGAGGCTAGTCAGCTTCTCTGTCCCCAGCCATTCAGTGTCAAGTAGAAATGAGAGTAGACTGAGGTCTTCAGACTTCAGATCGAATTATGATGATGGCTATATGCCTCTTTGTCTCTCCTGTGGTATGAGAACTTTGAGCCCAAGGGGATCCCCAGATCTAGTTGGATTAACTAAAATGAGGTGGAGAAGAGAGGTCCTGGACCAGCAGCTCAGCAGCTCACATGAGTTCTCTGGCACAGGATCTTGGCCTTCAGGGCTCAATGGGGCTACCTGATCAGTCCCAGAGAATAGGGCCCAAGTACTTGGGGGCAGGTGTGGGGTTGATGACCTCACAGGCTGGGGCAGAAGAGATCAGAGTGTTTTATCCTATGAACTCATAGGGGCGATCTTAGTTCTGGGAGAAATCTCCATCTGCTCACCCCAATTTATGTGCCAGAGGTTTGCCTTTCACCACACATGCACCCGTGGGGTCCTGTAGTCTCCTATGCCTGAGCTGGCTTGCACTATGCTTTCCCCCAATCCCTCTCCAGAATCCCATCCACAGAGCCCTGTCCAACAGCTTCTGGGAGTCCCTAGGAAAGATGCAGGCTCCAAATCTGTGCTGGGATGACCCTGCTAAGGTCCTGCAGTGTCCTTGGCACGAGTTAAGTGTCCATCTCCCTCAATGGAATCTCTCTTCTAAGTGTCCTGCTTTTTGGTAACTTTAATCAGCTGCTGCTCAAGCCCCTGGAACCCAGGTCTGAGGAAACCCCCAAAAGACTGGTCCCTATACTCATGGGCACAGGGGAGTCCAGTCAAGGGACAACCCAGAGTCAGTGTGACAAGTTCCAAGGGCAGCTGTTTCCAGACTCGGCACCTGGAGTGGCTCATGGGAGTTGCTTCTCAGTAGAAGCTTGGGAAGGCAGGCAAATTATTCCAGAAGGAGGCATGCCAAAGGCTAGGCTCAAAGGACTCAGGATCTGCTCAGGGGCATGCAAGCTCAGCTCTAACATCTCAGAGTTGGAGGGCTCAGCACTGTGGGAGATGGGAGTGGATTGAATGCCCCCCCCCCCCAAGAGCAGCAGTCTTCTGGGTTTCCATGTCCCCTTTCCCCAGTCCCAGCTCCACTTCATTTTATCTGAGCTCCCTCAGCCTTTCATGCCCAGGGGGTGGGGACACCCGAACCAGGCAGACAAATCCTGAATCAAGAACCTGCTGTGCTTTATCTAACCGAAGGACTGTAATCTGGGAGACGTTCATTTAACATATTTTTGCCTTCCGAATGGCTTTTACTTTTCACTAAATTGAAACTGCAGCACAATATATGTGAATGATTAGCCTGTGTAATACATTCCTGCAAATTTAGATTAGGAATGATTATGACTTAAGTAAAATAGTGGGACGCAATTCTCATTGCCATCGATCTTTTCTCTTCTCTTTTAGTATTCCTGGAGGTGATTGAGTTTGGGGAAGGAAGGACCTTGGGGAGGGAGGGGTTCACAGTCCCTTGGGAGGGTTTCCAGGAAGGGGGGGGTTCAGGGGAGAGGAGAGCTGGTGTTAAAACTGAGGGAGGAAACACTCTGACTCTGCAAACTGGGCTCTGAGCTGGATCCTGGGTCATGTGGGGCAAAGGGCACAGAGCTGCAGAGGCAGAGCTTGGGCAGAAAGCAGCATTGTAGCTCTGTGACCTTTGCTCCTCAACTGTGAAGAGCCCTGCTTTTCCTGACTCCATGGAACTCAAATGGCCATGTGGTAGTGCCAGGGTGTGCCAGCCCAGAGACTGAAACCCTACTTTGAAGCATCATGGGACTGGGCACAGTTTCTCGAGAAGATCCAGAAGTGGACCCAAATCACCTCTGCTCTCTCTGAAACTCGGCTTGGGGCTTCAGACTCTCCTGGGTGGGTGACTACAGCTTCTGTCCCCCACTCTCAGGCTACTTACTGGGGCCTAGATACAGTTGGGTCTCAGGACCTACATGCTTCACCCTGCCCAATGCTGGCTGTTACTTCTTGAGGACTGGGTCCTGCTTTCCCAAACATCAACTTAGCATATGGCATAAGGCAATGGCAATCCTTTGGGTATCCCGAGACACAGCTTCCTCTTACTCCTGGAGTCTCAGATGGGATGCTGGGAAGTAAACTGTATTCTAGATTTTACTTTGTTTTGGGGCTATACCCAGTAGTGTTGGGGGGCATTCTCTGCTCAGTGCTTGGGGGCTGCTCTTGGCAGTGCTGGGGCTTGTACTTTCCACCCTGGATATGACCCTGATAGCCTGTCCTCCACATTGAACTTCCTGTGCCTTCCTCCCCTAACCATGCTCTTTCCAGGAACCTGCCCTGCTATTCTCTGCTTTGTGCCCTTGGCAAACCCATTTATGCAACTGAATGCACCATTCCTGAGACAGAGCTGGGATACCCTCTCCTCACACATGCAGGGTCCCAGGGTAGATTCCTGGATTCCTTCTGGGCTTAGCTGTGAGTCCTTGGCTGCAGCTTTGTGTCCTGGAACCCCAGATCTATCAAGGATGAGTCTGTATGGTCCAGCCACTCTAGGTCCCTTCCCATGTAACAACCCAGTTCCCCGCTGTCAATCCCAACCACCACCAACTGTACCACCCACTCTGCACTTGACTCTATGGAGGCTGGGAGCAAAGACTCCAGTTGAGAGAGAACAGGCAGTGAGCAAAGGGGCTGGATGACATTGAAATGGGCTGTGAAGGTCACTCTGCTGCTGGTGAGTGATCTGTCCCCATTCGGTGTCCCTGGGAAAATGATGGGAGTCGTTAGGGCCTCGAAGCTGTCTGTGGGGGCTGCTGTCCCAGCTCAAGGAGGCTGAGGACACAATATGCAGTGCCTGTCCTTGGTGGGGCCTGTATATTTACTCATGGGAGTTACAAGGGGTGGCCTGGAGGTCTTATCCCCTTAACTAAAAATCTGGTTTCAGGTTGCAGAGGGGTTACGGGTGGCAAGTCAAAAGGGAAATGAGGGGAGGGATTGGAAATAGTATAGCAAATCAGATGCTGGTTTTGCATGTGGAAGACCAGACTTTGATCCCTAGCATCACATATATCACCTCCAGAAGTGATCCCTAAATGCAGAGAATCTGAGAATCTGTAGGTCTGTAGGTCAATAACTACAAATTAAAAGAAGGAACTAATGAAGAACCAAAGGAAATCAGGAATACCCTTTTATTTTGGTTTTGGGGCCACACCCTACAGTGCTTACAGGTTTCTCCTGGTTCTATGCTCAATGCATTGCTCCTGATGGTGCTTGGGGGAGCATGAGAATCCGGGATGGTGTCCATGTGTCAGCTCAATGAGCTCTCCCTGCTCGAGGACCCCTGTCTTACAGGGTAGTCTCCCCAGTGTTTCCCTCCCCTTCTCATAACTCCTCTTGCCAAAATTGGCAAATCTTGCCAGTTTACTTTCACTTTGTTCCCCCAGGAACTAATGTGGTATCTGGATGTTCAGGCCTCACCATCATCTGAGTATAAAGACAAGGGAACCCCAACATGCAAGTCTACATGGTCTGGCTGGGAGACTATTGGAAGGAATAGCTCTCAAGTAGCACTAGCAGCCAGACCACCCCTTCCCATGACCAGCCCTCATCATGTCCCATGAGACATGATCTGGGCAAGATGATGGTGTTTGTAAAACAAGGAAATCAAAGCTTAAAGTTTTATTATTTTCCCAGGGCCATGCAGCTCCACCATGGCTCCCCACCATTCCTGGGTCCCTGGCTGCCTCCAGCTGAAGGCATCCCACTTCTTTCCTTTTGTGAGAGTTAGAGATAAGTGAAGGAGGTAGTGAGTTTGGAAGCTCTGTGCACACTGAATGAGTCTTGAACCTGAGAAGAAAGGGTTGAACATAGACTTAGCTTGGTGGGAGAGGCCTGGCTGGGAGATGCAAGTGTTAGCCAGAGCAAATGGATGATGGGGCAGCAGGGCCTGGTCTCGACTGACACAAAGCATTTCCCAGGCAGCAGCTTGTGGTACACCTCCCTCCTGCAGACAGCAGCTTTGTTCGATGGTGCACTGGAGGCCACAGGCCAAGGCCTTGGAGGGACCAGTATCCCGAGCTGAGATGCTGCTTCACATAGGTCACTGGGGCAAGGATGTGGAACTGGTCTCGGCGACTCTTTAGAGCTGCCCCCCACAGCTTGCCTTGCAAAAGAATGGCTCACTGGTCACTGCGGTGCCAGGCCACTGAGAAGCAGTGACTTGAAAATCACCTTTATTTAGCAGTGTTATCAGGAGGCTGCAGGGCATCACGATTCTCACCCTGCCAGCATCCTTCATACCCCCCCACCCATGTGCTTGCAGCTTCTTTCCCCGCTTCCAGCCTCAGCCCCTGCAACTCACAAGCACTGAGCACAGGGTGTAAATTGGGCACTGTGGGTAGATCTGGACCTGCTCTTGGTCTGGTCTGTCTCATTTGCTGATTAACTGTGGCAGTCAGGAGGCCCCTTCTCTGCATGACTCAGTCTCTCCCAATGGCCCCTTATCTCCCCCATCAGAGACCTTAAGTTCCCAGTGGATTGTGTCTAGGCGCTGTTCAGCAATAGGATGCCCAGGGGCCATGTGTGGTCAGGGCTGTGTCTATTTCTGTGTCTAGGGGCCAGCTTGGGAATCAAGTGGCCAAGTTCAGTTTTGATTAGGCCCCTGTGATCTTTTATCTTTTTTATTGTTTGTTTTTGTTTTGTTTTGGGGTCACACCCAGAGGTGCTCAGGGGTTACTCCTGGCTCTGCACTCAGAAATCACTCCTGGCAGGCACGGGGGACCATATGGCATGCTGGGATTTGAACCACCGTAGGTCCTGGATAAGCTGTGTGCAAGGCAAATGCCCTACTGCTGTTCTATTTCTCCCGCCCAAATCCCTGTGGTCTTTTTAAAAGGTCATCCACAAAAAAAAGAAAGGTCACCCATGACACCCATCTCTTTAAGGTCAAGAGGAAAAGACACTGAAAGCCAGAGTTCTGAGATGTGAGTCTTGTAGTTGCAAATGTCAAAGGAAGGAATTCAGAGAGGGACAACAGGAAGTCTGTGGGAAGGACAGACTGGGCATGTCTGGGAAGCAAATGGTTTGGGGGCATCATTCTGCACCCCCTTCAAACACTTTCCCCCCAGTCAATGAGGTCTCTCTTGACAAGATGAAGGCTGGGAATCAATGTCTGTATCCAGGGGCAGAAGGGAGAGGCATGCCCCAATTATGCAAAATTAGTCCAGTGCCTACTACCAACTTGAGTTCTGGGGGTGGCCTACTTCACGCACTTTTCTACATCTTCTGTAATTCTTGCCCATTTATTTGCAAATGCTCCATCGTCTAGTGGGGGGACCCACAGACATGGTCCTTATAAAGGACCTCACAATAATTCTGTACCAAAACAAGGACAGGCCTGGTTCTGTACAAACCCTGGGAAAACTGACTTGAGTTTGGTGAATAGAACAGTCTTCTAGAGTCTTGAGGGAAGTGACCTGGCAGAACACCAGCAAATGGGACCAAGATATTGAAGTCTGGGGATGTCAGCCTTGAGGTTTGGGCATCAGAATAGCCTGGATATGAAGCATTTCAGGTGACCAAGCTAGAGTTGGGACTTTCTTGGGGCCACCTTCTGCCCATCAGTTTCCAGGGACAGTGCAGGTAATGGTGAAACCCTAATTCCACTTAGCAAGCTTGAATCTGGTGGAAAAGATACTGCTGGTCTACCAGATGCCCTGGCTTTATTTATTTCCCATCAAGATCCTTGCAAGTGAGGATGCAGCCAAGTAGGCTGCACTTTGACTGTCCTCACTGTTCTGAAGAGATGCAGGAAGCCACAGAGATTTTTATCAGAACCCATGCTGGGCTCTATAGTGCAGGTTGATTCTCCTGGGGCATTTACCTCTCTCATTATTTATTGGATGGTGCTAAATCACACCTAATGGTGCTCAGTGGCTACTCTTGGCTCTGCATCTAGGAATAACTCTAGGCAGGGCTCAGGGAGGCTTTATGTGATGCTGGGGATGAAACTGTAATAGGACACATACACATGCCGTATCTCATATGATCTTTTTGTTGTTATTTTGGGGCCACATCCAACAACGCTCAGAGTTTACTCATGGCTCTGCACTCAGGAATTACTCCTGGAGGTGCTCATGGAACTGTAAGGAATGCCAAGGAATTGAACTTGGTTGGCTCCAAGCAAGGTAAGAGCCCTACCTGCCATACTATTTTCTCAGCTCCCTCTTCCAGCCCCTTTGTCTGTGTCATCTCTCCATCTCTCTTTGCTTTTTCCTTCTCTTTCCTTTTCCTGCTTGAAATATGAGGCCAATGACTAGCATTCAATAGCCACTTACTGTCACAAGGCAGACCAGAGCACCGGTGCTTAGTGGGCCACCTATCTGGCTCTGGACTTGTATGACGGGGAAGAAATTTTAACCTCGAGATTGATAAGGGCCCTGAGACTTTGGGTCTCTGCTATTAACATGGAGAAGATGAATGGACTCTGCTGAGTTGTCTACTCTGTGTTTTAGTGCAGAGACTTGGAGCAAATCCAACATCTCTGGGCTGCTGTTTCTGCGTTGCCACTAACAGGAACAATGATCGCTGTCTGGCCGTGTAAACAGGATCGCTGACTTCGAGTCTACTCGAAGGTTTCCAAGTAGTGTCTCCAGCCACCAGCTCCCCATGGCTAAAGGTCACGTGGCCCGAGGAGGAGGAGTCCCCTCCCTCCCATCATCACGCCAGATTATAGTTCCTGACTGTAGCGAGCTCCCGGTGAGAGGCTTCAATGGTATGTGGGCGGTTACACGGCCCCCTCATGGGCTCTCTTTTCTAGACACACAAGAGCTCTGGCTGGTTGGCCTGGCCTCATCCCTCCTCACTGGGCTCTCAGATACCTGCTGTCAATCTGCTGAGAAGGAGAACTCAAAGAGTCCCACTTTGGCCCCTGGGAGGTGTGGGCTCCAAGAAGCAACTGTGGAAATCCTTAGAAGCTCGATTCATCTACTAAGCCTTCCCTAAAGAGATTCTATGTACCTGCTGCCTTTGCCCCAGCAGCATTGCAGCATTGCTCCTGCTTCCAGGGCTTAGGCTGCACCTGCCACTCCTTTTCCCAACTTCCTCCTCCTCCTCCACTCCCTCCTCTTCCTCCTCTTCGCCTCCTTCCCCTCCTTCCCCCTCCTCCTTCTCCTTCTCTTCTTCTTGTATCTCCTTCTTTTCCTCCTTCCTCTTACTCCTTCCTCCTCTTCTTCCCTCCTCCTCCTCTTCCTCTTTCCTCCTCCTCCGACTGGAGACACCAGTTCTGAGAGCAACCACTTATGAGCATCCCCGAGGGTGGGCTGGCCTTTCTGCCTTGTGTCTGGTGATGGACAGGGCAGGAGGGATCAAATGTCAGGTCTGCATGAAGTTGTACAGGATTGAGGCTCTGCCATCTGTCTGGCACACACACATACACACACATATACACACACATTTTGTTTTGGTGGCCTGGCAGTTGGTGTGCACAAAACAAGAGAAACCCAAGTGGCAAGAACAGAGCGTGTCCTGGTGGGGAACAGAGATGCTTAATCACATAGCCTGGGAAGAGCTGAATTTGGTCATATCCCTGGCCAGAACCTTGATTATCACATGGGAAGGGGACCTAAACCATGGGTCCAACCAAGCCTGGATGACCTGAGTGGATGTGAAATGTCCGGTATAGATGGAGACTTGATGGTCCTTTTTGGGGGCATTTTTGCATAAAGCAGTAGATAACAGATACAGGTTCTTATTAGCTGAAAATGTGGGTGTTACCTTGTCTGTTCCCTCTAAATTCAAGGTCATTGGGTCTTCCTTATCCATGAGTTACTTTTTTTGGTGGATTTTTTTAAATTTTACTGAAACAATAGTAATCTACAGAGTCCTTCATAGTTGAATTTCATATATACAATGAGTCAGGGCCCTTCCCATCACCAGTGTCAACCTACCTCCACTAATGGATCCAGAGTGTATCTTATACCATTACCCTTTGCCCCTTGGTCTACTAGTATAACAGACCCCTTTAAGTTTAGCTAGTTAAAGTTTATGTCCTTTGATTCTATTATTGTTGACTTTGGCTTGGATATTTAGTTCTGCCCCTATTTATTTCCCCACCAATGCATCTGAGACCACTTGGCCCCTGGCCCCCATCCTTTCCTCTTAGTTTGTACAATTGTATGTAGATGTATGAGTTCTCCCCCCACCTCTCTCAAATCCATGGGCTTCTCAAGTTCCTTTGCCTCTATTCCCAAAATAGTTTATCATGATCAATGGAAGAAAGATGCGATGTGGTGGTTAAAAAAGTCTATTGAGGCAATTCCCGGTTTCTATTAGTAACCCAAGTCATTCCAGATTAGTAACCTAAGTAAAATTTGACATTTTGCCAGACCCAAAGTGCCAGACGAGGCTTGACTAGTTCCCTGGGGGGTCTTTGTGGATCTCTGATCCTTCACTTCCCTGACTCACCTTTCAAAGTCGGGCTCAAACTCGCCTGCTCTGAACAAAATGATCTGACTTCTGCAGGGAGAGCTCGACAGCTTCCTACCTGAGTCCCACACCACTTCCCCTCCAGAACAGAGCTTATGCCACATTGTTTTTCATTAGCTGTCTATTCCCTCTCCCCTCTTGCACAGATCCTCTTCCTCAGAAAGCTCAGAAGGCGGTGATGTCTACAGGAAATCATCCAGGATTTCACAACCTCAGTCAGAAGCAAAAAATTTAAAGCCTGGTGTGCCCCCCCTCTTTCTCGACCCCCCCCCTCCGCTGCCCCATGTTCCAGGAAGCCAAAGCACAGAGCAATTTCTCCAATCCAGGAAGCAATAAAGAAATGTATTTATGAAGCAGTCTCTATCGAAGGGAGAGAATTTATGTCTCTTCATGCTCTTTTGACAATAATAACTGATTGCTGTATCAATGCCATACAGTATGATTTAAAAACTCGCCACAACAAGGATCGGTGAACAACTAGCAGAGAAGGAACCCCTCCATTGGTGGCTGCACCCTGGGCTTGCTAATGCCCCCCAGGCACTAGGAACACAGCTCCGGGAGCATCTGCTACTTCTCTGGTTCCTTCCCCAGGCGCCAGGGAAGAAAAGCAATTTGTTTGCTCTCCCGCTCTAAAGATGAACTTCCCATGCTCAATCACACGTTATTATCCCAATGTAAGTCAATTTACCTTCAAATTTGAAGGCTATTTTCTTCCTAAATGGCTAATTATGGGAGATAGATGGCTGTAAACAGAAGCCTTCGATTTCGCCACTCAGCCTTCCCTGCTCCCCAAGGCACCTCAGCAGAGCAGGGGAAATAGGAGCCTAGTTCTGCAGTCTGAGCTGCCCTGAGCCTGCCCTGAACCCACACACCTGCTCGCCCTGTTTGGGACTGATCTTGCACTAGGCCCCATGCACAAATACCCTGTCGCATTTGCATTGTAGACTGTAGGTACACTGCCTCCCAAATGCACCCCATCTTTTTAGACAGCAGTCTGCCCAAACTTCAAGAAGTGGAAAATTCAGAGGAGAGATGCATAGAGCCCCCTACACTTTTGTCTTCTTTCCTTAGTCTTCCTTTTCCCAGTTCCTTGGTAGGCAGGAGATGCCTCTTAATGCCAGTTATCCCCCTTACTCTCTCCTTCCATGATGTTGTATTAAAGGGACCATCAGCTCTCTGATTGAGGGATTTGGGCAGCTGCTGGTAAGAAACTTGGTCACCCCAGGCTGCCCTTTTGATCCTCCCTCAAAGTCACAGGGGCAGGGAGCTGTGGAGGGGTGTGGAGACTTCCTGGCCAGTGCTCCCAGAATAGTCTTGCTTATTTACTCCCTGAGCATAGGGCTCTTGTCCTGATGGAACAAAGAATGTTCTACAAGGTCATCCTGCTGGCCTTTGGAGAGATTCGAAATGGCTCCTCCTGTGTATGGAGAACATGTATGGAAAGTTGGTTCTGACAAGCTGAAGTCCAAGGGTTGTGAATTCTAAGGCCTGTGTGGTTATTTCCACTGATTACCTGGCTTCTGGCCCCTAGCACTTTTCTCCTGGGCCCCTGACGCTGGAATAATAGCAACTAACCTTAACCTGGTTTCAGAGACTGCCCTGCTTTTCACATAGCTAGAAAGGGACAAAACTGGGACCCACACCCAATCTTTAGAGTTGATAGTTCAGAGAGGAGGGCACATGGCTCTGGGAAGCTATAAAGCTAGATCACATAAAATGCCTGGATGAAAGAGTCCACATGCCCCAGCTTGGTGTTCAGTCCGGGAAGCTGTTGGGGAGGGTAGTGATGGAATGAAGGGTAAGGAAGAAGAATAAACATTTTAGAAACTTCCCAGAGAGAGCTGAAGGGCACATGGGATGAAGTTCTTGGTAGCAGAAATCAACCAACAAGCGCTAACCTGGCCTGTCTAGCCACTCAGGTATCACAGCCATCACATTTATGAGCCATCGAAGCTGGATATGAGCTGTGGGATAGGCCAGGACCCCTTCTGAAGCTGTCATTGTCCCCATAGGAGAGATACATCCAGTCCAGCCATTCTGACTGTCCATGAACTTTTCCTTCAACTTAGAAAAGAATGAGGGCCAGACCGATAGTACAGCAAGTAAGGTCTTGCATGTGGCTGACTAGGTTCAATTTCCAGTGTCCAACCTCTGGAATCCATCAAGAATGATCCCTGTGTGCAGAGCCAGTAAGTCCTGAGCCAATAAAAAAAGGGATGGAGTGGGACTGAATGCAATGATGGGTATCTGCAGTATGTGTCCTGCAGAGCTGACCACAGAGGCCTCAGTAGCCCCTGAGGCAACAGCGAACCCCTGGTGTAGGGATCCAGATGGAGAGGCCAGCAGAGCACATCTTGGCAGCATAGTTCTTGCCAATTTTCCTGTGCCTACACCCCTCCACAAAGCCTCTACTCACAGCACTTCCCAGACATCCATGCATGGGTGGCAGGGGCCATGTGCTAGACATTCAGCTGAGCTGGGGGCCCCTGGCATGGGTCTGAGGTGACGCTGAAGGACAAACCAGAGTGTCTCAGCTTCAGTGCTTCCATGTTCACAGCCTCACTATAAGAGGGAAAATGGAGATGAGAAGAAGCCCCGAGGTACAGGACTGGAAGTGTGTCATTCCACGCTGTGTGTGTGTGTGGGCACCACTTTGCTCTGTGGCTGCCAACTCACCACATCCCTGACCTTGCTGATGATGATGCTTAACCTCCAGAGCCACCTCTTATCGCTGGCACAAAGGGGAAAAGAGGCCGAAGCTATCTCCCTCACAGCGGGGTTCAGGAGGAGCAAAGGAGGTGGCTGGCTGCAGAGGGAGAAGCGCTGTCATTGCAAAGTGGCAGTCTGGATGGTCATTACTGCCTCCTGCATCGCCAAAGAGGCATGATCTTAGAGCACCCTGGGGTTGCCCCACCCCTTCTGCTGGACTTCTGACCTTCAGTTGGGTCCCCCATCACCCTCTGCTGATAAGCCCCAGGGGCTCAGAAAGCTCAGACCCCATCCGTTTCCTCATTCCTGATGCAGCCTCAGCGAGGGGTTAATGTGCCACATTGAATGTAGCTGGTCAGAGCCTCTGGGAAGCCCAGTATCCAGGGAGTGGGGTCCTGAAGAGCCTGGTTCCCCACTGCTAAGATTCCAATCCCTCTAGAGGCTCCAGAAGGAGGGTAGAAGAGGCTCAAGGTGGTGCTCCTTCCTGGGGAGTGAAGGATGACAGGAGGGTGGCAGGGAGAGAGACCCACCGCTCTGCAGTTGGGAGCTGCAGTGCCTGAGCTTCATTTCCCATAGCTGGCCCCTGCGTTTCAATAGCATCTCTTGGGGTTAATGAGAGCTGTCGGTTTCGCTTAATAAATACATCACCCTGCTTGGCCAGAGGCGTCTGCGATGCCAGGCTTGGGTTGTGCACCTCTGCCTGACTCAGGGGACTTCGGAAGAAGAAGAGGGGACTGGGTGGGAGCTGCCTAGGAGGGAAGGCAATGCAGCAGAGACCAGTCACTGCATTCTGCCTCAGAACGGAGGCACCCAGGAAAAGGATCACCCTGAGAACATTTATTCACTCTGGTGCACCTTTGGAAGGTAGCCCTGGGGAGAGGCTGACAAAAGGTAGGCAGATTTGGTCCCTTGCAGCCTTTTCTCTGACTGTAGACCAGGTTGAACCTTGGGTCTATGAGACTCACCTGTGACCTGCAGATGAGGCAGGCTTGCTAGCTGAGTGGGGGATCCTCACCCACTGGTAAGCCCATTGGTTCATCCCTCACAGGCAGAGCACTTAATCAGGGTCAACAGGAAGTGCACAAGAGATTCGTTTTGGAGATGGGGTCTCTTGGCATTGCTGGGGGCCCTTAGAGATACATGCAGCCCATTGAACCATATTCCCTGGACCAATCAGCGAAATTCAGAGAACAACCAGCTCAGCCTTGTGTTTGCCAAGTGTGGACTCTGGGGTTTAGGTTCAGATTCAGTCTCTTCCCTGCCAGCTGTGTGTTACTGAGTCCTTCACTTACTGGGTCTGTCTCAGGGACCCCTAAGCGCCCAGGGCTGTGGCTGGGTCAGGACCAAGGGAACTCAGGGTGGGGGGACTGGATGAATTTAGCGTCCAGATTCGAGGTTGGCAGTGAGGAAAGTGGAACCAGGGCATCATGCCCCTCTGAACTCTGCAGGTATAGCCCGGAGTACTAGGCCTGACAGCAATGCCAAATTCAAGGCTGAATCAGAACCTGGGAACTAGAAACTGACCAGCTCAGCTGACATATAGATACCATTGGGAGCAGTTTCCAGTCCCCAAAACACTGCTTAGGGCCCAACCATCTTTGTCTAGACTTGCTTTTTTCTTTGGTCTTGCTCAAATTTATTTTCTAAAGGCGTAGGATGATCAAAACAGGAAGGGATTTTGGGAATGGAAAGGGACCTGATGGAGGAAAACCTCAAAAGATGGGGAAGGGAAGCCATTAGTACCCTTTATAGTTTCCTGGGGCCACCCTAGAGCCTGAGGAGTATAAGGGGACAGTCCTGGGGAACTGTGTCTGTGGATTCCTAGTTCAGGGGGCAATGATAGGGTGACCAGGCAGGGAGGGCTTCACTCTCAGTTGCTTTGCACCTGCCTTTTCTGCTGCAGCCAACTGGACCTCAGAGACAAGGCCAAGGAACTGACGGTGACCAGTGCCTGCCACTGGGGGGAGCCATGTCTCCACAGCTGGGGCTGGACCTGGGGAGCAGCACCCTGCCCAGCAGCTCAGTGTGTGCGGGGCAGATCCATCTGGCAAGGTGAGGGGGTCCATGTCCAGGGGGATATAGCAGGACTCAGCATGGTGAAAGGTCACAGGTACAGAAGATCTAGCAGAGTCCAGCACGGTGAGGGGTTTGTTCTTTCAGTTCTGGAGACAGAAACTGCTTCAGTCCTTAGTGGCCAGAGGCATCAGAGTCCACAGTGGACATCACCTTGGCAACACTGTCCCAAAGCCCTCCCTACCCCTCCTGCCTTCAGGTCACTTTACAGATTTGCAAAGAAAGACACTCCCCTTCCCTCTTGACTTTGGCACTCCCTTCTCTGTCCTACCGGGTACACAAGTATACATATTAAAGAAGGACAAATCAGTCCATTAGACAGGGCTGTCCCCCTCCAACCCCCCAAGATAGTTTTTCTCTAGGCAGGAAGAACCAGGTGGGTTTCTGGGGGTGGGAGCCAAGTGTGGCAGTTCCCAAGAGCCCTGGGGGCTCCTGTTAGTATCACAAAGCTAATGGAGCAGGAAAGAGTTGCTCCTCCTCCAGCCCCAGGCGATGGAGCGGAGTTAAGCTGCCTAAGATCCGCTCATTACAGTGTCTAACCTGGCTTTGCTCTCCTCTTAGCCCATGCCCTTGCTGTCTGGGGGAGGTGTGGGCAGGCTCCCCTGGGCCTTGCCAGCCAGGCATCCTACTTAAGATACCTCTTTTCCCCACCCTGCCCCAATCACAGGCTTTTAAAAAAATCGTGAATATATCTTTTCTTTTTTAATTGAATCACTGTGAAGTACAAAGTTATTCATGATGAAATTTCAAGTGTATAATGTTCCAACACCCATCTGATTGTCAGTGTTCACTTCTCCCCACCACTGTCCCCAGATTCCCTCCTGCCCTTCAAACCTGCCTCTATGGCTGGCCCCCTCTTTCCACCTTGTCCTAGTGTTGCCTTCCCCAACTTTTCCCCCAGCCCAGTCTACAGTCTAAAAGGCCCCTTACTTCTTAATGCCCAGTCCCCAGCTAAGGAAGTGGAGGTCCCAGCCGTGCAGGGAGAGACTCAGCAGAGGATACAAACAGCTAGCTGACCTCACTGCTAGAAGGCACTGAGTATGCATCAGTGTGGGGCTAAATTGAGGGGTGAATGAGAGACAACCACCCACCCAGGGCCCAGGGGATCTTCCAGGCCAGAGAGGATGCTCTGAGCATCTTATGTTCCCTAAACCAAACTGCAGGGGCAGTGCAGGCGGCAGATGCATGGGCCAAAGGGGAATTTCAGGAGAGAAACAATTAGTGTTATAGGTGGACCTGAAAGTTCCACCGGGAAAAGGCTCGAATTACTGCCTGTTCCAGCTCTACATTGAATGGAGATAATTGACCATAGATTGTGTATCTTCGATATGTGCCACCCTGCAGAGGCTGGGACCTGCCAGTCTGCGCAGACTCTTTTCCTCAGCGCTAGCCAGCATCCCCAATAGCTGGGCTGAGCTCTTGCTGGGACGAGTGTTTTCCCCCAGAGCTAGTGATTGGTTGGCCTGGATGGAGTACCTGTGCCATTTCCTGGCTCGTGTGTGTGCATCAACCATGGCTTATTGACCAGATTGTTTGGTGCCCAGAGAGAAAGAAGTGGGCATGCTTTTCTCAGTTTGGACTCTGGGGGAATCAGGACCCTCTGCAGTTCCACTCTCTGTCCCCAATCTTATTTTTCCACTCTAAGCGCCAGAGAGCAAGGGTTATAGCACTTGCCTTACATACAGCTACCCTGGTTTGATCCCAGCACTGAACATGGGTCCCTGAGATCTGCCAGGAGTTAATTCTGAGCACAAAGCTAAGAGTAAGCCATGAACTCTGCCAGGGTATGGACAAACCCAACCAACCCATACCCAACCAAACCAAACCATTTTCTATTCTACTATTTTCTTGTGGTCCCAGGGATCAGAAGACCCAGTTGGAGAATGACCAGCAGGGATGCTGTTGTAATGTCTTCATACTCTTATTTCTGGCCCTGATGTAGAACAGTCTCATAGTGGGTTGTTCTCATAATGGCCTGCAGGCTAGTACTTTTCCCTGGCAGACAAGATCCTAGATATCCTAGATAACCTAGATATCTCTGCCATCTGAGGCCACCTGTCTCCTATGCCCTCTGTACCCTCTAGCCAATCTGAGGACCTCCTCATTTTCAGCCTGTCTTGCTGCCTTCCTCACCAGTCTATGCCTATAGTTACACTCCATAGCCCTTCTCTGCTGCCTGTAGCCACGAGGCTCTCTGAAAACTAGCTGGGTGCTCTTGGACCTGGCACTTCAAAGAGTCCCTGTGCTCTCCTTCTCAGCATACCTCCATGCCCTTCTGTGATTTCCTGTGCATATGGGGGGAGGTAATGCCTCTCTCCCATGAGACTGTGTGGTGGAGGAGCTTATGTGTCTGTCCCCCATGAATATAGTTTAGCCTTGGACAGTTTCTGGGCCACTCAGCAGAGAAGATGTCCCTTGAGAGGGCAGAGCACCACAAGAACAGAGATGGGGCCAAGGCAAAGTGCTCAGAAGGCTTGAGAGAACTGGTAGCTGCCACAGGATGTGGATTTAAACATGACCTTAGGGTCATGTGACTCTGGAAATAGGTGACTCAGAACATCAGAAGTGTTTCTACATTTCTCAACTGTGTCACAAACTAATACTGGAAAATTTCCATTACCCTCAAAATAAGGCCTGTCCCCTTTAGCAATTCCTGTCCATCATGCTCTCCCCATTGATGGCCTCACTGTTCCTTATGTCTCAAGTGGGCAAGCCCTGCTTGAACCTTTCACAGCCTGGGATCAGACCTTTTGTGTTTTCTGTTTGAGTTAACAGTGTCCTTCACACAGTTGGTATCAGTAATTCCTCCCTTTCTAGGGCTGAATAATGCTCCATAGTCTGGATTAGCCACGTTCTATATCTTGGCTGTGAGTTGGGCATCTGGATTTCTAATGTTTGGCTGACAGGAAGAAAGCTGCTATGAACATTTGTATCACGTTTTGTGGTGAGCATATGTTTTCAGTTCTCTTGCAGTGGGGTTGCTGAAGAGTTGGAAATATACAGGCATTTTTCCATCTAGGTGGAGAATTGGCTGTGACATGGCATCTCTGGGTCTAACTTTTGCTTGTTATGGGGGCACACCTGGTGATACTCAGGGGTTATTCCTAGTTCTGCACTCAGAATCCCTCCTGGCAGGTTTGGGGATAATCTGGAAGAGACAAAGATTGAACCTGGGTCAGCCACCTACAAGGCAAGGTGGCTACGTTTTTGTTTGTTTGTTTGTTTGTTTTTGGGTCACACCAGCAGTGCTCAGAGGTTACTCCTGGCTCTGCTCTCAAAAATCACTCCTGGCAGGGTTGGAGGACCATATGGATGTCAGGAATCAAACTGGTCTCTGTCTGGTGTTGGCTGCTTGCAAGGCAAACACCCTACTGCTGTGCTATTGCTCTGGCCCCCAAAGTGGCTACTTGTACTATTATTTTGACCCTCATTGGGCCTAAATATTTTTTGGGTGAAGGGAGGTGGGTTTTTTGTTTGTTTGTTTGTTTGTTTGTTTGTTTTGGGACACACCTGGTGATGCTCAGGGGCTACTCCTGTCTATGGGCTCAGAAATCGTTCCTGGCTTGGGAGACCATATGGGACCCCCTGGAGATTGAACCAGAGTCTGTCCTAGACTAGCATGGGCAAGGCAGATGCCTTATGGCTTGCGCCACCGCTCTGGTCCCAAGGAAGGTGTTTTTTTTTGTAAATTATAACTTACCTAAAAAGATATGACAGGGGAGAGAGAAGTACATGTTTGAGAGAGAACATAGGCTCTCCAGAGAGGAAATAAGTAAAGAAACAGAGACAAACAAACATGATTCGTGTTTAAGGGAGAACATGGGCTTGAAGAGCAAGCCTGGGTCTAACTTTTTAAAGATGTATTTTTTGTTTTTGATTTTTGGGTCACACCAGGTGACGCTCAGGGGTTACTCTTGGCTCTGCTCTCAGAAATCACTCCTGGCTTGGGGGACCATATTGAATGCTGGGGCGGGGGGAATCAAACCGTGGTCTGTCCTAGTCAGCTGCCTGCAAGGCAAATGCTCTACTGCTGCACCATGGCTCTATTCCTAAAGACATATTCTTAAACAAAGGGGGTGAATCCGTTTAGTTTTGGACTTTTGTTTACTTTTAAGGGAAGAGTTCCTTGTGAAATATATTTAAAACAGGGGACTTCTGGTTATATGGAAATGTATAAATGAAGGCATAACAGTCATCTATGGGATTCTCAGACGCAAGGGATGAGCCTGCTGCTCTATGATGCCAGGCAGAGAAGGGCAGCATTTGAAGGTGAGATTCTTTTTTCAAACATCTTCCTCTACATTTTTTGGCTTTTCTACATGGCTATAGGAAATGGATAATTTGACTAATGAGTTCCGATCCAAGTTCTGATTTCCATCTGGGGTCCTCACATTCAGCAGCCAATCAGTTGCCTTAATTTTTCCACCCACTCTGTAATCATCTGATTGATGTGTAATTATTTACCCCCCTGCTTCTACACACACACCCCCATCTCATGTATGCCACACGATGCCAGAGAACCTTCATTTCTCCCCATTTATTTTGTGTGTGTTGGCCACCGCTTGATATAATTATTTTGCAATCATCTCCCATTAGGTGAAAGAATATTGCAGCAGAGAAAGAAGAAAAAAAGGAAAATAAGTGCCTTCCTGACAAGTTCTAATATTTTATGTTTACAAATGGTCTCCCAATATCAGAGCAATAATATTATTTTCTCAATGTGCATTTATTAAAATGAAAGTAGCTCCATCACATTGAGAAAGTAAACCCTTGGTGGTGTTACCTTGGCCAGAAAATATCGTGTATTTATTTCAGATTACATTGCTGGGATTTTAATACTATTCTTTCACACACACCCTACTTCCCACCCCTGCACCCACCTCAAATCTTTATCTAGCAGGAGAGACAACCTGAAGGGTGATTGCTGAAGAAGCATTGCCAAATGCTCAGGACCTTAATTCAGTTTTAAGAATTGCTTTTGGCTCTTGATTTACGATGAGTTTCTTCCCCATATAATCTCTTTGAAAGCTGCCTAGAACTCTCCTGTGGTGGCTGATACTTGGATACCACATTGTAAGAAGAGGTACTGAGGGAGGGGCGAGGAAGACATAGGAAAGAGAAACAGAGTTGGCAGAAATGGGGTGTAAGCTAGACTATTGATTTGTCTTTAGCATCGGGGGTGCCTCTCAGGCCTTCCTTTTCCTACCAAGAACCTTGTGACCTTGGAGAGCTCTGATTTATCTGTCAGAGATGGTTTTATCCATCTAGTTCCAAAGGATACCGTGAGTTACACAGTGGGTTTTTAATTCTAATTGTGTCTTCCAGCCCCAGGAATCCCTAAGACAAATATATTGATGCCTGGGTTTTATACCAGGGGTTTCCTATTATTCAGTGTCCCTGGAAATATACCTTCAATTTACTTATTTAGGTATTTATTGACCATATGCAGTGGAGCTCAGGGCTTATCCCTGATCCATCTCTTCCTCTCAGAATATATTAGTTCCTTTAGGAGAGGTGCAGAGAGCACCTTCTAACATACCTGAGGCTATCCCATCCTCTTAGACCATTCAGGTGCCCTCCAGAGGGACAGTTTTGACCCTTTAGGTAATAGCTCTCATTGAGTTAGGATTCCTTGTGGGTGGAGAATGGAGCACTCTTGTTTGTTGGGGTCTGTATAATCCATTCTCCATGTGAGTGAATCATAAAGCAAGGGCTGAAAAACCTTTGTCCAGTTGTTCTTCAACATATCTGGATTTCTGGTTGGATTTCGAGGTTAGAAATCAGAGTTTTGGGTCAGTGGGGGAGACACAGTTCAGACAATGGGCTCCAGTCATTACCTCAAGGCTCTGGGCTGGGGTGGCAAGTGTCTCCTCCTGAATGAAATGAGTTTCTTTCTAGTACAGGCCTGAGCTGGGGCCATGATTCTTCCTTTCTTTGTGGACCCGTGAGCTCAGAAGACGGACGAGCCGGGGCTGGCAAAATAGCTTTTGTTCCTTGGAGAAAGGCGTGCCGAGAGATAAGGCAGGCTTATTATTTTTAGAGTGGAACTGGGACTGTTTAGCTGAGAAAACAGGGGACTTGTCAGGGGGTGGGGCATGATTTTGCTGTGTGAAAGAGGGATGGAGGACCCCCAGTGCCTGAGGGTGTGGGGGCCACAAGGCTTCTGGTGACTCAGGAAAAGAAGGGATCTCTGTGCCTCTATTCTGGAGTGTCCCTTTTTCTCAGAACCTGTTTTGTGACCTGACATTGTTCCTGTCCCCTTCCTCCATCCCTCTTACCCAGTCCAGCTGACCACATAACCCTTTACTTAGGTTTGTGGCATGTCTATGGCTCTGCATCGTGGTTTTGACACGTACCTTGCCCTGTATTAATCTGTTTCTATATCCCCTCGAGCCCAGCATTGAGGAGGAAGGAGAGTTATTACCTGGCATGGCAGTGGGGGCAGCCAGAGCGTGGGGAGTTAAGTCAGGCAGCTGTACAGCCAGGACCAGGAGGGCAGGCTCTCGGGGAACTTGGGTCTGTGGCACTAAAAACCACTGGCTCCCAGGACCCACAGGCAAAGGTATCTTTTGGGTAGACTAAAGGGTTCCGAAGTTGGATCATCAGGCTGAAGACACACAACTATTTGGATTATCTGGATATGCCTCTGCTATGAGCAGAGACTGGGTTAGTTAGGTTGGCCCCATAGGGCAATAGAAAAAGTGTCCAGGATGCTTGGTGAGGTCTCAGGCAACATATCAGGGGTTTCCCAGCATGGGTTCTGTGTGTGTGTGTGTGTGTGTGTGTGTATGTGTGTGTGTGATGTGAGTATGTGGCATGTGTGATTTGTGTGTGGTGTGTGATGTGTTTAGTTTGTGTGTGGTATGGGAGTGTGTGTGATGTATATGATTGAGTTTGTAGTGTGTTGAATGTATGTGTCTTCAGGGCTGTGCTTTGAATGTGTGTGTATATGTGTGCGTATGTGCATGTATAGTGTTCTTCAGGGCTGTACTAGCAAAGCTTGAGGGACTATAAGGAGCCAATGCCTGGGATTAGCTACATACAAGGCTTGAGTCTTATGTCCCATACTAGTCCTTCCTGACCATGAGGCAGAGATTTTTTTTTGGTGCTTGGGTTACACCTGGTGGTGCTCAGGGATTACTCCTGGCTTTATGCTCAGAAATCGCCCCTGGCAGGGGGACCACATGGAATACTGGAAATCGAACTACCATCTGTTCTGGGTTGGCCATGTGCAAGGCAAATGCTCTACCATGTTCTAACTCTCTGGCCCCTTTGGGTAGAGATTATTTTTAATGAAGGGAGGTTCTTGGTCTGTGGCTGAGTCCACACAACAATGTGTGTGTACATGTGCCCACACCTGTGTGCTGAATGCACATTCCTTCATTTAAAATAGACCTGCTTCCCCATCACTATCATGAGCCACTGCCTGCAGAAGCCAATCACTGAGTTTCTATAACCAGGAGAAACTTCAGCACCCCCTCCCCCAGCCCCCATTTGCAGCTCCACATTCATCCTCTCTCTACCTTCTTCCAAAGCCTTTTCAGGTCTCTTGATCTCTTCTTCCAAATTTATGCCCCACTTTCAAATTTCCCTCTAGGTTCTAATAAATCATCCCAACCCAGAGAAGACAACTTCTGCTTCCTCTCAGGGATGAGAAAGAGGGGAGAGCAGTGGCTGAGAGGGACAGGGGCTAAAGATGTTTTTTTTTTTTCCTTTCTTCCTTTCTTTCTGGATTCATAGATCTTTGGCACTGACCTGCATGTCTGGCTTGAAGATTTCTTAAGAGCAGAACAGAGACTGGTGATGAACTCGAACGTTAGTGAATGCAAAGGGCAAAGTCATCTTAAAAGAATTATTATTCATTTCCCATTGCAGTTAATTTTGGCAGCTTCATCAGGGTACTGTATCGTATCAAAGGGGAAAATGTATTTGATGTACATGTTAATTACTGCTAAAATGTAGCTTCTTAAATCAAGCATTTAATCTTCATTTCACTATTCAGAAGCACTTGGAGTGGGGTGGGAAGAGACCCCTTTTTGATTCGGATGCTTTAACAGGAAGATAGCTTCCTATTTCCTAATTTTTGTTGTTGTTGTTGAGGATTTTGAGGCCTCAGAGGTGTGCAAAAGGTGCTCAGGAGTACCCTTGCTGGTGTTTAGGATACCACATGCAGTGCTTGGAGTTTGGCTGCATGGAAGGCAAGTACCCAACTTCCAACTTCCGGTGCAGTCTTCTTGGTCAATAGTTTCCTCTTTTCTAAACCAAAAGTACTAGACAAAGTAAGTTCTGCTAGGAATTCCCAAGTCAGCTGGAACTGGGAAATGGGGAAATGCAAAGACTCAGGCAGTTCTGTGTCCTTGAAGGCTCCAGAAGGAGCAGAGTGACAATCTAATGGTTAAGTGAGACCTTAAAAGCATGGGAGAGGCTTAAAAGGCAGATCCCTGCAGAAAATACCTCACGATTATTTAAAAGCACAAATTGCCCAAATGATACCACTCTGATACACTTTTTATAAGAACCCTCTTGGACGAATCCCTAATGTGTATTTTTCCCCCTCTAAATGCCACAAAACGATAAAACCTATTGAAATACCAAGTTATTTACCCAGTGATTAAATCAGAGCCATTTATTACAGCGTTCCTAGGACATTGTTTTCTTGGATTTCCGAGGCTGTATTGCCTCAGATAGAACACTTGTTTCCTAATCATCCCTATTGATTTTACTGTATCCCCTTATATTTTTAGATTTGCTTCACTGCCTGGCACTAAATCCTAACCCTTAATGTGCTATATAAAATGAGACAGACAAACATGTTTCTCAAACCTTATGAAGATAGTTTTTTTGTCCAATAAGAGTGAAAACGACTCAGTTTTAGGCTGTTGTGAAGTTGGAGGGGTGGTAGGGGGGAAGGGAGAGCATGGCAGTGCCTGCAACCATCAAATTTGTGACTTCCAGGTTGCACTTGCTCTGTGGCACTGCCCAGGTGTTGGCTGTGCACTGGGGTGAATGTGTGGGCTTGAGTCCTCATTCTGGGTGCTGCTGCATAGATCCACATTACTGATGCTGTAACCCCCCCCCCCCCCAAACAGGTGTCTCTGCCAACCTCTCTCAGGTCTTTGGCAGGAAGTATCCACCTCACATTCTGCCAACTGTGCAGAATGTGACTCCTAGGAGAAATTTTTGAGAGTTCTTGTGCTCAGTCCTTAACTGGCACATCCCCAGGGATACACAGGGGTTCTGGGGCTACTCTTGGTAGATACTTGCAGACTGATGTTTTGTGCCCTGACCTTGTGGTATTAGGGGCTGCCAGGGTTACCCCAATGGTGCTCAGAGATCACCTGGCTATATCCAGAGATATACAGGAGACCACTCAGTGGCAGGGATTTAACTTGGGGGCTGCTTTAAGCAAAGCAGTTTTAGTGTCGTCTCCTGGGGTGTAGAGCCCAGAATGGAGAGGGCAGCCTTTGTCTGTGTATTCTGGTAGTCTGCAGCGGTGGGGACTGCAGAGAGATTCAGACAAACTTATCAGGCCTTTGGCCACTAACTTCCACCCTCCTTACACTTCGGAGAGAAGACGTTCTAGACCTGCAGGAACTCCAGTTCTGTAGGGAGATCCCACATGCTCATCTCTACTGACTTCAATGCATCAAGCAATTCTCTGAGTCCTCCTTCTGCCACCTCAGAAGTAGCTCCTGGGGTGGGTCCCTATCCCCCTCCAGAAATGGAATTCTCCCATATATGAAGTTCCCTCTTCAAGAGAAGGGGGAACTTGAATCCCAATCTCGGGATGACTGCCATCTAGGACCCCTTTCATGTGCATGAGCACTCAGTGAGGCATGAATGACCATAGTGACCTTATGGATCTCCCCAACAGTCCTTGACACTCCTTGGGAGGTGAGTAAGCAGAAACACAGAGTAACTTATCCATGGTCCACAGCCTGCACCCTTCCACAGACCTGTCTCTGTGGGGCCCATGCGTTCTTATTCAAATGTGGCCCCTTGCATATGACTCTAAGACTTGGAAAGGCTTCTTAGGTACTTTGGGACACTGACTTCCCCGTGGGCTGGTGAAATTTCACAGACACAGGAGCAATGAAAGAGAAGAGGGAAGCAGCTTTAGTGAATAATTTAGCAAGAGAGACAAGCATGGGGGGGTGCTTATGATCTGGGCAGGACCTCTCACAGTTTGATAAAAGAAGGGCACAGAATGTGTCTCCTGGCAGAAGGTACATTCAACCACAAGGTTGTCAGTTCAAAAATAGGGACTCAATTGCCAGTGCTCAGCAAATCAGCACAGTCCCTCTGAACCCAAAAGATGGCTCAATTTCTAGAGGGATCAACCTAGCATGTGCAAAGCTGAGAATTGGGACCAGAGTGATAGCGCAGTGGTAAGGCATTTGCCTTGCATGCGGCCAACAATGTACAGACCCTGGTTCGAATCCCAGCATCCCATGTGGTCCCCTGAGCCTGCCAGGAGTGACTTCTGAGTGCAGAGCCAGGAGTAACTCCTGAGCGCCGCCACCGGGTGTGACCCAAAAAAAAAAAAAAAAAAAGCTGAGAATTTAGATCTCAGGGTCTCTTGCAAGCATGACATGATCCTAACTGCCCACCTGCCATCACCAGCAAGGGAAAGTAAAAATAAACAATTATATAGATCTAAAGAACAGACCAGCCAAAGGAAGAGAGGAAGAAGTCCCTGTTTGAACATAAAGCCGGGAGACAAAGACAGGAGGTGAAATTCTAGGTCTTCAAGTAAAGGATAAAAGATAAACCTCAGGTCAGTGGAGCCTGTTCCCCTGTAGGGGGCCTTGTGTGGGATTCAACAATGAAAATCACCCCACTCTACCCCTGGTTGGGAAGGGCCTGGGAGGCAGCTATTTCAGCCCCACAGAGAAAGAGAGAGTGAGTCAGCAATGCCAGAAACAGCCAGAATAAAGAGCATTCTGAGGAGGCACAGGGGTGGGCAGGCCATGCCCTGGCATCATTGCTGGTCCATCTGTGGCTTATGTCACATTCTGAGACCCCTGGGGACAGACAGGCCAGTCTGCTAATAAGGACAACAGTGCTGGGGATCAAATCAACAGAAATGATGGGGAGGGCAGAAGGGCAGATGAAAGATCAGGGAAGGGGGAGCTTGATTCACTCGGAGCAGATGACCTTCTCCTCCCAGTCTCATCAGGAAACCAGCAACCCACCTCTTTTCTTCACACCTGGATTATTTGTACCCAAAAGTTAAGGAGAGCATCATTGGGGCCTGATCAAATCATCTTCACTGGAAAGAGAAAGAACTGGCGAGTGGTTTCTAGCAGTTAATCAAATGCATATTTTGTTACCCAAGTGAGCAGCCTAACCTCCTGGGCCCTCTCCGGGCCTGGGACTCTGTCTCTGGTTGGTCATTCACCTGACAGCTCAGTCTCTGGGGAGGCTGGCGTGGGGCCTGTCACGTAACTCAGCATTAAGTATCCTATTGATTCACTGAAGATCTGCCATGGATGTTAATGGAGACAAATATTGTGGCTGTGATTTTTCAAAGGGCCGAGTAATCCCCCTACATCAGTTACATTTGTCATGATGTCATGAGGGGACCCTCCAGCACTTTGACTTTAGGCCAGCAGAATTGGTGGGTTAGGAAAGGGGTTCTTGGGAACAGACCCTGGGCTGAGGGAGGAAGATGGTTCTGCCTGGCTTACACTTATACATGAGTGGCTTGTGTGAAAAAAATGGGTGAACTGCTTCCAGGAAGGCAGCTTCAAGGAGGAAATTCTATGTCTAAGGAATTGAGTGTGTTCTTGAGCATCTATGGGAAGGAGATTATGGGGTGCCTGGGTTTGCTGAGGGTGAAGAGGAGGAGGTATGGGGTGGAAGTCAGACTGAGAGAGCCTGGGAATATGCATAATTTAGTTACGTCCCAGCCTTACTGCTGGGCAGACTTCTGGCTGGTCCTGGGGGGGTGGCAAGCAGAGACCCTGTCCCTGACATGTGTGGGGCTTTCCTGAAGAGGAAGCTCCCTTCCTTGCTTCTTCAGCCCCATAGTGATGGCCACCTTCTGTCCGGTTGCCACCTGGTTGGTCCCAGCACACGACATCCTCTTCTAATTAACACATCTTGTCGGGTCCAGCAGTGGCTTTTCCAACAGCTCCTAGCAGCTGTCACTGGGACCCTGTGAGGGGCTGCTGTCTCATTATACCAAGAAAAGGGGGCACTGGTGACTGTGTAAGGGGCACAGGCTGGCAGGATTGGAGAGATGTCAGAGAAACAGAGAGCGAGCACGTGGGGCGCAGCAAGGATAAGGCTCCCCTCCTTGATGGGAAGGAGTGTGGCCAGTGGGCAAGGAATTAGGAAATATCAGGAGGTGGATCCCCAGTCTCTCCAACTCAGCACCTAGAAAGACTTGGGAAACACCCATTGTCCCCCAGTTTTTCTGCTGAAGTCCTAATCCTCAATGTGATGGCATTTGGGGAGGTAACTTGGTTTAGATGAGGTCGAAAGGTCAACTTTATATTGGGATAGTTTTAGCTTTATACTTAGAAATCACTTCTAGTGGTGCTCAAGGACCATATGGGGTACCAGGGACTGGAAGTGTGTAGGCACTATGCAAGGCATGTGCTTTGGCTATAGGATTGATGTTATTTAAAAAAAAAAGAGGAAGAGACAACAAATTTTTCTTCTCTCTGTCTTGGTCATTCTGTATTTTTCTCTTTTCATGCACCCACCAAAGAAAGACCATGTAGGGATACAACTAGGAAGTCTCTCTTCATTTGAGAGACTGGGACCCACCCAGCCCAACAGACCATGCAGATTTGCTGATGTGTCCAGTGAGAAAACAGGACCTGACATAGCAAGACCAAGATCTGGATCTCTCAGGAACCTTCAGGCAAAGTTGGTCTCAGTGCTTCTCTCCCAAGACTTGCTGCACTGTCTGGTCAGGCACTTTCTCCAGCCCTTACTCTCCACTTGGATCCACCTCCATTTTCTCTCTCCTTCAGGTCCCCGCAGAAAGATGAAAAGATGCCAGAAAGAAATGTTCTCCTTCCTTTAGCTGCTGGAGACTGGTCAGCTTTGGGGGACAGGCTCCATCCTTTCTAGTCTCAGCAGAAAGACCTTAGCCCACCCCATTTCCTTTGATCCATGGATTGGGAGCTCTGTGCCCTTGAGGAACTCAGCTGGTGGATTTCTGAGTAGACATGCAGGCCTGATCACAACAGTGATAGGCCATCCTGACCATCAGTGACGTCACTCATGAGACTGTCAGTGCACTGTGTCCAACTGAGTTTGTTCTCTCACCGCCTCTCTGCAGGCCTAATTTAAAGTATAGCCTCCCTCTCCCTGGGGCCTGGCCATGCCAGAGACATCTCTACTCCATAAGAAATAGACCAGGGCACTTTCCTCCTCCTGATTCTTCCTATTTCCCAAATACCCCAACTCCTTGGGCATTTGTTCCTCCTCCCTATTGCCCACTCTGAGCTTCTTGCTCCTGGGCAGGGTCTCTTTGGGGCCAAGGTGGAATAACTGAAAGTTTGAGGGTGTGACAGAGCAAGAGAAGTTTCCTAGCCCCACAATATGAATTTTTGGTTATGAACATGGTCAGGACTGGGATGGATAGAAGGAGCTGGACTAATTAGGCCTTATACCCTGAACATTGGCATAATAATTTGGCTTAGGCCTCAGAAGAATGGGCATCGCCCATACACACCTGAACAATGGATACCATCTATGAAAACAACCACAATTGTCTATAACATTACCAGGATCTAAACCTCTACCAGGGAAGACCTACCACTGCTCTGGCATTTACTTACTCCAAAGAGTGTTCTCAACACCCAGACGACTCAGCAAGAGCCTGCTTGCAGGACAGATCGCTCCGCATCTAATGGTATGCTGAAACTAGAGGATGCTCCTCATCAGCCTGACATCGATAAAAGAAATGCACAGAATCCAGAGTCTTTAAATATAAGAATCTGATACCAACAACAGCTAAAGTGTGAAAAAGTTTCACCGGGACCACGGAGAATGACTCTGGTTGGACAGACTGGTATGCCTGGAACCCAGAGTCGGTCTTATGCCAATAAACTTCTGGGGTGAGAACCTTCTTGTAATCAGGCCAAGGATTTTTTTTTGTTTTCCTCATATTTGTCTGGGCCTATGCAAACAGTGGCGATTGACACTATCATACCTTTACTATATGTTTTTACTCTTATCCTTTAAGGAAAAAAAAAACACAATTTACTGAACTTAAAAACAAATAACTGTAGTAGAATGCCTGTTTTGAATACAGGCAGGGGATGGGAAGGGGGAGGGGGGATGTTACACTGGTGAAGGGGGGTGTTCTGTTTGTGATCATGTTACTTAAATAAAAAATATATTAAAAAAAAAGAAGGAGCTGGACTCACTGGTCTGGGAATGCAGGTTGCATGTTAGAACAAAACACTTCTGTTGGATTATTTTTCTTTCCTCTTCTGTGCCTCTCCCTGATCATGCTCCTTCAATCCCAATTTTCTTACTTCTGGCGCTGCTTTCAGGGATGCTCGCTGCATGCTCGCTGCCAAGAGCACGTGCCCATGAGCCCATGTGCCCACAAGGGTGGAGCAGGCCTAGAGGATGCTTTCCGATAGCAGCTGTCTGCACCCCAGGAAGCACAGCGGGAATCTGAGGGCTCAGAAGTGAGTGGCAGCTGCCAGCCACAGGAGCTTCCTGTGGCAAAGCTCTGGGGTGAGGGCTGGGGGGAGGACCAGCTGAGCAACTTCTGGGCCAAAAGGGTGTTTCTTGGGCCTCTTATGATACTTTCCTTTCCAAGTGGCTATGGGGAGTACAGAGCCAAGCAGCTGTGAGGAAGGGCTTTGCACAGCTTCCCAAGTGGGGAGCTGCGGATATGGGCGTGGGAGGGACTGTGAGGCGGGCAAATGCTTTGGGTCTGTGGCTCAGCTCCAGCTCCTTCCCCCACCCATTCCTTGTCACCAGCCTAGGCAGGACCCTAGAGTGAAGTGTCCCCACCTGGATAGGCCTTTTTTTTTCTTCAGAAGAAGAATTCTCTTGGACTGGCCTATGGCTTCACTAAAGCTTAGTATGATGCCCTCTTTCCTGGGTCCCCCACTTCCTAGAGGAGAGTGGGAATCAAGGGGTGAGAATTACCTCTCTTGGAGTCCCAGGGAACCCTGAACTTCCTTGTGGGCATCCAACTTTATATGGGGGGCCTTATAGAAGAGAACCCCATTCACGTCTCATCTGCTCTCTGTCAGGAGCCATGAGCTCGCAGATACATAATTCTTCCTGCTCTGAAGAGTAACACACTGCCACGTCTGGTGGGTGATAAAGGGTCCCCATATCCAGGTAGACAAATTGGAATTGAAAAAGCATTAAAGTGCTTGCTTCTTAAGACTCGTTAAACTTATGCAAAATAATTTTGTAAAATGGACTATAAGCTCTGTGTGTGTATGAATTCATATATGTGCATGATCATTAGAGGTGTGTGAGTGCATTGCATGGTAGATAGAGGTGGGGATCCCTCTTCTCTGGACTGTTCTCTTGCAGGCTTTGGTGCTCTTCCTTTTAGAGAAGAGTTGCGTGATATGTCAATGATTTCATGGGCATGATCTCTCTGATATTTAGTAAAGCTGGAGCAAGCATTAAGTAACGGACGGAAAACAACTTCCTTTTCATCCCTTTCCTCTTTGCTATATTTCCTGTGAAGACTGATAGCAGGAATTTGGTGGATACTGACCTCATACTTGAAAGGACTCCTTCAAGAGAGACATCCCTCCAGACCCCTCAGGTTGTTTCTCCTGGAGACTGGTGCTAGGGGAAGGATTGTTTATCTAGCTTAGTGTCCCCTGCTCCCATCCTCCTCCCAACAGTCTCTTCCAAAATGCTGCATTCAAGGCCTTTCTGATTCCTGATTGGCTCTTCTACCTATCATTCCTGGATGCCAGTGAATTCTTCCACCCTCACTGGACAAAGTAGATGTGCCTGTCTAACCATACGCCATGATCAGCTACTCTCCAAGCCAGCTCACCCTTAACACTCCTTTCTTTTATCACTTCTTAGTGGGGGCCCATTTTTGGGGGGGTCACACCTGGCAGTGCTCAGGTGATACTCCTGGTGTAGCACTCAAGGACTACTCCTAATAGACTGAGGGATCATTTGGGATACTGGGGAAATCAAACCCTGGTCAACCGAGTGCAAGGCCTGCCTGCTGTACTATCTCTCTGGGTCCTGAGCAGGGGTCCTTAAACTGATGTGAAGAAAAGCATGCTGTCTTTCAGTTGTCCTCAAAAATACCAATTTAGCCTCCCCCACATTATACACCCATGCACAAAAGGGTAACCCACTTTTCTTCTTATATCTGACCACACCAGCTACCTCCCCTTCCTTCTGCACTCAGCTTTCTGCTCACCCAGTCTCCACTATAAGCTCCTCCCTTCTTTTTGCTCCTTAAAAGAGCGATGGCTGTGGTCCGAGTATACACATGGCCTTCTCTTGAGTCCTCATCAAATGTGGCTATTATCATAGAATAATGGGTGGATGGGAGAACTGAGTTCATGAGGAAGAGTCTGCAGGAGGACCACAACTGGAAAGTGATGGGATTGAAGTAGGCAAACACCATCTCCTTCCTTCTTAAACCTCAGCACGAGGCTCCAGTCACTGGCACTGAATATTGTTCACATGTAGAAATACTGAGTAGATTCCACTCTATGCTCACAAGTGCACAAGATGAAGAGAGACCAAGAGAGAGAACTAAACTCTGTGTCTGGAGCCAAAGGGCCAACCTGCTGGGGGTGATTTGTCTCAGCAGCAGAGCAGGGTGGAGGGTGTCCCCTGTCACAGCTTTCTCCTGTGCTGACATGATAACAACCCTCACTTAGGGGTGTGCTTTTAGTTTTCAAAGCACTTTCCAATCCATTAGCTCATTTTATCCCCACAACCGTCTGGGGGAAGAGGCAGGGAATTATTATCTGTATTTTGCAAATGAACAGGCTCAGGGAAGTTGTCTCCATGTGGAGGGGAGCATGCAGGCACAAATCCTGGGGTCTCCCTCTTGCTATCCCCCTGACCTTTCTCTTCCCTTCTTTTTAATTCAAAACTGTTTTTGGGAAATGGTTGACTTTCCAGACACCCAGACACCCCTCACCCTGGGGTGATGAGATAAAGCAGCAGTTCTCAAATGCTATTGGGTATCAGTCACAGTACCACAGAGATTCTTGAGGCACCCCATCATTTCCTGTGCAGGATGTTGGGAGGCCTTGAATGAGAAATCCCGGGTGCCATCATGCAAAGTGATGTCTTCTGAGTTTCTCACTTGGATTCATAATTGGGGCTAATGAGACCCCCAATAATGGAAGAGCATCCCTGGAGTGTATCTCCCCAAGAGGAGATTTTTATGTTCACCTCGCCTCATTGTCTGCTTGTTGAGGGGCCCACAGACTAGGGAGAGAACCTCAGGGCTTTTTTGGTGCCCAAGTGCACACACACACACACACAGAAGGAATACATCTGCAAGAAGATTATTAATTCATTGTTCAATTAAGTTATGATCTCTAAAATTATCACAATATTTGGCTCAGAGGAAGGCAGCATTGAATAGCTTGTTCCACGTAATGTGTGAATAATGTAACTTTATTACTTTTCTTGCTGGAGAGTAATTGTGACTGACACATAGGCAATAACAGATTACCTCCTTCCTTCCCCTCTTGCTGCTCTCGGCACCCGCTCCTGTGCCACTGCTCCTTTTTGGCTAAACCTTTTCCTGCCATTAGCCCACCATGCCTGGCTGGCTGCATCTGTTTTGTTCTGCCTATAGGGCTTGTGGTGGGGGGAGCCCTGGCTCTCCTGTGGCCTGTGCTCACATCTGCTACTATTTCCTCTGTCTCCTACAGTGGCCACTGTGAGCTGAGAGCTGGCTAGGCCCACCTACCCTCTGCTGGGAGGGCACTATTCTCACTGTGCTGTGAGAAGAAGAGAGGCCCAAGTGGCCCCTTAGTGCGGCACCTTGTTTCAGTCTGTCTTAATCCAGCCTGGGAAACAGGCTACTGACCAGGAGCCTCAACTCATGTTAGCACCTGGGACAGCTCCTGCCCTTCCTCCAGCCTTGAGGAATCAGCAAGAGACACCTCATTATTTGCCTTCCCCCTGCAACTTGGGGACTAAACATCTTGGAAAGTATCTCTAGCTTTGGCAATCTAACTCCCACACTCTCCTGTCTTCCTTTGGCATGATCCATGTAATTTTGTGTCCCTAATTTGATTCTGTATGTGTTGGCACCACATACCCAGCGGGGGTCTGTGAAGGACAGGCAGGCTGCCTTGCACTGGAGAGGATGCCATCTCCTCTGCTTGGTCATCTCCTACCCCCACATCCCTGTCTTGGAACTTTGAGAGTCTCCTTCCAACTCCCTGGTCACGAACTCACCCCCAGTTGTAGAGAACCAAATCCTGCCTGCTTTGGAGGGCTCTGAGTTGCTGATCTGACTGAGTTTCCTTCCAAATTCCAACTCAGAGCAAAGCTTTCTCTTACACAGAAAGCCTACTTGCATGCAGGCTGTGTTGTCTACACTGCTCTTGCCCCAATTGAGTGGTAAAGGCCAGTGCTTGAGCACGAACAGGGGTCAGAGTCTGTGATAAGCACTTGACACGAATGCTTCTACTTAGTTCTCATGGCAGAGGGAGAGCTCCTCTGTTCCTCAGTGGATGCCTCCATTCCAAAGCTATACTGGCTCATCAAAATAACACATGGATGGACTCCAAGGAAGAGCTAATGGATGAACTAGAACAACTCTTTTTTCCTAAATAAAATTTTTTATTATCACTTAGGTATCATGGTTACAATAGTGTTAATATTTATTTATTTATGTTTTGGTACAGTTACTTCATCTTAACCTCAAGTAAAGTGTTCAGGACCTTCCACCACTGTCTTTACATCACTTCTAACCTGCCACTTCTTTCCCTTCTCCAGTCCCCTCTACTTGGTAATCTCAGGCTAAGGATTTGAATTAAGGAAATAGGTTGTATGTTTATTTATTTTATTTTTAGTTTTGAGCCACAGCTGGCAGTGCTCGGGGGTTATTCCAGGCTCTGCACTCAGAAATCACTTCTGGAAAGCCTCAGGGACCATATGAGTTGCTGGGGGGGGGTCAAACCTGGATTGGCTGCATCTAAGGCAAAGCCCCTTCCCACTGTGTTATCACTCTGGCCCCTATTCCCTTGTTCTTTCTCCACATACCACAGATGAAGATCATCCTACATCTGCCCTTCTCCTCACTTATTTCATTTAACAGTATACCTCCACTTCTATCTAAGTAGCAGTCAAGTGTATGATTCCATATTTTCTTATAGCTGACTGATATTCCATCGTGTTTCTATGCCCCAATGAAACACTTTTATTCACTCATCTGTCATTGAACATTTAAGTTGTATCCAGGTCTTGGCCACTGTACTTAGTGCTGCAATAATATAGGCATGAAATAATCTTTTTGGGTTAATGTTTTTGCGTTCTTGGGTAGATGCGAAGAAGTGAAATGGTCATGTTGTATGGATCTTCTGGTCATCAGAATTTTGAAATGTGTACTCACTCTGTTCTATACTGCTGAACCAGACATTTTCCCCATAGAAGATGGGGTCTCCTTTTGCTTCACATCTCTGTTGGTACTAGCTGAAGACACAGATTAACAGATCCTATGGGGACACAGAACAACTTTGTGGAGCTAGCTGAGCAGAAGGATGAATTAGGATGGAGACAAGGTTCTCTGATTAGGCAGTAAGGGTGACACCTTGGTATCACGGTTTGTCTTCTAAAAAATCACCAAAGGGATTGGGTGTTGTTGGGGGGGGAATAATAGCTTATTATTCCTCATATTCCCCATGGTTTCTCATCCCCTGTGGGGAAACTATTCTGAGGAAAACTGTGGCTCTTTTTCAGGCTAGAGGAGGATTCAACAGGTCTGAAAATCGCTGACGAACTCAGTGCTGGAGGGAAATATTTCCTGAAGGCCTGGAATATCCCTGGAATTAAGTCTGGTCCCCTGAACAGGCCTCCCACAATGTGTTGGGGGGGGGAACAGCCTGCTTAATCCTGTCAGGAGAGAATCACACTGGGTTGCAGCTG
This sequence comes from Suncus etruscus, assembly GCF_024139225.1. Taxonomy (NCBI): domain Eukaryota; kingdom Metazoa; phylum Chordata; class Mammalia; order Eulipotyphla; family Soricidae; genus Suncus; species Suncus etruscus. The sequence goes on from NC_064855.1 coordinate 24,791,599, forward strand.
TCTCATCTGGGAAAGCTGCAGAGCTGTGCCCTATCCCTGAGACATTCCCTGCACCCCTAGATAGGGCCATGCACAATATTCACAGTGCATAGCGTGTGATTGGGGCTCAACAAGAGAGAACGAATGTTGAACAGCTTCTCTTCATGGGAGAAAGTGCCATATCAGAATTGGGGATAAAAGAATGGGGCATGTGAGCCATGCCTGGCATCTCTCAGTGACTGCAAGTGGGTGGTCTTCCTTCCCTTCCTTCTGCACATGTTCTCATGGCTCTTCCTTCCCTCCTCTCTCCACACATTCTCCTGACTCTTCCTTTCCTTGCCTCTGCACAAGTTCTCATGGTTCTTCATGGTCATTGTCCTCCTTTTCCTCCCACCTGTCTCCCTGGAGAGGGTGGATGGTGGGTGGCAAGCGTGCTACCCCTCCAAGATGACTCGGGCAATGCTTCCCACTCACCCCATCAGCATCCTCTACTTATACTGTGCAGAGCTTAGACTCTGGACGCTATGGAAGGATTTTGTGCTGGACCTGCTGCTTTGTGGGTGGAGAATGGAACTTCCTCACTGTAGGTCTGAGCTGTGACTTCCCTGTGGGCTGGCTTCATGGTGACCAGGAAATTTAGCAATTTACAGCAATGACTCATGTAGTATCCACCTTCTCTTTTGGAAGATCCACATGTCTTTGTTCTCCCTGAATCCTTGGCCTTGTGCAGATGCCACATTTTTAGCTTAGCTCTAGAGGTCAATGTCTCAGCACCCACTTCCCCTTCATTCTCCTGCCTCCTGGCAGTCAGTGCTAAGTGTCTACCCAGGATTTGGCAGATGCGCTGGACTAGCTTTTTCTCTATGAGTAACATAGAGGAGATTATTTCAATTCCTAGAGATTTAAAAGAAAGAAAAAGGACAAAATTTGAATCATATCTAACCTGATAAAAATATGGCTTCATGGTTTCTGGGATGATTCTCCTAATTGGCAGATGGGGGACACATTTTGACCCCATTTTATTTTAAGATTTGCTATTCTTATAGGATATTATGCATTATAATGAAAGAAGGATATATACGTAGAGAAGGACTTTTCTTAGTAGAACTCATATTCAGTGGTTCCAAAAGCCATCGATTGATCTATTTACTCAACAAATATGGAGCAAATATTTACAGAGTGAATGTCTACAATGTCTCAAGCACAGAGTTTTGGGAACAGAAAGAGGGGCCTAAGAAAACTGGCCAATGAACCAATGGTCTGCTCACTAGACAGTGTGAGGAATAGGAGTCTGATGTAGCAGACAGAGAGAGACAGTTTCTCTGAGGACCAGATGAAAATGAAAGATTGATCTGTAAAGAGGATTCAGCTCTTCAGGGCATGGCACAAAGGCTCAGTAAACATGAATGATCTAGCATCTTCACATGAAGTCTCTATCTACCTTCAATATATGTGGGAACATCAGCAAATCATGGAAATGGGGAGCGCAGAGCAGGAGAACTGACTTTGGAGTTTAACACCTGCTTCCAGAACTAGAGAACTCAGATCATTTAGAGATACCATGATCCGTTTTAGGGGAGGATAATCCTAAAACTTGCCAGATTGGAATAGAAATGCTTTGTTTGTTCTTAAAAAAAAAACCTTGAACCCTATCACTTTTCTCTTTCATTCTATTCACCAGCTCCCAATACTGAAAGCTGGTCTGTTTTTTGGTGGCAACCCAAATCAGTCTTGCCTTGTGGAAATCCAGAGATACCCCACGATACCTAACCCTCTTCCTCCTGTCTTCATATTGGGTCTGGATTGAACTGAATCAATCCAGATGATCTAAAGAATTATTTCATGGGGACTGAAGAGATAGTACAGGGGGTAAGGTATTTGTCTTGCCTGTGGCCAATATGGATTTGATCCCTGTCCTGTATCAAACACTATTAGAAGCTATCCTCTAAACCTGAAATATCCCCCAAGCACCTCCAGGTATGATCCCCCAACAAGGGAATTATTTCATGAATGTGGAGCTGTATTGGCACAAAGTGGAAGCTTTCAGTGGAAGGGGTAACATTTTGGCCCAGATGGGCTGGGCAGAGAAGACCCACAGTCCATGGAGTGTGACTTCTCTTACTTCTTTTACTGGCTGGATGGTCATCATGCTCATGAATCAGCCTTGACAAGTAAAAATCCAGACAGTGTTTGAAATTCACTTCCTGGAGAAACCTTGATGAGGAGGCTGCAAGTGTAAGTGTGTGTGTGTGTGTGTGTGTGTGTGTGTGTGTGTGTGTGTATGTGTAGAGCACAAAAGGGAAGCTCAAAAATGAAAGTCTAATTTTAGAGGAATAATGTGAGGATGAAAGTGTCACCATCGCCCCCTTCCAGAGACAGAGGTGCAGTGATGGGAGGTTGATTTATTACCTGTCTCCTTTTCTATACGATATCACCTCTGCCTTGCTCACCACTGCATCCCTAATCTTGGGACTTTGCAGTTTTATATATACGTGTGTGTGTGAGTGTGTGTGTGTGTGTGTGTGTGTGTGTGTGCGTGCATGCTTCATGGATGAATATTCTCAAATACCAGGCATGGAATTTCTCCCTGTTGCAGGGCACCTCAACCCTCAGCCATGTTCCCTTCTCTATGTAACTTTTGTGCTGATAGACCTGGAGACTTAAATTCTGTGGGCTAACTCTGTCCCGTGAGATTTGTCTTCAAAGGCAACTGGCTCTGACACTTATATCTATCTTTATATATTATATTGTCTTACATAATATAATATATAGTTATATTATGTATTAAATATATATACATATATACCTTTATTTTAATTTTTTGTATATTAATGATTTATTTTTAATAATTAGTACATTTTAGCACCATGATTACAAACATGTTTGTAGTTGGGTATCAGTTATAAAAAAGAATACCCTCTTGCACCAGTACAACCTTCCCACCACCAATGCCCCCCATCACCCTCCTCTCCAACCCCCTGCCTATATTCAAGAGAGGAATTCTATTTCTTTTATTTATTTATTTAGGCCTTTGGGCCACACCCTGTGATGCTCAGGGGTTACTCCTAGCTATTTGCTAAGAAATCGCTCCTGGCTTGGGAGACCATATGAGATGCTGAGGGATTGAACCAAGATTCGTCCTAGATAGGTTGTGTGCAAGGCAAATGCCCTACTGCTGTGCTATCTCTCCAACCCCTGACATTCTATTTCTATCACTTACTACCATTGTCATGCTAGTTGTTAGTGTAGTTATTTTTCTAATTGCACTCACCACTCTTTGTGTAGGCTCCATAACCTGGGCCAGTCTTTCAGCCCTCATCTCTATTGTCTCTGGGTATTATTATAATACTGTTTTATTTTTATTAAATTCCACAGATGAGTGAGACTATTCTGTGTCTATCTCTTTCCCTCTAACTCATTTCACTCAGCACAATAATTTTCATGCCCATCTATGTATAGGATGACTTCATGACTTCATTTTTCCTGACAGCTGCATAGTATTATATCATTGTGTATATGTACCACCGTTTCTTTAGCCACTCTTCTGTTTTTGGGCATTTGGGTTGTTTCCACATTCTGACTATTGTAAATAGAGCTCCAATGAATTTTGGTGTGCAGAGGACATTTTTGTATTGTGTTTTTGTGTTTCTAGGGTATATCCCTAGAAGTGGTATAGCTGGATCATATGAGGGCTCAATTTCCAGTTTTTTGAAGAATTTCCATATTGTTTTCCAGAAAGGCTGAACTAGACACCACTCCCACCAGCAGTGATTGTTCTTTGTGATGTGTACCAGTTTCTGTGGTGTAAGATGGTACCTCATTGTTGTTTTTGATTTGCATCTCCCTGATGATTAGTGATGTGGAGCATTTTTTTCCATTTGCTTTTTGGCCATATGTATTTCTTCTTTGATAAAGTGTCTGTTCATTTCTTCTCCCCATTTTCTGATAGGGTATGATATTTTTTTTTTCTTGTTAAGTTCTGTCAGTACCTTGTATATCTTAGATGTTAGCTCCTTATCTGAAGGGTATTGGGTGAATAGTTTCTCCCATTCTGTGGGTGGCCTTTGTGTATATAAAATGAATCTTCATGGATAGATCTAGAGAGTATCATGCTTTGAGTCAGCCAGAAGGAGAGGGACAGATACAGAATGATCTATTTTGTATGTGGGATATAAAGAAACATAGCATGGGAATAAATAATGAAAGACAATAGAACAGGGGCTGGAGTGATACAACAGGGAGGGCATTTTCTTTGCACAGGCTGACAGGGGTTTGATCCCTAGTGCCCCCATGTGGCCCCCCAAACCTGCCAGGAGGGATCCCTAATGATGGAGCAAGGAAATAAGCTCTAAATATCACTGCTGAGCCCCCCAAACAAACAAAAAGACAATACTATATGAGAATTAGTTTACAGAACTGAGATTACCAAGGGTGAGGTGGGCAGTATTTGTGGTGGAGGGAAGCAGACACTCTGTGGTGGGTTGCTGGAACATTGTATATATAAAACCCCATCTTTACAGGTTTGCAGATCATGATAAAGTAGAGTAAAAAACCTTAAAAAGAATCCTGTGAGTTGATTGAATCAGTGCACTATTCAGTGAGGTCCAGGACACTATTTACACCTCTATTTGCATAGTTGGGCCCTTCTCCTCCTCCTTCTAGATAAGCACAAAAGCGCAATGGGAACAAATAACAATCCCTTTGCCTGACCAAATCTCATTTAAAAGTTATTTTTTGTGATTACTATCTTTCTTTAATGGAACCCAGTCCCTTGAGCCTTGAAGAGTAATCTCTGCAAGCTCAATAAACCATCTCCAACATGTCACTTTCTAATCCAGAAGAGTTCAGAAGGCAGATGCTAAACAACTGCCAATCGAATCCCAGGAGTTTTGGCTAGACTCAGGGTGCTGCTGGCTGAGATGCGATGGGCTAATCCCAGCTCTGCTCCCGGGTTTGCTCTGCTAGCTGGTCTGATGGGGCAATTAGTATTCTCCGCAGTGTTGATTTTGTTCAAATATATTGGGTCCATCAATCACCTCCTTTCCAACTCATCTGTCTGGATCAGTCAATTACAAAGTTATTCTGAGCCACTAGGATTCTTGTGAAATAGACACAAGAAGGAGCTAAACTCATTTCGGCTTTGACCTCGGAGGCTGGGCTCTGAGGCGGTTCTGTGTGCTCACACTTCATGGCCATCCAATCCAATCTGGCCCGTAGAAAAGAAAGGCCACTTGCTTAATTGGGAACACTTTAATATAGATATCCATTAACTTATGCTAAATTACAGTAAAACAGCGCTGAAGGAACTTGATGTGACATCTGCATGAATACTAAATAACTTCATTACGATCAGTGCCGTGACAATGAATATGAGATGAACGTGCCCAGAGAAGGCAATTAATCTCCTACCTTCCCAAGCCATTACTGTTTTATTTTTCCCTGTGCTCTCCTAAAAAAATAAAATAAAATAAAACAAAATGTGGCACTGAACTGCTATCATTATGTTCTCAGAGTGACGCCCTGCCCTTTATCATGTGGCTGCTGGCTTAGACACATCCAGCAGTGGCTGTTAAGGACAGTGAGGTGGGGAAGGCAGGCACGTGGGGTCCCACTAAGGTTTGGGAGCAGGGATGTTCTAATGCTCACCCCTACAACTGCACACACATCCCCACTCATCTGGAACCAGCCAACAGGCTGTCAGTTCAGATTAGCAACATTCGAAGCTTTCCAATCTGTTTCTGAAAACACACACACACACACACACACACACACACACACACACACACACACACACACACACACACACACACACACACACACACACACTTACTGAAGCCAGTGGTATCCAATCTAGTGGGTCCCACAGCCAGTTCAAGATACCATGGCAGCTCTGGTGTGCAGAACTCACCCTGTGCTCTGCTGTTTTGAAGTTCTCTGCATCTGGGAGGGGGAAAGTCCCGAGTTCTCTCTGCATCTGGGAGAAGGAAGCCCTAGGACGATGTATGATCCCTAGAGAAGGGCAGGAAAGGCCTAGCCCAGGAGGCTCCTGCTCTGTGTGGCCTTTGTGTCAGGTACCCTGGTTCTGTCCTTAGACGTTGGTCCCTTGCCTGCTTCTACCTTGTCCCTATGCTCTGTCTTGGCCATCAGTCCTCCGCAGAACTCTCTGGGCTTTATATGAATAGCCAGATGCTCCTTTTTGCTGCAGTCTCTTTCCAGGTGAACAGAGATCTGAGTGGCTGCAACTTCTCATGCCCATGTGGCTGTTCAGCAGGCATCTTTCAGACAGTCAATCCCAAAGCAAATGCCCATTTCCTGCTTGCTCACCCCTTCTCATCATCCTTACTTCAGATCCTTCCAGGGATGCAGATCAGAGACGAGGCACGATACCACATTTCCCTCTTCTTTCTCCAATCTGGCTACTCTGTCTACACAGATGGGGAAGGGTTTTTGAAGGTGCCTTAAAATACACGCAGAGACCAACTGCCTCTGCCACGCCTCCTCTACCATCAGGCACAAATCAGGCTGGAAAGTAGCTGTCCCACTCCCAGCCCTGCTTCACAGGCACTTGGAACCTGGGCCTAGATGACTCCAAGTTTAGGCAGCAAGACCCTAGGAAGCAGTATACTCAGGATGCTTGGAACTACAGAGTGGGTGGTAGTGGTTCCTTCCTAGAAAGTTCTAGCTGGTGGAAAACAACCTCATCAGGATTTGGGCAGATAACATGGGCCTCTTTTCTTCTTATAAGGAAACTGGGCTTCCCAGGGTTCTTTTTTCTTGCAGTCAGTGTCATTTCCCTGGTATAGAAGAAATAAAAGTACCCTTACCTCCAACCCTCCCATCTTCCTCTTTGTACTCAGCAGATTATCCATCCCAAGGAAATGGCTGAACCCCTTTCAATGTTAAGTTAAGGATCCTAGAGAACTCAGGGTGAGTCACATTAGACACAGTCATGTGTTGCTCGCCCCTTAGAGACCCCCTCAGAGTCTTGTTATTTGGGCATGCACACTTGTTATTTGGATCCCCTGCTTAGACATGGTCCTGGGGTAGGTCAGTCCTGCAGCTGCCAATGGAAATCAGAAAAGAAGCTTGTTCCTATCCCACCAAAGCAGGGTCCCAGGTCCTGGAGCAGGTACCCTTAGATGCTCCCAGGGTGTCCCATTCTTGCTCCTGGTCCCAGGCCCCTCTGGAAAGGGATGTATCTTCCCATCCCTAGGAGGAGAGGGAAACCAGCTGCCTTGTTAGCATGTCAAGAAATAGACCATGACAGATGCTTTCTCTCCCAACTTCTAAATCCTCCCCGCACCAGTCTCCTTGTGGTTGGTGATTAGTTCTCACAGTTCCCTCTTCTGAGAACAGCGAGAGGTTTTGCCTTTGCCAAGCTTCCCTGTAAAGAGCATGGCGAAGCCTCCGCTAGGCAGAGAATTCGAGGGGATAACTGCAAGTTTGCTCGTGGACTCCAACAGGGCACAGGAGGGGGATGAAATTACTGAGCTCTAGCCAGGTGGCCCAGTCCTGCTAGACCACCAGAATGGGACCCTCTTCCTTGCCTGCCCCTCCTCTACTCTCCCCAAGCAAGCCTGAAGACTGAAGCCAGCACTTGGACTTTCTTGGGTGACCATTGTCAGAATCTGAAAGGAGCCTGGAAATAATCCTGAGGAAACAGATGGATTCTATAATTCCTTACGGTCCTCCTAGGCTTGGGATTTTTTTTTTGTTTTGGGGCCATATATGGCAATACTCAGGGCTCCCTCAGGGGAGCATCACCCTATCTGCACTATCTCTCTGGTCCCCAGCCTTATGATTTTGGAAATGAAAAGTTATCAACCATACATGTAGTTTAGAAAAGGATAGTTATCAAAGGTTCTAAGTGAATGATTTAAAGGTGAACCAAGTATATTTCCTGAGTTCAAGATACCACAATGAAATAGCATAGAAAGTGTATTTAGTGAGAAGGGCACCAATCAAAAAGAACACTGACCAGTACTGTCATGGAACTGGAAAAAAAACAATCAGCTACTGCTAGTTGGACTGTTGATTGGTACAACCTATTTGGAAATCAATATGGACACTTCTCATATCCTAAGAACTAAACTTCTATATGATCCAGAAATTTTATATTTGGACATCTAGACATGTACTCCAAAGGCCCCAAAATTTATTCAGAAAAAACATTTGCACTCCTATGCTCACTGCAGCACTATTCACAATAGCTGAAATCTGGAAAAAATACCCCAGGATCCAAGAACAGATGACTGAATAAAGAAACTATGGTATATCTACACAACGGAGTACTACTCAACTAGAAGATGAAATTACGTAATTTTCCAGTGTGTGGAGGGATCTGGAGTTTATCAAGCTGAGTGAGATTGGTCAGAAAGGCAGGAATTATACCATTCACATATGGACATAAAGAACTTGAGTAAAGAACTAACAAAGGGCCAAACCTGAGGGTTTGTCTGCACACATCTTATGGCAGCAAGATGGTAGGGGAAGAGGTTTTGGTGGGTGCATGTGTCCTCAGATAATGGTGGAGATTATGGGACTAAAATGCTATACACATAAAACTTATCATTAACAGTACTATAAATCACATATATACACAATATTTATATACACAGTTCTTGGCACTTAGTACTTAGTTACTTTAGTAACTGCTAAATAAATATTAGTGGAGCAAATTAGTCATTCATCAAGAAGATGTTAGAAAAACAGAGGAGAGCTAAAAGTGTTTGGAGTGACTGGGTTAAGATTTATGAGTGGGTCAGCCTATGAATTGCTCCTGTAGTGGGTAGAGAATTTTGGCAGGTAGAGATGAAAGTATGAGGGATGAGGTGGGAGAGAGCAGGTCATTCCCCCAAGGAGATGTTAGTTAATCAAAGGAAGGCGGAAGATGTAGGCTCTCCTGGGGTTGGGCAATGCACGATTGCTATGCAAAGGAGTCAGGACTTGATCCTTGGGCAAATACAAATCATTAAGAGATTTCAGAGGAAGGAGATACCACACTTCTGAAAGATCAATGTGGTCATGAAAGGAAGAGGAGCATGTTGAAAATGAATGGGCGGAGACAGGAAGATGAGTTTGGAGGCAAAATAGATTCCCCGAGGACCTTAGCAAAGCCTGTAGGAATCAAAATGAATGAAACTGGTAACTGAAAGGAGGTAGAAGGGGAGCAAAAAGATGGCTAAGCAATGACCCTGAGCACTGAGGGAGAGAGAACCCAGGTGATCACAATGCCAGCTCAGAAGATTGTAGATGTGATAGAACCAGGTGAGTTGCGTTCTAGATGGCAAGTGAGGCATCTTGCAGGGAACCCACGCACAGAATTCAATATCTAACTGGAACTCTGTGTGCTTTAATATTTAAAAAAATCTTTAGTGTGTAATAAAAATACTAGAAATACTAGCCAAGCTACAATCTAGAGTGAGCAAAAACAGGGACTCTCTTTTAGTGCTGAACAAATGTGGGAGGTTAGTGTGGCATTAAGGTGGGTTCTGTGAGCGGTGGGTTCTGAGAGTAGGGCACTGGAAAAACTAGGCCAAAATGCAGAAGGATTTCTCCTTCACCCCCAATTTCACCCCAGACCCCACCCATGATGAGGTGAAGAATTCTTGAGAGTTCTAATAATAGAGGTAAAGTTGTGTGTCATTGGATTCTGACTGAGTACTGTCAGAGAGGAAAGTGAAATTAGTAAAGATGGACAGTCAGACGCTTAGGGGGAATCAGAAGAGAACAGAGAGAGAGAGAGAGAGAGAGAGAGAGAGAGAGAGAGAGAGAGAGAGAGAGAGAGAGAGAGAGAGAGAGAGAGAGAGAGAGAGAGAGAGAGAGAAAGGGAGAGAAAGGGAGAGAAAGGGAGAGAAAGAGAGAAGCCTTGGAGTGGACATGACACCTATGCATTCTGTAGCAAGTATGGGAGCATACAGCTGGGTAGGAGAGTGAGGCAAGGCTGGTTCTGATAATGGAAGAGCATTGAAATATACCCCCTGTGGTCAGAGACTTGAGCCAACTAAAGTGTTTTAGTTTTTTTTTTTTTTTTTTTTTGGTTTTTGGGCCACACCCTGTGACGCTCAGGGGTTACTCCTGGCTATGCGCTCAGAAGTTGCTCCTGGCTTCTTGGGGGACCATATGGGACGCCGGGGGATCGAACCGCGGTCCGTCCTAGGCTAGCGCAGGCAAGGCAGGCACCTTACCTCCAGCGCCACCGCCCGGCCCCCAAAGTGTTTTAGTTTTTAAAGAGACCCCAAACTCTGAACACAGCTCTTTCATGACATTCACTGCAGAGTACTGTCAGCTAGGGTGCCAGTCTTTCTCTTTCCACTGTGTGGCACCTGAGTGCTGAGACCAGTCCATCTGGACAGGCCCCAAGTCTGTGGGGGCACCACGCATCCTTGACAAACATCAGTGGCAGGAACGAACCAACCAATGAGTGAAGTTGGGCATAAACCAAAGGCTAGATCTCTAACTACATTCTGGAGTCTGCCAGAGGCCTTTGTGTTTGCACAGAAAGGATCACAGTGCAAGGTGAAATTCCAGGTTTCTAAGGAAAACATATAGGAAGGTATCTCAAAGCCTTTGTGAATTAAAACCATGAATAGCTCTTCAGGGACCATTTCCCTGCCTCTCCTTCTCTCTCCTTATACTGAATGGCAGATAAAATGGTATCCTTGCCTCTGCTTTGGACCACATTTAATTAAATGTCTACGTTGCCAACTTCCTCATATACCTTGTTTTATTTCTTTTCTTTCCTTCCATGCTAAAGAGGACCAGGGCTAATACTAATGCGTATGCTGTTAAACCTTTTTAATTAACTTCAACTTCTTCCAGAGATTTATGTTTAAACAGTAAATTTTTTGTTGATACTCAAATACATAGGCGGCACTCAGAATGATGTACGAGTACTCTTGTCCTCAAAATGATTCTTCCTGAGTTACCACGAGAGACGTTTTCATGAGCCTCTTTTATTAAAATAATAATACTCAGCAAAGCAATAATGCTTTACCGAGGCAGCTAATTAACCTACCCCCCCTCCCACAGGTCAGCATTAGCATCTGCAGGTTAGTGATATGATCGCCCAGTGGGGTTTTCTTGTCCCTTCGAGTCAGTGCTGAATTGGTCTGGGTTTGTGCTCCTGCATCTGTGAGTAATGATTTTCATTTAAAACACATCTTTGTTCTCGGACCAGGGCTCAATCTATTATTATCGTTATTTATTTTGTTCTTGCTCAGTTCCTTCCCTGTACTGAGTATCAGCATGTCTGATCTGCGGTTGACCTCCAGAAACAGAATTTAACCGCGCCTTAGAAAATCCAATGGATTTCAAACTCTTGTCTAATTGCAAAATCCATTTATTTTTCTGTAAAGCTAAATTTGGGCTCCAAGTGTTTTTAATCATGATCTGTGCTGTCAATTGTAATTGCAACATAGCAACCCTCTGCCAACAAAACCAATCTTCCTACCCAAGTGCCCAGACCATTCTTCATATGGAAGCCACACGCTCCCCCACAAGCCCGTGGTGTTCTATTCCATGTTGTACCATCGATGTGCCAATTACTTCAATTCTGGCATCAGGCTCAGAAGAGGGTTTAATGACCCTCAGTAGTATAAACTGAATTTTTATTCGACAGCAATTTAGTAATGATGATGGCAGTTAGAGCACTCAGAAAGTATTTCTCATTTTCCCACCATGGACAAACAGGAAGCCAGATGATCACTTTAGGCACTTTCCTGGGCAAGCTCAATGGGGACCTCAGCCTGGACACCATTTGCATGATATTGATGAAGCCTGATCTAAATCTTCCTACTCCCACACAGACAGCAAGCAGCCCAGGGCCTAGGGCCCAGCTGCTGAGGTCTCCCTAGAAGCCAGAAGAAGGCCTCAGGCCTTGTACCCCTGTTTTAATGAACCCACTTATTCATTTATCCAACAAGTACTTAATGAATTTTTACAAGGTGAAGACATGTGGCCCAGGAGACTGAGTGGAGTGGAACATGCTCTTTTCCCTGAGTTCAACCCTGAGTTCCAAATGAGTTCAAAAGGCTGGATTACCTCATCTGTGGGAATCTTGAGACAATTCTGCAGGCCCATATCAACTTTCTCCTGGCTTTTCTGCAAAACCAATTCAGAATCAGGTGTCCACCCCCTACCCACTCTGCTGTGGCCCAGGGCCAAGAGTCCTTGATCCAGTGCCTCCATACAGCTTCTTCAAAGGAAGTAAGGGGGTGTCTTGGCTCCTTCAAAAGCTTCCCACTCAGAGCAGCAGCCAAAATGCATTTTATGATTGACTGCTTTTCTCCTGATCTAGCTGCTACCCTCATAAATGACGCCCCCACTTTCATTTTTTTGCTCACCGTGCTTCAGTTTCTTTTGCTTGTTTCTGAAAACAGTAGGAAGCTTCTGTGTTGCCCTTAAAACTTGCCTGTCCTGCTGCTGAGATATATGGCCTGTCCTTAGCACCTGCTTCAGTTCTTGTTACCTCCAAGACATTGCTCAACTGTTCACTTCTTGTGGCCAGGCTACCTAATACTAAGATTGCACCACAATCCTGAGGTGAACCCCTTTCTCCAGAGCCCTTGCCCTCTTGTTTATGCTCCAGAAAACATAGCCCCATTGGACACACTTGTTTCCATCAGCAGAAAGCCATCTCCACGAAGGTGGGGAGACTCATTTGTTTGACTTACTGAGGTATCAAAGCCTAACATATCTTTAATCAATACTAGTTTCCCATAGATGTCTTATATAATGGATTGATTGAAAAATAGAACCTTCCAGTCTTTGAGAAACCAACAAGCAAAGAGGAGCACTATGTCTAAAAAGAAATAGTGAGCTCAAGTTCAAGAAAGCAAGGTGTGCAAAACCATGGCGGCACCAAAGAACATGGCATTCATTGTCCTTGGCTGAATGAGCCTGAAACTCAGGCTCTCAACTCACCTCCAATTCTTGAGAACCCTGAAACTCACCCCCAGTGCTCAAAACCCTGGACTTAATTATGGAGAGCTGTAAAAAGATACAGGCTCTCGTGAAAAAGGAAAAAGATGCTTTGTGTCATGATCCATCAACCAGATCCAGGATAGGATTCAGGAACCATGGGAGCGGGGCAGTGTCTAACTGAGGCTCTTTTAAACTGGGGTGTGTTTCTCACTGTTTCCAAAAGCCCCAAGCCCCCAGACCCCCAAACCCACAGATAAAACCCACTGAAAATCTCATTGCATGTATCCAGCAGGGCACAAATACTCCTGAGGCTTGTGGCTGTTTTTTGCAGTTTGGTGGCAGTATGAAGAAAATGCCAGCCTGGACCCTTCTGCTGACCAATTCTGACAGGTCCTGTCAACCTGGTGCTACTTATCTTGGGGCCTAACTAGATCTTGAGGACAGACCTCTTATTTTGGGAGAACTTTAAAATAAGTGGCAGCAGCTCATGCCTAATTACTTCTGAATAATCTAGGGGATTTATCAGGTTTGATTATAGATGCATAATGAATTTACCAAATTTGAAGGTATTAGGGAGATATTAATTCCATATGAAACCTCACAATTCATTCATGTACCATTTGTTTTCATTCCTTTTTATAATAAGCTAATTAGTTTAAATTATTTGTACTTGTACAGGTCTGGAAACACATATAAGGAATGATTATACCAGAGAACCCAATAAATGGGAAGCTTTGGAGACAGCATTAATTGTGATAAAGGGTTCATAAAGCAGTGGATGTTCAATTTTCCCATTTGGGGTGGTAATAATAGGTCTAATCATGACACCTCCATAAAGTCGTAGAAAGTCCCTAATTAACATTTCTGAATTCAGATATTTAAAAGACGATGGAGGGAATCGTCTTCATGCTAACTGGAGAAAGAGGCAAAAAGGGGGCTTGGAAGTGGTGCTGAAAAAGTAAGGGATACAATCCTTCCAGGCCAGGGTAAGGTAGGGAGGGCAAGGGGAGGCTGGGGTGGGGGCAGGAGGAAGGATGAAGCCACTTCTGGCTTCAAGAATTTGAAAATTCTTCAAGTAGAGCTTAGATTTTGAGAGATTTGAATCTCAGCTTGTTAAAAATATATACCAGGGTGCTCTCACAACTTTTTTTTTTGTTTGTTTTGTTTTTTGGGCCACACCCGGCGGTGCTCAGGGGATACTCCTGGCTGTCTGTTCAGAAATAGCTCCTGGCAGGCATGGGGGACCATATGGGACACCGGGATTCGAACCAACCACCTTTGGTCCTGGATCGGCTGCTTGCAAGGCAAACACCGCTGTGCTATCTCTCCGGGCCCACAACTTTTATTCCTGGTGGGAACATGGTGCCTTCTGGCCCATGAGGCTGGGTTGACATGGGCAGGGCTGGTGGACAGTCAACTCTTTCTTCTGGAGGGGGTGGGAAAAGTTCTAGCCTGGAGAGAGACCCTAATAGAACTTACTGGGAGCCCATATTAGTCAGAACCTCAGCCATCATACCCTGAGAACATTCTGGAGAGGGGACCCACCACCTGGCATTGAACCTACGACTCATACTGCTGTGGAACAATCATTTCCTCCTATTAGCAGCCCTATGCTGTAGACACCACCATCCTCTCTACTTCCCAAGTGAGCTGTGTGGGCTTGTGGTCATGTGATTATCCAAAGGCAGCCTTGGATGAATAAGTGCAAGGCTGGGACTGGGATGTCCAATTCCCAAGCCCCACTAGCTAGTGCAGCCTCCTGTCCCCCTACACCAGGCTGTGATCATAGCTGCCAACATGCCAAGTTCTGTTGTCACCTGCCTACCCTTATCTCCAAATGGAAAAACTTAACAGAGTTAAAAAAAATGGGGGCCAGAGAGATAGCATAAAGGCAAGGCATTTGCCTTTCATGCAGAAGGTCATTGGTTCAAATCCCGGCATCACATATGGTCCCCTGTGCCTGCCAGGAGCAATTTCTGAGCATGGAGCCAGGAGTAACCCCTGAGAACTGCAGGGTGTGACCCAAAAACCAAAAACTAAAAAAAATAGTTTGGGCTACACCTAGCTCAGGGCTTAGCCCTGGCTCTGCCTTCAGGGATCACTTCTAGAAGGCTTAAGGGAACTTATAGGATGAGGAGGACTAAAGCCAGGTAGTCACATGCAAGGCAAGTATGCTCCCCACTGCACTATTGTTCCACCCTTATTTTTGACCTCTTAATTCTAAATTTTAGCCCCAGGAAACCTACCAGATCAGAGGTCTTTATAGTTTCCTGGCTTGTAACAAAAGGATCACTTCCCCATTTTCTTGCCCACATTTGGCAAAGCTCCGTAAGGGTTAATGCAAAAAGAAGTTGTGCTTTGGATGAGATGCCAGTTTAATTTATATTTGATTAAAAAAGTCATTCATTCATGCATTTAGCAGCCGGCATTTGTTAAATGTCTCCTACACTTTTAATTGGGTTTTTTTTTTGGGGGGGAGTGGTGTAAGGGAGAGGGGGCAGGTATAATAAAACTTATGCCAGACACCTTGTTTATAATTTCCTGGGGAAGGAGAGATGAAAAGTTATGCCAACAAGAGAGCGATTGAGTTACCAAGCACCAGAGAGAGGTAAATGATGAGGCAGGTATGGGCACAGTAGGGAGCTGCCCTGGGCCCAGAGCTGTTCAGGAGGCATCTCTGAGGAAAAGGCAGAAGTATGGCCCAGTGAAGAACAGGCAGGCACAAGGTGGCAGTGGTTTAGTCTTGGGGGACATCTATCTATGGACCTGCCAATGAGACAAAGCTGACTCCCAGGTTCCCTGGAGCCTCACATGTAGACACACTTGAATTGCACCCTCAGAGGCTGCATTTCAACAACCAAGTTCAAGAGCATTGGAGGAATAGAAAACCCACTTTTTGGGAAGTGTGTTTTGAGTTGGGGAGAAGGTGGGTAAAAGGAGGTGAGAATGAGACCCCATTTTGCAGGTCCACTGACATTATTGGGGGTGTCATTGCTCAGTACAAGTTGGGACAGAAAGTAGTAAAAAGAAAGTTTTGAATAGTTGGTCCCATCTCTTATCACTTGGCAAAGAACTCTTCTAACACCGTAGAAGAGGACTGTACCATTGGGCAAGGAGCTTAAAGAATCTGCTGTAGATCCAGGAAGAGGCATCACTCCTGCTGGCAGGGTCCACCTTGAGGACAAAAGATGAACATCTTTTCATCCTCCACCACATCATACATAAGCATGGTGCAGCCCTCTCCACCCAGCCACAGAGCACTCCCAGTCTCAATCCTGAATAGAGAGTCTTTGCAGTTCCTACCCTGGCATCTCTTTGTCTGCAAGGGAACCAAACTCACAAACTTCAGCCCTTAGAATCTCCTGGACCATCTTTGAATTTCTTGTTGACTGACACTAGGTAAACAAGTGTGGATTCAGGTTAAATTCAGGCAGGGATTGGGAGTCTCTTACTACTAGAGGCACTGATTTTTATTGCTAATCATATTGTCAAAGCCACTGAAGGATGTATGTTCTCCTGAGCACCCAGGACCTTAACCAGATCAGTGATAGGAGAAGATTCACCCAAGTGGAAGGCTCTAGAAGGCTCTCTGGACAGGACATTTCAGTGTGTGACTGTCCATTCTCCCTAACTCAGCATCCGCCTCTGAAACTCTGATATTGGAGACAGGATTGGCCTTTTGGAGAAGATGCCAAAGAGCTTCCATAGAGAAGAGATTGGGGTGGTGGGCTGACATGAAGGGAGAGCGAAAGGTCTTTGGCTAGAGACAGACACTAATCCCTATCAACTAGAAATACAGTGCCTCAAGATCCCTTTCCCTCTTACAAGATGCTCATACAGCCTGGACCCCATCCCTCTTGACTTCTCTCATGGGTCACCCAGCCTGTTGGGGAAGCCCTGAGCACCTCTGAATCACACACTAATTTTGCCTTCACTTCCAACCTGAAGTCTTAAGGATTTGCTTTCTGGGTGTTTTGCTCACTCCCGATACTGTCACAAACGAGTAGGCAAAAGACCAGGTATCTGTAGGAGGCCATTCAAACACCCCTTGCTCTTTGCTGGCTGGAACCAGACAGCTCCAGGGCCAGTTTTGGATCAAGTGGGAGAAAGCTGATGGGGGGGGGTGTCCAGCTCCCCACCAAGCAAATGTGGCCTCAAATGGTGGCTGCACACCCCCATCTGCCTCTCACTGCTGGAGGCAGTGATTTGGCAGCTCTGCCAAGATTTGGGAGTGTGAGGAAAGGGCTGGAGAGCTGAAGAAGGGGAGAGGGGAAGCGAGGGAACTAGTTACTGGACTCAGAATCATTCCCCCACCCCTGCCCATGTCAAAGCCTCATGCAGGAGCGCATTGGTCGTCGCTTGCTTTTATCTGGAAGACAATATGCACAGTTTCTCTCCAAATTGGGTCACAGCTTACTAAGGCAGGGGCTTGCCAAGGTGCCGGCTGCCTGCCTTCTCCATGGCTTTACAAGGCTCCCTGTGCTGACAAACGCTGCCTTTGTTCTCCTGAAAAGTTGACTCCCTGAAGAATTCATGCTGTCTCTGGCCTCCTTCCCCCTTCCCTTCCCCTCTAGACAACTGTCGTGGAAAGTTGCAA
This sequence comes from Suncus etruscus, assembly GCF_024139225.1. Lineage (NCBI taxonomy): Eukaryota > Metazoa > Chordata > Mammalia > Eulipotyphla > Soricidae > Suncus > Suncus etruscus. The sequence goes on from NC_064855.1 coordinate 24,809,099, forward strand.
TTCCTTCACTTCTCAGATCCAAAGCTCAGCCTCCTCTCTGCCTGCTTCCTTTAATCACATGGGAAGGGCCCCCAGAACCTTCTTGATGAGGATGAGAGTCTTGGGAGATTTCACATAACTGTCACCTCTGGTGGAGGTGGTAATGCTGTTTGAGTCTGAGCAACACTCTGTCTCAGCATTTCTGTGGACTGCAGGATTATGGGGATATCCCAGGGGGCCTGGCCTCCTCCCACTATCTAGGCCAAGTGTATGTGACACTCACATGATTGAAAGTCCCCATCCCAACCCCCCAACATTTTAGAAAGATGGAAGGGGACAGCTCCAAAAACAAACATAGCTCTTTCTTGGATTTGAAGATAACCCACTTGCTCTTCGTGTTCATGTTCTTGAGACTATGGCAAACCGTGGTCACTCTAAAGGTTGATAGGGACAGGGCAGGAGTAATATGTGCTGGAGGTCAATGAGACTTTCCAAGACAGGGGATGGATAGTTGAGTCAGCTCTGGAGGGTCCAGAGCTGTGCTCTGCTCAGGGTTCCAGAACCAGAGGGGCTCAGGGCCAGGCCAGAGCAGGAGCTGGGGAAAAAAGGTTGGGTGTAGGTGGACAGAGGGCTGGATATGAGGTGGGAAGAAAGTTTGTGCCTCTGCTGGCCACACATATGGGGACCTGGGCTCTCTCTCTATGAACTTGAGGCTCCACTTCCTCTTTTGCCAAAGGAAGTTCTGTCCTTTATGAATGCAAGGCATTGAGAGAGCAAGACATCAGGGAAAGCTTCAACAATTGCTCTGTTATGGTGATTCCGTTATGTTTCGGAAAGGAGCTAGAATAAAAGATACCCATAGGGGTTGAAGTGATAGTATAGCAGGTCAGGCATTTTGACTGTTTCAATACCTGGCATCCCATATGGTTCTCCAAGAACTACCAGGATTACTTATGAGTGCAGGGCTATGAGTAACTTCTGAAAATTTCTGGGTGTGGCCCTAAAGCAACTAAAAAAAAAAAACCAACCAAGCAAACAAACAAAAAGAAAAAAAGATATCAGTATTCAAGAGTTCTCAGAAAGCCTTGAATAATGGCTTCTGGGCCATTGCTTTGACTTGCAAGAGCTTTTGATACAAGGAACAATAACAGAGATCATACCAGTAAGGGATGTGGCCTTGGGGCCTGGAAATGGAAGCCCTCATAACTCTGACCGCTCCCCACACAGCAAATTGGAATCTTCATGGAACCCTGAAGCTGAGAGGTGCCTGGTTAGTCATGGTGGTTCAGAATATCTGCTGGCATGTTAGAGACAGGCTGAATTGTTTCCCAGTGATCATCCAACCCACTAACTTTCTTCAGTCAATTGTGGCACTGAGCCTGAAAGACGGGTCAGGTGAAGCCCTGTCAATGCTGGTGGTATCCATATGCCCACCCAAAGTGTGCCCTTAAAAATGAAAAACCAGAGCAACCTATTCTCACCAGACAGGATGGGGAAATCTTGGGCCAGCAGAGGTGCTGGGAGGAGGTGCCCTGAAAGGTTGGAGACCATGGAAAAGAGAAGTGTCCACTTCTGAGAGAACTGGGGGGCTAGGAAGGAGAGTTAGTGGATGTGTCTGAAGATGGGTGTAACCAAGCAGCTCTGATTGCTGCTGCAGAACTCTACAAAGGGCTTCATTGTGGGGGTCTTTGGGTTATATTACTTCACTCTTTGCCTTGGCTCCCTCTTACTTTATTTTAATTTTACTACTATTATTATATTTTTGTTCTTTGGGCCACATCTGGTGTGGTTCAAGGCTCATTCCTGGCTCTTGGATCTCGTATATGGTGTTGGGGATCAAACCCAAGCCAGCTGCTTCTTTTCTCTCCATTGGAACACAGTGGCAGGTAAAGTCAGCAGAGCACAATTCAAGTGTGACCACACAACTGTCTGGTTGGGGGGTCTGGAAGTTAAACAGAAAGGTGGGTGCTGCATAAGTCCAGTCTATGTGACAGCATTCCCTACCTCCAACTATCTGGCCATGTCTAGGAGACCACACTTTCCAGGGGAGAAAGGAGGTGTCCTTTAAGACTCAACAGTTTTCACATGCCACACCCCTAAAATGTCTGTCATGTCTGCAGAAAACTCAGGCAGTGTTCCCTGAGAGGAAGGCAGTACTTACTGGGAGGTAAAACCCTTTTCACAGCTGCACAGTGGTTTTAAGGAGATGTGTGCTAGTGTCCACTGCAGGTCTTATTCCTTAGGGAGACACAAACTTCCTGAGTCCCTGAGCAGAGGTACTATGTTAGCATCCCCTGCTGCCTCCTAATCTCCCAGCTCTCTGTCTGGAGGTGAGTCACAGTTGAATGTCACAGCTTTCCTCATCTATTGGCATCTCTAGAATGAAGGGTCACTACCGCAGTGCCCTCATTTAGCCTCACAACCCCAATAAGGTAGTATTTGATTTGTAGGAAGTATCTGATTAAACAACGTCAAGTAGTTAACCTATTGATCTTTTGTACTTGGCTGAGCCTCCATTCCTGGATAGATGATAATTATGGACTTGGGGGCTCTTGCTGCTGGAATGGGCTCTTCTCTTTGTCTTTAAGGCCTGTTGTTGCCTTCCTCCACTTCCACTTCCGCTCCCAAGCCCTTCTCCATTGATTCAGCCCCCATCAAAAGATAGAGACCCTGAAGATGGTCTCTACTGGAAGGGGACACTTTATGTCATAGGAATCCTCCAGCTTATTGGAGAAAGACAGCTCGCATCAGCAATGGACAGTACTTGTTACTGTGGTTACCCTGAGGGCTGGGGCTGGGGAAATTGTCCAGAGGACAATCCCAGGCAATGCTGGGACATTTGGTCATAATGGCTGGTTTGACCTTACCTTTTGGTCACTCATGGAAAGAGTAGAGTTGGGGGATCCCTATTTGGAGAATCGCTAATTTATTGGCCTTTAATAATCCCATTGCTTTCACCTGCATCACTGCCTGGAGAAGTTCAGAAAATCTGATGATTTTCCATCTTGCTTGCAAGGGTAGACTCGGGGGTGTTAATAACAGTCAGTTGATTTATGTGCTGTCTTTCCTTCGAGCATCTTAACCATGATGGGTTTGTTTATTTTCCCCACTTATTTTAAAATTGGCTCTGTTAAGACTGGGCTGGATTCTCTATGGGTCTTCCCAGAATAAGGAGAACATCTTGTAGATGAGAAAATTCACGTGGGCCTCTAACAATCATGCTCATTCCCCCGTAAGAGGTCAGGAGATAGCAGCTGCCAGAAGGTTCGAGGCCACTGTGGGAGTTGGGCAGGCATTTCTGGCCATGAGGGTGGGAAGAGGATCTGCCAACTTCAGCATCTGGACACTTTACCCAGTCCACCAGGTTGAAGGCTGCCCAACCTTCCAGATCCATGACAAATTAGACTTGGACCCACTGTAGTACTGGTAGCAATTTCAGGAGGTCCTGCACGGTCCAAAATGCCTTTCCCCAGATCCATCAAAAGAGGTTGGGAGGGTTTTCTGAACCCAGCATTTGCAATGGGTGACCCAAAGCATCATAAGCTTTTTGACCTGAAAACCATACTGGTGTTTGTGTAAGCAGGGCCCTAGCACCTGCAGGGAAACATGCTTTCTTGGTCATGCTTGGGTTCAGCAATGGAGAACTGCTTCCTATCAAGAAAGACCAGGAGAAGCTGCTGCAAACTCCCAAGGATGGGTGGTTGGATACTGCAAGGAGCTGAGCTGAGGACTGGGGCCTGCCGGCTCTTGGTTCTAGGGGAATGGTGAGTGTAAAATAACCCCATGTACTGTATTTCCAATCCTGAGTGAACAGGTCTGAAGCAGGGTTGTGTATGAAATAATCCAAACCATGCTAGGGGTGAAACACAGGTATTTGGCAATCTTCTACCTCATCTCAAGAGCAAGCTGCCTGCCAGAACTGCCATCTTTATTAAGTACATAATAATACACTCCTCCAGGTGGGGGAGTAAGGACAGATAGCCCAGGCTATTCTGAGCCAGTTCACCCAGGTTTACATGTAAGACAATTTCTGTTTGGGGTAAAACCAAATTGTAAACAAACAGATACAAAGAAACTAGGGATGATCTTTGTTTTGGATAAAACACAGGAGAGTTGTCCAGTGTGGTCCAGAAGAGGAGCAGTGTGGGTTTAAGAGCAGTGTAGGAGTCACACTGAGAGCCCTGCCAGGATCTGGGATGGGGAGGCACCCCTGAGGGGTTAGGAGGTCCGGTGGGGTGCCAGGGAGGAAGGGACAAGTCAGGCAGTGTGCATAAAACTGACAGAACAGGCTTCCCCTTGGTTTCTCCATATCTTCTTTCCCTAACTCCATGCCTGCTTCCCTTCACCAGTCAGGACCCAATTGATGGGCTCTCAGAACAGGCCAAAGCACAGAGCAGCCTGCAAAGCATGACGCTGCACATGCATGGGCCCATGCTGCCTTCCTGGGTTTGCTTGTGCATTTTTCACAGGCTCTGTGTGTTGGGATTCTTACCCTCCCCACACTTCTCCCCACTCACCCCCATGAGCAGGACTCACTGTGCTGGTGTGTCTTGGAGAATTTCCAATATGGGAGCCCACAGCCTAGAAGAGAAGAGCTGCTCAAGGAAGCCAAGTCCAGGGCTGGGAACCCCAAGGGGAATGTGCATCAGACAAGGAGAGAACTGAGCATCCCCAGGTCCATTAAAGTCATCTGGGCTGTCACATGACTGTCAAGGTGGTCTACATCCAAGTGTCCCACTATTAGCTTATGAAGACAGAGAATGATGAATAATGGTGAAGCCATCCCAGGACAGAACAGATGCACTATGTGCTTCCCTTGGGCTGTGTTCACGCTATCCTAGCAGCTACTGGGGGTGGAGGTCTGGCAGCCAGCTCGGCTTACTTGGCCTCACATATAGTAAAGATGAGCCAACAGGGAGATGATCTGAGCCCAGATGAAAGGCGTGCAAGGCCTAGGCCTCTCTGGACCCCGGCCTCTGAGGAAACCACTAAGGTCTCTGTGTCTGCATCACTCTCTCCTGTCATCTACTGGCTGGCTGACATGCCCTCAATAGACCTCCAAGCCAAACATACTAAGACAAAAGCAACAAAGACAGCACAAAGCCAGAGCTGCCTTCCGGGTAACTGCTTTGGATGGCGCCGTTTTTCTCCTAACATAGACTCCCAAATGACACAGATGCCGTCTCTAGAATAAATAGCAAGCAGCGCTGGGTCAGGCCTCCTGTGGGTTTCTGATAAGTACTGTTTGGTTGTTTGCTGTTTATCACAAAGAGAACAGATACCCTTGTCCAACGGGCTCACGCACTGGCTCTCTGCAAGAAGGATGAGCATTGTCCCGGCCACTTTTGCCATTCTCCCTTTGGTCAAAAATAACAATGAGGATGAAATCAGCTGGGTTGAAAGGTAATTAATGGAATCTCACTCTCTGGGACCAGAACACAGATGTCCAGGAATACTGCATTTCAACTTATATTTGATGCAGGTTTTATGTCACAGTTTTCTTTTCTTTTCAAATGTAAGTGTGACCATTATGTGACTACTGGTAGCTCATCTACACACAGTGCAACAATTATGTGCTGCAATATGGGGGTGTTTCCAGAGCATCCTTATAAGCCAAGAGGCCTGATGACTCTGGGGACCCTAAATCAGAATCATAGAACTGAAGTGAGGGTGCAGGCTTGGGGACAGCAGTTTGGGCCTTGACTGAGGTTATACTGCAGGCTGCTCAACAGGAGCTTGGGGGGTGAGGAGGGGGGTGTAACACGGACACCTGGACTCTCCCACAAACATTCTGCTTTCTTCGACCCAAAGAGGGTGCCCATGTGGGGTTTTTTTTTAGATGGTGCAACATCAGGGAAACAAGTAGAGATGATCTGTGGTGAATGGAGGGAGGCACATGCCCTGATGCAGGTGACAAAGTCCAGAGCCAGCCTGGGAAATATGGAGGTGGGAATAGCCAGTTCAGCCAGGAGGGAGACAGAGGGAGTAGCAGAGGCCACTTGACTTGCTGAGAAGGCAGAAACTCAGGCTTTTCCCCACCCTGAGAGAGGTCTGGCCCATCACAGGAACTGTGTGAGTATCCACCCATCAGCATCAGGTATGTCAGACAAACAGGCAGTGTCCCTTGGAGAACATGATGATGTTGAAAACAGCAAAGTTGAAGGGCCCAGAGAGATAGCACAGTGTCGTTTGCCTTGCAAGCAGCTGATCCAGGACCAAAGGTGGTTGGTTTGAATCCTGGTGTCTCATATGGATCCCCATGCCTGCCAGGAGCTATTTCTGAGCAGACAGCCAGGAGTCACCCCTGAGCACCGCCGGGTGTGGCCCAAAAACCGAAAACAGCAAAGTTGAAAGGGTAGTCTAAGTTTCCCCTTAAAAGCCCCACCCTGCTTCTGCCCCTGATGAGACCTGACCCCACATCTCTTCCTCCTGTGTATTTATTTCTGTGCCAATGGAGTCAGGCACCTGCTTTCCTGGGTGCTGACCTTTCCCTAGCAGACAAAGTGCAGGAGGCATGTTGGGATGCACCATGGGGGTCAGCAGGGAAAGCAAAACAGGCAGTGGATCAAATGAGTGTCCTGTCTGCTGGAAGAGACTACTTCCCCCACCCTTCGTCCACTCTGCGGTTCCTGTGGCATGGGCTACTGGCCAATGCATGGACTGGATGGATCTACCTGTGGCAGCAAGAGCATTACAAGAGCATGTGCTATTGTGTTTCCTGGGGAGACACACCCAGAGCTGGTTCCCAGGGAAGTGAAAAAGACAGGCCAGGGATGCCCAGCAAAGCAGGGCCACAGTCCCTACCCTGGGATCACCAACTCTGACCACCTCATTACCCAATACCAGTTTCGGCATTTTGAGCAGTGAAGGAAGGCAAGAGAATTGGATGCTCCCTTGGGTGCACCTGTAGTTTCTGATCTCTGACCCCTCCCAGATAAAATAATGAGGGCCACCAAGTCCCTTGAGAGGGTTAGGGAGATGGCACAGGTTTGGGTTTGTGTGTGTGGGCTCCTAGTTTAATCCCTGGCATTGCATAGTCCTCCCAGCAGTGCTAGTTTTAATCTTGGACCCCTGGGCATGGCAGAGCCCAAACATAAAGCCACCTGGCTTTTGGATCCCTGAGTACTACTTGGAACCCTCCCATCCTCCCCAAAATAAACTACCAGAAAGTATTTCTTGGTTAGGCTAGCACAGGTGCCCTGGCCAGGAGACTGGAGGGAGTTTGCTAAGTGGTGCGCCTGTGTTTGAGCTTGAGCCCCCGACTCAAGGGAAATTAACCAGACTCTGCCTAGCGTGGGAATTCTGCTTGGCAACCTAATCAAGGCTTAGTTTTTCATTAAAATTTCCATTAATATTGGAGCTGTTTAGAGCATGCTGAGTGGGAAGCTCTGTAACGCACCTTCAACCCACTATTTCAGAGCTGAGGACCAGGCAAGGCTATGTACTTTTCCTGGGGCCATTTGCATTTTCCCACTTGGACATTAGACAGTCAACAAGGACATTTGCATCCTCCCTGCCCAGGGCAAAGCACAATGAGGGCATGAACCTAGGAGAGACAGCAGGTGAGAGAGGAGGCAGGCAGGGGTTGTGAGGGGATGAATCAAGTTCTCTAGGAAGAGACTTTAGCCCCCAGTAGCACTAGGAGCTTCTCTCCCTACCTATCTATTCACCTATCACCTTCTTCAAGGGAGTGGGAATGATCTTAGGGAGAAATCAGGCACTCCCCCTGAGTAGGAACCTCAGTCACCTTCCCTATAGGGTTCTTTCTTTCTTTCTTTCTCTCTCTCTCTCTCTCTCTCTCTCTCTCTCTCTCTCTTTCTTTCTTTCTTTCTTTCTTTCTTTCTTTCTTTCTTTCTTTCTTCTTTCTTTCTTTCTTTCTTTCTTTCTTTTCTTTCTTTCTTTCTTTCTTTCTTTCTTTCTTCCTTCCTTCCTTCCTTCCTTCCTTCCTTCCTTCCTTCCTCCTTCCTTCCTTCCTCCTTCCTCCTCCCTCCCTCCCTCCCTCTCTTCTTTCTTTCTTTCTTTCTTTTCTTTCTTTTCTTTCTTTCTTTCTTTCTTTCTTTCTTTCTTTCTTTCTTTCTTTCTTTTTTTCTTCTTTCTTTCTCTTTCTTTCTTCTTTTTTTCTTTTTCTTTCTTTCTCTCTTTTTTCTTTCTTTCTCTCTTTCTCTTTCTTTCTTTTTCTTTCTTTCTTTTTCTTTCTTTCTCTCATTCTTCTTTCTTTCTTCCTTTCTTCTTCCTTCCTTCCTCCTTCCTCCTTCCTCCCTCCCTCCCTCCCTCCCTCCCTCCCTCCCTCCCTCCCTCTTTCTCTTTCTTTCTTTCTTCTTTCTTTTCTTTCTTTCTTTCTTTTCTTTCTTTCTCTTTTTTCTTTCTTTTCTTTCTTTCTTTCTTTCTTTCTTTTCTTTCTTTCTTTTCTTTCTTTCTTTCTTTCTTCTTTCTTTCTTTCTTTCTTTCTTTCTTTCTTCTTCTCTTTCTTTCTTTCTTTCTTCTCCTTCCTTCCTTCCTTCCTTCCTTCCTTCCTTCCTTCCTTCCTTCCTTCCTTCCTTCCTTCCTTCCTTCCTTCCTCCACCCCTCTCTCTCTCTCCTCTCTCTCTCTCTCTCTCTCTCTCTCTCTCTCTCTCTCTCTCTCTCTTTCTTTCTTGGTTTTTGGGTCACACCCGGCAGCAGTCAGGAGTTACTCCTGGCTCTATGCTCAGAAATCGCTCCTGGCAGGCTCGGGGGACCATAAGAGAGGACGGGATTCGAACCATCGACTTCTGCATGCGGGGCAAACGCCTTGCCTCTATGCTATCTCTCTGACCCCCGGGGGGTCATTTGTTTTATTTTTTTATATATAATTACTTTATTTAAGCACCATGGTTACAAAATTGTTCATGATTGAGTTTCTGTCATAGAATCTATACCACCCTTCACCAATGATGTATCAAAATTCTGAAGCCTTCCTTTTGTCCCTCCTGAGATGGATATAGCTGAGTGACAATTTAACTAAGCTGAGTGAAGCTTAGTGTAGGACATTTAGCTCAGGGACACCTCCAAACCCATGCGAGGAGGTCCTTGACCAAGCTGCAATCGTGAAGCCTGCATAGGTGCAGAGAAGACTTGCCCTGTGGCCCTGCAATAGTCCTTAGTTGAAAAGGTGCTTCACTTATGCAATGGGCCTGATCAGAGGTCTCATCACCTGAGTCTATGAGGAATCCAGTGGCAGTTTCCTAAGATGTTGTAAGCAGAGATGCCCACTGTGCTGGTGGTTGTAATTCATGAGTTGGGACTCCAGGAGGTAATATCTGGACATTTTTATTTTAAAAGGGCTGCACAGAGGTGACTAGAAGGAGGCAGAGCATTTATTTGCCTTGCATCCAACTGACCAGGGTTCCATTCCCGGCATCACATGTGGTCCCTCAAAACCACTAGGAGTAATTTTTGAGAGTAGAGTCAGGAATAATCCCTGAGCATTACCACATGTGGCCCAAAGCAAAACAAAAACAGCTTCACATAAATTCTGCTTTGCTCCCATGGTTCAAGCCCTTTGCTTCTCAGATTATGGTTTACTAGAACTTGAGAACATAGTAGCTGTCAACACTAAATAAATGGAATGGGCTCTTGGTTCCACCAGAACCACCAAAGCTCCCTGAAATCCAGTTCCCATGGGGGAATCTAGTTTCAATTCTCCTGCCAGCTATCTTCTGACCTCTGGGTCAGTTGTGCTTCTGCAAGAAGGGCAGAGAGCATAGAAGTGCGGGCAAGTACAGGGGCAGTGTCGAAAGAAAGTGTGTCTGCATTCTGCATAACCAGATGCTGAAAAATTGAGGGTTCTCCAGCATTAGGGCTCTTTGGGGGCTGCCGAATCTTCTGCGGGTTTACCAAGATGGGACAAATCTAATGAGAGAACAGCAGTGCTTATTGAACAATAACCCATTTCTTTCACTTAGGAACAATGAAGAAACATCTTTCTCACTTCCATGGCACAAGGAAAACAATATTAGTGATTTGTACTGCCTGCTTCTCCGGCCTTGTTACCAACTTGCCTCTTTCCTTGCAGCACACTATTAACTCTTAGGGAGGAATACAGCTCGCTCTTGTGCTCTGGACAGGCTTTTCCCTTCTCCTTTTTTACTGGGACGAGGCTGTGTGTTCCTTCCCCGAAAGAACAAAACAAGACCATGTCTCTGAGTGATCCTGCAGAGATGTTGATGACAGTGGGGGGTCTGGAACAGGAAACATAGGTTGAAAGAGTCCTGAGATGTGAGCTGGGGTTCAGGTAGGTTGGGGGTCCTTTCACTCCTACATGATTCTGATCCCTGAAGTTTATTTATCCTGGGAGATAGTGAGGTGATGAGACCACATTCTGAATATAGCGATCAAATTCTTCAACAACTGCATCTTTTGGAGGCACTTTTCATCTTTTGGGGGGGCCAAGTAATGCCACTTATGGTAATACTTGGTCAATAGAGCAGAATGGTTAAAATTCAGTGTTCAGGCCTGGTGGTGCTTTGCGAACCACGGCCACTCACCCCATTGAGTTCAGGGAATGCTGTGGTGCTGGGGATTGAACTCAGACCTGGTTCCTGTCTGACCACTTTAAGCCTGGAAAAGGTATTACTTGAGCTTAAAAAACAAACAGCCCTCTAAAGGACTGCAGAAATAAGACCTAGCTTCTCAAGGAAATAACGTTGAAGGCTGAAAGTCACAGGAAATGAAAAACAAAAAATAATCACAGGCCATGCTGCTAATGATTTCAGTAAGAGCTAAAACCTGTTTCCAGCATCTGGGATTTTTCACAAACTGTCCAGCTGCAAATATCTTTCAGAAGGGCCATGTGCACATGGAAGTAGATTACGCTTCTAGACAAACATTTCAGATCCCTGCTGTCTAGACTTGAAGTGATTTCTGAGAGTGCAGGCAGTTTGCTCAGAGGTGGAGCATCGGCATTTGATGGCGTTTGCAGAAGGGAATTGCTTGGAACGCAGTGAGATTTTAAGGATGAACTCCCAACTTCTGATGTGAGGAGGAAAGGGGGAGAGCAGAGAGATGCAGCCTCTTCATAACCCACTTCCCCTGGAGGCTCATGATGAGAATGACTTCTGCTTTGTGGAAATGAATTTCCCAGTTGAGTCCCTGCTTTCATTTCTAGGCACCAGTTCAACTCCAGCTGGCCCCAATGTATGAACTTCCCTGGATTCTTAGACCCTCTTTTCAGGATAGCTGGGGATACAATCAGGGGTACTCACCTCTGAGACTAAATGTGCTTGTTTGTAGAAGTGTGCAAGTGTGTGACAAAAGATGCTGATTACACTTAGTACCACCTCCTCCATTGGGACAGGAGTGAGTCACCTGTCACTACAGAAAGATAGAAAGTTCTAAATATGGTGTGATGGAAGTTATTGATGTTTCCTGATCTTGGGACAAAGCTGTTCAAATTCCTGAACTACAGTTTTCTGGAGAGAAATGCTATAGCTTTTTTCTCTGGGTGCGAGACAGAACTGTTGGTTTGACTCATTTGTGTGAGGACAATTGGGTACCCCTATGAGGGCTCTACATCAGGTGATGGACTAGGAAGAACCCATCTTTGCTCTCTGCCTGCTCCTCTTTCCCCATTATGACACTATTCAAGATCAGAGGATGGGGCTCATCCTGGGTTCTCCCTTCCCTTTCCTCACCCCATATAGCATTTCAGTAATTTCTATTGGTATTTGATGGAAGATTATACCCAGAATTTGTTCACATATCCCCACTCTTGCCATTCCGGTCCAAGATATCATCAACCTATGGCAGGGCCCTTACTTTAGCTAGTATAGCTTTGTTTGATGCCTTAAATCCACACTCTATTGAGCAGACACAATGATATTCTAAAACTAAATCAATATTTGGCCAAATTCAATGTCATTTCATAATAAAAGCTATAAAACAACTAGGGATAAAAGAGAAAGCCTATCTCTTCTTAAAATGGGTAGAAGAAAGACCTAGAACCAACACCCACTTAATGGAGTCAGGATACTTCTTTCCTCCACCACTCATTTGTCATGAGCACAGGAGACACTAGTTAGTGCAATATGACATGTAAAAGTGGAGATAGTTTACCTTCTTCCTGATATGACTGACCATGTATTAATCCAAAAATAATGTCTGATGGAATTCTCCTGAGATAAAGATGCCAATACATCAAGCTTTTAGACAATAGCTGAGAATTGTTTTTAATGGGAGGTCATAGTCAAGGTAAGCTTTTTGGCCTTCCCTTGAAGACTATATTTGAGCCTTTATGGAATGTAGTCAATACTTTAACAGAGGAAATAAAAGTTTATGTGCTTAACACAAAAGAAGAGCTTTTGTCTCATATTATCAACAAGCACTAGAATTAGGAACATAAGTAATATTTATGAAATTGGAGAGATAGTACAGTAGGCAAGGTGCTTACCTTGCACATGCCCAACCCAGGGTTTGATTCCCAGCATCCCATATAGTTCCCAAAGCACTGCCAGGGGTGATTCCAGAGTGCAGAGCCAGGAGTAACCTTAAGCATTACTGGGTGTAACCCCCACACAAACAAAAATATTAGTATGTGTGATTGTATCAAAAAAAGTACTTAAGTAGGAAAATGAAAAAACCCTGATAGAGGAGATAAAATCTAAATCACCAGAGAGATGCTCTACTTTTGTAGATAGAAAAAATATTGCTTAATTGTCAATTCTTCACAACTCAATCTATAGATTTAATGCAGCACTCATAAAATTTCAGCAATCTATTTGATATGCAGAGGAAAATGGAATCTAAAATGCACATGGAAAGGTGAGAGTAGTCACCATAATAGGAAAATGGGCAAAGCAAACAAAGTTGTAAGACTCACTACTCAATTTCAAGATTACTTTAAAGCTGTAGTAATCAAGACAGCATGATATTGGTGAAAGAATAGATAAATAGATCAAAGAACAGGTAAATAGATCATCAAATTGACAGCACAGAAAAAGATTTATAATTAATTTTATATATTTTTAAAAGGTATAAGGGGAATCAACAGAGAAAGGACAAATGGTAATGAAACAATCTGGCCATCTTAATGCAAAAAGAGGCCCCAAGATGCTTATAATTATTCCTGAGTAATAAAAGTCAACATAACTTGGGCTATAGATTTAAATGTATAATAGAAACCTACCCATTTCTAGAAGAAAATATAGGAGAAAACTTGTGACCTTGCATTTGTACATAGATAATCAAAAACCAGATAAAAACCAGTGGTTCTCAACTTTTTTTGTTATAGGTCATGGTCCCTGTTTGATCTCTTTTTCTTCTTGTAGTTCCTTTTATCCTGACATGATCACCAAATTAATACAAATTTTACCTACGGAATACACTGGATCTATTCTGTGAATTATTATCCTGGAATACCCAGGATAATATCCTGTGCTTCCTTTTGTCCTGACATGGCATCTAAATTTTTTTACAAGTTTCACCTTTGGAATAGTGTGGGGATTCAGGGGGCCATGTGACCCTCATTTAGGAAATATTAATTTAGGCTTTAAAATGAAAAACTGTCTTGCTAATAACGTCATTTAGACATGAAAAGACAATTTACTCACTGGGAGAAAATATCTGCTCGTCACATATCAGATAAAGAACTTGTATTTAAATTCTACAGAGAACTCAACCTTCAAGAATAAGAAAACAGCAAACCATGGCCACGAGATTTGTGGAGATATGTGGTCAAACAATATATATTGGTGTCAAGTAGGTATATGAAAATGACTAAATATTATTGTCATTAGGACTGAAAATACAATGAGATAATGGCTACTCTGTTAGAATGACTGAGATGAAAGATGTTTCCACACTGAGCAGAACTATAGATTGATGAGAACTTTCACTCATGGTTGGGTGGGATTGTCATAACACCAAACCTTGGTAGATGACTGGGGAAGATGACTTACCAAATTGAAAACACTCTGACCATATGGCCATGTAACTGGACTCCAGGTGTTCCCTAACAGAGCTGAAATCTTACATGTACTCACATAAGAACACGTGAGTGGAACTAGATCCATCAAAGCCTGGGAGCCATTGTTATGCCTCAAGACAGAAACAGAGAAGCAAACATAGAGCAAGTGGTTGCGAACAGTCACTATTCAGCAAAGAAAAGAAATGCGTTGCCAGGCCTCCACAGGGGGCATCTCAGCTGCATCTGCTTAGTCAAGAAGCTGGTCCCCAAACACTGTACATGGTGTTATTGCATTTATGCAACCCTGGAGAGAGCAAAACTACCGCAAGAGAGAACAGATGAGCAGTTCTCAGGGGCTTGGGAGGGGAGGACGTTCGAATATGTTCGGTCTTTGTCCTTGACTCTGGGTGCAGAGCTGGGAGGACACAGTGATATTAAAACAGCCTTAAGAGCATGTAGGAAATTGTCTCTGGTTAGATACCCGACAGAGAAGATCTTTCCTTGTATCAACGGTAATGAGTCCCTCTCTTGTTTGTCACTTAACTATACCAGCAAACCAGCTGGCTAGCCTACCTCCTCCCTTTCACCCAATCACTCTCTTGTGCTTGCCTTGCTTAATTCTCAAACTGTTTAAAGCCGATAATGACTAATCTCTAAAAAAGCAGTAACAGCCTCTCCTTAAACATTGAAAGGAAGATCATAAACTGCTTGGTGCCCTCCTCCTCCAGCCCTCCTTGCTCTGGTGGGGACAGTACTAGTGACAGGCATTATGTGTGGCTGGAGATAGAAGGAGAAATGCCACCAGGGCACCTCAGTGGCCAATGGGAGAACATCTCTGGGTGGGGGACACCTGGCTGGATTTCACCCACAGGCCGAGCTACACTTGTGAAGATGTGTTGGGAAAATCCAAGTAAGGAGAGGTCAAGGCAGCAAGGCATCTGGCTCAGAAGGGTGGAGGGAGGGCAGGCGAAGCAGTGCTGTATGTGCAAAATCCGAGCCGGTCCCATCTGCTCTCAGGTCAGCACAGGCAGGAGGCAGGCAGAGCTCAGACGTGGGTAGGCAGCATCGGGAGGGAAATTTATGGAGAGACCTTTCCTCCTGGTCACTTGGTAGTGCAGCAGCTCTGGAAATGAGATCCAGATGGATAGCATTTGGATAGCTTTTCCTGACCCAGGAATTCATGTTAATTCCAGGGGCCCGAAGGGAAGGAGGGCACATCTAAAGGCAAGCAATCTATAATTGCTTCTGAACATCTCTCCCAAAAATCCATCTGTGCTTTCCTTTCACCCCTGGCTGAAGTCTCGGGCAGAGGTGGGGGGCTGGCACAGAGATGAGGAAGGAGAATCTGATAGTGGCTCAGTGCTCCCCACAATCCAGACACATGCTGCCTTCGAGATTTCCTGCAGCAGAGAAGGAGTTTGGGGTATGGCCTCCCCCTCTAGGCTTCAATGCGGAGGCTGGTGCCTGCAGCTTTTCCAGTATGGGAGGTTGAGTCATCACTGCATGCTTTATAATACTTCTGAAGAAGTGTCAGGTCCAGGATGGACTTTCCTTCCTTCCTATCAGGCTTCAGGGACCCATCACAGAAGGTATGGGGCTCACTGAGCCTACTGTCTCCTAGTAGGAACCCTCCTCATTGAGATTTTCTTGGGGTGACCTACTTCTGACCAGGGCTCTGCCATCATGGTGTGATCCAGGGTGACCTGCCATCTCTTAGGGCTTTCACACTCTCATTTGCTCAAGGAAAGGACTTCTCACTTCCCCTAGGCCAGTCCCAGCCTATATGGAGTCTCTAAGGAAGCTGCCTGGATTGGGTAGATGTTAGAGAAAGGGAGGAAAGGGTCATTCTCTCCTGCGTAATGCCATAGGAATTCTGCAGTCCCAAAAGGACTTTGACCTTCTCTGGATTAAAATCCAAATTGACATCCTCAGAGTAAATAGTGTACAATGTAGTTCTAGGCTATCCAAGTAGGCACTTCCTGAGCACACACTGCATAATTGAGAGGCACTGAGATCAAAGGCAGCAAGGTAGGGTGAGTACCAACTCTAGGCCACTGTTCAGTCCACTCAGTGGCAGTCAAGGCCCTTTCTTGTCTCTTAACCCAAGCAAAAAAGTCTCCCTAGAGACTAACATTTAATTATCTTAGATTTATCATAGCCCTGGTACCTCTTGGGGAATTCCCCAAAGGAAAATATTTTCATTTCTCACCAAGGGCATTTGAGGGCATATTTTTGAGAGGAGAGGGTGGGGGCTTTGCAGTGGGGCTGAGAACTGTCACTTCTAAGTGGATGCCACAAAGCTGTCCCACCTCTGATACTCTCCGTCCTCCTGGGAAAGTGACCCTTGGTGTCAGTGATGCTGAGTAGAGGAAGGAGAAGGGGAGGTGAGCTTTTCTCTGTTTGAATGAAGGCAGGAGGCTAGCAGGTATTGGGAGACTAGTAACTTTTTTTCTCTGTCTTTGGTCCACCAGGGAGGTGCACCTGGCTGTTCTGGGCCACATCCAAATTCACTTCCAAGTTCAGCAGCAGTGAAAGCTCCACCTCAGGGCTTGAGGCAGGTCCATGCCAGCTGGGTTGGCCATCAGAGGGAATGGTAATAACACCACCCTCCCACACTGGCTCTGTTCCTCAGCCAATGCCCAGCCCCACTCTTAAGCTTGACCTACAGACTGGCCTCGAGGAAGCACAGTTATCTGACCAAGAAGCACTTTCCATCTGACCTCCATGTCTTTGGAAATGGAGTTCTGCTTGGCCAGAGACCTGGGCAGGCCCTATTTCCCTGGGCCTTGGGCCTTTCCTACCCACTCTGTAATTACACATGGGGCATATGATTAATGATGCTTCATTCCACAGTTGCCCACAATTTGGGACTTAGGCTGGAAAGGAAAACATTTAGCCTTGGCCTCCATCTGTGTGCACCTGAGGGATGGGGGAGAAGGCAGTGGTGGGGAGGGAGGTTTGATGTCAGGAGGAGGAGGCAACTGCAGCCAATGGTGTTAAACTTTCTCTAGTAGGGCGTCTTGGGAAGGGGGACATAGTGTTACACTCTCCAGCATAGAACACAGAGCAACCTCCCTGCCTACAATTTCTGACTTTGTTGTTCCAGAAACAAAGTTTGGGAGCTGTCCCTGGCTGGCTGGGAGCTGGTCCTGGTGGAGAAAGCTAGTGAAAAGAGGAACACATGAGGTCAGTGGACTGGACACAAGGCTGTGCCAGCCACACCTGAGAATTGGCACTTCCTGGTGCAGGCTCCAAAACACCAGTGAAGCAGGCAATGATCACTCTGGCAGTTACTGGGGGTGTGGTATTAGTGAGGGGAGATGGGCGGCCATGTGCCCTCTCCAGAGACCACAGAGATGCCCTGAACAAAGAAGAGGGAGCTTTTATTCATGGGCAGGATGGAACACACTGTTGGAGGGACAGAAAGAGAGGGGGTATGGCCACTAGGCATTCAGTGTCTGACACTGGAGGGTGAGAAGCTTAGCTTAGTGCAAGAAATCCAGGGAAGAATGAAGCTTGAGAAAGAAAAGGTTGACCTATTTGGTTTGGGACACACTGGGCTGGAGGTTGGTTGCCATGGAGAAAACTCATTGGCCATGAACATCTAGAGTAACTTTCTCTTACCACTGCTCTGTGGATGGGTGCTGGGGCAGGAAGGTTGAAAGCCACAGGTTCACATCCTTGGTCTGAATACTATTTATCAACTAATATAAAGGGCAGGTTCAGGTGTCAAAGTGTTCAAGCACACTTACTCTAGAGCTCTGGAAAGAGAACTGAGATATGACTGGGGTGTTATCTGCCCCAGGTGCTACTCCAGGTTGTTGCAGGCAAGGAGGAATCCTCTTAGACAAAGAGACCAGATGGGTATAGCCTTATCAGGGGAGAAAAAAAATGGGAGGGAAGCAAAAGAGGAAATGCTGTGCAGACCCCAGAAGTGATACTGTTCCTCACTCCTCACCTGAGCCCCAAGGCTGGTGCTTCTTAAATGTGCACCTGTAAGGGATGGAGTGTTGATACAGTGGGTAGTATGATTTGCACACAGCCAACTCAGGCTTGATCCCTGATACCTCATATGTTCTCCCGAGCACTGCCAACACTGACTTCTGAGCACAGAACCAGGAGGAAACCCTGAGCATAGCTGGGTGAGGGCTCAAAACATAAATATAGTACACCTGTATACATGACATTTGTTCTTGATTTTTAGAGGCAATGTGGGTGGAGGTGCCAAGATCATCCTAATATGCTTCCCACAGATGCTATGGAGTCTTTGAGTTCTCAAGTGCAAGAAGCTGTGATGATTCCATATTTTGGCTATTGTATATAGTGCTATAATGATGTCAATGAAGGCAATGACTATTGGAGTGAGGATGTCTACACTGCATTGTGATTTTGATTCCTTGGGATATATTCACAGAACTAAAATTTCTGAGTTAAATTGAACTAGTTTTTTGAAAATGTCCATATTGTATTGCAAAAAAAGGCTGCAATAGTCAACATTCCCACCACAAAGGAATACTATTTGGTCATAATAAATAATAAAGTCCTGCAATCTGCTGCTATGTGGATGGATCTGAAGAGTGTCCTATTGAGTGAAGTCAGTCAGAGGGAGAGGAACAGATTCATAATGTTTATCATATATGGGATATAATGAAACTTCATAGGGGAATATGGCATCCCCAATGGCAATAGGAACAAAGAACAGAAGGAATCTTGCCACTGGGGTGAGGTTGAGAGGTTAGGAGTTAGGAGAGGAAACACTAAGACAATGGAGGAGGGGAAAAGTTCCTGCCACAGAGGCTAGCTGGGGTGGGCAGAAGGGATTGGGGACATTGATAGAGGGTAGTGGACAGTGGTAAAAAGATTGGTCTTGGAACAATGTACACCTAAAGCCCAATCGTCAATATTTTTGCAACTCTGTAATTCATGGTGACCCCAAAATTATTTTAAACAGCTGGCTGAATCACCTGCCTTGCTTCAACTGGGTCAGTGGTAAGTCCCCAGCTCCCATGCACACTTTAGCTGCTTTCCTATCCCACTATGCCCTTTAACTCTGGTTCCAGCTGGAGCCTTATTTTTCTCAACAGCGTATTAAGATGTAGGCTCTACTGCACACAATCCATCCTTTTCATGTGTAAAATCCAGGGATCAGGGAGATGTCTCAAATATTGGGCTGAGTGCATGTTATATATGCATGAGACCCTGGGTTTGATCTCTGACACGAACATCATCCCACAGTACTATCACGGATAGCCAGTTATTTCCATACAAAAACAATGCAATAAAAACCATATGCATTTATGGTTCTTCAGCCTTGTCAGGCGTGATCCCTGAGTGCAAAGCCAGGAGTAAGTCCTTAGTACTGCCAATTGTGCTCCCCCAAATAAATAAACAAACAGGCAAAAGTTTTTGGCCTATTCAGAGAGGTATACCGACCATATTCAGCTTTACCCTCTCTAGCCCTGCTCTGACATTTCCTAGGAATGGGACAGAATGATATGTTGGCAGTTTCCTGATCCCCTTAGTTGCTCACTGGCTCATTGCTGTTGTCTCTCTGGAGAACTGGTGCTGTAAACCCACTTTTATAGGTGAAAGAGGTGAGGTTGGGAGAAGAGGTGAGCAGGCAGAAGTCCCCAAAGCCAAGTTCTGTGAGCTGTGACCCCCTTTAATTGTGGTAACTGCCCAAGGACACATGGCATGGAGGTGTGTGGAGACCAATGACCCTTTCAGGATTCAGGTGATGCCAGTATGGGTGGGCTGGGGCCACTAATCAGGATAGGGGACCTCCATTTCCACCTCTCACAGACTCCTGGTTCAGAACTTGGGGCACGTTCCTCTGACACTGCTTCTCCAGTGGGAGCAGTAGAGTTTGAGCTTCCATGCTTTGGGGAGTCTTGGGATTATTCTAGACCAACCAGGTCAGGCTCTTGCCTCTTGCCACTAACCAGCTCTGCTTTGTCCTGCAATGCAGAAAGACACCCCACCCCAAGCACTAGCACTGAGGTGCCAGAGAATTCAGTTTGTGCTCCATCCACTGTGAGGAACTCATCATCTCATTACAAAGGATAAGACATATTTTTTCAGTATGGTTATATGTGGTAATGAAGCGTGCAGGAAACCACACAAGATAGATGGCAGCTTTCACGAGGGAAGCCGGAAACTTGGTTAACTTAATAGTCTATTTATTACTTTCACTTTCCTGGCTTATAGCAACTGACGGCGAGTACCCTTCTCCCGCTCTGGTACAATTAAAGGGGGCCCCTGTGATTGTGTACATTTAGTTGCCAGCTTGGTTGGGATGGACCCTGAAATTTGGGGGAGATGGAGAAGGACTCAGAGAGGGTATGAGTGGAAGTAAAAATGAGAGAGCAGCATTCTCATAGCATTTTAATCTGCTTCATGTTACCCACCCCTGCCCTTTGGCAGGAGTGTGGCCAAAACTCATTGGGCAGTCAGCAGTGAAGCGGCCACTCCTCACCTTAAATCTGCAGGAAGAGACTTAGCTGGCCAGGTCTTACAGAGAGAAGGGACCAGGCTATCTTGCATAATAGTACTGAAATAGCCCCTCAAAAGTCAGGAAGTCAAACTTCCTACCACCCTACTGGCATGCCAGTAAAGAGCAGGTCTAAAGGCAAAGGTCTGAACAAGGATATCTGAGGAGGAAGCTGAGTTAGGCTTACCAGAAGAAATGATTAATTTCTAAAAGAAATGAAAAGGGCTTCCTCTTCTTTCCTTTTCCACAGGTGGGTATGATGCCATTCTGTGACTATGAGGATGAGAAGGGGGTGGAGGACATTGTGTGTATGTGGGGGCAAGGGGTATATGAGCTATTTATTTTATAAAATATAATGTTTTCACCCAGGTAGCAAGCTGTGGATGGTAGAAGAGTAAAATACAGGGAATGTGAACTCTTCGGCCACTGACTTTTTGTAAACCAATAAATTTCTATCTTTACAAATAAAGCCACTGTCAGAGGTCATTGTATTACTTGTGGTTGAAAAATATTCCTAAATAACCAAAATAATTGCTTTCACAGAGCCCATGCATGGGCCCTTGCTTAGTTCATTTAAAAGCTTTACATATGCAGGCATACTTTAGTATCTCTGATATAAAAAGCAGTACAGAAGAGTGAAGGGAGCAGTAAGGTTGCTTAGCTAGGAAATAGCAGAACCAAGATCTGGACACAAGTCTTCCTGTCTAAACAATTAGGACCAGTAACTTGAGGAACCTCATGGCTGGGTCTTCCGAGCAAAGAGTGGTGTGGGAGAGGCAGAGAAACTGGTTCACCTGAAGGTACTCAGCTTCATTCAAGAGGAAAACCAAAGAATCTATGTTAATAAAGTGCCCTTGAGTCTAACTGTTGATTGGACATAGCACATTGCCTCTGCCAACCACAATGTTAGGCATTATTTCTGGGCTGAAATAAATCAAATGAACCCAGCCACTGACCAGTTGGACAGTGCAAGGGAGATGTGGATGGAGGAAAAAGTGCTCAGGGACAAGAAGCACTCACATTTAAACACCACTCCCAGCCTTGTGGAGCCCCTCAGGGCCCACTTCAAAGTTTCTGTGTCTAGAGCAGGAAAAACAACCCCTCTGCCTGCTTTGTCTATCACAGCAAAAAGCCATTTCTTGCTGACATTGAAGTTCTGAGAAACATTTGGAGTTGTAGATGACTTTGATAAAGGGTCTGATTCTTCCAATAATTTCTCTACCACCTGTCCTAGCAGGAGAAAATAATATGACCTTCCAGTTGTTCTTTGATAAGACTTTACCTAAGGCCAGTGAATTCCTTAAGTCAGGTCCCAGTTTCCCAGGAGCTTCCTCAGTGCTAGTCAGCTTTGCATATCTAAGCCAATAATACCCAATGGCATTGAGATCATTCATGGGAACAGAAATGGCATGAGTCACATGAATGAATGTGACTCATCCTTCTATTTCCTAGTGAAAATACAAAAATAAACCCGATGTACATCAAGACCTCTATCTCAATCTATTCATCCATCCACCCACCTACCCATCCATCCATCCATCCACCCATCCGTCACCACCTTTTATACAATCTTTTACCACATTATCTAACTGTATGTTTCCATCCAGTCATTCACCATCCTAATATCCATCCTCTTATCTCTATTCTGACTATATTTATATGTATATATTCATCCATGCCACCACAGTCCATCCACCATTAGGCCACCTATCATTTTATCTCTATCAAATGTCTATACATATATGTATTCACAGATCCACCCATCTCTGTATACATCCATGCATGTATATGTGAATGCATGTATTTACCTATCCATTTTATCTATGCATGCATGTTTATATGTACCCTAATCTCTCTATTTCTCTACCCTGCAGCCAATGGAAGGAGTTGGTCACATAATTAGTTCTCTCACCCCCTCCACAGGACCATTAATCAGCAGAAAGTAGAATTTTCTTTCTCTCTTACTACCTCCAGGGCAGATACTGTCTAGAGATGGGGGAAAAATCAGAATAAACATATGCAAGAACTGGGGTTTAAACATCCCACAAAGATTAACTTATCTGCAGTAATTGCCTTAACTAGGGGATTTTTAATGCTTTTCAATGTTTTTCAGAAGAGGAAAAATATGCAGAGTGAGTTTTAAAGCAGTCGACAGAGGAGATACACTGTACAAAAAAGAAGTTATCAACTATAAGAAGCCCATAGCTAGGACATTTTAAGGCACTGATTCTAGGGGATTTAATAAGAATGTAATTTGTATAATTAACCATTCATCAATGTCAATTTCATTAAATGAATGCCAGAAATATTACCTTCAGCAGCCCGACCTAACAGGATTGGAATATATTATATGAAAAATGAACACTGAGTGGTTCCCCCTCCTGCTCTGTCTGTCAAAGCAAGATTTGCAAGACTGAGAAATAATTTAAAGGGTAGTAAATGAAACTGGCTAAGGCGAATGTGTGCATTTTGGTAACTAACCTCCGTCATGATGTATGAGAATTTGTGTCAAAACGTTTGCCTGCTGCAATGACTAAAGGGACTTAGAGCTCCCTCCTAGGTGGTAAAACCTGAGAAATAATGTCAGGAGCTTACCAAACACACCCCTGGTCACCACTTATTCTTTCCTCTGGAAGGCCCTTGAGGGTTTAAGCCCAATAGTGGGGGAGGCTTTGTGTCTAGAATTTTCCTACATTCCAGGACACATCCAGAGAAAGTGGATATGGAACTACAGCAGGTATGGAACCCTGGAAAATGATGATGGGAGCCCAGTAGAAGGAAATTGTTCTAAGTTTTATTCATGTTATTGTCTACAGCCATTAGGGAAAGTAGGGGCTAGAGGTAGATAGAGGTAGATAGATGGGCTGTTAAAACATTTATAAATAGGACTTAATCCTAATGTTGCTCAGGAGGGAGGTAGCATTGATGGGATTTGTTTATCAGTATGCCCTGGGGTAAAGTGGGAGACTGGAGTAGCAGTGTGCATGTGTTTATGGGAATATATGCACAGAAACACACAAAAATCAGCCATAAAACTTGAGAGCAAAAGGAGCATGAAACACAATAGGGTACCCATCGATTCCTAGATTTCTCTTTGTGTGAATCTTCCCCTTCTCTCTTCTAATATCAAGGCCCTTCAAGGCCCACAATATTCAATCAGTATGAAGAACATTCCTTTAAGACTCGCACATCCTGAGAGATAAAAACTACACAGCAATTAAATCAAATGTACTTAAAAAATATAATCATGCAACAGAAAGGTTTTTCATCATTTTATAAATGATTAGATTTCAAAAGTCACCCCATAAAGTCCGAAGAAAGACAATATTAGTTTGGGACTCTGAGACCAGATGTCTAGAGCTGACCTACTCTTCACAGCACTTCTAGACTGAATTATTCTGTTATGTCCTATGGGGAGCCCAGCAGCCAGCAAATCCTCCTCTTCCTTGCCTTAGAAAAAAAGCATCTGCAGAAAAAGTTTGGCCTCAAAATTCATGTAAAGTGTGTGTATCCAAATATGGGGTGCTAGCTGGAGGTCCAACCAGACTCACAATTGTGAGCCTCTATTTCTGAAAAAATGTATTCAAAGGTGCTAGCTTTGATCCACCAGCCAAGTATTTTGGTGTTAGTATTAGGGGCAAAGGACAGGCATTGTATCTTCTCTGAAACACTCTTGGTTCTCATCATTCAGATGGGAATATGATATCCTTGAGTTAGGGTCACAGGAGAGGGACAGGGAGGGTCTGTGCCATGCCCCTCAGGCAAGTACAAGAAGGTTGGTTTTCCCCCTTCAGATAAGCAGGGAACCATGAGTTCCTCCTTTTTCTTGGAGAGAAAAGGGAATCTGAGATCACTCTGAGATGCCAGGAAGTTCCCTTGGTACCCTTTTAGGATATGGACATACTCTCATCTGTCTGTCTGTCTGTCTGTCTGTCTGTCTGTCTGTCTGTCTATCTATCTAATAAATATGGTAAGGATTTGGATATATCTAGTGATATGCTGGGGCTATTCTTGGCTTTGTTCTCAGAAATGGCCCCTGGTGGTGCTCGAGGGACCATATGTGGTTCTTGAGTCCTCAGGACAAGGCAAGTACCCTAACCCTTCTGTTACTGCTTCAGATTCTCTTTTAAGAAAGAGGATTAGGAAGAGTTAAAACTCAGGAAGGAATGTCAGACAACTGTCTATTTTTAGAGGAGAATCAGGCCAAGCCCTATGTTCTAGGGCATACAGGTACAGGGACCCAAATTCTCCCAGAACAGGGACAGGGCTGTAAAAAGCATTGTCAGAGCTGTTTTTCATGGTCTGCTGGGTGGCTGGAGGTGGCAGCAGGATTCTGAAAGATGGGGTAGTGTGGCTAAGTGGGACAGACACTGTGACATCAGGACCATTGTCCCTTCTTGCTGAAAGTCCGAGATCTGATGATAGCCCATCCCTGGGTCTCCTGGCCATCAGACCTGGACACCACACAGTAGCATGGATCTTAGTGGAATGCAGGGTGTTCAGCCCATTGCCTGGTGACAAACTCAGACACAAGCCACAGAGCATAGGGACATGGTGCCTCAGGAGCGTGGCTCTCAAGCACAGTGACTGGAAACAAGTGAGCTGATACCAGCTTGAGCAGGGACATCTTGAATCAGGCCACATTCAATACCTCTGGCAGCCTCCTTTTCCTTCTCTCTAGAGACCTTGCTTAGGGTGGAGAAGTGGGCCCATTCAGCCATGCTGACCAGTCCTCCAGCCAGAAGGCCTCCTGCCAGTTTCCTGCTGGCCCTTCTAAGACATCAGGGTCTTTCCAGGGATGGTGGTGCTGGATCCCAAGGACTTTGCTGTCTTCATGCTCCCAGAAGCCTTGCCTACTGATGGCTGGGGTCCAGCCAAGTGTAAAGTCTTGTTAGTGAAGGCCACCTCAGGAGTCTGGAATTGGTGAGGGGAAGGAAGTGTTAGTAGTGAGTGAAATGGTAAATTCCAGGAATCCCAAAGAGGAGCTGGACTGGATCTGGGATTTCAGTGACGGTAACCTTAAGCAGTATCATTTCTCCTCACAAATCCAACAGAAATCAAGAACTGACATGTAAACACTGTAGGATCAGCTTAAAGGGCTAAGTCAGAGCCCTCACCCCACCCCAAAGTAAAAAGAGTCTCCACAAAGGCTAGGGGTGTGGGACTCTGAAAAGAACCTGCCTGCCATCTCCTCTGGCCTGCATTGCTTCACTGGGGTGGTAAGGATGAATGGCTTCTGGCTCAACCTCACTGGACTCTCAGTGATCACAAAGAAAAAAAGCCCTTTGGAGTGAAATCCACTGCTTCCCTTGTTTTCCAAGAAGGCATCATGTTGTCAAAGTGACTTATGGTTATCCTGGCAGGTACTGGAGCTTGTAAAGGCCACCTAATCACTTTGTTTGGGGATTCATTAGTCATCCACACCTTGAGGAATGGAAAAACCTTCATGAGAGAGAGAGAGTTTGTGTGTGTGTGTGTGTGAGAGAGAGAGAGAGAGAGAGAAAGAGAGAAAGGCAGAGAGAAAGAGAGAGAGAGGGTTTTTGTGGATGAGTGGTATGAGTTTATGTCTCTGTGGTGTGTGAAAGTGTGATATGAGAGTGTGTGGGTGAGTATATGAGTGCATCAGTGGTTGTTTATATGTAGATGGGTGTGTGTGTATGCCACTGTATTTGTATATATGTATTTGTATGTATGGGGACTATAGGCTCATGGGCAGAGCAGTCTGGCCCACCACTAGGAGTCTGGTCAGGAGGAATAGAGTATCTTTCATTCTTGGGATATTCTCTCCCTCTCCATCTCTTCTTTCCCTGGTTTCCTCCTCTAATATTCCTCTAGAAGTGGGATGGACAGATTTGGAGGAAACGCAAAGATACAGGACATGGGGAAGATCTTCCAGAAGCACTCACTCAGGGCAGTAAGAATATGTAGCTGGGGCCCTTCAGGTTTGGACCCCATTGAGATGGCCACTCTAGCAAGAAAAACTCTCACACCCACTAAAAGAAGCCCCTGAAAGAAGGCACCTTGTAGGCAGAGTCACTTCCTTTCCTGTTGGGGGAGAGGGAGATGATCGACTGTTCGAGCAACCACCTGGCATGTTATAATGGAGCCACCTCCTGTGTTCTCCTTGGTCAGATAAGTCATGTCTACCTAGACACAAAGGTTATGTCCACAGACAACATGCTGCATGTACACCTGGCCAGAAGGGCCATCCCTTTCTCTTTGAGCTTGCCACACAGGTAAATTTTATTAACTGTGTGACTGTTTAAATACTCCTTCCAGATAGTAAATGAGTCATCTCATTGCAATGGGTCCAGAAAGCCTTTCTCCAAACACCACTGATACTCATTTTCCACTCCACGCTAGGCCAGCCTGAACAAGTTTGAGAACTGGTCCAGGATTTAACAACCTAGCTACCATTGTTTATATCTGTCACATTTGGTGTTGGGTACCATGATTGAAGAGGAAGGAGGTTCCCAATCTGCCCAGGAGTGTGGCAGATGCTCAGCCAGGCTCAGAAGCTCTCTTGGACTCAGCCCAAGCAGATTTGTGCAGAAGATGCCCCAGAATGGGGTGACTGATTCAGGAGTGGAAGAGAGGAGAGGGTTTCCTAGACACATGCAGTGATACTTCCCACCCCACAGCACTGGTGTGATGGTGAGATGGTGTCAAGAAAGGGACCTGCTTCCACCCCCTGCCTAAAAATAACAACATTAATCAATAATCTATATAGAATGAGATTCATCACTACTTACATGGTGACATGCTTTCCTTTGCCCTCCCCTCATCCCCGCCATGGCATGCCTGGCACTGCTCAGGACCATAACTATAATGGTTCCATATAACCTTAATGAAAACCTTTCAGCACAATGGCAGGATTAAAACTCTGGGATATATAGCTTCATCTCATGCTCATCTTCTCTTATGATGTGATATGTTTCCCCAACTGTTGGTGGATCCAAGTCTCTGCATCACTGCATCTCTCTGGGATCATTTATAGGGCCACTTTCTTCTCATACCCCGGGAGCTGAGAGGGAAACCCCACTGGAGTTGGGGGTGCTGTGCTCGCTTTCTGAGAATCAGATTGCTCTGCAGGCAGCGTCTACAGCTTGAACCATGTTGGATAAGGCCTTTATGTGCAAGTCCCCTCCTGCAAGTCCCTCTGACTCTCCATATGGCACAAGCGTCAGCCGTTGCAGTCCCAGTTTCCTGGATTTGTCCTTGGGGAATCTGTGCAAAGCCCCTCCTAAGTGTTTTCTTTCCCTCTGTGGCTCTGCCGATTGGCAAGGGTCTCTGTCTGTTTGCCTCTCTTTGAGCTTCTCTGCAGCCCACCCACTTGCCAATGTTTTCAGATTCTGGCTCTTGTCTAGAGGCACATTTCCAGGTATTATAGAGCATCTCCAATGCCACTGCCAGAGTTATACCAATGGCCAGCTTTTTCTCTTAATCCATCATGTGTTCTCTCATTAGTAAACATTGATGGACGGTGGCAAGCCTCACACTGGGTGCTGGCTGACTACAGAGACAAAAGGCATCTTATTCTCATGAACCTTATGAATTAACAGAAGGAATGGTACACAAAGGGATTCCTGTGTGTTTGCAGGAGAGGGTTGGTTGCTGCAAACACATGGGGAGAGATGCAAGGCTGCTGAGGCAGTGAAGTATGCGAGGGCCAATTTCCCGGGCTTACCACCCTCAGCTAACATTTCAAAATAGGAACACCCCCCAAAAAAGTTACTTGGAGAAGGGCCAGGAAGATAGGACAGGGGTTAGAGGCTTTCCTGGCATATGACCAACATTAGTTCCATTCCCAACACCACATATGGTCCCTCGTGTAAGGGCATAACTACGCATAGAGCAAGAGAAAGCCCTGAGCACCATGGGGTGTGTTCCCAAACCTGGGGTCCTGGGGAGAAGAGGCATTGTTTCAA
The DNA here is from genome assembly GCF_024139225.1 of Suncus etruscus. NCBI lineage: Eukaryota > Metazoa > Chordata > Mammalia > Eulipotyphla > Soricidae > Suncus > Suncus etruscus. The sequence continues at coordinate 24,837,417 of NC_064855.1, forward strand.
AGCATGATGGCTCCATGGGACATAGCTTCCCTGTATGGTAAAAAATGAGAGCAACCATGGGAGAATTCACAGGGAGGAGAGGCAGAAGAAAGGCTGTCAGGAGAAGAAGATCATGAAGCAGTCTCGAGAGATGCCTCAGTGGGCTTGGGTTCCTGCATGGTGCAGCAAGTTAAGTGATGTGAGATCTTTCCTTGCACATATGCTGAATCCTGTGTACAGCAGGGAGCATGTGGCTATTTACCCCCTGGTTTTCTTGCCAAAGGGAACTCCCAGAGCTATCCTGATACAGGGACCACTTGCTTCCACAATCCCCTTCAGACAGGCCTAGGAGAAAGGAATTCTCTGACTTTACTCAACCTACAGTTAGTCAGAACACATTTTCACTTTGGAACCATTACATGTTGGAAGCAAGGCAACACCACCCAGTTGGAAGCTCTAGTAGGAAAAGTAGAGCCCAGACAGAGCCAAGTGGGAGGAAGTTCCTGTCCCTTGGAGCTGCCGGTTCTGGAGACAATATGGAGTGAAGGGTTATTGTAGAGTTTTTCTGTTAGCACCAAGCAGGTTGTATATTTTCCTTGGACCTCCTCCATCCTTTCCTTTCTCAGTTTATGAATGAATAGCTTGATTCATTCATGCACACATGCATTTTTAAATTTCTTTTCATTCAACCAACTTCTACTTTTTATTTTTCTGTGTGCTGGGTCTTGTTTGGGAATATAAAGGGAATTTGGGAAATATAAAGATGAATGTTACTAACCTCAATTCCCAAAGTGTTCACTGGTGAGGGCTGGCAGAGCCATGGATAATAGGCCATGGCAGGAGAGGAATGGGGGCCTGAGCTGCTGGGATTGTTTCAGACCCCACTGCCATTAGGGGCTAATCCTTCTCACTCACACAACACCAAAATATAGTACTAATAAGGAGAAAAACATCTGGAAAAAATACAAAAGCATTCATGTCTATTAAAGGAGACCCTGGCCACTACTTCCATCTGAGAAATAAATAATTGTGAAAAATAAAAAAAAAAAACGTGTTTATGGAGGAAGAGGAGGAGCAGACCAGAATTCTTTAGGAGTAAATGCCTTGATTGCTGATCAAAATCAAGAAACGCAAAAACATTTGAGCTTGCAGGAGGATGTAGTTATCAACACTGAAAATTAGTAGTGTGGTAACTTACACCCACCTGCCTCATTTCCACTGCCGGGCTCTTTCATAGCCAGCTCTGGACACAGTCAGGTGATCTCCATGTGCCTTCTCTCACCTCCCTTTCCTGTCGAGACCATGATTGCCTGCGTGGCCCTACATAAGAGCTATTGATTGCAAAGGACCTTATTGGCTTGGAGACAGGCCCTTGTGGAACTGTTAGGAATGAGGACAAGGGGAGCTGAAAATTAAAAAAGGGCCCAAGAAAACTCATGGCAACTGAAGCTAACCATGTTTCGGCTGCTTTTTTCCTTTCTGTTTCTTCCCCCCCTAGGGGTTCTAAATGTCAATTATTGCATTTACCACTGAACAAACTGAAATCATAACAAAGAGTTTTAAAGGGGAAGTGGGAGCCTGATCTTTTTTGGAGGATGATCTGGCCATTGAACCCCAGATTGGTTGGGCCTTTATCTTGGCTGTGTCAGATCATAATTAAACAATAAAGGAAGGAATTGCTGCTTCTTGCTTTGAATGCAGAGTATTGGCTTTCTGGAAGGAGGACAGTGCGTGTTTTGTAAGCTCCATGGCTGTCCCAGTTTTCTATAAGAACAGAAATGGTGTGTGTGTGTGTGTGTGTGTGTGTGTGTGTGTGTGTTTAAGCTCTGTTCTGGTCTCTGTCAATGCTGTAAGACTCAGATAACAGCACAGTAGTTTTCATAAGAAATATTTGCTTAATAACATTGAATGCTAACTACTCTGAGTTCTCTGGGCCCCACACAGGAATGGGAAGATGAGGAGGAAACAAGATCAAGGCAACCAAATGGGGGGCTGGAGATTTTCCCAGTTCCCAATTTTGTGTTTTTGTTTGGTAAACTATGGAGAAGCTATGTAGGAGTATGTATTTGTGTGTATTTGACTGGGAATATAAGTGAGAGTATGTGTTAGCATATTTGAACGAGTATATATGTGGGTATGGGTATACAAGTGCATGTCATAAGTGTGTTTGAGTGCACATGTGTATAAAAGCATGCATGTATAAGCATTGTGTGAGTGTAAATGTTTGTGAGCATTTATATGTATGAGGGCATGAGTACATGAAGGAGAACATGTATGTACATGAGTGTCTGTGTATAGTTGTGATGATTATTAGGTATGATTTGTCTTATTTTTACCAGATGAGAAACTGAGCCTCACTCAATTCTGACAGAAATCACAGCAATATGTGATCTGTGGTTCCAGAAACCAGAAAGAATGTTCATTATAGTTGAGGATTTCCAAATGAACAGGCCTATTCTGCCCGAGGTCTCTGAGATCAATGGGTGGGTTAGAAATTTGCTTTATGTCTGACTTGGCATCTCCCCTTTTCTATCACCCTCTCCCTGAGTGCATGAAGGCCTTCTCAGGCTCCTCAGCCTCCAGAGAGTGTATCCTACATCTAGATGGTGAAGTCTTCACCCTTCTAGGCACCTCATTTTCACAGAGGGAGTTGGTAAAGGGGCCTGTTCTTGGTTTGCAAGAGTCCAGCTCCCAGCTGGCTTTGCTTCAAGGCAGACCACAAGCCCCCATCTGCAGCCACTGTTCTGGTGCAGCTGGGCTTTCAGTAGGACTTTCCTGGGCTTTCCAAGGACACCCCCCCAGATGTCCCAAAGGTGGAATATGGTAGTGGGCTTCATATTGCTGCCCAGAGTAGGGGCACCAGTGGTTATCCTGATGCATTTAAATCTCCATGAACGCCTTTCCTGGACTCAGATAAATTTTCCAGTGGGCAGGGTGAAGGACAGGCTCTGCTGCTGAGGTCCTGGGTTTGCTAAGGATGAGGCCCGAGAAAGTCACATTGACATGAAAAGAAGTTTCTAAAGATATGAAGGAAATGGCATTTCATGACCAGCTGGTATTGCAACCATGCCCAGGGAAGGCACTCTGGGTTTTCCCTTGAAAGCCTGCTACTGTTTCTTCAGTATTCCATGATGCCAGCTGTCCTCTTCTGGACTAGCCACTGAAAACCAAGTGTGGATCAGCTCCCATTAGTTTGTACTCTGCTTTCCAACTTCCCCAGCCAGATGATCTTTAGATGGCCAAAGAGACACAAAGGGTAAAGACACAAAGGAAGGGAGGTTGCCCTGCCTTCATGAGCAGGGAAACGCCTCTCAGGGACTCATGATAGACCACCTGTCTCACGCTATTGTTGAAAATGCACACACCCAACAGTACCAAGTATGGGAGGAAAGGGAAGACCCAGCACTCTTTTCTCTTTACTGGTGGAAGTGTGAAACTAGATAGCCTATTTGGAAAAAGTTTGGCATTATTCTGCAGTTGGACATTCAAACAATTTTTGATGTTTTGGAGTCATTCTGAATGTGTAATTAAGACCCCTCTTGCATGTACACAGTGTTTGTAGAACATGTTCAGTATAGCAGTGATGCAGCAGAGCCCAGAAAATAGACCACTGCAATCTATAGGAGCATGCGTAAATACTTTGTGGTCTGGGTATCTCACAGATGAATAAATCTCAGTTCAAATGAATGAACCACAGCCTGAACAAGAATATGGATTTGTCTCAGTAATAGAATTTGAGTAAAGAAAGCAAGTCTTCAAATAATAAATATAACATAATACCCTTGGTAGAAAGTTAAAATCAATCAAAACCAAAAATATTATTTAAGAAAAATGAGGCTATATAAAATTGTATTGAAAAAGAAAGGAAAGCAAGACCATGGAAAAATAAGATTCAAGGGCTAGAGACAGAAAGAACTATGGGTAAGGATCTTGCCTTGTATGCAGTTGACCAGGCACCACATATATGCTATACTGATGCTACTAGGAGTTATCCCTCCTGAGCACAGATTCAGGAGTAACAACCTGAGTACTGCTGTGTATGGCTCAGGCCCTCCCCTGCCCAATTTAAATAACACTTAGTTATTTTGAGCAGAGAAAAATGTGGGACAGACCACAAATGGACATATACTCTAGGTTTCTTGCTTGTTGGTGATTTAATGAACATTTATTATAATATTAAAATATGACAAAGCTGTATGAAAGGGGTCAGAGTGATAGTATGCAGGAAGTGCATTTGCCCTGCATGGATTAGCCTGGGCTCAATTCCTGGCATTCCCTATGGTCCTCAGATCACCACCAGGAGTAATTCCTGAGTGCAGAGCTAGGAGTAACACCTGAGCATAGCTGGATGTGTCCACAAAACAAAATAACCCCTCCACCAATATATCAAATAACCAGTAACATTAAAAATTTAGACATTCTTATAAAAATGAGCAAAGGAGCTGATTATATTTCTAAAGAAGCTGCACAACTAGCTAGTAGAGCAATGGAGAGTTGACCACTATCATTCAGGATGAGAGACATGTGAATTAAACCCCTGAAAATACAAGTGTTGACAAGGATGTAGAGAAAACAGAACTGCTGTGCATTGTTAATGGAAACAATTAAAGTAATGAGAAAATAATGCAAAAGATCATCATAGAATATATAAAAACATCAAAAGAATACATAGAAGTACCTCATGAGTTAGCAATTCTATGTCTGAGTATATTTCCAAAAGGGTTGAAAGAGGATCTCAAAGACAGTTTATTAGTGTTGTATTTCCAGTGTTCAGGAAGCACTCATACATGAACTCAGGATGTAGAAATAACCTGACTCAGAGAGGAGATGTAGGGAGGAAAGACTTATCTTACAACATGGATAAGCCTGGAAGGTTTAGTGAAATTTTAGCATGTGAAGTACGCCAGTTACAGAAAGACAAATATGCCTGATCCCACTTACATAAGGTCGCTAAGCTAGTCTACTTCATAGAAACAAATTCTACTTTCTATTGGTTACTAGACCAAAAACAAATTGTTAAAAAGAATTAAAAAGAAATTGTTGTGTGTTTCTGAATACCTGAAGGTCTCCTCAGAGGCCTAGGGAGCGCACCCCCCAAAACTGCATTTTTTTTTGGTTTTTGGGCCACACCCAGTGATGCTCAGGGGTTACTCCTGGCTGTCTGCTTAGAAATAGCTCCTGGCAGGCACGGGGGACCATATGGGACACCGGGATTCCAACCAACCACCTTTGGTCCTGGATCGGCTGCTTGCAAGGCAAATGCTGCTGTGCTATCTCTCCGGGCCCCAAAAACTGCATTTTGAAGCTGCCCAGTGAGTAAACTCTGGCTGTGGGGTTTGCTGTCCAATAAGCTGAGCTCTCTGGCCTGCGGAGGCTCTGCTCTGCTGTGCCTTTGTTCACTCTGAGGACTTCAAAGGAAACTTCTCCTGTGCCTGTCTGTGTTTCTGAATACCTGAAGGTCTCCTCAGAGGCCTAGGGAGTGCACCCCCAAAAAACTGTCAACTAGAGGCAGCAGAAGAGCGGCTCCACTTTGCTTCATGGCCGCATACTCTTTCTAGCCAATGAACCCCACCACAACACGCAGGAAAAACCACACTATAAGCGTGACAATGGGGAAACCTTGCAGACAAACACCATGCACAGAGAATAAAGACGAAAGCTCGAATGACCTAATAAATTTCAACCACCTGATTAACCTCTCGGATAAGGAACTTAAAATAGCGATATGGAAGATGTTTGTAGAACTCAAAGAAAGCATAGATTGATCTGAACAGAACACAAAGACAGAAATCAGAAAACTCCAAACTGAAATAACAGATCTGAAAAACAAGGTAGCTCAACTGAAAACCTCAATGGATGGCCTTGCCAGCAAGCAGGGTAACAGCAGCTGAGGAGAGAATCGGAATACTGGAAGATGTGATGCAGAAAAACTCAACACAGAAGAAGAAATTGGAAAAGAATCTTAAGACAAACGAACAGGCAATGGAAAATGGTCTCAAGGAATACGAACAGATGAAAATAGAAGTCTTTGATAAACTCAACAAAAACAACATAAGAATCATTGGAGTCCCAGAGAACCAGGTAGGAGATCTCCAGGAAGAATCAACTGTCAAAGACATCATCAAAGAGATACTCCCAGAGTTAAAGACTACATGCAATCAAATCCTGCATGCCCAAAGATTACTAGCTAAAAGAGACCCAAAGAAAAACACCTCAAGACACATCCTCGTTACAATGACAAATCCCACAGATAGAGATAGAATACTGAAAGCAGCAAGATCAAAAAGGGAAATTACATTCAAAGGAGCATACCTAAGACTTACAGTAGACATGTCACAAGAAACTCTCAAGGCCAGAAGACAGTGGTGGGATATTGTGACAAGACTGAATGAAATGAATGCCTCACCAACAACATTGCACCCAGCCCGACTCACGTTCAGGTTTGAAGGAAGAATACATAGCTTCATGGATAAACAACAGCTCAGAAACTTCACAGATGATAAACCAGCCTTAAAGGAAAAACTGACAGGTCTATTCTAAGACAAGAGAGACCAACAAACACAGCAAAGTTATCTACAAAGATGACATTAAATCCTATGACAATCATCTCCCTCGACGTCAATGAACTAAATTCACCAATTAAAAGACACAGAGTGGCAAAATGGGTCAAAAAGATGAATCCAACCTTCTGCTGCCTACAGGAAACACATCTGAATAGTCAGAACAAACATAGACTCAAAATCAAAGGCTGGAGGAAAATTATCCAAGCAAACAACACCCTCAAAAAAGCTGGGGTGGCCATATTCTTTTTTTTTTTTTTTTTTTTTTTTTTTTGGTTTTTAGGCCACACCCGGTGGTGCTCAGGGGTTACTCCTGGCTGTCTGCTCAGAAATAGCTCCTGTCAGGCACTGGGGACCATGTGGGACACCAGGATTCGAACCAACCACCTTTGGTTCTGGATCGGCTGCTTGCAAGGCAAACGCCACTGTGCTATCTCTCCGGGCCTGGGGTGGCCATATTCTTATGACACCAACTTTATACTAAGAAAAGTGGTAAGGGACAAAGATGGACACTATGTACTAATCAAGGGATACGTACAATAGGAAGAAATCAGACTATTAAACATATATGCACCCAATGAGAAACGAGCAAATTATCTAATACAATTACTGACAAATCTGAAAGAAGAAATCAGTAATAACACAATAATTGTGGGAGACCTCAACATGGCCCTTCAACACTTGATAGGTCAACCAGACTGAAACTCAACAAAACATACTAGCCCTGAAAAGAGTAATGGGAGAAAGAGGACTAGTATATATATATATATATATACTATATATATATATCTATCTATCTATCTATATATATATATATATATATATATAGGACACTCCATCCCAAAAAACCTGGATACACATTCTTCTCCAACGTACATGGGTCATTCTCTAGGATAGAGAATGCTGACACATAAAACATACCTCCATAAAATCAAGAGGATAGAAATCTTGCATGCTACCTTTGCTGACCACAAGGCTCTGAAATTAGATGTGTACTACAAAGGCACAGAAAAGAAAAACTTAAAAAATTGGAAATTAAACACCCTGCTACTGAACAACCAGTGGGTCCGAGATGAAATCAAAAAGGAAATCAAAACTTTCCTGGAAACAAATGATAATGAAGACACAAACTGCCAGAATCTATGGGACACAGCAAAAGCAGTCCTGAGAGGAAAATTTATAGCTCTACAAGCACACATCAGGAAGGAAGAAGGGGCATACCTGAATAGCTTAATGACACAGCTCATAGAATTAGAAAGTGCTCAACAAAAGGACCCAAATGATGCAGCTCAAAAAATTAGAAAATGACCAACAAAAGGAACCAAAAATAGGGAGACAGAAGGAAATAACAAAGCTGATAGCAGAAATCAATGAAGTAGAAAACCAAAAAACAGTCCGAAAGATCAATGAAAGCAGAAGTTGGTTCTTTGAAAAAATAAACAAGATTGATTAAATAAATAAACAAGACCACTGGCAAAACTCACAAAGAAAGAGAGAGAAATCTGATAACCCATATTAGAAATGAAAAGGGGGAGATCACGACATATATTGCAGAGATCCAAAGGGTAATTAGAGACTACTTTGAGAAACTTTATGCTACTAAACATGAGAACCTAGAAGAAATAGAAAAATTCTTGGACACTTATAACCTTCCACATTTAAGTAAGGAGGATGTAGCATATCTAAACACCCCCATCTCTACTGAGGAAATTAAACTGTAATCAAACATCTGCCCCCCAAAAAAGCCCAGGCCCAGATGGATTTCCTAATGAATTTTTTCAAATCTTTCACGAGAAGCTACTACCAATTCCAGCCAGGCTCTTCCATAAAATTGAAAAAAACGGGAACACTCCCAAATAGCTTTTATGAAGCCAACCTCACCTTGTTACCAAAACCAGACAGAGATACTGCCAAAAAAGAAAATTACAGACCAATATCCCTGATAAATGCTGATGCAAAGATCTTCAACAAAATCCTGGCAAATAGGATCCAATGCATCATCAAGAAGATCATACACTACGACCAAGTAGGTTTCATCCCAGGAATGCATGGATGGTTTAACATCCGTAAATCTATCAACATCATACACAACATCAACAAGAAGAAAAATAAAAATCACATGATCATATCAATAGATGCAGAGAAAGCATTTGATAAGGTCCAACACCCATTCTTGATCAAAACTCTCAGCAAGATGGGAATGAAAGGAACCTTTCTCAATCTAGTTGAAGCCATCTACCACAAGCCAATGGCAAATATTATCCTCAATGGAGAAAAACTAAAAGCCTTTCCTCTAAATTATGGTACAAGACAAGGCTGTCTGCTCTCACCACTCCTCTTAAACATAGTACTGGAAGTTCTTGCTATAGTGATCAGGCAAGAAAAAGATATCAAGGGAATCCAGATAGGAAAGGAAGAATTCAAGCTCTCATTGTTTGCAGATGACATGATACTCTAGCTAGAAAACCCTAACGACTCTACCAAAAAGCTTCTAGAAACAATAGACTCATATAGCAAGGTGGCAGGCTACAAAATTCACACACAGAAATCAATGGTCTTTTTATACACCAATAATAATAAGGAAGAGAAGGAAGTCAAGAAGACAATCCCATTCACATTAGTGCCACACAAACTCAAATACGTTGGAGTCAACTTGACCAAAGGATGTGAAGGACCAATACAAAGAAAACTATAAAGCCCTGCTCCAAGAAATAAGAGAGGACACATGGAAATGGAAACATATACCCTGCTCATGGATTGGTAGGATTAACATCATTAAAATGGCAGTACTCCCCAAAGCATTATACAGATTTAATATGATCCCGTTAAAAATACCCATGAAATTCTTCAAAGAAGTGGATCAAACACTTATGAAGTTCATCTGGAACAATAAACATCCTCGAATAGCTAAAGCACTCCTAGGGAAAAGGGAAACGGGAGGCATTACTTTCCCCAACTTTAAACTGCACTACAAAGCAATAGTTGTCAAAACAGCATGGTATTGGAATCAAGACAGACCCTCAGATCAGTGAAATAGGCTTGAGTTATCAGACATTGTTCCCCAGACATACAATTACCTAATTTTTGACAAAGGAGCAAGAAATCCTAAGGGGAGCAGGGAAAACCTCTTCAACAAGTGGTGCTGGCAGAACTGGTTAGCCACTTGCAAAAAAGCGAACATAGACCCCCCCAGTTAACATCATGTACGAAGGTAAAATCCAAATAAATTAAAGACCTTGATATCAGACCTGATACCATGAGGTATATAGAACAACACGTCAATAAAACACTCCATGACATTGAGACTAAAGGCATCTTCAAGGAGGAAACTGCACTTTCCAAACAAGGGGAAGCAGAGATCAACAGATGGGAATACATTAAACTGAGAAGCTTCTGCACCTCAAAAGAAATAGTGCCCAGGATACAAGAGTCACCTACCATGTGGGGGAAACTATTCACCCAACACCCATCAGTAAGGGGTTAATATCCAAAATATACAGGGCACTGACAGAATTTTACAAGAAAAAAAATCTAATCTTATCAAAAAATGGGGAGAAGAAATGAACAGATGCTTTGATAAAAAAGAAATACAAATGGCCAAAAGGCACATGAAAAAAATGCTCCTCGGCACTAATTATCAGGGAGATGCAAATCAAAACAAAGATGAGATACCATCTCACACCACAGAGATTGGCATACATCACAAAGAATGAGAACAATCAGTGCTGGTGGGGATGTGGAGAGAAAGAAACTCTTATCCACTGCTGGTGGGAATGCCATCTATTCCAACCTCTATGGAGGTTCCAAAATCTGGAAATTGAGCTCCCATTCGACCCAGCTATTCCACTCCTAGGGATGTACCCTAAGAACACAAGAATACAATACAAAAACCCCTTCCTCACCCCTATATTTACTGCAGCACTATTCACAATAGCCAAGCTCGGGAAACAACCAAGATGCTCTTCAACAGACGAATGGCTAAAGAAACTATGGTACATATACACAATGGAATATTATGCAGCTGTCAGGAGAGATGAAGTCATGAAATTTTCCTATACGTGGATGTACATGGAATCTATCATGCTGAGTGAAATAAGTCAGAGGGAGAGAGATAAACGCAGAATAGTCTCACTCATCTATGGGTTTTAAGAAAAATAAAAGTCATTTTTGCAACAATCCTCAGACAATGAGGAGGAGGGCTGGAACTTCCAGCTCATTTCATGAAGCTCACCACAAAGAGTGGTGAGTGCAGTTATAGAAATAACTACACAGAGAACTACCATAATTATGTGAATGAATGAGGGAACTGGAAAGCCTGTCTGAAGTACAAGTGGGGGTGGGGTGGGATGGAGGGAGATTTAGGACATTGGTGGTGGGAATGTTGCACTGGTGAAGGGGATGTTCTTTACATGACTGAAACCTAATCACAACCATATGTGTAATCAAGATGTTTAAATAAAGAAAAAAAGAGAGAGAGAAAAAGAAATTGTTAAAGAATTAAAAAGAATTGTTATTTAGTGGGTATCGAGTTACAGCTATGCAAGATGAAAAAGTCCTGGAGAGGTTTCCAACAATGGGAATATACTTAACACTTAAAAAAAAGGATATGATCAGATCAGTGCAATAGTACAGCGATCAGGGAGTTTTCCTTCGAAATGGCCAACCAGATTCTATTTCTAGCATTCCATATAATCCCCTGAGTGTGCCAGGAGTGATTTCTGAGTGCAGAGCCAGGACTAATCCCTGAGCACTGCTGGGTGTGCCCCTCAAACAAAACAAAACAAAGATTCTGAAGCATCTATAGTATGCATTACTTTACTACAATAAATAATTAAAAAGGCAGAAATCAATCTATAAATACCCAATTGCTTCTAAATGCTTAGGAGAAGAACCTATGTCTAATTCTACATAAAAAAAAAACACTCATGCAACTCTTCAAATTCCAATATCACAATCCACCAAATCAAAGAGAAAGACACATGGGCCCGGAGAGGTAGCAGAGCGGTGTTTGCCTTGCAAGCAGTTGATCCAGAACCTAAGGTGGTTGGTTCGAATCCCGGTGTCCCATATGGTCCCCCGTGCCTGCCAGGAGCTATTTCTGAGCAGACAGCCAGGAGTAACCCCTGAGCACCACCGGGTGTGACCCAAAAAAAAAAAAAAAAAAGAAACAAAGAGAAAGACACATATGAACGAACACATAAATTAAGAAAGAAATATTTTTAAAAGCCACTTACAAATGGAAGTTAAGAGCATGTTATGTTTAGTTCAATTTTATCTCCACTCAGATGGTCCTTAAGAGATGGAGCCAGGCCACAAATAGAAAGTTTGGGACAGAATTAGGGTCATGTGATTACGGAGATTTAGCCTTGAGAGGACACTATGCAAAAGGCAGACATGATCATCCCTTCAAAGTTTTTCTACCTTTCTCTGTGCTGTTCTGGGGGTAATGATGAAACCAGCATTTTAATTTATTTTTGATGGAAGATTTCAGTCACTATCCATCTAAAGTACACTTTTATAGACCTCCAACTGTCTACTCCCCACCTCCTGTCCTTGTCCCTTGCCTGGATCCAACTCCTGTCTGTCCACCACTTCCCCCTTCCAGAGCATGTGAAACTGGAGGTCAGAGAGAAGGGCAGAGCCTCGCTCACCAAGTAGCCCCTAGATGCATGGGAAGTGGAATTTGGCAGGTGGTAGCAGGACTGCAGACCTGGCTCCATCCCTAAGGGAGCCACATTTGTTTCTTCCCTTTCAAAGTCCTAGGCAGTAAAGGAAAATTGCAGGGATGGGGAAATAATGAGAAAGGCTCTTTGTTTTCCCCCCAGTCTGAACCCCTAGCTCATCAAACCTTGGAAACGCTCACTGCAAATGGCTGTTCCTGTTTTATTGCTTATTTATGGGAATCTATTTAAAGTGAATTGCACTTTTCCATTGTATCCCAGCGAGGCGAGCCCGCGTTGTGTCTCCCCTGGCTGTGACTGGGGATTCTGTCTGATTGTGTCAGCATCACGCTCCACGACATTTAAAAGTGGGGAAGGAAAAGACTGCAGAGGAAGCAAGGAAAGTGTGGGGAGTGATTGCTCAGCCACTGCTGGCTCCCTGGGCTGAGGGTCGGCTTGGAGGCAGTGAGCTTGCCTGGGAGCAGGGAAGAAACTTCTATTTCAGGTTCAGCAGTCCCATTGGAAACCTCCAGAGTTTGAGTGTAGCTAGAAAATGTTACCCTAAAACAACTATTTGGCTCTTGGAGTAACAATTTTTGGAGGGTGCTACTTGGGGGGGCTATTGGGGTGTGTCTAGTAGGGCTCTGGGGAATCACATGGTGCTGAGGATCAAGACCTGAGCTCTCACATGCACTTCTTTCATCTTTCTAGACTTTCACATTTTATTATTTTAAATATGTAAAAGAGATGATTAAGAGGGCTAATTTGAACAGCAATAATGATAGATTCTCTGTACTATGAATGGACTTGCCTGGGAGAGTTCAGTGGTCTCTGGGATATACCCTGGAATAGGTATCTTAGTATCCAACCCTCTGGGAATGGCTGCTTGGGCAAGGCATGGCGAGGACTGGCATTCCATATTCGTTTGCTTTGCTTGGAAATTGTCAGATGAGGCCCACTCTTTCCAGATGCTCCCTGTCCAAGGTGACAAACAACAGGCCAATCTGGCTGCTATAGGTTCCTGTGCACAAAACTGGGAGGTTACAGTCTGCCCGGCACTGCAGAGACAATGGCAGTGTGGACTATGAACAACCAGCGGTTTCCTGGTGCGTAGCAGATGCTTTGCCTTATCAGAGCATATCATTGCAGGGAGCCTCTGAATCACTAGGATTAGTGCCCTACCATCATCCTCTAAGACTTTAAAAAGTTTGAGGACCCCTGCCTAAGTTTTGGAGCCACGTGACAGACTGGATTCCACTTGACTGGTGAAGTTCTCCCATACTTCGCCTTCCACCCCTCTTATCACTGCACCCCATCTCTGCAGACTCAGTTCACATTTCCTATGACCTCTGGGTCTCCTGGCTGAGAGTTCCTTAGCAGCCAATTGTGTTGATCTTTGAGGAACCATGGACTCTGTGAAGGCTGCACCAGCACCTGGATGTGGCTATGCTCCAGGCATTTTATGTCACTTCCAGTTTCTGGGGTTCATAGAATTATAAGAGGGTTTTTGGGGCAGGGGGAGTGAGGAGAGCAGGGACTAAAGCAGGGGAGGGAGCTTTGGAGAACAGACCTGCAAGCAATGGTTGGCATAGGGTCAAATGCCTATCAGCCTGCATTTTTATAGGGGTCATACCAGGTACTACTCTGGGGACTCTGAGAGAGACCAGAGATCGAACTTAGGGCCAGAGCCAGGCCAGTTAAGCCAGCTCTCCAGCCCCACAACTTTCTTTTTAAAGAATGAGCTTATCTCTAGTGAGTGGTCGAATCCCTAGTCCTTGGTCCTGCCACAGCCTTAAAGGTGAAAGGGATGTTAAGAAAGTTGCTATGGTCTCATGCTTTGTCTCCCATTCACTTAACCTGTTCCCCTTTCTTCTCAGCCTTCCTCCTGGATCACCCAACTTGGCTAACAACCCCATCCGTCAAATTGCTCAGGCTATAAATTCAACATTAACCTCATGTCTTACTTGTTGTTACCTTCTTCTCACCTGCAATCAGGTACCAGATCCTGCCTCCATCCACACTGCCTTGGTTCAGCTGCATGACCCCTGACTTTGATCTCTTATTTTCCTTCCAACTTTGTGACTGATGGTCTAGTCCATCCTTCTCACAACTCCACAGCAGACCATAATCTAATGCTGACATTTCCACATCCAAATCTTGTCTCCTGCTTTCCAAAGCTCCTCACCTACTCTGAAGTCCCAAAGTCAACAAGCCTCACTGTCTAAATCCACCCATGCTCTCCTCATGTCAGGGGTTGGTCTCTGGCATCAGATCCTTGAGGGCTCTAATCTGGCTCAGGCTCACCCATGCTGAGCTGGCATTTATTTTTATTGGTTATACAAGGGCCACACCCACAGTTATTGGGGGCCACAATGGCACTGTTAGGGGATGATATAGTGCTCAGATGGACTATACCCTACCCAACCCTCAATGACCTCATATGTGTTCATGGATTCAGGATAAAGGTGTAAGGAAAAGAAATGGTGGAATGAACTGGAAGGGGTTGGGCAAAATACAGAGGTTCCCTCTGCTCTGCTGTCCACATGTACCACATCATGCGCTGTGCCATTGCCCTTCCCTGTCACCAGGTTGCTTTCTCCCACTTACCCCAGCACTGCAGATCCATGCCCCTAGACTCTGGGCCTTCCTCCCTTGCTCCTGAAATTCTATATGCAGATGATGGGGCTATGAAGGGCTGTGTGTACTTTATTTTCCTGAGACCCCTGAACAGGTCCTGAAAGTGTGGGCCCTTTGTCAAGTGAACTTGACCTTGAGACCCTCTTCATTCATCTAGAAGGAGGAAATATTCCTTCTTGGCTATAGTGCCTGCCTCTGGCATCATGGGCTAACTTGGACTCAATCCTGAAGTTTCTTCTAAGCTTCCCTACATTGAGCCCTGCCAATGAGACCCAATGGACCGTGAATGCTTGAATGTGACATCAACAGTATAAATTACAGGCCTGGGACCTCAGACCAGGGTAGCACAGAGATTAGACTTGGGACCAATCCCTAGAACCCGAATTCAGGGCATTGAAAGGAAAGAAGATGAGGGGTCTTTGATCCCACAGAAAATCATGGCTTGTAAGTGTCCTCTCCTGGGGTACTTCATTTCTTCTGTGTGTCAGCAAAGGCTCCCCAGAAGAAAACAGATCTGCAGATCCCTGTGACCCCCTTCTTACTCTTTCCCACGAGACTCCCTGACTTCCTATGGGCATGATGGAGTTAGCCTGGGGAGGTGGGGCAGGAGCCAGGGAGAGAAAAGGAAGGAGAGATGGAAAGTGATGGGGCAAGAAGGAGCGAGTGGGCCTGAGGAGAGTGTGAGGGCCGAAAAGAGGAGCTGGGAGTGCTGGCGAAGTTTGAACAAACGCCGAGTCAAGCACAATAATAATTTGGGCAAAATGGCAAATGGCACAGCTGAGGAGGAAATAGCATTGTGAATGTAAAAACTCCTAAATGGAGCGCAGATGGGAGGGAAAAGTGTAATCTTCTGGAAAAGCCTCTAATTGTCTGCCCACACTAATAATTTCAGCAAACGCTGCCTCTCTCCCTCCTGCGTATAATTACACCATTCCATCTGTCTATCAGTGGGTTTTTTCACTGCGCCTTACTGCTACCACGTTCTCAGGCGCGCAGAGAGATGAGGGGTTTTTGAAGATTTAAGAATCCTTCTGACACATATCCCGAGGAAAAGACACTCAGGAGAGACAAATCCCTCTCTCCGAGGCCTGTTAAGACTCTATTTTAAAAAGTCATATAATCTCTTCCAATGCTATTACAGAGTCAAAAGGAGGCAGGGCCACAGGGTGTCTCCACTTTGGGGGTTCACATTTGTAGCTTCTATCTCAGACCCATCCTGGGACCATGACTGAGTGTTCACTGTAGATGGGAAGGTATATGAGAGTAGCAGTACCTGGTCTGGAGATACAGCCCTGTGTGTGGAGGGTCAGGTTACAAAAGCATGTGTTGAGGGAATTTCGTGTTTCTAGAGTGGCAGAGTCAGACTTTGGGCCTGAGGAGGAAGGAGGGAGCTGGGAGAGGGCTGCAGTCAATGTGTAGCAAGCATGGTCCTGCAGGTCCGGGGCATGCTGCCCAGTGGGTCTGTCCACACTTGCTCAGAGTGTTTCCAACCTTCTGGCTCCTCTTTTTGCTCTGGCACAAGTCCCAAAGAAAACAGGTGGCAAGTGTGTGTGTGGCCCAATAGGAGACACTCCAGGTTTCAGCCCAAGTTATCACCTCTCCCTGTGAAGGGGGGTTAGATGCCCATCTCTCCTACTCTCCAAGAAGGACTTGAGGGACTGTGACCTTCGGATGTTGTGCTGGGAGGGCTGGACATTTGCCTCTCCTCCCCGCCAATAACTGGACACTAGCTAGTTACAGGGAAGGGTGCGCAGGGCAGATGCAGGAAATTGAGGCAGGATGCCTGAGTGCCTCCTTATAGCTGGATAGGAGTGGAGGAGATCATGGTTAAAGGTGATATGGTAGAATGATGGTGGAAAGAATGGTAAATGGTGGTGGTAGAGATGAATGTAACAAGGTGAAACTCATATACTGACCAGGCCCTGAAAACTTCCACCCAACACCCTCTCACACAATTCAATATCTCAACCAAACCTTTTCCAGAATTACTGAGTGAGTGAATATTTAACTTAATCAATTCACTCAACAAATATTGATCGTGTTCCCGTAAAGTGCTACCAATGATGAACACAATGCCTTTTCAACTTTTGAGGTCAGCAGGGACCAATGGAATCATAATGCGGGGTCATCTATGTCGTTTTAAGTTTCCGAGCTGCCACTTTAAATGAGTGAAAAGAAACCTGGCATGTATTTGGATTAAGATGTTTAATTCAAGCTAACATATCTGAAACATACATTTAATATGTGATTATTATAAAGTCATTGAATAGATTTTGATCTTCAAAATCAGGTAAGCCTATTTATATTTACAGTATTTTTTGTATACTGTAATTGTATACAAACTGTAATTTTGGACTATACAAATAATTTACAATTACAAATTGTAATTTGTAATTACAATGACAAATAATAGACAAAATAATTTGTATACAAATAAATTGTATACAAATATACAATTTGTATATTGTAATAATTTTGTATGATTACAAACAGTAATATATTACAATCACAGCATA
The DNA here is from genome assembly GCF_024139225.1 of Suncus etruscus. Lineage (NCBI taxonomy): Eukaryota > Metazoa > Chordata > Mammalia > Eulipotyphla > Soricidae > Suncus > Suncus etruscus. The sequence continues at coordinate 24,854,769 of NC_064855.1, forward strand.
AATTGTTGAACCTCAATTTGAATGGTTCACATTTCAAGTGACTCTGGCCACATGTGGCAATGGTTATTGCATGAGACAAGGCAGACCTAAAACATAACAGGGAGAGAATTCTGTATGTGTGATGATGATTATAACAAGTGTACAGTTGTTATTATATTGCAGCCCCCTATAATCTTTCACCAAATAGTTTCACATACATGATGTCATGGCAATTGTGTGAGATAAGGAGAGTCAAAATAAAAATAGATATGTAAAAATGAGATTCAGAGAACCAAAGTGCCTTAACATCTTTCATTGTTTCTCAAGCACACGCAGAGAAACACACATCTCAGGTTAGGATGGCCTGATAAGGCTCAGTGGTAGAGGGGACATCTCACTGGGGTCTCCACAGATGGGAGAGCAGAGGGAAGGAATGAGATGAGACTCCTTGTAGGAGTAAAGGGATTAGAAACATACAGATGTCTTAGAGAACAGTGGCCCAATGACTTATGCAATGGCTAGGTATTAGGGAGGAGCTGAAGGTGGAAAAGGGGTTGTATAAGGCTCTGGATACAGATGGAGGTGTTTGTGCTTCCCTTCACAGGCAGTGTAGACTCAATCAAGATAATTTCATTCAGAAGTCATGAAATTTTTCTATACATAGATGTACATGGAATCTATTATGGCGAGTGAAATAAGTCAGAGAGAGAGAGAAAGACACAGAATGGTCTCACTCATCTATAGGTTTTAAGAAAAATGAAAGACATTCTTGCAAAAATAATTTTCAGAGACAAAAGGGAGGAGTGCTGGAAGTTACAGCTCACCTCATGAAGCTCACCACAAAGAGGGATGAGTTTAGGTAGAGAAATAACTACATTGTGAACTATCCTAACAATGAGAATGTATGAGGGAAATTAGAAAGCCTGTCTAGAGTACAGGCAGGGGTGGGGTGGGGAGGATGGAGATTTGGGACGCTGGTGATGGGAATGTTGCACTGGTGATGGGTGGTGTTCTTTACATAACTGAAACCAAACACAATCATGTATGAAATCAAGGTGTTTAAATAAAAGAAAAAAAAGATCATTTCATTCAGCAAGCATTGGTTGAGTATGTGATGCTGCTACTGTGGCTATGAATGGGGAGTGTAGTGGATGCTGGGATCTCCTGGTTTCCTATGGGATGTATGCCAACAGGTAAAAAGGGATGAGGAGGTAGGTGCAGAGAAGCTTGGTGGGAAATAAGGTTCACAGTACTGTGATGGCAGAGGAGAGGTAAAGGAGTAGATGAGTGGAGGAAGAATTTCAACTTTATTGTGCCTGTAAGAACATGGGCAATGAGTTTATTCAATGGGATTTCTAAAGGTTTGAACTGGAATAATGGGAGGAACAAAGCTACCACAGACCAAAACATTGCTGGTAGTGGATATTTCCTGGAAGTTTTCAGGGCAGTCCCTGATAGTGAGCCACATGGTGTCTTCATAACCCCTTTCTGTCAGTCAGTTTTGAGGATCTAATAGGGAACTGCTTGCTGGTTTGAACATATCAATCTCTAGTGAGGTGCTATTCCTTTCCTCTAGGTATCAATGAGGAAGAAACCTTGGTTAAGGCCCCCACCTCCATCTCCACCTGCTCCCTACTTCCTTTTCTCTTCCTCTTGCCCTCAGGTTCCTGCGAACTCTGGAGGGAGAAGCATTATAGGTTTCTGGCATCGCCTCCCCTCCATCCTGCTCATTAGTACCATAGCTAATGAGTTGTGCATCACCCAAGTTCATTACTCATCTGTAGAATGGGGCTGGGACCCACAGGGCTGTTTGGGGAATTGGAAGAAATACTGCATATGCAAGTATGCAAACTTAGATGCATTCGGCAGCTTGCTGGTGGGAGCCAGAACTGGGAAAGGATAGCACTGCCACGAATCCTTCATGCTTCCCAATGACTGAGATTTTGCTCTTCTATGCAGGAGCGTCTGCCCTTCCCCTCTGCTTGTCTAGACCCCGATTAACCATGACCAGAAGTGTCTTGTGTCCAGACATCCTGCACTCCCATTGTCTGCTATTGCTATTCTTTGCATTAATAATATTGGGACCCAGTGTCCATATCTGTCCTTAGTGAGCTTTGTGACGACAGGGAAAATACTTTACTCAGCTTCACTGCAGCAGTCAGCCACCACCTAGTGCCAGGTACAGGTAGGCTCTTTGGGACATATATATAGGGTCAGTGGAGGGACAGGGTTCATACCAGGGGCACTGCTCCCTATGGACTGGGATCATGCTGCCGCCGGGGATCCGTGGACAACCAGGTCTGACTCCAGCCACCTGGGCCCCCTTCAGGGTTCTAATTTAGGAGCATGGGAACCATCTGATGCCTTCAAACCCTCCTCTCCACTTACTCGGATTCTCACACCTGGGTAAATATGTCCTCCCCATTGCTCAGACAAAGGAGATGTCTTCAGAGTGCAGCCCCTCCTGAGACTCAGCTTGAGCTGTTGCCAGGACACTTAAATGAAGTTTAGGGACCTGCTTCCTCTACTCCTTGAATTCCTTCATGTGGCTCTCTCCTCGGCACCAGCCCTTTCCTTTATGAGAACCTCACATCGAAGCTCTGAGCAAGCAGCCCTTCTGGAAGGTGACTGAGGTCTTGACACATGGCACTGTGCATACATCATGATTCTGCTTCATTAATTCTGGTCATTAGCCCTGGATTGGGCTGGGCCATACATGCCAACTTGCCAGAACACAACCTTCCACCAGCAGGACTCTGACCCTGAGGGGTCAAGGCAGCATCTCTGCAAGATTCCTTTCACCATTCAGCACCCATTTCCTCAGCTTTGCCCTCTCAATAGGCTCAACAGTAAGCCAGCCATGCAGACAGATAGACAGATGCAGAGTGGCAGACAGAGATGACCTGGATTTCTTCTCTAGAGCATAGCATGCACTCCCAAGGCTGGTGTGGGGCTTATAAAATGTGTCCCTTTCAACCCAGCTCTTGCATCAGCCTTTAGCAGCAGCTCACACTCTGTGTCTGGCCATGGAGACAAAGCCCAGAATTAAGGGTTCCAGAATCAGTGCCTTTAACAAGAACCCACAAAAGCCAGCCCAGCAGCCCATTCATCCCAAAATAGTCTCTGAAAGCTGGGGCCTACGTCTGTGTCTCTGGAGAAAGCACACTGCATTGTCAGAGAAGGGCTATTTGAATGAGGCAGCTACAGAGAAATGATCTGCTTGCAATTCAGTCACTTCCCTGAGCTATGGCTCACACCTGGCTAACACAGCCCCTAGACAATGAATGAATCACACTCTGCGTGTATGTGTGTGTGTGTGTGTGTGTGTGTGTGTGTGTGTGTATGTGTGTTTATGTGCAGACATATCCACAGCAAACTTCGAAGTGAACCCAAATGACCATCTCTCCAAACAAATCCCAAATATTCTGGTACCTGTGGTCCTGGAGGCCATAGGAACCCAGTTAGTCTGCTGCTACAAAGGGCATGATAGCTGAGCTGTAGGAGGCAGCAGAGCAGAGAGGCTGCCTTTACTCCAGGGTGTCTTCAAGCTCACAACCTGTCATTCCACAGCCGATCATGTGGAAATTGAGTCTTCTCAGAAATGCATTGGGTTGGGCACTTTTCAAAGCAGTTTCTTCTGTCGGGTTGAGGAACTCTTGGCAGCAGGCTAAATAGCAAAGGGGAGCAGAGGCCTCAGTATTTATTTACCATGGGGGCAGAGCTGGAAGGAATAGCAAAGGAGGAAAGAGAGAGTCTGCCTAACCTGCAAGAGTCTCTCTAGCCAGGGGCAGATCCAGGCCAGACCCAAGAGACAGAAAAAGATGGTTTTGTCTTAGACCAATCTGTGGTTGTGGCTTAGTCTATCAGAACAGGGAACTGAAACATGTAGATCAACTTTGTTTAATTTAATCACTGTTTACAAATTTGCTAATGGGCCATATTGTAGTTAAATCTTTCAGGACATTTGTGTGACATTTAGCTCCTTGCTGGGACACAGTGATGAATATCTCGTCCTTATGTATGGATGTGCATGCATAAATACTTCTCTCTCCGTTAAATGCTAAGACATCAAACTCTTCTAAAATGACACTTGAATAAAATTTTTTGATAGAAATTGCCAAATTATCTCAAAGAGTTGTCACCACATTGTACTCCCACCAAAAGGCATCCTTGAGTTTGATTCCTACACCCTTACAAAGGAGGGCATGTAGATATAATCAAACTTCTCATCTCTTCTATCTAGCAGATTAAAAACAATCAACCATATTTCAGTTTGCTTTTTAAAAATGATTGAAGTGGTTATTCTTTTGATATGCTTATTACTATTTTTTCCCTGAAAATGTCCTTTGCCCATTTTTCTACTGGCTTATAAAAGCTTTCCTTAAATTGAATTTTAAGAATTCTCTTTCATTGAATTATAAGAACCCTCAGATGACAAATGAAAGAAATTAGCCCTCTGTCATTTGTCTTGCCAACAATTTCCCGCAGATTGTTTTTAGCCTCTGACTTTGTACACACACATTCTGTCACACAGCTATGAGAAATATGCATTTATTTCTTTTTCTTCTCACTTTTGTGGGTTTATGTGTATCTTTTAATCTTCATGGAATTTGTTTTTGATATAAGGAGTGAGGAAGGGATCCTGCATAATCTTTTCCTAAATAGCGAGCCAGGTGCACAAAAACCTGTGTTAAATGATTGTTCTTTTGCCTATTGCTTTACCTCTCTTACACCTTTCTTCCTACACATACAATTGAGTCTCTTCCAACTCTATGTCCTTGTCTGGCTCTCTATTAGCAGCCAGGGCCTCAGTGGTGCTAGCCCATGCTTCTTGTGGGAAAGCAGCTCTCTCTGGAACCAGAGCCAACGGCATTCAATGTCAGCTGGTTGAATGATGTGAAATGGTGTGAGACCTTCACTCTATTAAAATCAAGCCCAATTTCTGCTCCCAGGGATATCTCACAGCATCTATTTATTTTCTTTTTGGTTTTTGGGTCACACCCAGCAGCACTCAGGGGTTAATCCTGGCTTTGAGATCAGAAATAGCTCCTGGCGGCATAGGGGACCATATGATGCTGGGATTCAAACCATCATCTGTCCATCTGTAGGCAAACATCCTACCTCTGTGCTATCTCTTTGGCCCCTTCTCACAGCATTTCTTTAGACATTTCTTTCCCTGTATCATTTCTTCCCTAGCAGGAAATTCCTGTCTCTAGCTATTCTTTCTGGAGGAATCCTGTGCCATGTTTAGGAAATCTAGGGGCCCCAGCGGCAATTCTCAATCCACCAGGTCAACAGTTCAGTGCAAATGTCAAGTTCAGGTCATGGTGTGATGGAGAAATTAAGAACACCTCAGTGATGTTCAGGAATAATGTCATCCCAAGAATCGAACCCAGGTTGGTTCTTTTTTTGGTCCATTTTTTGGTTATTGTGATTAGCTACTTCAGAAAGCCTTTTTCTGTGGGCTCCAAATCTCCCTCTACTTGTCTGCTCTGGGAAAAGAGTGGCCTCTCGTTGACCAACCATGCCCATTCATTCTCCTGCCGTCTTACTCACCTGTAGTTTTACATGGGGTAGCTAAGGGAGAGTAAACTAGGAGTCCCCAAGTTAGAAGGTGATTCCTTCTAATGGGTCCTTTAGGATTACTGAGCCATTTGATGATCAAGAAAGCTGGTGACCATCTTCTTCTCCTATTTCCACATATGAAAGGATTGCAAGGCTAGAAATCATGTCCTCCTGAAGACCCTCTTGCTGTCCATATGTTTGGGCTCCTTGCCCTTCTTCCTGGCAATCTGCACCATTCCAGGCCACATCTCAGGCAAAATAAGTGTGTGAAAACAGACATCGGAGAAAGTCCCCATCCCCTCCAATCTGAGATACCTTTCTATACTATGGGAAGAACAATATTCTTCTCCTTTAGCCAGGAGAGATGTCCTTCTTAGGAATTCTATTCATTTTCCTTTTGAAAAACAGGCACATGGGGCTGTAATATACCTTCTTGAATAGCCTCTTTTCTTTTGAGAGGAAAGGAATAGAAAGAGGGTCTATGGTCTCAGGTTGCAAAGCTGGAACCACAGCACACAAAATCAGATGTCATCAGCACCAGTAACAGCCACTTAATGAGGAAACTGCATTATTTGGGGGATGTAGAAAGCCCACATTGGTTCCTTTTTCAGGAGATGCCCCTGATGAGAACTTATGTTCCAGGGTACACTCTTACTTCCCTGTTCATATTCAGCCCTGCTACTCCAAGTGAGTACCTGCTAACTCTTCTCTAGCTTCCCTTTGCTCCACTGCAAACTGTCCATGGAGCCAGGTCTCAGGTCATGGCATTAATTCCAAAGTCCCCCCTTTCCTCTCATCCTCCATTCCTCACACCCAAACTCTCCTTAAATGTAGTGCCATTGAAAGGTTTCTTCTCTCTCAAATTTACTGTCCTGGCTTCAAGTCAACCCAATGGTCTTTGTCCTGACCCAGTTTGGTGGACTAAGCCTCCTTTCAGCACTGGGTTAAATGGCTCCATTTTAGTCAACAGAGAAAGATGGCAACATCTAAATACTGCACTACAGCTGTGTTATGCTCTGTACTTACTTTACTATTAAATAATAATATAAACTGTTAGACAATCTGATGAAGTGTTTTATTATCTCAAAGCAAAAGGATTAGTAAGTCATTAGAGCAATGCCAAGTCTTTTTCCTGGCACACTGAATGCTCCCCATAGAATGACTCTAATTTCACCATTTGGCCTCATCACTATGCCAAGTTGACCTTGGTTCCAACATGGCCCCACTATTCTTCAAAGTAGGGGTAGAATGGTTATGGGGCTGTAGGGTGGAGGCAGTTCCAATGATGGCAGGTAAAGGTAGAAAAACAGACTTTATTCCTAAATGGCCCAAGTCCAGACACAGCTGCTCATGAACACGGGGTTGTTGATATGCCAGCAGCTTAATTGCGTCCCCTGAAAATCCATGTATTGTAGTCTAATTGCTTGGAAGGTGACTGAACTTGGAAGGCAGGTCTTGAAAGAGGTGATTCAGCTAAGAAGAAGCATTAGAGAGAGTTCCAACCCTGTGGGAGCAGGACTATCTCTAAGAGGGCTAAGGCCTACAAGGAGGGAGGCCCTGGGCAGACATAGGGACTGGAGGGAGCAGACCATTTGCTTCAGGCCCAGGAGAAAGGCAGCTCCCACTCATTGCTATTGTGGGAGAACAAAATTCTCTGTGATTTAAGACCCTCAGGTGGGTGATTTAAAATAGACTTAGGATAATGTTCAGGACCCCAAAGAATTCCAAAGTCACAAAGATGTCCATGTCACAGTCCCATGAAAACACATGTTCCATAAAGAAGCTGAAGCTATCCACAGAACCCAAGCATCTGGCTTTCCACCTCTCTCTGTGCTTGCAAGTTAGATGGATCCTTTCCCACCCAGAACCTCCAGAAAGGCCTCCTAGCCCTTGTTCATGGAGCCAATCTGACCAGGGTTCTCAACCAGCACACTCCACACAAGCTCCAAATGTAACTGAGTCTCTTGTTGGCCTCCTGCCCATTTCTTCTGGGCTGAGCCCCCCGCCCCAAATTGTGTACCCTAGAGACCCCTGCAGCAGCAGCCCTGGCTAATGCACCAGGAGCCCAAGCAGGCACTGACCAAAGAGGTGGGTGTCCCAGAGAGTAGTGTGGCAGTCACCAGGGCTGTCTTTTCTACTCAAGCAACATGCAGTTGGGTCTCCATTTTATAGTCTTCCCCACACAGTCTTGCTGCAGTTTCTGACATGGCAGGAAGCTCAGAGCGATGGCAAAATTCCCAAGCTAGCCAGGTCATAAACATTAGCTCTGGGGCTGGAAGCCCAGCTCCTCCAGTGAAGTCCCATGCTTTGATCATGCTCTGTTGTGTCCACCAGCTGATGAGACTGTCACCTGCTGACTTCCCAGGCCTTCCTGTCTCTTGGGTAGACATGGAACCATGGAGCCACCTTGTCTTACTGCTAACTTCTGCACAGCACATTCTACATAAGATCCAGAGACAGTGCTATGGTAATTCACTGGCCATTCAAGTTTTATTTTCCAGTAGTTGTCACAGCTCCTGCAGCCTATGTAGGTGGAAGCTCGGGGCTTGATTTATCTAGATTTCTCTACACCTAGAGTTGTACTTCAGGTGCATTTCAGGGCTTCCCTGGGTCCATCCCACTATGGACTTTTGTCCCCAGGGGAAATGCATTAGTCTTGCTTATAATTCAGTGTCTCTAATCAAGCTTGGGTTGAAGTTTAATAAGAAAGGTGATCCCAAGTCAAACCGATCACCATTGGTAATTAAGAACAGAATGAGTAGGTTCAGCTACTGGCACAAATACGAAATCCACTTTCTAAGTTGTTAAACCTCAATTAATACCATTTTAATAATTAATGAAGCCTTAATGAGTATGTGGTAGCTGTCTCAACCTGATACTTTTTCAATGAGTGGGAAGATAGAGAGGGGGAGAAAGGGGCTCGGGGAACTGTAGGTCCGTGTCCTCCTCAGGGCATGGAGAGCTGTTCTGATGATGGTGGGGAGAACTGGGTCAAGCTCATTTTTCTCTAAGAAAACACTCTGAACTACCCTCATCAAAAGAAACACCTTAATCACCCTCACTTTGAGCGGCCAGGTTTCAACTCTGTGCCAAACTGGAAAGGTGCTTTTAGATTCTGAGAGAAGCTTCTGTCCATTGTCTATGAACTGAGTGGTGGCAGGGAATGGAGCTACAGAAAAATAAACAGCTTTCAATGATGCCCATCACACAACCACAAGTGGGTACGAATTTAAGGTGATCCCACACAAGAAGACTGACTATTTCAAGGGTTCCCACATAGTGTTAGCTGTAAGAAAAAGACAAATGCTAAGGAAGAATTTAGTCTCATTCCTTCATCTCATACTAGTTTGAATTTGGTGGCAGCCAGTCCCCAGGCCAGATGATGCTCTGCTGGCAAAGATCTGGTCTTCTTCAGGGCACAGAGTGGCCTCCACACCTGCCCATGCTCTAGGACCTAGAGTCTAGGTGGTATGCCATCTGCTAGCCTTGGAACTCTCCATGGAGAAAGCAGCCAGTATACTAATAATAGGAGACTCTAGGTACATAGATGTACTAATATTCCACTAGAAATGTTTTACGCTGGGGACAACTGACTTACTCTTTCCTCAGAGCAGTAATACCACCACCTTCCAAACCCCTCTCCCTGCTCCTCCTCAGACATAAAAGACTCCAAAATGGGGCAAGACAAATAGCAACCTACGATCCATGAAGCCTTTCTTCCTTTTAATGTCTGGTTAGTTTATATGTTTGAACATGAACATGCAGCCACCCAAGAGGCAGTCTATTTGACTGTGTGCATGTGTCCATGTGTGCATGAACGTATGGCTATATGTGCTTATGTATAATGCATATGGTATGCATGCTCACACATGCACACATTTATGTCTGCATCTGTGGCTATGGGTATGTGTATACATATGTCTATATATCTGTGTACAAGTTTGCCTATACATATGTGTGTTGGTGAATGTGACTGTGTGTGTGTACATGTGTCTCTATGCATTTGTGCTACTTCTAGGGCTGGAAGTGTCCTCACCTATTAAAGTGACTTCTTGAGATATTTTTATGGGAGGTTGGGGCTGGGAAGTACGAGCCCCTCAGATGATGCTCTGAGGACAGAACCTATCACTTCCTGTAGGCAGAAAACTGCCTGCTACAGGGTGCAGCTGGCTGTGTTTCCGAGGGGCTTGACTGGAGAAATGGAAATGAGGTCTGTATTTAGGACCTGCTCCTTTCCCTGAACCTTTCCCATCCATCTGGTGAGGAAGGGAACAGCTATTCCACACTTTAAAAAAACCAGGATTCCCAGGGCTGTTGCCTTGCATGCATCTGGCCCCAGTTCAATTCCCAACTTTATGGTCCAACATATGGTCCCCTGAGCTTCGCAGAAGTAATCCCTGAGCACAAAGGCAGGAGTAGCCCTAAGAACTGCTGGATATGACTTCCAAACTTAATCAAATAAAGTGGGTGTGCTAGACAGTGCTGCTTGCCTTGTCTGCATCCAACATGGGTTTGTACCTGGGCACCTGAACCACTCCAGGGTCTAGAGCCAGGAGTAAGGTCTAAGTATGGCTGAATATGCCCCCCAAACAAAAAATAAAACAAAAATAGAGACCCTTGGGGGTGCTGGGGGGCTCAAGGGCCACTTCCTGGCATGTCTGGTCCATAAATGCAGGCCTGATTGTTCTGTACTTACACCTGGTGTTTGTCAGGGGGCCACACCGAGATAGTGTGAACTCAGCAGAATCTAACTCTGGTCTTCAAGATTGTGCTCTACCTCTTGTTCTTTCCCTGATGCCAGACTCCCTATGCTCTCAATCTTCCTCTCAAAAGATCCCAGGGCATGCTGGCCAGTTAGCAGGTACCCTCCTATACTGGCCAGGCTAGAAGGCCTCCCAATTAAAATGCAAGTTTTTAGTAAGTGCTCTCCATTCCAGGGCATGATTGACAGTGAAGGACCACATGGACTCATCAGTGTAATCTTAAAGAGAAAAATGATCATGGAAAATGGCTCCAACTGGAAATGAAAAAGCTTTTACAGTGACAGGGAAGAGATACTGTCGGCTGTTTGAGAAAATGCAGTTTGGAAAGACAGGGATACTCTGCAGGTCAGAGCAAGAGAAAGGGGATGGGGCACATAGAATGGTCTAGAAGAGAGAAATGTCAACAGGAGGAAGGAGATAGCTGCAGGTGGAGGAACAGTGGAGAGAGTAGGCACAATGCTGGGTGGGATCATTCAGTAGAGCAGAGGGACAAGAGAGAATATTCAAACATCATTAGAAACAAAGACAGGAGGTGAGGTTAAGGTTTTGGGGCTGAAGTGGGCCTGTAAAACTCTCAGTGCTACTTGTAAGAACTCAAGTGCAATCTGCAGATGTACTAACCAGAAGGGCCCTCTCATGACCCAGAATGCAAGAGGGTTCTCAACTTGGGCACTGAGGAAAGAAGTGGGAGTTGATTGGGGGGGGGAGGGCTGGGCCATACCTGGGAGCACTCAGGGGTTACTGGCACAATCCCATGGCTTTATGTTCAGAAATCACTCCTGGCATATGGGATAACTGATTGAACCTAGGTCCATCCTGGGTTGTCTGCATACAAGGCAAACACCCTACCGCTGTGCTGTTGCTTTAGCCCCAGAAGTGGGAGTTGAGATGCCATGGGAATGTGGAAAAGAATGAGAAAGCAGGGGCCAGGAGAAAATCTATAGAGAATGAGGAAGCTAAGAGGGAGAGAAGTTACATACAAGGGCACAGAACCAAGGAGACAGGTCAGGATCAGAAAGTAGGGAGTGAGGCAAGGAGAAAGGCCAAGATGGATGGGAAGGAATTAGAAAAAAAGATGGGAAAGTCGCAACACACCACCAGATGAGCTTCCCTATGAGTTAAAGGTGCTCTCCTATGAGTAAAAGGGGCATTTTTTTTTGTTTGTTTTGGGCCTCACCTGACTATGCTCAGGGCTTACTCTTGAGTCAGCGTTCAGCAATCACTTTTGGCAAGGCGCAGGAAACCAGACAGTGCTGAGTATTGAACCCAGGTCAGCCATGTTTAAATCACACTGCAACTATCTCTCTAGCTCTTAGGAAGGGCATATTATTACTTCATCTTTGCACCAACCTCACTTCTATATCATCCACCCTCACAATAGTAACTGGTCCAGGCCACAATATTGAAAATCAAAAAAGTTTAAGGTGACTCAGGATCAGTGTCATTCCGGGGGAAGACGAGTACCTGCTTTTGTGGAGGGCTGAATTGGGAACACACACAATTTAGCAGAACCCTGACTTTCACAACAGTGTGCTAAAAAACTCAGGCCTCCAACCACCAGGGGGAACTCTGTCCCCAGCAGAAATGGGAACCAACTCCATGGAAGTCTCAGCCACATCAGGCAAAGAAGCTCTGTGCTCATTGGAATTAGCGGGGCAGGGGTTAGACAAAGGTGGGGGTGTTAGTGGTGATTAAGGAGGTCAGCAGCTGAGAGAGCTGATTCCTATCAGCTGGTTTCTGATTTATCTTGTACCCCATCTAAATGGGATCTGCCTGACACACTTCACTGTTACCTGAGTCGCTTCCTGTGCAGTTTGAGGGCATGCTTCCCTGCTACCTGTTGTCCTTTGCTCTGCTAGGTCGCTAGCAGAGCTGTGTAGCCAGCTAGAGCTGTGTAGAATATAGTCCATTGTAATAAGGGAATGAGCAGGCAAGAGAAGAGATACAGGCTTGAGAAGAGATTCGTAGAAGCCTTTAATCCAAAGCCCATTCAGGCTGGGAATTTAGGGGTGACTCATGAACAAGAAGGACCCACAAAGGGTGTTAGTTTTCTTTACTTTCTATAGAGCTTTGGACTTGGTCTTCAAAACTTTGCTTTTTAGTTTAATTTACAGTGTCCTCTTATTTGAGGGTGGGAAGATGAGAGTTAGGAGGAAGGCTACATCTCTCTCTCTCTCTCTCTCTCTCTCACACACACACACACACACACACACACACACACACACACACACACACACACACACACACACACCACTCACCCAGAGTATACCCTGGGGTTAGTCTTTTTTTTTTTTTTTTTTTAGATCACACCCAACTGCATTCAGGGGCTGCTCCTGGATCTATGCTCAGAAATCGCTCCTGGCAGGCTCGGGGGATGCCGGGATTTGAACCACGGTCCTTCATCATGCAAGGCAAATGCCTTACTTCCATGCTATCTCTCCAGCCCCTGGGGTTAGTCTTAACTCTGTGCTCAGGAATCACTCCTGGTGGGCTTGGTACCATATGTGGTCCTGGGGATTAAACCCAGGTCATTTGTGTGTAAGACAAATGCCCTACCCCTGCTGCCCTATGTCTCTGACCTGCTTTTTGCCCCAATAATAACCACAGCAAAGAGGGTCCTTTCCAACCTGCCCTGTTGGCAGGGTAACAGGGATGCGTGAGCAGTTTGTCTGAAGTGTTCTCAAGTGGCCACTGACCATGACGACACTTCTCACACTTCTGTCGATTCTGTTAAGGGGGCTTAAGCAATCATGTGAGGCAGCTGTGACAGAATGTTCTAGAAGGTGACAATGCCTTTCTCTAAATCTGTTGAATCAAAATCTCTGGGGGTTCTCTCAGGAAACTGGCCCTTTGGAAACCTCCCTGAGATTTCTGTGGTCGATCGTCTTCTACTTTCAAGGCTGCCTGTCCTCAGGGTGGTGTCCAAACACCTTAGCTGAGGTACCCACGTCTTTCTGGGGGTGGGGAGCCAGTGCATAGGAAGGAGTTAGCTTCCATCAGTGTGATACTTCACTCTGAACCACGATGTAAAACAACTTCACTGTGATCACAACGAGTAAAGGTATTTTCTGCCAAGCCTTCGCATCTGAACGTAATGGCAAGGCTGTAAAGCCACCTTGCACTGCTGTGTGGCATATTTAATATCCGTCTTTCTTAGGAATAACAGTGCCCAGAAATTAGAATGGACTTTAGCAGTCAAATAATTAACGCACATCACCACCATCAATGCAAGTGCAATGGAGGAAGCTCTTGCCCTGGGCTAACCTGCTGCATCAGAGCTGTACATGTGCCCCCGGGAAGCTCGGGGACAGAGCGGAGACTTCAGCAGAGCCAGGATTCTGGGGCAAACACTCCCTGAGCCCCTAACAGGCATCGGCAGTAGCGGCACTTTGGCTCAGGGTAGGGCTTGTGGGTCCTGAGACTGGACATGTCTCTGACCCTTCCTGCCTGCCCATCTGTAACTCAGGTTGATAGGACTGCTGCTCTCCTAGTTGGGGGTTTGAGGGGAAGTGAGGAGTGTTCCATACAGAGCCCATCTCTAGAAGGCCATGCAGAAAGGACTGATGGTCAAGCAAAAGTGACCTATCAAATTTCCAGGAGACAATTGATGGAGGCAAAATTAAGAGGGGGTATAGAGGGGTTTTCCTTATAGGACATTGAAGTTTCCTTAAAGACAGTGAGGTCCCAGAACCTCTGAGGGGCAGACTGGAGAGGGGCCTGCTATGACAGCTCCTATTGTACAAACAGCATTGTTTTATTTACCTCTCAAGAAGCTGTGGAGTGGGCATTACAGACTGGAGACAAGACCCCAGGAAGGAAGCAGGAGCTGATTGCCAAATTCAATAGGGGGACCTCACTGTTTCCAGGGACAAGCCCACAGCATAGGGCGGCTGTTAGTCCTAATGGTATGGGAGGCCTCCTCCATTCAGAATCCCAGCCCCATATCCTCCCTAGGTCAGTGAGCCCCTATCCAGGGCCCTTATGCTTCCTTTCTCTATTCTATAATATCTCTCTGAGTTGGGTACAACATTGCCATATGCCTATTTTTTTTTTTAAATAAAGGGTCATTTGTGAACCCCAGCTCCTCTGCTCATAGCTCAAAGCTCTCTATACATTGGAGATCAACAACACCTAATCTCACAAACTCATTTCCCTTTCCTCAGCAATTCCCACTCTCACAGGTCCCCTTTACTCCCTCTCTCTGCTCTTGAACCAGCCCACGCAATCATCCTACACTTCATGACATAAAATCCAATGGTCACTCTTGGTTGCCAGGGTGATGGTCCAACCTGTCTAAACATCTCCCCTTGGTCTTGCAGAAAACAAGCCCTTTGGGGTTTCCCTCAGCCTCATGACTGCTCCATCCCTGTCTCTTAGGTGGGCTCATCCCCATTTTTGTTCTTTCCTTATATGGGGTGATCAACAGCCTTCTTGGAGAGAATCCATATGCTCTTTCATTCTTTCCTTTAATCTTCTGGCTGTCCAATTCATCCATAGGCTGAACACTAGTCCCTGATTTGACATCTCCATGGGGATGAACTTTGTCTTCTGAAATATCACCCCTCCAAAGGCAATTCCTGGTGACCAACTCTTCCCTCTGCTCCTCATCCACCCCGGACCCTCAAAGTCATCCCAGCTGAGCAAAGGTCAGCACTGAGGTCCTCCTGACAGCTTTTTCTCTCCTTCATGACACCTTCATTTTGTCACCTGGAGAACAACCACTTCTAACATTCATCCCAGACATAAATCTTGTGGATGGGGATGGAGCAGGAAGCTCCAAAGCTCCCTCTGCTTTTGGCCGGTCCCCACACTTCCCTTCAGCTTGCTAGAGCTGGACTTGCACTGGATTAGCTCACTGCTCTTCTTTGCCGTGAGCCACCATGAAAGGTGGGGGTCAGGACTGGGCTCCTTCCCCGCTCTGACAACAGTACCCCTCCATTCCCCTCTGCTTCCTCTGCTGCAGTCATGCTGCCATCTCTTTCTCAGAAACCCAGCAGACTTGGAGCCTGGCTCCAACTTCTGACACCTGCTTGCTCTCTTTGGTTTATTTTTCTGCATTGTCTTTGTCCTCTCCAGGAGCATGTCTGCCTCTGTGACATCTGTGGCCATTTCTCTAGCATGAATGTATGGGGATCACGGACTCCCTCTGTCCTGTACCCACCATGGTGCATTTGTGCAGGGCCTGGGAGGTTCCCACTGCCTATTTGCTGAGGGACTAAGATGAAACCCGGTGCCCCTCTGACTTTCCTACCCTCTGTTACAATGCCGCTCACAGAGGGGGCCAGTAGCACAGTGAAGCTTGGCATAAAGGCTGCTTCTGAGTTTATCTGCCAGTGAGCCTCGAGTTTCCTCTAAGATGGTGTCACCAGGGTCACACTTCACCCCACGGAAATATGCCAGGCTGCCGCATGCATGGAAGAAAATGAAAAAGCTAGATGGGCAGAAAGTTGTGACAAACCGAAAATGATGTTCCACTTAGATGCGAAGAGTGTAAATGAGTGTTCCTGCCTAGGTCCAGTCCAGGGAAAAACATTTGTCACCCAAAGCCAGACACGGGGGCGGGGAGGAGGAGGAGGGCTTTGGATAGAGCACTCAATCCAGGGACAGGAACAATAGTGCAAAGGTAAAAGACTGCACATATCTGGCTTGGGCTCAATCCTCAGTATCCCATATAGATCCCCAAGTCTGTCAGAAGTGACCCCTGAGCCAGCGATAACCCCTGTGCACTTCCAGGTGTGGTCCTCAAAACCAAAAATAAAAAGAGGTGCATAGAATCTGGTCCATGTTGCTGTTTGGCATCCCTGAACTTGCATCATGGGTTGGTGGTGGACTCAGCCTCAGTTTCTTCATCTGCCAAATGAGCCCCTCTTCATCAGCCCCTCTTCAGAGCAGAAGGGTATCCCTCTTTCCATCTTTCTAGTAAACTCCCATACATTCTTGCAGGCTAGGCTCAGATCCCTCAGTCCAGCCTGTCTGTCCTCTCACCCATTCACAACTACTTCTCTCTGGGGCTGTTGAATCTACCCATCAGCTCCTTGAGGCTGAACCCTGACCTTCATGGTGCCATGTCTGTGCTGAAAAAGGCCCTGCAAATGATGTTGTCTGGACATCTTAGTGCTCCTACCGAATGGGGGGGGGTCTCCAGAGCTCAGCCAGTATATGCACACCGCAGCTAAGTGTGTCCCTTCAAACATGTGACCCCTGATCATCATGGCCAAGGCCTCCAAGGGAAGGGAGAAAAATGAAAGAGGCAAATTCCCTGTGCCTACCACAGAGCCTGACAGGAGCAATGGCAGCCTCTGTGTTTCAGATGAACAAAAATTATGTGCTTTTTTTGGGGGGGGGTTATTGGTGGGTGTGCTTACATTCCTGCATGTAGCAGGCCTGTTGTTCCTCTGGGTTACCAGGCTGAGCCCCTCTCCTGCCTCTCTTCCTGCCCCCTTGAAACGTTTCTGTAGCAGAAATCTTTGTGTTTGCTTTGGAAGTGCCTCGAGCTGACAGATCTTATTAAGTAAATGCAGCCCAGTTCCCTGGGTTGGGGCAGAATCTAAGTCTAGAGGTTGAGCCTGGCTCAGCTCTGGGGTCCCAGCCAGAGTCCCCTAGGACTGCACCCCTCCCTTGGACCTCCATAGGTCTGCTGTTCTCCCTGGGGACCTTCCTTTCCCAGCCTCCAGCTTCTAATCTCCCTGTCTGCCTACAAAGTAGAGAATTCGATTTTCTTCCCCAAGAAAATCAGATTTGACTGAGCTCAATCTGTTTCCACCATTGCTACCAAGATGCTTACTGTCACTCACAAGGACAAAGGGGCCAATGCAATGGACATGGGGCAAAAACGTGCCCCACATCCGAGCGACACTTGGGGTGAAGACCAGGTGGGGATAGTGGTGGCCACAAGAAGCCTGTGGTGAAGCCTTGAGACCGCCTGGTCACCTGTGCCTCTCAGCTGGACCCCACACTCGTGTGTCCACTATCCCTCATCTTGGCTCTGTTCAGTCCAGGTTTCAGTCCTGAACATCTACTAAGGAGAATGGTTCTCACAAACCATGATTCTTCCCCTTGAGGATGCCAGATAGCATATGTGACACTCAGGGTTGTCTTGTCTTAGAGATCACTGGGCCTGCAAGTGGGCAGAGGCCAGGGACATGCAGGACAGTGCCCAGTACCCCCACACCCCCACAATTGCTAACCAAACCAGCTGGAGCAGTGTTCGGGACACACACTCAGACCATGTGGTTACCTGAAACAGTGGGTGGGAGTGACTGGCTCGCACTATAGAAATCTGAGTTTCGCTTACAGTGGGCCATCACATCAACTGGTTCACCCAACAGGCAGACATTATTGGCTGAATCCAGCAAGAGGGCAAAGAATAAGAAGAAATCTGTAAGGATCCTGTAAGCGGCCCCTGGAGTCCACTCTCAGCGATGACCTGGAGAACTAGTAACCCATGGCCACTAATGTGTCCTTTTCTCTGTATCTCCACACATCTCAGTCAAACATAGTCTTCCTGAGCATCTTCACACCATCTAGGCCCCACCATTTCTAGTATGGGTGTCTAGTTAGCATGGTTGTAACCCTTTCCGATGCAACCCCACATTCCTCAAACATGCACACGCTCAGCTGTTCCCCCAGTGTCTGTGTCTGCTGGATGCCTTGGACTTGTCTCTTTTCCTCATGGCAGGCTTAGAGACCCTTCCAGCAGGAAGGAGACAGGGCGACTGTCAGGGATAGGAGATTCTCATGGAGGGGAGGGAGGGATCTCACACTAGACTGTTTCTGAAGGAGTATCTGAGTATGTTATTTAGGTGGGCTACATGGAGAGGAGGAGGTTTCCCTGGGATTTGGGGAAGAAGTAGGGTAAATCAAGGTTGGTTTCCTAGTTTAGAATAATGTCAACTTTTAGCAGTTCTATGGCAGTTTGGCAAGCTGGAACTCCCCATTCTTGTCCTGGACATAAGCACCAATTGTTGTGAGGTCACCCCGAGAAAGAGAAATCCACAAAAGAATGTGGAACTGGGTTCAGTCTCAGAGAGCTAAGCAGGTTGGGCCTAAAGAGCAACACAATAAGGTCAGTATAGAAGCCAGAGAAAAAGAGACAAGAGAGAGGCTGTCTGGCTAATGGACGCTGCTTCAAATTGGCCACCATTTGCCAGATACACCTCTGATTGGCTGCCATCTATGAGACCCACCTCTGATTGGCTGCCATCTGTGAGACTCTTCTCCATTGTCTGCCATATGGAAGAAGAATGCACAGAGACACTTTGTAGGGGGATCTTTTGATGGAGGATGATTTTGATTTTGTCTAAGGAGCAGGTTCAGGAGGATATTGGGGGCTGATTCCAGGGAGGTGGAGGACAGAAAGGCAACAGAGGGATCCTCTCCCACATCTTCTGGGAAAAACAAACAAAACAAACAGGTGTTAAGCAAACCTCAGAACCCTCAGGTAAAACATCTCCAGTTTTCTTTTGGGCCCCCAAATAATGTGCCTGCTCATTGCATTTAGCGTCAGTGATATCCAGAGTCAAATGAGGGAGATGGGTACCTCTGTTACATCTAGAAGGCATCACCCTCAAGTGCTGAAGCCTCCGAGCTGATTAAACATCAATTCTCTGCATTGGAACCTTGCAATTTGAAAGCCTTTGCTTGAATATAGTGATAGCTGAGCTCTGGACTGCTGAACTTTCAGAACTTTAAAACAAGATGGGAAAAGACTTTCAGAGACAAGGGACTGCTGTTCACTAGCTCTAAGAAAATGCCTCAGATTCAGGACTCCTTAATTTTCTGCCCAGTCCTTCCTTCTATGTGCCACCCTTCCCTCTGACCCCAGTGGAAAGTGATGAGTTGGGAACATCAAACCAGTAGGCAGGGTCTAGATTCTTTTCTTCTCTCTCCGAGCTGTCACTCGCAGTAAAAACGATCATTGATATTCAGCCATTACACTTCCATAATCATTAATATTCTTAAAAGGCTTTTGGAAACACATTTATACAAGGCTACAGGATCAGTTTGTACATTTACTTTCAATTTCAATAACAGCTTTAGCTGGGGTTTTGATGTGTTGTTTACTTTAATTACTGTTCTGCCCCTATCTGTGTCTTGACACAGTGTCATTTAATATTTTATGAATTTCCTTTAGCCCATTTTCCCCCGGATATATGTGATTCTCAGGGACTGTTGATGTGGTTCCATAAAAAACAAAACCAAACAACTGCCACCACCAGCAACCTGCACTCTTAACTTTTCCAAGCCTCGCAGCAAACAAGATGTGGCAAGCTGAAGGTGTCTTCCCTCTAGTGATAATGGGAGGAATAAATAAAGCAGCAGACAGCACTTCACTGAGCTGGCACCGGGACACCAGGGCGTGTGGCCCTGCAGGGAGCTCAAAGTGACAGGTTGGCAACAATACGAAGGCTCTGAGCATCCCAGGAGAAATCAGTTGCTTCTCAAAGGACAGTCTGGCTTCATGAGGAGCCCAGGGCCAGAATCTGCATTTTTCCCAAGGTCTTGGGGGCGATCCCTATGCTTGGTTAGAGTGGCTTCCAGTGACTATGGAAAATCATTGGGAAGGGAGGGGAGGAGAATAGGCACTTCTCTACAAAATTCTTCACAAAATTTTCATAGGTAAAACAAAGCTCCATTTTCAGGTCCTGTGGCCAAATCTTGGGACCATTTCTAAATGGTTTGACTTTTCAAAGACAAGTATGAGTTTTCTTTGAACCATATTTTCTATAAACAACAAACATCTTGGGGACTGGAAAGATAGTACCTTGGGGAGTGTGTTTGCTTTGCAGGTAGCAGACCCAGGTCTGAATCTTAGCAATCCATATGGTCTGTTGAGACTGCCAGGTGTGATCCAAGTGCAGAGCCTAAAGTAAGCTTTGTGTACCACCAGGTGGACCCCTCAAAATAAATAAACATTTTTTTTATTACTCTGGGAAAATACATGACTAAAGATTGTCTCCAACTTAACAATGGGGGACTGGCAGGGCCTTTAGTATTCAGGCTGTGCCCTCGGCATGAAACATAGCAGTTCAATATTTGCCGGATGGTAATTAATAGCACTTAATCTGTACATCTTGAACTTATTTCTCATTTGTTAAGAAATTAAGCCATGGGGCCACCCTCTGTTGACTCCTTCCATCTTCTCCCTTCCCAGAAATGTTCCACCTGATCCCCAGTCATCAGCCCCCGCAACACTACTCTGTAAGTCTCTGGAGCAAAGTTGGAAATGAAACGAGAGGAAAGAGGAAAAGCAGGTGTAACCTCCAGACCCTCATCTGTGGAAGGTTTAGGAGAAAGGGGCAGCATGCAGAGGCCACTTCTCTCAGCATCCTAAGCTCATCTGGGGTCATGCCAGGATCCTTGTTTAAATATTCTTACAGAGGCATCCAGAAAACAAACACCTCAAGGATGACATTGCCCTGCATTGGGAACAAGCTGGATTCTGGGTTTTGGGCTGTAGGAGGAAGGCCCTTGTCCTGAGCCTGGTGCCTATTAAAAGCTGTGCCTGAGGTCTGATGGCTCAGAGGAGGAAACTGAGGCTCTGAGACCTTGGGGAACATGAGATGGGTCCTCACTACCTTCCCTATGGTGGTGACTTCCATATGCAGTCACATAGTCATCATGAGGAAGGACCTAAGATGGTTTTTACATGCTTTATTTCCAGTGTCCTAGTTCTATTTCAGAAATCCAGATACTGAGGCTCACACACACGATTCTTTTTGGGTTGGAGCACACTTGGTGATATTCAGGGATAACTCCTGGTTCTATACTCAGGAATTACACCTGGAGGTACTTAGGAGACTTTATAGGGTATTGGGGAACAAACCTGGGTCAGCTGCATTCAAGGCAAACATCTTACCTGCTGGCATAGAACAATTTCTTGGGTGAAAGGGTGAAGGAAGTCAGGAGTGGGGAAAGTTTCAAAAACTCTCAGTTAGGAGAAACAGTTCATGAGTGCTATCCAATCTGTGGGATGGAATTCCCAGTGTTGGGGGACACCCAGATGCTGACTCTGACCAAGATAGCCTGTTTGTAGGGTCCCACCAGCTCATTTGTTTCCTAGGCTAATATAGTGCTGGTGTTTGCTGGTGGGGTTAGGGGAGAGGGAGAAGAATAAGGAGAAGGAGAAGCAAAGGATGGTCTAAGAGGACATAAGGCAGATGAGGAAGCTCATCTAAAAGTTTCCCACCCCAAGGCTAGAGCTGATCTGGTCACAAGACTCCCCAGAACTGGAATACTCAACAACCAAGAGGGCTACTTGCATCAGATTCTGGGAACATCTGAGAGCTTCAGGACAGCAAATAAAATGTGCTCCATTTTGCCGAGCGAAGGAAGGTTTGGGCAAAAAGGAACACTTAGAATTTTGACACTAGGGGCCGGAGAGATAGCATGGAGGTAAGGCGTTTGCCTTTCATGCAGAAGGTCATCGGTTCGAATCCCGGCATCCCATATGGTCCCCCGTGCCTGCCAGGAGCAATTTCTGAGCACGAAGCCAGGAGTAACCCCTGAGCACTGCCGGGTGTGACCCAAAAACCACAAAAAAAAAAAAAAAAAAAAAAGAATTTTGACACTAAACTTTGATCAGTTTGACGGGTTTAATATTATAGAAATATTTCATTGTTTCAGCAGAGACAAGGAAATCAAATCATGCAGCCAGAGTCAAGGTTTGCAGCGAATCCCTGGTGGGGTGTAAACATGGAGAAAAGAAGTAAGGGAGGAATGAAAGCTGATCGGTGCCCTCCCCTCAAAGTTAAGTTCAGGTAATTGGGTATTGGGTTCGTTAGTTCAAATTGTGTTTTCTAACCCCGATGTGGCTCCTCCTCCCTTTTAGTTAAGTCACTGCACAATTTTCACGATATTATTTTTAAAAAGTGGCATCTAATTATGTTTTCTCTCCACATCCATTCTGAGCAGGTAATGAAAACAATGGAGGGCATTCTCCTGTGATTAATGGGAGAAAATGCAGATGAAGCTGAATGGAAGCCATGGTGCAAAATATGGTTTTATAAATAGGAACAACAACAACAACAAAAAGAATCAACAAACAAAAAGTGCTCTATTGCTAAATTCATTGGCGCAGCAATTCGTTCTACTTCTGGTGCCATAGTCTGAACATTTTCTGGAGAAGAGGCAGCCGGGATGACCCAGATGAGCTCCTGAGATTTTGGGATGCACTGTCTGACTTGGGGTGACACACTGTCTACTTGGGGTGCTTACAGTCTGTCTCCTTAGCCAGGAAGCTGCTATTTACATTTGCTGTTCATTCCTGTGGGCAAAACATCACTTTCTCCCCACATCCCCTTTCATCTTCCGAGAGAAAATGAATGAGATCATCTTCTTAGAACTCAGCTGAAACTCCAATGAAGGGTTTGGGAGGGTGTGGTGGGGAAGGCCAAGAAGGGGCTCTGGGCTCAGGGCACAGGAATAGAGGAAAAGAAAGATTTGGACACATGCACAGTTCTGTCTCTCAAGGTACAAAATAAAGCTTTTCTCACAGAGTAGAGCCTGGTGGGTTTGGCATTAAAGAGAAGTCATAGGAGTTGAGAAAGGCTGAGTAATTGAGCAGAAGATGCACTGAGAGTTTCTCAGAGTTAAACAGGTAATAAAGCTCTCTGAAAACATCACAGAAAAACCTGCTTTGGGGCTATGGGGTTGTGGAGGTAAGAGATGGGGTTGAGAAGATTCTTCCTAGGAACCTTCTGCATACACAGGACAAAAAAATCCACCTTTCTAGTACATGGGCCAATGCTATCTTCTCAACAACAGGAGGAAATAACTCATTTCCAAGTCCAGGTGTCCTTGCTCTGCATGAATTTCTCTTTTCTCTGGCTTCTTTGCTTGAGCACTACCTTTTCTTCTCCACTTAATCTTTCTCATCAACACTTAAGAGATGGTCCTAGCACAGTTCCAGATCCCCAAAGGCTACTCTCCAACATCTCCATAACCATTTTAATGTTACCTTGAATGATCCAACTGTTAGTTCACTAATGAATCTTCTGGCTTCTGAATGGATTTTTGGGGAGGACAGGTTTGGGCCACACTCAGTGTTCATCCCTGGCTCTGTGCTCAAGTGCCCATCAGGCTGTGCTAGGGATGAAACCAAGGTCTGCTGCATGTAAAGCAAGTGCTATCCCTCCTGTACTTTCTCTAATGATGCATGGTGATTTCCCATGAGCTCTGTTATTCACAAGTAACCAGAATGACCTAACTTCCTTGAAGACTTAGGATGGTTCTACGAGAGTGAAAATGGAGGGGGTACTAGTTAGTCTTGTAATTGAATGGATCGTTTTAAAGTCATCTGCACAAGGGATAGCCAGTGGAAACAGATTATGAAAATGGCTTGGAGATGGGAAATAGTAAAATAAAAGGCTACTTGTCCCCCAGGTGACTTCGTCTTTGACCCCACACTTGAGTTCCAGACAGCTGTAAAATCACCCATATGCCTCATTTCCAACCTTGGGTGAATGGGTCTGAAGCAGGGTTGAGCATGAAATAATCTAAACCAGGCTGAGGGTGAAACATGGATAGTATGGCACTCTTCTACCTATATTGTGAGCAAGCTGCCTGCCAGAACTGTCATTTTTAGTGAATACAGAAACCACCCCCCAGGTGGGGGAGTAAAAACAGATAGCTCAAACTATCCTGTGTCAGTCCCACCCAGCTTTACATGTAAGACAATATCTGTTTTGGGGTAAAACCAAATTGTAAACAAACAGATACAAAGGAACCAGGGATGATCTTTGTTTTGGGTAAAACAAGGTGTAATCTAACAGAGGCAGCTTCTCTGTGACATCTCACCTGTGTCAGGTGAGTGGCAGCTAAGCAGTAGTTCTTACATGACTGGAGTGCTAAGGAAGCCAGAGGAATACAGAATAGCAGGCTCTGACAGAATGACACAGAGCAGCAGCCTTTCACAGGAAATACATGAAGCTCCAGCAGCACACAACAGAGCATTAGTCAGACACCAGGAGGAGGATGGACAGTGGTAGGTTTAGGACAGCGAGGTTTAGAACCTGATAATCCATCATGGACATCAAGGTTGATTTTAATGGACTTTGGACTAGAAGGAGCAAGAAACTAGAGTGGACTTTGAGGGACAAAACCATAGGGACATCAGAGGTGACTACTGTGGACTTTGGATCAGATCTAGCATGTAACTCAGACCAGAACTATGGAGAGACCTAAGTGAACTTAAGGGTGGAACCAGGGAGAGACTCATGCAGACCAAGGATAACATACACGGAACCAGCTGGAGGTTGGGGCATGGTTCATCAGGGAACCAAAATTACCTTTGTAAAGCTATTAAATAACTTTAATTTCAGATACATTTGGAGTTTTTTTGCACATCTTTCCTACACCACTCAAGGACTCTACCCAATGAGGAACAAAACCAGTGTTGTGCCCACAGTTTCTTGCATTGCTCCAAAGATCAACAAATGCATTAAGTCTTCAAAGAAAACACCCAAGATCCCACAGCAGGAGACAGAGGATGAAAGAGAGCATTCAGCACAGATAGGAGTTTCAGAAGCAGGAATGAAAACATAAGCTAAAAAGAGACTGTGCATGAGTTGAGCCAGGAAAGCCTCTTCTACAGGGTTGCCAGGAAAACTGTAAAATATAGCCACATGCAAATAAAAAAGAAAAATAAAAAAAAATAGGAGCTGGAAGTTCCAGCTCACCTCAGGAAGCTCACCACAAAGAGTGATGAGGTTAGTTAGAGAAATAACTACATTTTGAACTGTCCTAATAATGAGAATGTATGAGGGAAATGGAGAGCCTGTTTAGAGTACAGGTGGGGGTCGGGTGGGGAGAGGGGAGACTTGGGACATTGGTGATGGGAATGTTGCACTGGTGATGGGTGGTGTTCTTTACATGACTGAAACCCAAACACAATCATGTATGTAATCAAGGTGTTTAAATAAAAAAAATAGGAGCTGGATCTCACACCATTCACAAAAGCTAAATCATAGTGGATTAAGGACCTTAAAATCATACCTCAATTTATGAATATATGAAGGAAAATATAGGTAGAACTCTTCAAGGTATGGACCTAAGAGAGCTTCAACAATCTGAATCCAGTGAGTAAGATAACAAAATCAAAAATAAACAATGGGTCTATATCAATTTAAAACATGTTTCTTTTGCATGGTAAAAGAACTAAAGGGAAACTTATCCTTTTTATTTCACTGAAATAAAAAGATACCCCACTGAGCGGGAGAAACTATTTTCACCAGAAAATACAATACACAATACACCAGAAAATAAGCCCAATATCCAAGATAGATAAAGCCCCCACCAAGCTCAACAACAATAACAACAACAAAATGAAACAGTCTCATAAATTGGGGAAGTAAATGAACAGACAAATGACCAGTAGGCATATGAAAACTGTTCATTCTCATGTATTATTAGAGTATATAGTTTTTGTTTCTTGGGGCCACTCTTGGATGGACTCAGGGTTTATTCCTGGCTCTGTACACAAGGATCACTCCTTGTACCAGAAGTACCATATGGAATACCATAGATTGAACCCAAATTAGATACAGGCAAGGCTCTGCCTGCTGTACTATCACTCCAGCCTCTGAACATATATTTTTCAATTAATGCTTTTGTGTTTTGGGGGTAGATACACTAAAAGTGGAACCCTATTCTTACCTTTTTCAGAGAAGTCCCTATACTAACCCATTATGTAGCCACCAGGAGAGATGAAGTCATGAAATTTTTTTATACGTGGATGTACATGGAATCTATTATGCTGAGTGAAATAAGTCAGAGGGAGAGAGACACACAGAATAGTCTCACTCATCTGTGGGTTTTAAGATAAATAAAAGACATTGAAATAATTCCCAGAGATGAGGGCCAGAAGGACCAGCTCATCAAGATATGAAGCTCATCACAAAGCATGGTGAGTGCAGTTAGAGAATTAACTACACTGAGAACTATCATAACAATGTCAGTGAGTGAGGGAAATAGAAAGCCTATCTCAAATACAGGGGTGGGGTGGGGTGGGGTGGAGGAAGATGGGGGCATTGGTGATGGGAAAGTTGCTCTGGTGAAGGGGGTGTTATTTTTATGACTGAAACCCAACTACAATCATGCTTGTAATCACATTGTTTAAATAAAGATATTATATTAAAAAAATAAAAATAAAATGAAGCTCAGTAAGTAGCTTAGAATCTCAAAGGTAGATAGGAGAGAGCCTCTGAGACCATCTAGCCTGGTGGTTCTCAGTCTTGGGCAAGGATCAGTTCCTTGGAGTTATGTGAAGCATTCAGAATCCTCTAGGAACTAGAAACCCATAACCTGCTCCTCAGTCAACTTGAATGGTGACATTTGGGAATCATGCTTGTAGGTGCGAGGAGGAGCAAATAGACCTCGGAAGCAAAACCGACTGAGGCTAAGAGGCGGAGAGCCGACATCTTTCCCCATTATTCCTAACTGCGTCAACACACACTGCCCTGATGGAGGACTTTGAGGGGGGGGCTGAGATTGGAAAACTATTTAGAACACACGCAGAACTCTTTACAGCAGACTTTCAAATGAACTTCCCGTTTTCCAGCTTGGGCTTCCAGAATGCAACCTTAATGCCGTTCATTTGCATAAACTTTAAAATAAGCCTTTAGAACAAATGTAAATGGATCTTCAAAGAACAATATTATGATGGGTTCAGTGTAAACGACTTGGAAACATATGGACGGTATTTCCTGAGGACTTTGCAGAGTCCTGATGTCTGTGAAGGGGACAATGCTAAGGGCTGGGAGAAGAAGGTGTTCACCAAAGGACTGATACCCTAACCTCTGCTCTCCCTGGGTTTAGGATAACAGATGTCCAGATCAGAGAGAAGTGGAACTGTTGTTGTCTGGTTAGCCATGGGACTAAGGAACAGCTCACTCCCAGGCCACTGGACAGAAAGACCCATGTCAGAACTGGAAGGGACCAGAGCTTCCTCACAAGAGGAAAGCAGAACAGATTCAGAGAGGGCAAGTGCTTTCTCAAGATCACACAGCCAGCAGGTAACTGGAAAGTGTGCCCCCAAGCACCAACCAGGAACATCTAACCTCCAATCTTGTATTTAGAATACATGGCAGGGCTACTAAGCACTCCCCAGACAGACAGAAGCTTGGGGAACCAGGTTCCAGGGAGAAGTTCAGGCCTTCTGAACTTTATTGATCTACTGTCTTGCCACATCACTCATCACTCACACCTTGTGACTAGGCAATGTGGCCCCTTTGAGGAGGCAAGAAAGGGATGAGAGAGATAGTCCAAGAACATCTCTGCATGTGTCTGGCCATGCGCAGGGCTGGCTCAAGGGTCCTCCTCAGAGGCTGAAGACTCAGAAAGGACCTTTCCTGAGAAGAGACTCAGGAAAACCAAGTTAATATGCCCGGTGGCCAGACAGATGGAGAAATGGGATGTTTATAATCCTCTATTAGGACCATCTTACAGTGGGGACCTAAGAGGAGATGCTTCAGGGGAAGGAGGATTACTGGTCAACCTTGGATAAATCACTTCTTCACTGTGAGCCACAACTTACCTTTTCATCAAAGCAGGAGGTGGGACTAGCAGTGGAGACCAATTCCATAATGTCAGTGGCAGGGCCTACCTGGCTGATAATCACCTGGCATTGTAGTCAGCATAGAGATCTACAAAGCTCAAGTGCAGAAATTCTGGTTTTGAAGATTGGCATTGGGACTCTTCACACACTCACAGGCATTTCCTGAAGTTTGAGGATGCTCTGGACTTGGTTAGGTACCAGGAATCTAACTGAGTATGTGACATAGCGAAGCACCAGGCAAGGCCATCAGTGCCCCTAATTATTTGTTACAGAGACCCTGTTGGGTGTATGGCAGGGCAGAGTCCACGCATGGGATTTGAGTCTTTGCCTCACCATTATAGATAGTGATCTATGAGACCTTATTTCTGCTACTCACTTAAATGTTGATATCCCCTGTAATGTGTGTCTGTGTATGTGTGTATGTGTATGTATGTGTGTGTGTGTGTGTGTGTGTGTGTTTAGTTTTTGGGCCACACCCAGTGATGCTCAGGGGTTACTCCTGGCTATGTGCTTAGAAATTTCTCCTGGCTTGGGGGACCATATGAGACACTGGGAATCGAACCAAGGTCTGTCCTGGATCAGTCATGTGCAAGGCAAGCACCCTACTGCTGCACTACTGCTCTGGCTCAATGTGGGGTGTGTGTGTGTGTGTGAGGTTCCTCCATGAGAAAGTGGGAGCTGGAAACACTGCTCAGCTCCATCCTGGAGCTGAGTCTGTCTCATCATAGCAGGTACAGAGACAGACACCTAGGTTTCTATATCTATGTATGTGCATAGGCCATGCACCCACATGGCTCCCACAAATGTGGGAGACCTATACCTGCAAGTGTGTGTGGGGTCTCAGGACATCAGAATATCTGCACCATGGGGGAGACTTTCTTTTGGTTTGTTTTTGTGTCTCAGGGGGTACTCAGTATTTACTCTTTGCTCCTGGAGGTGGATACTGGGGATGGAACCCTTATTGGCTACATGCAAGTCAAACTCTCTACCCGTTGTACTATTATTGCTCCAGTTCCTGAGACTTTTGCACTAAGAAAGCCTATTGAGAGAGGACCCTAAAGACAAGTGGAGTTTTTATAAGCAGAAATAGAGAGGTCAGAGCCCTCCCCACATAAGCTGAAAGTGTACTTTGACCACTGTGACACAAAGCTGAAAAGCTGGCTGGAGGTGGTGAAAAGCTTTGACTGTAGGAAGAGAAGGCTGGACTCTACTTCTAGTTAAGGGACAGTCAACATTGTTTCACTTTTGGAACTCATACCCTGACCTTTTAGGAGCTAGGTTAGCTCAAGGTCGGTGATCTGAGTAAGAAAAGAGGTGTGGAGCAGGAAACAACCTTCCTGGAAAGTTCATTTGGAGCAACTGCACAGTCCAGGGAGGAGAGAAGCTCTGTGTGTGAGTTCCAGGTATGGTGGACTAGAATGGAACCAGCAGGAATGGAAGTAGAGGCAGGAGCTACAGGACTCATAAGAAAAGGAGGATAGAGACCTTAGTTTCCAAAGTGTTTCTTTTAGAAGAATGACACCTGATCTCCTGGTAGAAGTTATTTCTTATGTCCTGTATACCAGGGAGCTGGTAAAAGAGCCTTCTAGACTCCCAAGGTTCATGGAGTTGATGCACTGCTCTTTTTTTTGTCTAAAACAACAGAAATTTATCATATCACAGTTCAAAATCATGGTATTAGCAAAATATACATGCCGCCTGAGGTTCTAGAAAAACTCATCATCTCTCCCTCCTAATTTCTTTTTTTAAATACCTTTATTTAAACACCTTGATTACAAATAAGAGTATAGTTGGGTTTCAGTCATATAAAGAACACCCAGGATGCATTGCTCTTACCCATGACATCACTTGTTCATAATATCACTTATCCATGACATTACTTATCCACGACATCACATATCCATGTCATCACTTTCCACAACATCGCTAATCTATGACATCAATAATCATGACAGCACTAATCCACAACATCACTAATCCACATCACTTATCTACAACATCACTAATCCATGATATCACTAATCCACGACAGCAGTAACCCATGATATCACTAATTCACAACATCATTTATTCATGAAACCACAAACCTATGATATCACTTATCTATATTACTAATCCACGAATCACTTATTCACGAGAGCACTAGCCCATGATATCACTTATCCATGACATTACTAGTCTATAACATCATGGTCATCTCAAGGCCTCCAAGACTGTCTTGGTGCTTGCTAAGACCCAGCACTAAAGTTGTGTTGGCAGCCAGTGTATGAAGGAAGAAAAATAAGTGGAGAAATATTCTGACTGAGTAAAGGAATAAATTCTGCTTAGAAACATCAGGTTGGAGGTAAGGAGCATGTTCTAGGCATATTCTTAGGAATATTCTGGGCAAGATGTTCAGGTGAAACAAGTCCCCTCTGGAAGACTTTTCTGCATCTTTTCTTTTGATGATTATTTTAGCCTACTATCTCTCCCATGAACACTCCCTCTCTTGCTTGCCTTGGAAATGGTGATGGTCCCAAGATTTGTAATGCATTTATTTATCACTATTATTATAAAGTACCTCCTATGTGCCAGAGGCTGAGTTGGGCTGTGAGAAAATGAACCCTAATGTTGTGTCAATGACTTCAATCAAATGTGGTGTGGTAGAGGGATGTGTGTATAAACAGACAACAGAGGGCAGTATGATGTTCAAGGTGGCAAAGAGGGTTTGCCATCATCTCTGCCTGGAGTGCAGTACCCACTTCCTGGGGCAGATGACTGTGACTCAAATGCCCCCATCTTCCAGCTATGACTCTTGATATCTACATTAGAGCTGCAGATACCTTGATGGATATCACTTCTGACCTACCATACAGAAACATCACTGGTTAAATGTTCCAAACTAAACTCCAGCCCCTAGCCACTACCACTAGCAGTCCCCAAGCTTCTTACCCCTGAGATGCTGACCCAGTACCTTTCTCTTTTTCTTTATCCAATCCCTCCCCCTTGGTTCTATCTACCCCCTCCTAATTCATTTCCTTCTACCAGCCACTATTCGGCCCAAGCTCAGAACCAGAGCATTGTGAGGGTCGCCATCACTTCCCACCTCCTTAGTCTTGATCTCAGGGTTCAGTTGAAGCACCTGGGGAACTCATTACCAGCACATCTCCTCGAGTCCTTTGCTTGAAAATGGGGTTAAGGAGGTCCCGGGAAGGACCCTTGAGGGGGTGACTGTGGAGCATACCACGTATAAGAGGCATCTCTCTCCTTCCATCTCCAGCTTGCTCTAATGAATCCTCACTCTGCCAGGCTTACAGCCTGTTCAGTCCAACACCTCCCAGGGGCTTAGATTGTGGTTCAGGTGGCAGATATGTCCCTCCAGGTGCTTGACAGGGTCCCTAGCCCCAGTCAAGTTTCCCCTCCTCAGCACTGGTGGGGACATCCCTGGTAGCCTCTGAGTACTTCACTGGGAGAGGCCCCTAAAACCAAACAAAAACCAAAACAAAACAAACAAAAACAAACAAACAAAGCAGCAAAGTAAAACACCTCCAGTGGTTCTCAACTGTTGGACAGACCATGGAAAGTGGCTCTTCAGAGGATTGGCATCGCTTCAGCCATGTGACTGGCTTGTTTTCTTTCTTTTCCATGCAAGGCCAGTAGTGGGCGTTTAGGTTACATGTGATAGTTTGGGATGTAATGGGACTGAGCTTGTAGACTGGCTTTCTTTCCTGAGCTGAATTTGGAGCTTAGAGTAAGTATGGTGTGTGGCTTCAGGTCTGGTGACTGATACAGCTTGGTCCTGTGAGTGCCGTGGTGGTGAGGATGCAACCAATGGAGGGGCAGAGCACTTGGCCCAGTGCAGTGTCCACCTGCAGTCAGACAACTCTGAGAGCTCTTCTTCCTCCCTTCTTCTCCAATAGGTGCTGTGTTCCCTTGTGCTGTTAGGCCCTTCACAGTCTTTGAAGTCCTGCCACCTCACTACCACTCTTTGCACTGGCCTTTTGAGCTGGAAAACTGCCAACCCCTGTTCACAGGCTGATATTCTGTGGTATTAGGCTCTTCTAGAAGTCACCATGAGCCCCGAGGTGATAATGCTCTCCATTCCTCCAGATGGACTAGGATGTGTCTGCTGGGGAGGAGAGAGCAGGATTCTTCCAGAAGAGGCATGAAGGGGCCTGGTCTTTGTGGAGGGCATTACCCACAATGCCCCATGGAGGCCTAGACTGTCCTTTATCTGGGACTCTCCTAACTTATCAGAAGGCCTTGCATGGTACTGGCAGAAAAAGACCCAGAGGCCTATAAAGATTCTGCCAGCCTGGTGCCTTTGCTTCCTGCAAGCTCTTCTCTCCTGTCGTCCTCTGCATCCAGGAGAGGGCTCCTGGATGCAAAAGACTCTTGCTCTTCATTTCTCGGTCTCCTCTGAGGCAGGCCTGTCTCTGTGGCCCCTCTGAAGGGTGGAACCTGTTCACTACCACTCCCCAGGGACAGACTGGGGGTGCCCTCAAATCTAGGGGTGGGATAGAGCATCTAAGCAGGACTGCTAAGCTCCATTGTCTGAGATTATCACAGCACTGGGGCCAGGTGCAGCTAGAGGCTGTCTTTGGTAAGAGGTTGTCTTTGAGGTGCTCTGAGGGTGCAGGCAGTCTGCCTATTCATTTACTCACTCCCCCTACACTGTCAGCTGCCTGGGCTTCCCTAGTGGGTGACAATGCCATCTGTGGAAGTTGGGAAAGCTGGGAACACTGGAGAGCTTTCTAGGTCACCTGCTTCTCAGCAACCTTGCCACCACCTCTGCAAAGCCCAGATTCAGGACCCCAAAGGTTATTTCATCAATAATTTTGGAGGGGGTCCCCATAGGTCTCCCTGGCTGGTACTACCCAGGCCAAGCAGAGGATAAGAGGATGGCCAAAGGCTGGAGACTCCAGCCATGAGTATCATCCAAATGGGGAGTGGGAGGCAGGTGGGCTGGGATATGTGTCCGGTAGGGTGAGAAGAAGATTCTTCAAAAAGGGGAGGGATGGGTGCAGGGTGTTTTGGGCTGATTGGAGTCCTGCTGGGGCGCTTACCCTGTGACAAAGCAAGCTACTTCTTAAGCTAACAAACATGGACGAAACTAGGGCAAGTATGCCATGGACACTCTGAGAAAGGACCCAAGGCAGCTGTTGCTTCTCCACTGTCAGCGCTGTGTAGGTCTCTTCCATGTACTCAGTGCATTTACCATGCAATTGGTGAGGCTGTCAGTGCTCTTGGTTTAATGACTTCAGGGGAGAAACTCTACTGAGGAAAATGATCAGTCTTTTGTCTCACTGGGCACAAGGCTCTGCTTTCCTTTTGGGCTCTACCCCTTGAGTCTCCAGGACGCAGGGCACATTTACCTCCCCTGGAGCTGGGTCCTTCCCCTGGTCATTTCTCCTGAGTTAACTTTCTCACTCTGGGCTTCCAACATCCCTCTCCATGCTCAAAGCTCTGCCCCTCGGCCTCCTGGCTTTGGAGCTGGTGATTAATTCTCTTCCTTCATTGATACTGTTTCCACGAAGGCATTTATAGGCAGTGATTGTTCTCTCTGAGCTGGATCTTTTCTCAATTTGACTCTCTCGCTCTTTCCTGATACAGCTTGTCTGCTAATCCTACAACATTTGCTGGTGTTTATGTTTGGTTTGAATTTTTATATATCTCTGCTAACCTGCATCCACAAGGGAGCTATTCAAGTGGCCTAGTCCTCTATGCTCCCTGAGAATGGGTCCTCCAACATCCCCTCTTCTTCTCCTAATCTTACTTGCTCTTTTCCTTGGGGTCAACCAGGAATGAGACCCAGAAAGATCACACCGGGGAGAGGAGGTGAGCAGACGGTTCATAATTATATTCCAGGAGCATCTCCAAAGAAAAAAAAATGAATTCTGCATTCAAATACTGTCTCAATTCTGCTCCAAGGAACACACCAAAAGGTCCTTATTTGGAAAAAAATCAATTATTTCTCCAAGATGGAAATAAATAAGGCTCTGAAAAATAGTATTTATTCTTTATTTTATTTTATTATTGTTGGGTCTTTGAAGCCACACCCAGTAATGCTCAGGGTTTACTCCTGGCTCTGTACTCAGGGATCACTTTTGTTAATGCTGGCATGGGAGGGTGCTGAGAATCAAACTTGGGTCAACTACAAGGCAAGAGTCCTATCCACTGTACCATCTTTGTGGCCCCTGTGACAAATAATGTTTATAAGGGGGAAACAAACAGGTCAGAAAGAATGGAAAGGGAACACTTTCACTGGAGCACTTTCAGTGATTCTGTCCTGTGCAGACAAGCTGCAGGGTTGGGATTCTGATCTAGTGTGGCCTTCTTTGGATTGGGTAAATGGACTCTAGAAACTCTACCTAACCCTATAAGGAAGCTTAACCAGGTGGGACAAGAATGCACGATGCCACCATCTCTCTCAGGCCTGGTGTCTAAAGCTACCCTGGGGACTTGATTAGGGACCTCAGTTTCCTCAGTTGTAAAATCAAGATTCTCTAGACTTTGAGGCAACCAATGGATGTTGAAAATAATGGTTTGAGTTGACCCTTGACCACTGTGAGCACAGAGCACATGACCTAGGCTGTTGAGGTAGAGAGCAGGGACAGTGTCTGCCTGAAGTCATCTGGCCCTTCAGAAGCCAGAACTCCATATCGCCCCAAGCTTCTGCCAAGAAGCTGCCCCCCCATATGTCTATGGGTGGGTTCTCCTGGTTCCTGGGAGATCTTCTCTATGGACATGAACTTGATGTGGGACTCTTACACTCCAGTGAAACTGTGAGTGAGGCTGGCTAGGGAGTAACTCACCAACTCCCTTTTCCACACAAGAGAGCCCTCAGCCAAAAGGATTTGTGTGGGTGTGGATTTGCCAGTGAATGTGGTAGGAAGGTCTTTCCAAGG
The DNA here is from genome assembly GCF_024139225.1 of Suncus etruscus. Lineage (NCBI taxonomy): Eukaryota > Metazoa > Chordata > Mammalia > Eulipotyphla > Soricidae > Suncus > Suncus etruscus. Next base: position 24,889,517 of record NC_064855.1, read on the forward strand.
CTGACTCGGGGGTTGGACCAGGCCACTAGTCCACATAGGGTGGGGAATATGTTTCACCAACTTTTTACTGGAAAGAACCTACATTTCCTTGGGTGGCCTGTTGGGTGCTTGGCAAATGCTGCGTCAAATTTTCTCCACCCACCCAGCAGATTTTTCATTGTAGAAACAAGGAAGGGAAGGCTCAGAGTGCAAAAGAAAGCTGGGTTGGGAGCCAGGTTCCTCAGGATCAGTGCTCACTCCCTTCCCTTCCCCTGGATGGAAATGCACTTCCCCAGCACTTAGCAGCAATTCCCGAGAGGCTGCTTTCATTTACACCTGTCTCTAAGGAGCGGGGAACATTGATAGATTTTCATAAATGCAATTAAGTTTGTTATCGTAATATGATCTTGTCTCTGTTCTCTGATGGATGTGTACATGTGTGAGTTGGACTGGGAAATCAATTTGGGTTATTCAGACCAAATATATTTTTGTCTTACGTCAGAGCTTTAGAACTGACCAGGAGGTGGATCAAGCTTGTGCTGAGCATGTGACCCCCTGGAAGAATTCACAGTCTGAGGGGGCTTCACTTTGCTCCTTTGAGCCACTCTCCTAAGACTTCTTTGCTCTGGGAAGACACAGGCTGGGGCCCCAAGTTTGAGCCCAAATATCACATGGCTCCTCTGCAGGGCTGGAAATAACTTCCCCATTCCTCCCCCTAACTACCACCAGTACCATCACATATACACATAGAGACCTATAGAAAGAACTTTCAAAGACACTGAGTATATCTCTTGCCCAACTGTTTCCAGCCAGAGTTTTCCTTCATGTCATCAGAAGGTCTGTTGCTTTGTGAAGCTACATTCCTGTTGCTCCACTCTTTTTTAAATAATATTCTTATTTAGACATCTTAATTATAGACATAATTAAAGTTGGGTATCAGTTATATAAAGAACACCCCCTTTCACCAGTGCAACATTTCCACCACCAATGCCCCCATCTCCCATCTCTCTCCGCCCCCAGCCTGTATTTGAGACAGGCCTTGCACTTCTCTCATTCATTGACATTGTTATGATAGTTGTCAGTGTAGTGATTTCTCTAACTGCACTCACCACTGTTTTTTGGTGTGTTGCTCCACTCTTGATGGCAATGGACAACAGCTGGGGAAACTTTGGTCTCTGCTGAATTTAAGGGAGCTTTAAAAGCAGGGCTTGGGGTTTCATCCCTGAGCCAAGTAAATGCAAATGGCTTAGGATCTGACATAGGGATCACAGTTATCAGCCTTCTGACCCTTTGGATGAGAGAGCAAGACTGTGAGGCCTTAGGGAAGAAGGGGCACCTTTGGCTAAAAAGTTTTAATGTGATCAGTACAGGTGAGAAGGGATCCTTACTCCATATTTCTGTGATGTGAAAAGCAGAATTAATGGTGCTGATTCTAAACAGAAAGATAAAGAGACCGGAGTGCAAAAGCTGAAAGGGTAGCTCAAAAGAAGAGAAATGGAGAGATGGAGATCACTCACGCTAGACATAATGGGCAGCCAAGCCAGGCAGATGGGGACAGCCAGAATAAATATTTGCTTGAGGGTTAGAACAACTGGGCTCCAAGCCCTTTTGTGCCTTAGTGTGTGTCTGCCCTTGATCCACCTTCTGGTGACTAAGCTTCTTTCACAAAGTAGGGACTATGATGCCAACACTTATTTATGGAGACAGTACCTTTGAACACTTCCCAGCCTTTCAACAGTTCATAAGAGCCTAGGAGATCAAACCAGGAGATCAAACTTAGGGTCTTGCATATGATGGTCACATGCTCTGCTTCTGAGTCACACTGAATCCTTTATTATTCTCGTAACTGAGCAGCATGCTGCGGGTCTTGGCCTTTTAAACTACCTTTAAGGACCTCCTCGCTAGTTGTAGATCTCGAAGATGATTCTGGAAAAAGTCAGATGATCTTAGCATTTATGCAATTGCAGTATCTGAGGTGCCAACTAGGTGGGGAGTCAGTGACAAAGCTGGTAGAGTTGGTGTTTTTATTTCGGCGGTAATGAAAATGACTGGTCAAGTGTGACCATGACAGCAGAAAGTACTCCCTGGACAGGGGAACCTGAGAATGGAGTTAGGACGGAAGTCATGGATCCTTTTCAGGTTTGGGTGCAATTTACAAGCACTTGTGATATAAATATCATTGTTGTTCTAGTGATTACTAGCTCCTTTCCTCAACCCATCCCTCAATAGGGTTATTTGACAAAGGAAAAAGCAACCTCACAAATACATGAGTTTAGCCAGCTGTGCCCTGTTGTATGCTTCAGTGTCCTAGGAGGAGAGCTCTCCCAGAGGGAAGTGGGCAGGAAAGCAGAGCTAGTCTTTGTGTTTCCACATGGAATTTCAGGAGGAAATTGGGCTCTGGCAGGTGAAGTAAGGTTGTGGAGGAATTGGTGTGATGCTTGTTTCTTAAACCTCCTATCGGGGTCACTCACCTGATTATGGGGTCAATGTATAAAAAAATGTGTTTTAGAATGACATTTGTGACTGATTATTAGTTACTGATATACAGATTCAGGGTCTTGGAACATTGTCTCTGGTGAGAAGGGGTTGTGAGAAGAAAATAGCTAATGAACTACGGGGAAAGCAAGCCTACTTGTTTTGCCAAGCTGGTTGCAGATTGGAGGGGCAAGGGGTTGCAGTAATTCCAGCTTTCTGGGTTCTTTCAGAGCCTGGGATAAACATGACTCTTTGTAGGAGCAAATCTTGTGTTTTTATAATAGCTTCTCTTGCCCGATCTCCCTCAGGGCACCAAAGGACATGGTGACAGTGCCAGAATCAGTTCTGCCACCCATTGGGCTTTCTAGACCTAGGGTGACCTAGAGTTGAAGAGAACACCACCACCATTCAAGGTATCCACACTTCCAGAGAAAAGTGGGAAGCTTTGGTTATTTAAGAGAAACAATCAACAATAGCTAAAGAAAAAGCTATTTTTTTCTGCATGCTTTTCAAAGAATAGAATGAAACAAAAGACAACTATCTTTTCCCCATGTTTCTAGACAGAATGTCTATATAAGTTCTCTGATATGCCCCTGGTGCAGTTTTCTGATTTCTGGTTAGGGTAGGACACACACACAGGCAGCTGCTGAGACCTAGTGATTCACTATCCACTGGAAGCAGCACCTGTGGAAGCTGCCTCTTAGGATCGGCACCTGCAGGAGAGTGATATAATCCTTCACCACCTGTCTCCCCATCAGTTAAGGGGAGTCCTTATAGTTGCCCTAGTGTGAGAACTCATGTATCTTCATTACATGCCCAGGGATGATGAGTTGGCAGGATCCACAGACAATGTTAAGTAAACTTTAAGGAAACATTTCTGCTCCCCTATAAGACAGAGTTCAGGGTTGCTGAGCTCTTTTTAAGGCCAGGTCTGGGGAACCAGGGTTAGAACCTTCCTTGTCACTTTTTTCCCCTCTAAGTTAACAATGTAAGATCGATGGGAGCTGCTAAACAATTTGGTGGCAGAACATCATAAATGAAGTCTGTTTTCCCTAGAAACTGCATAACCATTTGAATTAATTTAATTTGAAATATCAAATTAAATTAAACTGTAGAATAATCCCCAAGGGAGGGCATATTTCATTTGCAATGTCTTTTGATAGAGTATTCCCTGCCAAAAGTTCTGCTCTGCATCTGGCTACGGATCTAAATTTATTGCATTAGCTTTGAAAAGACTTTTAATAGAAAGCATGATTAAAAGAAAACTTGATGAAAAACTAAACATATTCAGTGTTGAGCACAGTCTTCGCAGTGCCTAGTTCTCTAACTTTACATTCTTAACTCTGTGTGTGTGTGTGTGTGTGTGTGTTTCTAATTCAAAACTCAAAAGTTCAGTTGGAGACAGGTTTTATTTGTGTGGCTCTTGTTTTTGTCCTTATTGCCAAAGCAAGTGAGAAGGGACAGAGAGTATCTGAGAATGGGCAAAGTTTACTAAGTTTAAGAATTGTAAAATCCAACTACAATCATGTTTGTAATCACGGTGTTTAAATTAAAGATATTATTAAAAAAAAAGAATTGTAAACTGCACGATGTCTTTACCAAATGCTGAGGATGGCAATCAATGTCATCTGGGAGGTCAAGAACCAAGAGGAGAGAAATGAAGAAGTTATTGAATAAGGCCTTGAAAGTCATGGCGAGGGAGACTGAGGTAGAGGCTGAGGTGCCCACCTTACATGCGTAGGCCTCAGGTTTGATCCCACGTGCTTGCTACCCAACCACCTCCAATGATCATGAGAAGGGCAATTTTATAACCAACAATTCGCAGAAGCAACACAACCAGATGTGCATGGGCACCCCATAAAAATAATCCCCCCTCACCCACTGCCAATGCTGTAGCCAAATGTTGAATCATTGCAACCCCAACAAGCACCACCACTATATGTATGACATCACAACCAAATGAACTTGTAGCCTCATCAGGAAAACGACATCAAGAATTAGGTGAATTAAAGAAGGAGTGGTGAGCCTTTCCCCTTTCAAGATACATGTAAGAGACAGGCCATCTTGTCCTGCCTGGCCTGATGTACATGCTGGAAGGAGAGGAGCTGATGGTGAATATCTCAGTCTCTGAGAATATAGGTCAGCCCAATCACCATGTCAGAAATGACAGCTCTCTTTTTCCATGGCAAGACATTGAAGGAAATTGCACAGAACAGCTGCCTGCAAGTGGATGTTATGGGAAGGATCTAGTTCTTCCTTAGAAGCAAATACACAGCAGGAGAGGCAGATGCGAGCCCCAGAATTTGCTCGAAACAAGCATTTGCTGGAAACAAATAAGCATGGTCCTCTAACACAGCCTTGCAGAGAGCTTCAATGGTGGCCCCAAGAACCCACATCAGAGAATCTTCATCAAATTTTTAAAAAGCATCCATTTTCTTTGCCAGCACGTGTGACCTTCTTGTTTGTTTAAAAATTGCATTGCAAGAATACTTGGACAAGAAAATTAGCAGTGAATCATAGGCTGGTAGCCTCAAGACACAGTCATAAGTGTCTGAAGGTGAAGCTGAATGGAGCCCCAGGCGCTAGCTGTCTCCTGCAGGCCAATCCCCGTCCCCAGCAGCACTGAAGGGGCAGGAGTGTAAGAATGTGTGCTCTGATGTCAGCCCCTAGTCCTGGAGTGCAGGTAATCATATTTAAAAAGATAAGACCCAGGACAAGAAAAGAGGCCAGCTTCATGAAAATTCTAAGCTTCAATAGTCACAGGTAGAAAATCAATACAATGCTCAATGTCAAATGAGCACTGGACTAGATGAAGCCTGTGCTCTTGCATTAGAAGAGAAGTCCAGTAAAAGTCCCAATAAAACCCAGAAGGGCCTGTAGTAGGAAAGGGTGGCATGACCAGTCCCAAGGGCTGTCAAGCCCATCTTTGTTGCTCCCATGCCCCATGACCTAGGCAGTCAGTTTGTGCTCCTCCTCACCTTTGTCAAAACATGTCTCCATGGAGCTTCCACTAACTCTCCTCCAACATACTTATTGGCTCTTTCCCCACCTTCATACTGACCCTATGTGTTCTCACCACCCCCATGCAAGAGGAATGGGGAGTGGGGAGAGAGACAGACACACAGACAGATGGCAAGAGGGCACTACAGTTGTCTTGACAACCCAACATGAAACGACTCAGCAAATCACATGAAATCACATCCAGTTACTATCGTGGTAAAATAAAATGTTTTGTTAATTGACTAGCAATGGAATTGGGGTCCTTTTTCCATATTATTAACTGAGAGTAGAAGTTTTAGACCTACCGGGAGATTTTAACTTTAACCACTCATTATGTCTTTGGCCAGTAATGCTCATATGTTTAACCTGAATGCATGAATATATACGTATTTATAATTTGATGGAGCTATGCATAATTAAGAACAATGTTCATAATAACAATGATGATGTTCTTTTAGGAAGACTCCTTGGAATCTTCCTGTGGCCTCCATTGCCATGTAAACTGTGGCAGTCTGCTCACCCCACGTTTATACAGGAACTCAGAACAGGGTTGGCCCCATCTACCAAGAAGCCAACAGCACAATAGGAATGCATTAGCTGTGTTGCACTGAATATTCACCATGTTCCAGAAACTCCAGCATTGGAGAAGCTCATCAGAATGAGCTCCAGGGGCTCCCCAGAAGCCGTTGGAAAGGGGAGTTCTCAGAATGAGCCAGGGAGGCCAACAGCTGACTGAGATCAGGAGAGCAAAGCATGGGTCCAAGCCTGGAGAAGAATGGAGCCATCTGCCACCTGGGCTTCAGCCTGAAATGCAACAGGCTCCCCCAAAGAGGAGGAATCCCTGATCTATGAGTGGCAGGGGGGACAAGCCAACAGTGGGTCTTTCCTTTGGGCCAGTCCAGTCCACCTCCCCCACTGGGCCTGTGAATTATCTCACGACCTTAATTTGAGGAATGTGTCCTCTGCATTGGGAGGGGGGAGGCTTCCCCAGGTCTATGCCCAATTCGCAGCCAGCATCCTGGATTCTCGCCAAGAGATGATACACTCTCAAAGAAAAAGTGTTTTTCCTCCCTTGCCTCCAACCATGTTTCAGCAGAGCTGGGTAGGTGCTCAGAGAGTCTTGCTGTGAGAAAGGAATGATGACTAAACTTACAGAGTTTCCTGAATCTAGTGAACCCAGTGAACCCAGAGTTTTGTTCTTGTAGACCCCTCTGGACATAAGACACTGGCTACTTGGGCACTGAAACGGGTAGACACAATTCCCAAGATAGACATGAGGTAGAGGGAGTGTGCCTTGCCATTATGCATGGCTCTGATGCTCCCATTTTTATATGCCATGTTACACACATCATTTCTGAACCTCTCAGAAGCCCATGCATTTCTGAGCATTGGCAATCAAGCATACAGTTCTGGGGCAAGCTGTGAAATCTCTGAAATGAAAATCAATTCCATCTCCATTTCATGGAGACTAATGTGGCATTTACAACATAAACAATCACTTCTGTTAGGGAGGGAAATTAAAAGCTGTGCTACATAAAGGCACAATGTTTAAAGTTCTGGTGGAAATGAGCACTTGGCTTTGAGATGATTACAAAGGGAATTGGATAAGAGAGAGAAGAGAGAGAGCGGAGAAAGAGAAGAGAGAGAGAGAGCGAGAGCGAGAGAGAGCAAGAGCATGCCAGCCCCAATGATTCCAAAGGGCAGAGGTTTCATAACACAAATTTACTAAGACTGAAGCCATTGACTTCAGCTCGAATCTCTGGGGGAAAGTCAAACTGTGCGGATTTCCTATGCAAGAAGACATGGCAATGACAGCCAAGCACCAGACCTTTACTGATAATGTCAGAAGACCTAGGCATTTTCCCTCAAGAAATGTTTCTCTACTTGAGGACAACCTGGGATTTCAGGTCTGCTCCTGGGATGTATCCTTTGTGCCCCTGGTATGGGAATGCAAAGGACATTCTATCAACCATAGTGTGACTACCCTTATCAGAGGGTCCCACGAGTTTCTGTCTGCCAAGCCTTATATTTACAGGCTGAAATAAAATGGAAAGACGGGATGGAAATGTCCGTGGAACTGATGCATAGCAAAGTGCTGGAACTGAGCTTGGCTTGACCTCTAGCTCAGAAACTAAGGGGCAAAGATTCTGATCTCCGAAGAAGAAGCAGCCCCTGGTCTCTCAAAGGGACATTAGAACCCATTAGGGTATCCAAAGGGGCACAGCTCTAAAATGGCATCATTCTCTTCTGCATTGGACTCTAAACAACCATTCCCTTGGCTTCATTTGCATGGGTGGCAAGGAGAGATATAAGCGGTTGCCAATCAGGAGGTGCTCATTTGCATAATGGCTGTGATTCACTAATTAGCCAGGAAGACTTCCAACACAATGGCGCGGGACTGCATTGGGGTTCCAGCTGGGACATTATTTTACTGGGCTCCTGGTTTTGGCTATTAAGACTCTCAAAATACTAGCCAGTCACTAAGTGACTTTTCTATAAAGCTACCCAAGCTATTAAGAGCATTAGCATAAAGGCATCTTTCTCAATTAGCTATTTTTAGAGGGGTTTGGAAATGCTATTTTGCCATCTCTAAGCTCCTCCCCCCAACAACATTGTGTCTGTTGTATTATCAATGCCATGTGTATTTCTATTTTATTTTGGATTCTGCACCAAGTCATTCGTAGTAATACTATTCTAAGAGGTAGTTATTTTCATACTTATTTGAAGAGAATTCAGATGAATTTCTGATCAAGGCAGGCTGCATGAATTCTCTTGCAAGCAAGGGACAGCGTAGAGTAGGGATTGGCTCAAGATGTCAGCCAATCATCCCGTCAGAGGTTTGATTCCCCTTGATCAGAGAAGCAATTTGTTAGACATTCCCTGTCCCCACCCCCAAGTGCTAATCACCTGTTCAAGGTGGAAGATGGATGGGAAACACAGCACAAATTGCTTGCTTTCTTCTCCAAATGCTAATTACGTACCAACATCTACATTCTGACTTGAGACCTTGCAGGATCAGATAAGGAAAACAGTGTCTGTGCTTCCAGAACTATTATTTACCAGTGTCAAAAATAACTATCCTATTTGCATAACTGTGGGGCTCCATGACAATTTCTCCCTCAAATATGCTTCTGTGGCAGAAAAAGCTTTGACCCATAGGAAGTGTGATGTGCTGTTGTTTTTTTTTTTTTTAACCCTTACAAAATGGAATGAAACCTTTTAGAAGGGGCTTGGTAGAGAAGCAAATGGGAAAAGAGTAATGCACTGAGTCAACAGTTGAAAACATGTCTTCACTTGCATTTATTTGGGGTGCATTGGAAGTCAGTGGTCTCCAAAGTGAGTTGTGGATACCTTGGGAAGACATAGATTCTTTTGGGGGGTTGCTTTTGGGGCCATACCTGGCAATGCTCAGGAGTTCCTCTTGGCTCTGCACTCAGGAATTACTCCTGGTAATGTTCATGTTACTATATAGAATGCTGGGGATTGAACCTGTATTGGCCGCATGCAAGGCAAGTGCTCTACTCACTGTTCTTTATCTCTGACCCCAGACATGGGATCCATTGGGGGATAGGAAGAAAGCACTTTTCTCTGAATTATATACTAAGACAATAGAACTTGCATACAGGTACATGATTTACATAGGAATGCATATATTCTTAGTACATATAAGTTAGTTTTTAATGATAGAAAAATCTCTGACAAGCTTCGCATTAGTAGACATACATACTGTGGTTCCAACCATCATGATAGACTGCGTTTATTTGTTTGTTTGTTTGTGGGTCACACCCTGTGATGCTTGGGATTCAAACTAGGGTTGCAGGCATACATTGTAAGTACTGTAACCCCCTGTCCTCTCTATCTGGCTCAATAGCCTGATTTTAGAGAGAATTTCCAAGAAGGGAAATTTATTAGGCAGATCTACAAGCCTGCTGGGAAAGAGGTCATCTAGGAAACCTCCTATAAACATTGGGTACAAATACATCTTGCATTTTAGCCACCTTTCTATTTGGACAGGAAAGAGCGTTACTTTTCTGATAAACAACCCTTATCAATACAGCCTCTCAAAGTGAAGAATTGCAGATTCAGTTCTCTTTGTGGGGAGGATACACATGCAATCAGATAGGATGTTTGCAGAGAATAGTCAGGCTGGAGAAACAGTGGGCAAAGCGAGCAGCTCAGCCAGTCGAGTGTTGAGTAGGAGTCCTGCAGGAACACCCCCATAGACCCAACCCCAGGCCAGGGTCTCTTATGTGGTAGAGTCAGGGTAGACTCTGAGAATTTCCCAGTAGCTGATTTTGCCCTCAGCAAAACTAACCCTCTCCTCTTAGCCTCCTTGCTCCTCCCTACTCATTTAAGCACAGATATTGATTGGTTCAAATGACTCAGATGTGTCTCTGAATCCAGAGGTTTTCTTTCCTTCACCAATTTAGGAGTGCCATGTCTGAGTCTGGGCCCTTCTGAGAACTCTAAGCTGTGATTTCCAGTGAAGCTCTGAGAGTAGATTGACCTTCTCTAGCGGGTTGCCCTGTACTCCTTACTACTTCCTGAATGCTGGCTTCTTCCCAAAATTTCATTCTAAATTGTTTTTTCCCTTTGAAATCCACTGGCAGAAAAACCAAGGCCCTGAAAACTTCCTTGTTACACCTGGAGCTGGACGCTGACATGACAGTGTCAGCAAAGACTTGCACAAAGCAAGTCTGGTAGGAGAGATCAAAATGCAAACCCTGACCAAATAGGCCCATTGTTCTGGTGTAGGCAGAGTTAAGGGCCAGTACTCTACTGAAGGTCTGCTAGGAATTGGGGGGAGAGTATTGTGATCTACCAGAGAAGATGAGGTCTTGATGTCAGAGGATAGATCTTAGCCTACCAGATAATGGTTTTGGGGGAAGGACTTTTTTTTTTGAATCCCCTTATCTGTAGAGTAGAAATGAGAAAGCCCCTAGATGAGGTTGTCTTGAGGAGTGAATCAAGCAATGTGGTAGAAATGTTTTTTAAAAAAAAATCTAGAGAGCTATATGCAGAGAGTCTAGAAATCACTATTAACGGAGGGCCTCGGGTGGTTGGGAAGTTTGTCTACTGGTGATTTGTACTCCTTATGACTCTTATGTGAAGTGGGGCACTGAAGTTCATCTTTCCTCATTCTCATTGAGTCATGGGAGACAGATGGGAAGGGCAATGGAGGAACCCACTTTCTCTGGCTCTTGCTGTCTGAAGGTTCTGTTAGGGCTTGAAATCCCTGGTCATCTAAGAGAGGAAACTCAAGGTAGAAGAAATGGGGTTGACTGGAGCTTGAGGCTAAGCAGAACCTAAAGGAAAAGGTCTGTTAAGCTCCAGGCAGGCCCAGGCAATGGGCAAGTGACAAGGGAATGCTGGCCAGGAGGTAGGTGGCAGTGTTCTCCCCATCCAGGCCTGAAATGATGTGTCTCTCCTGAAAAAAGGAGTGCCCACTCTTCCATTTCTTCTGGAGCAATAGACCCTCCTCATAGCCCTTGTTCCTCTCTCCTGTCCATTAGGTTAACAGTTGACAGTTTAAAGTAAATACCCTGAGGTGTCAAGATTACTAAAAAGGGAAGAAGATTTAGAAAACAAATGCAAGCCCAACTCACAAAGCAGATTATATGGTTCTACTGTTATTACTTTGGGACATAGTCACTCTTAGAGTTAAATAATCTTACAGAAATGTGATTACTGTGTATTTTTGTAATTCACCCACCTTCTGGGAGGTAGGCTACTGGGCTCTCTACTCAGCCCCAGGGAATAAAAGCTGAGTTATGATTGGTGCTATCTCTTCTTGGTTTTATCTTCTTTCCTCTATTCGCTCTTGGGAAGTGCCCCTAAGAGTTTACTCACTGCTTTCAACCTTATTTTCTCATACTAGGTGGGAATTTCTCACAAGGGAATGCCACCTCAACCTCTTAGATTATATGGGTTGGTCCCCTGTTACATTTTAAGTGTCCTAGGAGGTTCTGTGGGGTTCCTGCAGTGGGACCACTTGGTGGGGAAGCTGGACTTTGTTGAGTTGCCAAAGAAGATGCCTAAAGCACAGAAGAAATAGTGTCTGGTTGCTTGTTTTTGGATCATACCTGGAGGCACTCAGGCATTACTCCTGGCTCTGTGCTTAGAAATCACTCAAGGCTGAAGGGACCTTATAGGATGCTAGGAATTAAACCTGGGTTGGCCACATGCAAGGGCAAATTTCCCCCCTGGCTGTGCTATTGCTCCAGCCCCTGTGGAAACAAAAGGTTATTTTGCTAGCCTTCCTTCTGTTCGTCTCTACTTATTTCTGGGCATCAAAGTATTAGTAGAAACTATGACTGCCAGAATAAGGTCCACATACATCCTCCAACTTCCTTTGCAGCTATACACTCAGATCCTGGCCAATAGGACACAGGTAAGGGACTTTGTCCTCAAGAGACACTAGGACCCAAATATGAACACAGCATGAAAGATGGGGAACTAGTTTCCATTCACTGCCACTACCTGTCTTACTGAGAGGCAAGGAAGGAGAAAAGATAAATGAACCCTGGCTTGGTTTACAAGGTTAAGTTGGTTACATGGTTTTGTCAATAGAGACCTTTGCTAGAGCTGAAGGTAGATTCCTGGTCAGTTTCTCCTTCTCCTATCTGGCATGTTCTCTTGGTCAAAGAGATGGGTCATGATGGCATTGAATTTGGGGCCCTCTTTAGATAGGCCTCTTGTTCTCCTTTGTTTCTTTTCTTCCCTTCACTGTGAAGGAAAGCTTCTGGAAATATTCCGACAGCTCTGGAAATATTCTCTAAGCTTTTGAGTTCACATTGGGAAACATGACAGTACAGGAGGAGAAGGAACCAGAGCCCAGGAGTAGTCCCACCTCCCAAATAGTTCCTCCAAGTTTTGCAAAGGCTAGGGGATTAGATTGGGCTGGCAACTGGTGCCATGTTGAAAACATGATAAAGACATCTTCTAGGAGCCAAATGAGGCAGCGAGGCTGGGGAACTTCTCATGATCTTTCCAACCTCAGCATTTCTGACCGGGCTGTGGTGTGCTATGCCCTCTCCAGGGATGAAGAAACAATATCAGGCCATCAGAGACTGTGGCAAGGGCAGACAAGACTCACTCTGGCCCATCACCTCATTTGCCCACCACTGAAATGTGTTCCAGTAGAGAGTGAGTGAGAGTAAGGGAGAAGCACGTCAAGGTAAGAGAGAAAAGGGCTTAGATTCTGGAGCCCCAGAACACACATATACACATATATGCACAGCCATGCCCACAAATATGTCCACATATATGAGGACAACCACAGTTTACAAGGGCTCTTATACCGAGGTGGGGTTCTGGGGAAACCTGAGGGGACAGGCACTCAGATTTGGAATCGCACAATCCTGATAGAGTTTTCAATTTTGGAGCCCTTTTTCTTGGGTGTGAGAAGAGGATGACCCCCCTGAAGTGTGCAAAGGGTCTCCTGAGACACATCTGAGGTACCCTAGAAGCTGGTAAGTTCACCTTCTCTCTCTCCTCACCCCTTTGTGGCTCTGAAACATCAAATTCTGATCAAGGCTCCTGCTCAGTTCTCTGCTGACACCACAAGTCTCTTTCTTTCTGCCCCCTGAACCTTTCGTCTCTTTTCCTGTGGTTTTCCCCCCTCCCACACACATCCCTTTGCCCCCCTCCATATTCTCCCATCAGTCTTTGCAGAGGGCAAAGAAGGGCCTTCTCCAGATGCCCACTGATATTTCAGAAGTTCTAATTAAAAGGAAGATTATGCATGCCATTTGCGTTTCAAAAGGGACTCAGATCAGAACGAATAAAACGATGGCTTCTCCCCAGGCTCCCCAAGACCCCCAGAGCTACGTGGAAGGCTATTTAGGTCAGCGGGCACATTGTCTGCCAGGTTGAAAAACACCAGCTATGCCTGCCCTGGGTTTTGCCCCCTCCCACTTTCCTCATGGACAAGGGGCTGGTCTGAGCCTTCAGGGGAAGTTGTGAGTTTGCCTGTTTCTGTTCTGCAAACAGGGCCCCCCCCCACACCCCACTTGCCCTCTGCCTTATCATACCTTTTAGGCAAGGGCTTTTTCTTCTTTTATTTATACCCAGGTGCCCATCTGTGTCCTTGAAAGGCCCCTCAGCCAAGGATCTTGGGGCTCATTCCCTAAGAAATCCCAGGCAGTCTCTGCTAAAGTTCCTGGGATTATTCATGCTCTCTCCCTCCTTCATCCTCACTCTTTGTATCTCTCTTCCTGCTAAGGTCTCTTCCTTTCTCTGCAAGTAATTAGGCAAAAGGTATGTGCCCTTTGGGTTACACAAGTGGGCCACACCACCCCATCTTGGGTACTGGCCATTCAGAATGATGTCAGGAGCCCCAGGTACTATTTTGATGTTTATTTATTTCATGAAGGCAGATTTCCGGGGTGTAAGAGTGTGGGCTTTCTTTCTGAAAAGGGATCAGTGTGTCTAATAGGAATGGGAGCATCTGGTCTGGATGGAGGAGCAAGCATGCATGTATGTGAGCACATACACGCACAAATATACACACACACACAAACACACACATACAAGTGAACACATACAGAAGGAACAGCACATACACAATACACTGGCCCCCACAAGACTTGTGCCTGGGCCCTGAGCCTGGCACGATGCAAGGATATGGGACAGGCAGGGACTCCAATCAGACTGCTGGCCACCATTTTCATTTTCCAGTTAAGGAGATTCTGGATTCCCACCTATTCTGCTGTTGACTCCCACCCAGTACCCCAACAAAGGGGCTGCCCCCAACCCCCAGATTCATTTCAGCTCTGTGTTACAAGTGGGTTAAAATGAGCTTCTCTCAGGATGCCCTGAGATCTCCCCCCACCCCGAGTCCCCCATCTCCCTGGCCCTCGGTTGGCTGGGAACAGTGGGAGCCCGTAACAGACAGCGTGTCAGCCATTCCTGACAGTCTCTGTGCTCTAATACGAGCCTGCCAACCCCATTACAGTAATGACAGCATTGCAGAATTAGAACGCTCCCTCCTCTGTGGAGAGGGAGCAATGCGGGAGAGGCAGGAGGGCTGGAACACTCTTGACTGAACTGCCTCCTCTTCCCTCCTTCTGTTTTGGCCTTTCCCTTGTGTGTGGGGCGCTGGGGATGAGAAGGAGAGACACATCCAGTGGTGCTCAGAGGGCCTTTCAGTGCTGAGGATGGGACCTGGGGTTCCCTCATGCAAAGCCCTGCACTCAAGCCCACTGAGCTATCACTCAGCACCTCATTTTCTTTGTTTCCCTTAGAAAGACAAACCGCTGGCTATAAATGCAAGCTTGGGGGGCGGGTAGGTCATTCCGGAGTGTCCCCAGTGAATCAAGAATGCTACTCTCATTCCAGAGCATTATGAGCACCCTTTGCTGGTATTTTCAAATCCCTGGGATACGATACTAACAGAATTCACTTTTTGCCTTGGGTTGGGGCAGGGAGTGTAACGCTGATTGGAGATCATAAAGTGCAGGTGATAATTATGATTTTTTAAAGTGATCTGCTAATACTAATTAGTCCCTAGGACTCCATGGAGGGGGTGAGGGAAATGGTCAGCTCCATCTAGTACACAGGAAAACTGAGGTGAGGAGCATGGGGAAGGCAGGAGAAAGAACTCTTCCCATCTGGCCACAAGAGACGAGTATTTCCCCATACCTTCTTTCCTCTGCAGAGCAGAGCAGAGGAGGGACGGGGGGCTTCTACTGATCCAGGGGTGGAGGCGACAAGGAGAACATTTAATAGCAGACTTAAAAGCCCAATTTTATGCTACAAGTGGCTGGTCCATGGCCTGCAGAAACTCCACTGAGTATGGAGGTTAAGAAACAATGCTGGGAGCATGTGCCAGAAGATAGATTTTCAAGGTTCCAGTTGGGAATTGGGTACATGAGCTGCATGGTGAGAGAGAGGACACAGGAGAAGACACTGAGTTTCTGAACCAGTCTCCCTCTCAGAGTTCCAGACAACCAGCACTAGATATATTTAAGATCCATCCACAAAATTATGAATACTGAAGGACAGTATAGAATTCTCTGCACAGAGTGGTAGATGGCAGGTGGCCATCCATTTGCTTGTGGAGGAAAGTCACAGAACTAAACTCTCAGATGCCGATGCAAAACAAGATATCAAAGGCTAAATTATCAGCTAAGAGTAAGTGCTCACCATGTTCCCAACATCTACAAGATGAAATCCAAACAGTCTGCACTATGCCAAAGTCCAGGATATCTCCCCTTAAAATTTAACCATTCTAGGGACCTGACAGATAGTATAGTGGGAAGGGCATGTGCCTTGTATGCATTGACTCAGGTTTGATTCTTGGCTCTCTCAGTCCACCAAAAATGTGGCCCAAAACTAAAACAGAATCCCACAAAAACTTAATAGTTCCACATATCAGCCTTGCCCAACAGCAAATTCATTTTTATCTATGGATACATTTTTATCTATGACTAGGTGTCTGCATCAAGCTATTTATCCATACAGCCAGTCATCTAGGTGTCCACCATTCACCCATCCATCTAGTACCCATTCATCCATCCATCCATATTCCATCTGTCCATTTATCCATCATCCACCACCCATTTATCCACCCATTCTTCCCTTCTTCCCTCTTTCCATTCTACCTTCAATCTATTTATCCATCCATTCATCCATCCATCAGCCCTCCATTCATCTACCCTTCCACCCATCTATCTATCATCCCCATCCCTCCTCCCTTCCTCCCTTCCTACATTCACCTATCCATCTATATGTCCATCAATTGATTGATCTATCCATCTATTGATCCATCCATTCTCTTACTCTTTAAATACTGAGTACCTACTACATACAGGCATAGGTACCTCAAGGTTAGGTTGGGATTTTTATGAACTTATGGTCATGTACATAGAGGAGACAGACAATATAATGAAGCAAAATAGATTCAGATAACAAGAAGTGCAAAAGTATGAACCAGGATAGTGGGTTAGAAAATTGCTTTGGAAGAGGTGGTCAAGGAAGGAGTCTTAAGGGACGTGGCATGTGAGCTGAAACCTGTTCCCAAAATGGAAGAGGATGGAGATAGAGCCAAAGACAGAAATCCCCAGGCAAATAGAAAACAAGTGCAAATTCTTGAGGTGGGAACAGGCTGGATGTCACAGGACAGACATCTGAGAAGCTGCCATAGATGGAGACTGTAGAGCCAGGGAAAAAAGGTAATGTGGCCTAAGTAGAAGGGGCTAGTGTGGTATGAGAGACAGAGAAGAACTTTGGAGAGACACAGCTGGTTTTAAGCAGCACTCAGGGGCCTAGAGTTCTGGGTGCTACCTCCCAAGTAGTACTAGTAGAGTCATGAGGGGTCAAGGATGGAACCAAGGCATGAGCTACCTATTCTGCCATAGCCCAGCTTCCTCTCCCCGTCACCCTCCAAAAGAAGTGTTAAGCAGAAGAAGGAACATGATTCATTCTGTTTCCGAACCATTTAAAATAGTCCATAGTTCTACTTCCTAGAACTACACATTTTAATGACATACTTTCATGCCTGTGCACAGGTGGGCCCCAGGGAATTCCATCCTGCCAGTATTTACCTGCTCTGTCTCCAATGTTGTCTTTGGAAGCCAATTTAGGTGCCTCTTCCCAGAGAACCCTATCCTGCCTGACCTGCGGGCCCACTCAGCTTTCTCATACCTCCACTTCCCTCACATTTTAAACAATGCATAAAGTCTAACCTTCAAACATTCTATTTCCAGAAATCAGGATGGACTCCATGGAGGATGGAAGGAGTTTGTCTAGATAAGAATCTCACAAATCTCATACTAGCTGCTCCAGTAAAAGGAGATGTGATTGGAAGATACTACCATCAAGAAGGGGTGCTCACCCCCATGAAGACCATGTGAGTCCTTTGCTACTCTCATTGAACATCAACCCTGGCAGTTAATGAGAGAAAGATAGATGGTGATTTGCATATGATATTCATGCACTCTGCATATTCTTATTTAACATTGAAATGGATGGACAGACTTCTCAATCTCTCTGTTCTTTTCTCCAGTTAGCAAATTTTAATTAAATGTCTCCTGGAGATCCTGCATTATACTAGGTCCTGAGAAGGAGAAGAATCTAGAAGAGTGAATTCCGACTGGATCCCGAAGCTTCTATCTGCTACTGACTCAGGACTGAACCCTGATCATGTCCTGATGCTGACATAAAAGAGTTGCATGATCTCAGTCAGCTGGCTTCTCCTTCCTGACTCTTGCTTTCCTGTTGATAAACTGAGGACCAAGACACAGATAGCTCAGGATTGTCTTGGCAGTGCTGAGAACTAGTCAGGATTCTGAAAATACCACTTGATTATTGACTTCCTTGCTCCCTGAATGGAGAAATTGCAGATCCCATTAAAAGTGCCCGGCCAGATCTGTAGACATGTCTACCTTCTGGCCCAAATTCCATTCTTCCACTCAACTAGGAGCAGAACTGAGTAAGCTCCTGGCCAGCTTGAGTTGGTGGAGGCATCGGAGGCTCCCCTGTATGTTGTAGTCTGCCAAGAGCCCTCCTCCTCTACACTTGCTTCTGACCCTGTCAGTACAATCCACGCATAGACTTCCTCTCTCTTGCCTGAGATAAGCTCCAGAGAGACCATAAATTGATGCTGCCCTCTGACCCACAGACCTTCTAAAAAAGTCTTTCTGTTGGCTCCCAAGCTCCTCACTTCCTCTTCTTGTCACTGCAGTAACATCATTTTGGGGAAAAGGAGCAGGTGGAGAGAGCTGAGACAGGCTCTATGTGCTGGGATTCATTTGCACTTGGGGATCCAAATAGATAAGAATCATCTGCAGAAGCAATTAACAGAAGCTCTGAAAGAAATTTCCTTGATGGGTATCATTGGGATGGATGGGAAACACAACTGGGTGAGTTTCCTGTGGGGGTTTGAGCTGATGTGCCATGGTTTGAAATGTCCCAAGCCTGTCAGCCAGTCTGTCAGCTGAGTCAGCAAGGCACCCTCCATGCTTATTTGCCATTGGGGCCTTTCCTTGAAGGTGAAGGAAGAAAAAATATTCTGTGGCTCTGCCTGAAGCTGGTCCAAATGTTAATCCAGTCAGGCCAAGAATTGACAATGACCGCATTAGATGCAAGAAGTAGAAGGAGGAACTAGTGCATCTACCAGTGTGACACACTTGACTCATCTACTATGATTGCTTCTTTGTTCCTTTGTTCCTGATGGTCACCTGCATCAAACTGAAACATGTTGAATTAAATAATTAACGATGGAGCTGGATGGAGGTGGATGCCATCCCAGGCCACATGGCTCCGCAACCCCCATTCAGCTTATGGGTCCCAGGTTTAGGTGAACGGCGGAATCAGACTCATCCAGAGACAGGCATCAGGAAGCATTAGCTTTATTCATCCCTATCCACCACATGTGTGTGGCCTATATCATAACCTTATAAGCAGTCATTCTTAGCTAGCCCTGCATCTTAACTCCTTTCAGCCATCTTTCCTTTCACCTCCATGCTGGCCAAAGACCAAAAGGGAGAGAGCCAGCCAAGCCCAGGGCTAGCTAAGAATGACTGCTTATAAGGTTATGATATAGGCCACACACATGTGGTAGATAGGGATGAATAAAGCTGATGCTTCCTGATGCCTGTCTCTGGATGAGTCTGATTCCGCCGTTCACCTAAACCTGGGACCCATAAGCTGAATGGGGGTTGCAGAGCCACGTGGCCTGGGATGGCATCCACCTCCATCCAGCTCCATCGTTAATTATTTAATTCAACAAAACATTCAGTTATTTATATTGGGGGTAGGGAAGGTGACTCCTAAATAGTGCTTAGAAGAGTTGGCTCCCAGAATTCTTGGCCAAGGATGTGGACGGTTCAACACAAGTGCCTGAGGATGCAGCGCTACTCGGGATGTAGAGAAATACGTGAGCAGAGTTTGGTTCTTGGAGCAAATTGTGATGCTAGAATCTATGCACAGTGAATGCAAGGCATTTACTTGATCTCCTGTACTGTCTCTCTAGACCCCTTTAGTTTTGTTTTGGGGCCAAGTCTGATGGTGATCAGTGTTTACTCCTGGCTCTGTACTTAGGGATCTCTCCTGGCAGGATTGGGGGCCCATATGTGGTAACTAGTATCCAACCTGGGTCAGGCCCATACAAGGCAAGCACTTTACTTCTTGTACTATCATTCTCGTAACCAAACTTTACTTTCTAACATGAGCCTGTAGCTTGCACATGTTCCAAGAGTGAAGTAAGTCAGAAGGAAATCATCTAGAATGATGTCTCACATGTACGACATGTAAGATACACAGCAAGTAGCAACAAAGGGCTAGTGCAGCATAATAGAACAATTGATTTATATGACTGAGTTAGTTTGGGGTGTTTCAAAGGGAAGGTATTGGAGTCTTTGGGAGAGGGAGGAGGACACTGTTAGTGGTGTCATGTTGAAACTATATGCATGGGGAACCAGGAAAAGATTATAGTTCCTAGTTGAGTATTTACTCACATTCTGAAGACTTGGCATTGGAGCAGGAGATGAGGCTACACAAATCTGAGCTGGACTATCTAGATGGAGGCAGAAACTTCTCCCACACTCTTAGCTGAGGACTCTATAGTATACACAGGTTCAAGATTTGCTTGAGGCCTTTTAGCAGATATGGAAGGTGAATACTGAAGGCTTGAGTGGTAATTACTGATCAGGGGCCTCCCACCTTCCCAATGAACACTTCCTCCATGTGCCCAATCATCTATCTGTTTCCTGAAGGCTTTGCTTCTTCCTTGGCTCTGCTGAGGATGTCCCAGGCAGGGTACTGCTGTCCAAGGGCACCTGTGTGCCTCTAGGATCAATCTTGATGCTGCCAATAGTGAAAATTATTTGCCAAATAACTGGCTTCTTCTGGAAGGATAAAAATTTTTTCCCATGGGTATCTACACACAACTGTGCTCAGGTATCATGCCTGGCTATGCTCAAGGGATCATATGCAGTGGCAGGGATTAAACCTGGATTGGATGCATGCAAGACAAACACCTTGACTTGCTGTACTATGCCTCAGCCATTTTTTTCATTCTGTTCATTTTGGGGGTCACTCTTCACAGTGGTGCTTGGGGATGGGGTAAAATTTGGGGCTACTGCATGCAAAGTTTGAGCTCCAGCCCTTTGAGGGTCTCCCAATCCCCACCTATCCACAAATTTAAGATAGACCATTACTCATAATGACAAGCCATATATTTGGCCCAGGCTAGACAAGGTCGGATTCCTGCATCAAGCAACTTCTGGGTGCTCAGTCCCAAATTTCCATAGGTGCCTAGGTCATTCTCATGAACAAGAGAATCACCTATGGAGCAGATTTTGGAAGAGCTGTGTGGATGGAGAGTGTGCAAGGAATCGCTAGAGGCATCACTATTCCTTGGCAAATTGCTCAAGGCATTGTGATCTCTGAAAAGTCCTTCTGGGTCTCACTGAACAAGAGTTCCACCTTTGCAATACTGGCAATGAAGGTATCTCAATATCACTTCAGTCCAAACTCTTGATTTCATAGGACTGGGATGGTTTTTTCAGGTGTCAAAGTTTGGCTGAGCCATGGTACTCAGATATTTGGTCAAACATTTTCTGGGTGTTTTGTGAAGGTATTTCGAGATGAGATCAGGACTCAAGTCAGCATAGAGTAAAGCAGATTGCTGCCCAATCTGTTCCTCCTGCGGATGGACCTCATCCAGTCATCTTAAAGCTGGATTGCCACCCAATCCGCTCCTCCCGCAGATGGACCTCGCTATCAGCGGAAAGCTGGAATAGAACAGGGACTGACCTCCCCTGAGCATGAGGGAATTTGGAGGGCAGATGGCCCATGGAATTGAGCTGCAGCTCTTCCCTGGGTCTCCAGTCTGCTGATCAGCCCTGCCAACTCTACATTTGCCAAGCTATGTCTAGAACCTAGCAAATGGCCATGATGGACACAAGTGACAGTTCTTACAGGAGAGCCCTCTGGGCTGAGAAGAACATCCTATTGTGTGTTTGTACATCTGTGTGTACAAGTGTGTGTGGGTTTCTCCACATTCTTTGCAGCTGGAAGACCACAGATATTATTCATCTTTGCTATCCCCATTCTGAGCTCAATCTGGCCCACAGAAAATAATTAGAATTAAGTAAAAAGTGAAAGCCTTTTCTTCCCCTCCCTCCCTCTTTTCCTTCCTTCCTTCCTTCCTTCCTTCCATCCTTCCTTCCTTCCTTCCTTCCTTCCTTCCTTCCTTCCTTCCTTCCTTCCTTCCTTCCTTCCTTCCTTCCTTCCTTCCTTCCTTCCTTCCTTTCCTCCCTCCTTCCCTCCCTCCCTCCCTCCTTCCTTCCTTCCTTCCTTCCCTCCCTCCCTCCTTCCTTCCTTCCTGTCTTCCTCCCTCCCTCCTTCCTTCCCTCCTTCCCTCCCTCCCTCCCTTTCTCCCTTCCTTCCTTCCTTCCTTCCTTCCTTCCTTCCTTCCTTCCTTCCTTCCTTCCTTCCTTCCTTCCTTCCTTCCTTCCTTCCCTCCCTCCCTTTCTCCCTTCCTTCCTTCCTTCCTTCCTTCTTCCCTCCCTCCCTTCTTCTTCCCTCCCTCCTTCCCTCCCTTCCTTCCTTCTTCCCTCCCTCCCTTCTTCTTCCCTCCCTCCCTCCCTCCCTTCTCCCTTCCTTCCTTCTTACCTTACTTTCTTCCTCCCTCCTTCCCTTCCTTCCTTCCCTTCCTTCCTTCCTGGCTCTCTTCCTTCTTGCCTTCCTCCCTCCCTCCTTCCCTCCCTCCCACCCTCCCTCCCTTCCTTCCTTCCTTCCTTCCTTCCTTCCTTCCTTCCTTCCTTCCTTCCTTCCTTCCTTCCTTCCTTCCTTCCTTCCTTCCTTCCTTCCTTCCTTCCTTCCTTCCTTCCTTCCTTCTCCTCCTCCATAGAATTTAGAACTCACACATATAAGGCATATACTTTATCACATCTCTGACCTCAAAAGTGGAATTCTGAAGACCACAAATTATTTGAGTAATCTGGATATCTTCAAAGTTTTAGGCTGTAGGTTCCATTAGTCCACCCCACCTTACTCTCACAGAATATGCTGCTGGACAGGAACTGGGCATGGAGAGGGTTCAAGCGTGGAAGGAGCAGGAAGGGAGACTGGGCGTTAAGAGAGCAGACACCAAGTTTAAATGAGGAATAAAGCGAACTTGCCCCCAGATACCACCTCCTTCTCCTCAGTCTTCATGGGAAAGAAGAAAGGGCAGGAGGTTAGGGGCCAGTGCCATGAGATCCCAACCTTACCCCAAGGGAAGTCAGGCCCTGGGGAAGGATACTCATATATTTTGGGAGAGAGTGACAATGTGGAGTCCTTAGTTTGTTCTAGCTTCCCCTGGGCAGCACTCTAGGGACATGCTGATCATCTCTGTGACTCCAGAATCAAATACAAGGCACCTGTAGTCTAAATTAAGAGCAGGACAACTGACCCCTCTCCCCACTATGTGACAGAGCAGCATGGCACCCCACCCCACACTGCTCTTCTCCTACTGTGTCTGCCTCTGGCTGCTCCTTCACAAGTCTTGAACATCACTTTGTATCCCAGAATGGACTCCTGCTCTCCAGAGCTCCTCAATGTACTTTATCACAATGAAATAAGAAGTGTTTCCCTGTGGACTTTGGATGACCAGTTGTCCATGAAATGGCAGCGTTCATAGCAGTCAGGGGAGATGCAGGCTGCAGCCAGCTCTGGTCCCAAGACATCCCTGAAGTCACCTCCTGGTGTTGTAGAGGAAGCCACCGCCAACCACAGGAGGTGGGCAAGAGGCTGTTCACCAGATGTGCTCACTTAAGGAGCTCATCGATTTAAAAATTCAGATGGATGCTGTGAAACTTGGTTCCTGACAGCAAAATGGGATTCTCCCCAGTCCCACTGAGTTAAGTGCCAAGTTACATCTCTTCCCCACCAGCACGGACATTTGCAATAAAGCATGCTTTGCAGAAGAGAGGTGGGCAGTAATTCCTACCCCAGGGCCCCAGCATGACTCCCCAGGAGATTAATAGGATCCAGGGAAAGCATCATGCCTCCTCCCTTCCTGTGGCAGCTGTGCTCCTTCTTCAGAGCTCCACTGCTCTGTTTCTCAAAGAAGCCCAGAGCAACTCAGTCTGGGCTGGTTTGAGCCTTCAGCAGGAGCTTGGCTTCTTCATCTGAGTCCTCAAGTCCTAGTGTCTGGAATGTTCCAAAATAAAATGCTCCCTAATAAAAAAAATGCCTTTTGTGCACTGGGTGCATGTGATTTCTATTGTTTTACTGTTTACACTGAATTTGGTACTTGGGGGAAATGCTATCAGTTGCATGTTAGAGGACATAGAACAGACTGGACTTGAATCCATGTTTTCTCCAGTCACATCTGGGCAGATGCACTCTAAGGTTCATCACATGGAGGGCCGGATAGCTGGGGCAGCATGGTGGGAGCTCAGTGGCTCCTACAGTAGGCAGTCAGATCAAAATATGGCTTGTAGGGCCCTCATGCACTTCAGGGAATCCCTGTGCACCTCTGAGGGTAGGGGAGCATGACCTCTGGACTGCTCCAGCATGTTTCTAGATATTTCCTCAAAAGCCTCAAAAAGGGCAGCTCTGATGCCCCTGGAAGAGTAGAGGAAAGGACGCTTTTTCTCTCTTTCTCTCTCTCTCTCTGTCTCTGTCTCTGTCTGTCTCTGTCTGTCTCTGTCTCTCTCTCTGTCTCTCTCTCTGTCTCTCTCTCTCTCTGCAGTTTCCTGATGCTATGGGTTGAGACTAGGCAGAACCAAAGTTAGACTATGTGGACTGGTCCTGGGCATCTTTGTAAGCAATAAAACCTCAGCGAATGACTTTTCTGCTGGTGGAAAAAGGCAGTGACAGCTTCCTCTCAGTGTCATTATGAGAGATGCTAGATAAGTACAGTAAAATATATTTTTAGAGAGACATGTGTGAGTAGTGAAGGGCTGCAGGCCAGAGTAACTGGGCCAAGTAGAGAGAACTAAACTGGTCCTAGGCAGGTCTCTGGAAGAGGCTGAGTCTACAATAGGCCCTTTTGAAGCTTGGGGAAAACACTTGCTTTAGGCAAACAAGTCTTAGGGACAAATCAGGGACTTGGTGGGTCTCAAAGTCGATGGTTAAAATGTTATGGCAATCCTAAAAGAAAAAAGAAATTTCCTAGTGGAATGCAGCCCACACCAAGTTCTCTGTCTATGATTCTTCCCTATGAGAAGCCCTTTTAAAGAATCTGGATGATGAATATCCACACCCATCCAGCAGCACTAGCACTGCCAACAGCTGTCACAGCTCCCCAGGATTAGATTATACCTTATTTTTACCCAAAACAAAGATCATCTCTGGTTTCTTTGTATCTGTTTCTTTACAACTTGGTTTTACCCCAAAACAGATTGTCTTACATGTAAACCTGAGTAGGACTGGCTCAGGATAGCCTGAGCTATCTGTACTTTCTCTGTCCTTACTCCTCTACCTGGGGGTGTTCTCTGGACTCAATAAAAATGACAGTTCTGGCAGACAGCTTGCTCTCCATATGAGGTAGAAGATTGCCAGACTATATGTGTTTCACCCTCAGCCTGGTTTGGATTATTTCATGTGTGACAGTGATTCAAACTCATTCACCTGGGGTTGGAAATACAGTGTACGAGGTAATTTTACAACCTAAAGTAAACTCCTTAAGACCAGGAGAGTGATGTGCATATGGGGGCCTTCATGAGGCCTTGGTATTTGGATCTATGATCATAGGTGTCTCAGGGAGTTTCTGGAGAGACCTGGGCATGACGATCTGTGAGAAGTACCAGACTTCAAATGTAGGGAGGGATCTGATCTCTTATTCATAGTGCCCTGGTATAGCAGAATTAATGACATGGCAAGGTGGGCAAACTATGTGCATTAGAACTGGATTCAACTCAAGCAAACTCAAGCAAACTCACTTCAACTTCATTTAAATCAACTTAACGAATATCAACTGAAATAAACTCAAACTCAAGTTAACTCAGGTTAATTCAAATGATCAACTCAAATCAAGGTAACTCAATTCCTATCAATTTTACTCAAATCAAGTAAACTCAACTCATGAGGCCTGTTGTTTGTTGGGGTTTCATCCCCCTAACTCCCAGCTACTTGAGAGAACTGGAACAAGATTTATTTCAGTGTCCTATTAACTTTGAGGCTCTTGCCTAGTAAACACTGATGTGAACAGAAACCCTTTTTATCTTACTTCTTTTTCCTCATTCCTACTACCTGGAACTAGGCTAGAGATATTAAGTGACCTATCTGTCTCATTTGGTCAGTGACTACAACTGGGGGCAATTTTCCCCTTAGGAACATCAGAAATGTTTTGAACATTATATTGGATTATCCTGCATCTGTGGTTGAGACAGGGATGCTGCAAACATCCTTACAGACACAGCACAGTCCCCCATTATCAAGAATGATCTGGCCCCAAATTGATATTGTCTGCCAAGGTGTCTTGAAGTGCTAGAGAACAGGGAGAATTCAATGGGAAGTAGGAATGTTGTGTTAATGAGGGCAACAGTAGGAGGCAAGACTTGACACATAGGTTAAAACCAGAACAAGGTCTTGTACACAAAATGATGAGGTTTTGAAACAGCACAGTTTTTTCTTTTTGAAACAGCAAAGTTTCCCTGGATAACTGAGAAGAGCAGTGTTACATTAAGCCCTTTGGATGGGCTTGGATGGAGGGGACGCATGGAGGTGCCTTTCTCTGCTGTCCCAGGCCACGTGGCTGTACCTCCTTCTCTAGCTGGTGAGTCAGCAACCTCAGGTAGAGGCAAGGAAATCATTCAGACAGGTTCCAGGAAATATCAGCTTTATTTGCCCTGGCCAACATGTGTGGCCTATATCATAATCTTTTACACTGGTTTCCTATTCAGCCCTACATTGTACCTTCTTCCTCAGCCAACTAGCTATCTTGCTTTCTCCTCCATCCTCCATCCAGGCAAATCCCCCTTTGCCCTTCCGGTCAAAACCTTATCTAACCTTCCCCAGGCCCCTCCCAGAAATGGGAGGGTCTTGCAAGTAAAGTTACACGTAGTATCCGGGGGTGGGGCCACAGAGTAGATGAGAGGGAACTCCTTTCATAGTTGCGGTTGTTGCTGTTTTATGTTCTGGTAGCTCAGCAATACACCTAGAAATGCTTGCCCTTCTACTCAGGCTTGAAGGTGCATTGCTGGGGCATTGCTCAGAATCAAGGATGAACTCAATTTTGCATATGCAAATCATAAACTCTACCACTAAACTCTCCCAGTGCCCTTCTATCCCAGTGCTTTCACTTTGCCACACTGCTTCAGTGTTGGATTAGAAAAACAGTTTGGGGGGCCGGGCGGTGGCGCTGGAGGTAAGGTGCCCGCCTTACCTGCGCTAGCCTAGGAGACGGACCGCGGTTCGATCCCCCGGCGTCCCATATGGTCCCCCAAGCCAGGAGCGACTTCTGAGCGCATAGCCAGGAGTAACCCCTGAGCGTTACCGGGTGTGGCCCAAAAACCAAAAAAAAAAAAAAAAAAAAAAAAAAGAAAAACAGTTTGGGGCTAGAATGCTAGTCCAGCAGGCAAAGCACTTGCTTTGCACACAGTCAAACTGGGTTCAACACTCGGTACTCCACATGGTCCCTTGAGTTCTGCCAGGCATGATCCCTAAGTATAGAGCCAAGAAATAAACCCTGAGCACTGTGACCCTTCCCCCACAAAATAAAGATTCTGAGAGCAAAACTAGGATAACATCATGCATGTCCTTATCACTCACAGGATCAAATATGACTCATCTGTAAATCCATAAACTTGGTAAGTATTGCCATAAATGATTTATCCAATGTTAATAATGTTAATGATTTGGTAAGTAAATATATTTACTTTGTGATGACTATTTCTCTGGAAATTCATAGCTTATTAAAATAGTGAGATCCATGAGGACAAAGAACTATCTTTGTACTCCTGATACCTACTGGGTAAATCAAGCATGAGCGAATGAATGAAGCAGTAGGAAGGCAGAGTAGCACAACCGTACAATGTGAAGTGGACTTATTTCCCTCATTTCCCATATTTACTTATTATAGAAGAAGTTATAGGCAACCTAAAAGAATAAAATAAAATGATTGAATTCCTGTGATTCCCTATGCAGTGACACATATATTTAACATTTCACTAGCTACCTTGTCCCCGTTTCTAGGTTGTATATTCATGAGATTCACATTTGCATAATTTTCTTTTTAATTAAAATGGGATCATACTAGAAGCGTACTTTTGATTCTTGCTTTTCCACTTAAGAATATATCAGGAATGAGTGCAAGGGGAGGCCAGGGGGTTTGTCTTGAGACTGTGTTTGCATAGATATCACCCATTTTCATTTTGACTGCATCTTGGAAGAGGAGCTAAATTAGTGTGCACATCTTCTATGCCCATGAATATTCTTCCATACTGTGGCATTTAATGGCTGCAAATTTTGTGGCTGTACCATTGTGCTATAATGAATCAAATCAACCCTCAAATGTTGCAATCTTGATTATTTTTTTATTTTCACTGTGACAACAATGCTGTGGTAAATATCCCTTTAGTTAAATCTTTGCATGCATTCCTCATTTTTCTTTGTTAGAATTTCTATGATAGATACTGCTGAAACAAAACCTGTACATTTTATAGCCTTTGAAAAGTATGGTCATTATGTGCTCCAGAAAGGCTGAACTAACTCACACACAACATATTCTTACAGTGTATAGAGTGTTAACTCTCTCTGAAGCCATCATATCTGGCCCATGTAAATATGAAGACAATCTCTTTCAGTGCCACCAAAAGGAAGACCTGCATCATTTCAGCACAGAAGAACTGGCATTCTTACTGCTCCAGAAGTGACCAGATAGGAGAGCATACTCAGTGTTGAAGCATGATGAGTTATGCTCTATCTGCATGCTCTGAACTGCAGGGAATAGTTTCAAAACACCTAACCCAGTGTCTTGTCCACAGAATAAACTCAACAAATACCTAGCCATCTGTGCTCATCACACTACTGTGGCCTTTATCATCTTTCTCTTTTTATTTTTAATTTTTGGCCACATTCAGTAATGCTCAGGGATTACTTCTGGCTCTGCTTTTAGGTATTATTCCTGGCAGTGCTAAGGGGACCATCTGGGATGCTGGGGATCAAACCCAGGTCAGCTATGTGCAAGGCAACTGTTCTCTCTGCTGTACTGTCACTCTAGCCCCACCTTTATCATCTCTTAATTGCCTGGTTGATTCCTGGCTTGGAAACCTATAAGCCAATTTACCCACCTGCTAGGGTGATTGGTCAAAAATACAAGACAGGCATATTACTTTACAGAAATGCTTTCAGTTGTTCCCACTATTCATACACCAAAATCTCAACCTTTTGGAAAGCTTATAAGACTGAGCTGTTGGAGTCTTTCACTGTTACATTTTCCTTTGCTCTCTCCCCTCACACACCCCAGCACAACTCCATGCCCCACTGGTGGAGGACTTACCAGAATTCAGCCCTTATTTCCTCTGGGATTGGGCAACGGGGAACACACATGTCTCCTTTCCTATCTGGTTTGTCTACAGAACTGTCTCCTGGGAAACCAATGTTCACGTCCTTTTCTACCTGTTCCATCAGAGCAATACAAGCCTTTGCTATATTTCCAGAAAATCGTGCCTAATCATTACTTAGCACATGTCTCCCAGGAATGGTGATGATTGCTTTCATGTGTATTTTAGCTACTAAACTGTATAGAACCAGAATTTTTTTTATCTCATAATTCTCAACACCTAAGAGATCAAGAGAGGGTGCTAATAAAGTACTTCTTGAAAGAATGCATGAATGGAGTAGAATGTCATTGCTTTCTTCCTTCTCTCCTTCCTTTCCTCTCTCCCTCCCTTCCTCCTTTCCTCCCTCCCTCCCTTCCTCCTTTCCTCCCTCCCTCCCTTCCTCCTTTCCTCCCTCCCTCCCTTCCTCTTTTCCCTCCCTCCTTTTCTCTTTTCCCTCCCTCCCTCCCTCCCTCCCTTCCCTCCTTCCTTCCTTCCTTCCTTCCTTCCTTCCTTCCTTCCTTCCTTCCTTTTCCTTCCTTCCTTCCTTCCTTCCTTCCTTCCTTCCTTCCTTCCTTCCTTCCTTCCTTCCTTCCTTCCTTCCTTCCTTCCTTCCTCCCTCCCTCCCTCCCTCCCTCCCTTCCCTCCCTCCCTCCCTCCCTCCCTTCCCTCCCTCCCTCCCTCCCTCCCTCCTTCCTTCCTTCCTTCCTTCCTTCCTTCCTTCCTTCCTTCCTTCCTTCCTTCCTTCCTTCCTTCCTTCCTTCCTTCCTTCCTTCCTTCCTTCTTCCTCTCCATCTGCATATATACCCCCAACAGTCACTGACGTTGCAAATGAGTATGACCCTGACATCCATCTTCTCTTACTGAGATGGT
This sequence comes from Suncus etruscus, assembly GCF_024139225.1. Classification (NCBI taxonomy): domain Eukaryota; kingdom Metazoa; phylum Chordata; class Mammalia; order Eulipotyphla; family Soricidae; genus Suncus; species Suncus etruscus. The sequence continues at coordinate 24,919,321 of NC_064855.1, forward strand.
TCAAGGTTCATGAACTAGTCATGCCTCATTGTGCCTCCCTAGAACTAAGCATGAGATGGAACTAAGAACCATGTTCTCTATCACCCTCTGTCCCTTTGAGGGAGGCACTAGCTGGCCGAAGAGGAGAATATAGGTCCTAGGGCAGTGCTGCAGTGGGTCTGAGCAGAGCATGGCTTCCCTGCAGCTCATCTTTAAGTATGGGAGGGAGACTCATTTATTGCAAGAGACCTGGCCAAGACAAAGGACTGAAAGGGATCTATCTGGAGGGGGGAACTGGAAAGGAAGGTGAGTGAGAAATCTGAGCAGGACCAGATTTACACTCAGAGGAAAGCAGAGAGGAAACAGATCGAAGGGATGGAGATGCAAAAGCCCCACCAATAGGTGTGGTGGGGGCAAGGCACCAGGGAGCAACATCTAGTGTAAAAAGCACGGGAACCGTACAGGCAGGCGAGAAGCTTCTGCTTTCTACTCAGTGTAATTAATTACTTTGTGGCTTTAAATAAAACCCAGCGATTTGCGGGGAAGCCTGACAGCATTTCTTTTAACTTAATGTTTGCTGAACCATCCCTTCTATCTCACTTACCTGATGTGGAACATATGCTGGGATCAGAATGACAGAGAATAAATCACCAGATTTGCTTGGCTTCTTTGAAAAATGAATTTGGGGGCTGAGATTTCTCATCAGTATCTATCTTCCCTGAGCAGCCTCGTGACAGAGCACCGAGCTTGGGGGATGTCCTATGGGGGGGGGGGGGGACTCAGGGACCCAGAGGTGCCCAGATGTCCATATATGGCAACAGATCCATCATCTGAGACATGGTCTGGGCCACCTAGGTGTGCTCCTGGGTGCCTCCAGGGTGAGAGTTGAGAATCTTCTGTCTGAAATCTCAGCAGATCAGACAGCTGTGGTATTGACATGATGTTCTTCAACATTAATGGAGCTTCACTCTGCACATGGGAGAGAGGCCAGTGTGGTCGGATGGCGGGGTTCATAAGATGCAGGCTGAGTGCATTCTGGACCTGCATCTATCAACCTGGGGCTGTTCTGGCATCCTCTGCCATGAGTTCAAATGTTCATCCTTATTCCCAGGGTGGATTCACCCTTTGCTACACTTCCTATTGTGTTTTGGCAAATACCAGTTCATGACTAGGCTATTTCAGGGGACAGATAAAAGTTTTTGTTCACTCCAGAGTTTGAAAGATTTGAATATTTAGGCTGCAATAAGGATGGTCCAGAAATCTTATACACCTTTATTTATTTATTTATTTATTTATTTATTTATTTATTTATTTATTTATTTATTTATTTTTGATTTTAGGTCTATACCTGGTAGTGTTCAGGGTCTAGGGTACCTTATAGGGTGTTGAAATCAAACCTAGGTTGGTTTTATAATTACCCAATGTACTCTCTTTTTCTGGTCCTATGGTAATCACTTTTAAACTGAGTATTTTATATTGGGGGGAAGTGGAGTAGATGTGTAATTTGTGTGTGTGTGCATGAGAGAGAAGATATGTATATATATATACATATATATATATACACACACACACACACACACACTTTCTTTATCTGATATAAATCTAACTGGGTTCACAGGAAAGAACAATAATTCTTTGCCTCTACAATTGTTTGACTCCCAACCTTTCTAAGTGCTTGTATAGTGCTACAGATTTTCAGTCTCTATGCTGGTTTCTTTTCCTCATCATGAGGAAGTGAATTTGGCAGGAAGAAGCTTCTAATAATTTTCTTAGTGTCCCTTTACAGATGACAAAGGCCATAGATGCTCATCACAAAATTCTTAGACTACACATAAAAGTATAAGAAAAGAAATGAAAAATGTCTGTTATTATCCTAGTCAGAGAATAATATTGCTAATATTTGGGTGTATTCTGCTTTCTCTGTGTGTGCTGCAGAGAGAAATTATACTGTGTATTCAATGCTGTATCAGGGCTTTTCTCATCCTGAATGTTAAATGATCATAAGTATATTTTCTCCATGTCATTAAAAAATTACTTGGGCTCATTGTAAGGTTTTCTCTAATACTGAAGTTCTGTGTTGAAGGAGCATATATCCTTGCCTGTTAAAAACAGTTGTTCTTGGTGGCAACAGAAGGCACTGGAGGATGTGTTCTAGGATGTGGTTTCTATGTTCTTTGGTTAAAGCCTCTGGCTGAGACACAAAAGGCTTTGGTCAACCTGATCTACTATGTTTTTGTTGTTGTTGTTGTTGCTATTTGTTTGTTTAGCTGTGCTGGGGCTTAAATTCAAGGTCTCACACATGCAATAAAGATGCTTTATAGCTGGGCTATATATAACCTCACTACTTTGGGTGATTGCTTTCCTTGGTCACCTTACTTCACCTTGAGGCCTAGAAGTCAAAGGATTGAAGCAAAAACTTTTTTCTGAAGAAAAATTTTGCTTGCTGGAGCTGCAGGTCCAGTCATGTGCTTCATATGAGCCCAGGGGCACCCCCCGAGCAGCATGTAGAGCAAAACTCCCCCTCAGACATCCTCTTGAATCTCAGGCTCACACATGGGTCTGAAAACAATTTGGCAGAACGTATCAGAAGTCAACAAACATTAAGATTCTTTGACTCAATAACCTTGCCTGGTGAACCCAGTTCTCAGAAAAAAATTCAAAATACATAAAAAACAAACAAACAAACAAAAAACACTTAACAAACTCCAAAATTCTTTCAAAAACCCAAAATAAAAAAATCTAGAAGTGCGGGCCCAGCAAGATAGCACAGCGGCGTTTGCCTTGCAAGCAGCCTATCCAGGACCAAAGGTGGTTGGTTCGAATCCTGGTGTCCCATATGGTCCCCCGTGCCTGCCAGGAGCTATTTCTGAGCAGACAGCCAGGAGTAACCCCTGAGCACAGCCGGGTGTGGCCCAAAAACCAAAAACCAAAAAAAAAAAAAAAATTTAGAAGTGCAATAGCAAATGCAGTCTAAATATTCAACATTGGAGAAGTGGTTAAATAAATTATGGTTTGCAGACTTGATGGAATATTATGGGATCTGTAAAATGATCGTTTATGAGAATTATATAATATGGAAATTGCATATGATAACTATGCTAAATGAAAAAAGGGGAAGGTAAAAATATAAGTAAAGATAATTGCTACTATGTTAAAATATGCATAAGAAAAAGACTCAAATGAAATTCACTAAAATGCCAACAACACTATATTAGACTGGTGGGATTTGAGTTGATTCTTTTTCCTTTTCCTCAATTTTTAGATATTTTTTGATGACATGGTAATATGGTATTCTAGTGGAAGAAATTGTTTTAAAATTATGTCAAATCCTGTCCTCCAATGTACACAAATAGTAGAAAGGAGTTCTGATGTATGCATAACAAGCCTAATAAAGATTATCAATAACAAAAGAATTTTAATAAAAAATTGATAACATAAAAAAAATCCTGGCAGAGAATGGTACAATGATTTTCTAGCTCAGACACTCTCATTTCTGCCAGAATCATTTTGGGGGCTTTTTATCTTAACAAAATGATGTGAGTCTTGTCAGCTTCTGCTGATTGGGGGGAAACTGAACGAGTGAAGGATTTTATGTTCTTTACAGATGGGCAGCTAAGGGGCAAATCACCTATACCAGTGCCCTTCCCACTCCGGGCACCTCCAATGGGTTGGCCCAGCTGTAGGCCTGTGAAGGAATTCTCACAAACAGTGGCCAGAGCAAGGGAAAGCCAATGAAAGAAGCAGGGCACAGAGTCTTTTTTTCTAATCAGCCACCAGGAGCTGCTAATCCCAGAGCTGTAGTCTGGAGGGGAGCTGCACCCCTGCACCTGACTTTTGGTGATGCCAACACAATGGGCTCTGAGCTTCACAGCAAGAACAAGGATCAACCCTGCACAGGGGTTTGGGGAGGCACTGATGGTATTCCTGATGGCGGGGAGAGGTTGAATGCAATTTTAGCTGACCCAGGTGCCACTCAGGGAGAGAATTGCTAAGAGAAAGGACTACAGAGAAACAATGGAGCCAATCAACCTAGAGTTGCATGAAACTGTTGTTCTTCCAAACGTCTGACTATACACATTCTCTGGATTCTCTTATTTTTTTTAAATTAATGTCTTTATTTAAGCACCTTGATTACAAACATGATTGTGGTTGGGTTTCAGTCATGTAAAGAACACCCCCCTTCACCAGTGCAGCATTCTCTTTTTTTTTTTTTTTTGATGTGTGAAACTTGAGGAAAGTATCTACTTGACGTGTGAGGATGCTAACATCACAGGACCCATGCCTAATAATATCTGTTATGCTCAAGATCAAAATCCATCCAAATGCAGAGAACAACAAATCCAGGACCATCTGATCTTTGCCCATCTGCCCAACATACAACAGAAACTTTAGCTGTTGTTCAAAGGAAAATAAGGGAGACCCAACTTTTGGTTCTTCTGTTCCAAAGCTAAAGAGGGGCACAACTTTTGGTGTTGACTTCTGGAACTTCTTTTTATGTTCTCCCACCAGAAGGTAGATGACCGGGTTGTTTTTCTCCCTGGAAAAATGTAAGTATAATGATTGTAAATGGTCCTCTGTTTCTTGGAAGGTCTGGTGGACCTCAAGAATGCGACTCACTTATGGCTTGTTATTCCTTTCCTCTTTCTACCACTGTTGCTCAGATTCCCTTTCCTCACCTAGATCCTGGACTATAGCTCCTTTAGTCTATAGGGCCTGCAGAGGAAACACCCTGACAAGATGATATCCTGAATGTCATCTGAAACGAGACTCATCCATTCATCACCTGCTTCCTCTCCACATTCATTCCATTTCTATTCACTCATTTTTCAGGGTGGGAAAAACACTCAGCAGTGCTCAGTGCTTAGTCCTGACTCTGTGCTCAAGAATTACTCCTGGTAGGGCTTGGGGGCCACACAGAATGCCAGGGATTGAACTTGGGTCAGCTGTATACAAGGCAAGTGCTCTGCCCTCTGTGTTTATGCTCTGGTCCCTCCATTTCTTTCCTTAACCATCTGAAACTTGCCAGAAACCATCCTATTTCATCCCAGGACAGCTCTGGGTAGAGCTACCAGTTTTACCCACATGCCCATTGCATGGATGAGAAAGCTGAAGCCTGGAGAAATCAAAATTACCCAGAACCTATAGGTGACCAACATGCAAACTCTAGAGCTATGCCTGAGTCTGGTCCCCATAAGTCCTTGAGTACACACATGAGTGTGGGGGTGGATCTAGGGTTGAGGTGAAAAAGGAGAAATGCATGAAGGTACCTTCTGGTGTTGGGAAGGAGAGCTGGGTGGGCATCTCAAAGACCACATGGATTTCTTGTTCTGTTGTCTAACTAAGTCCTCATTAGGATGGCTGGGTCTGAGAAAAGCGTAAGGCAGACAAGGATGAACTACCAGGTTTGGAAATAAAGTTGAATGATGAACGGAGGCAATAATGGGTGACCTGCAGAAGGACAGGCCCAGCCACTGAGATTCCCAGAATGGCCCCCCCCCCTTTCTCAGAATATGGTGTAACTGGTCCCAGGATAGACACTTGTGGTGTCTAAAACTCTATTTCTACAAATGGGCGACAAAAAGAGACAAGTTAGGTTTGTCACAGGGCTGTTGGAAGGATTCAATACCATCAACAGCACTGGGAACGCATCTGAGTTCAATGCATGCTTCATTCAAAAATAAAAATTCCCAACAGCGTTGGGGAGTCTGCTCAGTGGTTGATTACTTGCCTTGCACGTGAGAAGCTCTGGGTTTCTTCCTTAGCACCACAAACACAACCAGCAGAAACAAAGAAACACTACAAAGAACACTCTGTAATACAAACAACCTCACTGCTTGATTGATTCTTTTTCCCTTTTGCTTTGGCTGTTACTACCCCAGCCTGAGGTAAACCTCCACAATAGAGGAATAAACAATGACACAGACCACCCCCAATACTAGAAGGGTGGAGAACTCAGCCAGGATCTCAGATGTGCTCAGTGCCAACCAGGCCAGCTTGGGGGCGTGGGGGCAGGCACAGGCGCCCACTGCACCTGGCCCCTCCTCTACCCGCAGCCCAGGGCTTCCCACTGTCTTCTGTTCCTGCTCCCAGAGAAACATTGATGGATGGAAACATCGCCCTCAGAACAAAGCCTATTGTGCTCCCTTTAGAAACGGCCTGTCTGCTTTTAAAAATTATGAATAAAATAATACACCCTCTAAATTGGGTGGTGTAGAGAATTTGCAAATGAGAATGCAAATGAAAATGAGGTCACTTGTTCTGGTTGGGAGGGGAAAAAAAGAAAGAAAATAGTCCCGGAATGAGCTTTTTCTTCTGCTGGAAGGTCAGGGAAAACCATCTTCGGGAACAAAAGACCAGAAATTGCCTCCTGCAACGCTGCTGCATCAGAAGAAAGGCCCGTGTCTGGGAAATCTCCAATGGAGGACACTTTTGGTGGAGGCAGCCCTGACAATTTGGTGTTTATTTGTTGACCTGATGTGATGGAAAAGAGTTGAGGTATTAAATCCCAAAGGGAGGGCAGAAAGTTATTTAAAAAAAAAAAACAAACAACAAGCTCCATTCTTCATCCCAAGCTCCAGCCTAAGGCAGCTTCGATCTGCTGCCCCAGCTCCTGGGGACCCAAGCTCTGTATAAGCATGGGCTCCAGGGAAACCGATGCTCAGCTCTCCTGGTTTTTAGGAGATTAGCAGAAAACTGGATCTACCATGCAGATCTCTTTGCTTTACTTGTCCTTCTTACAAAACATGCCTTTCTAGGACCTTTAGGGAACAAATGACTAAGGAGTCAAAGTTCTCCAGAAGATTCTGAGCAAAGTGATCTGAGAGTGTCCTTTAAACGACATGGACCAGGCTGTGGTTGAGCCCAGCCAGCCTCTCCTCTCCTGGACCTGCCACCAGGCCCCAGATTGGGCTGCAGGAGGGTGGGCTCATCACTGCAAAATTACTTTAGTTCGCTTGGATATGAATGTTGAATCAAGGACCTCATGTGTGCACCAGAGAGGAAGATGGAGGGACAGGACTTGGAGCCGTCTCTGTGACACTAAAAGCAGAGCAGAGGCTGAGCAGAGGGTCCTTGTGGCACATACCAAGATACCTCCTGCGAACAGAGAATCTGGGCCTTTTTAGGCCATGTGCTAGTAGCAGAGAGGGGCACAATTTGAGAGATAAAACAATTTCACGCAAAGCCATAGAGCAGAAACAACAGAAAAGTGAATATTAGCTGGCGCCCCAGGGCTGCTCAGGAGAAGTTCTGATAAGAAGGCAGGTAGAAATGAGGAGGCTCCCTGCATATCTGAGCTCTGCAGTGAGTCATCTGCAATCCAAACCTCAATCAGTACCTAGATGTTAAAAATCATGTTTTTCCTGTTGGAAAAATCGAGAATGTTACATAAAGGCATGAGCACATGCATTTTTTTTTTTTTTTGGTTTTGGGCCACACCCGCTGCGCTCAGAGGTTACTCCTGGCAGGCACGGGGGACCATATGGGATGCCGGGATTCGAACCAACCACCTTAGGTCCTGGGTCAGCTGCTTGCAAGGCAAACAACGTTGTGCTATTATTCCGGCCCCTAGCACGTGCATTTTTAATTGTTGAGTTTCCAAATGTAACTAACAGGCAGGGTCAGAGATTCGGCAGGGAGAGACCAAACTGAATCATAGATTTTGAAAGGTTCTCAACACTGTGAAAATAGGATACTGTGGGGCTACAGTGATAGCACAGTGGTAGGGCATTTGCCCTACACGCGGCTGTTCAGGATGGACCTGGGTTTGATCCCTGGCATCCCATATGATCCCCCAAACCAGGAGCAATTTCTGAGCTCATAGCTAGGAGTAACACCAGAGCATCACTGGCTGTGGTCCCCAAACAAACAAAAATATAGGACACATTTCCTTCTTGTACATTTTCAGAAAACAACATAGGAACATACAATAATGACAAGAAAGTTATGTTAAGCTCCATTGTTTATCATGCCAAATGAGATTCATGTTTTTAAAATATTAAAAATTATTTTTTGTCACATCCAGTGATGTTCAGAAGTTACTTCTGGCTCTGTGCTTGGAAATTAATCCGGGAGATTGCTTGGGAGACCATCTAGGGTGCTGGGGATTGAATTTAGGTTAACTGCATTCAAGGCAAGTGCCCTACCTGCTGTACTATCTATCTGCTGACTATCAAATTTTGTCCAAAAAATGTTTCAGGGACTAGTGGGACATGCTCAGTGTGTCTTTTGGATAATTCAGTCCTGGCTGACAGCCCTTGGCTGCAGACTTTGCCTAGGTCCCCATTCCTTGTGGTTCAATGGGATGAAAATAGAACTAAGAACTTGTACTCATACAGCTACATTATAGTCCCTGTTTTTATCATTGATGGTGTGATCTTGGGCTTTTCAGAACCATCTTTGTGCCTCAGTATTCCCATCCACAAATTGGGTGAGGCAGGGAAATCAAAGATTCCCACATAAATGGCATAGGTCAAAAAGTTTGGAAATAATCAGGTGGTGGGGGTGTGGTGAGGAGGAAGGCTTATGTACTAATGGTAGAATGTCAGCTTGTTCAAACTCTATGGTTAGCAATATGGAAAGTCTCAGAAAAAGAAAAGAGGAGAGCTCCCAATTATGGATGAATATATTAAAAATTTGTGATATATATGTATGTATACACAGGTATACTATTCAGCTGTAAGTAGGAGAAAATCAATCTACTTGTAGCTATGTGGATGGAATTAGAGAATTTCATGCTGAGTGAAGCCAGTCAGAAGGAAAGGCACAGATACAAAATAAGAACCCTTATATGTAGGATGTAAAGATAAATAGTAAGGGGGCAACAAATGGTTAAGGAATTGATAGTCAGTCCAAAGAACTGGACCAGTGGAGGCATGAAAGGGAGAGGCCTTTGGGACATTAGTGGAGGAACTCAGGTACCTCAAGAAAATGTCATATGAAAGAAAAATAATACAAAAGAACAGGTTTCTCCAGGATGGTAGCAAAGATTTGATGGAAAAACAAAAAACAAAAAACAAAAAAAGCAGTGGGCCCGGAGAGATAGCACAGCGGCGTTTGCCTTGCAAGCAGCCGATCCAGGACCAAAGGTGGTTGGTTCGAATCCAGGAGTCCCATATGGCCCCCGTGCCTGCCAGGAGCTATTTCTTAGCAGACAGCCAGGAGTAACCCCTGAGCACCGCCGGGTGTGACCCAAAAACAAAAACAAACAAACAAAAAAAAACCACAAAACAAAACAAAACAAAAAAACCCAGTGGTGCAAATGTCACACTGCATTAGTTTGTTAGAATATAAGAATAGCCACATCTTTTCTGAAAAATAATCACAAGAAATAATGACAAGGTCAAGGAACTACAGAACTTACAATAGGTGGGGATATAGAATGAAGGGCACATGGCTTGTAAAGACACATAGGCAGCTTCTTACAAAAACTCAACAGACGTTTACTACCCATATAGCAGTTGTTTTTAGGTATTTACTGAAATGAGTTGAAAAAATTATGTTTGTGTCAAAGCCTGCACAAGAATGTTGATAGCAGTTTTTTTCCATAATTGCCCCAAATTGGAAGCCACCAAGATGTCCTTCAGCAGGTGAATGGATAAACAAATGGTGGTATAGCCAGATGATGGCATATCAGTCAGCAATAAAGTGAAATGAGCTATTAAGTTAGAAAAAGACAGGGAGGAGCCTTAACTTCAGACTGCTACATGAAAAAAGACTACCTAGTGTCAGATCCTAGTGACTGATATTCTGAAGAGAAGCAAAATTATAGAGAAACAAAACAGTAGAGATGGAAACCAGTGGCTGCCAGAGGTTGAGGGTTGGGGGAAGGGAAGACTGGAGCAAAAGAAATTTTTAGGGCAGTGTATAATCTGGTAGGTCCATGTCATTGTACATTTATTTGACAAAACAACAGAATTCTACAAGTAGTGACTATTAATATACCTGGTAGGCTTGAATAAATAATAGTGCATTGCTGTTTGATTTTCAGTGACAATACATATGCCACATGAGTACCAGGTGTTAATATCAGCAGAAACTGAGGGGTAGGCATCTAGGCATATATGCATCATGTGATGCCCCTGTCAACTGAAAATTGCTCTAAGACTGGTCTATGTATTAAGAAGATAAACTACAGAGCAACCTGAACGACCCAATTCTTTCCAGTCTCGCTCTCCAAGAGAATCAGCTCTTTGAAAGAACAACCCAGTCCAGGTTTCTCTGCACCCTAGGGAGAAGCACACACAAGAATAGGGAAAACACAAATCAAAAACGACAGCACATTTTTCACTCTGAACTATTCCCCATCTGGTTACTTTGCTATTTGTGCTGCCAATAACCAGGTCCTTGGCTATCACATCTTCCTTGAGTTTGCTATTTGGACTAACCTTTACATGGGACATTTCTGTGCAAAAATCAAATGCATAGAGAAAGGTGTCATTTGATTTTTGCTTCTGCAATGAAGCAGGAATGTGGAACATGCTCTTCAGCATTTGAAGGTGACAGGGAGAGGGGTGGTCACAGAGGTATAGGGAAGGAAGGGAGGTGGGACTTTGAATTTCCGATTAGACATGAGTGATGGCATGTCAGGCTGGTGAACACCAAAAACCTGGCAGACAGGCTGAAGAGTTGGGCACCATCTTCATTAGTTCCCTGGCTTCATGCTGTAGTCCAGTTGGCCAGGGCATGTGTTGGAAAGCTTATTGGGTTTCATTCTGCTCTGAAGACCTGTATGCTAAACACTGGCCTTGGTTCACCTTCTGGGGCATTGGAAGGAAGTGGACTTTCTGATCCCATGGCCCTTTACTGAAAATAGAACAGACTGCATAGTTGATGTGATTTGGAAAATCTCATCATCTTTGAGGGTTGAAGTTAAAAGTCTCCTTCCCATGGGAAGTATCCAGCAAGGCCTGGGCTGGGCAGCAGGGACTAGAGATGTGGACTCAGGTTTCTTGAGGGCTATGGCAATGCCGTCTTCCCAGATCTCCTTATTTTGTGTTTTAGAGAGTCTACAGATTCCGGTGCATGGCTCTCCATGGAGCCCCAGAAAATCTTGCCCGAGAGTGAGGTATCCAGCATACAGCAGGTACAGCAAAGATATTCAAGTCTGTGTCTGTGTTTCTGGACTCAGGGGGTCCTAGAAGGACTCTTTAGGGGCAGGAGATGGTGCTTGCAGGAGAGGAAAGGAAAAGCAGCCCCTCTCAGAACTTGTGGAACAAGCATGCTGACTTCAACTTTCTGAATAGTGTCTCTAGAGTTGGGGTTGCTGCAAGGTGTAGGGGGTCCAAGCCAGGGCTTTGATATCACTGATTCAGATGGACCTGTTTCTTCTGCCCTTCACCCTGTGTCATTCAGTTTCTCTGTCATACCAGAAATGGCTATTCTGTGAAATAGAGTTGAAGGCATAGAACATTTCTGGGCAGTTATTTAGTACAGTCTCTGCCACTGAGGGGAACTTGGCACTGTTAGGTGCTTGTTTGCTTGTTTGGGGTGGAGAAGGGAGTGGTACTCCTCCAACTGGGATGGAGGATTCAATGTCTGGGCACAAGGGTGTTTGGGCCACTAGGCCACCTCTCTTGGTGCAGGGACCCAAACTCAAACCAGTTTTGCCTGTGTTCTAACCCTGAATGCTATGCACAGTCGGTATTTTTGTTTTACTTTGTTTTGATATTTGGGCCATATATAGTGCTCAGGATTTACTCCTGCCTCTGCACTCAGGGATTACTTCTGGTGGGCTGGGGAGACCATAAGGGATGCTTGGGATCGAACCTGGGTTGGTGGCATGCAAAACAAGCGCCCTACCTACTGTACTATTGCACTGGCCCTGCACAGGTAGTTCTGATGGGGTGACTTTGCTGGTCTGCAGTGGCCAGTGTCCTGTGGGTCCTATTATTCATGAAGAATCCCCTCACTGCTATTCCCCACACATCAGCCACACCCACAGCCTCCACAGACTTCCAGAATTCAAATCTGGTGGGGTGGTGGGGAAGATTTCAGTTTTACAGGGGCCTTAGTGAGGGCCTTGTCCTAATCTGCCTAGTGACCTGTGGGATGAGGGAAGCTGCTGAGGGGCCCCGCCTGGCACTCTGGCCTCAGCTCCAAGCACTGGAGCTGATGGACTGTGAGGAAAGTGGAGGGTACTATGGTTGGAGGAAACTGTAATTGTAATGGAAATTCAAATCACTCCACTGAACCTGTCTTCTGCTTTCGCATTTTGTCCTTGCAAATCATAAGCACTCAGAGCATTTTATTCCTAAACATCACAATTGGGCAGCTGAAGGAAAATGGAATCAGTGCTGTGGGACTTGGTTGGAACAATTTATCTGCATGTAGGGGTGACTCCTGAGGGCATCGTGACTTGGTTTGCCTTCTCTTCCACTGGGTGCCTGGAGAGGAGGAGCGGGAGAGCTGCGAGATCCAGGTACCTTTCCACTCCCCACTGTGCCAATCTGATGGTTGCGGGAGCCAATTCGATGGCTCATTGCATCCACCACAGCCAGGTGCAGAGACGATATTTCCCAGGGCAGGACCCTTTTGTTTCCCTAATTCATGAGTCCCTGGGGAGTTCTGTAGAGGAGATATATCTCCTTAGACCTAGACTTAGAGATGAAGCACTTTTCTCTCTGGGAACAAGCTAGGGTATTGTTGAGGGACCTCTGGAGCTATATCTGAGGAGATTGGGGGACTTTTCAGTGCTAGTGACCCAGCCAGAATTGGTGCATGTACCTGAACCCTGGTACTTTCTCTGGGATCACTTTATTTTTCTTTCTTTCTTTCTTTATTTGTGGGGGGGGGGGCACGTTCAGCTGTACTCAGGGCTAAGTATGGGCTCTGTGTTTAGGGGCCACTTCTGGTTTGGATATTTTTTTGGGGGTTTTGGGCCACACCGGGTGATGCCCAGGGGTTACTCTTGGCTATGTGCTCAGAAATCGCTCCTGGCTTGGGGGACCATATGGAACGCTGGGGGATTGAACCTTGGTCCGTCCTAGGCTAACTTGGGAAAGGCAGACAGACGACAGACACCTTGCCAATTGCACCACTGGTCTGGCCCAGGGTCACTTCTGATAGGCCTCCGGGGATCAAATGGGGTGCTAAGGATCAAACTTTGATGGGCTGCATGCAAAGCAAGCGCCCTTCCCACTCAATATTTCTCCATCCCTTCATTTTTAAAAATATAAAGAATTGGGGCCAGCAAGGTGGCACTAGAGGTAAGGTGTCTGCCTTGCAAGCACTAGCCAAGGAAGGACAGTGGTTCATCCCCTGGCGTCCCAAATGGTCCCCCCAAGCCAGGGGTAATTTCTGAGCGCTTAGCCAGGAGTAACCGCTGAGCATCAAACGGATGTGGCCTGAAAAACCAAAAATAAATAAATAAATAATTAGTCAGGGAGTGGGGGAGGAGGGATTTGGCGGGCATTGGTGGCAGGAAGATTGCACTGATGAAAGGAGTATACTTTTAATGATGGAAATCCAACTACAAACATGTTAGTAATCACATTGATTAAATAAAAATATTTTTTAAAAAAGAATTATAGGCTCTTTTCTGCACAGCTTCTGGATTTTGGGGGGCCTGAATTTTCGGAGATTTCTTGACATTGACATTTCGGGTCCGTCGTGTTTGGTACACTAAGCCAATTGCTTCTGTGTCTGTGGGCATCCCTGTACTCTTTGTGCCCCATATTTTAGTAGGTAAGGACTGGATGTGAGGACAATTCCAGGGGACCCCACCAGTGACCACAGGCTTACTGAGAACTAGATAAGACAGTGAGGTTTTCTGGCAGAGGCCCAATGTCCAGTACTCATTCAGACACACAGCTAAGACCTTAGTCTAATATTTGATCCCCTGATCTATTTCCCATCTGAAAGATGTGGTTAGAGCACCTCCCCTAGATGTGATACAGGAAACACACACACACACACACACACACACACACACACACACACACACACACACACACACACACTCTAACATTATGCTTATCTTAGGATGTCTTGTTTAATTTTGTTTAAAATGAAAAATTAGAACAATTTTAGCACCTAGCAGAGGCAAAAATAAAACCAGATTCCACTCCACTGGCTTCAGACTTCCTAGTCCCCAATCAGTTGTTATAGCCTGCAGAACTGCTATTTCATAGAGCAATGATGCCCCTCATTGTATGTGGCCAAGATGGTCAAGAATCAGAGACACTGGGGCCAGAATGATGGCGCAAACCTAGGACATCCCATATGGTCTCCCAAGCCAGGAGCGATTTCTGAGCGAATAGCTAGGAGTAACCCCTGAGCATTACCGGGTGTGACCCAAACAAACAAAACAACAACAACAACAGCAACAACAACAAAAAGAATCGGAGGCATACTCAGACTCAACATAACCACTACTACTTTTACCTCTGCTGCTTTCATTGTTTGCCCACAGTTACTCTTTCTAGGTCTGTTCTGGCTTTTGTTTCATGGGAGAAGTTAAATAACCAGTGGTTAAATGGCCTTCACATGAGGTAGAGGGTGGCATGGTGAAGAGAGGTGGAAATTGCCAGCCAGGAATATCCTACAAGGACACAGCAATGGGGCTAAGACATCCCTCTCATGGCACAGAGGGGTGGCAACTACCTGCAAAGAGCTGACCACTAGCCACTCCTTAAAGGGGCTCCATAGAGTGACCAAGTTTTTCCTGCATTTGTTGACATAGAAACACCAAGAAGTTGAACTTGAAGTTTTAGGCCAGGCAGCACACAAGAGCCGTAAGGGGATGAGAAGGGTGTGAAGAGCACAGTTGACTCTCAGAAGCATCCTTGTCCCCAGGAAAAGGGATTCCATTTTAACTATGTGGATTTAAGCTAAGGTTCCTGATGAGTGGTCACTGTGGCAGCACACTACACCAGGACTGAGAGGAAAGTTAATGCCTCTATTCAGTTTCAAGAAAGATGTGAAGACTTTGCAGAGTCAACTCCAACTGGGCTGGGCACGGAGAATGAATGAGATCACCAAATGCAGAACAGAAGGAACTGCATTACTTTGGTATGCCATAACACGGAGTCATGAGCTCCTCATTCTCCCAAGCAACAGTCCTAGTTTTGTGCATCAGTGAGATGGAATTTAAGAAACTTCTCTTGAGATTACATGCTATCCCTCCCACCAACTATGCCCTTGGTAATAAATGAAACATATATTGGGCCCCTGTGAAATTCTCCTGAATGTTACTAAGTGCCCAGACTGAAAGAAGCAGAAAAAACTGATCCTTATCCCAAGGAGGCCCTTCCTCCCAAGACTACTGAGATAAACTTTCCCTACATATCCCTGTGGGCGTCACTGGCTGTCAACTGGCATTCCCAGATAGCTCTGGGGCTTTACTTCTTCCTAACCTGCTTGTTTTATGTTCACATTGTCTCAGATATCCACTACATACACTCAAGGGTAATAGCTCCACTGGGACTTGGAACTAACCTATCTTACATACAGCATTTTTCTCTGTTGTCAAGGCAATGCCTAATAACATTGGATTACAACAGGGTGCTCTGAGAGATGCTTGAGAGTGAGGCAAACAGAAAGGAGAAATAAGTGGCACATGTTTTCATGTGCATGAATGCATATGTCCCTGTGATGGCCAACCTGTAGGTATGGACACACATGAGTATGCATGCAGGGTATGAGTGTCTGGGTCATACCCTTTGGCTGTTCTGTTGTGAAGAGTGGATGAGGGCACAATTTGCATTCTAGACAACAGCCAGCTGTGTGCTAGGAAATAAACCAGCTGACATCCAAATTCACAACTCCTGAGGTCTTAATCCAGGAAGGAAATTACAGTTTATGGAGTGTGTGATTTCTCCACTTGCTGTCAAGAGTCGCTGAGTTCTGTGGAATGCACAAGCCTGGAGATGACCTTTTGCTGGCAGAGGAGAGAGTGGAGAAGCCTATTACAGAACATCAGCTAATTTACTTTGTACCAATAAGTGGCAATTTTCTTTCTTAAATACATAAGGGCAAAGGGAACTGCCTATACACTGAAGGATGCACTCCTTTGGCAAATCCCTGTTTAGTTGTGAAAAGCAGAGCAGAGCAATCGGGTTTGGGCCTGATGGAAAGATGTTGGAGGATGTGAACAAATACTGAAACCTTCATCCCAAGAAAGAGGTCTGAGTGTTTGGCTTGAGAAGAGGAAGATGAGACAATTTATTTATTTATTTATTTATGCCACACCTGATGATGTGCAGAGGCTACTTCTGGCTGTGTGCTCAGAAATTGCTCCTGGCTTGAGGGAGCATATGGGATGCGAGGATCGAACCAAGGTCCATCCTAAGTCAGCCGCTTGCCAGGCAAATACCCTACCTTTGAGCCACCACTCTGGCCCCGAGACGATTTATTTTTGACCAAAGTGTTTTGGCCAAGGAGAAAGAAATGATAAAAAAATATTCTCTGATTACATTTATCCCTTTTCCTTCGACACATAAATATATATATACACACATATATTATTTGTGGACTGAACAAATCATAATTAATAGAGAGATCACAATGACAATGTTTATGAACAGAAACTGGGCAAGTCTTCAGTATTGGAGCACTCTCTTCCCCATAGAGGGTCCCAATATGGACATTAGGGATCCTAAATGGAGAAGTGTTCCCTAAAACCACCTGCAAGTGTTGAGGTGTTTTAGTGGGAACAAGATTCTGGATTTAATTAGGTTTTCAAGGGATGGTGTTCCAGATTCTGTTTGGGGGCTGCAGAGGGATGGAAGTCAGAGAATGTCTATGTGAGACTGATGGTGGGGTGGTCCCAAAAGGATGTAGAGTAAAGAACTGGGGCACAGTTCAGGAGGGTTGTGGGGCTTGGGTCAGTAATGGGTCTGAACCTGTACTGAGTTCTATGTGTGTGTATATGAACAGGTTCATGCCAGAGAATATGCAGGTGGTCTCTTAGATCAAATGAGTCCTTCCATAAATAATAGAGAAAACCATGCCTATAAGGTTCATTCGTGCTAAAGGTTAGAAAAGATTCGGCTCCAGCCTACATAGAGCTGGAGAGGGTAACAGAGGGTGGATGGAAGGGTTTTAGTTACTCAGATGAGGGCTCCTCATCACCAACAGGCACAGACGCCATGTGGAGTTTCCCACACACACCTCACACCATTTTGTTGCAAAGACCAGTGTTTAGGGAAGAGTCCCCTTCAAAGAAGAGAAAATTGAGCCTTTTTAGACCTTCCCTCCCAGTGAGATCTCACTTGTTCTTCACTTGTTCAGTACTCCATTATCTGAAGAACAGTTTATTCAACCCTTCTCTGGGTACAAAGTTTACCCCAGGAAATGGGCATTTCCCATTGCATGAAGGAGTGACAAAAGAGAAGGAAGGAAGAAAATTCAAGGAAGGAAGGAAAGAAGGAAGGGTTGTAATAGGCTTCTCACAGATTTTCAGTCTAACTTCTCTGAGTCCCCACTTAACACCCCACTCCAACCTTCAAGCACCAGAGGTTCTGACTTAATATAATAGTCCAGTCTGCATGATATAGGAATCTGGGAACCTCATGCCCAATGCTCCTTGAGAAATTCTCCACATGCCCTAAGCACTGCCCTTCAACTCCTACAACACATCTGAAAAATCCACACTGAATATGTCATACACTGAATTAAATGCCTGAGTAGCCAAACAGTTGTACAAACATCCAGCCCTTGAAACCCAATTTGAGTTCCAACTACAATGGAGACAAAAATGAGAGGCTGGGGAATGAATAAGATGAAAGCCAGGCTAAGGTCTTCAGGGAAAGCCATTGTCTGGCTTCTTCAGCCTTGATGAGCCTCATGGAGGTAATAAAAACAGAAGTGATATTCTCCCTTCTGCTTTCAAAACAATCTCTCTGTGAATAATGAGGCTCATACGATGGCACCTTCCCAAACAAAAGTTGGCCTGGGATAGCCCCTTGGTCACTTTGGGCATCCTGCAGCAGCTTCTTCCTGCAGGATCCAACATGTAAGCCAGCTTCGAGGAGGTGTGAACAGGGCACACTGCTCAGCACCCCACACACAGCGGGGGTGCAAAATGGGTTACCTCTGAGACTGGATATTGGGTTACAGGACAAGCCCATTCCTGAGGAAATGACTGAGCTAGACATTAGCATATTGAAATTCAGTGTCCTTCTTTCTTGCTCATAATCTGCTTCTACCACTTGTGATGGGCTATCCCAAGAGGTCACTCTACTGACTTTGTCTTTGTTCTGGGTCACACCATACAGAGTGGGCAGGAGGGTAGACTACTGTGTTAAACTGTACCAGTAACCAAGTTCTTAAGAAACAAAGGACATTTTCTTGGGGGGTTGTTGTGTTGCTCAGTGACCCGCTGAAACAGCAGGCTCTCCAGGTTCAGGGCCCTGCTCCTCAAGGCTGCGTCCTATTTGATACTGAGTGTTATAAATCCATTTTAATTGTAACAGCCGCATCATCAGAGCCAAAGGCAGCCAGGCCACCTTATCTGGGTTGCTCTCTAACTGGTTCAAATTAAATGCTGAATTGTATTTTGGGGCCTGCATTTTGTCATGCAAACGAAGAAAAACAACTTGCTTTCACATTTCCACATGCAAATAGAGAGTGAATTGTTAAGACTGAGAATATATTTTGCCATCTCAGTGGTTCTTGAAAAGATAAGGGGCTCTTGGAAGAAGTTCCACCATTTGTCAGCTGGCAGCTTATTAAACACCCCAAATAAATGTTTAGATAGCATTAGAGGGGCACTGTCAAGGTCGGGAGGTTCCAAAATGGACCAATTCTGGCCTTTTTTTTTTTTTTGGAAACTGTTTGCAAAGTCTTTCTTTCCCCTCTCCCTCAAAACAAATGCAATGATTCTGTTTTCAGCCGCCTCCAAAAAATAAAACCAGGCAAGGAGCCAGCACTTGTGTACAGGCCTCTAATAATAAACCCGAAGGCTTAGCTGCTCAGTAGTCATGAGCAACCACAACACAGAGCCTTTGGCTTTGGTGAAACCTTCATTAAGGGGGTTGTGGAGAAGAAGAGGATCTCCCCAAGCCTGCAGACAAGCCCTGACTCACATGGTCTGGAAGATTAGGCAAAGGCTGCAAGATAAACAAGGGAAGGCCGGGGGGTCTGAGCAGCAGGTGGGGCCCTAATATGTTCCAATAAAGGTCCATGAGGCAGAAGAAAACAAAAATAAAGATAAGAAAAAAGTGACTTTGCTCCCAAAGGGTTTTCTAATTCATTGGGCACCAAGGGGAGAAAGACACTAAGTGATTTTGTGCTCAGCAGAATAATATGGGCTTGAAGTCTAAATGGATGCAAAGGCATTGAGAGGCAAGGAGCAGTAAATGAAATTGTCCCAGGGGTGAGACAGGAGAGTGGCTAGATTTGGTTTGATTCTGACACCACCTGGGCCCCATTGCTGGTGCAGTCTTAGTTCTTCCATCCAGCCCAGCTGGGACTGGGGACAAGGATGGGTATCCCTAGCATTGCAGAGACAATCGCACACATCATTAGGTCCCTTTTATTGAACTGTTAGCCCTGAGCTGTCCTCCATCTTCTAAATTAAATGATATCAGCCCTTGTCTGTTGAGCCACTGTCTCTTGATACTCCCATTTAAAAGATGTATTTGCTAATGAATGAGCTCAAGACCTCGATGCTTCCAGAGAGAGGTGGTTAAGCTGTGCAAGGTTATAGACAAAGTACCCGGCTCCTGCCTGTGAAGCCTTGGCCCTCAGGCCTATCTGTAGGAAAGAGCCACCCTAACGTGGAAGAGATGGAACACACCTAAATCTCCCTCTACCTCCTTGCATATCCGCACTTCACAGTTCCTTCTCACATTCAGTTCACTTGAGATTGTTTCTCCAGTTTCTGGGCTGGGAGTAGTTATGAAAGAGAGCTCTTCCTGGGATGCCATGCCTGCCTCCCCCGCTTGTTTGCATCATGACTAGATCTTCATTTCTGTCATTCTTTATGATGGTCCATTGGGCTTGGGAAGGGCAGCGGGTTGAACCACACATCATGGAAATGCTGAGGAGCGGGGGTGGGGGGCTGTCAGCCCCATTCTCTCACTGGACTAAAAGCATGTAATTCGCAACTTCTGTAAGATGGGCAAGTTATCATTTGAAAGTTGTTGCTCTTGAGCATCTTGACAGGCTAACAATACAAAATAAATCTTCTATTCACGCCTCTCCAGTGAGTGATGATTCCAGGAATGTACAGCAACAGCGGAAAACAGAGATAAGTTCCTCATTAGGTTGTAGAAACTTACAGCAGCTCCCAGCAACCATGATTACCATATATTAGCTTCTGGCAGACACACAGGTTGGAGCTTTCTAAGGGGGCTTCTTTCTGGCCAGCTCTTTGGAAATATTTCGTGAAAATCCCTGAGTCCTGCAGGATCCCTCTGGAATCCTCAATTTCTACCAAACTGTAGGAAGTCTTTCTTGTTTTTAGGTTGAATGGCTGCCAAATTCCTCCAGGATGGGCATGAGGAGGGAAACTGAGTCATAATCCCAAAGTGCAGGGTCTCTGGACTTGGCTCATTTTGGGCATCATGGTTAAGGCCTGAGAAGCTGATAGTAGCCAGAGACTTTCTGGGAGAACAGCATCACAGGACAAGCTTGGAAATGCCTCATAAAACAGACATCTGTCTGGAGGAGGAACTGAGAGAGACCCAGCCTTCAAGGGTTACTGAATCTGAAACATCAAATTAATGAAGGAGGCTGAGTGAGAAACAGTAGTTTCCACCTTTGGCTTCAGTCTTGGCTGCAGCCCTGAACATGTGATGGAGGTTGTTTGAAAACCCCCAAGCCCTACAATCTTTCCCCAGCAACTGTGGATGCTGTCGAGAAGGTCCAAGTATGAGAGGGCAGGTGCAGGCCAGTAAGCCATGAGTGTAGTTTGACAGGTTTTTTGCTTGCTCAGTCTGCTCCACTGGGTATGTATGGTCTATGCAGAGACCAGAACAGAAATATGAGATCCTAGATCCAAACTCATTTGGCACTTGGATGCTCAAATAGCAATTTCCTCCTCCTCTGAAGACCATGTCCTCTACTGTGTGAGCTGCTTGCCTCCCTTCCTTCCTGCTACATCTCATGGGAAAATTTGACCCAGACTCTATGGTGCTCTCTCATGTAGCCATGTGGGCCATGTCTGAAATTTCCATGCGCTCAATAGTTTGTTGTTCCCAAGGGAAATGTGTCTACATTGCTTATTGCTGTGTCCCTAGAACCTTGCAAAGTGTTTGTCACTTTGAGAATTCTCAATTAGGGATTGTTGACTGACTGGATGGATGGAAAAATGATTGAGTAAATGAGTAGGAACCAATGTGCATCGGGCAGGAACGATGCCAACTTCAGCTAAGCCTTCTTTGATAGCACTGCATATTACCTATGAACCTCTTCAAGCCTAAACGAAATCAAGTCATCCAAACATCCATTTACAGTCAAGAGAGTTTTTCTGCATCTAATCCTCCCACTTCACTGGGCTGATACTGATGTATCACAGACCTCCCACTGTCACTGGGAAATATGGGTGGGTGCAGGCACCTGAAGAATTGGGGGAACTTTCAGGCTTGTTTTACACGAGAAATACTTATCCTGATGACCACATAGATTTCAAGAAAACACTGGCCACTTCTTAAGCAGTCTTTCTACTATGATCATAAGACATAGAAGTCCTACTCTGGAGCTTTGGAATGATGATGATTGAGTTGCACATGAGCATCATTATCATTGCTTTAAAGTTGCACCAATTGTGAATAATGGAAAGGACTAGGGTGGGACAAAGGTGAGATATTAGGCATTACTGGTGTAGGCACCTGAGCTCCACTAAGAAGCTTTCCACTTTATGATATAGCTCTTCTCAATGGAGGGCAGGCTGGAGAAAAGGAGTGTAGGGAGTATTCTGAGCTTCCTTTCCCACAAGAAAGGAAAGCAGTGTGCCACGTGGCTCAGCTCTGCTTAGGAGAGACACTGTCAAGTGCTACCACATCTTGAGAGCTCTTCAGTCACAAGGTAAATAAATAATCAGATCTTTGTTCTGTCTCTGGGCCTCTGTGATGGAAGTCCAGGTTCTTTTTCTTGAGCTGAGCATCTATTTCCTCTCTCATTGAGATCAAAGCTCAAATTCAGGAGCCAATGAATTGCAATCCACCTTTCCTACAATCCAGATTCTGACTGGGGCACTGTCTCTCTGAGCATGTTTGAGTCATCTCCACTCTCCTACTCAAGGACCTGGTTAGAATCTGCCCACCTCTAAACTTGAACAGCCTCTAAGACTTTAAGAAAAGAGAATGCCTACTCTTTGTGCATTGGCTTATTGGAAGAAGACATTGAAAGTGTTGGCTTAAGTGCTAGTCATCCTTCCCTAGGCCCCAACAAAGCAAGGGGAACTTGAGCATTTGTTTCCACAGCAAAGCACAGCAGACAACCCAGATAAAGTGAAGTCTGGAGCTTGTCAGCTCAGTCACTGAATAAATGCCTTGGGGACACCATAGACTGCACATAGAGGAACCAGGCTATAGGTCCCTGGACAGACGCTGCTCTTTCTGATCTTGTCTCTGTAACACTATCTATATATTTCTACTATCTCTGAACACTTACTTCATTTCTCTCAAAAGTGGGGGTGTGGGGAGGATGGGTGATTTTGTGAAGGTATTAAGCGAAAAAAGAAGACAATTTTGAAACCACAAAAAACCTGTCACAGAGTGAGCATTCAATAAAGGCAGGTTATTATTTTTTATTATGAGATATACTTATTCAATTCCTCTAGGATATGGCTCTTATCAACTCAATAAACAAGAGCCACACAATCTGAGCTTTTAAATGTCTTGTGTAAAATTCTTACAAATCCAAAGCTGACCTCCCCACCAAAGACAAAGAATTAGTGTGTGTTTTTAATATTAATGAAGAACTAACTTCCTCCCTTATTATATATCTGTACTCAAAATGCCACAGCTAGTTTTAGTAATAATTACTGAATTTTTAACATTTATAGAAAAAGAGCACAGACAGTATAGAGATAATTACCTCCATCAGATTCTTAAGAAATAGACAGTTTCCTATAAATATAGAATTTGGTAATTATCATTAGTGCTTCACGTTAAAATTAGAAAGTGGGTAAATAACAAATAAGAACGGTCTTTGTTCATAATTCAAATGTACATAGTTCCATTATCCTAAAAGTGCGCTAACAATAAGGAAACTCGCTTCCCAGTCAGGGGGAAGGCTGGCTGTTCAGTTTCAGTTCTGTGGGGTTGAAGGAGTTGTTCGTTATCTGAAAAACTAATACTCTTATAAAGCTGCTAATTCTGAGGAGCTGGTGCAGATATTGGGGGAGCTGATGGGTGTACAAACTCTGTTCCCCTTTCTTCACAGCCGTGTTCTGAATTAAAGGTATGCAAACTGCTCAGCACTGCCAACTTAGAGACCCAAGTGGAAAAAGTAGGCTCAAACTATGTCTTAGAGAAAGTTGAATTACACATTAAGAGCAGAGCCAGGCTCTACTAGTAAATGAGATTCCATTAAGAGCTCAGGGTCTCAGAGTTGCTCCTTCCTCTTCTTTTTCCCCTGCCATACTGCTGTCCAGTCTGCTCCGTAGAGGCAAGTCAGCTGCTTCATGAAGGCCATGTCCATCCAAGGCTGTCTGTCATGAGAGTTTGGAATCATGATCTATGCTAGTCCCAAAAACAAAGTCAGAGACTTAAAGAAAGAAGGGGATTCATGGAAAAAACAACAACCTGGAAGTGGCCCAAGGCAGATACTCCTTTGAGTCAGCAGCTCAGACCTGCCAGCAACCTGAAGCTTTCTATCCAGAAGCAGGCACATTAGAAATCAGGCACATGCTTGTAAGGTCATGGGAGGTGTGATAAAAGGTGGAACCTGCTGTGGAAAAAGCAGGAGGGCCAAGAGGAAGGGCCTAGAAGGTGTGAGGGATGGACAAGAGAGCCAGCAGGAAAAGCTAGACCTGCTGAAAGGAACAGGGAAAAGGGAAAGGAAACCAAAGATGGCCCATAGCTCAGGGGAATTACTGCCCATTATAGAAAGGGTCAGGTGCTGGAAATGCTGACTCCACACTGCAGAGGGAGGAACTGAGGACTTGCTGCTGAGAAATGTCGAGTCTGGGAAGCAGAAAGGATGGTGACAAGAGCCATTGCAGACCCAGTACTGCCAGGGCCAAAGATTTGTCTCCCAGATTCTGGTGGCACCAGAGGATAGGCCCTTGCTCTGCTCCATAAGACCTGCCTCATCAGGGATCTATTGCTGTGTCTCTGGTCCCTAAATTCAGCAAAGATTTTCATTGCATTCAACTTATTAAGACAGGAGACATGTATTCAACTGTGAACTGCAACCCCACCTTAAAGGCATGGAAGTGACCCTGGTCTGGTCTGTGCTGAGCTCGATACATGTTGCAGAACTGACCTAAATGTACTTGGGAGGGATCTGGCGGGGTGGGGGGGGGTCAAAGTGACAGAGAAGGGCTGCTGAGGAGGAGGGAAGAGTTTTAGAAGCTGAGGCCCCCACCAGCCCAGAAGGAGGAAGTTGATGGCAGTGTACAGGCAAACCCTTAAGGGATGTAACAACCCAGTGCTGGGAAACCAAAGGTCTGGCAGCCTGTGGCCAGATCCACTGTATGGATGGCTGCTGCTACTTGCTACTTATCACTCCTGTCATGGCAGAACTGATAGATAATGCATTCAGGCAGCTGCCCCCAATCAGAACCCAGTTGTGGCTTTGTGCTAGCTCTGCCCACAACAGAAATCTTAGGAGGATCCCTAAGGTGTAGATTTTGAGGTGTTTTGGAGTTAACTAATCTCACCCCGCACAGGCTCAGAGTTGAATTCTTGTACTCTGCAATTTGATGAAGCCTAGACCACCTGAATTTCATCGATCAATGCTAATTAAGTCGGTTATCTCATGTACAGATCATTAAGGTGCTCATTTGAAATTTGTATTCAGAATATGTTCATTCATTCCCATACTCAAATATGGACTCAAATACCATGTTTTCCTCTTTCTTGCTTTTGTGACTATCAATAAGTTACTTAACTCCCCTTGTCAGATGTGAAAACTAAGAGTCAGAGAGGCCAATGCCAACTTTGAGAGGTTCTCAGAAGTGCTGAAGGTCCTCTGTTCCATGTTCCTGCTCAGAGCCAATGCTTTATCAACACTTTATTCTGTGGCCACCATATATACCATGTACAGAGGGTTAGCTGAGCTGTTGGGCCAGACAGCACCGTGTACTCAGGGTGGGGCTGGCTAAAAGATTCAATGGACACTATTGAGCTTTCAAGGTCTGAGATACTACGGGCACACAAAATATTTTTAAAGAGTTCTAAAACATTCCCTCTTTATTTCTCTGGGGACTGAGAGGGCCAATGCCCTGGATGGCTTCATGGCTTCACTCTGAATGGTGTCCCTTTATCACAGAGTTCATTATCACCAGCTTAACTGGATATGAGAAATGCTCTTTCTTCAACTCACAGTGACAGATAAGCAAGCAATCTCAGGGGCTTCCCCAGGCAAGGCTTCCCTCTCCTTTGTTATGTCCAGAGACACTGGCCAGTGGGAAAAAAATCCCCCAACCACACTCATCACCTCTACAAAGATGATAGAAAACCTATTTCAGTGCATTGTTGGGCAGCACAGTGATAGACTTTTTAAGTTTATCTTTATACACTATCCCTGCCTTTTGGAAAGATTGATCTGGCTATCTCTCACATACTTTTGCTTTGTTTTCACTTAGGATCCTCCAGTTTTCAGGAGAGGTAATAGTTAGAATATGGGACCTTGGGGAAATTATATCTTGTGATCCTTATTTTTAAAATGAAAGGCGTAGTATATTGTCATCTTAGAAGGTAGAGCAGGAATGACATCTCCACCAAGCCCTGCCCTCCTAAATCACCCTGTCCAACTTCAGGGAGATAGGGAATAAGCTCTGCTCCAATCAGGGAAATTCAAGTTGCAGATGTAATTGGGGTCACTGAGCAATTGGTTTCCTATTGTTACATCACCAAACAATCCAAATATACTGACCTACAATGATCATGATTTATGCTGTGAGTGAACCCAGGACCTCACATATGCAAAGCACAGAGCTCTACAGAGCCACACCACCAACCTTGACCATTTTATTTGTTTGTGGGCCACACCCAATACTCTATACTCTGTACTGTGGGATCTTTCCTGGCAGTGCTGGAGGGACCATAAGCGATTCCAGGGATTGAACCTGGGTCAGCCACTTGAAAGTGCCTTATCCTTGTGCTCTCTCTGCTTTTGATTATTTTTTCCTAGAATGGACCAGGAATTCCATCAGGTCTTCTTCCATCATCCTGGTCTTCCATTAAGACTTCTTTTGGGGGGCTGGAGAGATGGCACAACAGTAAGGCATTAGCCTTGTATGTGGCCGACCCAGAAGGCACCTGGTTCGATTCCTGACATCTCATATGGCTGCCAGCTTGCCAGGGGCGACTTCTGAGTGCAGAGCCAGAAGTAGCCCTTGAGTGCCGCCAGGTGTGGCCCAAAAACCATCAATCAATCAATAGAGTAAAAAAAAAATAAAAAGACCACTTATGGGTGGTGGTTTTCTGCTCTATGTGGCATTAACTGGGGTCACTTAATTGCTCATCTGGTTTAGAAGGGATAATCCAGAGCAAGTCAAGTGTTTTTACTTGACTTAACAGAAACAGAAAGAGCTGGCTGACCAGCATCCCTTTTTCTGGAATCTGTCCTGAAAACTAACCTGAACTTCAGAAGAATAATTCCAAAGAGATTGTCAGCAGAATTTTTTAATGATAACATTACATCCCTCATATCTTAGAGTTAACAGATGCAAGGGCATCCAATGACCTTGAACCTCAATGGCACAATGGCCAAGCACAATGGACCCATCACACATTCTAGTATTCAGTAGCCATGAGTAGGAAAGCAGCATCAGAGGCTGGAGAAGAAGGACTCAGCCATCACTACACAAGGGAACCATCTCTTGCTTCTTTCCCAGTGCTGGGCTCAGCTAAGTTTTACTGGGTTTTCTCTTTGTGGACTGTGCTAAGTGTTTTCCTATTCGTGGTTTCTTTTGGCTCCTTAAAGAGAAAACATTCTGCTTCAGCCCATGAGACTTTTGGTTATGGAAAATTATGTGTCCAACCTCCAGGGCACTTGCTTTTCAGTACAGGATCATCAAGCCTGGGCTTCATGGCTCCATTTTTCTGACTCTATGCAGACAGAATGGCCTCAGCAGGAATGCAGGCTGGCTTAGAAATTCGAGTCCTGGGAGAGTCCTGAGGCACTGTGAATCCAGGTCAGAATGGACCCCAAATGAGCTCATGTTTCTAAAGTGCTTTGAGCTCCTCAGAGAGCAGAAGCTATTTAACTCTCTTTGGTGGGTCTCTGCAATGGGAACATGCTTTGTCATTGCTAGCACTAGGCAGGGTCCGTGAATAAATAGAGAAAAATCAGTCTCCAGGGTTCTGTGTCTGCTGTCTTTTCAGCCACAATAAATTAATTTTTAGAAAAATGAAACGCAACACAGGAAGAGAAGAGTGTATGTATGTGTAAGTGTGTGTGTATGGGGGGGGGGCTAAATAGCTAACCTGCCCAACTTGGGAGGAAACACAAGTCTTTTCAACCAGTCTGCTACCCCCTCTGCTAAGACCCCTGGGTGTAGGCTGCCTTCAGTAGGGCAGTAACTGAGGGAACAGGGACTGAGGGTGGCTGCGGCTGGAGCTACCTGTAGATATTCTGGTCTCATTAGCATCTCTCTAAATAAAATCAACTTGATGCTGATTAAAGCTGAAAAACCCCACTGGCCCAGCATGCCAAGTGTCTGGCTCTAGGGCCTCTGAACAAATTGTTCTCCCTTTTCATGCTGATCCCTGTGAACTTCCTGCCTGGCAAGGCTTGTCCCATGGGGACTGGACTGGAAATGGAAGTGTGGCTTTTCTCCTGGCACCTAGCTGTCAGCACTATCTCAGCAGGAGGGAGACAAAAAAGCCTTCTCCTCCCACAAGCCAACTCTTGGATGCAAACGAACTCAGGAGCCTACAGCCTTGCATCTGCTTCCAGAAGCCTACAGGGATCATCTACCCAGACCAGTGCTTTCTTCACATCCCAGCACTCAGCTAGGGTAAAGATCATTCCAATCACATATCTGGCTAAGGGAGCTATGGGCCATCAAAAGTCAATGCAATTCCCGCATCCAGTAACCAGTGTGATCTCAGTGGTTCTAGGTAGGCCAGGAAAAAATAGGATTCCTGGACAGGACATACCATCAAAAGGATGCTCAGGATATGAACATGTGACCCCAAATAGGAATTTTAAAACTTTGGTTATCTGGTGATGACATGAATTCCTTCTCAGAATAAAGCCCTGATGTAGAGGATTAAGGGTAGCACTGAAGAGTAATTATGAAAATATTAAAACTAGAACTGCTCTCTTCTTTATTAACACCTTGAATAATACAATTTAGCAAGGGTCTAGCAACTAACTGTGATTTTTAAGTAGTGCCAAACTGAATAATATTTTGAGATTTCTGTTGAAATAGTAATGTCCTATCAACATAGCCGCAATTTTAATTGGTGACAAATCCACAGGTAACTGTTGCTACTGTTGCAGTGGCTGTGTGTATTTATAATTAAGGGGATTTTTAAATTCCTGGTAGAACTAATGAAAATAAAATATGCTTTTTCTACATGAGTTCATTGGTGCTACTGAGATTTCTCACATCACTTGTACATGAATCTCCACATTCACTCAATGTTCTCTTCTTTTATTTTTATTTTTATTTTTTTATTGTGGACAAAGTGAATTACAAATCTTTCACAGTAATATTTAAGGCACATAGTAGTAATGAATTAGGGGCATTCCCACCACCAGTGTTGTCCTCCCTCCACTCCTGTTCCCAGCATGCATCCCTCTTCCTCCTCCTCTACCCCCTGTAATGCTAGTGCAGCTGTTCACCCCATGTACAGCTTGATGTAGAATGGGTATCATTTCTGTTGTCATTGACTTTGGATTTTGTGTTCAAGTCTGATCATTTTTTATTTCCACCAAATGGACATACGACTGTCTGGCCTTGGTACCATCCATTTGAGATATAAGAAGAAATATGGGACAAGTCTGTCTAGGTGCTGTAAGTATCTCTTTGAAAGAAGAAAGGGGAAAGTAAAACAATAAAGAAGAAAAAAGTAAGAAAGCAAAATAAAATGAGACAAGGCAAAAACAAAGCAAAACAAAACAAAAAACCAATAAGGTAGCAACCAAAAAAAAAAAGTACAAAAAAGATTAAGAAGAAAAAAAGTAAAAAAGAGTAAACAACTGGGGTCCAAGAGGTAGTGCTAGAGGTAAGGTGTCTCTCTCTGCCTTGCAAGCGCTAGCCAAGGAAGGACCGAGGTTCGATCCCCAGTGTCCCATATGGTTTCCCCAAGCCAGTGGGCAATTTCTGAGTGCTTAGCCAGGAGTAACCCCTTAGCATCAAATGGGTGTGACCCAAAAAAACAAACAAACAAAAAAGTAAACAATAAACCAAAACCATCTGATATGAAGAAACACATAAAAAAATCAAAAACGAAAAAGAGAGCAAAAACAAGAAAAGAGGAAAAAAAACATTCACTCAATGTTCTCTTCTTACCAACCCTATTTCACAGATAGAAAAATCAGAATACAGAGAGATATTGGTATCAAGATCATACAAGGTCAACAAGTTGATCATGGGCCCTGGTTTCTCTTTCTTCCTTCTGGGGACTATAAAGTTCTTTTGGAAAAATATCATTTGAAAGGAATCTACCATTTGCATTGTTCCTTGTTGGGTTCACTGCATATGGGGTGGGGTGTGGGGTTGAGAGTTAGCATGCCTAGCTCTTTCAGCTGTGCTGGGTAAAAGGTACTGCTGAGCCTTGAACAAATGTGTGGGTCAGGGAAGCCAACTTTGCTCAGAACAGTCAAAACTTAACCTACTTTTGTGTTGCTTCAGTTTAAGGCCACATCTGGAGGTGCTCAGGAGTTACTCCTTACTCTATACTCAGGGCTCACCTTGGTGGTGCGCAGGTAACCATATTGGATGCCAGAGATTGAGTCCCAGGTCTGCTGCATGCAAGACAAACCATTGTACTATTGCCATTGTACTATTGGCCGGATGTGACCCTGGAAGTCCCTAAGTCCTGCTAGGGTAGCTCCGTGGTCCCCAACACTGCAGAGCTGAGCACCTTCACCTTCTCACACTCTCATATGGAACCCTCCAGCTTGATTGACTGAAGGGGGCGGCTGGGAGAAGCCTCAGGCCCTCTGAGTACTTTTGGTTGCCCCTCTCCCCCTTATTTCTCAGGGACATGTCCAGTAATGCTGCACCAAGAAGTGTGCAAAAGGAGGGGACAGCCTTTAAATGGGAGACACTCCTTGGGGTATTAAAGTTCTGGGAACTTCCAATAAATTCACTGATATTTGTTTAATTAGGGTGTCAGGCCATACCTGGTGCTGCTCCGAGGCCCCTAAAAGACCAGGAGGTTCAGACCTAGGGTTCCTGCATGCAGATCCTGTGCCCAGCCCTTTGAGCCAATATCTTGGTTTCCATATTTACTTTTTGAAGGTAAAGGCTGAGTCAGATAAAGCAAGTTAGTTCTTCTGAAAATGTGCCTGGGGGTTATAGGGAGAGGCTGAGGTAGGCTACAGGAAATGGGTGCAGGTCAGGTTGGGTACCAGTTGAGGCCCTGCCCTGAGCACTGTCCTGGGTGCTCCTGGGAAGTTCATAGAAAAACTCCAGATGTGTCCCCCAAGGAGAGGGGGAGGGACCTACTCCTCTGCCCTCTAAAGGAGGGGTCTCAGGCAGAAGCATCCAGGTCTCCAGGTAAGTGGAGACAGCACTGAGGGCACAAACCTCAGTGGTCAGTGTTCACCAGTCTGGTTGGTCAGGGCTGCACTAAGTGAACAAGGTCACTTTTCCGCATGCCAGGGAAACAGGGTCCACATGACAGAGAGGTGGTG
Organism: Suncus etruscus; assembly: GCF_024139225.1. Taxonomy (NCBI): domain Eukaryota; kingdom Metazoa; phylum Chordata; class Mammalia; order Eulipotyphla; family Soricidae; genus Suncus; species Suncus etruscus. The sequence continues at coordinate 24,950,230 of NC_064855.1, forward strand.
AGAGGAAATAATTGAGCTCTTTGGGGATCAGCAGGCTCTACCCATCTCTCTGTCCTCCTCAAAGGACCCTGATAGCCCTGCCATGCTGAGGCCCAGTTCAGAGGCTGGGGAGCTGCTTGCATTCAAGATGTGACTTCAGGGTCAAAGTGACAGTACAGCAGGTAGGCGTTTGCCTTACATAAAGCTGAGCTGGGCTCGATCCCTGGCATCTCATATGGTTCCCTGTGATTACCAGGAGTGATCCCTGATTTCAGAGCCAGGAGTAAGCCCTGAGCACCACTGGATGTGATCCCCAAACTAAGATGTGACATCAAAGGCATCAAGGCTCAAACAACCCCCTACTTACCCATCCTCTGTTTTTCTTGCTTGCTCTGTTGCTGCAAGAACAGGGGCTGTACATGTCAGTGGGTGTCAAAATGTGGCACAGTTTGTTAGGGTAACAGAAGTTCCAGACAGCAGAACAGGTGGGACAATGATCAGCCTTCTCAGGGGTTGGAGTGGTCCAATTCACACTTCACTCTTGCATGACAGTAGCTTTTAGCTGCTGAGTGCTCCCCCATCTTAAGCCCCACACCCTTTTTTTATCTCAGACTGACTGACATTCTTTGGCAAGGCTCCTTGTTCATGTCCTCACTAACATCATCATCATCATTTGTTAAGAACACTAGTATCTCTGCTAGGTTCCTGGGCTTCAGGACCAAGACGGGGAAAAGAAAAGGTAAACGCAGAACTTGCAGTAGACACAGGGGGATAAGAAATGCACATTAAGAATGAGGAGTGGAACAGCATCAGAGAAGCGCAGTGGGACTTTGGAAGTAAAGCTCTTGAAGGCTGCAGTTCTAACAACTCTCAGAAAGAAAAAAAAAGCTATGAACTGAGACTGGGAAGGTGCTCACAATCATTCTCCCTAAACAGGCAGACAGCTCTGCTTTCTCCTTATTACTTTATTATTCTGGACTATAGCTGTCAAGGCACAAAAGGAAAACCCAGAGCTGGAAAGAACATAGGAGTGAAAGTATTTGCTTGCATGCACCCACCCTAGTTTGATCTCTAGCACCGTAGAGATCCTTGAACACTAGCAGGAGTGACCCCTGAGCATAGAGCAAGGAGAATTTTTGAGTACTTCCAGGGGTGGCCCAACACTCCCTCCCCACAAATTCCAAAACCAAATCAAGCCCCAACAAAAAAGGAAAACCAATCAAGGGGCTATGCCATCCAGGTGATACTCCCACTACAATGCAAAAGAAAATAATCACCATCCTGCTACGGGTGAAATCCAGCTGTGGGTTCTCCTGCAAGTTGTTACTGAACTAACAGCCCATGCTAATCACGTAAAGTTGGTATTTTTCCGTCGGTGCATTTTACGAGATAAATTCTGTCGCTGATGTTGGCAGCCACCCACCAAGTCCCACCAGCAGCTGCAAATATTCATTAATAATATTTGGTTTAGGTTCCCACTTGCCACTAACCATCCTTCCTGCTTCATAAGTATGAACAAGGCATCATTGCCAAGTGGTGCCCACAGAACAGAACACAAAGGCAACTTGGACATTTTAAATGGAAACAGATGTTGAGAAATGCCATTATCCCAGGCAGGCAACCATCAATAGCATTAACATTTCTAAGTGATGGCCCTCTGAATTGGACTGCAAGGAGCTCGCATTTACAATTAAATGAGAGACTTATGCTTTAGCATCCTCAGATTCTACAGGTGGTGTGATGACAGTTGTCTTAGTATTTCCACGTGTGTGAGGCTGTTGAGAGCCAACTAATCAGGAATTGGACAGGCAGGCATGGAGCAAAGTGTGGGTACCAGATGCTGTCACTACCTCTTTGCCTCTATGCAGAACTAACTCAGTGTAGTAGGGGAAAAGACTTCCCTACAGCTCATTGCCCTGTGCCAACGGGCTTACTGTGTATGTTACCATAGGCAGGAGTGTAGGGCTTTGGTGGCTTTTTACCATCCCTGTTCATTCATTAGAGTGACCAGAATATGAAAGATTGTGCTATAATGATTGCAATGCTATTTTATGACTGAAGAGCACATCTGCATATGTCTGTACAAATTTGCTAGTGCTAAAGGCTTGGTATTGTGGCTGAGAACATGGGTCATGGATCATACAAAACTGGGACTGAATTCTGGTAGCATTGCTTGCTAGCTCCTGACTCTTCCTCAAACTGTTTGTTCTGTATGGGGGTCTGCATTTATCAAAAAGGACCAGCAATATTTATCTTAGAGCTGTTCATATGTATCAGCTACCTTGTGTGTTCATATGTGTCAGGCTTATGCTCAGTTTTGATATCATCTTTATCTCATCTGCTCACCTTTACCCAAATAGCGCCCAAGGAATGGCACTTTTGCCAACTTTTTCACAACCCCCTTCTTTCCCGAGAAAACTTTTATAATGCAAGTGCTGGTATATAAAATTGGGTCTATAAAGCAAACATTTGCTGATAATACATCAGCAAATTCACACAAACTTTCACCATCCCCACATACAGTTTAGTGACTCCATATGAGGCAATGATCTATGTGAAGAAAAGTTTAGTGTTTAAAAAAGTTTTAAAAGTTGGATTTAAAAGGAGTGTGATGACCAGAGAAATGCCAGATCCAATAAATGCATTAAACCAGGGCCTAACTTTGATTACAGAGCATGGTCCCTATTTAATTAATCTGTGTGTGTCTATCCATTCATTTGTTTCATCATCTATCTATCACCCACCCATCAAACACTCACCCATCTACCATTCTTCTACCCCACCTTATCTATCTGCCCATCCACATTTCCACATACTCACAAATGCAGCCATCCACCCACCTAGACCCCCTCTTCTCTTTGAATAGCAATCCCTGACATTATATGATTTTGATACAGCCTGAAAACATACTCTTGAAACGTACTTTTTTCTTAAAAAAATAAAAGGCATACATTTTTGAAGAACCCAGGTAATTTTAGATACAACAGGGGCACTATCAACTTCTCATGGGACCTTGAGTATACAAGGGGCTGCACAAGCCCAAAATGGTAAAATAGGGAGAAGGGGAAAATGGCATGAAAATAGAGAGCTAACTGGGGTCTGCAGAAAGGATATAAGGTTGGAGAGGGGGTCACAGTAAAAAAGAGTCTGACTTCTGATAATCCTCTTTCTGATACTGCTCAGTACTGGCTGTAGGTGACCCTGAATAATTTTTATAACAAACTTTTAAGTTGAGGATGACATAAGACAAGATTTGTTTTCATTTTTGTTTTTTGAAGAGTATGTCTTGATGTTTCTTGAGACGTTCCGAATGCCTTCCTATTAATGCAACAACCTCAAATTGTAAATTAAGGAGACAATTCCAAGTGATGTTTGGACCCAGGAGGGGGTCCAAAGGACTATGACAGGTACATGTTATTGGCTGAGCATCTAAAATGTTTCATTAAACATTCTAACATTGTTCAGACAGGCTTTTCCTGACATGTCACTGGCTCAAGTGCAGATGATAATGCTCCTTGTGCTAGCAACAATACAATTTACTCCTTACGTTGAATTGGTTGCATGCTATTTAAATTTCAAAAACTCTCAGTAAACATATTTACCCATCAAATATTCATGTATTTTCCCCTTAAAATGAGGCAAATAGGGCCAGAGAGATAGTAAGAAAATAGGGCATTTGCCTCCATGCAGCTGATTGGGTTTGATACCCAGCACCTATGTCATCCATTGAACATGCTAAGAGTGCTCCCTAAACACAGAGCCAAGAGTAAACCCTGAACACTGCGGGGTCTGACTCAAAATCCAAACAAAGAGAAATAATTCAGATCCCAGTTGCAACAGCAAATGGGAGTCTAAATAGTTCAAAGCAGGGAAGCGATTCTCCTGCAAACTGTTTGTACAGGGTCACCATAAATGTGCGTGTCTATGATTGATTCCAGGCTGCCCCCTAGATCCATGCAGAATTAAAAGAGAACAAATCTCTGACAGTCAGGGCTAGGGCTCCATCTATGTGTGCTGTGAATGGGAAGTTCTCCCGGTCTTCATTCTGATCTCAGATAGGCAATGATGGGGCAAATAAGCCCCTTACAAGCTCAAGAACATCATCTTTCGGGGGCTGGAGAGATAGCATGGAGGTAAAGCATTTTGCCTTGCATGTAGAAGGTTGGTGGTTCGAATCCCGGCATCCCATATGGTCCCCTGCCAGGAGCGATTTCTGAGCGTAGAGCCAGGAATAACTCCTGAGCGCTGCCGGGTGTGACCCCAATACCAAAAAAATAAATATATATATTAAAAAAAAGAACATCATCTTTCATGTAAGTGAACCCCATTCCTCTGAGTAGACCTGAGGAGAGCAGGTGCACAGAACAGCCCTTCTCTTCTCTCTGGAGCTGAAACCCTGGAAGCTGTAGGCAGAGTCTAATTCTAGAAAGCAGATTCAGAATCCCAGAGAACTGGAGAAGCTTTGTCCCAGGATGGAGTCAAGCAGGCATGGGAGGAGCTGGTGAAACCCACTATCACTTGAGCAGACTGAGGCTCTTAGAGGGTCCCACTTTCAAATTCCCTGCCCCAGAGGGGCTGACACTGAGCATGAATTTGGGGACATATAAATAAGAGGATGTAAATTCAGTAAAGATTGGGGGGCAGCATGATAAAGACCACATTCCACTATATACTGTCACAGATGTTATGCCTTTTTATTGGTGTAAAAAATTGGGTATGATCATGCTGTAAGCTTTTAAAAAACAAGACTTCTCTGGTATGATGATGTAGCTATGGGGTGCACAATTAAGGGAAGATGGTTTTGGGGTGGGGGTGATGAACTGTAGTGAAATACAATAGAAACCTCTGCCTATTTAGTCTAAATTCTTTCCTTGCACTTCCTGACCAAAAACCTACCGGGATTTGTTTTGGAATGTCTCTCTGGCTCATGGAAGGCACATTCCTTTCAAAGAGGATTTGTTCAGATAGACTTCACCGAGGTGCAAGTTCAAGATATGCTAAAATAACATTCAGGCTCAGCACGAAAACCAGCCAACAGCAAAGCACTCAAAGTCCCAGCCTGCTATACCACCAATAAATCAACCCAATGTGCCTACATGTGGCCACCAGGACACTTTTCTCCTTGCTGTTATACTTATAATAGGGTTGTTCAAGTTTTCTTTTTTGTTGCCTTGAAGCTCGACACCAGTCCTACTGGCATTTGTCACCTGACACTCACTCTCCAATCTCCTACAAACAGCACAAACAGGGAGCAAGTTTGCTGCTATGGGGAACTCCACTGTCCAGTTGTCTCAGTTAAGCAATTTAAATACACAGAAACCCCCAAGGAACAAAATAGGTGTGCACACAAGACAAAAAGACACTGAAATAATCATTAGCAAAGGAGTTCCCTTGTGTCCTGGGAACAACCAGGCCACTCAGCTCAGCTGTAGATAGAAGAGTGAGTGCATCAGGGGACCTCTCTCTGCACCCTCGGATCCTGATGAACTCTGTCTTCTCTGAGGGTACTCAGAGTTCCTATAAGAACTGTAGCAGTGTTCAATGTGGTGGGGCTATGATGTGCTTTTTGGAGACAATCAAATTAGAATTCTGCTGAGCAGAGAATGGGGGACATGCCTCTACATAAGGAATGTGGGTCCGAGTACCTTCTCTCTGGGATGGATGGGCTTCATGTACCCAACAGTGTTGGATTAACCTGGTGGTACCCCATTCAGTCTATGCTTATTACTCATTGGTTGGAAACATCTTTGAATTTAGCACCTTGGATTGATATTTAGACTAGTTCTCTACCCCAGGGTATAATCTGGTTCTTACTAATAAAAACTCCGGGTCCCTGGAAAATGCTCTTCTTGTGTTTCTGGCTTCCCTTCACTGAGCTATCTGCTTCTTAGGAGTGGAAGGCTCACATGTTGGAATTCCTGAAACTGTTTTCACCCCTTCAGTGTGAATTATTTCCTGCATCAATGTTTGCTTTCAGACTCATGTATCTTCAATGTTCTGATCTTAGAACACGAGGCTACCATCACACAACAGCCCTGGCTGAGGATCCCATCCCTTAGGCTGGAGGCATGAACACCATGTGTGTCTCTGCTCATTTGTGCTCACTTGTTTACCCAGCTCTGGATCCTTCCAAATGATGTCCAGCTTACAGTGGCCTCCAGAGACATGGGAGTAAGGAGGAGCCTGCCACATCCCAGGATTTGACTCCTTGAAAGTCTATTTCTTACTTCTACACTTTGGTCTCCATATCCTAAGTCTAAACATTCACTTGTCTCAGTGTCTGCTCAGCCCAATGCAGTCACAGGAAAGAAAACATGGGAGAAACTTCAGCCTCTGCTGTTTAAGATTCTTTTCCAGGGGCTGATAGTATAGTAGGAAGGGCCTTTGCTTGTATGCAGCCTACCCATGTTTGATACCTGGCATACCATACGGTCCCTTGAACCTGCTAGGAGTAATTCCTGAACACAGCCAGGTGTGGCTCCAAAACAAAACAAAACAAAACAAAACAAACAAAATCAAGATGACATTCAAGGTTTCCAGGGGCCTGGGGAGCAGAGTAAGTGGCCAGAAGACTCCAAGTACTGAGTGTAGACCCTGCAAGCAGGAGGCCTGAGCAGACGCCATTAATCCCTTGCACACAGCAGTGAATAGAACCCATCCCCCAAACACCACATCAAGAGTACATGCCTTTGGGTCGGAGCAGTGGTGCAAGCGATAAGGCATCTTGTGTGTGCTAGCCTAGGATGGATGGCGATTTGATCCCCCGGCGTCCCATATGGTCCCCCATGCTAGGAGCGATTTCTGAGTGCATAGCCAAGAGTAACCTCTGAGCATCACAGGGTGTGGCCCCAAAACAAGCAAAAAACAAACCAACAAAAAGGAGTACGTGCCTGAGCATTAATGGACATGACCCCAAAACAAACAAACAAACAAGCAAGAAACCCCAAGAAGTTTCCTTATACATTATGCTTTTTCAGGTAGTAAATAGAAAGTGCAGAATCTGCTGAGGTGGATGACTTGAGGCCATCCTTGTAAGCTCCACTCCAGTGCCTGTGAGTTTGTCCTGGGGCCCATCACATGTAGGTAGGAAGTAACTTCCAGCCAGCATCTTTCCAGGCCTCTGGGGCTTCTTAGGAAGCTCAGAGCTTGAGGGAAGCTTCAGCTCTCTCTGAAGTTCACTCTGACACTCACTTTAATGCTTGCTCCCAAGGGTAAATTGGAGCCTGAGTCATGGAGACAGAGGAAGGGTCTTTTCTTTCCCAAGCCCGAGAAGCTTCTATCTCAACCTCTAGATCTTGGTAGGAGACAAAGAGCCAATGAACTGGGCTGCCAGTCACACAGGCCACTTGGACTGTAAAGAAAGTAGACCCGGGCCCTCCATGCCCGTGAGATGCCTCCTTAAAAGAAGAGTCTCCCCATTTTGTCTGTCAAGGGAGCAACCGGCTGGCATGGACTCAGGCACTTGCCTTGGTCATGGAGGGCTGACTGCCAAAAGCACCCCTGCGTGCACAGCTGGCAGAGTGGCCCCGAGTCTGTGCCGCCACCTCGGGCCTATTAGGAACACAGCGCAGCTGACACATAATTAGAAGCTCATCGCAAACAAATCACGGCTTTGGGGGGTTTGCTCCCTCCTTCTGCCGATGCTGGGAGCTGTGCTGCTCCACCCACACAGCCACAAACACAACAACAAACAGACAGGGCCACGCGCAGGTGCTCCCAGCTGCGCACGCACTGGCCTTCCAAACGCTGCACCGGGTCTCACACTCCCCTACCAGTTTGTATCTCTTGTTCCGGCAGCATTTTATGACCACAGACCTGGCCGTGAATCTCAGCTGAATTCTCCTGCAGCCTTTTATTTATTTTTAATTATTTAAATTAAATGTTAAGGCATCCTCATTTACATAGTCATAGCTGAGTTTCGGGAGTACAATGTTCTAGCACTGTTCCCACCACCAGTATTACCATGTTCCCTTCCGCGCCCCCCAGTCTGTCTCCTTGATAGGCACATTTTTTTGGTTTTAGTTTTTGTTTGTTTGTTTTTGAGGCAGACCCTTTTGTGCTCAGGGGTTACTCCTGACTTCATGCTCAAGAATCATTCCTCACAGTGCTCAGGGGACCCTATGGAATGCAGTAGATTAAAACCTGGGTCAGTCTCATGCAAAGCAAATGCCCTTTACACTGCACTATTGCTCCAGTCCCGGCAGGCACATTTTTAAGTTTTCTTAGTGCAGTCTTTTAATCTCTACGAATGCCACAGCTTGGAGAAAGAGCCAAAGCAAGGAAGAGCTGTGTGGCACTCCCACAGACTGGAACAGGCACTCAAAAGAGTCCTTACCATGCTCAGGGGGGCAATAGCTTGGTTTTATGAAGGAGGTTGTGATACTTGTCCATAGATGCTTAAATGTAGCCCAGGATCTATGGGTGGGGAGAAGATTCCAGGTAGCATGACACTCTGAGCTTTGGAGTAAGTTGTGTCCTTAGTGTAAGTCATATAGACTAGCCAGGAAGCAGAGCAAAGCCATTGTCAAGAGCTCTGATTGTTGCCACAAAGCAAGAAAGAGCACACCACCATGGGGAAAAAATTTTAAACCAAGTAACACTGTTAAATGCCTTTCTGTGCTCAGCCTGGAGGGGCAGTGTCTGAGAGACCAAGGCAAGATGAATGTTCAGGCTCATCTTTTGTCCCAGACTTTAAAGTCAGATTAGCGCCTTGAGGGCAGACAGGGTCTGAGGACCACATTGGGAAGAAGTTGCTCTTGTCCCCCCTCCCCATACAGATCTGATCTTGTCCAATATCTCTACCAGTGGCTCTAGAACTTATAGACTTTAGTTCTGTTGGGAGCTTGGGTAGTGCGGTATCTGTAGGCCTTGGGCCTGAAATCAAGCACGTGTGCCTTCTATGAAGGAATGAGGCATCAGCCCTGTCTGTGGAACTCTGAAGAATGAGCCTTGGGGCTTTTTGTGTGTTTGCACAGCTACCAGCAGACCACACAACACAGTCACTAGAGAATCACACAACACACAGCCAACAGGAAACCACATAACACACAGTCGCCAGGAAAACATGTAACGCACAAGCACCAAGAAACCACATGTTGTGAGAGTTTACTGCTATGGTTCCTCTGTGTTTCACACAGTCCCAAGATTCTGTCCTAGATCTTCCTCCCTGGGTGGACTTTAATTCCTAGCCACAATAAACTTAATGGTGAATGGAATCGCTTTGAATGAGTTTTGAGTCCTAGAAAATTACCAGCCCTGGTCAATGGATTTGGTGAACCCCTGTGAACTTGCAGCAGACACTGGTGAGTGTCTTTTGTGGGGACAGCCAATCTGACACACACTGCGATGACTGCAAGGTTGGCAGCTAGAGAATAAAGGCCCCACAGAATAACTCTTGCATCTGATACCTTTGAGGTTCTTGGCTGGTATAAATTTTTAACTCCCACAAAGCCTTGATAAATAGCCTTTGTTTTCCCGGGCAGAAATCTAACATCTGAGGAGGATCTGAGCCAGGCAAAGATAAGAAAGATGAACAGACACTGAACTTAGGTTAAACCAAATAGTTCAAAAGTCTTTACTGTATTGACAAACTGGTTAAAGATGCTAGCCTGAGATTCCAAGAGGCTGTGCTTTCTTTCTGCTCCTTTTTTAAACCGCCATTTAGCCTATAAAATATATGTTAATAAGGGGCCCACCTCTTCTTTGTGGCTTTGGGAACTCCCAAATATATGACCTTTTTTATTTGTTTGTTTTGTTTTGTTTTTGCTTTTGGGCCACACCCAGTGGTGCTCAGGGGTTACTCCTGGCTATCTGCCCAGAAATAGCTCCTAGCAGGCACAGGGAACCATATGGGACCCCGGGATTTGAACCAACCACCTTAGGTCCTGGATCTGCTGCTTGCAAGGCAAACACCGCTGTGCTATCTCTCTGGGCCCAAATATATGACTTTTTTTCTTGTTTTTTTTATTTTATTTTATTTTATTTTTATATATGACTTTTTTTTTTTTTTTTTTTTTTTTTTTTTTTTTTTTTAAATTTTTATTTTTAATTATGAGAACAAGGGTGCAAAGTAAGAGGACAAGGTAAAGTTACAGTGGAAGGACAATCACCCATAACATAATTCTCAGAAGTCCCCTTGCTGATATATTAACTTTGAAATTTCAGCCAAAGAACATTAAGATAAATAAGACAGAATCCATGTACAATTACTTTGTCCCTCAAGTCCCCAGATTGTAACACATTATAATATTTCTTAACAGTACACAAGGCAATCTAAAGCCATAAAACTTACGTAACTCCTTAAACATTACAGGCATAGTATTTTCTTACATTTCCATATACATGCATATTAGCTTAAGTTAACCTCAAATTTTAAGTGAGTTCTTTTTAAGGATTAGAGTCAAAGGAGCACAGTAAGAATGGTGTTAGAGTGGCAATTGTTGTTTGCATAGGCCCATCAAAATATGAGGAACATGGAAAGAAATAACCTTGGCCTAAGTACAAAGAGACCAGACCCCTGAAGTTTCCTGGCACAAGACCAAGTCTAGGCTCCAAGCAAGCTAGATCGTCCAATCCAATACATTGTCTGTAGTGCCAACACACTTTTATTTTTCACACAGTCTCTGTTGTTGGTATCATGTTTCTGTATTAAAGATCCTGGAATCTGCATATCTTACATTGAAGTCAGGACGTGGAGCATCCTCTCCTTTCACCTCACAATCAAAGGGCAATGCAGGGAGCCCTGTCCTGTAAGCCGGTCGTTGTTGTTGTTAAGTCTTCTCAGTGTTAAGGGAAGTCTCTTTTGAGCAGGTCGAAGTCTGAGCAGTGTAGGTCTTCCATGTTAGAGGATTGCTTCCAGGTGATGTTATAGACCAGCCTGGATGTTTCGTGGATGGCTTTCCTGGTTCAGGGGAGAATGGAATATGCCCTTTCTTCTGAGGTCTGTGCCAGGTCGTTATGTCAATGTTCAGGGTGTAAGGTCCCTCTGCACTACAAGGTTTGTGTGTTCTATTCTCTATTAGATAGGATCTTATTTGTATTTATACTATTTTCCCATTTTAATGTGCCTATGCAAATAAGAAGCAATGCCACATGGTGTTATTGGCGCATATGGGAGCCATAAGAACAATTACAATGATTCCATTGACATGACTCAATCATAAGCATTAAACTGGGGGACTCTTCCACCAAAATTACTTGTTAAACAGCTTAAAAAGAGAAGATAAAAAGTGGTTAGAATCATCACTGTATAAGACAACATTTAGTAAGAATTATAGCTGTCAGAGAAGAAACACAAAATATTCTAAAGAAATACGTGTCCATTTTATGTATCTTGAAACAGTTTGGGGTTGTCATACACAATGCACAGCTTTGGACTGTGATTACGATTCTACACTACTGAAGTTAAAAAGAGAAAACTAGATTAGTGATGTTTGAGAAGGGGTTAGAGAGTTAAGGAGTGAAAAAGAGCTTTGTAGGGGTGTGGGAAAGGGGAGAATACAAAATAAACATTCTGTATACGGAAAACATAACATAAGAATAAGGGATATTCTGAATACATGAAATACATGAAGTACGCGCGGGGGCGTAAGCCCCCGCGCGGTTCTGTAGTTTTTGGATGCCTAGGGAGGAATCTCTCACCCCCTCCCCCCAAGGCCCGATTAACCAGGCGTGGCCCTGAAGACCCGCCTGGTGTGGGGGGAATCATGCTCTCCTGGACAAAGTGGTCAGCCCAGGGTCCTATGGCTAGCTGTCCTGCCCAGAGCCCCCATCATACCAGTCAAAAGCCCACGAAATCCTGGCATGTGGAGTGTTCTGGTCCCAGCCGAGCCTCTGTGGTTTTTGGATGCCTAGGAAGGATTTCTCACCCCCTCCCCCCAGGGCCCGATTAACCAGGCGTGGCCCTGAAGACCCGCCTGGTGTGGGGGAATCTTGTTCCCCTGGACTAAGTGGTCAGCCCAGGGGTCCTATGGCCAGCTGTCCTGCCCAGAGCCCCCAACATACCAGGCAAACACACCAAGAAATCCTGGCATTCGGAGTGTTCTGGGCCCAGCCAAGCCCCTGCAGTTTTTGGATGCCTAGGGAGGAATCTCTCACCCCCTCCCCCCAAGGCCCGATTAACCAGGCGTGGCCCTGAAGACCCGCCTGGTGTGGGGGGAATCATGCTCTCCTGGACAAAGTGGTCAGCCCAGGGTCCTATGGCTAGCTGTCCTGCCCAGAGCCCCCATCATACCAGTCAAAAGCCCACGAAATCCTGGCATGTGGAGTGTTCTGGTCCCAGCCGAGCCTCTGTGGTTTTTGGATGCCTAGGAAGGATTTCTCACCCCCTCCCCCCAGGGCCCGATTAACCAGGCGTGGCCCTGAAGACCCGCCTGGTGTGGGGGAATCTTGTTCCCCTGGACTAAGTGGTCAGCCCAGGGGTCCTATGGCCAGCTGTCCTGCCCAGAGCCCCCAACATACCAGGCAAACACACCAAGAAATCCTGGCATTCGGAGTGTTCTGGGCCCAGCCAAGCCCCTGCAGTTTTTGGATGCCTAGGGAGGAATCTCTCACCCCCTCCCCCCAAGGCCCGATTAACCAGGCGTGGCCCTGAAGACCCGCCTGGTGTGGGGGGAATCATGCTCTCCTGGACAAAGTGGTCAGCCCAGGGTCCTATGGCTAGCTGTCCTGCCCAGAGCCCCCATCATACCAGTCAAAAGCCCACGAAATCCTGGCATGTGGAGTGTTCTGGTCCCAGCCGAGCCTCTGTGGTTTTTGGATGCCTAGGAAGGATTTCTCACCCCCTCCCCCCAGGGCCCGATTAACCAGGCGTGGCCCTGAAGACCCGCCTGGTGTGGGGGAATCTTGTTCCCCTGGACTAAGTGGTCAGCCCAGGGGTCCTATGGCCAGCTGTCCTGCCCAGAGCCCCCAACATACCAGGCAAACACACCCAGAAATCCTGGCATTCGGAGTGTTCTGGGCCCAGCCAAGCCCCTGCAGTTTTTGGATGCCTAGGGAGGAATCTCTCACCCCCTCCCCCCACGGCCCGATTAACCAGGCGTGGCCCTGAAGACCCGCCTGGTGTGGGGGGAATCATGCTCTCCTGGACAAAGTGGTCAGCCCAGGGTCCTATGGCTAGCTGTCCTGCCCAGAGCCCCCATCATACCAGTCAAAAGCCCACGAAATCCTGGCATGTGGAGTGTTCTGGTCCCAGCCGAGCCTCTGTGGTTTTTGGATGCCTAGGAAGGATTTCTCACCCCCTCCCCCCAGGGCCCGATTAACCAGGCGTGGCCCTGAAGACCCGCCTGGTGTGGGGGAATCTTGTTCCCCTGGACTAAGTGGTCAGCCCAGGGGTCCTATGGCCAGCTGTCCTGCCCAGAGCCCCCAACATACCAGGCAAACACACCAAGAAATCCTGGCATTCGGAGTGTTCTGGGCCCAGCCAAGCCCCTGCAGTTTTTGGATGCCTAGGGAGGAATCTCTCACCCCCTCCCCCCAAGGCCCGATTAACCAGGCGTGGCCCTGAAGACCCGCCTGGTGTGGGGGGAATCATGCTCTCCTGGACAAAGTGGTCAGCCCAGGGTCCTATGGCTAGCTGTCCTGCCCAGAGCCCCCATCATACCAGTCAAAAGCCCACGAAATCCTGGCATGTGGAGTGTTCTGGTCCCAGCCGAGCCTCTGTGGTTTTTGGATGCCTAGGAAGGATTTCTCACCCCCTCCCCCCAGGGCCCGATTAACCAGGCGTGGCCCTGAAGACCCGCCTGGTGTGGGGGAATCTTGTTCCCCTGGACTAAGTGGTCAGCCCAGGGGTCCTATGGCCAGCTGTCCTGCCCAGAGCCCCCAACATACCAGGCAAACACACCAAGAAATCCTGGCATTCGGAGTGTTCTGGGCCCAGCCAAGCCCCTGCAGTTTTTGGATGCCTAGGGAGGAATCTCTCACCCCCTCCCCCCAAGGCCCGATTAACCAGGCGTGGCCCTGAAGACCCGCCTGGTGTGGGGGGAATCATGCTCTCCTGGACAAAGTGGTCAGCCCAGGGTCCTATGGCTAGCTGTCCTGCCCAGAGCCCCCATCATACCAGTCAAAAGCCCACGAAATCCTGGCATGTGGAGTGTTCTGGTCCCAGCCGAGCCTCTGTGGTTTTTGGATGCCTAGGAAGGATTTCTCACCCCCTCCCCCCAGGGCCCGATTAACCAGGCGTGGCCCTGAAGACCCGCCTGGTGTGGGGGAATCTTGTTCCCCTGGACTAAGTGGTCAGCCCAGGGGTCCTATGGCCAGCTGTCCTGCCCAGAGCCCCCAACATACCAGGCAAACACACCAAGAAATCCTGGCATTCGGAGTGTTCTGGGCCCAGCCAAGCCCCTGCAGGTTTTGGATGCCTAGGGAGGAATCTCTCACCCCCTCCCCCCAAGGCCCGATTAACCAGGCGTGGCCCTGAAGACCCGCCTGGTGTGGGGGGAATCATGCTCTCCTGGACAAAGTGGTCAGCCCAGGGTCCTATGGCTAGCTGTCCTGCCCAGAGCCCCCATCATACCAGTCAAAAGCCCACGAAATCCTGGCATGTGGAGTGTTCTGGTCCCAGCCGAGCCTCTGTGGTTTTTGGATGCCTAGGAAGGATTTCTCACCCCCTCCCCCCAGGGCCCGATTAACCAGGCGTGGCCCTGAAGACCCGCCTGGTGTGGGGGAATCTTGTTCCCCTGGACTAAGTGGTCAGCCCAGGGGTCCTATGGCCAGCTGTCCTGCCCAGAGCCCCCAACATACCAGGCAAACACACCAAGAAATCCTGGCATTCGGAGTGTTCTGGGCCCAGCCAAGCCCCTGCAGTTTTTGGATGCCTAGGGAGGAATCTCTCACCCCCTCCCCCCAAGGCCCGATTAACCAGGCGTGGCCCTGAAGACCCGCCTGGTGTGGGGGGAATCATGCTCTCCTGGACAAAGTGGTCAGCCCAGGGTCCTATGGCTAGCTGTCCTGCCCAGAGCCCCCATCATACCAGTCAAAAGCCCACGAAATCCTGGCATGTGGAGTGTTCTGGTCCCAGCCGAGCCTCTGTGGTTTTTGGATGCCTAGGAAGGATTTCTCACCCCCTCCCCCCAGGGCCCGATTAACCAGGCGTGGCCCTGAAGACCCGCCTGGTGTGGGGGTATCTTGTTCCCCTGGACTAAGTGGTCAGCCCAGGGGTCCTATGGCCAGCTGTCCTGCCCAGAGCCCCCAACATACCAGGCAAACACACCAAGAAATCCTGGCATTCGGAGTGTTCTGGGCCCAGCCAAGCCCCTGCAGTTTTTGGATGCCTAGGGAGGAATCTCTCACCCCCTCCCCCCAAGGCCCGATTAACCAGGCGTGGCCCTGAAGACCCGCCTGGTGTGGGGGGAATCATGCTCTCCTGGACAAAGTGGTCAGCCCAGGGTCCTATGGCTAGCTGTCCTGCCCAGAGCCCCCATCATACCAGTCAAAAGCCCACGAAATCCTGGCATGTGGAGTGTTCTGGTCCCAGCCGAGCCTCTGTGGTTTTTGGATGCCTAGGAAGGATTTCTCACCCCCTCCCCCCAGGGCCCGATTAACCAGGCGTGGCCCTGAAGACCCGCCTGGTGTGGGGGAATCTTGTTCCCCTGGACTAAGTGGTCAGCCCAGGGGTCCTATGGCCAGCTGTCCTGCCCAGAGCCCCCAACATACCAGGCAAACACACCAAGAAATCCTGGCATTCGGAGTGTTCTGGGCCCAGCCAAGCCCCTGCAGTTTTTGGATGCCTAGGGAGGAATCTCTCACCCCCCTCCCCCCAAGGCCCGATTAACCAGGCGTGGCCCTGAAGACCCGCCTGGTGTGGGGGGAATCATGCTCTCCTGGACAAAGTGGTCAGCCCAGGGTCCTATGGCTAGCTGTCCTGCCCAGAGCCCCCATCATACCAGTCAAAAGCCCACGAAATCCTGGCATGTGGAGTGTTCTGGTCCCAGCCGAGCCTCTGTGGTTTTTGGATGCCTAGGAAGGATTTCTCACCCCCTCCCCCCAGGGCCCGATTAACCAGGCGTGGCCCTGAAGACCCGCCTGGTGTGGGGGAATCTTGTTCCCCTGGACTAAGTGGTCAGCCCAGGGGTCCTATGGCCAGCTGTCCTGCCCAGAGCCCACAACATACCAGGCAAACACACCAAGAAATCCTGGCATTCGGAGTGTTCTGGGCCCAGCCAAGCCCCTGCAGTTTTTGGATGCCTAGGGAGGAATCTCTCACCCCCTCCCCCCAAGGCCCGATTAACCAGGCGTGGCCCTGAAGACCCGCCTGGTGTGGGGGGAATCATGCTCTCCTGGACAAAGTGGTCAGCCCAGGGTCCTATGGCTAGCTGTCCTGCCCAGAGCCCCCATCATACCAGTCAAAAGCCCACGAAATCCTGGCATGTGGAGTGTTCTGGTCCCAGCCGAGCCTCTGTGGTTTTTGGATGCCTAGGAAGGATTTCTCACCCCCTCCCCCCAGGGCCCGATTAACCAGGCGTGGCCCTGAAGACCCGCCTGGTGTGGGGGAATCTTGTTCCCCTGGACTAAGTGGTCAGCCCAGGGGTCCTATGGCCAGCTGTCCTGCCCAGAGCCCCCAACATACCAGGCAAACACACCAAGAAATCCTGGCATTCGGAGTGTTCTGGGCCCAGCCAAGCCCCTGCAGTTTTTGGATGCCTAGGGAGGAATCTCTCACCCCCTCCCCCCAAGGCCCGATTAACCAGGCGTGGCCCTGAAGACCCGCCTGGTGTGGGGGGAATCATGCTCTCCTGGACAAAGTGGTCAGCCCAGGGTCCTATGGCTAGCTGTCCTGCCCAGAGCCCCCATCATACCAGTCAAAAGCCCACGAAATCCTGGCATGTGGAGTGTTCTGGTCCCAGCCGAGCCTCTGTGGTTTTTGGATGCCTAGGAAGGATTTCTCACCCCCTCCCCCCAGGGCCCGATTAACCAGGCGTGGCCCTGAAGACCCGCCTGGTGTGGGGGAATCTTGTTCCCCTGGACTAAGTGGTCAGCCCAGGGGTCCTATGGCCAGCTGTCCTGCCCAGAGCCCCCAACATACCAGGCAAACACACCAAGAAATCCTGGCATTCGGAGTGTTCTGGGCCCAGCCAAGCCCCTGCAGTTTTTGGATGCCTAGGGAGGAATCTCTCACCCCCTCCCCCCAAGGCCCGATTAACCAGGCGTGGCCCTGAAGACCCGCCTGGTGTGGGGGGAATCATGCTCTCCTGGACAAAGTGGTCAGCCCAGGGTCCTATGGCCAGCTGTCCTGCCCAGAGCCCCCATCATACCAGTCAAAAGCCCACGAAATCCTGGCATGTGGAGTGTTCTGGTCCCAGCCGAGCCTCTGTGGTTTTTGGATGCCTAGGAAGGATTTCTCACCCCCTCCCCCCAGGGCCCGATTAACCAGGCGTGGCCCTGAAGACCCGCCTGGTGTGGGGGAATCTTGTTCCCCTGGACTAAGTGGTCAGCCCAGGGGTCCTATGGCCAGCTGTCCTGCCCAGAGCCCCCAACATACCAGGCAAACACACCAAGAAATCCTGGCATTCGGAGTGTTCTGGGCCCAGCCAAGCCCCTGCAGTTTTTGGATGCCTAGGGAGGAATCTCTCACCCCCTCCCCCCAAGGCCCGATTAACCAGGCGTGGCCCTGAAGACCCGCCTGGTGTGGGGGGAATCATGCTCTCCTGGACAAAGTGGTCAGCCCAGGGTCCTATGGCTAGCTGTCCTGCCCAGAGCCCCCATCATACCAGTCAAAAGCCCACGAAATCCTGGCATGTGGAGTGTTCTGGTCCCAGCCGAGCCTCTGTGGTTTTTGGATGCCTAGGAAGGATTTCTCACCCCCTCCCCCCAGGGCCCGATTAACCAGGCGTGGCCCTGAAGACCCGCCTGGTGTGGGGGAATCTTGTTCCCCTGGACTAAGTGGTCAGCCCAGGGGTCCTATGGCCAGCTGTCCTGCCCAGAGCCCCCAACATACCAGGCAAACACACCAAGAAATCCTGGCATTCGGAGTGTTCTGGGCCCAGCCAAGCCCCTGCAGTTTTTGGATGCCTAGGGAGGAATCTCTCACCCCCTCCCCCCAAGGCCCGATTAACCAGGCGTGGCCCTGAAGACCCGCCTGGTGTGGGGGGAATCATGCTCTCCTGGACAAAGTGGTCAGCCCAGGGTCCTATGGCTAGCTGTCCTGCCCAGAGCCCCCATCATACCAGTCAAAAGCCCACGAAATCCTGGCATGTGGAGTGTTCTGGTCCCAGCCGAGCCTCTGTGGTTTTTGGATGCCTAGGAAGGATTTCTCACCCCCTCCCCCCAGGGCCCGATTAACCAGGCGTGGCCCTGAAGACCCGCCTGGTGTGGGGGAATCTTGTTCCCCTGGACTAAGTGGTCAGCCCAGGGGTCCTATGGCCAGCTGTCCTGCCCAGAGCCCCCAACATACCAGGCAAACACACCAAGAAATCCTGGCATTCGGAGTGTTCTGGGCCCAGCCAAGCCCCTGCAGTTTTTGGATGCCTAGGGAGGAATCTCTCACCCCCTCCCCCCACGGCCCGATTAACCAGGCGTGGCCCTGAAGACCCGCCTGGTGTGGGGGGAATCATGCTCTCCTGGACAAAGTGGTCAGCCCAGGGTCCTATGGCTAGCTGTCCTGCCCAGAGCCCCCATCATACCAGTCAAAAGCCCACGAAATCCTGGCATGTGGAGTGTTCTGGTCCCAGCCGAGCCTCTGTGGTTTTTGGATGCCTAGGAAGGATTTCTCACCCCCTCCCCCCAGGGCCCGATTAACCAGGCGTGGCCCTGAAGACCCGCCTGGTGTGGGGGAATCTTGTTCCCCTGGACTAAGTGGTCAGCCCAGGGGTCCTATGGCCAGCTGTCCTGCCCAGAGCCCCCAACATACCAGGCAAACACACCAAGAAATCCTGGCATTCGGAGTGTTCTGGGCCCAGCCAAGCCCCTGCAGTTTTTGGATGCCTAGGGAGGAATCTCTCACCCCCTCCCCCCAAGGCCCGATTAACCAGGCGTGGCCCTGAAGACCCGCCTGGTGTGGGGGGAATCATGCTCTCCTGGACAAAGTGGTCAGCCCAGGGTCCTATGGCTAGCTGTCCTGCCCAGAGCCCCCATCATACCAGTCAAAAGCCCACGAAATCCTGGCATGTGGAGTGTTCTGGTCCCAGCCGAGCCTCTGTGGTTTTTGGATGCCTAGGAAGGATTTCTCACCCCCTCCCCCCAGGGCCCGATTAACCAGGCGTGGCCCTGAAGACCCGCCTGGTGTGGGGGAATCTTGTTCCCCTGGACTAAGTGGTCAGCCCAGGGGTCCTATGGCCAGCTGTCCTGCCCAGAGCCCCCAACATACCAGGCAAACACACCAAGAAATCCTGGCATTCGGAGTGTTCTGGGCCCAGCCAAGCCCCTGCAGTTTTTGGATGCCTAGGGAGGAATCTCTCACCCCCCTCCCCCCAAGGCCCGATTAACCAGGCGTGGCCCTGAAGACCCGCCTGGTGTGGGGGGAATCATGCTCTCCTGGACAAAGTGGTCAGCCCAGGGTCCTATGGCTAGCTGTCCTGCCCAGAGCCCCCATCATACCAGTCAAAAGCCCACGAAATCCTGGCATGTGGAGTGTTCTGGTCCCAGCCGAGCCTCTGTGGTTTTTGGATGCCTAGGAAGGATTTCTCACCCCCTCCCCCCAGGGCCCGATTAACCAGGCGTGGCCCTGAAGACCCGCCTGGTGTGGGGGAATCTTGTTCCCCTGGACTAAGTGGTCAGCCCAGGGGTCCTATGGCCAGCTGTCCTGCCCAGAGCCCCCAACATACCAGGCAAACACACCAAGAAATCCTGGCATTCGGAGTGTTCTGGGCCCAGCCAAGCCCCTGCAGTTTTTGGATGCCTAGGGAGGAATCTCTCACCCCCTCCCCCCAAGGCCCGATTAACCAGGCGTGGCCCTGAAGACCCGCCTGGTGTGGGGGGAATCATGCTCTCCTGGACAAAGTGTTCAGCCCAGGGTCCTATGGCTAGCTGTCCTGCCCAGAGCCCCCATCATACCAGTCAAAAGCCCACGAAATCCTGGCATGTGGAGTGTTCTGGTCCCAGCCGAGCCTCTGTGGTTTTTGGATGCCTAGGAAGGATTTCTCACCCCCTCCCCCCAGGGCCCGATTAACCAGGCGTGGCCCTGAAGACCCGCCTGGTGTGGGGGAATCTTGTTCCCCTGGACTAAGTGGTCAGCCCAGGGGTCCTATGGCCAGCTGTCCTGCCCAGAGCCCCCAACATACCAGGCAAACACACCAAGAAATCCTGGCATTCGGAGTGTTCTGGGCCCAGCCAAGCCCCTGCAGTTTTTGGATGCCTAGGGAGGAATCTCTCACCCCCTCCCCCCAAGGCCCGATTAACCAGGCGTGGCCCTGAAGTCCCGCCTGGTGTGGGGGGAATCATGCTCTCCTGGACAAAGTGGTCAGCCCAGGGTCCTATGGCTAGCTGTCCTGCCCAGAGCCCCCATCATACCAGTCAAAAGCCCACGAAATCCTGGCATGTGGAGTGTTCTGGTCCCAGCCGAGCCTCTGTGGTTTTTGGATGCCTAGGAAGGATTTCTCACCCCCTCCCCCCAGGGCCCGATTAACCAGGCGTGGCCCTGAAGACCCGCCTGGTGTGGGGGAATCTTGTTCCCCTGGACTAAGTGGTCAGCCCAGGGGTCCTATGGCCAGCTGTCCTGCCCAGAGCCCCCAACATACCAGGCAAACACACCAAGAAATCCTGGCATTCGGAGTGTTCTGGGCCCAGCCAAGCCCCTGCAGTTTTTGGATGCCTAGGGAGGAATCTCTCACCCCCTCCCCCCAAGGCCCGATTAACCAGGCGTGGCCCTGAAGACCCGCCTGGTGTGGGGGGAATCATGCTCTCCTGGACAAAGTGGTCAGCCCAGGGTCCTATGGCTAGCTGTCCTGCCCAGAGCCCCCATCATACCAGTCAAAAGCCCACGAAATCCTGGCATGTGGAGTGTTCTGGTCCCAGCCGAGCCTCTGTGGTTTTTGGATGCCTAGGAAGGATTTCTCACCCCCTCCCCCCAGGGCCCGATTAACCAGGCGTGGCCCTGAAGACCCGCCTGGTGTGGGGGAATCTTGTTCCCCTGGACTAAGTGGTCAGCCCAGGGGTCCTATGGCCAGCTGTCCTGCCCAGAGCCCCCAACATACCAGGCAAACACACCAAGAAATCCTGGCATTCGGAGTGTTCTGGGCCCAGCCAAGCCCCTGCAGTTTTTGGATGCCTAGGGAGGAATCTCTCACCCCCTCCCCCCAAGGCCCGATTAACCAGGCGTGGCCCTGAAGACCCGCCTGGTGTGGGGGGAATCATGCTCTCCTGGACAAAGTGGTCAGCCCAGGGTCCTATGGCTAGCTGTCCTGCCCAGAGCCCCCATCATACCAGTCAAAAGCCCACGAAATCCTGGCATGTGGAGTGTTCTGGTCCCAGCCGAGCCTCTGTGGTTTTTGGATGCCTAGGAAGGATTTCTCACCCCCTCCCCCCAGGGCCCGATTAACCAGGCGTGGCCCTGAAGACCCGCCTGGTGTGGGGGAATCTTGTTCCCCTGGACTAAGTGGTCAGCCCAGGGGTCCTATGGCCAGCTGTCCTGCCCAGAGCCCCCAACATACCAGGCAAACACACCAAGAAATCCTGGCATTCGGAGTGTTCTGGGCCCAGCCAAGCCCCTGCAGTTTTTGGATGCCTAGGGAGGAATCTCTCACCCCCTCCCCCCAAGGCCCGATTAACCAGGCGTGGCCCTGAAGACCCGCCTGGTGTGGGGGGAATCATGCTCTCCTGGACAAAGTGGTCAGCCCAGGGTCCTATGGCTAGCTGTCCTGCCCAGAGCCCCCATCATACCAGTCAAAAGCCCACGAAATCCTGGCTTGTGGAGTGTTCTGGTCCCAGCCGAGCCTCTGTGGTTTTTGGATGCCTAGGAAGGATTTCTCACCCCCTCCCCCCAGGGCCCGATTAACCAGGCGTGGCCCTGAAGACCCGCCTGGTGTGGGGGAATCTTGTTCCCCTGGACTAAGTGGTCAGCCCAGGGGTCCTATGGCCAGCTGTCCTGCCCAGAGCCCCCAACATACCAGGCAAACACACCAAGAAATCCTGGCATTCGGAGTGTTCTGGGCCCAGCCAAGCCCCTGCAGTTTTTGGATGCCTAGGGAGGAATCTCTCACCCCCTCCCCCCAAGGCCCGATTAACCAGGCGTGGCCCTGAAGACCCGCCTGGTGTGGGGGGAATCATGCTCTCCTGGACAAAGTGGTCAGCCCAGGGTCCTATGGCTAGCTGTCCTGCCCAGAGCCCCCATCATACCAGTCAAAAGCCCACGAAATCCTGGCATGTGGAGTGTTCTGGTCCCAGCCGAGCCTCTGTGGTTTTTGGATGCCTAGGAAGGATTTCTCACCCCCTCCCCCCAGGGCCCGATTAACCAGGCGTGGCCCTGAAGACCCGCCTGGTGTGGGGGAATCTTGTTCCCCTGGACTAAGTGGTCAGCCCAGGGGTCATATGGCCAGCTGTCATGCCCAGAGCCCCCAACATACCAGGCAAACACACCAAGAAATCCTGGCATTCGGAGTGTTCTGGGCCCAGCCAAGCCCCTGCAGTTTTTGGATGCCTAGGGAGGAATCTCTCACCCCCTCCCCCCAAGGCCCGATTAACCAGGCGTGGCCCTGAAGACCCGCCTGGTGTGGGGGGAATCATGCTCTCCTGGACAAAGTGGTCAGCCCAGGGTCCTATGGCTAGCTGTCCTGCCCAGAGCCCCCATCATACCAGTCAAAAGCCCACGAAATCCTGGCATGTGGAGTGTTCTGGTCCCAGCCGAGCCTCTGTGGTTTTTGGATGCCTAGGAAGGATTTCTCACCCCCTCCCCCCAGGGCCCGATTAACCAGGCGTGGCCCTGAAGACCCGCCTGGTGTGGGGGAATCTTGTTCCCCTGGACTAAGTGGTCAGCCCAGGGGTCCTATGGCCAGCTGTCCTGCCCAGAGCCCCCAACATACCAGGCAAACACACCAAGAAATCCTGGCATTCGGAGTGTTCTGGGCCCAGCCAAGCCCCTGCAGTTTTTGGATGCCTAGGGAGGAATCTCTCACCCCCTCCCCCCAAGGCCCGATTAACCAGGCGTGGCCCTGAAGACCCGCCTGGTGTGGGGGGAATCATGCTCTCCTGGACAAAGTGGTCAGCCCAGGGTCCTATGGCTAGCTGTCCTGCCCAGAGCCCCCATCATACCAGTCAAAAGCCCACGAAATCCTGGCATGTGGAGTGTTCTGGTCCCAGCCGAGCCTCTGTGGTTTTTGGATGCCTAGGAAGGATTTCTCACCCCCTCCCCCCAGGGCCCGATTAACCAGGCGTGGCCCTGAAGACCCGCCTGGTGTGGGGGAATCTTGTTCCCCTGGACTAAGTGGTCAGCCCAGGGGTCCTATGGCCAGCTGTCCTGCCCAGAGCCCCCAACATACCAGGCAAACACACCAAGAAATCCTGGCATTCGGAGTGTTCTGGGCCCAGCCAAGCCCCTGCAGTTTTTGGATGCCTAGGGAGGAATCTCTCACCCCCTCCCCCCAAGGCCCGATTAACCAGGCGTGGCCCTGAAGACCCGCCTGGTGTGGGGGGAATCATGCTCTCCTGGACAAAGTGGTCAGCCCAGGGTCCTATGGCTAGCTGTCCTGCCCAGAGCCCCCATCATACCAGTCAAAAGCCCACGAAATCCTGGCATGTGGAGTGTTCTGGTCCCAGCCGAGCCTCTGTGGTTTTTGGATGCCTAGGAAGGATTTCTCACCCCCTCCCCCCAGGGCCCGATTAACCAGGCGTGGCCCTGAAGACCCGCCTGGTGTGGGGGAATCTTGTTCCCCTGGACTAAGTGGTCAGCCCAGGGGTCCTATGGCCAGCTGTCCTGCCCAGAGCCCCCAACATACCAGGCAAACACACCAAGAAATCCTGGCATTCGGAGTGTTCTGGGCCCAGCCAAGCCCCTGCAGTTTTTGGATGCCTAGGGAGGAATCTCTCACCCCCTCCCCCCAAGGCCCGATTAACCAGGCGTGGCCCTGAAGACCCGCCTGGTGTGGGGGGAATCATGCTCTCCTGGACAAAGTGGTCAGCCCAGGGTCCTATGGCTAGCTGTCCTGCCCAGAGCCCCCATCATACCAGTCAAAAGCCCACGAAATCCTGGCATGTGGAGTGTTCTGGTCCCAGCCGAGCCTCTGTGGTTTTTGGATGCCTAGGAAGGATTTCTCACCCCCTCCCCCCAGGGCCCGATTAACCAGGCGTGGCCCTGAAGACCCGCCTGGTGTGGGGGAATCTTGTTCCCCTGGACTAAGTGGTCAGCCCAGGGGTCCTATGGCCAGCTGTCCTGCCCAGAGCCCCCAACATACCAGGCAAACACACCAAGAAATCCTGGCATTCGGAGTGTTCTGGGCCCAGCCAAGCCCCTGCAGTTTTTGGATGCCTAGGGAGGAATCTCTCACCCCCTCCCCCCACGGCCCGATTAACCAGGCGTGGCCCTGAAGACCCGCCTGGTGTGGGGGGAATCATGCTCTCCTGGACAAAGTGGTCAGCCCAGGGTCCTATGGCTAGCTGTCCTGCCCAGAGCCCCCATCATACCAGTCAAAAGCCCACGAAATCCTGGCATGTGGAGTGTTCTGGTCCCAGCCGAGCCTCTGTGGTTTTTGGATGCCTAGGAAGGATTTCTCACCCCCTCCCCCCAGGGCCCGATTAACCAGGCGTGGCCCTGAAGACCCGCCTGGTGTGGGGGAATCTTGTTCCCCTGGACTAAGTGGTCAGCCCAGGGGTCCTATGGCCAGCTGTCCTGCCCAGAGCCCCCAACATACCAGGCAAACACACCAAGAAATCCTGGCATTCGGAGTGTTCTGGGCCCAGCCAAGCCCCTGCAGTTTTTGGATGCCTAGGGAGGAATCTCTCACCCCCTCCCCCCAAGGCCCGATTAACCAGGCGTGGCCCTGAAGACCCGCCTGGTGTGGGGGGAATCATGCTCTCCTGGACAAAGTGGTCAGCCCAGGGTCCTATGGCTAGCTGTCCTGCCCAGAGCCCCCATCATACCAGTCAAAAGCCCACGAAATCCTGGCATGTGGAGTGTTCTGGTCCCAGCCGAGCCTCTGTGGTTTTTGGATGCCTAGGAAGGATTTCTCACCCCCTCCCCCCAGGGCCCGATTAACCAGGCGTGGCCCTGAAGACCCGCCTGGTGTGGGGGAATCTTGTTCCCCTGGACTAAGTGGTCAGCCCAGGGGTCCTATGGCCAGCTGTCCTGCCCAGAGCCCCCAACATACCAGGCAAACACACCAAGAAATCCTGGCATTCGGAGTGTTCTGGGCCCAGCCAAGCCCCTGCAGTTTTTGGATGCCTAGGGAGGAATCTCTCACCCCCTCCCCCCAAGGCCCGATTAACCAGGCGTGGCCCTGAAGACCCGCCTGGTGTGGGGGGAATCATGCTCTCCTGGACAAAGTGGTCAGCCCAGGGTCCTATGGCTAGCTGTCCTGCCCAGAGCCCCCATCATACCAGTCAAAAGCCCACGAAATCCTGGCATGTGGAGTGTTCTGGTCCCAGCCGAGCCTCTGTGGTTTTTGGATCTATATATGACTTTTTATTGAGCAGTGCATCCCCCACTTGCTCCCTCATTGAAGAATGGTCCAGTTGAATCATGAGCTTCCAGCATACCCTCCTGTTGGCCCTACCCAGGGGTATGAAGCATTCCACTCTTTCCTGATAAAACACAAGGCCCCCCCTCTTAGGAAGCCCTCCCTGATTCCAGGGCCATAAAGACCAGATCTGGCCTACATCCCATGTTATCTCCACTATTCTCATCTGACTATGCTATTCTAGCAACACACAGAAAACTTCTCTATGTGTTGCCCCTGAAAGATGTCAGTAGGGTCTCTGGGTCCCCTGCAGACATACTCAACACCTGGGGTGCTGACAGGGATATGGGTCTAGCTGATAGATGGATAAATAATTGTTGTTGCTGCTCAATGAATGAAAGGAGAAAACAACAACTACTACAACAACAACAATACTAAACAACAATTTTAAAGTAAGTGGACAGAGGAAGGCACAGCTATTTTGGAGCCAACCAACCATGAGGGTGCAAGCCCCAAATCAGATTCCATCAAACATGTGAGCTTTTTGTTAAAAACTTCATTTATTCTGTCATAGAATGGGATTGAATCATGTAATCTCAAAAAGCCGAGGAGACCACCTATGTGAAGACATGAGCTTGGGGTCTGATAAAGGAGAAAACTTCCAAAGCAACTCTGAGGACATCTGCAAAACCTCAGTTAAAAATTAGGGTCCTCATCTAGAAGGGAACTAGTAGGCTGGGGGATGAGCTGGATCCTCTGTCTTCAGGGGACCTGCATCATCAATACAGGGAATTAATTTTTGTCTAAATTTCAAGGTCAGACAGGTCTAGGGGCTTGTGTGACACTTGCTTTCCTACTCATTATTAGGAATCACTTGCAAACCAACTCAGGGAGTATTCTCTGTCTTTCTTGAAAATCAGAGTATCCCAAACTTTTTTGACCTACCACCCCCCTTTTCAGGCAAAACAAATCTGTCATTGGCCCTTTGGAAATCTATTTTCTTTAAGAAAATAAACAGAAAGTGTCCCCAATCTCACCTGAAAGTACTATGGCCCACTGAATAATTCCACTCCCACCCCTGTCCCCCAACATCATCTCCCACCTGGGAAGGATGGCAAAGGAGCAGTGGGCTAAATAAGAGCAATTTATAAAGGATGCCAATGGCCAGACCATCCTCATAGCAAGCAGCAGAGATGAAAGTCGACTTTGTTACAACATAACCAACTCCTCAAGCTTTGTTCATTTCTATCAGACAGCAAGCTGTCATCCATTTACAACAACTTGCAATCTCTGTCCAGAATTATGTCTTTTCTTTCCATTCTCCCCAATCCCAAAAGAATAGCCATTTATAGGAATAAATCTAGGATGTAATCTATAACTAAAGGCCCAGTTGATTTATCATGATCTTGGGGTACTTGGAATTCACATTATTTATGCAACTAATCCTCTCCCAGACCTCTAAGTCATCACCTATCATTTCTCTACCAAATAATAATAATGAAAAAAATATACTCAACTTTATATTTTGACATCATCTGTCTGAAAGGTAATAAGATGCAGCAACTACAATGATTGAAATGAAGGGGAAATGTTATTAATACAATAGAGGTTGCTCCTGGGCCTGCCTTAAATCAATGGGCAGATGCCATTTAAATAACCCATCCTGTCATCCTGTTAAAACACATTGATTTCTCCCTTTTCCCCATTTGTGGTTTGCATCTCTTAGGCTACTTTCTCCTGGCTCATGAATTTGGAGAGTAAACCAAAGGAAAAAGAAACTTCAACAAGAGGACTGGCTGAAATAACCAAGTGACAGCCTGCCCCGTTTAGAAAATTTCTAATAAATCAAGAAGAAAAATAAATCTCCTCTCTGGTGCCACATCTGACAAATTGAAATTAAATTGCACCAACTCTGGGGAAAACCAAGATGACCGCTCTGATATATTCCTCCACTTTAATAGTTAACAGGTGTGAGAGAATATTTGAGTGTTATATTTTAAAAGAATCCCTCTGAACTCTGATCAAAAAATGTGATTCAAAACCCTGATCCCTTTTTCATGTTGAGTATGAATTCAGGGACTAAAAATAAGTGTGGGTACTTTTACATAGAGATGCATATTTTTCTTTAATTCTAAAATTATTATCTAGAGAGAGTGCAGTAAATGGAAGATTTTTGGTGAGCAGTGAATTTTCAGTGTTATCAGCTGTCAGGTTGGGAAAATGTATGGGAGCAATAAAGGGGGGAAATATATGCTCCATAAATAAAGAAGAACGGGACTTGTTTGGCATTATAAAGTTTTAATGCCTTTAGGTGGCAAAAATTCCAAACAAATCCCCTTCCTTTAAATCTTCTCAGGCTCTCTGTGATTGTGAATCTTCATTCCTCTTTCAAAGCCTGTTAGGATGCTCTGTCTGAGGGCACCACCCTTCCTAAGGGGGAGAGGGGACTCTGGCCAGCATCATGAGAAAACTTGACTATTAAGAGTCATGATTGGGACCAGAGAGATAGCATGGAGGTAAAGGCGTTTGCCTTTCATGCAGAAGGACTGTGGTTCAAATCCCGGCATCCCATATAGTCCCCCGTGCCTGCCAGGGGTGATTTCTGAGCATAGAGCCAGGAGTAACCTCTGAGCGCTGCCGGGTGTGACTCAAAAACCAAAAAAAAAAAAAAAAAAAAAAAAAAAGTCATGATTTAGAGAATGTCCATGCAATGTTAGCAATAAAGAGTGCAGGAAAAAAAAAATACTCGGATGAAAGTTCCTTTCTTCTTTCTTTCTTTCTTTTCTTTCTTCTTTCTTTCTTTCTTTCTTTCTTTCTTTCTTTCTTTCTTTCTTTCTTTCTTTCTTTCTTTCTTTCTTTCTTTCTTTCTTTCTTTCTTTCTTTCTTTCTTTCTTTCTTTCTTTCTTCTTTCTTTCTTTCTTTCTTTTTCTTTCTTTCTTTCTTTTCTTTCTTTCTTTCTTTCTTTCTTTCTTTCTTTCTTTCTTTCTTTCTTTCTTTCTTTCTTTTCTTTCTTTCTTTCTTCTTTCTTTCTTTCTTCTTTCTTTCTTTCTTTCTTTCTTTCTTTCTTCTTTCCTTCCTTCCTTCCTTCCTTCCTTCCTTCCTTCCTTCCTTCCTTCCTTCCTTCCTTCTTTCCTTCCTTCCTTCCTTCCTTCCTTCCTTCCTTCCTTCCTTCCTTCCTTCCTTCCTTCCTTCCTTCCTTCCTTCCTTTCTTTCTTTCTCTCTCTCTTTCTCTCTCTCTTTCTCTCTCTCTTTCTCTCTCTTTCTCTCTCTCTTTCTCTCTTTCTTTCTTTCTTTCTTTCTATCTTTCTTTCTTTCTTTCTTTCTTTCTTTCTTTCTTTCTTTCTTTCTTTCTTTCTTTCTTTCTTTCTTTCTTTCCTTTCTTTCTTTCTTTCTTTCTTTCTTTCTTTCTTTCTTTCTTTCTTTCTTTCTTTCTTTCTTTCTTTCTTTCTTTCTTTCTTTCTTTCTTTCTTTCTTTCTTTTTCTTTCTTTCTTTCTTTCTTTCTTTCTTTCTTTCTTTCTTTCTTTCTTTCTTTCTTTCTTTCTTTCTTTCTTTCTTTCTTTCTTTCTTTCTTTCTTTCTTTCTTTCTTTCTTTCTTTCTTTCTTTCTTTCTTTCTTTCTTTCTTTCTTTCTTTCTTTCTTTCTTTCTTTCTTTCTTGTTCTTGGGCCACATCTGGTGGAACTTAAGGGGTACTTCTGGCTCTGTGCTCAGAAGTTGCTCCTGCTCCTGGCAGGCTTAGGAAACCATATGGGATGCTGGGGATTGAATCTGGGTCTGTCCCAGGTCAGCCATATGCATGGCAAAAACCCTATTGCTGTGCTATTACTCCAGTCGACTTACTATTTTTTTTTTCATTAAAAACACCAATGGGGCCTAATAGGTACTGCTCAGGTCATTCTTAGTGATATTCAACCAATAGGCTGGATGGTTCTGTGTTCAGGCTTGGTGATTTCTTATTGCTGGGCCCAGCTGTGTGAGGGGCCACCAGAGCTACTCCCTACAGTGCTCTGGATGCTATGTGGTGCCAGGGATCAAAATTTGGGTGCAAGTATGTATGTACCTCTAAGCTCAGAGTTATCTCTCCAGACTCTTTATCTCTATTTTTAAGAATTTCCATAGTGGGGCCGTAACCCCTGAGCGCTGTCGGGTGTGACCCAAAAACAAACAAACAAACAAACAAAAATCCATAGTATACTGAAAAGAATGATGATTTCAAACCCCATTTATGGATTACCTTGTCTTGTACCTTACTAATTCCCTCTTTTGGCAGGGTGATCCAGAGAAGATGTCCCCTCTAAGTCAGGTGGAAGAGATTCTGTGTTTGCCCTCAGGAATTCAGGTCCTTTCCGGACAGCCAGATAGGATAACTCTCAGGGCCACTATTTGGCTCTGAGTCTTTCTAAATGGATGCATGAGTGTGAAGAGTGGAGTGCATGGACACATTGATGGGTATGAATGAGGGGGTTCATGAATACATGGATGTGAGTGAGTGGAGTATATGAACACATGATGTGAGTAAGTCGAGTGCATAAGTACATGGTTATACATGGATGTGACTTGTTGGTATAAGACAAGGGCCTGAAGGCTGGAGCCGAGGAAAAACTGGGATGCAGCAGGCAGGTAACATGGCTGTTCTGTTGGTTTTCAGAGTGGAAAGAGGGGAGGGGAGGAGAAGGATGCATAAAGGATAGTAATAAGACAAGGCCCAAGGTGTATCTAGACCAGCACAGCCCTGTTTCCAAAGCTGCTTGGCAGCCCCTCTTTGCTTTTTCTGATTAACATTTGGTGGTTAATGAACAGGTGCCCCGGGATGCTGACTCAGCACTTTCCATCTGGGTCCTGAACCCTAGTGGGGAGGACTTTGCTGCCGGGGAAAATGCATCTCATCTCCAAATATTCTAGCAAGTCCTCAGCCATCCCTGGATCATTCTACAGGCTTTGCTAATGTTTTATGTATCATGCTCCTTACATGCTAAAAGGTACATGCACGCATCGGCAAATTTAGGTAAATTATGAATAAATTAAATCTTATCTAAATAAACAAGTGTCCTTTTTTTATTCCCGCATGCTGCCATGAATACATAATTGGGTCTGGCAAGTCCTCTGGAGGCTGCAGCTTCCAGGAGGCTGCGTGGGTCTCCGTGACAGGAGGGAAGGGCATTGGGCATCAGGGTCTCATGGGGGATTTGAGCCATGAACAAACAGTTGGAAGGAAGGAGGAGAGTGGCAGGAGGCACACTCTGGGGACTCAGCTTGAGGCTGTCTGTTGACTCTGGGAATTGTGGCATCTTGCACCGAGTCGGAGACCTGGAGTCTTAGAGAGCTATTCTTCTCACCCTCCTCCACAGTACAGACAGCAGTTCTAGAATGTTCCAGAATCCAGACCTGCTTCTTCCTCATGAATGTATAATTTCTGTAAGAAGCTTCTGCAGTCATAAGTCTTTGCCATAAGCCATAAACCTACAAGTAGTGACACTAAATCTGAGCAGTATGTGGATATGACCTGTATATTGGTTGCTGAGCCTACATAATGGTGGATGCAAGTCACAGCCCACAACCTGATTGCCCTCCACCTGGCTGGAGCCCAGAGAAAGAGCCTTAGATACCCTGTGGCCTTTCTTCAGGCTACTCTCATAGTTCTTTCTTCTCTCTTTTCTGGCTCACAGGACCAGAATTGTTACCCAGCCATGAGGGCATCTTGGAGATAGGCTCGGTGTGCTAGCTTGCTTTGATGACAAAGCAGAAAGCTATTCATTCCTCCATGCACCTCAGACTGTCAACGTTCATGTGTTCAGGGACTCTGATTCCCAGGCCAGACAGCCTCTGACAGTAGAAAGAAGGCCAGACCCCTCTGTGGTAGGGCAGCCTAGAGTGGCCTTGACATATTCCTTCTTCTCACCTGATTCTAGTAGCTTCCACCTGCCCTTCTATCAAGAGCCATTTTCCAGAAGTTAGGGGAAGAGGAAACCCATTGTGTGCCTGAGACTGTTCTCATGAGTCAGAATATATGAATAGAATATATGTGAATATAGAATTTATATGAATATATATGAATAGGCACCAGATGTACCTTCAGATAATCTATCATCAGCTTACAGTCATTACCCAACTCATCATTACTCAGTCCAAAGCCTGAGCTCTATCCCATAGATGAGTTCGTGTGGCATGGTGGCACTGCGAAAGCACCTTAGAGGTGCTAAATCCCCACTCCAAGATGCCACATCTTCTCTCAAAAGCTCTGAGGTGCTTTCATTATGATGCTCATTTTCTAATAAGTGGAAGCCTGAAGTTATGGTGCTGGGCTCATGGTGCTGAAACTTCCAGAGCAAAAGCAATGAAAGGTCGGGGGTTCAATTCTGGAAGGTTTTGGATCAGAATCGATGCCCCTGGAGCATTCCAGAGGATCAGCTGCACTTCCCATGTGCAGTTGAGTTCTAAGCAGGTGAAGTCTAGGGACAAGAAGTCTGCAGGGAAGAT
The DNA here is from genome assembly GCF_024139225.1 of Suncus etruscus. Classification (NCBI taxonomy): domain Eukaryota; kingdom Metazoa; phylum Chordata; class Mammalia; order Eulipotyphla; family Soricidae; genus Suncus; species Suncus etruscus. Next base: position 24,982,223 of record NC_064855.1, read on the forward strand.
TCTCTGGTTTTCTTCTAGAGTCAAATTCACCTCCAGCAAGGCTAACCAGCCCATCATGTGACTCTAGTATGCTTCTTTGCTATTGCTATTGTCTTATTTTTTTAATGGAAAAAACTTCCCTTTTCTCAAATGTTATCAATTTCAATCAAATTATGTTTACAACAGAACCCCCCCAAAAAGGCTGCTGAAATTGCTGTGTATGGTTTTTTCCCCTTGTTTCCCCCCCATCCTTCCACTCAGCTTCTTGAAGAATTAAGGTTTGGTCCTTTCAGATGTAAATGAGGCAATTTGCAAAAATATGTATTTTGGCACATAGGCAACTTGGCTTCCCAAACAAACTGGGGTTTTATTGCTTCTGTGAGCAACTGTCTCCTGAAGTTATCTGGGGCCTTCGTTCTAGCCCTTCGTGGGAGAAGCCAGCTCTCATTTAGAATGCACAGCAGTGCATTCTTGCCTCTCTGCACCCCACTTCTCCTCACTGGGTTTTTAAGTGCCTCAAAAACAGAGACTGAGTCTTAATGTGCTCTTTCCGGGTTTAGTTGATCAAATATTATTTTTACTGTTTCATTGATTTCATTTACTAGCAAAACAATCTTTGCTGCCTCCAAGGAAATAAACACACAGAAGAACATCTTCCTACAGTTCTGCCTCTGTGAGATGGCTCTTTGCTGATCCACCAAGGCTCCACTCCACCTCATACATGTGCACACCCATGTTTCTTGGGGAGTAGAAATCACTCTGTGAAAATAATCTTCCAAACAATTTTTACATACACTTAAACTTTCTTGACCTGCTTCTGAGACCTAGGGACCAATTTTGCAGAAACATTATTTTATGTTCCATTGCAGAGCTGAGAGGGGGGGGGGGCTTCAGATTTCAAAGTTTAACAAAAAACTCTATCTTTTCTTAATGAGATTCATAGTGGGGCAAAAAAAATCAAGATATGGTCACTGGTTTCAAGGTCACTCAACTCAAACCCATTGCTTTGCCCAATAAAACCAGGCACTGCCTTTCCCATGAGCTCCAAGAGCTTCAAGTGGACCCCACACCTCTGGCTCCATGGGAGAGATTCCTTCTATGAAGGAAGGTTCTTTACAGCTCTTTTTTATTGTGGTAAATATACATAACATAAAATTTACTACTTTAATCATTTTTAAGTGCACAATTCAGTGGCATTAAGTACCTTTAGTGTGGGCAAACACCACCACCATTTATATCCAGAATGTTTTTATCCTTTCAAACTGAAACTTGGTTCTCATCAAACATTAACTCCTCATTAGTTGCCTTCCTGCACCCACGCTTCAGTCCCCAGGCACATGTCCCCTTGTAGGGGCCTTGCGGATGCAGAATGGTTCCTGATATCTGCTCATTTTCCTGAGCATTAAACCCTCAAAAAGCAGCTTTGTGTGGTGGAGATCAGCTCCGTCTTGCTTAGAAGGCAATTTTACTGTCAGAAGAGGTCCCATTTCATCCCTCTGTCCATCTGCAGATGGCCACAAGCAGGGCAATATACAATCCTACTGAACCCTGGATTCTGCTATGGGGGTGCAGATCCAGGAGTGAAATTGCTGGGCTATTGCCAGCAATTTAATCTTTGGAGGGCCCTCCTCTCCTTCCCAAGCTGGGGGACCAGGTACTCCCTACCCACCTAGCCATATACCCAGGTTCCCATTTATTCACTGCTGTGATTTTTCCAGATGGCCACCACACTAGATTCCTCCTTAGTGTTTTATAGAAGGGCCAAGAGCAGAGAAATGTGGGCTTGGATGGGGCCCTCGGCTGAGGACTTTGGGCGGGAAGAAGGCAGGTCATCCTGGCCAGTCTTTCTCAGGATCTGGGGCACAGCCTCATCCTGTTTGAGTAGCCCCTGAGAAAGTGATTTTAGTTATTTATTTTACATATGCATGTTCCGTAGCCCAGGTGCTTTGTACAAAGGGGCAGGACAGAGAGCAGCTTGCGACTGACCCCAGACTGTTCCCCACAGCTCTGTCACAGGCATCTCCATCGTGCAGGATCCTCTTTTCCCCCATTTCTCTAGCCACTGGTGGGAGGTGATGGCATCCAGCCCAGAATGAGACAATTAGTCTGCACCTCAGAGGTACGATGTTTCCTTCCCTTCCCTCACCTCTGTGTACCCATGGTTCAGCCTCAGAAATTTTCATAGTCTGAGCTCCCCAGGACCAGATGCCAACATGGGACATTCAGAAGCACCCCAAAACTATCTCTGATGTGGACATTTCCTAAAAGTGCATCAGAGCCTCATTCTTTCTTCTCCACAAGCCTGGGGTTTCCTCAGATCACATTGATCTTTGAGATAAATATTATATGTCAGAAAGAACAGCAATAGCCAGTGTTGGTGGATATATGTGTACATGAGGGGGGAGACCCTCATCTACTACTTGAGGGGATGTTGTTGGGTTCAACCTCCATGGAAAACCATATGGATGTTTCTCAAAATATTAAAAGTTGAACATCCGTCCTATCTAGCCATTTCATTTCTGAGTAACAGCCCAACTCTAAGGGCCAAAAGAAGCTATTTTGAAAGAATATTCCTGCTCCTATGGTTACCCTATCACAAGAATCAAGATCTGGAGACAGCAAAAATAACCAAGAACAGATGACTAGATAAAGAAACTATGGTAGATATACATCATAAACTATTACTCAGCAATAAGAAGAGATGAAATCAGGCAATGTGCTGCCACATGGGTGTCAGCTGAGTGAAGTCAGTCAGGAAAGGGACAGAGAGAATGATGTCTTTCAGAAGTGACAGATAAAGAAACATAGTAAGGAAACAACAAATAGCCAAAGGTAACAGAACCTAAGAGTTGGCTTACAGAGTTGAACTTATCAAGGTATGGTGCAGGGGCTGGATGGGGGGACCCTAGGAGGACTCTATATGCATGAAACATTATCATTGATAACGTAAAAATCATGGTGCTTCAAATAAAATTAAAACCAAAAACCAAAAACCCCTCTGTAACAGAAAAAGCTCCAATGAAGCTCAGGGAACACTTCTCAGCTGTCTTTTCTCCAGAAAAATCACAATGTGCTTTCAGACGGACTGGGGGTTTCTGGGAAATAACACCGAAAAGAAACCAAGTTAACATGCATTAAATCACATAACCCAAACTGGCCTCTGTTAAAATGCAGAAACATAACTAGAATAGAAATTAAAAACTAAAGATAAAATTGCAGAGTTGGGAGCAAGTGAAGACAAGATGACCTTTACTTTTCTTTTTTTCTTAGTTCTTAATGAAATAACTTGATCTTTCTAAGTCTCATTTAAAAATACCTCTTAAAAGTAAAAATAATACTTGGTCACGATATAAAATTCAGGGAAGCAGAAAGACCAAATAGCAATAAACTCCAATACCAATTAGATCATCAATATCACTGAATATTTTCTAAGAATATATTTTGGGCCAGGCATGTAGCGTACATAGTAAAAGCTCATGCCTAGAATGTGTTCTGATTCCTGGTGCCTTGCAGTCATCCAAACACTGATCACTTGGCTACAGCCCTGGTATATGCTGAGCACCATTGAGCCTGAGCTCTAGACTGGATCAGCAACTGTAGGAAAAATGCTCCAGCCCCCAATATTACTGGGTGTGATTTATCCTAAAATATACCAGATTAATAATTAATGAGATGGTGAGTCTTCCAGGGATACAATTTTGTATCCTGAATCTTATCCTCCCCACCCATGCAAACACACAGTATACACACACACACACACACACACACACACACACACACACACACACACACACAATATGATAGCAAAGCATTAAAAATGGAGTTGACCACAAGTGGTGGGAAACTGAGGGTCCAGAAAACAGGGAGAGCTGATGTTTGCACGTGTCTACTGGTTGAGGATACTGGTATACCCAATAAGGCTCAGGGGTTACTCCTGGCTCTGTGATTTGAGCTCACCCCTAATAGGGTTTAGGGGATACACATGCTATTGGGGATCGAACCAGGGTTGGCTGCAGGCAAAGGAAGTGCTTTCACTTCTGTGCCCCCATAAACTCAAATTGAACATTTTTGATAGTTCTGGGACTGAACTCAGTACCTTACACACAAAATCTTACACATGCAATACCTCTGAGTCATACAGCCTGGCCGGCACTGGGGCCTTCGACTATATCCTCACACCTAGTGTATCTGTGGGTTCCTCCATGTACAAAAGCATAAGAAGCCAGTTGAGATGGGGTGTGGAAGATATAAGTAGGGATCCCCAGACTTCCTACTGTCTCATGTCCACATCCCCACCTTCATTCCTGGGAGCTTCCTTTGGCCCATTCCCCTCTCCATCCCTCTGAGAACTATAGACCTTGCTTCCCACTGGCTGGCCCCAATTTACAGAGGAGGGGAATGGCATGAGAGCCTGGAGGTGCTGGGGCCCTCAGCCAAACCCCAGCATTGCACCTGCATATTCATTTTGAGTCTGACCCCTGCTAAACATTCCTTCTCACTCCGGAGTTTCTCTATCTGCAGACTCAGTCTCCAATCTGTCTCACCTGGCTTCTTCCCAGCTGGGCCTCCTGGAGCACATACTCAGGAGTCTTTGTGCAGGGTCCACATTGGGGAGCATGACTTGGCACAAGGCCCTTCCACAGGGCCCTTCCACAGTGCTTTCAGGATGGATCTGGTGCACCCATATCTGACCCCTACCCTATCACAGCCCTTTGTCCAATTCTGCTGAGGTGTCCTTATGTGCTGGTTGAAATAAGAGCTGGTGACCCTGGACAGTGCCTCACCTGAAGGCCTGGCCCAAGCCTGTGTCCTCAGCTTCACTCTAAACAGCCTGAGCATACAGAACTAATGTAGCTGAAAAAAACAGCCACAGACACCCAGCAGAGTGTTGGCTCCAGACCAGGGCCTTACCTAACTCCAACACACCACCTCTATCCTTTGGGCCAGAAGTCTCATGCCTAGAGCAAGAGAAATAGGACTGTGGGCTTGAGCTACAAAACAATTTGATCCATTTCAGTTCTGTGCCATGACAGCAAAAAACACACAACCACCCCCCCCCAAAAAAAAAGAAAACACAAAGCAAAGGTGCTTTTTCTCATTAACCTTCCAATAAAGGCTGTTCAGGAGCCGCCCATTAGCAGAGGCTGCTGGGCCAAATGCAATAAGGCAACAGCAGACATGAGCACAGCCAAATGCATTTCCCCTACTAATCCACCAGGGACCCAGCGAAAGTGCTGAGAGAGAGTTGGTGGTGTGGAAGGAGAAAGGCTGGAACTGCATGTCTGCCAGAGGTGCTGTCTGTCCTCAGCCCAAGAGACAAACGTTTCAGTCTTGACATGCACACACATCCCACACATAAGCACCTGGAGTCCATGTGAATCTTCTTCTGCCATGTTGTGGGTTTTTGCTTTGGTTGATTTTTGGGTCACACCCAGTGTTGTTAAGGGCTGGGTGCCCAGGAAGCCATAAAGCACCAGGGAGAGACCCTGGGCCTCGTGCATGCAGAACTTGTTCAGCAGCCCTTTGAGTGTTCCCCGGCCCCATAAGGAAACTATATTTGGTCGAACCTCTTAGGAGGTGAGGTCAGCGTTGAGAGGTGTGTTTGTGTGTTTTTGTGTCAGGGTCCACACTGGGGAGTGTCACTTGGGACAGGGCCCTTCCACAGTGCTTTCAGGATGGATCTGGTGTACCCCAGATCTGACCCCTATCCCATCACAGCCCTTTGTCCAATTCCGCTGAGGAGTCCCTATCTATGTGCTGGTTGTCTGAAATGAGAGCTGTTGACCCTGGACAGTGCCTCATCTGAAGGCCTGGCCCAAGTCTGTGTCCCAGCTTCACTCTAAACAGCCTGTGTATGCAGAGCTAGTGTAGATGAAAATACCAGCCACAGACACCCAGCAGGGTGTTGGCTCCAGACCAGGGCCTTACCTACCTCCAACACACAACCTCTATCTGTTGGGTTTGTGTGAGAGTACTGAGTTGAGGGAATATGTAGGAATACATGAATGTGTCTGAATGTATATGTGTGTCTGTATATGTATGAGGGAAAATGTGAGAACATGTGGGCACATATGTGTATGAATTTATGTGTGAGTATATATACATGAGTATGTGGAAATATATGTGAGTACATGTGGAAAAAATGTGAGTGTGAGTGTGTGTCTGTGTCTGTGTCCATGCGGTCTCATGTGTGAGTGTGGAGGAAGAGCAGAGCTGGGGTTGGCTGCAGTCGGGGGCATGCACGGAGCCTGTGCAGAGCTAGTGAGCAGCACATTCTGCACAGCAATGCTGAGGGTGAGACTGGCTTGTCATGATTCTATTTATGGCTGGGAGACAGACTGCTCTTCAGCAAGCTGTCAGGTTGCTCAAAGGGGCTGCGGATTCTCCTGGGGAAAGAACTCTGGAGGATGACACCTGCCTGCCTGGGGTTGGGGCTCTGGGATGGGGAGTCCCCATCTCAGAGTCCAGTAGTCTGCTTAAGCATGAAGACTCAAGCTAGGACAGGCCTACAATAGATTTTTAACTGAGCTACCCAGGCATACAGGGTATCATAAAAAGAAATTTGTGAGACTTAACAGAAAGCTTATACTGGGTTCAGAGATGGGGAGGAATCCAGTCAGTTGTCCCAAATGGAAGAGAAGAATGATTCTCTAGAGTCCTCAGGGCAAGACTCTGCTCTACGCATTTCCCTCCTGAGATCCTTTCCTTCACACACAGAGCATGCAGGCACCATACATCACCATCCACACATTTACTCCAAGAGACTAAGCTGTGAAAATCCTCACACGGTCACACAGCTCTAGTGAGTAGAACTGAGATTAGAACTCAGACCATCTGCTTTGGTGTCTACAGTGCTAGCCAAGGTGCTTTGCAAATCTCTCCATGAACAGACTGGATAGCAAGAAGCCATCTCACAGCACAGGGAGGAGGAAGCTGGACAGGAGGGTAGAGAGAAGGCAGACTGTCCCCAACAGGGCTCTCAGCTGGAGAACCCCTTTTTAGAACTTTGCCCTCAAACACACAAGCAAGACTTACTCTTTGGACCCAAACATTCGCACTTCAAACTACACCCTGAGAGGAAGGATTTTAATCAAAGTGGGAAGAGGTTTCTTCCAGCTCCCACAATAGAAAGTGACTCCAAAGGAACCAAAATTGAGGGGAGCAAGGAGAGAAAACCAGGGATCTTGGGGTGGTAGTGGGGGTGCCTGCCAACCCAACCTGGGTATCTTGCTTGGGTTTCCCATGAGTGCTTTTGCCGGCTCACCTGCCTAAACCACTGCTGAATCTCTGCATCTCTGTGGAAAGCAGCCCAATTGCCTCTGGGGCATTATCTCTTAATTCTATTATTAATTAGAATTAATTCTTCTCAGCGCTAACTGTAATTCTCATCTTCTCTGCTCTTATTTAAGGCAGAGCTGGATTAGTCCCCTTCCCTGGAAGCCAGTTAGGATTCATGCCCAGGAGAGCTGTGTTGGGGTCTTTGAGGGCTCTTGGGCCATACCCACAGCACCATGGAGACCTGAGGGCCTCTTGCTTAAGTAGGAAGCATGGGAGGAGGAGAGAGAACTGGAGTTCCATGCAACAAGCTCTTTATGAGCCTCCTGATTTGCCTGAGCTTGTTCTAAGCACCCAGAAAACAGATGGTACGAGCTTGTGCCCTACACTGAGCTCCAGAGCACAGGGTGGGGATCCCATAAATGCAAATGGGGGAATTGTCCAGAGCCTTTAAAAATATAGGAACAGAGGTACTGAGATCCTAGGAAATGAAGCCTTTATTTTGTTGAAGACAGATGTGCTGGGAGAATGACAGATAGTGATGAACTGGGAACACATGGGATGGGAAGAAATTTGCTAGATGGAATGGGGAAATAAGATAGTTTGGATGCCTGCTTTGTGGTATGGAGCCCAGAGGCCTGAGCCAGGTGGGCCTAGTGGTCTCCAGCTGCTCAGAGTCAAGCAGCACTGATCCACTTGCTAGAGTATTGCCAGTTGCACTCCATTCTTTCCCCTAACCCTATAGAGAGTTTGCTGATGAGGAAAGGAGGCTACTCTGGGCAGAGGGGCAAGTTTGAGCAGGGGAAGAGAAGCATAAGGCCTGCCCAGGGGGACTTTTTAACCTTTTCCAGACTCAAGGCTGTGGGAGTATGAAGAGTCTCCAGAGGGTTGTAGGTGGAATGGTGGTTTTATGGGGTCTGGGCTCTGAGACACTCTAACAAGCAGAAGAATAGGCAGGACCAGCAGGACAGCCTTTGTTCATTAGAGATAAGAAATGTGTTGGAAGTGTAAAGAGAGTAACTAGGCAGACATGGGGCCAGCATGCACAGACATTCTGAAGGGAAACGAGGAGTCATGTTGTCCACATTTCACAGACACCCCCTTCCTGCCTGGCTCCATCCTCCCTTTTCAAAGCTAATGTTCTGGGTGCCAATCCCTCCCTTGGCTCTCCTGCTCATCTGTTTGGGATCCTGTATGTAATCACCGGAGAACCTCCTTTGTTTGCCCTTCCATGGACTAGAAAGGAGCTTGATTCCATGAGTATGATGGTTTGTCTTGCTCATAGGACACATGGGCTCATTATGAGTCATGTTGCAACCAGGAAAATGGAGTCCATGCCCGGAGGTCTCCAGGCAGATGGGCCAGGGCCAGAGGCCCAAGGAAGCATTCACAGAACCTATTGGACACTTTGACAGAGATACAAGTGCTATCCAAAGTTGATATAGGAGAGATAAAAATCCCCAACTGACCCCAGTCAACTGATCCGAGAACAAAGCCACAAAGAGCCATCAGGAAGACAGGCCAGGGAACGTATTGGTGCAGGAAATGCTCAGAGATGCCAGCCTTCCCACTTCCCAGGGGACTGGTGAGAATCCATTGCAAGATAACATGAGCAAAATCCTCTGTATGTGTCAGAAAGTAGTTCTGGATGTGTACAATGCTTGCATAATGCCCTCTTATCTATTAGTTATGGAGCATCCACACATACCTACGCATCAATAACTCTCCCTGCCAGGGTCTGCATAGGCAGGACTGAGACTTTTTCTGGTATACAGTCATCAAAAAGACAAGCCCCATATCTGGTATCAGGTCAGGTGATCAGAAACCTTCCTATAGGAATGAACTCAGACATCTTGGAGCATTTAGCGTCCGACCTGGTTTAATATGTGCAAGTGGGGGGAACCAGCTTGATGGGGGCCCTTCCAGAGTTTAAGTGGGAGATGGGTGCTAGTTAGGAGAATGACAAGAAAACCTCCTTGGGACCACCTTGGTCTGAGCAGTGAGTGCTGGGTTCCACACCAGCTTGGCTTTGGGGAAGAGAGAGATGCCTGGGTCACGGGGCTGAAGCAGTGATCCCCTTCTTCTCTTCACCCCTCAGAACTCACCTCCACACAAGAGAACTCTTAGCTAGTCTGCCATCAGAACCACCCCATGCTATTGCCAAGTGAACATCAATACAAGTATAAAAAGTGAATTTCCCAGCCTTGATGGTTCTTCCTAGAAACCAAGCCCACCCTCCATGGTGGGAGTATTGACCAAGATTTCCTGGGGGATCTCTGATTTGCAAACAGAAACTTAGCTGGGCATATGTGAGCAAAGAGTCTCTGGCTTCTACCCCTTGTGGACATAGGGCAGCCCCAGAACTCTGAATGCTCTAAACTGGCTTGGCGGGGGGGTGGGGGGGGGATCATCAGCCACTCCCTCCTTGCCCCTCCCCACCATGAACCTCAAGACTTCACAGCCCTAAACTTCTACATTCTCTGAGGCTGAAAGGCAGAGAAGGAAGACAGTAAGGAGTAAGGAATTAGCCTGCTGGACAGCACGAATCTACACTGCAGGCATTCAAGAAACAGACGGAGGGGAAGCATGGCCTGCAGGTTCCTGTGGTGGCTCCCTGACTGGAGGGCTTGGGTCTGGCAGCCAGCGCGGGAGACCCAGGCTGTGAATGACAGGGTGCTAATCCACAGCAGGGAGGTGAGATGATGGGGGGAGGGGGTCAGCCTCACCTCTTCCTGCAACACCCCTCTGTCTGAGTGGCTGTCACCAGCTTCTGTTGGCTGCCTTCTCCCCCTCACAGAAGTGTTTCTATAGCACCTGGCTGCAGAATGAGATGCACTGTGCTGGGATCCAGCCCAGGATTGGAAGCGAAGGGAGTGTGTGTGTGTGTGTGTGTGTGTGTGTTGTGTGAATGTGTATATGAGAGAGAGAGAGAGAGAGAGAGAGAGAGAGAGAGAGAGAGAGAGAGAGAGAGAGAGAGAGAGAGAGCAGGGCAGAGGACAGGGAAGCAGAGTTAGTGATGCTCAAATCCTCACTTCAAAATCCTCACTTTCAGAGGAGCTTTGCAGAATGTCTTGCTCTCCTACTATACTCATATGCCAAAGTCCCTCTGCAAAGGATGGTTGCTAGCTTGGGAAGCTGCCTTGGCACCAGGGCAATGGGGGCTGACTCAGAGGGATACTGCCACCTGTGGGTTTGCCTGGCAGATATGGGGGGAGGCTGACTAATAACCCTACTCTCTCCCTAGGCACCTGCCTGAAGCCAGATCCTGGCTGGAAGGGACTGACAGATGGTGCCCAAGGGCACCAAATCTTCCCCTGACCCAGCACTCTCAGGAAGCTTAAAGGAGGAATTTATCATTGCCTTGCTACTGGTCAGAAAACTGATGCTCAGAGAGGATCCAGCTGCACCTAAGTTCAAATCCACCCCGCATACCATGCCATGCCAGGATCTATCTGTGACTAGAGGGGTGGGTGCTTCCAAAATGATCTAAAGAGGCTAAGACTGCCCAGGGGTCCTTCCTGCCCTAGGACTGTAGAAAGACAACATCAGACCTGCATAGATCCTGGAGCAAGGTACACCAGTTGAGGTTGTAACTTGGGTTACTAGTGGGGGAGTAATAGCACCTCTCAGGAGAACCACATATGAAGCTGACTGGCACCCACAAATTCTGGTCGCTCTGGTTCCACTCCTGATGAGGCCTTGCCCTGCTTTGATGGGCATATAAGAAACACTCGCTGACACTTAAGTGCATGCTTTACATGAAGTGTCCTTCACAGGAAGTTGAGCGTTTCCTGAATGAGCCACTTTTGGAGGACATGCAGACCGTGAGGTGCTGCGGTGCAGTCGGGCCACCTGCACTAAAGCCTCCCAGGCACTTTCTCGATGACTTAAGGTAAATCAGTGCTTCTCAATTATTTTCTGTCATGCCCCCCTAGGAAGAAGAAAACATTTTTCTTAGCCCCGCGTGACTGTAAATAGTATCTTTCTTAAAAAAAAACTTTAACCTGCAAAACAAAAATATATAAAATAATTTGAGCTGATTTTTTAATCAGAGGTGATGTCTGGATTAATGGCTACTATGAGCACGTTTTGCAATGCATAGCTTTTCGAAGGGGGTTTGAAGCAGGACACAGCAACTCTCAGCTCAAAGAGACACACAGAGACATAAACACAGGCTTACCTGTTACGACAGTGTTTGCCGAGGTCAAACGCGCCCCCCTTTATGGAGCCTCGTGCCCCCTTGGGGGGCGCGCCCCACTATTTGATAAGCACTGGAGTAAATTCAGGGATGGGAGTCAAATGAAATCTCCACATGATACCCTGGAAGCTGGAAAAAAACAGGACAAATCCAGTGCATGTGGCTCCAGAATGCCTGTTCTGAGCACCTAGGACCCCCTTTCTCTGGCAAACACCATCCATGGCCTATTCACTGCCCCCCCTACATCTCTGTTCACCTTTTTCATCTCTCCCACCAGTGGACAAACATATTCAGTGAGCAGATCCTGTGAGTCACTGCCTGCTCAGTACCTGGCACTTTTCTCCCTTCTCCTTAGTCCTCTCTGCTGAGGAGGAATGCAGCAGTGGGCTTACATCTGGGGGGCACAAACACTCAGGGAGAGAAGGAGTGGGTGACAGGACTTGCATCTAGGCACAGAGCCACTGGGATTCGGTCCATTTCCAGGACCAGAGACCTCCCTCTCTTCCACTCCCACCCCAGGCCATGTGGCTAAATATAGCCCAAGCCCAACCCCATTTACTTTCTCCAGCTAAAATGCCTCCCAACTGTTGAGAGCCAAGATTAGAAGTCCCTCTAAACGTCCATGATTATCTCATCGGCTAAAAGCAAATTGATCAAGCCTGTCCTCCCTGCAGACGGGAAGAGTCTCAGGTTATTTGTAGCTCAGTCTGAGTGGCAAGAGGAACTGTTGCAAGGGAAGGAGGCTGCGGGCTCCAGGTTCCTGCTGGCATTCAAAGATGGGTGGGAGGAAGTAATAGGCCTGTGGAGAGGTCTGGGATCAGGCCCATCCTAGTTTTCACTAGAAAACTCAGATGCCAGAGCATCTGTCTGTCTGCAATACTGTACGATCCTGCTTTCGGGGCAAATCCTGCACGCCAGACATCCACACGCCCACCTAGGTCTCTGTAGACTCCACTAGGAATTCCTTTTCAAAGAGTGGGACAAGGCTGTGAGAGAGTTTAGGAAGAAGAGAGGGGGCATCTGGTGTGGGAAAAAAAAGCAAACATCAAGGAGAGAAAGTTTTTCTGTTCTAAAAACTTTAGCAGAACAAAACAATGGGAACCATTAATAAGAAGGCCAAAATCAGGGAGAGAAACTTGTCTAGGTTTCAGGGGATACTTACCTCATCCCACCCACCCCCTTTTTGGGAGGGTCTTTAATTTTAACTTTGTTTTTCTTGGTGAGCTCAAAACTCTTACCTCCACCGGATCTCTGGCTGCATCAGAGCTGAATAATGCAATAGCCAACCCAACAGAGACAACCTCACCTCAGGCAGGAGACTGACTCATGTGCAGGGAAGGGTTCTTTGGCTCATCCATGATTTAAGGCCTGAAACCACGATTCTCCATGTCAGTCCATCTCTGCACCACCAGAGAAGGGAGAACAATACACAAGTTTTCTGTTGTGTGTATAGAACAGTCCTGGGAGAGATGGGAGCAGCCCTGAGCCAGGCATTCTCCCTTGTCTAAAAACCCTTTGTCTTTCTCCTTTGTATAAAGGAGAAGTGCAGGACTATTTGCCCAGGATTTAGGAAAAAAGAGACTGAGAAGAGAGGGATTTATATCTGCCAGGGAGAATCCTGCTTTCTATTTCCCAGGTCCATGGAGGTGTCTGTTTCTAGGGTCTTGCTCTGGCAACCATGTTACACCTCTACACATATCTAGAGATATCCCTCTCCCTGTAGTTGTACACTGAAAACCATTTTTAAGAAAATGGACCCAGTCCCTCTAAGGATTCCCTTTAAAGAATTTCATACCTCAGGACTATGCCTCCCACCAGAGCCGGCACACTGCCCCCCAAATCTCTCTCTTCTTAGCCAGAACACTGCCTCCCAAACCCACAAAATGCCTTCCAGTGCCTCTGGCCCTCATCGTCCCATACACCCTTTCTGCCTGCAATATTTTCTCCTCTCTCACTTCCAAAATGCCCCCACAGACCTAATCTGCCCCAATGCATTAGCCTTTCCACAGCCACACCAGCCCTTTCTGTAACCTCTCTACCATATTCTTCCTCCCCAAATGTCCAGTTTGAGCCAAAGACTAGAGGTAAACAAAAGAAGTGCATGTGTCTGTAAGGTGGCTAATACAGAAGCCTAGAGATGTCACAGTGTCCATATGCCAGCCCTAAGCTGTAAAAGGGAGGTCTGGCCTCTATTAGGTAATAACTACTGGAAGTCATTTGAAGTAGGAGGGAAGGAAGCTGGCTAGCACCTGAACCCAGACTTTCTGGTTTTATTATTATATATTTTTTAATGAGCCTTTAGTCACTGTCTTCACTGACTCCCAGTCCAGGATGACTTTGGAGGTAATTGATTTTCAGGTTTTCGTTTAGTTCCGCAATAAAACCAGGCAGTCCCCAAGGAGACCTGGTGCATGATCTCTCTGATCCCCCTCCGGTTCCCAGCCTCCGAGTGAGACAGGCCAAGGAGCTCAATATAAACTCAATCATTCTTCGATCGGCCAGACAGCTTCCAGACGGGGCCTCCCTTTTTCTCTTTTCAACATGAAAAGCATAAACAAGCCCGTGACCCAAAGAGATCTATGAGGGGCTGGAAGGCGCAGAACCAACTTCTCTGGAACAGAGTGACTATGCAGCAGGGAGGGCACTTACTTTGCGTGTCTCAGACCCAGGTCTGATCCCTGGCATCATAACTGGTTCCCTGAGCAGTGTCAGGAGTGATCCCTGAACTCAGAATCAGGAGGCAGCTCTGAACATGAAGATACCACAATTCTAAGAGTCCTGGGGCAGGCTGACCACCTCTAAGGCATGGGGCACTGGCCAGTATCCATGTCCCAGGAAGGCTGGGAGGACCCTACTGAGGAGCAAAGAGGTCTTGAGGGCACAGAGCTGTCTGGCTTCAGTATCCTGAAATTAGGTGGGGTAAAGGACAATGGGGTCATTTCCTGCTTCCAAGACAGCTTGGACCCTGACATTTACATTGGGCCTAGGAGCCTCGGATGTTATGTTCCAAACAATCAGGCCTGCCTGGCCATGTGGGAGCTGGCTGGGCGCATGTGGGAGCTGGCTGGGAGTGGGGAGGAAACAGGGTCCTTTGAGCCTCCTGGAGCCTAAGAAGATGCTGACACCTAACATTCTTCCCTATCCTTCAGACAGCGGGTGAGCCATCCTAGTTCTTTCCATTGAAGCCAGCTGAGCAATGGAATGCAGGGAACAGCAAGCAGGTGACCCCTTGGGATATTGGAGAGGGGTCATCAGTGTGTGATGTGTGACTGTACATATGTGTGACTGTTTAATGTATTTGTGTTAGAGCATGTGTGAGTGTATTTATGCGTGAGAGTGAGAATAGGAGTGTGTTTCTGTATGAGTGTAAGAATGTAACTGTTGATGTGTGTGAGTACATGTGAGTATGTTGATGTGTGGCTGTGTGTAGGTATAAATATGCTTATTGTGAGTATGTGTAGATATAGAATAGAAAACTACATGTGTTTACATGATAAGAGTATGTGTGTACTTGTATGTATGAGTACATATGTGGATATGATGGTGTTTATGTGTCTTTGTGTTTATAAATGTATTTGTAAGCACACACATGTGCATGTACCTGTGTGAGTGAGTGTCTTGTGTGAGTGTGTTTTTCTGTACGAGTACATGTTTATCTGAGTGAGTACATGTTTATGAGTGTGTGTGTGTGTGAAGAACTCTTTGAGGATTGCCTATTCTGGGGAAGATGGTGCAGGAAAGCAGGAGCATTGCTTCTGACCAGCACTGTCAACCGAGCTCACATGCCAATCCAGCAGGATGCAGAGACACAGGTGAGAGGAAGATGCCTGCATGGCCGCATGCAGAGACATGCTGAGACCCATCTGCCATTGAGGGAGGACCCTTTTCAAAGCCCCCTACTATGATCAATCTGCTGAAGCCCCAGAGCACATCCCTCTAAACCATAGAGCAATCTGTTCCCTATCCCTTGTCCCCAATTCTGTCACTAGGAACAGTTATCCAGAGCACCCCATTCTCCATGCTCTGGCTCCCATCCCAAGACTGTGACCAGCCTATGTTTTGGAGGGACAGTGGGCCATATCTGACAGTGTTCAGCAGCTACTCTCAACTCTGTGCTCTGCAGTTACTCTGGAAATACTCCAGGACCTTGGCTCTGGTATGATCTCTCTGGCCCCAACAACTGTGGTTGCTTGGGTGCCTACGTGCTCTACCTGCACATTTGGTGGACACATAGACCAGCCATGGGCTATTGCTCCTTCCCACCATGGCCACCTCTGCTGAAGGCCAAGGTCAATGTAGCTCCTGCCTAATCACTGGGGCAGAGCATCAAAGCAGCCTGATCCATCAATGGTTACCCACTTCAGCAGGTAAATGAACAAATGCCTCCAGAATCCATAACAGATACATCTTTGTTCAGCCAGTGAACGTGGATATAAATTGTAGCTTTTTAGGAAGATTCTGTCAAAAGTGTAATATATCACAAAATAGTGGATACAAGTTCAAAAGTACATATAATAATATAATTAAGATAGCTTGACAAGAATGTATTTTAAAAGTATAAAATACCTGCAGGTATAATAGCTTCATAAAGTCTGTCAGATTTACTTCTGCTGTGAAGAAATTTAAAATGTTTTACTTTAATGCGATGCAAATGAAGGCTGAAGTATGCATATAACACAGTCCTTAAAAAATAAGTAGAGGGAAAAGAATAAAAGTCAGATTCAGGCCAAACAAGACATTCAACTTTGCAGGTGACTGGATAATAGATCAAACAAACAGATTGGGAGCGGCGCTGGGCTGTTTGCAGAAAACACCAATTTCACATTTCCCTCCCTAGTTGGCTCTGGGAACCTAAGTGTTTTTATTCAAAATTAATGATTCCCTTTGCACATTTTTCTTCCCGCTCAAAAGGTTCGAGCATAATTCTTGTTTAAAGCAAAAAGCAATTTTTATATAATTACTGGCCTGTGGAAAATCTTTCTCGGTGTACTCAAAGTGAAAATGAGGAGAGACCAGCACCACATACAATGGCCTTTGATACCCTCGAAGGCATGCTGGCCTCTAGGTACTGGCCACCTACCTCGGGCCACCTTCTTGGGCCTAAATGCCTTTTCAAGTGAAGTGCTGTTTGCTGAGTCATAAAAGGAAGATATATTTCTTGCTTGGTGTTGGGCCACACCTGAAGGGGTTCAGGGCTTACTTCTGACTCTGCCTGAGGACTATCTGTGGTGTCCAGATTGAACTGGTAGGTGGCATACAAGAGTCTTCAAGCCCTGTCCTATATCTCTGAACCCAGGAAATGACTTTTCTTTTTAGGAAAGGCTCTTAAATATCCAATTCTAAGATAAATCTAACACGCAAAGCCATAGATTGGAGTGCACGGCCCACTTCTTCCCATTATTGTAAATGCCCTTATCCCCAAAGAAATTGCATCTCTTCAAACTGATAGATCAGACATCAGACTAACCCAAGTAAGCCTTTAGCTGGCATCTCTGTGGTCTATATATCTAATGGCCATGGAGACACAGGACTTGCTACCAACCATTGTTAGGGTTCGAGTAGACCACCCAATTGATGCGGAGAGTCAAAGACCATCTCTGATAATGTAAGAGGCAAAAGGAAGTTTATTTGGCTATCTGGGCCCAAGTTTCATCTAACCAGTGGAATATGACCCTGAGTGGAACTAACAAGCAGTTTATAGAGGGTTAACAGACTTTAGCAGGCTAAGCATTTGATTGGTTAATACAAACAGTTTAACTTCCACAGTATACATGATTGGTTCAATTTTCATTTTTACTCCCTTTGTCAATCCCTTACACAGATGTCTCACATCACATCTCACAGATGTCCTAACTCCTGCACCACCGCCCCTTATCTAGTCTGATACCATTTGGGCTGAAAAACAGAACAGTTGTCATAACATGAAGGCCTTGTCCACTCTACGGTTCAAGCTGACATCTCATTTTTTGGGAATTAGCCTGAGAATTCGGGGGGGGGGGCATTTTCTGAGAAGGGAGAGGGAAGGGGTGAATAAACTTACAAGCTTCTACAGGCTTATTGTGGCTGGCTATAGCTTCAGGGTCTCAGGATCTAACAATCCCCCCCACCCCAATACTATGACTTTAATGCTACCAAGCAGTCTCTACCTTTGAGCTGCCATCAGAGAAAAATGACACTGAACTTCATGACCATGTAGAGTCTCTCTCCAAACCTTTAGGGTGCTTACAGCGATGTGAAGACCAGAGAGATAGTACAGTGGGTAGGAACCTGACCTTGCACACAATTGACCCAGGTGCAATTACCACCATAGGATATGCTCCCCCAGGAACCTACCCACAGTGATTCCCAAACACATGTACTCCCCAAAAAGTGTTAGAAATGTTTTTTGCCTTCAAGACACAGGGAAATGCAGCTATTTTCAATTTATAGGATGTACAGGGAGTAAAGGAACTGGCTTGACAGTAGAAAAACAAACAAACAAAAAAATACAACCAACACAGCTTGACAAATGGGGTAAGGGATCTTTGTTACAAAAGGTACCTCTTACCCCAGGTACAAATTCCACACTCAAGCCACTGAGCAGGATGGTTTAAAAATCTACACATAGGCGCAACTGCCACCAACAGCTTGCCCCTCTGAATGAATTTTCAAAGTAAATGCACTTTCCACTGTCCCTTCACTCATTTGCATTCCACTCCACTTGGAGGCTGCAACTCCACCAGACACTTTATTTTCAGGGCAGGTTCGCAAGATGGCAAACAAACAATTTGGGAAGGAATTAGCCATATGGGCCCGGGCAGTATGTTCTTAATGTGGGAACTGGGTCAAGCTTACAAAACGCTTCCACCTATACTCACACTGGCACATTTTCCCCCGGAAGAGGGGAGGGCTTACCAGGGTGCCTTCAGTTGGCTCAGCTCCCAATCAATACTGTGGAGTTCCCGCCCCCACACACCCATGAAACAGGAAAGGCAGAATAGCTCCCGAGCTCACTCTCTGCCAGTCTCTGCAGGGCTCCTGTAGCTGAGCCCAGCAAATGGGAACCAGAGTGCCCAGCCTTTGTACCCGTTTCCGGACATTCCACTGATACTCATACCACTAATATTAATATTGTCCTCTGTCTGCTCTTTTGTGTATTCCTCTGTTTAGGAACAGCCAGTGCCACCTTCGATCTCTGGCCCCTTCTTTACATTCTAAACATCTGGAGTTAGCTGTGAATCTGCACCAACCAGTCATTCCATGACTTTCATTCAGATCCCTCTGTGGAGGGACCCGGACTCTTCTTCACTCTCTCTCTCTCTCTCTTTCATGATTAGGCAATGTGGTATTCAACAGACCACCCCCCTCTCATTCTTTCCTAAGTAACTGGTGGGAGATAAAGTGATATTGGGACCAGCAGTCTCAGTGAGGGTGGACACGAGACAAAACAGACCTGTTCGGGACAATCCATTATTTGTGTAATTTGCTTAAACAAAGCCAAGTGACTTTTGGAAACTCTCCTTCACATCTTGGAAAGCCAGTGTTCCTATCTCTCCTTCATCTCTCTGGAGTTATGGCCATCATATTAATGCAAATAAAGGAATTAGACACAAGAGGTGAGCAAGACCAAGGGTTCTGGGCTTTATCAGATAATTAAGATGCTGCCAAAGTCAAACTAGACTCAAAATAAATGGTTTTTATCCATGAGCTTGAAAGAGACAGGGAACAAGATAAGGTGAGCTTTGAGATGGCATCACTGCTTTCCCACTGCTATTTGCAATCCATTCTCATTATGCCCAATGCATTTGTCTTCATCATATGAGCTCCACAATTACAATATCAAGGGGTTTGTATCTAACATTATAAGTATGATCTATAGAATAGTACAGGAAGAACATAATGACAAAGCATAACTGTTAATGGAAGGAATACTTTGAGAAAAAAACATGACATCTCATGGGAAAATTTGTCCCCTTATCATTAGATGCCAGGAAAAAGGCTTGAAGGTGAAAGTAAATGAAATCTCCAATTCCACAGAGGACAGACAGAGCCAGACTTTGATGAGGGGAGGTGTGTGTGTGTGTGTGTGTGTGTGTGTGTGTGTTTGTGTGTGTGTTTGGGGAGAAGTTATGTACTTCACATAGGAAAGACTCACTTCAAAAGTAAATCTGTAGTCTGTAACCTTCAGTTTTCTGGTTGAAAAATACTGGTGCAATGGACAACCAAGGAATGGATTGGATTTTTCTCTTAGGATAAGGTTTGTTAATTTCTTCATGGACTATGATTTAACACATGTTCACAGGTGAGTTATCCTGGAAGATCAACTAGAGGCAGAATTACAGGCCCCATTATCCAGGCTAAAGATAGCAACTAGAGAGAAAAAAGATGGAAGGAAGGGGCTCTAACAGGGTCAAAAAGTAGCTCAGTGACCATCTGGACAGTTGGCTCTCATGTCCACATAGGCTTGGAGAAATGAGCAGAGAGCTGGTTCCTTTAGAAGCTGTGAATACAAACTCTCTTCTATCTGTTCAGGCACCAAAAGAATGGCCTGGGGTGCCCGGGGCATGCTCAGTAGATACTTTTTAAACCATATAAAAAGTTATAATTATCCCAAAATTTTTATAACTGAGAATCTCCATATTAAAAGTCCAAAGCTTTCAACAGAAGAACCAAAAAAGGAGTTTTTCCCCAAACGTTTTTATTTTTTACCAAGAGAAAGAAGAGGCATGGGAGGGTGGCGTGCAGATGGGGGGAGGGGGTGAGATGGGGAAGCGTCCATCCCAATGCTTATCAGCTCAGGTGTCCTGACTTCCTGTGGGAGAAGTGTCCCTCTTGACACAGTGTTTGCTGAGGGAAGTCCACTGCAGCCCAGGAGCAGACAGGAAAACCCACTCCCTGCAACCCCAAGGCTTCTGTATATCCCAGTCCGGAATGTCTGAACATTCTGGGGGTGTAGGATGTTCAAGGGGTAAGGAAAGTTCAGCGCACCTTCCACATCAGAAAGTCTCAGTTGAGACACTCATGTCTATAAGACACAGAAACTCCCTCCTCCCATCATCCCTGTTCACCCTCCCAGACACATCCCTGCACAGGAGCTCTGGTCCCCTATCCTGCATTCCTGCAAGGAGATCTGATCCCTTACTCCCAAAGAAAAATTAAAATGCTTCAACTGCTATTAATGAAGACCAGAACCAATTTTGACTTGGCTTATTCCAACTGACCTGCTTTCTTCAACCACCCTCACTCCCATCTATGCAAGTGCACCTTGATGAGACGAGCAGCTGGGCTGAACTACTGATGAACTGTTTTAGTTCACCAGGACATGGTAAGAAACCAGAGGGGGCAGAGCCTTAGCCAGGCAGCATCATGGAATGGATAACAGAGAAATCTTGATCACCACTGATAATTTTTGCATGAGAAAGCAGAATATTAAAATACTAGGTGCTAAACAGTTGCAGCATTAAAGATGAATTTCTCCTTAGAGAGTCTGAACTTTTCACTTCACAGCTGAAGGGCTTAGATTCAAAGAGGAAGAGATAATGTAGCCAAGGTCTGAGAGCTCAGTGACCTTGTGTGGGGTTTTGGAGCCACAGCCAGTGATGCTTTGGGGCTATTCCTGGTGCTATGCTCAGAGATTCAGTGCATGAGGGAAACATATGTAGTGTCAATTACAGAAAGATAGCTGTATTTTGGGCAAATACCTTGACCTCTATCTTGAGATTTCCAGCTCCTTGGTGAAGTCTTTTGAAACCTCTGATCCCTCACTTGGCACTTTTCATGGCTCATATATATGTATGGAGAGGGCAGAATGAGATGGGGAACTGTCATGGCATACATAAACCTTTAGGGGAGCTCAGCCTACTAGATGTATCCTCAGATTTTTTCTGGTGGGGAGAACTAAAATAACCCCCACGGGATTCCTCAACTATCCACATAAGGGGAAAAGGCATCCACAACGGGCCTTTTGAGGAATCCTGTGGGGGTTATTTCAGTTCTCCCCACCAGGAAAATCTGAGGATACATCTGGTGGGCTGAGTTCCCCTAAAGGTTTATGTATGCTGTGGCAGGAAACTACAGACAAATGCATATTCTTTAGGTAGAGTTGCTTTTCACACATGATTGTCCTCACTTCAGATCGAATATCCCACAGGTACATCTAAAACTCCCTGTAGTACATTTAAAGTTTACTATAGAGTTAAAAATTGGAAAGTTAAACATTCCCTATAGCTATTAAAATGGTGTATTTTGAAAAGAGTTGTTACAGATGACAAAGGTCTCATCACCTCTCAGCCTGTTATCTAGAAATAGCGATATAGATATAGATACTGAGGCTTCTCTAAGCAAAGAGTCTAGTATTTTTATTCATGGGGGAGGAACAACTGCTGACAATATTTAAAAAAAAACTGTATTAAAAGTTTCTTCTGGGGCCGGAGAGATAACATGGAGGTAAGGCGTTTGTCTTTTATGCAGGAGGTCATCGGTTCGAATCCTGGCATCCCATATGGTCCCCCTTGCCTGCCAGGAGCAATTTTTCTGAGTCTGGAGCCAAGAATAACCCCTGAGCACTGCCGGGTGTGACCCCCCCCCAAAAAAAAACCACACACAAAAAAAGTTTCTTCTGTAACACAAAGCAGAAAAGCCTCTGTAATCCTATATTCATTGCAACACTACTCACAATAACCAGAATCTGGAAACAGCCCAACTGCCCAAGAATAGATGAATAGATAAAGAAATTATAGTATACCTACACCATGGAATACTATAGAGCTGTTAGGAAAAATAAAGTAATAAAAAAAGAAAAGAAAAAGAAGGTCATGAAATTTGCTTATACATGAATGGATATGGAGAACATTATGCTGAGTTATGAGTCAGAGGGAGAGGGATAAATAAAGAATGATTGCATTCATTTGTGGCATATATAAATATATATTTATATATAAAATAAAAAGCTAGTATTTTAGTATTATATAAAGACTATAGAGATGAGGGCCAGGAGGAACAGTCTATGGTAGAAAGCTTGCTTCAAATAGGTGGGGTGAAGTTAGGGCGCAGGAGGAACCTCTATGACAATGATAGGTGGGTGCTGGATAAGAATTGATCCTGAAAGGAGGTAAAGTGATGTGTATAATATACATGATGCACCTTAAATAATAATATTGCAAAGCACAGTGTCTAAACAGAATTAAAAAAGAAAGGGAGAGAAGCCAGAGTGATGGCACAAGTGGTAAGGCGCCTGCCTTGCCTGCACTAGCCTAGGACAGACCGCAATTCAATCTCCCGGTGTCCCATATGGTCCCCCAAGCCAGGAACGATTTCTGAGCGCATATCCAGGAGTAACTCCTGAGCATCACTGGGTGCAGCCCCAAAAACCAAAAAAGAAAATAAAAGAAAAAAGAAAGAAAAGGAGAGAGAGAGAGAAAAAAAATGTCTGCTATAGCAGGAAGCAGGGGGGAGGGCGGGAGAGAAAGTGGGAACATTGGTGGCAGGAATTGTGTACTGGTGAAAGGTGTTGTACATTGTATGACTGAAACTCAATCATGAACAACTTTGTAACTGTGTATCTCACAGCAATTCAATTAAAGAATTTATTTATTTAAAAAAAACTTTCTTTTGTAAGAAAACCCGAGAGAGAAAAATCAATACAGCATGAGAGGACATGAAAAATGCATTTTTAACCCACATTCATTTTCTTCTAACAGTGAGATTTTTTTTTAAGCTTTCTAAAAGGAAGAGTCAATATGATTTGCAAGGGGGAAAATGCAACACAAAACTCAGACACAAAGGCAAAAAACATAACACAAAGAAAACAAAAACACCAAGGATAATGAAGATCTAAAGCTTTGACCTAGTAATTTGAGGCATGGATGAAAAATGGTGCAATCTTTGGTCACCTTTATAATTGGCAGGTCAAAGGGACTATTCAATGTGCTGGGGAACAAATTCTGTTCGAGCCTATTTCCATATTAGAACTTGCAATTCTCCCAACTCCCAGAGAACCAAAGGTTTCCGGGTGTAACTCTGGGGAGCTTCTTTTGGTCTCATTGGAAGAGAAATGGTGTGGCAAAGACTGTGAGGCCTCCTTTATCAGGCTCAGGTGAAAAGGGGGGTGTACAGGTCTAATGCAATATTAAGGATTCTGTCTCTTAATCAGTGTATCTTTCTTTTCTGCAGCTAAGCAATCTTTGTCAATTACAGGGCACAACAACTCTGCAGGCCAACTGGCAATTACAATGGCAGCTTTCTTCTCATCCCTGACAGTAAGAGGAGGGAATGGAAATATTCCGAGTCCAGGAGATGGAAGGAGGGAAAGTGAGCTCATTTCGGAGGTACTGCAGCAGGAACCTATAAGCAGGATGCAGATGGGACATACAGCTGTTATGCAAAGAAGTTCCTGCTCTTCGAGCTGATGTGTTTATTTAGCCTAGTGCTAAAGCCGTGGTTAATGCCAATTTCCAGAGAGGATTAATACAAACTAACGTGGAATTATCGAACCATTGCACACATCTGGAACTGAGCATTTTAAAGGGTTCTTTTTGTGGCTGCCAGCTGCAGTGAAGGAGCAGCTGAAGTCTGGCATTGCTCTTTAGATGGAGGAATAGACATGTAGTTGGGGTTCGAAAGTCCCTTCTGATTGGACCTGGGATTCTCTCTCTCTCCTTTCTGTTCCATTCACAGCTCCTTTATAGCTCTATTGAAATGTACTTCCCAACTTCCTTGTCAGGATCAGCCTGAAATCTCTTCCATTTCTCCCAATTTGCTCTTGGGTGAGTTCTTTTCAATGCGGCCAGCAAAGAATGGACAAATAGCGAGAGAATCAAATGGCTTTGGGCTTCTTTGGAGAGAGAGAGAGAGAGAGAGAGAGAGAGAGAGAGAGAGAGAGAGAGAGAGAGAGAGTTTCATGGCAAAGGTCATATCAAGGACTCAGGGTACCTCATGGTCCAGAGGCTTCTATTTCCAGAAGCCAGAACCACTGAGGTCC
Organism: Suncus etruscus; assembly: GCF_024139225.1. Lineage (NCBI taxonomy): Eukaryota > Metazoa > Chordata > Mammalia > Eulipotyphla > Soricidae > Suncus > Suncus etruscus. The sequence goes on from NC_064855.1 coordinate 25,006,633, forward strand.
TTCCACAGTGGCTGGTGCACTTTGGAGCTTCCATTTATAAAGACCATTGTTGACTTCCCTCCCACCTTTCTCATCTCAGTGATTCAAGAAAGAATCGGGCTCTTGGATGGGAAGAGTTGTGTATTTGCAGAACACATCCAGCAGAAAAGCTAGAGTAGGGAGCACTGGGAGGGCAGCCTGACCTGCCCACTCCTCTCAACTCCCCTGCACCCCATCCTTCCCTGGACAGATGCTGATGCAGCTTCCTACAAAGGCTTGGCTGGCCCCACCTTGGCTGTAGCTGCAAGGTTTTTATCATTGATAGTTACAAAGCTTTCCAACAACTCCAAGTGGCCTCCAGTAGCAGCCATTAAAGCAAATTCTATTTGGAGATTCTGTCGGGGGCTTTCAACCACTGCCCACTTCCATCCACCCACCTCCACCTTTTGCTCCCTCAATATCCAGCTGTTCAGAGAAATCCCACAGAGCGAACATCAGTCAAACCATCCCTTCGTCTGCAGCTCCTGAGTACCCTGCAATCATTCGTGCTCTCTTTCAGAATACCTCTTTTGGTGCCACATCAGAAGAGCTCTTTAAACACTAACAAGAACCAATATTTTAGATTCTACTGCTAGGCGCTGCAGCTCAAGTCACTTCATTGTAAAATTAGATGTCATTGTGAAAAGCATGGATATAAATATAAGAGCAAAAGGCCCTTTTCTTAATGCAGAAACCTAGGTAACAATATTCTATTTTTCCTTGTCGTCAAAAAACGTTCTCTCTCTTTCTTCCTCTCTCGATAGCTCAGCCAATATAATGCATTGCATATTTACACTTAGCATTAAATAACTATTATGCAAAAATACTCCACAGTAATATCCAAGTATATTTATGGAAGCTAAATTATATTGCCAAGTTTATTTTAGACATAGGAAGCCCCTGGGAAGGGATATTGTGTATTTTAAAGAGTAAATGTAAACTATTAAATAGAAAAAGCCTTTGTGGCGTGTAACACATTCTACCTAGGTAAATCACAGAGCAATTACACAGTAAACTTTTCTTTGATGAAGCGCTGAAGTGATGACATGTAATTACTTTTCCAATGCTGCACCGTGTGTTTATCAAAATGTTAATGCAAGCATAATAACAGGCTGCATGTTTGCACCGAGAATGTCAGAGCCATCCAGCTGTCAATCACATCTGAAAATAAAATCGCAAATAAGCAGGCAGCTTGATAACACGAGTGACAGCCAATACTCACTCGGCTGACAATTACTTTGCTCCTGCACCAATCACGGCATCAATGCCACAGACCTAATAGGAGGAGTATGTCTTTGATTAGCTGGGATGGATCCAGGAGGCAGGCATACCCGGGAGGATCATTGAGGGGAGGGGCTCCCAGTCTCATTCCCCCACCTTCCATTCAAAGGATATCTCTCAGGTGCTAGCTAACCAACCATATGCCCAGTTTTTTTGGCATCAGAAAACCTCAATTCACACCAGGCTTTCCAGTCAGACCAGTGGGTGGCATCAGTGCAAACCAGATCTGGCTGCCCTTTCTTCAGTGAAAGTCATGAAGACCAGAATTTTCATGGTGGGACTCCCAGTTATGGTACTTGGCAGAGCTGGTTTTTCTTCCAGTTCTCCAAGCAATTGGGAAATAGAACGAATAAAAAGGTGCCTGGATTGGAAAAACAAGTGCCTGAACTCAACAGAGGCCTCTGCTGAGGCTTGAACTAAGCAGTGTTTGGAGACCAGAAGAATCTGCTTCGGCTTTCCTGGAGGGACAGGGTAAGGTCAATTCATAAAGAGAACTCTGAGGTGGTTATCATAATTTCCTTGTCCTTCGGGAAATTTGGTAAATCAACCTTTCTCCCCTGAAAATTTGGTGTTCACCCTGACTCATAACTTCTTTTTTTTCACTGATGAAAATATGTTTATTTTGGTATATAGAATTCAAGCACATCAATTTTTTAAATTTTTTTATTTAAACAAATTTATTACATAATGATTGTGTTTGGGTTTCAGTCATGTAAAGAACACCACCCATCACCAGTGCCACATTCCCATCACCAACGTCCCAAATCTACCTCCTCCCCACCCAACCCCCCCGCCTGTACTCTAGACAGGCTAATGGCTAAAGAAACTGTGGTACATATACACAATAAAATATTATGCAGCTGTCAGGAGAGATGAAGTCATGAAATTTTCCTATACATGGATGTACACGGAATCTATTATGCTGAGTGAAATAAGTCAGAGAGAGAGAGAAAGATGCAGAATGGTCTCACTCATCTATGGGTTTTAAGAAAAATGAAAGACATTCGTGCAATAATAACTTTCAGACACAAAAGAGAAAAGAGCTGGAAATTACAGCTCACCTCATGAAGCTCACCACAAACAGGGATGAGTTTAGTTAGAGAAATAACTAAGTTTCGACTCATAACTTCTTGACATCCACTGAGAACACATTTCTCTGAAGAAGCCTTCAAATGTATTTAAAAATTGCCAAGCACTTGTTGAAGGAGGAGCAGGTGCTGTACTTCCTTCATGTGGAGACTTAGTGAATGTGTTTATGCCTTTCCCGATGGGGCACCCTTGTAAGTTCATCTGCAGAGAATAACTTGAACCCAAGCTTTGTAAAGATGCTTGCTCCTGCTCAATGAAAATCAGCATGTAAATTGCTTGCATTGATTTGTAGGGAATGCCAGGTAATCAATTCTGCCTTTTGTATGGTTCTAAGCAGAAGAAATGCACTGGTTTTGAGACACCAGGAAGGACTCCCATAGAATGCAAGGTGCATGAAGAAATGAACTCCTTAAACCCTCTGCTCCTCGGCAACATTATTTCCAGGCCTTTTCATGGTTTCTGATGATGCCAAAAGAGGTCATAATGATTAGATCCCATCTTGGACACAGCCTGCAGAGAAGTAGAATGAATGCAGGGCCTGAGTGATAAGTATCATGGGTAGGTAGGTGCTTGCCTTGCACATGGCTGACCCTGGTTTGATTTCTGAAACATACAGTTGAATCTATATACAACACGATCCCTCGATCCTTTAAGGAATGATTCCTGAGTGTAGAGCCAGGAGAAATCCCCCAGCCCTACCAGGTGAGGCCCAGAAACAAACAGAAAAGCTGATCTATTCCTTACTTTGATACTACCCAGACTGCAGGAATGTGCAGAGGGTGGGGGAAGGGGTGCACTGACAGTGATAGATTCTCAATTCTATCAGTTTCCCAAATTGATAGCAAGAAACCTTTAGAATTTTCAGGCACCTAGAGACTCCCCCTTCCCAGATATGGCCTGTAGGACATGCAGTGACTGTGCCAAAGATATAAGAATTCAGCTAAACCCTGAGGCTTGCTGGCTGAGCACATCTGCTCACAACCTAACTTCCATGGATACATATGCTTCTCCCATCAGAACACATACCTGCCCTGGGAGCAATGACTCTCTCTCCTTTGCATGGAACAACGTTACTTCACTTTACTGTGCTTTTCTCATACCCAAAGAGATCGAGTCAGATACTGGTAGACATGAGGATTGTTACCTGTTGCCCAGTATCCTTGAGAAATCAGCAAGAGTAAAAGGTGAATGAGGCCTCTTGGGAAGGAAAAGCAGGTCACTATAGAGGTATGAGAAAGAGAGGAAGAGAGAGATAAGCCTTTCAAGCCCTTGGCAGCCCAATGGCCACTAAAACTTCTATTAGCACTTCCTGTCATGTCTTTTTCTGCATCCCCATTGATCTAAGACCCAGGCATATAAAACTTAGATGCATCTCAAAGGGTATACTTTTGATTCCAATGTACATGGCATAACACATGCTGTACCTTTACCTGAAATTCCCTTCACTCATCTTCCCACCTGCAAAATATTTAGCATGGTTTCACAATGGTACATTAAAACAAAACTACAACCTCCCAAGCAATGTTCAATGAATCCAGGGTTGACTTCCTGTGACACTATATCAACTGGGCTGTACAATGCAATACAGACCTGAGAGTACTGCTTGAACCCAGCATGCCATGGGCCACCAGGGCCATATGTGGTAGAGCCAACGAGAGAGGATCACATGCTACCAGAAATCCTGTCCAGCTGTCCAACTCCTCAAAGTTTCACCTTTCCTTGGTGAAGATTCACTGCATTCACCTTTGCACCCACTACCACATCTCTATATTAGCATTTGTTTCCCCACATTGATCTCTTCTTCTCTTTTATATCATATCTGAGAAATTTCATGGACAAATGTGGCAAAATGGAATCTGTAATTCCAGAGCTAACCCCAGCATGGCTGGTGGATTCATTGAAAGGGGTCTAAAAATGCTGAAGAAATTTCAATTTATGATCCAAAAGCAGAAGCTATGTTTTAAAAAAGGGCGATTACAAATTTAGTCAGAATTGGAACAAGGAGGTGAAGAGGCAGGTTTGGAAGCAGGACAAACAACCCAATCCTCTAAACACTTGGGCAGCTCAGCAAAGAGAGGCTCTTGAAGTTCTGAGTTCCATCTTTTGGTGGGAACTAATGTAGGGACTAAAAGGCCACATGGGGAGAGTGCAGTCTTGCCCTCAGTGATTCTTAGAGTGCTTTTCCACTTTAGCTTTCTATGAAGCATGAGGCCTGCTAAAATGAACAAATAATTGTTCAGGTCAACTAGTTAGAAAATACCATGGCTCTCAGACTGCACAGGATTTGTTTGTAAAGCTTGTTAAACCTCTAGTTACCCATGATTTCTGCTCAAAACTTTGTGGCATGAAATGGGGAACTTGTGCTGTAAACCAGAGATCAGAGGTTTTGGCTCAGCCCTGGGAGGGCCACCCCAGGAGCACTGCTCTTCAAAGTGCTGATCCAAAGATCAGAACTTGGCCATTTGGCACATCTTTCTGTTGTCCTGGAGTCAATCTCACCAGCAGTTTAGCACAATCCAGTAGTGTGAGAAATTGATCTTGGGTGTCAGAGTCCCAAACATAGAGAAACCAAAAAGCCAGACCACTGGGACACAGGATTCCCCCAGGCCAAGGGAGGAGAGAGCTGAGGAAGGCGGAGCAGTTGGCCACAGACACACTGTAGGCAGGAGAATTGCCTCCTGAAAGCTGGATACCACCCAGCACACTTAGTGGAACATACATAGTCCAGTCCAGAATAGAATAAGACTATCAGCTCAATGACATCCTCAGCTCTTTCCACAGACATGAGGATGGAAGGGTGGTTATGGCTGCAGGAGGACAGAGGCTATGAGCTACCTGCTGCAGAGAGGCTGGTGTGAGGAAAAGGCCTTCTTGGGACAGAAGTTGATAAGTATCAAGGCAGGGGTTTAGAGACTATTAGAGATAGAACCAGGCCCCAGGGCCAATGCCATCTCTAGAGTCAGCAGGGAGATGGAACAAAGCTTGGAGCATGATGATTGCCTTTCTATTTGGTTATTTCCCCCTAGGCCTCTGGACATCATAGATGATATGGATAGGAGAAACAGAGTTTTCATGAAATACAAGGGTCCTTCATGGAATTAAAGTTCATGCAGGAGCTCCATACTTTAGAGCTGGGCTGTGGAGATCTCAGGGTATTCATGGGCTGGGACTGCCTTATCTCTGGTTTGGGAGAGAAGCATACCTCATCTTTACATCAGCAGAGAGAATGATCTAGTATGCAGAGGTGCATCGTATCTGCACCCCAACATCAAAATGTGCTGAGAACTCAAAGGATTTCTTCTTTGCTGCAAGCCCAGGTTGGCAACAGAGTTAACTATATCTTCAGAGATTTACCAGGTCAGAAAAACACAGAACCTTGTTCCACGACAGAATCATAAGGGATGCCAAGCTCCAAAATTTGGTAAAGGTCGCACCTTTACCAAAGTGTGACCTTTACGTGGAGCCCTGCAAAAGAATTTTAGGTGTTTGTGAAGGAGGAATAAAAAACAATGGGTATGACAATGATGCAGTGAATTACAGTGTGATCTGAACAAGATTGTCTTCAAAATGTTCAGGCATATTTTATCAAATATTTGGAACTTCTCAGAAAAGTCAGCTTGAAGCTCAGGTCATTCTCAGAGCCAGGCCTCCCTGAAGATCTTGGTTAGGCTGAAGTGCAGAGAGCCCTGGCTGATTCGGAGCCCTTCAGCCTGTAAGTCTTGGGCATGTGCACCAGGGTGCCTTCCAACTGTGGGGTTTGGAACTTTGGAAAGAGCCTTTCTTTTATTTGGTCACATAAATTTCATTTAAAAATCAGCATGTTTAACATAGGATGACTCTGATGCCAGCTCCCTCTGAATTTTCTGAGACTGGGTTACTGAATTACCAAATGCCACCACAAAACCAATGCAGATTAATTTTTTTACCATTGCAGATTTTAAGGCATTTTTTTGATTTTTATTTTTAATTATGAGAACAAAGATGCAAAGAAAGAGGACAAGGTAAAGTTACAGTGGAAGGACAATCACCCATAAACAGAATTCTCAGCAGTCCCATTGCTGATATCTTAACTTTGAACTTTCAGTCAAAGAACATTAAGAAAAATAAAACAGAATCCATGTACAATTACTTTGTCCCTCAAGTCCCCAGATTGTAGTACATAATATTTCTTAGCAGCACACAAAGCAATCTAAAGACATAAACTTATGTAACTTCTTAAACATTGAAGGCAAAGTACTTTTTTACATTTCCATGCACATGCATATTAGTTTAAGTTGACCTCAAAAGTTTAAGTGGGTTGTTTTTCTTAAGGATTACAGTCAAAGGAGCACAGTAAAAATGGTGTTAGAGTGGCAATTATTGTTTGCATAGGCCCACCAAAATATGAGGGACATGGAAAGGAAAAGCCTTGGTCTAAATACAAAGAGACCCTATCCCTGAAGTTTTCTGGCAAAAGACCAACTCTAGGCTCCAAGCAAACTAGTTTGTCCAATCCAGGTCATTATGTGTAGTACCAATACACTTTTATTTTTCACACTGTCTCTGTTGTTGGTATCATGTTTCTGTATTAAAGGTCCTGGAATTTGTATATCCTATATTGCAGTCAGGATGGTGCAGAGTGTCCTCTTGTTTCACCTCACAATTAAAGGGCAATGCAGAGAACCCTGTCTTGTAAGCAGGTTGTTGTTGTCAAGTCTTCTGAGTGTTAAGGGAAGTCTCTTTTGAGCAGGTTGATGTCAGAGCCGTGGTAGTGTCTTACCTGGTAGAGGATTGCTTCCAGGTGTTGTTATAAAAAGCCTTGGATGTTTCATAGATAGCTTCCCTGGTTCATGGGTGAATGGAGGATGCCCATTCTTCTGAGGCCTGTGCCAGGTCATTATATCAATGTTCAGGGTGTAAGGTCCCATTGCACTACAAGATTTGTGTGTTCCAATCTCTATTAGATAAGAACTTATTTCTATGTATAGTATTTTCCTATTTTAAAGTGCCTATGCAAACCAGGAGCACTGCCACGTGGTGTTATCGGAGCATATGGGGGCCATAAGAACAAGTCCAGCAATCCCCATGACATGGTTTAATCATAAGCATTAAATGAAGGAACTCTTCCACCAAAATTCCTTATTGAACAGCTCACAAAGAGAAGACAAGATAAACAGTGGGTATAATCGTCACGGTAAAAGAATATTTAAAAAGAGTTATGCTGTTAAAGAAAATACACAAAAATATTCAAAAGACATATGTGTACATTTTATGTCTTTTGAAATAGTTGGGGGTTGTTAAATCCAATGCACAACTTTGGTCTGTGATTAGAACTGTGTAGTACTGAAGTTAAAAAGGGTAAATGTGAGGTACTGATGGTTGGGGGGTGAGAGAGTTAAGGAGTGATAATGAGCTTTGTAGGGGTGTGAGAAAGGGCAGAATCTGTTGGGGCAGGAGGTCGGTCTTGGTGCCTAACAAATTAAAGAACTGAGGGTAAAGAGGGTTAATTAAGGGGAAGATAACGAATCTGGATTGGGAGATGAGTGAGTAGAGGGGCTCTGGTGTGGAGGAGGGGAAATATATCAGAGGGGTTATATACATTGTATAGATGAATTGTTTATGGATTAGGCTTGACAGTCAGAGAGGACCACTGTATAGGAAGTCACGTCTACATATACACTGATTTTAGAGACCTACTTGAATATTATCCTCCAAATCTAGGGAATTCCATTTTTTCCCCCTAAAAACAGTCGAGAATTAAGAATATTTTGGGGTGTTGTTAAAAAGTATATATGTCGCATTTGCACCCGTGCGCTTTTGAAAATGAATAATAGTAAGAAGAGAACTCCTGAATGGGGTCCAGTCTGGGGTGGGGGGGGGATCTCAGTCCCCTGGACTAAGTGGTCAGCCCAGGGAGCCTATGGCTAGCTGTCCTGCCCAGAGTCCCCAACATACCAGCTGAAGAGAAACAGAAGAACTGGCATGTGGAGTCTTCCGTGTGCAGCCTTGCCTCTGTAGTGTGTGGATGCATAGGGAGGAATTTCTCTCCCCCTCCTCCCCCCAGGGCCCAATTAACCAGGCGTGACCCTGAAGACCCGTCTGGTGTGGGGGGATCTCAGTCCCCTGGACTAAGTGGTCAGCCCAGGGGGCTTATGGCTAGCCTCCTGCCCAGAGCCCCCAACATACCAGCTGAAGAGAAACAGAAGAATTGGCATGTGGAGTCTTCCGGGTGCAGATTTTAAGGCATTTTTTTTTTTTGCAAAAATATTGGAGAGATTGGGGCCCAGAGAGATAGCACAGCGGTGTTTGCCTTGCAAGCAGCTGATCCAGGACCAAAGGTGGTTGGTTCGAATCCCGGTGTCCCATATGGTCCCCTGTGCCTGCCAGGAGCTATTTCTGAGCAGACAGCCAGGAGTAACCCCTGAGCAATGCCGGGTGTGGCCCCCAAACCAATAATAATAATAATAATAAATAAAAAATTAAAAAAATAAAAAATATTGGAGAGATTAAGAGACTTTGTCATGTAGGGCACTTGCCATGCACGCAGTCAATCTAGATGGGTTCCCAGTATCAATGGTCTCCTAACCCCTTCCAGGAATGATCCCTGAGAGCAAAGCCTTGAGCACAACCAGGTGTGGCTCGAAAGCAAAAACAAACCCTAAAAGTCTGATATGATAATTATGTGATGCCTTCTTCCAAGATTATGAATCAGTTTTTGGACTGAAAAAATAAATGGGAGTGATGATTCTGTGGAGAAGCAATTATGTGGTGAAATAAGGTAATCAGTGAAGATGAAGAACAGAATTCTGGAAGAATTTTGCCTTCCATCTCTTTTTCTCTCTCTCATTCTTGCTCTTTCTTCTCTAAACTGAGACCCAGTTTGTGTCACTCTTTTCTTGTCACTGTCCTCAGACTCTGAATTTCAGCTCACCCTGTATTTATGAGTGCAGATACTAGCTCTGTGCTGGAAAGTCCAAGGGAAATTGGGGAGTGACATTGAGATAATGCTGAGAACCCAGAGAAAAGGGATGTGGCCTTGTTGGAGTTCATCCTTGAAATCCTGACAGTTCTGGTCAAAATGCCCCCCCTCCTGAGGCCCTGGAGCCCAAATACTGCATTTATAGGCTTTCCTGCCATGGCCCTGAATCTGATCACCCTACCTATCCAGCACCTAAAAGAGTCCAATGCAGTCAAATGTGGAGGTTGCCTTTTCTTCCTAAATTTCAGCTTAGTTCTGATGCAGACAGTCCTTCAGCCTGAAAACCCAACCCCATTTCAGGGCTCCATTCCCAAACAGGTGCTGGATAATTTAGTAATTAGTATGCACATCGAACTCCATACTGCCTCTGTTGATCTCTCAATTATAGTTAGCCGGGTCCTCTGAAGTTTGTAGTAGTTAATTAGTGCATTATCGAACAGTTGGGCTGGAGAGCCTGGCTCTGCCCTGGGCTGGTGTTCTCTTACCCAGAGCTAGGTTGGTCCTGATTGGGTAGGGCAGGTGGTGGCAGGGTGATACCTTCACAAGAACTGCTGCAAGTAGACACACCCATGACAAGGAATAACGGCCACATTCTTTATTCCAGGCCACCCTCTGAAGGTGACCGTTTTCACAAATGCCTCCAGGGAGAGATGAAAAATCCGCTATGTTCAGAAAAGAGGGCTATTTGCCAGCTATGGTGAACCCACGGAGGAAAACCAGTCTCCATGGACTACCTTGTGTCCTCTATAGGACCCTACTAAAAACGGGGGGCAGGGTCAGGAGTGTAAGGGAGAAAAGAAGTCCAAAGTCTCAGGGACAGCTGAGGAATTGGGGCCTCTGAATAACTGAGGTTCCAGGGTCTCCGAGTATCTCACAATTGCTGAGAACTGCTGGGTTCCATTTCCAGAGTGGCCCTGAAAAGTAGGAAAATTTAATCTTCATTCTTCTTTGAGGCATACAGATAAGCATATAGAATCTAAGGGGCTATGGGGATTGGGGGCTCAGGAGTCAGGAGTGTCCTTAATCACAGTTATGTTCGGTTGTGCTCTAAAAGGGGCCTCTCCTGCCTGTGCCAGTTTTGCTTCTGCACTGTTTTTTTTCCTCATCCATTCGGGCTCTCTGTGTACCCCTTGGCAGCCCAGGGAGGGCTACTGTTTAGCACCTTCTGTCATGGCACATGCCTGGGTGGGCCCACATTGGAGCATGTTCTCATTCCCTAGTCTTCCCTCCATCCCCACTCCAGGGCCCCCACTGCCCTCGTCAGAAAACAGAAAGACCAGAAAGTATCACTTATCATCAATATAAGGTTAAAAGTGAAGCAGAGATTGGAGATGACACCAGGATGGTAGATAGGATGGACCCTGGGCACCATATGTGACTTTTCTGCGACATCAGAGCACTAGACAAAGGTATCATGTGGCCTTCTGTGCATGGTGCAGAGACAGCCCTCTCCAGGGTGGCCTGGGAAAGAGAGGACAATTCTGCCCATCCGGAGGAATGTGGGAGCACATGGTGTTGAGGGTCACACAAGTTCCCTTAACCCTCCATTGTCCTACACTGGCTGGCCAATAGGAGGCACAAGAACAGTGTGTATGTATGCATATGTATGCATGTGTCCCTCAGAATATGCAGAGAGAGGCGCAAACAGATGCACGGCAGAAGTGAAACTGAGGGGTTTGAACTCACTGTGTAGAAGTGAGGAAGAATGAACTCTGGAGTTGGGGGAATGAGGTTCATGATGGCTACCACCCAGACTGGCATCAGAGTATGCATTCAGATATCTCCAGGGTCTGGGGAACAGAGTCCTCCATGATTCCCACCAGATGCATGAGCAAACTTTTCCAGAGGTGCCTGCTGTAGAGCTAGTGAAAGGTAGAGACAAGATGTAACTAAAGCTCATGTATCTGTTTTACAGTGTAACTGGGTATAACTGACTAAAAGTACACTGCACAGATTTAAAATGGTTGATTCATATCTGAGTACATGGTGACCTCAAACCACCTTCAAAATCAAGAGAACAGAGCCTCTCATCTGTGCTGCCCCACCCTCATTCCACAGGCCCAGCTCTGCATTTTGTATTCTAAGTTTGAGTTCGCTTTTCCCAAAGGCTGGTGAGATTCAAGAAGCAGGAACTAGGCTGTCCCAGCTTTTGCATGTGAGCCCTACCTAGGATATCAGGCAGTACTTAGGGCTCATGCCCTGCAGTGCCCAACTGGTTCCATCCCTGGCACTGAGGTATCCTAGAGAATCTCTGCATAGCAGGGCCCCAGCAGCACCACACTTTGTGTCCTCCAATTGAACTGCTGATCTGGCTGGTCCAAAATCGATGGCAGAAGCCCCTGAATACTGCCTGGGAAAGCCAGGCTCCAAAAAACAAACAAACAAAACTCTCAAAAACAAAAACAAAACCCCCAAATTTCTAAATCTCTTTGATTTCATCTCTGAGATGGAGATCCAGAAGTGCTTCCCTACTGCTTATCATGCTTCTTAGCTGAATGAAGGCATCACAGATCTTTGGACTCAGTGCAAGCAATTCCAAAAACAAACAAACAAACACACAAAAACAGAAAAACACTCCTCTTAGAAAAAAGGAAAAGGACAATTTCTTTTTTTTTTTTTTTTTGGTTTTTCGGGCCACACCATTTGATGCTCAGGGGTTACTCCTGGCTAAGCGCTCAGAAATTGCCCCTGGCTTGGGGGGACCATATGGGACGCCGGGGGATCAAACCACGGTCCTGATCCTTGGCTAGCGCTTGCAAGGCAGACACCTTACCTCTAGCACCACCTCGCCGGCCCCGGAAAAGGACATTTCTATAAAGGCTCATTTCCTTGATTCCTCCAACAACTACAGGCAGTGATATTATGCTCAGAGAGGACTCAGACACACACACACCTTGGGGTTTCTGAGCCTGAATCACAAAGATTTTTGCCAGCAGAGGCTGGACCGGGAATGGCATCACTGAGGGCCACTGCTTGGCTTATAGACAAGGAGAACTCACAAAGGCATAAACAATAAAAGAACTTTGGAAGAAGGATGAGAGCAATTTAGGATGAGAGTAATTAGATATCTTTTGCAGGATGTTTGGAAAATTAAATTAGCTTTTTTCTTTTTTTAAATGAAGGTTTAGGGGGTCTCTTCATAAAAATATCGCTGTGAAGGACGGTTTTCTTAATATTCTTTTCCTTTCTTTGCCAGCAGATCCAAGGAAGTGGCAGTTTTAGCCCTTAGCTGTGGCAGCCAATCATTGCCTATAATTGCATTCACTGCATAAATTGTCAATGTCATGAATAATAAAATTAGTTTAAATAAACCCCCAGCCACAATCGCAAATAACAATCCGGAGCAGAATCCCACGTCCCACGTCCCTGCATTCTTGGGGAAAGGGTCAGTGTGATCTCTGTAGTTAAATTATTGAATTAAGATGAAGATATAATTATTAATAGGTGGGGGGGGCAAAGAGGCTCTCATTTACGATTTGAGAACTTTAGATCAAGCACTGTCCCAAGCCTGGACCAGTCTGAGCTGCAAGGAGGGTTGGGAAACAGCAGAGAAGCCCAATGTTCAGTTCCCCAATCTTTCTGTGAGAAGTGAGCAGGGCACAGGCTGGACCTCTGAGCTGGCTTCCCAGTGTCCCTGCTGTGTCTGCCAGTCTTGTTTCCACACCCTCACATCACCTGCTTCTGAAAAAATGTCACCTCACCACACCATAGACTCCTCCCATAGCCTACAGCACTGCCCCTGCCCATGACTTTGTCCCCACTGCCCCATTGCTGCTCCACTTCACCCACACCCCCGGGCAAGCTCCAGGGGGAAGCGAAGACCCCCACACTCCTCACACCCTTATTGCATAAAAGAGGGTTTGCAGAGTGTTTTTAAGAAGCCTTAGAATTTCAACTAGACAAAGCTATTGCACCCCTAGAATGGGGCTTCAGGATCATTTTGTGGTGAACCAGTTTCTAGCAGCTTCTCTTCCTTTTGCCCAAAGATGTTGCCCTATCTAGGTTGAGTAAGAGCAGCCAGGACCCCTGACTAATTCATCTCAGGGTGCTCCTTACCTCCCAGCCTTGGGGCCAACCCCATCAGCAGCTCCATCACTATCCTTCTGTCCAGACTACCTTCCTCCCACAGGAGGTTCCAAAGCTCCAGCCTTTCGAGAACCCCACCTTAGTGCCACCTCTGTCTCATCACCCACTTAATTCCACACCTTTCCATGGCCCCTCCACTGACTTCACTTAATGAGGTTTATTGTTTGTGTTTGGAGACATTCAAAGGCCTGTCACCTGCTCCCAGCCATGCTCAGATCTGGGCCTGGTGGAGAGGTGGGCTTTTGAAGATTCCCCTCATTAATTCCACGCCGCCATCTACGCTCGCGGCACAGGGACGGCTGCATGCAGAAGGCACCGGCAAACATCTGAGAAGCCGCCCGAGTTTCTGCACATGATAAAGGGTTATTAGGCAAAAGCAAGGCGGTTCCTCGCTCCTCGCAACTTTATTCCTGATATCAAAAAGGCTCTGGCATATCAAAATATCACTGTCTGCCTCTGATAATGATTTCCTGGAGCTCCAGACATAGGAGGAACAAAGGCCTAATTTTAATTATCAACAGCTCCATTAAAAAAATCTACAGTTATTGTAAAGGACAGGGGAACCAAAGGAAGGACAGGACTGGAGGGAGAGGGGGAAGCCATGAAGACCTGTTATTAAAATTCTGGGCCCTTGGGGCTGGAGTAATAGCACAGCGATAAGGCGTTTGCCTTGCAGGCGACCAATCTAGGACGAACCTTAGTTCGATCCCCAGCATCCCATATGGTCCCCCCAGCCAGGAGCAATTTCTGAGCTCATAGCCAGGAGTAACCCTTGAGTGTCACCCAAACAAACAAACAAACAAACAAACAAAATCCTGGGCCCTTGACAGACCCCTGGGTTGCAAATGGAGAAGGTGCTCCAACTGATATTCTGTCTTGCTTGTACCAACCACAAATGGCAGGATTCACTTCCAAAGGAGCCAAATGCGACAGTGTGAAATTCAGCCTTGCAGTACACACACACACACACACACACACACACACACACACACACACACGTTCAAACCTGGCACAGTCCCCCCCACAGTCTGATGCTGCCTCATGCAGTCTTTTCTAAGGTGGCCAGGACCCAGGGGACCCTAAAGTAGGGCCTATATTGGGAAGGAACAGCAGGAAGAGCAAGATGCAGACAGATGTTACCATACAGAGGTTCCTGCTCTTTGGACAGGTACAGGGAGGCTGGTGCTGACTAAGATGGGGCAAGGAAGGTGCTTACAGGGCTGGACCTAGTGTCCTGAGCTCCATCCTCGCCAGATTTGAGTACTGGCCAAACCCTCACAGCTGGAATGTACCCCAGGTCCTTGGGCAGCACTCAGGTTTTCTTTATGTCCCTGGCAAGCGGGGCTCAGGTTTTCTGTCCTTGAGGCCATCCACAACTTAGAAACAAGGCTTTCTTACATAAAAAACAAAGACACCAACCCAGACTTTGAATCACATCCTGGTGGTCCTGCCAGAGGAGTTAGGTCCTGTGTTGTCAATGAGCTTTGACTTTCTCCTGGGTTGCCAGTGGGAACTCCTCCCCTCCTCAGAGCCCTACCCAAAGACCACCCTGCTCTTTCTTTTTTTTTTTTTTTTTTTTTTTTTTGGTTTTTGGGCCACACCCGGCGTTGCTCAGGGGTTACTCCTGGCTGTCTGCTCAGAAATAGCTCCTGGCAGACACGGGGGAGCATATGGGACACCGGGATTCGAACCAACCACCTTTGGTTCTGGATCGGCTGCTTGCAAGGCAAATGCCGCTGTGCTATCTCTCCGGGCTCCACCCTGCTCTTTCTGTAGGAGAATGCCATTGCAAAAGATTTTGACTAAGTCTGATAGACATACCTATACCTTGGGGGGACACAGGAAGCAGTAGAAGGGGCCAGAGAAATGGTTCAGGGGTCAGGGCCTGGCCTTGCATGTGGCCAGCCCTGGTTCAATCCTAGACACTATGTGGTACCCTGAGCACCACCCAGTAGTGTTCTGGAGGCCACCAAGGATGGCCTGAGTGACTGCATTCTTGGTCCCTGACTCTGAAGAACTGAAGAAACTGAGAACTGGACCAATGTGTGTGTGTGTGTCTGTGTGTGTGTATGTGTGTGTGTCTAAGTGTGTGTATATCCCTGAATATGTGTCCCTCTCTGTATGTTCCTGCGAGTGTCCCTGAGTTTGTGTGTCCCCATGTGTATTCCTGTATGTATTCCTGAGTGTGTTCCTCTGTGTGTGTTCCTCAGTGTGTATCTGAGTGTGTGTGTCCCTCTGTGTGTGTTCCTGAGTGTACTCATGCCTGTGTATCTGCGTGGGATTCTAGCAGGCTTCTGTGTGGGGAAATACAGCCCCTTTATGTTAAATTTTATTTGTTAAATTTTATTTGTAGTAACAGGATAAAGATATTCTGTCTGAGAGCTTTTTTGGGGGGGAGTGGACTCCCTACCAGTGCTCAGGGACTCAAAGGCCACTTCCAGCCATGCTCGGCCAAGTGGGCCAGCCAGTTAAAAATCTCCAGCAGTGATAAGAAGTTGTTTGGACCCAGGTGTGTTGGGGACTCATCTCAGTGCTGCTAGAGGTCATGTGATGCTGGAGATGAAAGTCGGGTCTCATCTCACAGACATGTGTTCCAGCCTGGTAGCCCCTTCCTGGTTCCTGGCTGGGCTCATATGGTTCCCATATGGTCTCAGGTCTAATTTTTAATTTCTCACCTTCCTGCCCAGGTTCCATAGAACCTGGAATTACCCAAAGAATGAGTGGGACCAGGCCAGTGGCTGTATCTACTTGAAGCAACTATGCCCCTGACAATTGGCAGCAGGTCAGCTGGGGCTGCCACAGAGTCTTGTCATGTTAGCAGGAGAGGGAAAGCTTTACATCCTGCACCACTGCTCTCACACTGGGCAGACCTGGGCTCTTAGAATACAGGGGTTCCCCCATCCTCCACTGCTGGCAATCTGCACTAACACATGGAGAGGGAGAAGGAGAAATTCTCAGCACTCTACATTCCTTCAAACAAGTTGGCTGCCTGCCCTTGCTCCCCGCTCCCCTCAAACCTCTCAGAACAGTTCCGATAAACACCTTCCAAATGGATCCTCTCCTATAATTTCGCTTCCTTTGCAACCGATGATGGGGCAAGAGCGGCTGCCCTGATGTCCATCACACATTCATATTATCCAGCTCAGTGCTAGGCAGCAATTAGCAAAGGTAACACTAATTAGGTTTTACAATGTAATATGTGTCCCTCTAAACTTAAGTCATAGCATTTTAAGCCTCTAATGACTGCGAGGTCATTTTGCTATTCTTCATAATAGCAGGCATGCTAATGAGCGCATTTGGTATGCATGGGGATGGCTTTGTTTCCTCTGGGGCTTATTAGCATTTATTGGGGACACTTTACTTAATTTGTTACTGAGCTCATGCCCTAAACAGAACCAGTGAGCCAGCCACCTGAAAGACTACAAGTTTTAGACTCTTGTGGATCGGGCCCCATGTAAGGTCTGGTTGTCTGCTTTATCGCAAGATAATCATTTGTTTCCCTTGAATCTGAAAACTTTCATATCCTCTTTATCCCAGCACCTCGGTTGGCCAACTTTTATCACCCACTTCTAAATGTGCTCCTATTTGCTCCTCTCTACCAAGAAAAGCTTGTTATTGAGCTGTATTTACGAGCACTATATCAGTCATAACTCTATGTTTTGGTCATGCTGCCAGATGTTCTGACTACAGTTTCCGGAATGGGCATCTGTTTCTTGGACCACACACTCTTGGGAGGCAGAGCATGAGCCCATGAGAGAGTGCACTAATATCTGACCCAAGCCACGAGACAGCTCAGTGTTTTTCAAGGGCCTTGGGATGCTGCTGTGTGGAAGGGGAGTGCAGGTATTGCTACTCAGCATCCAAGAATAGCTCTTTCCCATGCAGCTGGGAAGCCTGACTATGTAGTCATGCCTGGGCAGATAAAATGGTTCCTAAAGAATACTGCTGGAAAGCAGACTCATTTCCCGCCTGCCTCAAAGGGGTTGAAGAGCAATTCTGAATGGAGGGGAGGCTGGGGGAGGTGTCTTGATTCATTCATTAAGTCTCTATCACGGGGACAAGGCACATGAGGGCCCAGCCTCACAAGGTGATATTTCCATGTGGGAAAACCAGAGTTAACAGCCATGTCACCACTCACTCTCTTTCTTTATGGGAAAGGAAATAGAACATCTGGGGTACCATGATGGAAGAAGCCTGGGCCTCATCTACTCTGAGGTCCAGTCACTTCCTCAGGAAATGACCATTCAGTGAGTCCTGAGGTGTCAGTGGGAATTATAAAGACAAATGGGGGAGGGAAAGGTGTTCTAGGCAGAGAGAATATATTTTTTAGGGTCTCCAGGGGGGAAATGTAGCGGAGTTAATAGGATCTGCAGAGTGTGGTTCTGTGTTTGTTTATTTATTGAAGGGAATTAATCAATATACCTTTAATGGATGATGATGCTCTCCCCAGTAATGGCAATTGGATTTGGACATGGCCCCTGGACTGGGACATGCCCCCAGTAACTGACAACTGCCCAAAGTATAAAAAGGTAGAGCTTGGCAGTTGGGGGGGTATGCTAATACTGGAGCAGAGCTTATAAACTTACCTGCTGGGGGGGGGGATAAAAGGCTCAGGCTCACTTCTTCTCCCCCACCTTTGCCCAGGCTGGGCCTGATATATCAGCATGGTCTCTCTCTCTCTCTCTCTCTCTCTCTCTCTCTCTCTCTCTCTCTCTCTCTCTTCCTCTCCCTCCTTAGGTTAAATTGAGGCTGCTATATTTAGTGACCTTAGGTGGGCCCCGGCAGTGGTTGTCCAGTCAGCTTGGAAGTGATGCTCTCTAAGCCATACCACATAATTCAGCTGTCTTCCCCCTCCACAAGGAGCCACCAGAGCACATATCTCCCATCCCCATTCTTGTCTCTATACTTTTGGCTATAAGGCTACACTGGTAGTGATCAGGGCTTACTCTGGCTCCATACTCAGGAATGGTTCTCAAGGGACTCTATGTGGTACCAGGAATCAAACCAGAGTTCACAGGCTCCTTCTGCATTGTACTATCTCACTGGTCCCCTCCTCATCCTTCCTTGATCAATGTTCTTGAGTCTTCTGGGTCTTGCTCCAGAGGAGGAGACACGATGGATGCCACTCTCCAATGTTCTTTGTTCCGCAATAGGGCAACCCCAGAGCACAGGAACGACTTAGGGGTAAAGAAGCCTTATTACCAGGAGCCAAAACTCCCGGATGGAACAGCTGGGAACTGGTCCAGTGTGAGTGCATGCTACCCACCTCCTAACATGGCAATTTCCTCTGGTAGAAGGAAGAAGAAAGCTGAAAGGAAAGAGACAGGGCTAGAGGGGAGAAAGAATAGAACTTCCTGAGAGAGGGTCTGGAGTTGCCCCGGGAGAGGTTCAAGACAGCTGGGGATGGGTCCCCGGGAAGCAGCTCTGACTCTGATCCTGGAAGCCCATATGGAGGGAGCCCGGGTTTCTCCAGGCTCTGGAGTGGGGGTAGGGGGTTGATGCCAGCCTCACACCCCTTGTACCTCCCATGACTGCTGTCTTGGGTCTGAGGTAGACTCCTGTCAGAATCCTTACTTTCATACTGCAGATGCCATCATTGGAGAGCTGACTCCCTGCCCCTTCTCATCACTGAATAGTGTAGAAATTTTGAACTGACAACAAAAGGATTATCCCCTGTTCCTCATTCATCTCAAAGTATTGTTCATTCCACTTGGGGATTACATTTCTCTTTACTTATCTTGCAAATAGTCTTGTATTTCTGTTTCTTTGAAGAGTACGCATGCAGTGTGGGATGTAGGGTGGTAACTGAGCAACAGAGCAAGGGCCTGCTGAAGTCCAGACCTCCATGCATCCCAGAGAACTGCTTTTCCAGGGCAGGATGAGGCTCAGCATCACTGTACAGCTGTCATTAGACCGCAACCCATGGGCTGATTCTTGGCTCACCTGCAAGCAGGGAAGTGCTTCTGAGGAAACTGCAGCAGGTTCCCACAGCCTTTGGACAGTTCAGGAGGCTTCCAGAACCTTTTGAATAGGAGCTGCTCTGTCATTGAATATTGCTTCGTGACTCCCTCACGTCCGACCCCAGGTCTGTGTACACTACAGATCCTTAGACAGTGAGTTTTACAAAGATGGAGGCTCCCTTGGCATCCCAAAACAACCAAGTACAAGAAGAAAGCAGTGCTTCAGGGGTAGGGGTGTGGAGAGATGTGGAAGAATGGCAGAGAACCCATATAACTATGTGGAGAATGTGGGGTGAGTCCATGGGCATTGCTGCCCAGTGCTGAGGTTTGGGAAGACAGAAATAAATGGCTGCAGGAGGTTGGGCTCAGATCATGCCCATGAGTAAAAGTGGCACAATGCCCTCCAAGTCACTAAAGTCTTACATTATGTGTGGACTTAAGTCTTAGCCAAGCATGTTTTCTGCTTGTGTTTTGTTCAAATGCACTAACAAGCTTGCACTCCTCTATCGTGCTTGACCAAACCCTATACTAAGTACTGATCTGACTTACAGTGACAGATTTCCAGCTCAATCCAACAGGGATACCAGGAAGGAGACAAGGAAGAAGCCTTTAGGCTGCTGTATTTACCAGGGGAACTGCCTCACCCACTCTGCTCCTGCTCTTCAAATAAGCCATATGGCAAGCAGGAGAGAAGAAAGTCCTAGTCTGGGCATCCTGGACAGTCATGGGGGAAGATATAGACTCCTATCTGACTGGCAGAAAATGCCCTCAAGATCAGTGTTTGCTCAGGCCAATCCTTGATGAGAGAGTTTAGGAGCAGCCACTCACACCTTCAGAGAAAAGGCTGGAAAAGGAACATAGCGCAGCTATGGGGACTGCAGCAGGTGTTATTTTGCATGGATGGAGACCTAGATCACATCTTCCCAGGCCTCACAGTAATAAATGACTAATTCAAACTAAATGAAAGGCCAGGGAGGTCATTCAGGGTCAGGATCCCATGCCTTACAAGTGTAACCACTTGAGTTTGATCTCGAGAAGCAATTGGGACCCCAGTATGACCCTGGTGGTCAGAACACCAATAGATCCAAACATTGAACTTTGCTACTCAGTTAGTAGAGTATTACAAAGACAGACCTTGGTCCCCCACACCAGTCTGCCATAAAAGAAAAATAAAACTCTTGTTCTCTTTCATCTTGGAAAAGTATTTTTACCAAATGCGCAACTGCCATGTACCTCAGCATAGTCCACCAAGAGCTTTTGACCTTCTTCTGCATTCTCCATCCAGTCACTCCACACTTCTGTCCCAACCTTCTGGCTGGGGGTCCTGTCCTCTTCCTCAAAGGCCTCTGTTTTGTGGTTTGTAGGTGCAGGATTGTTAAGGTACTCCCACTTTTCTCTGCCCATGTCACATAATACCACATCAAAAGGACAATTTGCAGCAAAGCTTATTTTCCAAAGATAGATAATTTGGTTAAATCTCTTCCACTTTGATTTCATCTCCCGTTTCAGACAGGCAGCAAGACCAGGCGTACCAATGAAAGCCCATTTTATTCTCATGAAAAAGGATTTAATGACCCTCTGATATAAAATTGATCCTCGGATATGATGGCATTTGTGGGCTCCTTCGATGGAAACATTAAACTAAGTGAGTCTGCACAGATACATGGAGGGGTGGTGCCCTGCTGCAGCTGGTCTGGGGGCTTGAGAGGCCTGCCTGGAAGGGGGAGTTAGTTGGTGCTTGCTGTATCCAAGTTTAGCCAACCTTCCAGAGATGCTGCATCAATGCAGGACACTGCATAGACCTGCAGCTTATATGGAGTGGTAGGGAACCAGTGAGCTCAGAAATGAACTCTTCCTTTCAGGACTTCACAATGGGGTTCCCTGGCATCTAGCTTCTGATGCTCCTTATTCCTATGTATAAGGTGAGCATCCAAGTTATAGGTTACAAGGGAATTAAAAATAATAGTGAAATGCCACTTTTCCCATGGGCTTATTAAATTAGTAAGAATTTAGAAAAATGTGGAGCAGACTGAAGGTTATTCTTGACCATATGAAGGCATTAGGAGTTCCTTTCCTGCCCAGCATAAACTTACAGTGAGAATTTAACATCTGATTTTAGGATGTACTCAGAAGGATTTGCTACAACTGTCCTTACTTAGATCTCAACTGTCATTATTTAAACCCCAAAATCGTAAATGACATACGTCTTGAGATTTAAGTTGAAAACTAATTGACACCAGATTTCTTAAATGGGTTCTTGGAAGTGGGGAATGGAAAGAGAAGCAAGCTAGAAGAAATTCATCCAAAGTGAACAGAGAGTGGCTGAAGAGATAGCACAACAAGAAGGGGGCATTTGTCTTATACACAATCAACCTGGATTTAATCCCCCACACCCCATATGGTCCCCTGAGCCCTGCCAGGGGTGATCCCTGAGCTCAGAGTCAGGAGTAAGCCCTGAGCATCACGGAGTATAATCTAAAATAACAAAACCAAAAAAGTGAACAGCAAAGGAAAAATCAGAGACAGCATGGATCAGAAAGAACAAACAAATGCTTATCCTGATGAAATGTGCTTAAAGCAGGGCTGGGTGGATAAAGAAATAGACTATTTCTGATCCTGCTCACTTTGTTTAATCAATGAATGTTCACTAGAAGGGGGAACACTCTCCTATTTCTCAGTTTCCAGGGATGGTAGGTGATAAAAACAAAAAGGAGAGTGATTACCCCCTCTGGATGGAAAACAAAAACTCTAAGAAGCACTGTGGTCTTGTTCAATGGAGATTTCGTATAGGCAAGACTCTAATTTCCAGAGTGCATTGACTTTTACACTTGCACATAATGTTCATCTCCAATGCTGATACAAACAAGAGCCTGTCTGAATTGTTTATAGCCCTTTACTCCTTGCAGACAGAATGATAGCTGAGAAGTGGAGGCAGGTCATCAAGGTCATTTACAATTGTAAAAGGTGACCCAGCGACTACTAAGCACAAAATTTCAGATAATAGCCATAGAAATAAATGCCAATTATTCTAACTGGCAGAGAAAACACAGGAACTAAATTCAGTTGGGGGAAGGCTGATCAGCTTCCTTCTTGGAAAGGATCAAGGTGAATAGTTTTCTCCCTTTGTCTATTTGGAAGAATGGAAAGCAGACAAATCTTTCTCAAAGAGGAATCGGCATTTTCACCCTTGGAAAGACTTTCCACCCTTGGAAAGTCATGCCATGCCCAATGAGATCAGCCCACGGGCTGAGGCTTTGGAGGAAGACAAAGTGACTGAAGCTCTGATGTCTAAAGACTGTGGAAGAAGGCTGATTAAAACCCAAGCTTGTGGAGGAGCTGGCCAGGAAGTTTTAAAACATTTGGATGCATCATTTAGTTCACAAAAAAAATCCCCTGGTAAGGTCTAAATTGCACCATGGAAGCCTCCTGGTTGCATTTTATGTATTAGAACAGAGAGAGCATACAAGGAGCTCCTGTATGAGGTACCAGAGAGATGGTGTCACCCAGAGTGCAATCCCTGCTACAGTGCAAAGTGAAGCAAATCAGCTAGTGGCAGAGGCAACACAGTTCTAGTACTTGTGTGATATTTTGTACAAGGTTAGAGCACATTCTCGACCATTTCAATGAGCTACTTTGCATGGTAGATAAGGGCGGTCAGAGATGGAGCTGGAATCCACCATGTCTGTTCAGTGCAGATAAACAACTCACATTCCCGGGGCCTACTTTAAAGTAAATGCATGGATTTTAGGCCTTGCTGCCTCGGGTTCAAGTTGCATACATCAAACCAAAAAGCACTTCTTGCCCTATGGTCAAGGATGGACAAAGGCAGCATGGATGTAGGGCTAGTCATCCCCTTACTGCAAGGATCCTGCTTGCAGGGAATGCAGAGAAGCATAGAACAAAAGACTCCCCTCCCCATCCCCCTGCTAACTACTTCAAGTGTATTGATGCCAACCCAGGAGGCCTCATCTCCATTTTCCCACAATGCACTCTGCTCCCTCTCCATCTGAAAAGGGTTAAACAAAACAGTAATTAAACAGTGATTTCTTTATAAGTGCTGGACTTCTGAGGCCTGTTTTCTCTGTTGGAAAAAAAATAGATTTAAGATAATGGCCCTATTCTCCTCAGAATAAATTAAGCCCAGAGATAAAGAATTCCATTACTAATGCCTTTCAGAAAAACCTGGGCCTCCTTTAAAGTCAAACTTTAAAGTGTAATGCGTGTTGATCTCGTCAAAATCTTGCCTGTAATGATATTTAAGTGACGGGCAAGGGTATCTATGGTTCAGGCAAAGGATTGAGCATAGAGGATTGAGCATAGATCTTTAGGGCTCTTGAGCCTTTGCAGTTTTCTGTATGAGGAACAATGAACAGCCAGGCAGAGTTAAACATGATCCTAAAACATTTGTAAACTGAGTTGAGATACTTCCCACTTTCTGGGAAAGTATAGGATGAAAATAAGCATGAAGAAAGAGAAGAGAGATGAGAGGAACTTGGAGGAACTGCACTAGAAATTGAAGGCACAAATAGGGAGCTCACAGCTGAGCTTGAGTTATAGTTTGGAACCAGTACATGGTCAGTCATGTTATATATCTGGTTGGTTGTGTTTCTGATTTGGGGGCCAGACTCGATGGTTCTCAAGATTTATCCCTGACTCTGTACTCTGGGATAATTCCTGTCAGGGCTCAGGGACCATTATGTGATGTCAGGGATCAAACCCAAGTCATCCCATGCTAGTGCTCTATCTTCTGTACTATGACTCTGGCCCCATGGTCAGATTCATTCTAGGTGTCAGTTCCTTTTTTTTTTTTTTTTTGGTTTTTGGGTCACACCCGGCATTGCTCAGGGGTTACTCCTGGCTGTCTGCTCAGAAATAGCTCCTGGCAGGCACTGGGGACCATATGGGACACCGGGATTCGAACCAACCACCTTTGGTCCTGGATCAGCCATTTGCAAGGCAAACGCCGCTGTGCTATCTCTCCGGGCCCTAGGTGTCAGTTCTTATTGTTTTTCTTTCCCAGAGGATGAGAAGACAAAAGAAATGTCTTCTCTCTTGGGAAGGCAATAGTGTGTGTGTGTGTGTGTGTGTGTGTGTGTGTGTGTGTGTGCGCACGCACATGCGTATGTGTGTGTACCTGTCTGCACAGAGGGACAAGTAGATTCACAATAACTCAAACTTCTGTGTGAAGGATGAGGGGGCATGGTCTGGGACAACCACAGTGCTTTGAAAACCTCCAAATGGGACTGAAAGTCCTTGATACCCCAAACTCATAGCCCTGTTTAAATCCCCACTTCCCACCCCATGACTGCTTAATTATGCAGAAAACTGACAACTTGATTCCCAGACACAAATATGGATTTGCAGGTCTCAATCATCATCCTGAGGTAGCTGTCAGAGTGTAGCAATTGCAAATGGTCTTTTTGTGAGGCCGAGGAAGTTGCTTAAATGGCTGGTATTCATGCTCAGTAAGTGGGAGCCTCAGGTACCAGTCCCACAACTGTACCAATTTTTTGAGTATTGCTAGAAATAAATACTGAGTATAGAGCTGAAGAAGACCCCACAGAGGACATGGTGTGCTAAAAAATGAACAGGCTTTTTCTGACCTGACAGTCTCTAAGAAATGTGTACATCTGGAATGAGTCTAGTCCAAGTAACAGATACATAACCTCAGGGTTTGCCACACGCCATCCTAGGGCTCCCCACCAGGGTGGTTCCTTAATCCCCCAATTTCATTTTGAAACTTCTTTATAGTCTAATCCATTTTCTCTCCCATGAGACACTGGTGTACCCAGAGGGTCTTCGAGGCTCAGGGTGGCTCCTACCTGGCTACATCACAGTTACACACATGAAAACTCACTCCAGTGGAGGCACCACCACAGCAGTGTGCATAATGTTGGGCCTCTTGAACAACCATTGAACCAACCTATTGCAGACTGACAGCCTACTGTGTAGCCCAAGAAACCCCTATGGGCTGAAGGGGTCTGGATACATGTCCCAACAGACCCATTCTTTTGCATCCTCACTATAGAGGAAGAGGTTCTTTCTGGGGCTTAGCATTTCCAGCTTTCTTATTTTCTATAGATTGAACCAATGCATCTGTGGTGTGTGTCTGCAAATACATTTAACCTGTCTAAAACAGGAATGCTTAGGGATGTCTATTCACTACTTTGCAGTGCATATTTCTGCAATATTAGCTTAGGGCTTTTTTTGCTTGTTGTTGCTGCTATTGATATGGAGGAGTTCTGGAGATCAGTCCTCAGAGATCACTCCTGCAGTGCTGAGGATAGGCCCTGGATCAGTTGTGTACCAGCCAGGCAAGTGCCCTAACCCCTACACTGTTGCTGGTTTGGGGCTTTGTAGAAGAAAAGCATTTAAGGGGCCAAAGAGATAGCATGGAGGTAAGGCATTTGCCTTGCATGCAGAAGGTCATTGGTTCGAATCCCAGCATCCCATATGGCCCCCTAAACCTGCCAGGAGTGATTTCTGAAGCAAAGAGCCAGGAGTAACTCTTGAGCACTGCTGGGTGTGATCAAACCCCCCCCCAAAAAAAAGCATTTAAATGAAGGGGCTCTTCAGTCTACATAATGCAGTCAAGCTCTCAGGAGCACCAACATCTGGGTGATGCAAGGCCATACATAGACTGTGTTCCTGTTGCCACGAAGGGGTGGGTATGGCCCTATGGTTCCAGAGACCCCCATGTCCTGGGGCAGTGTGCATTTGAGAAATGGAAAGAGTTGGGTGAACCCCTGGACACAGCACCACACAGCCTTCTGGTGAGGAAGTTCTGGCTGAAACAGACAGGAAAGGCCTGTTACGTTCCATGTGCTCCACTGCATTTATTACATCTCCTCCCACGGCAATGTGGCCCAGTCTTTCCAGGGAGTATTTCCCTTAAATCAAATGAAAGTGGGTTATCAAAATGTGACCAATCTTCAGTTTACTTCATGGCTTCATCTGAATACTAATTTTTAAAGGAAAGCCCAGATTTCTCCAACCTTGTGCAATCAGCGAAAGTAAAAAGGAAAACAAAACAATAAGAAAGGGATCTTCATTCATCCAGGAGCATATTGTACCTCTGCCGGTTGTTTGTTTCTCTAATTACTTCCAAAAAATAGCTTTGGTGAAACACTCTTTTATCAGCAAATAGGCTTTGATGTAAAAAATTATTCTGAAAAACACTGGAAGCCTTGTTGCCAACTTTGACCTATTTAGAGACAAGCAGAGCATCCTTATCACTCCAGATGGAATCTGTGGCTCTCACACACTGTTCTTCCCTTTTTTTACCTTTAAATATTTCCCCCTTCTTCCCCAGGTTAATAATGCAGGGATCACAGTAACATGCTTATTAAGAAGAGGCCACTTCAATTCTACCCTCCACGGATGCAGTGTCTGTGGCAATGTTTAATTAGAGATTAAAATGGAGGAATTGAATAATTGAGGCTGCTAATGAATTTGAAAACTCAGCAAAGCAAGGCACGTCAAGCGTTTTTCCATGACCCTGTTTTTCTTTCTTGAACTCTTTTCTATCTTCCCATGATTGCTTTAGAGGCCTTGACTTGGGAGTTTATTGCTACTCATAACCCTGGACTAAGTGGAAACAACAACAACCAAAAGCTGTCGCCTCTTGACTGAGCTTCTGGAGCCACTTGGGTAACTGGATTTATGACATGTTTGAGGGTCACCACTGCAGATATCTGCTTCTGTTGAAATTGAGCTCTGCTGACACCTCATCACCCCCAAAACACTGCCTAGGCACCACCTTAAGTGATTGTGAACAGAACAACAAAGTGGTACTGACTAGAAGAATAAGAAGATGCTCTTAATCAAAGAAAGCTCATTATTTTTCAACATTTACTGCCAGCCCCTCTACTGAATTGGTGGAGGGGTACCTGGGTCCCCTATGTGGTAGACTGCCATTGGTTTAAAGAGTCTAACATGGAGGTGTGGATCCATTAGTTTTTCCAGAGCAGACAACCCCTCCCTGGGCCCATTATAATTTGGGACATGGCAGAGAGCATCTTTCAAACCTGGCTTGGAGGTAACTTTCAATCAGGGCTTTCTGCAATGAAATGGGAAGCTGGGTTTTAAGACCCAAACGTCCTTTCACATTCAACAATACTAGGGCATTATGGTGATAGTCCAGAGAAAACTGGCTTTGAGAGGATCATCTCCTTAGATACTTCTTTTAATATCATGGCACAACTGTAAGGACTGTCTCATCAATTGGATGCTGCATGTCAGATGATACATTTCAAGCTTCATTTGGTACAAAATCTATGTGGTTTAAAATTCAAGGCAAGTATCTGCAATTTTTATGGCCAAAGGCCCCCACACTTGTGATTATTTGCTGTTTTGCTGCTGCGGGTTGAATGATGCCCTGTATTTACTGCGGCTCCAGCTCTGATTGGACTGAGGAGCCATTGGGATATTATGGCTGATATAAAAGGGACTGGGTCCAGCAGTGACATCAACAGAGCTGACTGCTGGGCACAAAGCCTTTTATGAATAAGAGGTCACTTGTAATAATATTGCCTTAAAGCATCCGTGCCATGCTGTGCCTGATGGTTTCCACTGATGACTTTAAAGTTTGGACGGTGAGAAAGTAATAATCTGCTTTCAAGACTCTTTTAAACCTGAGCCCAGAAAATCTCTTTTCTGCTCCTATCAGGAAGGTGAAGGAAGGGAGATCTGCATACTGTGCATATTTAATCGCCCCTATTTTTAATCCAGTTGTACTTACTATTGCAGACAGCTTTCTGGATTTGTAGCCATCGAGGTGATACCCTCAGTGACAGTGAGGCCCTGAGAATAGGAAGTGACAACATTCTTGGGCATTCTCTAGCCAGATCCAAGTAATATGCCTCACAGAGGAGGAAAAGAAGAAGAGGGTTGAGAGGAAAGAAACTCCTTTAGGACAATAGAGCAATTCAGGGGAGTGCAAGTCAGCCCTTCTTTGGTCAATGCACCTTTACTATCTGTAAGGTGTGAAGTTCCCATGTGTGTTCAGTGTGTGGCCTTGTAACTCTGATGCTGCTGGGTCAGAGAGTTCTGGAAAGCAGCACTCAGATGACCCCTAAAGGACAGTCCCACCTGTGGGCTGAGACATGGATAGAGAAGAGATGCTCTTTGCAGAAAGAGACAATTAGGCAAAGACTCATTTGGGAGAAGGGTGACAACTCCTGCTTATAGCCTCTTCTTTCCTCCTTCATAGACCAGGTTAGTGTGTCCTTTATCTACATGGTCAAAGGGAATCCAATCAGGGCCTTCCAGGTGCATGTGCTCTCCAGGGCTGGAACCCAGCACCTAAGTTTAACTTCCCTTTCCTTTGCACAGGACTCAGATGTGAGACATTCCCTTGTGTCATCTCTGAGCATGTTGCAAGCCACACTGGGTCTCAGGACTAGGACATTCTTTAGGGAGCTGGGAGATTCTTGAGTAGTCAAACAGGGCACCCTTCACCAACCCAAAATTCCCCTGGGCTGGAGGGACAGTTGAGTATTAGATTACACCTTGTTTAATCCAAAACAAAGATCACCCCTGGTTCCTTTGTATCTGTTTGTTTACAACTTGGTTTTATCCCCAAACAGAGATTGTCTAACA
Organism: Suncus etruscus; assembly: GCF_024139225.1. NCBI lineage: Eukaryota > Metazoa > Chordata > Mammalia > Eulipotyphla > Soricidae > Suncus > Suncus etruscus. The sequence continues at coordinate 25,035,625 of NC_064855.1, forward strand.
TGTAAACCTGGGTGGGACTGACTCAGGATAGTCTGAGCTATCTGACCTTAGTCACCCACCTGGGGGTGATCTTTGTACTCAATAAAAAAGACAGTTCTGGCAGGCAGATCACTCTTGAGATGATATAGAAGATTGCCAGACTAGCTGTGTTTCACCTTCAGCCTGGTTTGGATTTTCATGTACAACCCTGCTTCAGACACATTCACCTGGGGTTGGAAATATGACATATGGAGTAATTTTACAGTCCAGGTTCACCAGAGCCCCAGGTTGCCTTGTGCAGTGGTGACACAGAACATAGGGGAGGAAAACAGCAAGGGGGAGTCAGGTTGAGTGGGAATGTCTATGGCAGAGCACAGACAGTGGTCAGGGCAAGTCCCAGTGTTCTAGACCACACTCCAGCTCAGATATACTAGCTAGCCTGGGGGTACAAGGCATGACAGTGTGATACTCCACCACCCACAGGGTCTCAGCTATCCAGTCTCCTCCCAGACACCCCACTCTCCTTCCTTTGAAGATGTTTGTGTGGACCCTCTAGGACCCTCTAGTTGCCTGCTGGCCACAGTGGACATAGGTGCTTCAAAGATGCAGACATCAAAGCTGGACTGGCCACAGGGGTGTCTTCTGGTAGGCGGTGATGGTCCTGGTTTTGCTCCAGAGGAACAAGACAGCGTGGGAAGTGTGGGGATGGGGAAACTGAGGCTCAGAGACAGGAAGTACTGCCAAATACTCACCTCCCAATGGGACAAATCAAGTTCCTTGCAGACATAACCAAAAGAAAGGATTCCAAGATGCCCTATTAATAGACCTAATTCTCCTTTCAGACATGGACAAATCAGGAAAGAAATCTTTATCACCCCAGCCCTCACTTCCAGTCACTGCTTCTGGGAACATGGTACCCACTATCTGGGATCTACTTCACAGGATCTAAAAAAAAACATATCTGAGCATTTACAGCTGCCTATATAAACCGTAAATGTCTCTGTGTGTTTCTGAGGTTAACCTTAGAAAGGGGAAGAAAGCTGGGGAGGGGAACTGGCTGAACCCAATCCCTCTGCACCTCACCTCTTTTCTCCTCTATGGCATGTGCAAATTCTGTTACTGAATTGCTCTGTTAACCTGACTCTCCTCCTCCCCATGGACCCAAGTCTAAGGTGTTTTTGTTTATTATAGCAATTCTTGTTCCAGACATTTAGTCATTTGATAAATATTTGTGAAATCACTGACTCTAAGTGGAAATTCCATCTGGGAGCTTTCACAGTCATAGATGACAAGAGCCAAAGAGAGTTTATGGTCAACGTGTCCCACCTCAGGTTCTAGAACCACCCACCAGTATTCAGACCTGAATGAGCCTCAGCATGTGCCAGTTTGTTTGACCTTGAGAAAGTCACTTAACCTCTAATTCACTTATCTCCATGTGACACAGAGGAAACGACTGTCTCAGAATTGAGAACATTAATTATTAACAGAAACACTTAGAACAGGCACAACACAGGGCAAACATTATAGAAGCATTTGTTGTTACTAAGAAAATCAAGGGCTACCAGAGATAACTCACTCAGCATCATCCTTTCCTTCATTCACCTACTCAAGCAACAGATATCTGTGCCTCCAGTCTGCCAGGTGCTGGGCATTCTGCTAAAAATTAAACAGATGGTGCTGGAGAAACCGTATAACTGGGTGCAGACTCAGGAACTGGGTTCTGACTTCTCCACTTGCCCTCCTGAACTCCAAAGCAAGATAGACACAAGGTTCTATCTGTAGACAGAACTTCAGGCATGTGGCTGTTCAGCAAAGAGGGCAGTGGCTGTGCCTTTGGGGTAGCAGGGGCTCTAAAAGGCTCAGCATGCAGCCCCTACACACACACACCTTTTAAGTAACATGCAACCATGGTGGGCTACGGGCTCCTGTTGTCTTCTAAAGGGCTAGGAGTCTCCTTGGAAGTGACTGAGCACTACTCTTTCTCCTCCAAAAATATCAAAGACATAGTTACTAGCCTCTGCATGGACCTTTCCAGGTGAGACTTGTGGCATTGGTGGAAGTGGCTGCACACAGGGACTGAATGATGAAACATTTGGTTAAAACATGGATTAATCCCTGGGATGGTTTCTCATGAGATCAAGATATATGGTCTGTGATATGAATAGGGCACATATATTTTTATGGCAGTAAAAACTTGCTCGGGCTATGTAAAGTAACCTGTGTAAGCTGGAAGCCGGTAGAAGTGAGAAGCAGAGCCAGCAATGTGTGAAGGTGATAGGGCCAGGGTCTGAAAAGAGGAAACATTTCCAAATTATTAAAATTACCCTGAATAGTCGGATAAAAAGCTGGTGGGTGGAGACACAACCTTAGTACCAAATGACCTTGGTCACTGAATAGAAGGGCAAGGGAAGAAGCAAGAATTCCTTCATCACAGGGGTCTCAAACTCAATTTACCTGGGGGCCACAGGAGGCAAAGTCCTTTGAGTGCAAAGATCCTTGAGTGCTAAGTCAGTAGTAAGCCTTGAACATTGGGGGGTGTGACCCAAACAACTAAAACAAAACAAAACAAAAAAAGATTCCTCTAGGGCAGGGCCAAAAAATGTTGTAGAGGGCTGCAAATGGCCCACGGGCCGCGAGTTTGAGACCCCTGGGAGATGGGATCCTTCGGGGGGCCTCCAAGACCATTTGGTGTCAGAGCTCAGCAAGTAGGGAGGCTTCTTAATTTTATGGCTGGGAATCTGTGTTGGTGTCTGTGGAGGTCAGAGACATTTCAAGGATATGGCAGCCAATGGTTGGAGCCATGAGACACTGGGAGATTTTTTATGTAGGCAGGATCCCACAGCAGTGGAGTCACTTAGAATAGGTGGTTTATGAACAGAAATGCCAGTTTGTTTTGGGGGTTATCCAGCAGTGCCTGTGATTCGAGACCACTCCAAATATGTGGGTCTATTGCTTCAGCGTTTGGATCTAGGAACATTGTGCTACTCAGACTGGGCAGTGCAGGGAGCTTCACCCAAAGGCTTGGGAGATTTGAGATGCTGGGGAATCAAACTTGGAGCATCACATGCCAAGAATATGTTCCTATCCTCTGAGCCAATTCTGGGCTTACAGTAGGGAGTCTAATAACAAATTCTGCTATTCTTGATTAAGCATGGACTAAAGTCCAGATGCCAGGTTGAGGGATTTTCTCACACACAACCCCAGTGGATTCTTGGGACATCCCTGTGAGATCAAGGAGAGCACCCCCTTTGTATAGAGGAGGAGGGTGTGTTCAATAAGAGTTTACAGCTTGAGGTGAGGTGGCCACTGGACTGCAGGGCACAAGCCTGACAAACACTCCATATGCTGGCCCAGTGACTTATCCACTCCTAGGGAACCAGCAGGACACCAGAGTGGGGTTACCCCTCTACACAGTCCCATACCACAGATCCAGTCCATATGTACTGAGTCTGGTTACCATAGAAAGCAGTGATACCCCAGATACTCTGATACCCCAGAGGGCAGGCTGAGCTTTGGGAAGTCTCTCCATGACAAGGTGACATGGCCACCCTCCTTCTTCTGGGCACAAGTCTCAGCAACAGGTGGGGACAGAGAGACTGACAGGCAGTGGTGACCACAGGACAGAGATGTGGTGGTTACACATTTTGGGGTGCACTTATCTCCAATTGGGGAGGGGACAAAGGATGGCAGGCCCTAGGTGAGCACCTGCTTTGATGACTGCACCATTGTCATGCTCAGAAACAGCTTCTCATTTTGAACATCCCCAAAGCATGTATCTCATTAAAATGCCCAGAGGAGATGCTGCAGGCAGAGGGGGAAAGGAGGCAGCTACTATGAACAGGGGAAAGTCTTCTTCCACCTCTGAATGGGTCGGCAGTGCTGTGGCTGTAGAAGGAAAGGTTCATTCAAATTCCTGTAAGAACCTTTCCCTTCATCTCCACGAGAGTGCAGCCCCCCACCCCCACCCCCAGAAATGGGAAGATGGATGGAAAGGGCAGAGGGAGTTTTGGTGGGCACTAGTGGAAGGAGAGGGAAGATGTTTCCAGAAAATTCAATTATTCAGAGCAATTGGGGGAATAGGCAGGACGGCTTGGCAGAGTCAGGAAGGAGCCAACAGCTCAGATCTTCCTTGAGCTCTGCTAAATCTTGAGGTGCAGAGTGACGGAGGCAGTTTTGGATACTCATCAGTCCTCCTTCTGGAAAGACCGAGTAGGATAAAGGGCCACACACACTTGCAATATGGCTGTGTGAGGACAGTCCTCAAGGCAAATGAACTTGGTCCAGAGTGAGGCTGGATCTTAGGAATCTCCTCTCAGCTGACCGTGGGAGTAGCCTGGGCATCTGGCACTGCTCCGGCAAGCAGGGTGGATGGTTTCAGCACTTTGGACAGCTCAGCCCTGAGCACCTCTGACACTGGGCGTCACCAGGCAGAAGCTGGGGCACGTGCCACACACACACACACACACACACACACACACACACACACACACACACACACCCATATTCTCACACGCTCAGACACATCCACACATTCATACACATTCATACATATCTACTTTCTCAGACATACCCTGCTCTCACTCTCACACCCCAATACTAACATACATATGCACACATTCTCAAACACACTTTTATATATACTCTCATATACAGCCACAAATTTGCACACACCATTTCACATACTCAGACACACATGCTTTCCATGCACACAAATCCACATACAGAACATGCCTAATGGTGAGTGTGAGATTCTGCAGGACAATTGGAAAGACACCAAATTGGGAGGTGCAGTTTCTGTTTCCAGAGCATCTAAGGTCACAGGAAACACCAAGAAGAATTAGTGAGAGGACAGCACTAGGGGAGACCTCATGAAAAGATATTGGCAGGAGTATGACATTCAGAGGGAAGGAGGCCAGTAGGATGAATAGATGAGACTGGGAAAGGGAGGACAGGGAGGAGCCATGGCCCCAGGGACTAGAGATTTTCTACACCCCACACCAGAGGGTGCGGACAGAAGGGACGTCCCTCATGGCAGGGTGGCACATACCACTTCACTTTTAATTCTGCCCGCTGGAGGCAAAGATGCTAAGAATCCCACTTTTATGTTTGAATGAAAATATTTCAGTGTACAAATTATCACTTTACAATTAATTATGCAGAGCAAGCAATACACATGAGACCTCAATATTATGACAGCTTGAAAATTTACTGTTTTTTGAACTTAACATGCAACAGTCTTGCCAAATGTATGTCGAAAAGTAACACAAGATTAAACAATTAACATTTTAATTTTGTATATTCAAGGCACATCTGTGGGTCAGTGTAAACATCACCAGCAGCTCCACACACGATGACTTGGCAGGCCCAGGGGGATTCTGACCTTAAAAACTAACATCTTTAATGAGGCCTTTCCTCCCCCTTCTGTCTTTGGGGAGAAGAGGTTGTTATGAAAAAGGTATGATTACACCATATTGGAGTTCACCAGACATCTCAAATGGTTTGGGTTTGATAAAAAAAAAAAGTGAACAGATTTCATTATTTCATTGCTAGAATCTTCCTTCTCGAATCTGTAAGCACCATGTGGTTATCAAGGGGAATTTCATCTGTATGTTTCTGATTCCGTTACACTTAAATCATTAAAAGATTTTTGAAGTCCAAAAACTCTCCCGAGTCTCACTTTTCCCCCCAGCATATTTTTCATTTCTTTTCATAAAATTTAGGAAATTGAATTTTAGCTCTAGATAGAAAGGGAGGGAATGGGAAATAGCAGCTGCCTGTCAGCGATAGCAGTTAAAGATTAAAACACCAATTCTAAAAATTTGTCCCGGGGTCCATTGACCTGATGAACATTGATCCAGCTCCTTGGGCCCTGAGCTCAAATGGGATGATTCTGACAAGGGGCTCAGAAATGCATGCCTTGCTGTACTCTCTGTAGCACACATTTCTATCCAAGGTATGCAAAGACAGCCGACTTGCAGGGAGAGAATGAATTTGGGGAGGAGGCAAAGGCTGGGAGCAGAAGGCCCTTTGTCCAGGCTCCTGCCTCCTCTAGGCAAGGACAAGTGTGACAAGTTTGAAATCCCTTCCCCTGGGAGCCGATGTTCCATTAGTCTCACTGTAGTCAACTCATTCTTTGCTGTGCCTGATGCATTCTGATCTTACCCTTAAGAGCATTTCCCATTTCCCCAGTTCCTTTGACAGATCAGAACCTTATCTTGAAATGGATCATATAATGGTGAGCAAAGACCACAATGCTTCACAAGGGATCTGTGACACTGAGCAGCTCTCTTGGTGTTTGGGAAAGCATTTCCTCTCGGAAGCCTGTATCTAACACAGGGAGATGGATTTTTGTCCAGAGAATGAATGAAGAAAGAAAGTTTAATCACATACAAGATCCGTTTCACATTTCCTAGCCCACCCTCACTCACTGACGAATAATGTTCTATAGATACTATGAACATATGTGAAAGGTATAGCCCACCCTTCACTTATGTGTGAAGTAACTAAGGTCCGGGTCTTAGAACCAGCAAATGGAAATAATGGGATCAACTTCAGGTCATCAAAAAAGTAACACACAGATCTTAGCAGATGCTATTACTCATAGAGTTGATTGTTTAAATCTCAGAAAACACAAACATGTTACTGAGTCCGATGGCTGAAGGTCAGTTCCATAGGACTGGGAGTGTGAATTCCAAGATCTGCATTTCTAATGTGTTTTTGGAGGATGGTGACATCCCTGATCCTAAGATAAAACTTACAAATTGCTCACTCAAATCGTCTTGTCTCAAAAGCAAAAGAAAGGCACACGAGACAAATGGGCACTTAGAACCTTCTCTGAGATCTACGACTCTCTCAACTCATCTGGGCAGTGACAAAGTCAGCCCATGAATTTCACTACAGAAGATTTATTTTCCTCCAAACTAAAACCAATAAACTAGTATTGTTTTAGTAGGGATGGGTGATTTCAAGTTTAGGAAACTCCAACTTAGTGTGAATGTTAGCTGGAATGGTTCCAAACAGGAGTTTTGGTCTTGAACATGGAATTCTAGACTGAAAAAGACCATACTCAGGGCCTGGCCCAACTTTCTCATTCTGACACAAATATAATCCCACAAAGGTGGAGACAGGCACTTTCATGGCCCCATGGCCCAGCTTCTCTCCCTACGCCATGCCTTACCTATGGGTCATTGGCCAGAGATGGGACTTTCTCCAGCCTGCTGTCTCTGGTGGTGTCCCATTCCACCTAGGGATGCAATGATGCATAGAAGCAATCCCATCCCAACCTGAGGTTCCTGGTGACTGCACTAATTTCAGGTAGTAACAAATACTCATCATTTGGTACCTCCCTCTGCACATGTCCTAAGCTTTAGAGTAAAGTGAAGCTTTTGAAAACTGGCTATCATTTTCTTTCCCCTAACCCAAGGTGCCCAGATGCATGTTCCAGGAAATGCCTCTGTAAGTGCTGAATTTTCTCTATTTCACTTGCTGTGTGGTTACAGAGCTTTTAGGGACAGGGCACAATTTAGATCATGGGGCTCATCTCCCATAAGACTCCAAACCAAGCTCTGACATGTTTATTGCTGCCTGGGAAGCTGGCTTCATGCATGCATAGAAATATGAGGCTAGCAAGTGATGATCTCTGTGCCCCTTGAAGGGAGCATGGAGACCCTTGGGACAGCAGCTGAAGGACACACGACTTAAGTGCAATGAATATTACCAAAGCAAAAGAAATGTTTGTCATTTATTTATTCCTAATACTGTTCCCTTCTCAGCCTGTGTCCAGCTCATCTCTAAAAACCATGCTGGTGCAGAAGACACCCAGTGAATCACAAGCAAGCCGATAAAGATGATTTAATAGTAGCCGAGAAGAACTTGCCACACCACAAAACTTCCCCCTTCATTTATTTTGACAATGCTATGTCTCATATTTATGGCAGTTCTGAGGCCATCCAAGTAGGTTTACGGAAAGGAGTAAAGTCTTTGTAAACTGAGTTGCTTAAACAAGAGTTGCTGTTTGACAAGATGAGGAGCTAGTTTATGGAGGAGAAGGCAATCATCAGAGTTTAGCGAGCTAGTCAAATGACTATATTTCTGCCATATAAATATTCTATAGGCAATACAGATGCAATAGTTCAAGATGCAATACAAATAGCCTTCATCACCATCATCAATAACTCACGGCATATGTTAGATAGATATAGAGAACTAAAATGATCTGTCCCCTGCCTCGAAGAAGTTTATAATCTAAGATAGGGGCTGAAAAAACAGAGGGACAGCACTGCCATTCTTCATACCTATGCCCACTGCAGCCATTATTAATCAAGCACAGAGTCTTTCTTCTGACATCTTTTCCCCACTGAACACTGTACCTCATGCATCAGGCAGGTGCTAGTCTTTCCTGTTCTGTTTCCATTGAGAGAGTGGGGCCCTGAGACCCTGTAAAACCACCCACCTATGCCGTATCTCCAACCCCAGGTGAACAAATCTGAATGAGGGTCGTGAATAAAATAATCCAAACCAGGCTGAGGGTGAAACAAGTGCAGTCTGGCATTCTTCTACCTCATATAGAGAGCCAGCTGCCTGCCAGAATTGTCGTTTTTATTGAGTACAGAGACCACCCCTGGGTGGGGCAGTAAGGACAGAGACAATCTCTATTTTGGGGTAAATGAAAAATTTAAACAAACATACAAGGGAACCAGGGAATATCTTTGTTTGAAGTAAAATAAGGTATAACCTAACACCCAAGGTCTTCTTATATCACTAAATGGGGGAAAGATGGACTAGCCAAAGAGAGCATAACTTTATTTTTAAATTTATTTTGTTTGGGGGGGCACACTTGGATATGCTCAGGGTTTACTTTTGCCTCTGTGCCCAGGAATCACTCCTGGTGGGCTTAAGGAACAATATCGATTGCTGGTCATCGAATCTGAAGTGGCATTTTGCAAGGCAAGTGTTCTACCCATTGCACTATCTCTGGTCCCAGGAAACCTAACGTTTGAGCAAAGCTTGAGATCTTCAGACCTTCCAAGAAAGCAATCAAATTGTCAGCTGTAGAGGAAGAGAAGCCCAGGAGCTTTGTGGGTTGGGTTTAATAAAGTTTGCTCCTTGTGGATGCTCAGGAGAGGCAGTGGAGGTGAACAAATTTTGGGGTAGACAGGGCTATCATTAACATCTTTGTTCCTAAGAAAGGAGCTGCCCAAGTTCTTTGGTTAAACGCTGATCAGAAAACTACAGACTGTCTGCACTTCCTCCATTCTGTAGTTCCCATTGAGTAATTAAAAACACTTCTGCTAAACTAGTGAGGTTGGCTCAATAAGCCAAGGGCAAGTTGATGGATCTGGAGGATGAAAATGACTTTAAACCTTGGCAGTTGGAGCTGTGGTGAGGAATAACAATGAGAGGAATGGATAACCAGGTCCTTGAGGCTCCTTGCCATCCAAGGCTTCTTCCACCAAGCAGTGTCTCTGGCCAGAGCAGATAACAGCACTGAGAGTCCAAGAGTGAGTCTCCCCTCAGTGCTCAGTGAATTATGCTGAGCTGGGGAGTCAGAGTAAGAGGGTCAGATGTGTTCTGGAGGATAAGCCCTTCCCCTTTCCTAGGCACCTGCATATAGGACATGACTTTTTGGCTCAATGCTGAGACAGCTCAAAATTCAAGTGCTCCAAAAGACAGGTTAGAGGTAGGGTGCAGACTCAGAATAAAGGGAGACACCAAAAGCAGGCCTGAGTGGGTGTCCTGTGCGGTCCCTGGACTCCAACCTTTCCTCTATGAGCAAAGTCAGACTCCAATTCTACTATATTAGCCAGTGACTATATCAGAAGGTGTGCCCACGTGTTTATGATGGTGTCATTCACTTTTGTTTTGTCATTTGAGCATTTCATCTACATATACAGGTCATACAATACCTAAAAATTGCCCCTATTGTATAGGTGAAAGTTGGAAAGGCAAAACTCACTTTTCAAAAACCCAGAAGGACGTATGTGGTGAGGCTGAAACTTGATTTCCAAATCCATGCCCCTAGGACCCACCCCATGTTGTACTACCATTCACAGACTGCAGTGACTTCATCTGTACAAGGTCTTTTTTTTTTAATCACTGAAGGACGAGTCCCTCAATCCTGGAGATCTGCTGACTAGAGGAGATGATTGTCCGTAGGACTGTAACTATGCTGTCAAGCCAAGCATGGAAGGAATGAGGGAGCTGGAACTCCCCAAGTGCAGAAAACTTATTTTATGGGGCACCTTAAGTCTCTGAAGCTGGAGCTGGACTTCCAGTCAAAGAAATCCTCATGCAAAGACTGACAATAGGCAGTAATTTCTTGATGGGGAGTTGGGGGAACCATAATTGTGAATTTTCCTGTTCTCACATGGCTCTTTTTTTAGATGTGTCCCTTAACTTCATGGAAAGCTCCCCTCTCGGGCCCCTTGGCACTTCCCTATCTTATAGATCTTGGTTTGCTCACTCCAGCACAAGGACCCATGATTCACCATGTTATCCTTTGCACTACACACATTTCTTTTTCCACTTGCTTTACCAGCAAACCTGAAATGAAACTGAAACCCAAGATGACATGACTGGCCTTTGTCTGATCTTAGGGGTCTAAGCTTAGCAATGCTCGAGTGGTATTCAGATTTGTGTGTAAGACCCTGAGCTCCAAAAATGCCTGCCCCCACAGAATCTTGAGGGTGTATGGAACTGCACTCACATGGGCCTGTCACTCCCTGCCCCAGCACAATCCTCTCCATGCTTCTTAGATATTTCACTCTCATCCCTGGGTCTGGAGACTGTACCAGTATTCCCTGGAAAACTGCAGAGAGTAACCCCCCAGATCTGAACTAGGGCACCCCTCACACACCAAAATAAAATACTATAAAATAATATCAAGAATGTACTTAGCTTCACAGATCAGGCCCTCAGATCTTTGAGTATCTTTTCCTTTTGCACCTCACTAAAATGGGGCCCTTGAACAGTTATTCGAAGGTGTCCTCAGGGAATGGGATTGAGGTTGACAGAGAAGGGCACCTTGTGCTTTAGACATCCCTGCTCCCAGCGAATGGGGCTGCTTTAAGTTCTTCTCTCCTGCTGGACTAGGGTTATGAGTTGGTTGTGAGCTACGCCCCAACCCCCTCACTTTGGCTCTCCATGAGTGTGAAGCACTTCCCATGCAGGCAGGGTGATATATGTGTGAGTTTCAAATACAAGCCAGCTCTGCATGGGCATAAGAGCCTACAGTGTGCTCTCTCCTCCAACAGCAGTCACCCATCTCTCATGGACCTAGGATGAGTACCTGCTTCTCTCAAAAATACACTAACAACACAAACCAATACACACAATCAGAAGTGCACTTTAACGTACACAAACAAAAACACAAATACACAGATGTAATCTCTCACATAAATACACTAACAAGTACAATACTTAATTACAGATATACTCATACACTCAAAAATACACACTTCAAGTACACTTTCACATAAATAGACTAACACATGCACACACATACTTATACAAATGCTCTAAAACAAACAGCACAAAAATATACTCATGATCACATAAATATACTTATAAGCACATAGGTATACCCACAAATATGAACAATCACATACATATGTTCTTACGTACATAAAACACAAACACAAATATGCCCACAAATATAAAAACAAAAAAATGCAAGACATGAATTGAACCACACTCACTTGGGCTCTGGGCCCCAGGTTTGCAGAAGTCCCACTGACTGTGTACCCTGATTTTCATGCACGGTGGGTCCCACAGTTTTCCCTGTCAGCATCTTTACATCAATGGCTCCTCCAGTCTATTGGCACTCTTTTGTGTTCCTCCCCAAAAGAATAATAAGTCATTTCAATCACACAAGAAGAAGCTTCTCCTCTGATCACCTGGAAGACCCAGCAAGAAAGGTGGCCTTGACTTTTCCATAGCCCCAACCAAGGAGCAGAGAAGCCATAGATGTGAACTTGCTGTTCCTTATCCCTGTGTGGCTGAGCAGGAGGGGAGGCCCTGTCATCCTAACTATATGAGTCTCATGGTTGCCCAGGGCTGCCCTCTACACTGACTACAGTCCCACCTACCTCTTGGGAGGGGGCCCTAGACTATCTGTGCCCTCCAATATGTGAAGCCCCAGACTCTGCATACAAGTTAGAAAAGTGATTTTGTGGTGCTGATATGCTCTGTGGTTGGTACTTTCTGTTGGGTCTCTGGAGCTCAGGCAAAGGGTGAAGGACAACTTGACTGTAGAGTATGAATGTCATGAGCAAAGCTCTGGCCAGGAAACATGGAGAATGATGGAACAATGAAAGCCCAGAGGCAGAAGTAAGAAATGGAGGTGGAGGCTGAGACAGGGAAGAGAGAGGAAGAAGGGCAGCATAAAAGAGAGCAGAGAACAGGAAGGGTAAAAGGGTTTTAAAGGGGGAGAGGAAGTCAGGATTCAGACACTGATCCTACAGGAGCTTCCATAGAGTGGTCAGGGAGCAGGGGGACACAACACGGAGATCCCGAGACTGAATGTCAGAGAGAAGAGAGAGACACAGACTAGGAAAGGGAGCATGGAAGCAAAGGAGTAGTGAGCTTGCCTGCAGGAACACAGGGAAAGGGTGCTAGAAGAAGATGAAGTAACCAAGACAGGCAAAGGGGGACAAGGGTATAGGCTTGTAGGCAGGTACCAACAGGGAGAGTATGAGATCAGTGTGAGCAGGAGAGCTCCGCATGGCCACTAATGAAGACCAAGTCCATTCACACATGTACATATGGACAAGCATATATAGATACATACACAGAATAAGGGTCCAATTCCAAACACACATGTCCACATGGAGACACTCAAGACATATACACACATGGGTGTATATACACATAAATATACATGCGTAGGTATGCAATACACATACATAGATGTGCATAGATATGCTCAGTCTTATGCATACATGCATGCATGCACACATACACACTTCCCATCTGGAAAGTAAAATCTCCTGATACCCAAACAAGCAAAGCTGAAACCCTGAGACAAACAACACAGACCAATAACAACTGCCCAAAAGGAAGTCACGCCATCTTGCACAAAGCCCCATGCTGGAGGCCCATGACCCAATTTTGTAGCAGATTGGGGAGTGGGGAGTGCCCAGAGTGCTATCAGGGAACTTGCTGCCTGAATGAGTCAGCCAGACCCAGAAAGCCCCAAGCCCAGCTTGCCCAGAGTCCCCTTGAGCCAGAAAGTTCCTGGAGAATCTATTCACAGCTTCAAATTTCCTCTCATCATGCTACACATTTGCCTCAGAGCAATTCCACGGCGAACATAACTCAGCCCAGAAAAATGCCCTCTGTGCTCTCCTGCAGTGCTGGCTCCAGCCAGCTTCTGCAGCACCGGCAATGTCCACAAAGCAGGGCACTGAGTGCGCCTAATTGCATCCGAGGGCTGGGGGAGCCCCCCCCCCCCAATGGCACCACCGGAAGAAGGGAGGAGAGAGTGTCATTTGTTCATTTCTTACATTTTATGGAACACTTCACTTTGCTCTCAGCATAATTATTGTTGTACTTTTTGCTGTTTCCCATTTGCCTTGTTAAAAAAAAAAAGCACACCACACTCCACACCCCCTGCACACTCTTCTTAATGCATTAAAATTAATAACTCGTAACAGTGACCTAATTTGTTTTGAGTACTGTAACTCAGGGCTGTGTGTGTGTGTGCATGTTTTCTCTTCTTCTCCAAGAACTGCAAAACCCTTGACATGTTACTGTGGTAACAAGAGCAACTTGGGGAGCTCCTGAATGAAGCTATTGTGTTCTCTTCAGCTACCCCATCTGTGGTCTCTGGGCTCACCTCTGTCTGTAGAGCTGCTGAGCAGTGCCCAGAGCCCTAAATTCAGCACTTGGAGCTCTCCACATTCAGTGCAGGGAAGATGGCTGCCCTCACTGTTTCCAGCACTCTGTAAAATGGGAGGTCTGTTCCTCACCCTTTTACTCAGCTCTCCAGGGTACCAGGCAGGCGTCGAGCCTCCTTCCTTCAGGTTTCCTCCAAACTCTAGCATTTTCACTCTCAGCCATACTTTGATCTCTCACTCTGCCCTTGTTGCCTTGCTGCTGGGCCCTTGTCCTTGATGGTGGACAAGTTGTAGGGTGCTGGTTTTCCTTCCCAGAAGATAGGCCATTCTCTTCTCCACACTCACCTCTGCTACCTGCAACCAAGGCAGTGGAGGGATTCTAACAGATCAATATGAGAGGTCACTTCCTGTTTAACACCTCCCCCCCCAGAACAAAGTCTGCAACATCTCTGGAACTCTTGACAAGGTTCCACACACCATGCACCCTCCCTGCAGGCCAAAACCCTCAATACACACTTGGCTCCATGACTTGGCCAGCCCATGCCAGATGGTCCTTTTCTCTGGGGTTTGCCCATTTGGCTTTCTCTGCCTGCTCTGTCCCTTCTGAGTACCACACTTGCACATGGCAATGTAACCGAGCTCCCTAGCCCTGTATTCCCAAGGGGCTCTGGGGCCCAATACCCAGTCCAGTGCCTGGCCCTTAGAATGAGGTGAAATTCAGAAAGAAAGACAGATGGGAAGATGGCCATCAGCTATACACAATTTTTCCCCTCTCCTATCAGTCACTCTACAAGTTCTAGTTTACTCTGGAGTATGAAGGAAGAGAAGGAAGATAAATAGTAGAACATCCTTACTCCTTGGTAGCCCAGCAATGAGGTGACCCGAACTGGGACCATGGGTGAGACATCTATTCAAAATGTACCTCGAAGTGATCAGGGTGGGAAAGGTATCTCAGAAAAGGAGCCATTTTCTATGCAATTTTACTCTCTGGAACAGAGCAGAAGGTGGGTGGGTGGGGTTGTGAGTTGGTTATGGAGTCTAAGTGTCCCAAATGTCAGGGACATCCATCAACCTGGACTTAGATTCCTTGTGCTGACTTAAGATATGACACTGGCACCAGCCCCTATTGGTAGTGATGAGGCAGGAAATGGGTCTTGAGCTGAGGAGGTGGAAGAGATGGTGACAGAAGACACAGAGAAACAAGATGTGTACCCCTGGGGTACCATGAGAGTCAGCTAGGTTCTGGACCAAGCTAGGATCTGGACCAAAAAGTTCTGGGGGCTGGAGTGGTGGCGCAAGTGGTAGGGCGACTGCCTTGCACATGCTAGCCTAGAACCATAGTTTGGACCATAGTTTGATCCCCTGGCATCCCATACAGTCCCCCAAACCAGGTGTAATTTCTGAGCGCAGAGCCAGGAGTAACTCCTGAGCTTCACTGGGGGTGGCCCCAAAAAACCAAAACAACAACAACAAAAAAGAAGTTCTGGGGACCTGAAGATGGATGTTTATCACCCATCTGCCCAACCCCAAGGTGGCAAGGAGAGATAGAAAATGGAAACAATGACTCTAGGAATCTCTTGGTATTGACTCTAAAATCCTCAAAGCAAGCTGTGCCCATGGGTACTTCCTGTGAAGCTAGGTGTCCTCTCTGCCTGGGTTTGACCCTATAGAGCCAAGTTTGTGCATCAACTCTTCATTGCCAAAGTTAAAGTCACTTGGTCCCAAAGAAGCAAGAACACGCAGAGGAGGGACAGCAGCTCTGGGCCACATCTGCGGGGCAGTCAAGCAACTTCTTTTGGAGGATCTAGTTCAAGACTGATTTGGAGGAATGGGACATTATGGGGAGCATTCCTGGCCCGGGGGAGGTTCCTAGAACACACTGGAGTGCAAGGTACCTGAGCAAGTGGCTCCTCCTTGGCATGCCCTGGTCCCTGCAAGCATCAGTAGTGAACTTCTCTGGTCTGACCAGCATCCCCCCAAAATTATAACAGCCCCCACATCTAATTTATTGGTACTTGAACGGCTTCTCTGAGTTCAGGAAAAGAGAAAACAAATGAACTCAACCTGCAAATCTGTAATTGCTTGAGATTTTACCTCCCAGCCATGCTTCTCTTCCTAGGGAGTTATTAAAACCCATACAATATGGCCTAATAATTTATTAATAGTCAACATAAATAGATAACAGCTCACATGGCCTTAATAGCCACTGCACGATGAGCAATGAGAACTTGTTTAAAAGTCACTTGGCTTGAGGGGAGGAGTTTCAGCCTTTCAAGTTCATGTGGGGAGGGAGTGACAGAGAGGGATGAAGGACATGTGGCCTTGGGGAATGCTCTCAGGTTGCTTTGGGGCACTATTTCCCATCTTTATTTGCAAGGGAAGGGGTTGCTGGCCAGTTCTTGCTTAATGGAGAAGGATGTTCAAATTCATAGCAAGGGGCAAATCATTTATTCATGGAGAAAATTAATTCCCAAGTAGGTGTAATTCCCAGAAAGGGGTTTCAGTACCACCTCCAAAGGCAGGATTTGGGGGGAAGGCCCCTTTGGCCAACCTCTTGACAAATGCACATGAGTCTACAGAGGGGGTGAATGAGAGCCTGCCTGATCCCCCAGAATCCACTTCCAAAGTCCTCCTACTGTCATTCCTTTTTACAAGCACTTCATAAAACTTCAGATTTGAAAACAAATTTGATACGTGGCTACCTGATTGAAAATAAGGTGGATGGCACAGACTTCACTTGCTGGGGCTATACAGTAAAACGTCCTGAATGATTTCCAAAAAGGAAAAAGAAAGTTGAGAACTAAGCAAATGACTTTAGCAAATGCGCAAGATCCATGTACAACTATTAACACTGTTTCTATGGACTGGCAACAATGCAAATGTGAAACAATGGGGAACCATTCCATTCACAGTAATAGTGAAAATAATAAAACATTTTAGATAAATTTAATAAGAGAAACATTTTATACATGGTTAACTGAAAGATATAAATGAGAATAATGAAAGATGTCTGAAAAGAAGGTAGAGACATTTCACATTCATGGAGTATCGACAGTTTGCTGGCAATTCTTTCCAAAGCATCTCATAATTTAGTACAATGGTAAAAAAAAAACTCAGCACATTAAATTTTGCAGATGCTGACAACCTTAGAATTATACAGAAGAGCAAGGAACCTAAACTAGGGAGGCCAGTTTTGAAAGCTGGAGGCCTTTATATATCTTCATTGAACAACATTCTCTGGGGCTACAGGTTCACTTGCAGGGTGTGATACTGTCATGAGGACAGACAACTGCATCAGGAAAACAGAACTAAACCCTTAGAAATTCAGGATGTTTTAAAAGGTAAATCAACTAGGTAATACTCTTTGGAGCAAATTTGCTGGGGAACCCTTGGATAGTCACACAAAAAATGTGAAGTCAGACTTCTGCATTTATCACACTGATAGACTGGCACATACACATTACACCGATGTTACTACACACACTTGTAGGAAAAATAGAATAAAACAGTCATGGGGTTAGACAAAGTTATTGGATAAACAACAGAAATATCCATGATAAATAAGAGATGAAGAAATTTAGACTTGGGGTTTGAGCAATATTAGTAGGTAGGGAGCTTGCCTTGCATGCTGCTGACCAGAGTTTGATCTCCAGCATTCTGTATGGTTCCTGAGCACTGCCAGGAGTAACAAACTCCAAACAATGGTGAGTGTGTCCCCAAAACAAACAATAACAACAAAAATTTAGACCTTATTAGCATGGGAAACTTTTGCACTCTAGAGGAGTGTTAGGAGAATGAAATGATAAGGGGCTGGAAATATGGTTCAAGTGGGAAAGCATGGTTGGTATATGTGAGGACACCAGAAAGTCCTGCTCTCCAGGCTGATACTTGGTACCAGCAGGAATAACTCCTATAGGGAGAAAAGAGAGAGAAGGAGAGAGATGGAGGAGAGAAGAAGAGAGGGAAAGAAGAGGAGAGAGTAGAGGATGAAAAAAATGAGAAGCCATATACTTGGATATGCTTTTGTAAATTATATAATTGATAAGTAACATGTACCAGAACATATAAAGAATTCTTTTTTTAAAAAAAACTCAATTAAACAAACAGCCAATAACTGAATTTTAAGATGGGAAAATCAAGAGATTGACTTTTGCAGACAAGTTGTAAACTGATGGAAACTGCACAAAACACATTTAATATAGGACAATTATCCACAATATACGAAGAACTCTTAAACTCAATAAGCAGAAAATGAACAATCTCATTTAAAAATGAGCTACAGATAGGAAATTAGAATATGAGAAGATGCTCCACAGAAAATGTCAAGGAGGGGTTTAAAATGAAAACAACAATGAGAAGCCAGTCCGTGTCTAATAGAACAGTCCACATCCTGAACAGCAGCCCAACATCCAACACTGGAGAGAGAGGAGAGCCAATCTAGGGATGTAATTTTTGGAAGACAGCTACCAAAGCAAACATTTCTGACCAGGCAATTCATAGGCATTTTCCTAAATGAGTTGAAAATGGTCTTTCACACAAAAACTTGCACAAATGTTTATAGCAGCAACCCTATTTGGAATAGTCAGAACTTATAAGTGACCGAGGTGTCCTTCAGGAAGTAAAGAAATAAATAATCTTGGCCCATTCAGGTGAAGCATTATAATTCATGACTGGCAATGAACCTCCAGGCCATGAAAAGACATGGAGGAACCTAAATGCATATCCCTAAGTGAAAGAAGCCAGTCTGAAAAGGCTACAGACTTTATGATTAACTAGATGACATTTTGGAAAAGGCAAAACTAGGGAGACAGTAAAAAGATCAGTGGTTGCCTAAGGGTTAGAGTGGAAGGAGGGAAGAACTGGAGGAACTTGGAAGAGTTTTAATTACTTATATTTATTTGGGGTCTGTACTCAGTGGTGCTTGAGGCTGACTCCAAACTCTCTACTCTGATTCCAAGGTCACTATCAATGGTACTCAGAGGGATCGCAGAGGGATAGTTGAATGTGGGTCTCCTGCATGCAAAGCATACACTGTGCCCCTTGAGCTCACTCTGGCCTCAAAAAATATTTATCTATTTATTTGGTGTTTGGGTCATACCCAGTGGTATTCAGGGATTATTCCTGCCTCTATGGTGCCCAGGGATCATTCTTGGTGGCCCTCAGGGTTAGTAGAGGATCAATGCCAGGTCAACTACACTCAAAGCTAATGCCCCATCCACTGTACTATTGTTCCACCCCCAAGAAGATCTTTACCATTTCTTCTTTATTTTTTATTTAAACAGCATGGTTAGAAGGTTGTTCATATTATAGGTTTCTCCCCCCACAGATAAAGTTGTTCATAATTGAGTTACAGTCATACAATGTACTACAACCTTCACCAGTGTGCATTTCCTGTCACCAATAACAATAGTTTTTCTCTCACCCTCCCTGAAGCCTTCTTCTCTCTACAACATGCTTCTGGGGCAAGCATTTTATTTCTCTCTCTCACACAAGATTTTTTAAAGCAGCACAACCGCTCTTTATGATACTATAATGGTGGGTATACATGTCAAAGAATGCATGCTACCAAGAGAGAAGCCTAATGGAAACTAGGGGCTTTGGGTGACAAAGATGTATGGGGCCAGCTTCACTAGAATAAATGTACCGCATGGTGTGGGATGCTATAAGTGTAGGCAATGGGTGTGGAGGTGTGAGGTGTGGGTAGGGGGACAGGAATGATGGAAATTTCTTGTGCTTTTCTGTGAACTTTGCGTACTTTGCTGTGAATCTAAAATTTCTTTTTAAAGTCTATTTTTTGTTAACAAAACTGAAACAAAAAGATATTTCACCAACACACACACATAGCACAAGAAAAGATGCTCAGCATCATTAGGAAACTACAAAGAGAAAAGTCTTTAAGATACAACTGTATACCTGCTAGAATGGTGACCACCAAAGAGATAATAATAGGTGTGGGAGAGGATGAGAAGAAACATTCTTCTTACAGTTTGAGGCTGGGGGACTTAAAATGTTGCAGTCACCTTTTAAAATATGGAAATGTGGCAGTTCCTAAAAATTGTTAAACTGAAACTTACACCAAGACCCAATATTCCATGTCTGGATATTCCACCCAAGGGAAATGAAAATGCCCATCTATAAGATGTGGGCTTTGTGGGCATAAATATTTAAAGCAGTAAAATGTGGAAGGAAACAAACAATGTATCATCAACTGTCTATCCATACAATAAAGTACCTTTTGTAATTATTAAGCAATTCCACTTCAATCTCTGAGCACAGAGCCAGGAGGAGGCCCTGAACAATTCCAGGTATGTCAAAAATAAAACAGAACAAAATAATAATAATCAATAAACAACCAGTAATTTCAGCCTCATGTTACAACATGGATACACGTTGAACATGTACGCGAATTTGCATGTATGATTTGGAAAACATGTCACAGAATCAAACAGCAATACTTGTTACTTCCATGCTACATCGTGGATGAACTTGGAAAACTAACCCATGGGGCTGTTTAACTGACCAAGTGGACCCAGGGATTAGAGCAGCTTTGTGAATGCAGTGAGGATACGGGCATGGGGGGGGGCAGGATTTGCAGAGGGAAAGAATTATTACAGAACAGGATTCTATTCTATTCTATAACATTACAGATGATAACACAACTGTAAAACAACTGTAAAAATTCACACACATACACACACAAACTCATTCAAATGTACATTCAGTGAATTTTACGCTATGTAAATGATACCTCAGTGAAGCTGTTAAAGAACAGTAGACACTGATTAGGGGTGTCAGCAGTGGGCCCACCTCGAGGAGACTACCTGTGATTAATGGAACATCAGCCCATTAGTGGCAAACAAGCCTTTCAGGATTACCCCCTGCTGTGGCGGTTGAGGTGCTGTATTTATCTAGGCCAGAGCCTCCTACTTACATCAAGCAGAGACAATTGAAGGCTGCAAGCTCAATTCAAACATCATCTCTCAGGGTGGAATGAAACAGGGCCACCTCTAGCTTGATCAGAAAAGCCCCAACCTGCCTGCTGATACTGAAACAGTGATGCCCTCCTATGGTTTTAGCAAGGGTTCAAAGGTGGAGCTAAAGGTTCCCAGCCCATGGCTTTGCCTTTGGTCCATGGCTGGGATAAGGATAATAAGACTTTTGTAAAGCACTTCCAATATCCACTTGTGCCAACACCTTGAGCTGCCCAGCCTGGCCCTCCTCAGGGCTCCTGCCAGCTGAGCCCAACTTTGCCCATGAGCTTGGGAGAATGTTTTTGCTTTTCTCATGTGCAGAGGAAAGTCTTCTGTCCTGTCTTCTGTCCTTGCCTTCTCTGGCTCCCAGAATATGTCCGAGGGCTGGCATGGTAAAGCTTCTGAGCCAACTTCACTTGAATCTCCTGGGCAAGTTTCAATGAGGAGAATGAACTCCACTTGTGGAAGCCCTGGGACATTATTGGCAAACCTATTCCTACCTGGGAAGGTGAAATGATCAGCTACATTCATAAGCACCTAAATAAGGCTTTGCAATAATGTCGTAACTCACTCAAGGTCAAATAGTCATCAAGGGTCAGGATGGAGACAATCCAGACTTTTTTTAAAACTTGATTGATGGATTGATTAGTTTTTTGGGCCACACTCAGTGGCGCTAAGGGTTTACTCTTGGCTCTGCACTCAGAAATTGCCCCTGGTAGGCTGGAGGACCTGGAATGGGATATGGAATGCCAGGATTTGAACTGGGTCCCTCCTGGGTCAGCCACATGCAAGGCAAATGCCCTCCTGCTATGCTATCACTCTGGTCCAAATCCAGGCTTTCTGACCCAGTGATTTGACTGTAAACAATAGGGCCTACATGGGGCTGGAGTGATTGTACAGCAGTGAGGGTACTTGTCTTGCACACAGCCAACCTGGGGTTGAAACAGGTATATCCTATACAGTTCTCTGAGCAAGGTGAGGCATAACACCTGACTGTAGAGCCAAGAGTAGCTTCTGAACATCACAGGATGTGGCCACTTCTCAACACCCCAGAGAAGCTTTGAGCATATTATCTCAGCTTGTGGGGGAAGCAGGCAGAGAGGAGTGGAGCACACAGAGCTGCTTGTGCCTTATCCTTCCCTCACACATGAGAGTTTTGCTTCCCCCATGTCCCCCAGCATCCTGGCAAGACCCACCAAGAGATTGCTTTGTAAGAAACAAGTACAGGGTATACAGGAAACATCTTCTCAATGACATTCTTTCTGGGATTGTTCCCAGATGGAGATGGAGGGTCTTTCAAGCATCTTTCCAGCAGGGCTTGGCATTGAGCCAAAGCCCCCTACATGCAGAACATACACTCTAGCTGCTTGGAGCTCTCTCCCTGACCTGGAATGCACCTTTAAGAATGTTTTATCATTTATGTATGTGTCTATTTAATGTTACTTAGGGGAACAATATGGTGCCAGGGATTGAACCCAAGGACTCCAGAATGCAAAACATGTGCACCGGCCAGTAAAGCCATCTCTCTGACCTGCAATGTACCTTCTAAACCTTTCTATTAGTTGTGTATGCCTGTATTTTCCTGCATCTTCTCTTAGTGCTCAGGGAACCATGCGGTGCCAGAGATTGAATCCAGGTGCCAAGTATGCAATGCCTGTACTATATAACCTTCAAGGTAGAGTTTACACCCCATCTGAAGCCAAAATACCATTAAAGATCATGGAGTGGTCCCAGGGCCAGATAAGGGCTCTGAGGAAGTTATTCAGAAAAGCCTAAAGAAATGAAAAATATAAGACTGGCCCCAGAATTTTCACCTCTGACTTCTCATCTCCTCTCACTGCCTTTGCCACCTCCAGTCTCTTTCAATTCTGAAGCTTTCTCCTTGTCCACTCACCTCTAATAAAGGCAGGTAAAAGCAACTCTGAGCAAAGTAAACAGCTCTTGCAATGCCCCTGACTAGCATTTCCACTGTGGCCTTCCCCAAAGGAGCATCAAACATAAATTCCCCCAGCAATTTTCCATCAAAAACATCACTGAATGTGGAGAGCAATAAAAAAAAAAAACACCCTTTTCTAGATTAAAAAAAAAAAGAAGAAAACAATAGTTGTTTCTTGTTCCTTTTATTTCAGCAGGGTTCCAGATAATAAAAAGATTTATAATTAAGCTAGTAGATTTACTTTTTCTATGCTGCCCTAGATTATGAAATAGTATAATTATATGCAATTAAAAAATGAACAGTATTTCTTACCCGAGTGAAGCTTTAAAAGTCATTAGGAAGCCATTAGCTCAGCAGACCTTACAAATGGCCTTCACCACTCTGGACTTCATTTAAATTTACAACAGAGAGAAGAAACTTGTATCCCAGTGTGAATGTGTGTGCATGTTTAAGTATGTATGTGTGAGTTTGTGTGTGAGTATGTGTGTATATGGCTGTGTGTGTGATTGTGTAAATATGTGTGTGTGTGTGTGTGTGTGTGTGTGTGTGCGCGCGCGCGTATGCACACTCAGGTAAACTACCTCACTCCCTCCAGTCAACAATCTTGTGGTTGGAACTTCCTAACTTCCCACTCATGTGGTCCAAAGTGCTACACTCTGGGATCCTGCCAGCCAGAAAGAGTCACATGACCTGACTTCCAACCTCCCCTGTCGTTACCTCTTTGCTGGTAGAATTAGGAACTGTCTCAGTGCTGAAAGGCCCAGCAGAGACCAGCCATGCAATGAAGCCCAGAGTCAGGCACTGGCCCTGCCTCCACCTCTCCTTTCGCAGCCTGAATGGTGCAAGGAACTGACTGCTGCCCAAACAGCCATAGCTTTGGTTTCTGCTCCTCCTAATATTTCCCATGCCCAGACCTTGCCTCATATGATGAACATGATCTCTGAGGATGACCTGGGAACAGCACTCATTGGAGAATTGATCTTGCTAATTCCACCACCATTCATGATTTTATTTCAATAGAGTCTTCGTGTCTGACATGGAATTATAATTATTAAAGATGTCATCGGCATTAAAATAATGAGTCTCACCCACTGGTCCATTCGCTCTCCTGCCTCTGAGTCAGAGTCAGCTTCTACTGCACTGTTGAGGGCAATGCTCAGTTATAGCAACAATAAAACAACAAAACGAGAACTCCCTCCCTCAAGAAACACCCCAATAGATCCTTGGTTCATTGAAGTAGCCATCACTGCTGTGTGCCTGGTGACATCAGAGCTCCTTCAGAGCTACCTCCAGGTCTGGTCAGAAGCCTTGAAGGCCATTCAGGCCCTTTAACACATTGTGATGTGGACCTGGGGAATCAAAAGCTATATGGTGAAGGACTGGGCCTTCCAGCTTCTCTGAGATAGCACAAAGTTGGCAGGTAGAGAGAAGGTGTGAGCTTGGCACACACACGGGACAGGAGAGAAGGCCTATTGGCAGTCCTGACCTTGCAGCCTACAGAGTTTATTTCTGGGTCCAAGACTCCCCAGCCCAGAACCAGATCATAAAGGAAGACATCCTGTATGAGCTGGTAGAGGCCCCTGCCCCAAGTCAGTTGCTCCCATCTGGGCTTCCAGGTGCTCACTCAACAGAATGTCTGAGCTCAGAGCACTGTGGTCTCCCCGCAGCTATGCACCAGTGTGAAGATGGTCTAGCTCCACTGCTAGTACCATACACTGGTTCCATCATATCCATGTAACAAAGCAGCCTCAGAAACTGGTAATCAGAGACAAAGACATGAAACCACCTTGGCTTCAGAGAACCATAGCTAAGCCATGGTGGAAATCCAGGTGCCATGGCCTCCCCTAAAATGGGTCACTTGGGCACCATATGGGACAATTTGTAGGGACCTGCTTTCCTCCATGCTCCATGCTCCATGCTGTGTGCTGGTGGGCATCTGGGTTCTGGTAGAAATGGAGGACCCATTGGAAGGAACTCTCTCAGCTCTCATCACAGAGACTTCTGGGGAAAAGGGTCTCCTGTTTCCGGGCTCACCTGGAGCCCACCTCCTTTTCCAGGCTGAGCTCTAGTTGTGACTTGAACTTAATGCTCCCCTTGAAGTCTCTAAGCTAATTGTGCTTCCCACCCCCACAGCTGTGCCTCCCCCGCCCCCTCCCACCCTGTGCTCAGTGCATTGGCCTACAGAAGTGCCAGGAAAGAGTTCTGATTGGTCATATAGGAGCACCAGAGACAAACTCTGATTGGTCAAGAGTTCCTTTGAGGCCAGAGTGTTAGCACAGTAGTAGGGCGTTTGCCTTGCACTGGGCTGACCTGGGATGGACCTGGGTTCGGTTCCTGGCATCCCGTATAGTTCCCTGAGCCTGCCAGGAGCAATTTCTGAGCTCAGAGTCAGGAGCAACCCTTGAACACCATTGGGTGTGCCCGCCCCCAATAAAAGATCCTCTCTCACCTCACCCCACCCCTCTCCACACCAAGACTCTGGGGACCAGTGTCGAGCTCTCATCTGCTAATGATCAATGGACTCTCAAACATTGAGACTGATCCTCTCCCTCTGGAGATCTCTGGATTGGCTTCTGAAGGTCTAGGGGAGTATAGGAACAGAATGTTCATCTCACCCCTTCCTTCCTTTCCTCTTCTCTCTTATAAAGCCCATTCCCAGAAAAGGATGGAGAATCTATTGTGCTGCCACCAAACCCTCGCCTGTCTCTTGCAATCAATTTCAGCCTTCCTCTGCTCTTCTCAGACAATGTAATACAGTGCCAGGCAGTATCATGGATGAAGGCTGCTCTGCAGACTACCGGGCAAACATAACTATTCTGTGTTCAGCTTGTGGGAGATTCCAGGCACCTCTGCACACTTTGAAGGACAGGCTCATGACTAGACCGACTAAGCCACCCCACAGACAGCTTAAGAGTAACAGACACAGATCAATGCAGCTCTCAACAAAAATGCCCTGGTGGAAGAAATCTGGAAAAGAACTGGACTACAGGGCCAAGGGCCCGGATGGTATATGTGTCTTGTGCAGGTCTGGGAATCCCCTGTCATCTAGTTTTCACTGACATTTCACTGGAATAAACAGAAACAAGGTGGGAAAGAGAAACACTTTAAATTATGGTGGGGAGATAATATGGGGTTCAGTCTTCAATAACGCCTGAGGTGCCAGCTGGGACTTACTATTTGCAGGGCTCACTATGAAGCCAGAAGCTCCCACAAACTGGCCAGAGGAAGTTAGGGGGTGCTTGACCTCTGAGGCCTGCCAGTGGGAAGCTTCAATGTGGGAATGCTAGGCAAGGGCATGGTTGTGACCCGATCCAGGCTCTCTGCCCTCTCAACACCTGTCCAGGAGAGCTTCTCCTATAGAAGAGGCTGGAGTGGAGTCAGATAAAATTGAATTCCCTCCTCTATAGCTCCTGGTGTGGCTAATTCATAGTTGCATTAGCTTTCATTTGGGTAGCAGCATGGGGCATTGTCAGATATTGGCTTGGACCAAATTTAATCTGCAGGCTGAGCTCTGCCCTCTTTCCACTTGCCTCCTATTTGAGACCCTAATGAAGAGACTGAGCTGATTGGTTTGTGGAGTCCAAACTTGAGCATGCAGTGAGGCCCCTTGGTGCACACAGACCTGCTCGCTGTCCACTCCAATCTGGGAGAGATGCGCCTGCGACTCTCGCGGCTCTGAAACAAATTAAATCGCTCTGACAGACTCTGTCTGCCTCGAGTTCTCCATTAGGCTTCGCTTTGGGTTTGCTCACGCAGTGACAAAACTGCTTTGACGCATTTACGATTTCTCAGGGACATGCTGCCACTGTGCCCCCCCCCCCTTTACTGCTGTCTGGAGCGATTTTTGTAATGACAAAACCATCGCCACCCTTTCCATGTGTCCCTGTGCTTGCAAGCTGCTCAGCCACACATCAGCGAGGTGGGCATCATCTATGGACTTCATCTTGAACCATCCTGTCCTGTGCCATTCTATCCTGTCCTGTCCAGAGCAGTGGGGGAGCTTCCTATTTTCTTTTACATACCATCATCCTGGCCTTTTATTCTGTTATGGGGGGCACACTCTGGCAACTCTGCCAGGGTTAAAACTGAGCATGCCATACATAAGCTGCAGCCCAGAGAGCTGCCCCCTACAACCAACCCAGTGCTTCTTCCCTGTCTTTAGAGATCCCTGAGCATCGTGCAACTTCTCCATCTGGATTTGCAATTGGACCAATCTCTCTGTCTATCCCCTCAGACTAGAGACACATCTCAGTTTGGCTGTTAGGGAGACAATGAGCATCTCTCTGCACCCAGGTCTCAGGGGCTTCACCACAGCCCCTTCTTCTCTTGATGACAGATGGAGGCTGTGAATGGGAGGAAGTCTCAGGCAGGGCCAGCACCGAGCATGGCCCACCAAGAGCAAGCAAGCTGGGCATTTACCTTCTGCCCTTCCAGAGCTGCCTTGTTGGGATTATAGATGGCTAGGATATTGGTCTTACCCATCACTGAAGGTCCATTAAGAGCCTTTTAAGCTCTACAACTCCTCCCTTCGTGGGCTGCTGCATTCATTCATCAACCACATATTGAGCACTTGTCACGTGGACTCGTCACTATGGCTTCAGTGAGGTCCAGTGGGGGCCTCTGTAAACCCAGAAGAGAATCAGAACCTCTCATTTTTCATTCCACTGGCCTCTATAGACACATGACTTCTCTTCTGTGCTTCCTGTTCCCAGAGACATACTCCTATCCCACCCACCCATCAGCTTTAAAAAGTCTAAATGCACTGTCAAGGAGGAAATGAGCCATACCTATTCCAAAAAGCAAGGACCTGGGCCACAGTGGCCATGGATAGATGGTGTCTCATGTCCAGAATTCTGAGTCTAGATGCCAGAACTCAATCTGCAGGAATTCCCTTTAAATAATAGAATGAGAAGCTTCACCTCAGAGCATGGCCTCCAGGCTCTGCACCTAGCCAGTGCTCTCCTCACCCCCACAGGGTGGATTTGAATGTTCTAAAAAACCACAGACCTGGGCTGGCACTCTGGTTGGGGACCCAGGTCCTTGCTCTGGACTGCTGATCCCAAACCATGACACCTCTCTGAACTTCAACATGGTCCTCTACTTGCTTCTGTAGAAGATTTCTTTGCTGTACCTTTGACATCTATAGACAACGCAAGATGTTCTTAAAATGACTCGCTACTCTCAGCTTCTACAAATTCACTGCTCTACTTATTTGACAGACCTAAGAACACATTTTAATGGAAAAGGAAGTGCAGGTAGGACAGAGAAGGAACGATATAACAATAATAGTTGGAAATGATCCCTTTAGACAAGAACTGAGTACTAAAAGAAAGTTAAGTGATATGAATGATGCCCTTCAGTTATAGTATTGCAAATCATGGTGCATTAAATAAAAAAGGGGAGAAAAGACAAAGAAGTAGGGTGTCTGCCATAGAGGTAATTGGGGAGGGGGAGCTGAAAAAATTGGTGGCAGAAAATGAACACTGGTGAAGGAATAGGTGTTGGAATAATGTATGACTGACATCCATACATTTTTAACTTTCTAACTTTAAATTTTTAACTCTGTATATCATAGAATTTAATTTAAAATAAATTAAAATAAAATTGTAAGAGAATAAAAACACATTTTACATTAGTCACTACAACAGATCATAAAATATACCCAAACATCCACAGCAGGAAGAGCATGGCCTAGAAATCAAGTGGCTGGAGAAAATAAATGTTCATGTATCCTAATGATGGGTGTAATCATAATGATTGCTATTATCGATTTTTTTTATTATGCCCCAGGAAATACATTAAATGTTCTACATGGGTCCTTGCCCATATTTACTCCTATAATGACAGAAAGTGAATGTCATGGCATGATCATTCAACCCACTATTCTCCAAGTAAAATATAACATATCACATACTACAATGTTACAGGTCCCTGCATGTCTAGGAGTAGAGAGGTTAGAAAGAGCCAGAAATCTAGTCTTCTAAAAGCTAGAGCACACTCTCCTGCAAACTATCATACTGACCATAGTTTGGTGTTTTTGGTCTTCATTAAGTCTTCTTTCAGTGCTCAGTCTGGAGCTGATTGGCTTCTCCTGTCCCATACACCCAACCATGAGCTCTCTTCCCCATTGGGGACTCTACTCATGATACAACTGCTGTCTATTCTCCCTCCTCCACTGCTTCTGATGGCTACCCAATGCTGCTATTTTGTTCTCCCCTTTCATTTTTTTCTCTCTCCTTCACCTCACCTCTAAGTCTGCAAAAGATCTGTGAATTGGTTCAAGCAAAGGACTATTTCTCACCAATCCAACCTACCTTCACCAGTTTCTGGAGCCACCATCTCAAAAACTCCTTTGAAAATTAAAGCTGCATGTGTCCAAGAAGCCAGCAAGCACAGTCACAGAGTGAGGGAATTCTAGAACAATTTTCAACAAAGCTGGTGGAGTAGATACCTTGACAGAAACTGGACAGCCCCTTTCTCACTGGACAACCTGTTGATTGGCTCAGCTTGTGAAAGGAAAAGCATGGAGAGGAACTGAGTTGGACAGCTCAGGCCAAGCCTTCGCAGAGATATCTTCACCTCCAGCTCTCCTTTTAATGTGGGAAACATGGAGACTAAGAACAAAAGTATGCTTGTTGACTGGAAAAGGACCAAAAGTGGAGTCCATAGTCCTTAACATGACAAAGAGGAATCTGGCAAAGTAGATTTCTTCCTACCTAGCAATGTCTTCACAAGTTCATCAAAAGAATGATCTGCTATTTCAGATGATTTGGTGTCCATGACATCTTTGAGCCATGTCTCGAAGGGGCATGCTTAGAAGCTAAATGTGGCTAGAAGATGCCCTCAGGAGTCACAGATTGAACTGGAGAGTAGACCAGCCTCATTCTGTGAAGAAATGTGGTCTCTAACTCCTCAAGATTTCACCTACTGCCACATGGCCACCCTGAATTTCTACACAGTTCATTGTTTCATGAGAGGTATTAAATATAAATTGTTCATTAAAACACATATTATTAGATGTTTAACCACTGTGTAATGGATTTTCTATCCATTGCTTCGTGGTTAACCCTCAATAAATGCTTTTTGTAATCAACTTAAAGTAGAATACATACCATGCTTGAGCTATTTCTCCTTTGATTTAATAAGAAACCAATTCTATATTATTGAAGTTGTACTTGATCATTACAAAAAAATCACCAATAGTTTAAATTTCAAGAATGGCCTAAGAAAAAGTCTCTGGCAGGACTGGTTAGTACAGACATAAGGCATTTGTCTTACAAACGGTCAACTTGAGTTCAATATCTGGCACCATATATGGTCTTCTAAGCACCACCAAGAATAATCCCTGAGCACAGAGCCAGGTCCTCAACACCAAACAAATACAAGAAAGGAAGGAAGGGAGGAAGGGAAGAAGAAAGGAAGGAAGAGAGGAAGGAAGGAAGGAAGGAAGGAAGGAAGGAAGGAAGGAAGGAAGGAAGAAAAGGAGGAAGGAAGGAAGGAAGGAGGAAAAGGAGGAAGGAAGAAAGGAAGGAGGGAGGGAGGGAGAAAGGAAGGAAAGAAAGAAGGAAGGAAGGAAAGAAGAAAGGAAGGAAGAAGGAAGGAAGGAAGTAGAAAGGAAGAGAGGAAGAAAGGAAGGAAGAAAGGAGAAAGGAAGAAAGGAAGGAAGAAGAAAAAGGAGGAAGGAAGGAAGAAAGGAAGGAAGAAAAGGAGGAAGGAAGGAAAGAAGGAAGGAAGGAAGGAAAAGGAGGAAAGAAGGAAGGAAGGAAGGAAAGAAAGAAGGAAGGAAGGAAGGAAGGAAGGAAGGAAGGAAGGAAGGAAGGAAGGAAGGAAGGAAGGAAACTGGTGTGAATATGTCCCCTACACAGAAGGATCTTCAGTACAACAAAGAGCTCAAGACCAAGAACTCTAACTTTAGTTTTTGGACCACATCTGGTGATGTTCAGAGATTGATTACTTCTGATTCAAGCTCAGAAATTACTCCTGGTGGTGCTTGAGAGATCAAACCAAGGGTCAGACCTAGATTAGCTGCAATGCAAGGCAAGTGCCCTAAATGTACTATCTCTCTGGCCTGTATATCTTTTAACCATTGTATTAGTAAGATTTAGGTAGTCTAGAATCTGGGATCTAGACTATAAAGATTGTGTAAAAGAACAAGAGTCATTACTTGGGGGCCTTGATTCACAGCCTCCACCCCTATAGCTTGACACACTAAGGTCCCTTCCCAGGATTGAAAGATTAGAATAGGACTCAGGTTTCCCAAAGGACAGCAAAATCAATCAAGCATTTATGGGTGTGTAAAATACTCAAGGGGTTCAGTTTCATCAGAGCTTTATCCAAAGCTTTACTCCTTTTCTTCAAGGTTTCTTTAGAAACCCATTTCCTTATAGTGCCTGTTTTGCCAGAACAAGGGTAGGACATGATCAAACTTTAGGATTAATACAATGGAGATGCAGTTCTAGCTGGAGTCTAAGAGGCTGGAAGTGGACAGAAACTCAGTGGCCAGAACACAGAGATCTGACCCTCCAAACCTCTACAGTATTCACAGAATCCTTAATCCTGCTGCTTCCAAACACAAGATACCAGGGCTGCAGGAACGGTCAATGAGACCACACACATGAAATTCCCAGAAGAGGTACAAATCAAGAGTTCAAAACAGTTGTTGCTATTGGTTTTCTATTCTATTGGTGTCTATTCTTTCACAACACAGTTTTTATTTGCCCTGAGTCTTTACTACTGGACATAAAGGAATATATATGAATTGGTTAGTTCTCATAGACCATTCCTAGACATGTGTTTGCTGGGGTGCATTTATAATTCTGGGTGAATGTTGGATATTTACAGCTTGGTCTTTCCCTAAAAGCAATGTCTATACAGTCTGCATTAGCTGGGCATCAGAAAGAGAAATCTTAGTGAACAGGTATGTCTCCTGGGAAAAGAGGTGAGTGAGGATTAGCACTGTTACCAGAGGAAGTTCTGTGATCAAGGAGCAGCTGGGCTCCAAGGCCACTTCCTGTGCTTCCATTGTCTACTTCTAACCCTTCCAGAACTGCAGAAATGGCGATGCGCATGAATCTTCGTGCGGCGTGACACAAAGGTATATTTTAGGCTCAGGCTGCTTAGCTTCTTCCTGGGATGTATCCACGCTTGGAGATAAAAGGCTGAGCATTTCCCCATTCAGCCTGTGACAATGGACAGCTGTGTCTTGAGTGGCCTGCTGTCCTTAGACACACAGGAACCCTCTCCGCAAGGGCCCTCTTTTCTGAAGAGCGAGTGGGAAGTCCTGGGTATTGAGGACACATTCCAAAAATAACAGTCAGTGGCCACCACCACTTCTCAGTGGAGGAGCCTTCATTCTGTAGAGGAGAAGGAGGGCTGCTAAGAATGGCAGAAACCACCCACAGATGGTCTGGGTACCAGTTGCATCAACAGATGCATACACAACAC
Organism: Suncus etruscus; assembly: GCF_024139225.1. Classification (NCBI taxonomy): domain Eukaryota; kingdom Metazoa; phylum Chordata; class Mammalia; order Eulipotyphla; family Soricidae; genus Suncus; species Suncus etruscus. The sequence continues at coordinate 25,067,790 of NC_064855.1, forward strand.
AGCCCTGTTCTCTGAAGCATCCAGCCAAGCTCCCATCGAGTTCTCTACTGTGTACATTGAAACCAAAATAAATAACCCAAGAAAATCTGCACATGTCTATGTGTTGGGGGTATAAGAGAAAGCAGGCAATGGGCCCAAGAGGAACTGAAGACATTTAGCTTTTCTCTTCTTCTTGCTTGGTAATTTATGTAAGTTTGAACATGAGATCATTTTCCAGTTTTAGCACAGATAAAGACACCCAAATCCAAAACAACAAGAATAATTTCTATTGGTGGATGGTTAAGATCTTCCAGAATCTGACCCCAAAATTTACCTTAACTAATCACATGTTCTCAGATGCTCCAGTCCAACCTCCAACTGCTAGTCCCTTCACAGGGACATCCACCTTCATCTCTGCTCTCATTTTAACTCTGCCTCCATGCATTGATATGTATTGATGCATCATGAAGATGACAGCTTCCTCCTCCACATGGCACATGTATCCTCTGAAATGTAGCTGGAGCCACCTTTGACAGTTCGAGCTCATCAGTACTAACCATGCTTCTCTCTCTCTCTCTCTCTCTCTCTCTCTCTCTCTCTCTCTGTCTCTCTGTCTCTCTCTCTCTCTCTCTCTCTCTCTCTCTCTCTCTCTCTCTCTCTCTCTCTCTCTCTCTCTCTGCTTTTTTGGGCCACACCCAGTGACGCTCAGGGGTTACTCCTGACTATTCGCTCAGAAATTGCTCCTGGAATTGGGGAACCGTATGGGATGCTGGGGGACCGAAACACGATCTGTCTTAGGTTAGCACTTGCAAGGCAAACGCCCTACCACTTTCACCACCGCTCTGGCCCCGGACCATGCTTATCTCCCATTGATAGATGGAGATGAGGAACCACCACCCCATTCCTTATCTGTCTCTAGCATGCCAGCACAAGTTACTAGGAGTTTGTTCTAAACCTTTGCATTGAGTGCCTAAAGTCCTTAATAGGAAAAGTGCTGATGCAGACCTGGGCTGAATGATCTCTTCGGGGCATAAAAATGGAGCCTCCCCCAAAAGGGACACTTCTGAGAGTAGTCCATTAGGGAATTCCTACCTATTATTACACAGAGGTAGAAGGAAGTTGGAAAGTATCACATTCAGGCAAAGACAGCTTCTGGATGTCTAAGACAAGTACTACCAAGTAACACTATGAGTCTTCCTACTAATCACTTTTAAGAAAGTTCTAGAATCATGTTCCCAGTCAGCTGGCATTGGGATGGGTATGGACAGACATGTTTTCTCTCTACTACCTGCTCTGAATCCCCTTCCCCCAGTTCAGAATAGAGGCCATCTCTCCCATGTGAGCCAGATGTAGAAGATCTGAGCTGTGACTGAGTTGGGAATTGAAAGATGGGTAAATTTTACAGAAATGGAAAAAATAGAATGTTGCCTTCCTTTGAGAAAAGTGATATCTTTCTTGGACAGCTTTAAGCTTAAATATAGTTACTCTTTGCTTGAATAAGAACCATGGTGTGACAATAAACATAGACCCTCTGCAAAAGAGGAAGCCTACTACCTCTATAGATAGATTGTCACAATAAGAAGTGAGACAGCTCATGACTAAGTGGATGTCAAGGGTAGAGTTTGAAGCTGGGCACGTTCCAATTTAGATAAGACAGAAGAAATGGAAAAGATATGACAATCTTTGGGGGCCCACAAGGTAATACAGTGGATAGGGCCTTTGGCTTTCAGGCAGTCAAGCTGAGTCAAATCCCAGAATTGCACATGCCCCCCCCCCCAAGCTCTATCAGGAGTGATCCCTGAGTGCAGAGCCAGGAGTAATCTCCCAGCATAGCTGAGTATGGCCCCCCAATGAAACAACCTAACAGAAAGAAATCTAAGAGTCTAGAAACCTGAATCTAAAAAAAGCAAAGAGGATGCATTAGCAGAAGTGCTCTGACCATTTGATAATAAATTATGATATTTTTAATTAGAGCACAAGCTTCAGAGGAGTAGAAATTATGGCTCACATTTTCCAGTGTATTGCCCTGAGCATAAGGCTCTCAGACTCAGTGCAGAATTGAGAGGAAGAGCTGCCCGACAGTGCTTGGGAGCAGAAGAAGAGAGTTCTGGCGGGGGGTCTACTCTGAGGAGTGGTGCCTTTTTTTTTTATTTAACCAACTTTATTACATACATGATTGTATTTGGGTTTCATTCATGTAAAGAACACCACCCATCACCAGTGTAACATTCCCATCACCAATGTCCAAAATCTCCCTCCTCCCCACCCAACCCCTGCCTGTACTCTAGACAGGCTTTCTATTTCCCTCATACATTCTCATTATTAGGATAGTTCAAAACGTAGTTATTTCTCTAACTAAACTCATCCCTGTTTGCGGTGAGCTTCATGAGGTGAGCTGTAACTTCCAGCTTTTTTCTCTTTTGTGCCTGAAAATTATTATTGTAAAAATGTCTTTCACTTTTCTTAAAACCCATAGATGAGTGAGACCATTCTGCGGTTTTCTGAGAGGTGCCTTCTTAGGAAATGCCTCCAAGAACAATGGAAGCTGCTGAAGAGTGAGGGGTGACTTGTGAGGGCATGGAGTTTGGAGGCCAAGGTCCCCAAGAGGAGCACACAACTTCTTCTCCATCTCTTAAAACTAATAACCTAGGGGCCAAAGAGGTGGCTCAAGTGATAAGGCGTCTGTCTTGCCTGCTCTAGCCTAAGACAGACCACGGTTCGATCCCACCAAAAACCCAAAAACAAAAAAAGACTAATAACCTGTCATCTGGAGATCACTGTGCCAATCATTATGCCACACTGGGGGCAGATCGACCTGAGGAAACACCCAGCTTTTGAGTGCTGGAAGGAGGACAGGAGCCACAGATCTACATTCCAATCGACCTGCTGAGAGGTTGAAGAATTGGCCCAGGGTTCCCTGTCCTTCCTCTCACCTTACTAACATTAGAGCAAAACAGAAACAAAAACAGAAACAAAACCATCCTGGCTGAGAAGCAACTCAACAGAATACAAAAGAAAGCAAAGGGAAAACTTTATTGGGACAAATGTGGCTATTGACCTGCAGATACATACAACATGAAATGGTGAAGGGAGACAGGATGCAAGAAGGTTCAGAACAAACAACTCAAACATGATGATGATTCAAAGAGCCTCTGACAAGGATCAAAGGTGAACTAAATAGTTGTTTCTGTAAGTGTAGACACATGTGCACACAGTCCAACAGTCACTTGACCATGGGATCCCCCAGTGACTGAACATGAGAATAGAATAGACTGAATTCCATGGTTTCTGCCTCAAAATCTCCCCACAACTATTCTGATATATTTCTTTTATATTAATTCTTCAGTGACTTCCCCTGGCATTATTAGTTGTTTGGGTTTTTCTCTGCCTGTTTCTGGCTTATTTATGGTCACTTGACTTCAAATCTTTCCTGCTCCCTGGTCTTTCTTTGCTGAATCCATGTTTCCCAGCATCACTGGCAAATTGTGTCTAAACACAAAATATGGGTCATGTGTGTGTGCACCTGGGTGTATACGCATCTCTGCATGTGTACATATGTGTGTGAAGGTGTGAGTGCATACAGATATTAAATGCTCACCCAGGACTATAATCACCTTTTACCTCTTTTGTTATTTCTTCAGTCCCCAGAGGTAGGCAGTTGCAGTCCTGTTGTCATTTCTCTCATGAATGGAGATTCAGACATACCTGTACTTAGAGAAGACAGGAGAAGATTTGGGGTCTCTCTCCTTCCTCCCTCCTACCACACCACCAGAACCTTGCAGCCCTTCCTACAGCCTTGCTCTTGAGGCAGGAGAAAACCCATTTCCTCAACTCTGCTGGAACCTTCTAAGACAGTTGGTCTGGAACAACCCTCTCTATCTGGGGAGCCCTGAAAAGTCAACCAGTGGGTTCTTAGAGGTAGTTCATTCTTCAGGAATCAAGTGAGATTTGACACCAGTGTCCTCTCCCATTTGAACCAACAGCCATGAATAGTACCCACCCCCTCCATCCCAAAACTCTCTATTCTCTCTATTCCAGGATCCAGTCCAGCCTTCCTGGGTGATCACTACCAGGGAGTCAGCCCATCTCTCCAGGAGTGGAGCTGGGGGCAGGAGATGGCACTTTGGCTTTCCATGTCATCAGTCTGCCTGATCATGCTTGAGGAAGATGCCTTGAATATGTTGCCCATTCTGAGAGGTCGCCAGGCACTGGAATATGGCTGCTTGCCACCCTGGCCATGCATAACTTACAGGAGACTTTGCAGCCAGGTGGCGCTGCTGGATGCACAAGGTGTTCACTGAGTTCTTACTGCTACCCTGGGTTTGCAGCCAGAATTAGGTGAAGAGGCCACCAGAATAATGTAGTTACCAAGGGGACAGAAAAGTAAAGGAGTTGGTTTTAACCCCGAAAACAAGCATTCCACTAGCAAACAGCAATCACTTTGAAAGCAATTGGCAGAAAGCTGGCTTAATTCTTGTTCTGGAGCTACCCAGAGCTGCCCACAGTTTTTAATTAATACACTGGGCTCCCTAACAAAGGGGAGGAGGCTGGAGAGCATTAACAGTTTTACTTATCCAAGTAGAGGAAAGTTACTTTGCAAAAAATGCTCTAACCATCCATGAACCCTGGAGTGATCCCTCCTTCCCTGTATGTAAAGATTGGGGGGTGGTCCCCAGAGGGCAGGCATGCATCCTGCTAGCCACTCTGCCTGATCTGCCCCTTCCTTCCACAACACACTTACTCATCCCACAAGATAGTCAGGAATAGCTCTGATGCACAGAGCCATGCAGCTTCCACACTGAGTGAGCGCAGTTCCAGCACGGAAGCTCAGTGAAGTGTAAGAGCCAGCAAGCCCTTCCACCCTGAGTTCACAGTCAGAGGTTGGCAGTGGGCAGTCCGGAAAGGGCCTTTATCCAATTGGTCTGGCACACTGCTCTGGAACTTTTAGCTTCCAGAATCTTGGTGTCCTTGAAGGGGCAGAGCTTCCGGAGTGGAAATGTGGTAGGAGATCGGGGAAGCACAGAAAGCAGTAACCCTGTTCCCTGCTGGCCTGGGCAAGTAATCAGGCATGTGCTGAACACATGAGAACTGAAGAGCCAATTGACTCAGAGCAAAGCCCAATAGAGGTTCACCATCCAGGGAGACATTGAAGTGTCTCCATCTTCTTCACATCCTCAGGAGTGTCTAGGGGGCAAGATGAGGAGACAAGGGACAAGTCTGGGTATAGAAAAGGTCCATGCATCTAATGAGAGACATCCTCAAAGTCTAAAAGGCAAATCTGTGCAAACGGAGGGGCCATAGACCACAGGAAGATAACTGACAATAAATGCATCTGGGAAGGAGTAATCTCCACAACTGAAAAAAAAAAAACGAGCAAAGGGCATGGACAGACATTTCTTCTAAGTAGGTAGGTGAAGGGTCGACAGGTCCCAAGTTGCAGAACATCACTAGCCACTAAGAAGATGCAAATTCAGCCACAATAGAGTCGCCACCTCATGCCTGCTCAACCATTGGCAAAAAGACAAGCAATGCTGTGCTGGGAATGAGGCAGGGCAAGAGAATTGTTGCCTTGCAGTAGTGAGGTGCACTGGGGTAGCTGCTGGCAGAATAACCATGGGAGAACCCTAAGAGCCCAAAGACACTATTTCAAAAGAATATTTGTGCTCTTATGTTCATCACAGCTCTATTCAAAAGAACTGAGATGTGGAAACAGCCAGAGTGTCTAAGAACAAGTGACTAAATAGAGAAGTCATAGCATAGATACACTATGGAATACCACTCAGCTATGAGAAAAAAAAAAAAGCCAGGGATCCATTCTGGGCTCCAAGCTGCCTACTCTGATGGCTTCAGCTCTGGATGGTGCTGGCATGTTGCCTTGGAAGCATGAGTTGAGCGCCAACAAGGGCAAAGGGCAAAACAATCCCAAGAAGGTGACATAGGAGGATGGGTCAGAGGGAGAGGAGACCAAGTGTTCATGAGAAGCACATACTTTCATTTTGTCACTGAGCACCATTTGTACCATTTGTATCACTGTTTGAATGCCAGGATCTCTCTGAGGCCACCTCACAGACTCAGCAGCCTCTCGACTTTAGCACTCACCTATGTTCATTCATTTTTCTGTTTGTTTTACCAGTCAGTACCACATTCACTCACTTACTCAATAACTCATTAACTCATTTACTCACAAGTCATTCATTCATTCACTCACTCAACAACTCATTCATTAATTCAGTCAACCCATCAATCAGTCAGCCACTCACTCATTAACTCAGTAATTCACTCATATAGTCAGTCAGCAGCTCACCCACTCATTCAATTGGATAGTCAGTCACTCACACAGTCACTCTGTCAAGCAGCCATTCAGTCAGTCATTCACTTGGTCACTCAGTCATAAAATGCGGCCACTCAGTCACTCATGTAGTCACTCACTCACTTATGGCCTCCCGCCCTCAGCCTATCAGCCTTTGCTGGGAGCCAGTGAGACCCTGGGGCTTTCTAGACCCTCTCTACACTGGGGGCCTGCCTGCCTCTCCCTCCTGTGGTGGGATCTTTCTCTTCTGGTTAGCAGCTCCCGTGTCAGAGTCATTCCATCTGACAAAGTCTCTCCTCCTCTGAAGCTCCCTGTCTCCTCACATCTTCATCAGTGCATTTCCACATGCCTAAGCATTTTAATGGCATATGGTTCCAGGGGGGCCACTCCAAATGAGAGAAAATTAGCAACTGTGCTTATTGGACTAAAGCGAACGGCTGGCGGGGAAAGTTTTCTTCAAAAATGCCGTGGAAGGAGCGGCTGCCTGAGGAGGCACGCATGCCATAAAAATGATGATCTTTCTGTGAGGGGTGGGTACTGGGGGAGGGGGCTCCCCCATGCAGCGTCGTTCCTTGGGAATGCGTCACAGTCATTAATTTGTTTAATTTATTTTTTTGCATCTTTGCAGGCAAGGCAGCGCTCGTGTCAGCCGGGCCTACCCATCAGAACAAATTGCACTTTAGAAATATTTGAGTGCTTTGCTTTTCTATTAGGCAGAATAAGGAACCACAATGCCGGCTCTGGCCCAGTGCCTTCTTGCCCAGGATCTTCCAGCACTTTTCACACTTGCAGCCAAGCCAGGGGGGGGGGGGCTCATGCCTCCATAAATTTTTGTCTTCCTGTGTGCCCTAGTGAGTTCATAGTGGCAGACCAAACCCTTGGCCACTGTAGATTTGCATGCTGGGAGGAAAGCCTCAGACTGGTCTCCCTACTTCCAGCTAGTAGCTCAAACCAGGATTTAGAAGTTCTTTCTCTTTCTTAGAAAGGCCCACATTTGCAGAGCAGCAGACAGCAGGAAAAATGGTTCAGCCCTGCAGATCAGCCATGCAAAAAAAAAAGAGGAAATGCCACTGAAAAATGACAGTCTTTCTCCAGATGTGGCCATTAAGGGTCAGGCTGGTGAGGGAGATGTCTAGAGAGGAACAGAGGGTTAGGCTTGGCCCTCACATGGCATGCCTGTGGCTTTTAGACTGACAGTTATAATACTGGTGGTTATAACTGGGTGAGAGACCAGTGGTGTTCTACCTTTCTACACTGCAGGCAGTGGTTGAAGAACACTGAAGGTTCATTTTAGTCAGAAATGAACTGTCAAATGTTAATTTTTGGAGGTTGTTTCTCAGGCACAATGGCAATGCTTATAACTTACTCCCGACTCTGCACTCAGTGTTCATTCCTGGTGGGCTCAGGGGACCATATAGGTTTAAGTGAACTGAACCCAAGTCAGTCATGTGCAAGGAAAGTGCCTCATCTACTGTACTATTACTCTGGCCCAAATGTTATTTTTATTGCAACACCTGTGCAAGGCTTCCCAGAGAAGGTTGCTGCTTGCACCCATCTCACATGGTGCCCAGCATTACCAATGCAGCTGTGAAGGTATTGAAGGGGACCCTGAGGTTTAGATTGGTGACCACAGACCTGGGTGCAGTACCAGCTTTATGCTCACTGGCAGATGATTATGGAAAACAGCTACTCCCTTGCCCATAGAAGGGGTGAGAAGAGAGCGGCCAACCAACCATGGACTCACTGTGTGATCTCCAATGTATGGTGAGTCTACTGGTTGCTGCTTCATTTATCCAACACAGTGAAGACAGGCTTCAAACTCTTGCAGCTTCCTTAGGTTCCCAAGGGGACTTTGCTGGGAGAGTTCAAGGAGATAATGCATGGAGAGTGCAGTGCCTGGCACTTAACCAACGTTAATAGGCCCCTTCTGATAGCTGAGGCTTAAAGGTAAAAAAATAAAGCAGCAGGACATTGGGGAGGGTGGAGAGGAAAGAATAACTATGTGGTTGTGATCATTCATCAAGCACCAGGACAGAGGATGGGAAGTAGGACAGTCCCTAGGGTTGCTCAGGGTCCAAGTGCATTCTGCATGGGCTCCTGTGTAAGGGAAGAACTTCTCAAATGGGAGCCATAGGAATCTCTGGGAACCTGGGGGACTCCATGGAGGTTATAGGTGAAATTATATAAATGGGGAGTACATGGTACAATATTTGTCCTGTGCAGAGATTCTCACATATCTATTTTTCTTTCCTTTAGTTTCCAGCAAAGTGCTTGGTAGCTCTCAGATACTTAATATTGTTCTGAGAAGGGAGGGAAGAAGAGAGGAAGGGGAAAGAAGAAAGGAAAGGGAAAAAAGGAAGGAAAGAAGGGAAGAAGGAATTAATGTAAGTAGGAAGAAAGAAAGGAAAAAAGTAGGAAGGAAAGAAGGAAGGAAGAAAGGAAGAAAAAGGAAGAAGGGAGGGAAGGAGGAAGAAAGTAAGGGAAGGAGGGGGAAGAAAGAAGGTGGAAAGAAAGAAAAAAAGATGGAACGTAGGCAGAAAGGGAAGAAGAAAGGAAATAAGGAAGGGAAGAAGGAAGGAAGAAAGAAAGGGAGGAAGGAAGGAAGGGAAGAAGGAAGAAAGAAAGAAGAAAGGAAGGAAGGCAAAAAGGAAGGAAAGAGGGGCCGGAGAGATGGAATGGAGGTAGGGCGTTTGCCTTTCATGCAGAAGGATGGTGGTTCGAATCCTGGCATCCCATATGGTCCCCTGAGCCTGCCAGGAGCAATTTTTGAGCACAGAGCCAGGAGTAACCCTGAGTACTTCTGGGTGTGACCCCCCCCTCCAAAAATAAAAGGAAGGAAAGAAGGTACGAAGAAAGGGAAAAAGAAGGAATATAAGAAAAAAGAAAGGAAGGTAGGAAGAAAGGGAAGTAGGAAGGAAGAGGAAGGAAGGAGTGTAGGGAGGGAGGGAGGAACTAATAAAAAGGAAGGTATGTAGGAAGTAAAGAAGGAAGGAAAGTGGAAAGAAAGGGAAGGAGCCTTTCATAGGAAGGAGCTTCAGGGGAGTATGGAAGAAGACAGAATCTCTGAGAAGACTTTCCTTTCATAAAGTAAAAGAAGAATCAGTAAAAGAAATTTATGTAATTTCAGAAATAAATAAAAATTTCCCATTCTCCATGAACAAATCTGAATAAGGGAAACTTAGGCAGTTATCTTCCCATATTGGCATTCTAAGGACCTAACTATCCTCGTGGGGTAGGTGAGTTCTATGTTGTTTTTGTTTACCATTTTTGGAAAACACAAGCCTGAAACCCAGAGACAAACCCAGTCTTTGCAAAGATTGGGGTGTGTTTCAAGCTCTCCCAGCTCAAGCTACTGCCATCCATGGGACAGCACAGAGCAAAACTCCTGAAGTTCCATTAATCACATTCATCATGATGGATCTGATTTGAATTGCTTTCTAGGCGGCCACTAAGTATCCAGAGAGCAGACTGCTGAGCTGGCTCCTGGATGGATGGATGGAGATTATGCAGCCCAGGACACAACAGGAGGCCAGATGGGAGCTCAGTAAGCCTGAGAAGTGCAGACTGCAGAATCCCAGGGTGGGACCAATCCAAAACCCACCCACCTCACACACCTTTCTCAATTCACTTCTCTCAACTACTAGGAAATAGCTGCACAGATAAAAATACAGGTTTTTAAAGCCTGGATTACTCGCAAAATAATGGAGAAGAGAAGGTCAGTTCATTGGAGGAATCCAACCTTTCAATATTTAACCTCTTAAGCAGAATTGCTACTGTTAGCATCCCTTATTGAGTGTGCAGACACAGGCATCCATGCATCCATACATGTGCAGAAGCACACACAGATGCATGCACCATCTTTGTAAGTTTGGAAGCACTGCTGCTTGCAAATAGGCCCATTAAAAGTCGATAAATCAATGGGAAACGCATAAAAATTGTCTCATTTATCATAAGACATGTTGGACAGGTTTTTGAGCTTTACATACATTTATTCTAAAATCTGTTTATCTGTGCAACATTTCAGGACAAAACACTTTGTGATGAACCATTCCCTCCACTTGAATCTATATGGAAAGCAATTAAGTCCAACTCCCCAAGACAAGAGGCTACAAACACAGCTGCCACACAATTGATCTGGCACTTCAAGGCTGCTCTGCTCCCTCTAGCAGTTCATTTCCCCAGGCACTCCCACAAACCAGTACCCTCCTCTTAAGAATGTGTCTGCTGTGTCTTCCGCGCAGGAAGATTCCCTGACCAAGGTCTGAGGAGAGGGATATGTTGTGTTGGCTGAAGTCTAGACTTCCTAGCAGTTCCAACCAACATAATAAAGCCATTCCTAGGTACAGCCTGCAGAGGGCGCTAATACTTAGCATGTCCTGGGTACCATCAGCAGAATGTGTGGGTCACAGGGGAGGGCGGGAGGCAGAGAGAAGATGCCTCTGGAGGGCAAGAACATCCTAGAGAAAGTTCCAGATCCTGAGCACCCCATCTCCCATGTGTCTGTATTATCTTTTTGGGCAGGTTGTATCCAGCTGCGGAGCCTCAGCAAATGCCAGAACTTCCTTTAGACAAAGAACCTAGAACTATTGTTTCTTTTCTTTTTGTTTTTGTTTCTGAGCCACAGTTGGCTGTGTACAGGGTCTGTAATCTGCGCTCAGGGATTACTCCTGATAGTGTTTTTCCCTGTCACACTTATACAAGGTGTGGGGATCAATACCCCATATGATCCCCAGAGCCCCACCAGAAGTGATTCCTGAGCCAGGAATAAACCATCCCTGAGCACTGCCATGTTTGGCAGTTGATTTATCAACCTTTAATGGGCCCATTTGCAAAAACCATGTTCATGGGCCCAGGTGATTGAGCTTAAAGTCAAGCACATTCCAGGCATATAAGAAGCCCAAAATTTAGTCTGTAGAATCTTCCAGTACACCAATGTGGTCCTGCCTCTCCCAAGCACCACTGGGGAGTGACCCCTATATATACAAGAGCATGAACACAAATCTTTTAATGCAAGTGGTTTCTGAATGACTAAATCTGTACAGGTGCACCAATATATGGAAACCATACAGACCCGGACTGCCCGCAGGCTTGGTCCAAGCTGATCTAGGCTTTGGACAGAGCTTCACAGGTCAAGCTGAACTTCACTGCTTACCCTTAACAGGTTTGGAGGAAGAGCAGATCTGTGCAGACACAGGCTCAGAATGCATAGATGAGACCCCTGATCCCTGGAATCTAACTCTCAAATATTCAGTGACTGCAGAGATTATAGAGTTTCATTGACAAAAACCCTACCAAGAGTTTGCTTGCTTAACCACTCCCACCAAGTCCTCCTTGTGCAAAGAGCCATAAGAACTGGATCCAACTTCATTACAAGACCTTAGAGTGCCCCCTCAGCATTTTAGCAGAACCCTGGAACTGCCCCACCATAGCACACCAGTTGGTATTATCAACATGGACAAAAAAGGACTTATTAGAACAGAATTAAGTGCCAGACGGGAGATTGGCAGCACAGATGAAGAAGATCTCCAGGTTCCGCGGGGATGTTGACTTTTTATCAAGGTCAACACTGAGATTTATTGACCTGAGAGGTAAATATTGATGAAGGCTCAGGAGGTCAATATCTGCCCTCAGGCAAAGTCAATCTTTCCTGAGGCACCCCCACCACTCCATCTCCCCCCAAATATCTGTATTCAGTAGATTTAGTTGCCAGAATGAACTAGCTGGGGCACAGATGAAGATAACCTTTTCATCAGATGGCCTAGGGCAGCAGGAAGCAATATTACCACTAAGCACTTGGTGTTTGAAGCCCTTTTTCAGCCTTCAGATTGCACCATCTTTTGCACGAGGCATGAGAGTGTTAAGCTCCAAACTCAGCAGCTGTGTCATGAGAGTCAAGAGAAGACTCAATAATATACCTGAGGCCAAGAGGGAAATCAGCACAATAAGGGAACAAGTGGTTTTGGGAGCACTGGAAAGGGACGTTGACAAAGACTATCAGGAGAGTTCCTGGTGATACTACCCAGTTCAACTGACCAGAGTTCACTCATTTCCTACTGCTGACCTCTGTGCGGACTGATCAGTTGCTGTGCTTATTTACAGAGGTGTTTTGGGGAGGTTGATTATATTGCATAAGTTCTATCCTTTAAATTATGATACTCAACTCTTTGATTTATTTATTAGTGTTTGGTGGGGGCCAGAGTTGGGCCATACCCGGCCATGTGGGAATGTACTCCTGACTCCAAGTGTTGGAGGTTTAGTCCAATCAGTGTTGAGGGACCAGGCAGCACTGTAATAGGAAGAGAGTGGGCCCTAATAATATAAACAGGGAAGGAGACCATCTGGAACCCAAACTGGCCCAAAGGCAAAAGACTTTGTAAATACAGGAGCCTGGAAAATCTTTCACATGCAGATTTCCAGGCTCCAAAATCCCTCGACCCCCTGGGAAGAGGAAAAGTTTCAATGCTGGAACAAAAGCCATGAAGATATATTAAAGATAACCATTAATTACAAGCTCCCTCCCTTTGCAACCACCTAAACAGGTTCAGGATGGTGGTGGGTGCAGCAGTTTTTGAAAACTGTAAATAACAAAGATGAACATTTCACCTTTGGGGCCTCACCTGGTTTCTCTCTGCACATTCTCTGTCTCAAGGAGCTTTGCAGCAACTCACTGGGTGAGTCTCTTGAGCATGAAACTCTTCTCTCATTTTTCCCCAATAAACTTATTTAACTATTAGTTTCCTTCATGAAATACTGTTTTGTGAGGGCATGCAGTGGACTGGAGAAGACAGAACTTAAGGAGAAAAGAGGGACTATTTTCCTTGCTCTGAGAAGAGCAATTCCATGCTCCAACCTGAGATCCATCTACGGCTCTCCTTTGAGAAAGCAGGTGGCAGAGATTGATTCTCAGGACATACAGATCAAGGGGACTCAGGCACTATTAGACAACTGCTACATGTTGCTGGGGAGAAGCAAGTCATGCAGATACTCATAGCAGATTCTATGAGACCAAATTCTTCCAGATACTTCTCACATAGCCAAGGTGGGTAAGGACGAAACTGTAGACTCCGCTCTCGAGGCTGCCACCTCTCATCTCCCCACTTCGCCCACATCAGATATGAAAATCAGTTCACCTGCATGCAAGCATGTACTCCCCACCCAAGAGCCATCTCCATAGCCCTAATAACCAACTCTTAAGAATGAAGAGTATGTGGATGATGACAGAGAAAGCAGAGGCCTGGCTGATTCTTCTATCTGCACAAGAATTAATCTTCTATTTTCACATCAGATCCTGCTTCTCAAGAATGCCTAGGTTTTGCAGTTGGTATTAGAATCCAAATATGGAAAAACATCTCTCCGGGGCCAGAGAGATAGCATGGAGTTAAGGTGTTTGCCTTTCATGCAGGAGGTCATCAGTTCGAATCCCGGCGTCCCGTATGGTCCCCCGTGCCTGCCAGGAGCAATTTCTGAGCATGGAGCCAGGAATAACCCCTGAGCACTGCCAGGTGTGACCCAAAAACCACCACAACAACAACAACAACAAAAAAGAAAAACATCTCTCCATACCAATATGCAAGTAACTGGCATCTGTATAAATGGATCCAATTAACTTTTCCTTTGTGTTGTTTCAAATTTGGATTTTGAATATTCTCAAGCTCTAATAATTTTCTGCTAATGGAGAGAAGAGGGACAAAGATGATCCTAAACACTGGCAAACGCAACATCAGTTCCAGCTTCACACCCAGACAGGGTGTGAAGGCAGGGAAGGAGTCAGGGTAGGACCATGCACACTTCATTTGATTTTGAATAAAAGTGTTGATGTGAACATATATTCAGGATGAGTCAAGGTGGGGTTCAAACAAAGTAGGCAGTATCAGGTTCCATGATGCTCTGGGACTATAGTAGTCCATGGCACCAACATGACAGGAACATGACAAAAGTGTCCTTGGACATGGTATGTTTAGGAATTTCACTATTGACTAACAGAAGACATTGGCAAGAGCTAGCTGGTGCAGAAATACGGGAAGCAAGTCAGAGTCCCTGGGACCAGTCAGAGCAGAGAGGCTTCCACCTCCTAGTTAGTATTCAAGGCCACTATGATTCTCAGGTCTCTGGGTAAAAGGTGCCCTAGCCTGGACTCACAAGGCCTAGTTCTGCCCACTGTGATCTCATGCCTACAGCATGTGTGTGTGTCCCAGCCAGGCTCTCAGTTCTGCCTTCTGTCTTCATCTTATATTTCTACATTTCTTATTTCACTGTCACCTCCTAAACACTACAGGATGCAGGAATTTCAACAATATGCAGCAGAGGAAAAAGGAACAGGGGACCTGCACAGGTGAACTCTACTGTAATCGGGGACCCAATCAGCTCTTGACTGCTTCCTAGGGGGTTGTGATGCTGGAGCCTAGCACTGTGAGACTTCATCTGTACCTCCTTGCCCTCATTCTACAGCATGTTTTTTTGCCTATGAGCACTTGACTGGCTCTCTTGCACAATGGGAACAACAACATTACCTTCTTCAAGCATCTGGAAGCTGAGATGAGACAGTTAATCTAAATATTACGGGACCCTTTTTGATGCGGAGACCTCCAGGAGCATAACAGATGCTACTCCCATAGAAGCCTGTGGAGTAAGTGGGGGGTCTTGCAGCATGTCTAATGCTAAATGCAGAACTCCAGAATGCTTGAGGTAGCAGGACTCTGGGAAGCCTCCTTTCTACCCACTGCTTCCCATTCACTCACACACTGGACCATGAGAAAAGTTTGAAATGCTGCAAGGCAGCAGCTCATGCAGCTTTGGGCTCATGGAGCTTAGCAGCTGGAGCGGCTCACGCACTGGGAATGCTTCATGCACCTTTGCATCTAGAGCAGCTCATAAATCTTTGAACCCAACACAGATCACATATCTTTGTGCATACAGCAGCTTATGCATTATTTTTTTGTGTGCACCCAGTGGCTTGTACATCTGTGCCCTGGCCTGTCATTAGGATGGGTCCCTGGGCCACTCAGCATTTCATCCTGTGTGTAAAACCATCTTCTCTCTCTGGTCACCTTTCCTAAGTCCTGTCAGTCTCCAAAAGCTCTTTCTTCACTCTCCAAAGAACACAGCAAATTCCAGAGACCTCAGAATCAGGATGTGCATGCAATAGATATGATCCAGGTGATATGATCCAGGTGCTCTCCAGAAGGGATTCCTACTAGAGATGTGTTCTAGAGTTCTACCTGGAATCCTGCTTCTACAAAAACCATCTGTTTGTGGTGAACTACTCCCAGTGGTTCAAGGGACCATGCTGGCTCTCTAACCTCGTTTTCATGCAATACCTGTACTCCATTTCCACCTGTGCTCCTTTCCCACTTCAGGATCCAACCAGCTTACATCGAACAATGTAGTCCTTATTAAACTTATCTTTGTTATGCCCTTTTCCTTCTGTATTAGTTTCTCTTTCATATATCATTTAGTCTTCATGGTAACCCACCTCATGGACAATGACCAAGGATAAAGAAAAGCCAGGACTCATGTAACAAGAATGAGGAAACAACCACTCTCACCCATATTTGGGGGCCTGAGAGATGGTGCTGATGCTAAAGCAACTGTCTGCAAGCATGAGGTCACCAGTTTGTCCCCTGGTACCACCCTTACACACTGCTCCTCTGTGATCCCGAAAGTCAGAATGACTTCTAGCCACACTGTGTGCAAAGTACCATAATTACAATGAACCACAGTGAGCATGAGAACTGAGACTATAAGCATTATCCACAATACCCCCATCTGTAGAGGGGCAGAAATCCATATTCTAGGGACTATAGACCTGGATACTTTCCTCTGTAAGAGTAATGCTGGTTCCCAAATGGGGGTTAATTAATCCTTCACCTTTTGTTCTGGATAACTGGGAATTCTTGACATGCTGGGGATAGGGCAGGGCTCCTTGGAGACTCTGAAAAAACAAGGAAGCATTCAGTGCAGTGACCCCAGAAACATGGTCTAGGGTTCTTGCCCAGAATCTTGACACCCAAGCCAGTAACAGAATCCAGACACTTCTGCTCAGACTGACTCCCCCACCCCATTAACCTGCCTCACCCTGAAAAAAACTTCACTGCATTCTGAAAAGGACTTTGGGATACTCCAAAACAAGTGAACTGTTTACAAGCCAAATTGTTGGAATCTGTAAAGTCATGGGGATAAAGAAAGTTCTTTTCATTTTGCTTTTTAAATTAGTTTGGGAGTTGGTGTTCTTCTTTACATAATTACAAGCTGACAAACATGCCTCTGTATTTTTTTTAATTAACAGATATTTGTATTCAAGTTCTTCAAATTACACGCCGCAGCCTGCACATTACAGGACAGCTGCCATGCTCCAGATGCGGGCAATAACCAGAACACGGTAATGGAGAAGAGGCACAAGAAATGGAGGGAGGAGGAAGGAACAGTAAATGCAGCGGGATGAAGAGGAGTCATTTGCGTCTGTGTGTTTGGACTTTTTCATGGAGATGAATACCTTACATGCCCCTCACCCCAATTTCCAGCTCTGTCTGAACATTTGGGAGGGAGGCCGTCTGGGTCATTTATTGCTACTGCCAAATACTCACTCGCGCCTTGTAAAAGCAGATTACAGATGAAATGGGGCACACATAAATGTTAACGGTATACGGAGAAACTATTCAAATTGCTCCTGTTTACAAGCACCCTATTAAATGCGCCAAGTTCCTCCCGAAGAAAGCAGGGCTACAATGCACATGCTGTCTTCTTTATTGATTTAGTCCATTTCTAAGATGCCTCCCACCCACCTGGCTTCCTCTGGCCCCAGAGCAGGCTCTCAGGATCTCTGATATTGTGCACGGCAGGTCTTGGAGACGAAACAGGTGGCAGGAAGGAGAAACATTTTTGCTAATGACCTGTTGGCATACAGAAGGACTACATCTCTCTGGTTTTTACAAAAGGAGGGTGGTGACCAGAAGTCTGAGCTTCCATTCTAACAGGTCAGCATTACATGTTGTTTGACAATCCAATCAGACAATCTCAATAGGTTTTGACTATGAAGGGAAGTTCAGGCTTTGGGCACTAAAAAGAGAGAGCCAGGGAGAGAAATAGACACTCCAACTCTGATCTGACAATCAGGGCCATAAGAGTGAATCTCAGCTCAGAAGGTAGAGGGCATTCAGGAACCAATGGGGCTACTTCAAAGTTAGGGTGGGTGGTAGTATGAGGGGTAATTTGTTTCATTTGTTTCCTGGGCACAAGGGAAGGAGAGGAGATTGATCTCTGATCTTCCAAACCATTAGTCTTCCAGAGGGGTGGGGTTGAGGTAGGTACACAAGGAAATGTATGGGGAATTATGCAGAAAGTGGTCAGCTCAAGAAAGATGGCAGCTAAGTTGGATGGGGTGGGCATCCTATGAAGACAGAGAGGAAAGCAGAACCAAGGAGAGTGAGGAAGGGTAAGCTACTGTTGAGGAATGGGGACATCTCAGAGTGGTGGGGCAGTGGGGGTGGGTGACATTCAGGGCACACTAAGACACCCCCTCCCCATGCAAAAATAAATTCATCCAAGGTAGTGGAGAAGAGAGAGCATGTGATAGGGAGAATCATGGTGTTGGTCTAGCTGTTCCCCCATTATTGAAGGAACAGGGAAAATGTGGGCAATATGTTCATGAGAGCAATCAACACTGGTTCCTTCCAGGGTTTCTGGGATGGGTGGAAGCAGGGATATGAGATGAATTTTCCATATTTTTCTCTCCTACCTTCTCATTAGCATGAACTTCTCAGAACCTGCACCATGCAAAGGCCCAAATACTTCATCAGAATACATGTGAGGGATTAATATTGCTTGCCAGAGAAATCAAGGAGCAGGAGGCAAAGAAAGTTTTGTGCTAGTGTGACAAATCTGTGCTAAGATAACACAGTAGTAGGAAACGCTGGTCGAAATGAAGCGTTGAGGCAATGATCACAACAGCCAAGCTCTCTTCGGTTGGCAGCAGCACCTAGAGGCAAAATGAGAAATGTAACCTCCTGGGATAGTCACCATCTTATTTTGGGATTATATGCATTTGAGAAATTGCTCTTCCTGCTTTTCACTAATTACAGCTCAGTTGATTCCATTATTTCCCACATGCATCCACATTTCTTTTTGGCTTTCTCTTTTTTTTGTCTGAGCTGTCCAGGCTGTTTTCTTTGTCACTCTTTACTTCTCTCATTATCTGAGAGAATTATTCTAATTACTATTAATAATTAAAAAACACAAAGCTGAATGATATAGTTGTATCAATCAAGTGGGAAGCCAGAGACTGAGACAAAGTTAGGCATAAAGAAACAAGTACCCCTCATATACACAATGGAATATTATGCAGTCGTCAGGCGAGATGAAGTAATGAAATTTTCCTATACATGGATGTACATGGAATCTATCATGTTGAGTGAAATAAGTCAGAGGGAGAGAGATAGACACAAAATAGTTTCGCTCATCTATGGGTTTTAAGAAAAATAAAAGTCATTTTTGCAACAATCCTCAGAGACAAAGAGAGGAGGGCTGGAACTTCCAGCTCACTTCATGAAACTCACCACAAAGAGTGGTGAGTGCAGTTAGAGAAATAACTACACTGAGAACTACCATAACCATGTGAATGAATGAGGGAACTGGAAAGCCTGTCTAGAGTACAGGTGGGGGTGGGGTTGGGGTGGAGGGTGATTTGGGACAAGGGTGGTGGGAATGTTGCACTGGTGAAGGGGGGCGTTCTTTACATGACTGATACCTAATCACAATCATGTTTGTAATCAAGGTGTTTAAATAAAGATATTATTTAAAAAAAGAAACAAGTACCCCTCAAAAATTCTTTAAAGTGCCCTGGTACTATTTCAGAGAGTCAGGAAAAGTAATGTATCACTAGACTTTCCTCTAAAGAAGTTGCTTTTTTTGTTTGTTTGTTTGTTTGTTTTTGTATTTGTGCCACATCCAGTGATGCTCAGAGGTTACTCTTGGCTATGAGCTTAGAAATAGCTCCTGGCTTGGAGGGACTATATGGGATGCCAGGGGATCGAACCGCAGTCTGTCCTAGGTCAGCCGCGTGAATGGCCCTACCGCTGTGTCAATGCTCCAGCCCCAAGAAGTTTTTTTTTTTTTTTGGTTTTTGGGTCACACCTGGCAGTGCTCAGGGGTTACTCCTGGCTGTCTGCTCAGAAATAGCTCCTGGCAGGCACGGGGGACCATATGGGACACCGGGATTCGAACCAACCACCTTTGGTCCTGGATCGGCTGCTTGCAAGGCAAACGCCACTGTGCTATCTCTCCGGGCCCAAGAAGTTTTTTTTAAACTAAGGATAAAATGACAGAAATGGTCTTAATCTTGCCTGTTTACTCAATTATTAAATTGTTAACGAGTTTACAGGTGTTGCAAGAGCATGTTTTCTATTATATGTAAAGTTATAAAGTTACAGCATTGCGAAATACTGAGTTAAGTACAATTTTATGAGTTGGCCAAGGAACACTTTAATTTAGAACACTAATTCCATGGAAACAAGGGTTGCTGAGTTCCAAATCAATAATATTTAAGGAACAGTGGAAATTCTTACGCATTAGAAGCTGATTCCCTCAGGGACACCTAAACAGAGAGTGGTGTCTGGTGACCTAATGGTCTGCTCCCCCCAGCCCACACACCCTGGCTTCCAATCTTCCTAATCACCCTCCTTCGTAGTAGCTGCCCAGGGCCCAGGTCATTTTACAAACTGAAATATTAGACAAAACATTGTTTTCACTCTTGGCGATAATTTATTGTCTATCTCCCCAACCTAAGAGCTCTCTGCCTTCCTCCCTATATCTTTATTGTCCTTCTAAGAAGCAGATTCTTACTTAAGAGGTTTTTGACTATTTATGAGTAGAATATATTAGCTACCTGTCTGGTGACATAAATCCTAGAAATGAAACTGAGGACATGTCACAAAAAGCTCAATGCTTGAGAAGCAAAACCATTAGTGGAAAAATCATCCAGGTGAGTTTCTGAAGCCTGACCTCATGGGGCTGCTGAGACCATGCATTCAATATTCCATTCTGCCCGTGACAACCAGAGGAATAATGATCTTCATTTAAAAACACTGTAACTATCATACATGGCTGGGACATTTACAGGAATTCACAGCTAAATATGACACAGGGTTTAGGTGAAATTTTTTTTGGTGCTCTCTTTCCATATTGTTCTTCGACCTTGAGGTATCCTTGAGAATAATTTTTAATTTTTGCATTGAATGGGGGTAGGATCATGTTACCTTAATGCAGCAATTTTCAAAATGATATGGAGAGGCTGGAGAGATAGCACAGCTGTAAGGCGTTTGCCTTGCATGTGGAAGGACGTTGGTTCAAATCCCGGCATCCCATATGGTCCCCCCGAGCCTACTGGGGGCGATTTCTGAGCCTAGAGCCAGGAATAACCCCTGAGCATTGCTGGTGTGACCCAAAAATCAAACAAAAAAAAATGAAATGGAAAATTACTGGAGTATCAGCTCTCAAAGAAAGGATGGGAGTGTGTGTGTGTGTGTGTGTGTGTGTGTGTGTGTGTGTGTGTGTGTGTGTGTGAATCCTGAGCAAAGTACAGGCATTAGAAAGCAGTGATTTTCCACCTTTCCCCACCAGGGCCAGCACACCTCCTAGCCAGCCCTACGGCGAACACCAGGGTAAAGGAAGGCACTTGTTGTTCATCAAAAAGGGCACAGAGTGATCTCTACCATCTTCTGAGAGTCCACTTTGTGAGGCTTGCAAGAGAGGAGTGGACCCCTACCACTTACTTTAGAGGTTCAGATACACTTGCTCCATGTGGCTCCAGCCCAGGCACTGTGCAGACCAGGGGGCCAGCAAACAGATCCAAGAGTAGTGCAAACCCCATCAGCTCTGGATAGGAAGACAAATGCAAGGTACAGAAACTGTCTAGTCCTCTTGTCCTCTCATCCTCTCTCCCACCAGGATAGCCAAAACATTGCCTTGGACATGACACAAAAACTCGCTCCCCTGGCATCTTGTATTTGCACCACTGGGTACTCCACATAAATGCGGACTCATCAGCATCCCCCACTGAATAAAACTCCAGGGTAGCATCAGCTAGAAGCTGTTCTAGAACCTGATGGAGGTGGCACATCACCTGTGGGCACTTCCTATTCACAATGCTGGCCCACCAGGAAACAGCAAGCAGCCCTGTAGGGTAGCTGAGGGTCCCTCCATTATGCAGGGGAGTATACCGAGGGAGGGGCCATGACCACCTACTTTGGTGAGGCACACACAGCTCCCTCCACTCTGGACAAAATTCTAGCATCTGGTTTTCCCAGGACAGACCCCAGACAGAGGTCCATCCTCCTGCACGATTGGTGGCAGCAGTTAGCTGGACACCAAGGTTAGCCTTGAGAGCTGAACACCAGGGTCAGTCATGACAGCTGGATTCCAGGGTCAGCCATAGAGCTAGCTGAACTCCAGGGTTAGCTGTGAAAGTGAATGCCAGGATTAGCCATGAAAAGTGGACATCAGGATTGGCTGTGAAAGGTGGAAGCCAGGGTTGGTCAGGTAGCTGGCAGGAGCAGGAGGTCTTCCAGGGTGTTGAGGCATTATTTTGAAGCCAGTTCATTGACTCTTCTGGAATTTTCACTTTCTATCACCCAGATGGACCCTGCAGTTGCCTCAGAGATCCCACAGGCCAGAGTGCAGGCAGTGGGAGTCATTACCTGCTCTATTCCCTTGTATCTCCTCTGTTCTTGCCTCCACAAATATCAGGGCAAAGTGAGTGGGAAAGCAGGGGCAAAGGAATGAGGACATCCTTCATTCCCCCCATTATCTACCTCAAAAGGGGCAGAGTAGCAGGAACAGAGATCTACTCTCCAAAGTCAATAGAAAGGGAATTTCTATTTGTCTAAGGGCCAAACCTGTGGAGACTGGAACAATTTCACGAACAACTTATTTCACTGCTGACTCTGGAATAGGGGTGGGAGGCAGAAATTGAATCCTGAGGCCCATGTGCAGAGCTGTTAGTCACAGGCTCCTGACTAACAAGCCACATGCTCCTCCAGCACAAATACGTGATTCGCTTTTACAAGGTAACCTCTGAGAGAGAAGGCAGTTTCCAAGGTCTCCTGCTTCCCCACAAAACCAGACCCATGTGGCCAAGTTCAAAGTGACTCTGTGACTCCACCAATTTTGAGGGATCCAAGGGCTGCTCCAGCTCCTGGCTGGCGGGAGTGAATTCAGGTACATGAAGCTGTGTGGAGGTCAAGGGCTCTGACAAGGTCAGAAAACCCAGGTTATCGGTGAGCTGGGGTCAGTAGCTTCCCTGTGGTGAATGGGAAGCTCCAGATGCTCCCACAATTCCAAGGCATTGGGGTTTGAACCCAGCTTCATTACGTATCAGGGGTTCATATCAGGGGTACATAACCTGAGTGGTTCTTTCATTCTCAGACATCCAAGTTCTATTGTTTAAGAACAGAGCTAGTGGCCAGTGAGGAAACAGGTATTGTGGCAAGGAAGGGCCGGGTACACGCTTGTTCCATGCATTCACTGGGTGGTGTTTGATTAAAGAGAGGACAATGGCCTTCCCCATGGGACACCGTCCATGAAGATCTGAACCTCTGTTCTGTGGCACTGGGCATAGACCTGGCTCCTGAGCATCCCTGTTTGACTACAAGTTCCCTGAGGGCAGAGACCACAGTGGCCAGCACTGTGCTTGCACCCGGCACCCTTCAAACTAGCATCTGAGCTATGAGTTTCAGATCACAGATGCTGCCACACAGGAGCTCTCACTCTCACTCCTTTTTATATTTCTTTCTGCTCTACTTGTCTGCTCTGTTATCTCTAAACTGAAGCTATGTAGCTTTTACCCCAGTGTGCTAAGTGAATTATTCCTTCAACTGAGTTTTAAGAACATGAAGAGAACAGTGGGCACACTCCCATGGCTTAAACTCTTGTCCTTCCACATTGCCTTTTAGGCATTATCCCGTCTCCCAACAAAGGGGGTTGTTTATGGCAGACTGGCTGTCTACTTCATTGTGAAGGTCCTTGATTCTGGATGTTTTATTCTTCCACCTTCTTGTTAAATCCCTGCTGATGTTTGTCCACTGATGCCTGCAGGCCAGACAGCATGTTCAGAACTCAGGGAATGGAGATCACTGAATCCCCTTCGTTCCCTGATAGCAGGAAGATGAGCAGAAACTTTGTGAGTAGGGGTCTGTCCAGGGCTGATAGTCACAATACTTGGGGAGATCTGACTTTTGATTTTTCTCCTCCAGGCCCCAGATCACTGGGATGAAAAGCCCCTGCAAAACTGCTTCCTGTGTAATTTCCTGGAATCCCCCTGAACTTAATGAGGTGGAAGCTCTGCAAAGTGAGGCATTGAAGCTTCTAGAATACACAGTTGAAACATGCTACCCAGGCCTTGCTTTTCCCACTGATATATATCTCTGCACCCTTTTACCCCTTCTCCTAGTACAGACTCCAGGAACCACACAGCTCTGGTTCTCCAAGGCTCCACCCACAGCCCAGGTCTTGGTTAGGAGATCTTTCAGCTCAGTGATGCCTCTTCAGGTGGAACAATTCATCCCAGATGTGTCCACACTAGCATGGGGCAGGAGAGCTAGGGAACTTTCTCAATTTGGACACAGTCTTGCCATGGAGAGAGCCAGAGTACAATCTTGGTAGTCAAGTCACATGGCCTTTGCACTTGGGGTTTCAATGAATAAAGCCCCTTCAAGCAAATCTCTTATGAACCCCTGACAGATAAAGCAGTTGTTTTATCAACTTTGAATCAAACAGTACTATTGTTGTACAGGCACATTAGGACTAGGATAGAATGCAAAACCCATAAAAAATATAGCTATTAGGGACTATAGAGATAGTACAGAGTAGGTTAAAGCATTTTCCTTGCATCCTGCTGACCAGGATTCAAATTTCCTAATAACTACCATGGTTCACTCCTGATCCAGGAATAGCCCCTGAGCCTACTGGGTGTGGTTCTCAATCAAGAAATTAGGATTAAAAAATCAAGGATTGGGATAGAATGCAATGCCACTCAAAAACATAGATATTAGGGACCATAGATATAGTACAGAGAAGGTTAAGGCATTTTCCTTGCATCTTGCTGACCAGGGTTCAAATTCCCTGAGCACCACCATGGCTCATTGCTGATCCAGGAATAGCTCCCGAGCCTGCTGGGTGTGGTCCCCAACCAAGAAGTAATAATAATAATGAAATGAATTTAAAAATAAAAAATGAGGGGCTGGTGAGGTGGCGCTAAAGGTAAGGTGTCTGTCTTGCAAGCGCTAGCCAAGGAAGGACCGCGGTTCGATCCCCCGGCGTTCCATATGGTTCCCCCAAGCTAGGGGCAATTTCTGAGCACTTAGCTGCCAGGAGTAACCCCTGAGCATCAAACGGTGTGGCCCAAAACAAAACAAAACAAAACAAAATGAGATGCTGGCATGACTTGCTCTTAGTAAACATGAGCTGATTTCTAATCCCATAAAGATTTTCTGTGTAATCAAGAACCAATCAATTAATCTCTTTCAGATATACACCCTTTATTCTGAGAAAAAGTTTCATGTCCACTGTTTCCACAATTTATTTTTATTTACTCCTCCATGTTTATTTTAATTATATTTGGGGTGAGCTTTTTTATTTAGGGGGGCTATACCCAGCAGTGCTTGGGGGCTATTTCTGGATGTGTGCTTGGAGGTCACTCCCAATGGTGTTTCGGTGACTATGCAGTACTGGGAATTGAACCTAGGACTCCTTGAGCCGTCTCTCTGGCATCTGCGCCTCCATTTCTTTTTAAATCAAGATATTTTCCCAGCTGCTACTATTTTCTAATATTTTTTGACTGCTGCTTACCCAGAACAATTCCAGGATTCAAGACCCCAGGATGTTAATTTTGTTGAATCTAGCAATCAGGTTTGTTTTAAATGTCTGATGATCAGCATCATGAGAGCTAATGTTTTTGAGTTCCCTCACGTTTGTGGCACAGGCACGGAATGTTGAGCTGTTCTATCTCTGTCCAGATTTAGGACACAGAAGTTGATGGCTTCTGTTTTACAGGAGGTTCATTCAGTTGCTATACTGTCATGGGTAAGTTTTGCCACGAATCTGTCAAGTGGCATAGCAGGCATGGAACCCCTGACCTGAAGTTGGCAGTGGTCCTCCACATCCTCTCCTGCATTGCACCCTAGCTCTGGTTCCAGTTATTTCCCACCAAGACTGTATCCCTCAAATGCTAAAGGTGCTACAAAAATATAACAGGAGGGGCCGGAGAAATGGCATGAAGGTAGGGCATTTGCCTGGCATGCAGAAGAATGGTGGTTCGAATCCCGGCATCCCATATAGTTCCCTGAGCCTGCTAGAAGCGATTCTGAGCATAGCGCCAGAAGAAATCCCTGGTGTGACGCTAAAACAGGAGGGCTGGGAGGTGCCTGAAGGGCTGATGCATATGCTGTAGCCTGGTGTCACCCCCAGCACCACTCAAATTAGATGTGATTTGGTCCCTGGATGTGATCCCCTAAATTAGAAAAGATGATCCCCCAAAGAGAAATTGAAGACAATTCTGAGATGGATTCACATTTCACTCATTTCTTAAGAACTGTATCCAAAAAATCTCTTCCTGCCCTTTCCTAAGGTTCTCCATGTAAGCTGATTTCATTTTAGGCATGTGTGTTCCCTAGTCTGTAACCTCACCTTCTCCTAGAAGCTCTCAGGAAGGGGCCATCTCCTATCTGGCCCAACCTAGCTTCTGCACGAGCAGACTTTGACCACAAGATTTTTTCCTAGATGTCTCTGTGCTGCTCATCCAGCACAGGATGGTGCCAGCGGCATCTCCATAATGCTCAGTTTCAGAGCAGCCAGATATGTCCTCTCATCTGGATATTCCACAAACCTGTCCAGATACCATCATAGAACCTGGCTCAGGGTCTAGCTACACCAAGATCCTGAATCTGTTACCAACCTTCACCCCACCCTTCATTCCCTTCCTCCTTCCTTCCCGCCTCCTTCCCACCCTCTTCCTTCTCTCCCTCTTTCCCTCCCTCCCTATACCTCCCTCTCTTCCTCTATCTCCTTTTCTCCTTCCCTTCTGCCCTCCCTTCCTCCCTCCCTCCCTCCCTCTCTTCTTCCCACCTTCCCTCCCTCCCTTCTTTCCTCTCCCTTTCTCCCTTCTTTGCACCTTCCCTTCCTCCCTTTACTTCCTCCCTCCCTCCTTCCTTTCCTCCCTCCTTCCCTCCCTCCCTCCCTCCTTCCTTCCTTCCTTCCTTCCTTCCTTCCTTCCTTCCTTCCTTCCTTCCTTCCTTCCTTCCTGCCTTCCTTCCTTCCTTCCTTCCTTCCTTTCCTTCCTTTCCTTCCTTTCCTTCCTTCCTTCCTTCCTTTCCTTCCTTCCTTCCTTCCTTCCTTCCTTCCTTCCTTCCTTCCTTCCTTCCTTCCTTCCTTCCTTCCTTCCTTCCTTCCTTCCTTCCTTCCTTCCTTCCTTCCTTCCTTCCTTCCTTCCTTCCTTCCTTCCTTCCTTCCTTCCTTCCCTTCCTTCCCTTCCTTCCCTTCCTTCCCTTCCCTCCCTTCCTCCCTCCCTTCCTCCCTCCCTTCCTCCCTCCCTTCCTCCCTCCCTTCCTCCCTCCCTTCCTCCCTCCCTTCCTCCCTCCCTTCCCTCCCTTCCTTCCCTCCCTTCCTTCCCTTCCTTCCCTTCCTTCCCTTCCTTCCCTTCCTTCCTTCCCTCCCTCCCTCCCTCCCTCCCTCCCTCCCTCCCTCCCTCCCTCCCTTCCTTCCTTCCTTCCTTCCTTCCTTCCTTCCTTCCTTCCTTCCTTCCTTCCTTCCTTCCTTCCTTCCTTCCCTCCCTCCCTCCCTCCCTCCCTCCCTCCCTCCCTTCCTTTTTTCCTACCCCCTACTATTTCTGTTCTGAGCTCCTATCTACTATAGAGGAAATTTTACCACTATGTGGAATGCATCTCTGCCATATGTCACCACATAGATGACTATGGCACATTCCTTGAATCTTATTTTTCCTCACTCTGACTGTTGGTGTCCTGGTCTATCTGCCCTTTGGCCCTAAGAGTAAAATGAGAAAACAAAGCAACAGGGACTGGCCAGAAGTGGACCTACACTGCCAGGGAAAATGTGGCCAGTGATCCATTATAGAAAACAAAGTCCCTGTGGCCACTGGACAGACTCTCACTTCTGACCGTAGAATTCTTGTAGCCGCTGGACACACTCTCTCTGAAATAAGCATCATTCCAGAATTCAGAGATGCCCCCCCATAACCGTGTCCAAACATAGCAACTCCCCTGCAAACATGCATCTCGCTCCACTGCCAGTGCATAAGATCACTTCTGCTTTAGGACAGTGCTGGGGGAAGACCGAGAGGGTGAAGGAAAGGAATAGAAATGAGAGGATGAGTTTATTTATTTTCCAAATAAATCAGCTAATCTGTTTAACATTCATATTAAAGTTGTAATCACCTTTGCACACATTAAAATACAAACTAGCACCAGTAATAGGCCTTAAGAACAACATTACAATAGCTATTAACATAGAACAGCTACCTTATCAACTTACAACATCCCTATAAAATAATAACTGCTTCCAGAATGGATTCACAGAAACTCATTCTCCTGGAGCGCTGGAGCCTGACCTGAGTCTGGGGAAGCAGGGCGCTTTCTGCTTTTGGGGGCTGGGCACCTCCACTCCACAGGGAGCCAGAGCCCACAGCTTCCCTTTCTGCTTTGTTCCATAAATTATGCATCCCACATGTCCCTGCCCGCACAATCCCTCCCATCTAGAAACTCTGTTTCCCCATCTGCAAACAGAAAAATGGGGCTTCTCTGCATGTTTATATGAAGGGTCAGTTAAGAAGATTGTAGACCAGGGATCAGGCTCTGGGTCTCAAGATGTCACTTTTCATGAACACACTAAACTCCTGCCACTCGCCATTATTGGGCGATCAGGTGATGGTGGTCTCAGGACTGCATGAGCAGGACCAGTGGCATGAAGGGGGGGCAGGTGGGCTCAGAAGAAGGGCTCTGCTGCTGAGCCCTGAAACATGGAAGAACATATGGTAAGATGAACGGGAGAGGGAGCACCCGCGAGGTGTATGCTGAAGCCAGGTCAGCATGAAGATATGAGACTTGAGGGCAGAATATGGACAAAAGTGGCTGCTGGACACTGTACTATGATGGGAGTGGAAGAGCTCAAATTCCACCCATGCAAACACCTGTTCTCCCTCTCCAAAAATCCCAAAAGATTCCTCAGTAGTCTCTGGGACTATGGGGCCAGAGAATCAGACTGTCTGATTCAGCTGGCCAATGGGTCTCCAGGAGTAGCCCCTGCAACCCCTGAGCACTAGTTGGGAGTCAAAAGATAAACAAAAATCAACTCTCCAGAATCTGACTGCTATGAAGATAACTCCGGCAAGCTGGAGGAATCTCTTCTCTCCTAGAATAGAGGATGGACGTATATTTGCATATCCTGGGTGTTATGTACCAGATATGTCACAATAGAGCTAGGGAAAAGATGAACCTGTGTATTTTAATATTTATTAATTTTAATTTTAAAATATGCCCTGTGTATTTTAATATACTGTCCTTGACCTGTATCTGCTTATTCTGTGTATTATGTACAGGACTTGCCACAATAGAGCTTGAAAACAGGAAGATCTATCTTAATACAAGACAAGAGGGCAGAGAACAAGCCTTTACAGCACTGCCCTGATTTTTTTGGAACCTAAATATGGCACTGTCTGTTGATGTGAAAATATGCATGGAAGTATATCTGCATGATTTTGATTTTAACCCCCTGAATCAAGGTGTCCACACCAGGTGCCTGGGATGAACAAATCAGTAACACCAACTATAAAGAGAAGCCAGAGTGAAGAGAAGGGCCAGGAAATGAAAACTCACAGGTACTGGGTGCCTCAGTAGTGCAGTCAGGAAAACCTACCACTAGGAGGCCCATGAGTGCACCCACTTTCCAGAGTCAATTGAAAGTGGGGGAGCAGAGCAAACCTTGAGCACCATAGGCAGAGTGAGCCCTGTTTCTGGGGGATTCGCAAGGTTGGGGTTAGCCAATTTGCAAGCTAGAAGGAGAGTACTGAGAATATAGTGAAGAAAGATAGAGAAGAAAGTGAAGCAGAGCTCAAGAGCCATGGGGACCCCATGTGGGAGCTCTAAGGGTTGGAGGGAAAAGGTGGACCTGCAGGCCATAGGAGAGAAAACAGAGAAAGAGCACAGGTGACATTTGTGGACAAGAGGTCTGGGAGCACTGGGCGCTTAGAAGGGGAGTAGGGCTCTTGTTTTAGATCTAGAACTGCAAATTGTGGGGTTCTTTTGGTTTGAGACTGGACCCACAATGAAAGTTGGGTCAAATCACTTTGTTTAGCTGAATTAGAAATGACAACGAGGAGCCCGGAGAGATAGCACAGCGGCATTTGTCTTGCAAGCAGCCGATCCAGGACCAAAGGTGGTTGGTTCGAATCCCGGTGTCCCATATGGTCCCCCGTGCCTGCCAGGAGCTATTTCTGAGCAGACAGCCAGGAGTGACCCCTGAGCACCGCCAGGTGTGACCCAAAAAAAAAAAAACCAAAAAAAAAAAAAAAAGAAGAAGAAAAAAAGAAATGACAACGAGAAGCAAACTCTTGGGCAAGTGACAAAAAGACCAAGAGCACATTCACAAGAGCACTGGGAAATGGTCAGGTGGGGGTGGGTGGGTGAAGAAGTGAACTTGGAACTTGGAAATAGGTCCTAGGGGGACAAAATAAGTCACCTGGGGAGAGGCATGAATGAAGTGCAGGTGCTAACCTAGCTCAAATGGTCATGAGATGTTGTTCTTTTACCTCAGCGGGAGGCAGCTCAGAAACAGGCCGATGACTATGGAGTGGAGTGACCCCCCAGTGTGGAGACAATGGCAGCTGAGTCCCTATGGGGTGCCCTGATGGGAACAAGAGCTCCTCTTGATGTGGATAAGTTGCCAGTTGAAGGCCATAGGCTATACAGTCACACCCCTTAAGTGGCCACATGCCTCAGGCCTACCAAGAGCACATAGAGTGGCTTCCATAAAAGGGAAGGAAAATGCCAGGGATGGGGTAGGGCCAACAACTCTGGTTCTCCAGTTCCTAGCAGAGCCACTAAGGAAGCTTCACAGTGGGCCTCCCTGGGGTGGGGAGGTGTTCCCCATCTTGGACAATCATCCACACAGCCCTCATCTTGACAACGTTACCCAAGTGAACCTGTGTCTGAACTACAGGGGGGCAGCATGTAATGTGCTCACTAAATAGCACTAGGCTCTGGGAGGCAGGATGCAGGCTGGTGAGGAGCAGGGTGCAGAAGTGAGACTGGTGGAGATAGAGAGAGAGAGAGAGAGAGAGAGAGAGAGAGAGAGAGAGAGAGAGAGAGAGAGAGAGAGAGAGAGAGAGAGAGAATGGTGGAGCTGGGCGCTTGCTCCGCCCTGCAAGGGAGCCCAGCCAGCCTGGCAGCAGTGAGACGCCTCATTAATATTCAAATATATTCAAGTCATTTCAATTTGAATTCTATGCATATTAGCAGATAGAACAAAATGCAAATATATACAAATTCATCCATATGAAGAAATAAATAGGGGGAGCTCTGCATAATGGGATTATAATCATTCTCGGGGCATGGCTCTCTCCTCTAATTCTCCAGTGCCCTGAGGCCTCAGGGCTGTCTGGGAGACCCCCCCCCCACTCCTTTCACTTGAATTAGGTTTGAGTATTTTGCAATATTATTGAAGGAGACACTTCTTGGCCCAGAAGGGTCTCTTGCCCCATGCTCTGTGGTTTAGGGGTGAGAATGCTAAAGGGCAGAGCCAGGAGCCCAGGAGCTGACCTTGACCATGGCCCTTGCTTGGCCCCATCACCCCCCAGCCTGACAGTCCTAAGGCAATGGTGCAAATTGAGAGCACCCAGCCTTTCTCACCTCCCCAGCAGAATGCTAAGAACGTTCAAGAAGAGCGTGGCTCTTTAGACCTCAGGGATGCCATATGGTGGCCTTTCATGACAGTGGCCCACAGTTAAACACAGAAGCCAGCCTCCAGCTGCAGTCCACAGCCCCCCACCATCCCTCTCTCTCATGCTCTTTTTCGGCCAGATCCTCACTCTGCCTACTCAGCCCGGCTCAGAGCAGAGCAGAGGGAGAAAGTCAGAGTGTGGCCTGTGAACTGGCACCCTGGCAGTAAATGTCTATTCTAATTTCCCTGCCCAGCTGTGCCCTAGGCACCCAGATTCTCAGCCTTTCTGTAGGCAGGAGGTGGCAGTCAGGCTCTGCCCTTCAGAGAAGAGTTCCCATACTCCATGCTAATGAAGCCAAAGTAAACTGCTATTAAGAATCATTTAGTGAGGTTTAACTACAGAATCTAATAGATGTTCCCCCTAATCTCTCCCCCACGGGACCCAATGATACTTGCATCTCATAGGAACTCCACTGATTCTTGTAAGCATACTTCATAGCAGGCCAAGGTGTGGTGTCGCGCTCCATTTCATCCTCAGCACCTTCTGCATGATTATCCCAAAGTAATTTGTGAGCATGAATGGAAACTGAGGCACAGACATCTCAAGGTAAACTGGGAGGTGTACTTTGTCCTCAAATAGAGAGGCTGCCCAGCTCCTTCATTTATTTAGTCTATAGTCTGTGGGGAACAAAACAATGAGACTCCCAAGATGCCCAAGTGCTTGGATGTGTTGCTATATAAAGTAAAGGGAAAAGGGGAGCTTTGTGGCAGTGATGAGAAGATCCTTGGATGAGGAGATGACACTGGAAATCTGAGGGTGATAAATGATGGAAATGCACCAGAAGGAGGCAGAAGGTAAGATTCAGGGGTTGAAGTGTGGAAGTGGTGGGACTGCAGGGATGTGGAGAGGAGCCACAAGCCAAGGAGTGCAGGTGGCTTGGCTGTGGGAGGGGAAATGGAGCACCTGTCTTGCACCTGGGTCTGAGATCAGCAGGTATGACAGACACATGCATCTCCTCCTTCTATGCCTGTCACACACCTGTTATTGGTTCAACACTGCTACTCTCAGGTGCCAGGTAGAGTTGGCCTGGAACACCCTTGGCTCCAGAACAGGGCAGAACTGTTCCCAACACCCAAAGCAAGTCCCAGCATAGCCATTTCTCGGCTTAATAATCCAAGGGAACAGGAGGATCTATAGGTTGTCTCTCTTTAGAGAACAGATAAGGCCCAGTACTTCCAGAGCCCCAGGTGGTGCTGGTGTCACTGGTCACTACATCAAGTCCCCAGGGCTTCGGCTTCTATCTACAGTGATTCAGGAAGAGCTTTACATGGTCTAAAGAGACGGTCTGCTGGGCTGATCTGTTCTGACCTTGGATCACTCCACCCAATCACTGTGACATCACACACATGCAAACAGACAACCCTCCACCCTGATGCTATATGCAGACCCCCTGACCTCACACATAGACCTCACCCTGATATCACAACACAGATCCCTGCCCTGACATCATGCACAGAGCCCCCATCCTGATGTCACACTCTGACTATCGCTCTGACATTACATGCAGATATGGGGAGTCCAGTAGTGGGGACGTCAGCCTCGAGGCCGCTAGCTCAGGGCTGCAGTGCTGTGGGGGGAGCCCAGCCCCTCAGCAGTTCTATCCCTCCCCATCTCTCCAGGGCTGCTGCTCCTTGCACTGGTCCTGACTGGAACACCATGGGAGTCACCCTGCTTCCCTGGGCTGCCTATTCTTTTTACTGGGCCTGCCTGGAGCGGAGATTTGGTGCTCCACCTGGTTTGCTGTGGAGCTCCTAGTGCCTTTTCCCACGTCAGTCTGCACCTGCACTCCTTCAGCTTCCTCTTCCCACTCATGCACCACTCAAGATGGAGATGTGGGGAATAGCCTTGGGTGGAGAGGAGCTCTGTCAAATACCCCTGGAATCCACAGACAGGGCAGACCCCAGGAAGAGGAGAGAAGAGAGACAGAGGTTCAGTTGTCATGCCCCTGGGGTTCACCTTCACCTCTATTTCCCGAGTCCTAGAAACATGACAAGGACTACCTCGGACTAGACAGGACGCAAGAACTTGGATTTATGCAATTGTTCAGTGAGGGTGGCTCCCTCCAAGAGTCCGCACATATGCAGAGCAGGGTTTGCAAGTGATATGGGCTCTGCTTTTCTGAGGGGAATCCGCTGCTACAAACCCGGGGCCCACCAAGCACAGGGTCTGCTCACATTCCAGCTGCACCCAGTGCATGATGGGAGCACAAGGGAGAGACTGGGGCTGGCACCGCAATGGGAGGCAACCCCAGAAGGCTCCTGAAAGAGGTCCCTGGGGGAGAGAGAGGAGTCCACAGGGCAGGTGCTAGGGTGAACTTGTGCTGGACATTTTCAGAAATGAAGCCAGTGGCCCTAGAGTGAGCTGCTCGGAGCTGTTAGGAGAGGGAATGGGGGGGGTAGTGGGACTAGAGATCAGACCTCTTTACCCCTCAGGTTGCCCTTGAAGAACTTGAAGGATGGGTCCATGGACAATGCTGCATTCCTGGCTCACCCCAATACTTCTCAACTCTATAGGGTGCTGGCAGAGGCCTCATCCCTCTTGTTTGCACCAGAATAAGATGCAGCTACCTGAGCCCTGGACTTCGGGGTGTCATTGAAGGGCAGGGGGCAGCATATCTCCCACACATGTCTCAGGCCACGTGATCTCTCCATTTATCTTTCCTTCTATCTGTCCAGCTACCCCCCTTCTGCCTTCTATCCTTTCTGTTGTCACCTGCCATCCTGACACCATGGTTTCTGGAAGCCCCTTAACCTAGTCTGGCCTCACTCTCCCACCTGCCTCCCCCATGGGCCAGCTGAAGCCCAGTGATTCCTGCAGACACTGATGGACCTGCAGGCCCAGAGGCTCAGAGGGGAGGCTCGAAAAGACTTCTCATGACCTGAAAACACAAAGCGACAGCGAGCAGTTCACAGCGACCTGAATATCAACGTCTGTGCTTGCAGTGACCTTGACGACTTGCAGAAAACAAACAGCCAAGAAGTCTGGTGGTGGATGATTTCCCACCCGAAGATTCTTGTCCCCAGGCTGTGCAGGAAGGACCCTCATAAGGGCACCCAGGAAATATCTCAGTGGGTGGGAGGACCAGGTCCCATCCTCAGCACCAATGGTCCCCTAAGCACTGGGGGAGAGACCCCAGGCACTAAGCTGGGAGCAGCTTAGGTGCACAGGCAGGTGTGATTAAATACAAGAGCATCAGAGCATTAACATCAAAAACAATCTTGAATGGGTGCCCTCATGAGTGTTTTCTCTCCTGATGACCCACAGGGGCCCAATATGTTCTTGGGGCAGGACCAGAAGTCACACTCCAGACCCTCATGTTATAGCTGCCCAGGCCACCCAGTCCTGTGTGGTACTTGCTGGTTACAGGTCTGGTTTCCAGCATGGGTGGTAACCCAAAACTCTATTCTCATGGTCCACACACACCATCTTTTTTTTCCCTTCCAATCACTGTGATTTGTCATTTTAGCACCCAAAGGTCTTTGGACACACCTGCCACTCTAAGAGAGGCAGAAGGAGAGTCTAGTGTCCTGGACACCTTTCCGTGGACAGCACCCTTTGCTGATGATGCTCAGTTATCCCCAGACTCTTCCTGAGGGAAAGGGTTTCCATCCATTAAAGGAAGAATCCAGGCTAGTGGGTTGTTGTTTTGAAACCCACATTGGTTTCCCAAGTATAAAGCTTGTGAGGGATAGAAAAGCCGCTAACCTGTAGAGAAGCTTGGGAGGAGGAGAAAGAACAAAGGCTGGACCCGGCCTTTCCGAATATTAATGGCAGAGACTGGGAAGGCACTAGCGTCACCAGAATTTACCCCTGAAGGGCCAAGTAGCAAGGGTTTTTGAGGTCTTCATAGGAGTTTTTGAATGCTAGGTCTATTAGATGTAAGAATGGGAACTTCAGATAAGTTAGGTCATCTGCTCCTGCATCAGTAGTTTTTATTAACAACCTTGCCTTTTTGGGGTTGCTTGGAGGGTTAAACAGAATTTAATGAAAAGCTCAGCCTCAGCAAAGGACCAAAGGGAGCCAGGCACATCCTCTTTGACAATAGTGGAGAGAGAGAGGCCCCAGGACAGTGTGAGAGGACAGCTGGGTGTGAGGCCTGCCTGGGCATGGGAGGGGAGTCACCCCTGTAGGGTCCAGGCTAGTCTGTAGCTCTTTTACCCTGTCCCTGCTGCAGAAGAATCGGGGTTCCAGAACCATGCACAAAGCCTTGTCTCTGGCCTAGGATACTCAAAGGGAGACCAGACTTAGATCCAGCAGTAACCTGGACTGGACTACCAACCTCCCCACAACTCCCAAGTGCTCCTCAGGGAGCAAAGGTCTGTGCATGAGACTGGGGGTGGGTGTAGCTACTACTAAGAATGTAGCAGGGAGTCGTGGTGGAGACCAGTGTAGGGAGCGAGGGCTTCTTTTAGCTGGTGCTACCCTCCAGAGTCTCACTAGACCCCATCATGATTCTAGTGACCTCAGGCCAAGGACAGGGGTAACCACTAGGTGCTCCAGAGGACCTCCTTTACCTGCTTTCCCACGGCCCTGGGACTCTCCTACCTCTTACCTGTCATGCTCATGTGTGCCTGTGTTCCCAAATCCAGGAAGCCCTAACCAGTAAGTCCCTGTAGAAGCCCCTGTCTCCTGTGGCCACCCAGGTCTCTGCTTTCCCAGCCCATAGATGACTCCTTGTCAACCTGCTTCTGCATCTAACAGTGCCAGTTTCATTTCAGAAGTGAGGCTAGGTCAGGAGAGCAGAATAACGATGCTTCATTTCAACGCAAGAAGAACCAGCAGTGGATGGGGAACCTTCTGATGAGAGAGGGCCTGGGGGGACCCCACATAACTGAGGTTTCTCAGTTCCCTCTCCTCAGCTGGTCCAAGCTTTGATCCTGCTGTAATGGCAATCCCCTGTATCTTGCCACCTTCCTTCCAGGCACTGCCCTGGTCAACGGGGTCCCCGTAACCATCTGCAGAGAATGGCTCTCAGCTGATCCCCCACTGCCTCCTCCCTACCCTCCTGCCCTCTACCTGCCTCTCTCTGGGCTGGCCCTGCTGGAATGACCCGGGCTAGGAAGGGTTGTCACCTTATCAGAGCAAAGTCTCCAAGCAACACTCACTCCTGCGCTGTTGCAAGCGCTGCTGCTGCCACCATCAGGCCGAAGCAAAAACTGCAAGATTTCTGGGGTTTTGGGGGGTTCTGGGGAGCCTGGAGGTCCAGAAGGAACAACCCAGAGGCCTTCTCACATTGGGGCTGAGCCCCATGCTAGAAAAGACGTTAGAGCTCAGCTCCCAGCTGAAAAGGACTCCTCCAAGCATCCTTGAATGAGACACACAAGTCTCAGGTTTGGGGGTGGGGTTGAGAGTGGGGGTGAGGGTAAGGGTGAGGTGGGAGTGGAAGGGCCACTTGTGTTCCAGGTTCCAAGAATAAGGAGCTTGGGTTGGGGCAGCTGCATCCAGGCTCTCTGCTCCCATGTCACTCTAGCTGTCATTGCTCCTGGCACTGCCAGGGGTGACAGGTGAGGTGTCATCTATGACAGGAGCAGTGACTGTCAGGGGCTGGAGCAGATAGATGTGATATTTTCTTTCCAGACTTTGGAGGGGGGTCAGGGTGCCCACACAGTTAGTCAAGATCTCTAAAGGAGGACAGAGTCTCCTTTGCCCTTACCCGGGGCCTCATGCACCTGTACAGACACTGCAATCTCTCCTCCCCACCTCAAGCTTTACCCCAACATCTCAGCTTCCCTGGCCCCATCTCAGCTGCACACTCAGGGATCCAGCAGATGTCACTGTGGGGAACCTATGAAGACAAAACACCCTGGCTTATGTTTTGTGACAAAAGACACAGGAGGAGTTGCCCATTCAGTGGTCCTGGGTAGCTATTGAGCCCCAAAGTCTAATACAGCATGGCTGGAGCAGGAGGGACTCTCCCTCCCTATGAAACTATGTGCAAGGATGAGCTCAGAATAAAGACAGCTTTATTGTGGGGCCACTGTGCCCAGGCTGGTTCTCTGAGGCTCATGGGCATTTCAAAGCCTTGACTCTTCCGAAGTACTGAGGTTCCCAACCAGTCAGGGCTGGTGTGGACAGGGATATTGGGCCTCCCCATCTTCTGGGAAAGCACCAGTATCCAGGGAGAAGTGGGCTGGGCTGAGTGGCTGTGGCCAGCATATACCCCCCCAAGGTCAATGATACAGACCCCACCTCTCACAGTGCAGTCATTCCGGTCACATATGAGGACAGAGCCATGGGCAGTGCCACCAAACATCTGCCTGGTGTTACCTCGGAAGTGAGCTGGAGAACTGCACCTACCAGCCAAAAAATCTATCAACCAAGATAAAGAGAGAGTTATGTATCAAGCCTGTTCAAGGAATACGAGAGCTGAGAGAGCCTGTCTATTCTGCAGCCACGAGGTAGACACGGGCATTTTCAGTCTTGACACTTTGATGCCACTTTGAGCCACAGGCCCCATCCTCTGATCCCCTACAGGCAGCAGGGTCAGTGATTACTGGGAATGGCCCCTATTTTACTTCTTCCCTGTGCTTGTCCTTCACTCGAAAATGCAAGGATCCTCAGCACGGGAGGCTTGTAAACATTGCTGACACTCTGAGGTGTGTGGTTTAGCGTGTAACTGTTTTCCCCAAAGCTAGTTTAGCTTTGCTTTCTCTGGAGGAAAGACACCACCAGCACAATGTCCCCAGGCATCGTTTGCTCATCTCATCTTTGTCCTTGTTTCCCCACTCTGCTGTACTCTTCTTGTTCAGCTTCTGGGGAGGCTACTGAGACTTTTTAGGAGACCCAGAGAAAGACTGGCCCTATGTGCAGGTCTCCAGCTGACTGCTGTCCCTTGTGGACTGAGCCATCTTGTTTTGGACAATTCGGCCAACCATACCCCATACCCAGCCCCCTAGGTTTTTGGTACCTTTTGGTACCTGCCACCCATTCTGCTTCCCTTTGCAGGGTTCAGTTTAGGTCAATGCCTCCTTCCCTGTCCTCAACAGGAAGACCAGGAGAAAGAACAAGGGCATTTCTATCCAATTCTGCCTCTTCTCAAGGCCCCACACAAAACACAAGGACCATGGACAGACGGTTCCTATGAGAACCAGAGACTCATTTTTTGTCACAAAACCCATGAGACACAGGACTACAGAGGTGCCAGTTACTCACAAAGATATTCACAAAGCTCTGGCTGGATTCTGATCTCATACCTAGCTCAGCACACATGGCCACTCATAAGCATGTCTCACATAGATCAGGTCTCCCTAGCCTGGCACCTCAACACCTGCTCACTTTAGATTGGCCCAGAACCTGGGGCTTCTGAACTCCATACTCCTGGCCTTTGGTCTGGTCTTTGTGTACTCCAAGCACAGACTAAAATGTTCTTCAGATGTTTCAGCACCTGGAATTCTCCTGGCTATACTTACAGCCTGCTCACCTCACCTGGGAAGCCCTTCCTGCTGCTCTTGGATGCTCTGGCAGCTGAGTCCCTCTGGTGGGGGCCAGCAGCCCACTAGACAGAGCACCATGGTGTAAAAACTGAGTCTCAGCCATCCAAGTGCTGGAAACCCCGGGAGCAAGCCCAACACACTGTTGGTTCATGTAGAGTCCAGGGCTAAGTTTTGGGTTCACAGATGCCACTAGACAGCAAAGAATGACCACCACAAGTGTGAACTTCAGAGAACAGATTCAAAGGGGCCCCCTGGGGGCAGAGTGCCATCAAAATGGGAACTTTCATGTTCCTCATGGGGATGCCCGGAGTCAGCTTCAGAAAGAAAGAAGAGAACTTGAAGTACCTGGCCAGTGAGCACAGGCCAAGAGAACAGAGCAGGCCTTCTGGATTTTTCCACCAATAAGTATACCGCTTTTAGGATGGGGAAATACTTGTCCTGGGGTCCAGTGCTACAGATGTAAAACAAAGCCTCTGGTAAGTCGACTTCACTCTGCCGGAAGACAGTAACATGGGGTTGTGACTCAAGAACATTCCTGACTTCTGTCTGTAAGATCCCTCACATATATACATATATGTGCACTCCTATGAATACAATACACATGTGTACATGCTGGTACATAAGTGTATGTGCATGAGTCACAGTCGGAAGAGGAGTGTGACCCTCACAGCTACTGAGGATAGGCCTGCCTGAGACCACTTGCTTACCTCCATCCCCAGATGAAATGAGTGAGTTTGCACCTTGCTCTCCCGGGGCCCCCATTAGAGCCACATCCGACTAAGTGACTAAGTGCAGGAGCAGCAGCTCCCCTACTGCTGCCTAGCCTGCCGCCTTCACCCCCCCATTCAGAACTGAGGGAGAGCTGGCATCTCAGTCCTCCCAGTAGTGCTCACTGTGTGCACACGGAGAATGTCTGTTTCCAAGCAGCGTCTGCTAAATTGCTGCGACAGAAAGGAAACATTTATCCAATATTGACATTTACTGACTTCTTGAGGACACCACCAGGACTCTGTACAGGGAGAGGCCGAGGGAGTGCAGGCTCCCCAGATACCCCCCCCCCATAGGCCAGGCAAAGGTGAGGAAAGTCCAAGGGGGAAGAGTGGAGGCAGAAGAGATGCTGGTGACCCTTCGCTCAGTGCTCAGGCAGTGACAGAAAGAGGGGATGGAACCCCGTAGGGGCATTTAAGTCAAGGTCATAAGGGCCATGGGACACCTGTGTTCTTAATTGACCCTTGTGGCATCTGTATTCATGCCTGGTCGTGTGGTCTCTGTGTTAATACCTGGCATATACCCCAGGATAGGGACACTTGTTTATGGGACCAGTAGGTCTCAGCTCTGAATCACCTCCACCTAGATAGAAATCAAGTACCACTGTCTCCTAAAGAAGGAGGATACTTGGCTGGGCATGGGGTGCTGTATGTCTAGCTCCTGTGCTGAAAGCAGGATGAGATAAGAATCCCACAGGAACAGAGGCGTCCCCCAGAGTAGTAGGGCTGCACTTTGTGATGCTGGTGTGTGCACAGACCTG
Source organism: Suncus etruscus (assembly GCF_024139225.1). Taxonomy (NCBI): domain Eukaryota; kingdom Metazoa; phylum Chordata; class Mammalia; order Eulipotyphla; family Soricidae; genus Suncus; species Suncus etruscus. The sequence continues at coordinate 25,108,037 of NC_064855.1, forward strand.
GAAACACAATTGGGTCCCCGTGGCTCTGGATGGCTCTTCTTAGAGGCAAAACCAAAATGCCCCGACATGACATGGCAGCAGGAAAGTCAAGTGAAATGCCAGCAGGAGGAATTCGGTGCTTTCAGTTTTGAGGATGATCCTGATTCCAAAAGCCTGTGCTGACTTGTGCCCTCCACACCATTGTCACCTCTCAAGGTTGGATTGGGGTATAGGGGAGAGATGCCACCATCTATGTCAGGGAACCTGTCCCCTCTTGCCCCCTTCCACCTCAAAACCTTAAACCAAAAGATCTGGGGCTCAGCCCCACCCCTCCATTGGTGGGCAATTTTATTTTCCTCTTTCGTGTTTCCAAAACAGTTTATCTTTTTATCTCCCTTGGAAGAAAAGTACTCTGCAAATCAAAGGTATCATTAGTATTGTTATTATTTTGCTATTGAAATCTCTTGAATCTGCTTCGGATTATTCATGTGCTTTTTTGGGTCTGGAACATAAAGCCTTCGAAAGTCACCCCCACTGGGCCGAACAAAAAGGGAAAAATTGCATCTTCAGGCCTCACCCCCAGCTCCGCCTGGGCTCCTGCTGGCCTTGGCGCCTGGCGACATGGGCAGAACTCAGGAGGCTTCTTCTTGGTCCCATGCCCTGTGCCCCACCACTCCTGGCTGTGCCATCCAGCCCTGCCGCCCGCAGTGAGGCCCCAGGGTGGCCTGTGAGAAGAGCAATGGAAAGGCGTGGACCCCATCTGCCTCCCTCTGGGGGGCTGAGCCTCCCTCCTCAATAAGTCTAGGCGGCAGCTGACGGCTCCCCTCCGGTAGTGAATACACAGACACAGACACGGCACCACCCACCCCCACACTGCTATTGGGGTCCCCACACCCAAAGGGTGGGGAAGGATGAGGTCCCACACCCTTGGCAGCCAAGCTGTGACCTTCTGGGACAAAGGCAGTCTTTCTTCCTCCCCTACACAAGGCATCCCACTGCATGGGGTACCAGGGGCTACAGGCCAGGAGGCTTCCTGCCCCCTTTCCTGTTTTCAGACATTTCTGGGTGTGGGGAGGGTTTCTGCAATTGCTCATCCCTGATTTCCTTTTTTCAGCACCTGTTTAGCTCAGATCCCTTGTGAGCCTATTGAGTTGCCCCACCAGAGTCTCTGTCACCCACTCCAAGAAAGCGCCTTGCAAGTTCTAGACTCTAGCTCTTGTCATGCCCTACTGCATATGACCCCAGAGCCACTCTCCCTGCACCCTTCACTGCCCCTCTGCAGCTCCTGTGGGCATCCATGAGTGATAACAGACCCTTTGGACCATTTCTGCCAGCAAGTCAGGAGATCAGGTGGCTGACCATCTCCTAGGGGATGACTAGTCTTAAAGTCAGGTGTCACTGGTAGGTACAGGCACGATTCCCCAGCCCTTTCCCCACATACTCAAAGAAGCAAAAGCAAAACCAAGCAGAGGTCTGGGTGCTCCCAAATAAGAACTTTTGCACTCCCAGATTGGCTCTGTGGGGCAGTCCCACTGGGGATCTAGAGGTGGAGAACTGGGGGAAACTCCCTTTTCCTAGCATCAGGAAGTACAAGTCTGGCTCAAAAGTTGACAGGAATATGCACCCACTGGCACGCCTTTAAGGGCCCCACACTCCAGACCACAGGGAAGAAGTCAGTCAGTGCTATGCCCCTTGGAAAGGAGCCGCATGAGCCTGGTCTGGGGATGTCAGCTTCAGTGGGGCATATACCTGGGGAACACTTTGGAGCAGAGAACAGGGGTAGAGAAAGGCACAAAGCGAGCTTGAAGTTGAGGGCTGGTAAGAGAATCGATTCCTCTCACCGGGCACTGAGCAGGCTCTTCTCTAAGAGAGGTAAGTGCTGGTTTTTGCCTGGCTCATCTCAGAGCTTATGACAATTGGGCAGGGCCTTCCTATACTATAGGAACTAAAACAAAACAAAATAAAAAACAATTCCTCTAGGGCAGGGCCACAGAATGTTGTACGGGGGGGCCGTTTGCCGTGAGTTTGAGAACCTTGCGATAAAGGGACCCCAAGTACCCACACAACATCCACAGTTCCCTGCCATCTGGCTGGGTTTTTCGGCTGCCCTCCTCAGAATGAACTGGAGTATACCATACGGAGGGTCTGGTGCCTGCACAAATCCAACCTGGGCATGATTCCCAGCACCTCATATGGTCCCCAAGATCTACCAGGTGTAATCTCTGAGCACAGAGCTAGGAGTAAGCCCCAAGCCCTCCTGGGTCTAGCCAAAAATCAAAATAATAAACAAATAAAGACAGAATATGAAACATTTGGTCTTAAGTGGTACTCAAAGAGCTGTTACTTTACAAGAACAGGGAAACAGCTGATCACAACATTCCTTACACATCTATGTCACTCTCTAAAGGGTTAGAGAGCAAAACAAAGGGGAGTAACTGGGCAAAGTAGAAGAGAAGGGGAAGGAAAGGGACTCCAAGAGGGTCCCTGTTTGAAGGGTCCCTATATAGTTCTCTCTATAAGGGTCCCTCCTTATGCAGGATGAATATGTCCAGGAGCTGGAGCATAAGAACTATGTCTCCAAAAACACCCCCCCCCAAAAAAACAAAACAAAACAAAAAACACTGAGCAGACACCTTTCCCTCAACCCCATCCTCTGTTGAGGGCCAAGTCAGGCCCCAAAGAATTGAATTGGCTATCTAAGAACAGGGCTACCTCAATCTGGCTACAGGTCCTTGAAAAGCATCCCAGGAGAAAAAAACATTATTGAAGAGCATTGTTAAAGAGGGTGCTAGGGGTTAGCTTTGGTCAGGGCATGACTGGTGGACATGAGACCCTTTGGTCACTTGAGAAACATTGGCTCCAATCATAGACCAGGCATAGCAGTGAGTGTAGAGACGGCCGTGAAGATGCAGGGAAGATTCCCACACTCCATCCACAGGAAACAACTGCCACATATAAAATCAGAGCCCAGTGTAGGTACAACGGGCCACAAGCAAAGCCCTAACCCCTGCCCCAATTGACTCTCCCAGGCTTCAGTTATAGAACATTTGAGCAGCTGGCAGGACCCAAAGTCTGGGTTGTTGGGACAAGCTCGAATCATGTTGATCTCCCTACCCCTCCGACCTCGCCCTCAGAGGTGCATGCCCTGTGCCTTCTCCATTAGGTTGGGCAGGCAGTGCCAACCAAACCCAGGACATTCAGGAGCTAGAAGGAACAATGGAAAGAATGAAGCGGTTTGTGGTTTCTTCCTAGAGCTTTCAGGGTCCGGCTGGAAAGAGCTGAGCTCTTAACCTCCATAGGCAAATCTTTAAAGATTCATAGGAGGCTGTCCAGAAAGAGCTACAGAGGAAAAGAAGCAAAGTAGAAGATACACATGCCAAGATTCCAGAGTCATACAGACATCCACAGGCTTCTCAGGCCCAAGACTCTGCAGGGCCCAGTTTCTAAGACCTTCTAGCCAATGACTCTAATATGAGCATTAAGTTCCTGGGCGGACTGGGGAGAAAGGGAGTGAGTGAGTTTCAGGTCTGTGTGTATGATCCCAGCAGACGCACACCCCGAGATCAGGCAATCAATCACACAGAATGGCAACAGAACCCAAACTGTTTCTGCACCAGCATGGAGAGATAGTTCTTATTCATTCAGTCTGGGAACTCCAGGAAAGGCAATTTATCTTCTCGCGGCTGGAGGGATCCACAGAGCCTCAGAAGCACATGCGGAACAGGAGTGCCTGTCCTCACAGCACAGCCATTTCCAGGCTGGACTAGATGGCTGCAGGGGGTAAGGGGTCCGGAGATGGACCTAAGGTGGGCTTGGACCAAGTTTTATCAGGGCAGCCTTCTGCTAGCCATAGGGGCCCAGGAGAAAGGCAGCCCCATCAGGGTTCCGGATTGCTTCTTCCTGAATGCTATTGCCTGGCACCGCGGGCTCTGTTTTCTGAAAAACTTTTACCCTTCATTTAATCAACAGATGGATGTGCTCTGTTGTGGATTCTCTCTCTCTCTCTCTCTCTCTCTCTCTCTCTCTCTCTCTCTCTCTCTCTCTCTCTCTCTCTCTCAGAGCTATGCTGGCTGGCACCAATGCAGCCTTAGATGGCACAGGCAGCCTTTAGCATGCCAAGAGGGGGAAGGAACCGAACCAATTTTCTTCTCCCCTTCAAACTCAATTCCACAGGTGACTTTCCATGCCTTTGGCCAAGCCAGCTCTCAGAACCGCACTCCTGATTTTTCCTCCCCACCTCCACAGCTCTCAGCCCGAGGTGGGGATAGAGGGAGGGCAAAACGAGGGAGGGTCTCTCAATGGCAGGGAGCCCCCGGAGGTGCTGACAAAGTTTTTGCAGGGAGGTCGGTTGGCACCCCTGCCCCGCTAGGCTGCAGAGAGACACAATCCGCACCAGCGGGGGGAAAATGCATTGTAGACCATGGATCGGGGCTGTGTAGGACTCAGCATTCATTCTCACTCAAGCCCCCGGTGCAATTCAATGAAACTCGCGGCAAGCTTTTCCCAGTCATCACAGATCACCCCCACAGTACCACAGTACATGGCTAACTGCAGCCCCTTCCCAGCACATTCAGGCAGACCCGCGGGAGCTTGAAACAGGCCACCTCCACGGAGCGCTCCCTCCCTGCCCGCATCTCCTCCACCGGGGAGAAAGAAGGTGGTGGGCAGAAGTTCCAGCGGCAGATTCCCTGGACCCTGCGTGCTGCCCACCCCAGGAGCATAAAGAACAAATCCATGTGCACGGGAGCCTCTCTGAGCTCAAAGCTGACAAGTGAAAGGAGAAAAAGCCAACCCCCTTCTCCCCCACTCCCCGACCCCCGCGCTCCAGCCCCTTCCTTCCATGGGGGAACACGCATGGTACCATTTTGTGGCAACCCTTGGCAAGGCCGAGGAAGCATCGCCAGCGCCCCTCGGCGGGCCCCAAGACGCGCACCCATCCGTCCGAGTTGTCCCAGCCAGCCAGCCAGCCAGCCAGCCAGCCAGCACCCCTGGCTCCGGTGCTCAGCGCCCCGCACCCCGCAACTCAGCTCGGCGCCCCGACCATCCAGTGCAGAGTCTACTTTTCTTTGCAACTCGGCGGCAGCCACCGAGAGCGTGGGGTCCTACCTTGGTTGAAAAGGAAGAAGCAGACGAAAAGCAGAGCCAGCTGGAGAGGGCTCATTCCGCAGCGCCAGGGGCAAGTTGGCCTTGCAGCGAGTTTCTCTCTCTCTCTGTCTCTCTCTTCCTCGGCTGGCTCGCGGGGTTCGGCCTCCGCGCTGCTTTCGGGGTGCCCCGGGCCCTCCGCTGGCTCGGTGTGGATCGGGGCAGGTCTCCGGAGCTCTTGGGGGTGTCCCGGGTTGCAGCTGCCAGCGCCGATCGGTCAGTCTGCTGCTCGAGCCGCCGCGGGAAGCCAAGCCGGGCTAGCCGGCCAGGAGCTCATCCATGCCCGGCTCCGGGCGTCCCGGGCACACGGCTGGCACGGCTCGGCGGCTCCTCCCACCGCCAGCAAACGAACGAGCGAGCGAGCGAGCGAGCGAAGGAGCGAGTGACGAGGGCGCCTTTCGCGGGAGCTGCGGGCGGGGAGGAGAAGGAGGGGAAACGGAGCATAATTAAAGAGGAAACACTGGCCCTGGGAGGGGGTGCACTGGGCAAAGCGGAGGACGGAGGTGGGGGTGGCTTTCCGTCATGCAGCCGCCCCTCCATTCCTCCTTCCCTCCCTCCCGCCCCCCCAACCCAACCCAGGAGGGAAATTCAGCCTTTGTCACCGTTATGAAGCACCACCGGGCCGCTGGCAAGGGGAGGAGGCGTGCCCCGGACTTCGTGGGGGGTGCACACGATGTCGGGTGTTTGGAGAGAGAGAGAAGTTTAAGGCCGACCACATGCCGGCTGCCAACGGGCAATAGAATAGCCTCGGGGCTGCACCGGATTCTTGGAACCGGGGGGCTGCAAGCGAGCGAGCGGGGAAGTGGAAAGCGGGTCGCTCGCTCTGCTTGGCTCTCCGGCCACTGTGGGTGCAAGGGGATCAGGCAGAGATAATCCTATTCTGCATCTCTGCATCTCTGAGACTTCCCTGGGGATGCTTGGGGTGTGGGCGCTAGCAATGAGCAAGTCCTGAATGTGTCCGACCTCACCTGGCTTGGCATTTGTCTATGCAAACCCAAAGAAGGCACACGCAGAGTAGTGGCGGGAGCGCATCATTAATTGGGATGATCGTGGGCAATGCCAGCCCTTTGCCAGGGGATGAGCGGGGTGGTGGGAGGCAGCCCAGGGTAGCTTTTTCTCTAAATGCAGTGGCTCCTCCAGCGAAAGAGGCCAAGGTCATGGGCAAGCAACCTTCAGGTCTGTTTTACCTGAAGCCCCTCCCCCAGGACCTCTAAGTCAGGACTTGATGCCCAGCATTTTTTTTTTTCCAGATGGATGAGGCCGGAGAAATTAGGCGCTGAAGGAAAATAAAATGATCAGCACAGAGCCTTACCTCCAGGGCTCGCAGTTCCGTGTGGAAGCAGAGTATCTATCTAAGAAGCCAACTAGGAGGATGGTCGCCAGAGAATGGGCAGCCTGCTTCAGGGAAGCTTAGAGAAAAAGGCAATCCCTCCCTCCGTCCTGTTTCCACTAAGATCAATGCCTCTTTTTTAAGGCCACTGAGTCCAGAGCCTGTCTGAAGGGCCCCTTGCACCACCTTTCTTCCTCTGGGATTCGAGTTGCGGAGGTCTTAGCTGACTGCTGGGCACAGTCCAGCACATCCACGTGGGTATGGATGTTAACTTAGAAACAACCCACATCCCTGGGTATTATGAACGGGGAAGAGCAAAGGAGGGGGCAGATGTGAAAGTGTGAGCCAGTAGGAGCTGACATCTGGGAGCTGACATCTTAGATCTACAAATTAGTAGGTGTCTGTTGTGTTAAACTTTTCTATTCTTAACGTAATCGTTTATTTAAGTTTATTTAACCATATCCCCTAGAGGCTGTTAAACATATCAAAGGGCAATCTGTAAGCAAGCAGGGTGGGGGGCCGGGAGAGGGGGAGAAAAAAATGATGCTGAGGAGCAGAAGCCAAGAGGTGAGGCGCTGGGCCCTGGAGAAAAACAAGGGTCTCTTTTGCGGAGGCTAGACAGGGATCCAGCCTCTCTCGTTGGCCCAGGCCATGTGCCACAACAGAAGCAGCAAATTAGGGCCAGAGGCAAAAGATGGGAACTGATCCAAGCAACATCTGCCCAACAACATATGAAGAGGGAAAGTGGGCGTGGGGTGGCACAGGCCAGTGACTCACACAGCAAGTGCTCTCATCACACCTGCAGAGCTGGGAGCCGGCCCATCCGAGCCAGGACCAGCAGAGACTAAATCTATGTGACAGGGCCAGTCCCCCTCCAAAGCGACAGGTCAGCCTGCAACTAAGCACCAGCCTTCAATCTGTTGCTTAATTTTGATGGCTAATTCCTGTGTGGCCCAGGGCCCAGATTCGCTTAATTCAGCCCTGGAGAGAAATATAATAAAAATCAGGGGCACGCGGCTAGTGAATTGTGCGGAATGGCAGAATGAGGTCATGACAGGCATGCCATAACACACAAACACGACACAATGTCACGTTCAAACCACATGCGCTCACACTATATCTTCACACAACAAGCTCAAACAACACACTAATCCGCACATGATATTCACACACACACACGCATGCCACAAACACTGTGCGCTCACACCACACAGTTTGCACACACCACAAACTCACACAATACGCACACTCAGATCACACACTCTGCTACCACACACACTCAAGCAACACACACCAAACACCTACCGACCAACTCAAGTGCACTCACACAACTCACTCTCACACCACCACTCACATCAGACATCACAAACCACCACACACACACATTTGTACCACACACTCAGACCATTCATATTCATAACATGCCACACATTCACACAAACACACATACTTGCATAGTCACACCAGACACTCCAACTCACACAGTAACTCAAAGTCACTCATGTCACACACGCACACACACACACACACACACACACACACACGCACACACACCACCCAACCTCTCACAATCACAACACACACTCACTGCTGGCCAGGAGCTGATGGATAGGGACACTGCAAACCGGACGACCTGACCATCCCCTCCCAGGTTCCTCTGACCCTCCGTAAACCCCACGAGCCGCTCCGTTGCTCCTCCCGGCGCCGGGGGGCGTTGGACCCGGAGAGCAGGACACGCCACAAGGTGGGCGGGACGTGGGCGGCTGTGGGGCAGGCGCTGGCGCCAACCCTGCCGGCGGCGCAGCCACCTCCGGCCCTGCGGTCGCTGCCTCACCTCCTGCTCTGGGCTCCGTCCAGCTCCGGGCGGGCGGGCGGGCAGGCAGGCGGCACCTGATCCGGAGCCCCGGCCCGAAAGTCTCGGTGCAGGGGACGGGGCAGCGCAGGGAACGATGACCGGAAAGCGGGCGCGGAGAGCCGCCGCTGGAGAAACCGCTCGGTTCCTGGGTTTCTGCAAGGCCGGGGTCCCCTTTGCCAGCCGGGTCCCTGGCCAGCAGATGGCACCCTCTCCAGCGTTTCTCCCGCTGGCCCGGTGCCCGCAGGCCGAGCCTGCCATCTCCAGCACCCGCTCTGCAGGCCTCATAGTCCTCGGAACCGTCCCCCCCCGCGACGCCCTGGATCCTGGAACCAGGGACAACCAGGACTGGCTTGACCCCGCTACTCTGCACCTGCTGCTCCTGGCCAAGACATTTCCCCAGGGCTGGAATCCCCGCACCCCACAGTTATCTGGGCTCTGGAAGTCTGGCAACAGGTGCCTGTGGATGGCTGGGCCCAGTTTAGACACACCCGCCATCAGGCCCAACTTGACCCTTCTCCCTACTGAACACTCATGGATGCAGGTCCGAGAATAGCTCCCGCCTAGTGTTCCTTCCTCGTGCAAAGGCTTCTGCTTTGCTGGGCTACTTAGTGGAGAATGATAGCAGGAATTCCTTTTCCTCTTCCTGGGGAGTTTGCCCACTGCCCTAGAAGAAGACCATAAAGGGACTTAAACAGAACGAAATGCAAGAACCATCTCTCTGACCCTCTGATCAGGAGAGGTCCGAAGTCCTTCTAGGGACCTCTTCAACCCTCCACCTGGCTCAGGAAGCAGAGCCTGCTCCATTCCTTAGCTTTCTCCCAATGCCGCTTGTGGTCGTCTTCCCCCCCCCCCCCTTCCTGCCATCAGAGCATCAGTGCCACAAGGGGCAGAAAAGGGGTTGGTTTTTTTTTGGGGGGGGGGGGGCATCACAGGCAGAGAATTTTCTGTTTAATACCTCCTCGCAATTCTTTGCTGCAGATGCATTATAAACCACATTTCCTTTCAGTTTTTCATATATCCATATCCTGCCAGGGCTTTTAAAAACCTCCATGTCCAGGGATTTAAACACATTTCGCACGAGCCCCTCCTGGGACATTGGGCAATCTGGACTCTCGGTCCTGGTGAAGTTAATGAAGGCTCCGAGCGCCTCAGACTTCCAGAGACCAAATGGCCTACAAGGCTTAGCTCAGGCCGTGGCCAGGCTGCTCCAGACTGTTCCAATCTTTCAGTCTTTTTCATTTTCCATTTCTTCGAGCAAATTCCTGATTTGCAACCTGTTAGGTGGATTATGAGACCTTAACTCCTCTCCACTATCTGTAAGAGAGTGAAGAGCCCAGAGCTAGGTGTGTGGTTTTGAGAGCATCTGCTTCCCAAAAGGCAGGCGAGTTAGCCTCATTGATTCTCCCAAGACCAGGTCATAGAGAGGGTCTGGATGCATGCTTGATCCCATCCAACTCTGGCATGCATACAGTGCATATCTTTTTTTTTTTTGAGGGGGGGGTCACACCTGGCAGCACTCAGTGGTTACTCCTGGCTCTGAGCTCAGAAATTGCTCCTGGCAGGCACAGGGGACCATATGGGGATGCCAGGATTTCAAACCACCGTCCTTCTGCATGTTAGGCAAACACCCTACCTCCACGCTATTTCTCCAGCCTCTGGTTACCTTCTTTCTCTGGATCCTGGAAGAGGGTCCAGAAAACAAAGGGTCAGAGACCTCTTCAGTCTCCTGCTGTGCCCCAGTTCCTTCCCTGAAAGGCAGACAGCACAGACACCTATGGTCTGAATAGATAAGAGAGGTTTTTACCTAGTAGCCCCCATGCCACTTCCTTGTTTCCTGAATCCAATTGAACTTCTTCACTGTGCTATTAACCCATTGTCAAGCATCTGGAAAGTGCCCCTGCATCATTGCTGGCCTGTATTTTATGGGACTGGGTAAAATGAATCAAGCCTATATATAGTTTGCAACATGTGGAACACACTTTAAGATGCATCACTGTAGAGAAATGAAAGATATTTTTATCTCTCTGGCATCACCCTGAGCACCCAGCAAGACAATTCTCTGCAGCACCATTAAGAACAAAAGACCTGTTTAGCCTTGACACTCAATGAATGCAGGCCACTGGATACTTCAATTCTCTCTCTCTCTCTCTCTCTCTCATCTTCCCCCTTATCTCTCATCTCTACTCTCTCTCTCCTCTCTCTCTCTCATCACACACACACCACACACACACACACACCAGGCTTGTATTGTGTAGAATGGACAGGGAAGAAGGAGGTAGGTGGGGGGGCCCCAAAGCTCTGTCTCAGCATGGGCTACACATAGAGGCTGGCACCTTCTCCAGGCCCAAGGCATAACACAAAAAACAAGCTAAGTCCTCAATCTCCTTCCGCAGGGCTGGACCAATCTGTGTCATTCTATGGAATATGCCATGTGTGCTTTATGTGTATATGAATAGGCTAATTATGTGGAAAAATATTGGAAGATCAAGTGAAGTTCCAGTTTATGACTCATTTTGTGGTATTCAGTGTCCCTCAGAAATTATATCACATTTCTTTCTCTCCATCATTCTCTTTTACACCACCCCTGTGCAAGACTGCAAGAGTGCAAGCAGCACACACACTAAACACGCACACAGACATACACACTGTGTTGAAGTTATAAATTAGCAAACCTTTCCAGCAGATGCCTTCTTACTTGAAGTCCCAATAAGCTGTCTTCCCAGATAATAAATTTTCATTTTCTATATTGCACTTGGCATGTTCCTCCCCCTCCCTCTATTTCTCCTTCCCTTCTTTTCTTACTTCCTCTCTCCCTCCTACCCCTCCTTCCTTTCCTTATAAATCACATTTTCATCTGCTATCTTAAATTAGAAGTGCCCATAAAGCCTTTCTTTTTCTTCTTTCTTCTGGAGGGTGGAGTCCCCTAGCAGTGCTTTGATACCCAGGGCCCCGTCCCAGCCTTACTCAGCCAACTAAAACAAACGGCTCAGGGCCCTAAGCATAGTGGTAGGGTATTTGCCTTGCATATGCAGTCAATCCCCAGTGTTCCATATGGTCCCACAAATCAGAAGCCCTATTTCTGAGCGCATAGCTCAGAGTAACCTCTAGAGCGTCAGTGGATGTGGCCCAAAACCAAAACCAAATCAAACCAAACCAAACAAAACAAATGCTCAATGTCCAGGACTGAGATACATGAACATGATTCTTCTCTGTTCCAGAAGTGCCTGGGACCACCATAGCTTTTGCTAGGGCCCTCTAGAGCTACACACCAGTGAGGCTGGGATGTGAGGGTGCATGAGATCTTGGGGGATAAAATCCAGTCATACATGTATTTTTTGCTATTGTTTTTTTTTTTCCATCCATACCAAATGGTGCTCAGGGATTACTCCCTGGATCTATGCTCAGGGCTCATGGCAGGGCTCCGGGTACCATGTAGAGGTTGGCACCATGCAAGAAAAAATGCTCTATCATGGTAGTATCCTATTTCAGCAGCATGCATGTAAACCTGTACCCTGACCCTGTACTATCTTCCTGTGCTCTAAAGACTTTCCTTAAACTCAAAAGTTTGAGTGAAGAAGAAGCAAGTATCTTCATTTATTTTAATGGAAAAAAGGTAGGATCTCTCATATAACCTGACTAAACTCACAGCAGATAATGTGGAACCTCAGACATCGACACCTGCAGAAATAAAAACAATAGTTGGTGCAAGGCACAGTGGCATGTTGTGGGCAGTGCAACTCACTCACCAGAACGCCAAAATGCAAGTGAACACACTATAGCAAACTCAGGTCTGGTGGGAGCTATAGAAGATGGGCTACAGGGGCAGCCAGTAGCAGGGCCCTGTTCTAGGAGCTCACAGGACAGTAATTCAAAGCTATGGATGAGATGTTGAGACTGGGCACCAAGGAAGGATTTTGCTGGAAACCCTCTTGGATCTGGTGTGCCTGGCTGCCAGAACTATTGCCAAGAGGAAGGCAAAGGGAGGGTGTGCTTTGTGGCTCCACTATTGCTAAAGAAAACTTTGCTTTGGGTGGGGTGGGTGGCACTCTGAAATGCTCTGGCCCGCGCCTCGGTCTGTTTCCGATCACTTTCCCGGTGCTGCTCAACATGGAGGTTCATTGGCAGGCAAAACAATGTCTTCACCCCTAGACTCTCTAATCAGACCAGGTCTTTTGTGAAAACAAGCAAAGTGGCTAGCATGGAGTTTGAAATGTGAAGATCTCCTGTAAAAATATACAGGTATAGTGGCCTGGAGAGATAAGTCCAGGGCTAAGGCCACTTGCTATCCCTAGTCTGATGTTCTGCATACCAGATGGGTTCCCTGAGAGCCACCAGGAGTGATCCCGAGTATTGTCATGTCTGCTTCTCTCCAAAAACAAATATACAAAACAACGTGCATAGTCACTTTTATAAAGTGATTGAGACTTAGAAAGCGAGGGTCAGTGTGTTTCTAGACGAAACTTGACATACTCCAACTTCAGTGCTAATTGTTGGCCAGCAGAGGGCCCCTCCCAAATATTCTGCACACTCTGGGACTCTGACAGGCTTTCAACCCCTCTGGCTGAACACAGATTCCTAACCATAGGTCCTAAATCTAAACACAGAGTCTCCCAAACACAGAGGCTCCAGAACACAAATTCTCTGAACATACCAACCCCTTTTGAATGCAGCCCCCTTGAATGCAGTGCCCGTTTGCAGATGTACAGATCCTGTCTCCACAGTCAAGTTTGCTGTTTTTGCCACGTGATTTGGTTTGAGATTCAGCTTTGTGATCTTTTACCCATGTAGAAAATGTGGATTGGTCCCCAAAGAAAGTATAATCGAACATTTGCATCCCTGAATTATAGGACGTGACAGACAAACCCATAGCTCTTTCTGCCTAGCAGCCAGTTCCCCCCTCCTCAGCCCACCGCTTTAGTGCTTCACTTTCTCTGTTTGGAGGATGGAAACTGTCACTTTCACTTCCTGCACTTTCTTACAGGATTCCCTCCCTTGCTGCCTTCCCTCTTTCAGTCATCCCTTGGCCTAAAGAAATGTTGCTCACTGCTCAAGCATCCATGGAATGTTATTCTGTGAGGCATATCTTATGCCTCACCTCTTCTCTCTTTCTCAATCAAAATGAGTATCACATTCATCTATATTTTCACAGTATTGGAGGAGAGGGGAAAGCCATACCTCGGGTACTTAGGAGCTGGCTCTCTACTTGGAGGACCAGGCAGTTAACAGTGATCGAACCAGACTCAACCCTATGCAAGCATCTTAACCTCCACACTATTTCTTCTGCCCTCAACAACATTCTTTAAATTGTTTTATAATATAATGATCAATAAGATCATTATTTATGTGTTGACCTCCTAAGTATATGTGAGATTCTTCAAGGTCAAGAACTATTTTCTTTGACATCTAATTAGTACAGATCCAAGAATGTATTACTCATGATGGGAATAAAAATTGTATGGTTGCATTTAATATTTATACATATATAATTTAACATAAATGAGATTTGGACAAACTCTTGCCTGTCTTTCTTTGTGGACAATGTAATGCTGAGCTGGTATTTTATTGTAATTATCATTGGATCATTGGATGCCTTTTAGATTCCACCTAATCCAGAAATTCTGATACATCTTTCCCCCCCCCCCCCCTGTAAGTGGGTGCACATGAAGAGACAGAGAAAATATTCTCAATATATTTTTGAACCCAAGTCAAGCCTAGCCTCTAGCAAACGTGAACAGAGAAGCCCCTCAAGCCTCATAAATCCCAGAACACAATATCTCTAGGCTCTCTGGTATAAAGGAACAGTTAGAAAATACTGATTGTTCATGCTACTACCAACACATGAAAAGAGAACATGAAATGACAGTCCGATGAACATTTATTTAAAATGAATGAGGAAGATCAACAGTCATGTTCATCATATCTATCCTACATTGCTTTGTTTTGATTTTGGGGGAACCATATCTGGTAGTGCTCAGGGCTTATTTCTAGCTCTGTGCTCAGGGAATGACTATAATGGTAGCTTAGAAGGGCACAGTGGGGATGCTGCAGATTGAACTTGCGTTTAGCTATATGCACGGCAGGTGCTTTGCTCCCATGATACTATCTCACCAATCCTTTTTTATTTATATAAGTAGACTTTCTTTGTATGGGGGCCACACCCAGCAGCACTCAGGATTACTCCTGGCTCTATATTCAAGAATCCTGCAGTGTTTGAGGAACCATGTGGGATGCCAGAGATTAAATCCTGATAAGCCCCATGTGCCAAGGCAAATGCCTACCCTCTGTACCATCTTTCCACCCTATTATTTATTTATTTATTTTTAATTCGTGGCTATACTCAAGGGTTACTCCTGGCTCTGCAGTCAGAAGTCACGCCTATTTGACTTTGGGACCATATGAGATGCTGGGATCAAACCCAGGGTGGCCATTTACCCACTGTACTATTGCTCCAGCCCCACATTTGATTTTTTTTTAAATAAAAATATCGTGTGGGGCCAGAGCAATAGCACAGTGGTAAGGAGTTTGCCTTGCACGTGGCCAACACAGAATAGACCCTGGTTCGAATCCAAGCATCCCATATGGTCCCCTGAGCATGCAAAGAGTGACTTCAGAGTGCCCCATGTGTGACACCAAAACAAACAAACAAACAAACAAACAAACAAACAAATAATAATTTAGTGTAGTCTATTGCAGTGGTTTCCAGGTAGGGTTCATGGGCCAACAGCCCAGAACCCACCAATAATATGATAGAAATGCCAATCTTCAGGTCTCACCCCAGATCTTCAGAGTCTTAGGGCACAGCTACTTCTGTGACATATTCAAGATAAGCACTACTCTCGAGAGAACTCCCAGGCTCCTTCAATCAGTACCAACAATGATTGAGTTTGGACCTATCTGTCTCCTGTCCCTCTTTCTCTCATCTCAACAATTTTTTTTGTTTTTTGGCCACACCTAGCAGTGCTCAGGGGTTACTTCTGACTCTGCACATAGAAATAGCTCCTGGCAGGCTCAGGGAACCATATAGGATGCTGGGAATCGAACCTGGGTTTGTCCTGGTTTGGCCATATACAAGGCAAATATCCTTCCACTGTGCTATCTCTCTGACCCCTCACCAAATTATTTTTAAACAAATCCAGGGATCATAGCCTTTTACCCATCGGTATTTCAGTGTGTGACAAGGACCTTTAATGCAGAGGGAAATTATACTTTCTAGTACATATGGGAATGGCCATTCATCTTTTGATAATTTAGTCTTAGAATCCACTCAGCAGCCTGACCATAGTAGTTTTTGTAAACAACAACAATAACAACAAAAACAGTGCAGTTAGATAAAGCAAAGACACTTTTTCTTTATTTATTGTGTAACAAAAGGCTGGACCCCATCTTTCTGATGGGGGCATTGGAGAAGCAGGTTCATTTAAGCCTTATCAAAATGACATATGGTCCCTGTCTGGACAGGCTCTGACATAGATGGATGCTCTATGGTCATTTCAAGCTGCAAATACATGTTCAAGCAGCAGGCCTGATGGCTTTCCAGAATCTGGACCTATCGGTAGTCTCTATCCACCTTTTTTTTTTTTGCCTACTCTTCTTTCTGGTCCATGTGCTATTGCATAAAAATTGACCCACATTACAAAGCCACCTCTGACCATGTGCTGTTAGGAACCTGAGAAGCACAGACAGTGTCTCTGGAGACCTTTCTCCTTCTCAGCTGAGAATATTGAAACGTTCAAGCTAGCCAGCCAGTCTCCTTCTTGGAGAATGTCATTCCCTGGTGTCCTCGAGACTCCATCAGACTCTGCAAAGAATTGTTAGGCAGAGACACCCCAGAGAACCTTGGCTCCCTCCTTGGATATCTGTGGCATGAGCTGACACTTGCATGGAGCATGATGTGAGAGCACTATCTGCAAAGTGTCAGAAAGGGGAGGGGATCAATACACTTAATTTACTTGGAATAATTCATTACCTAACTGTATTTTTCAGTGAGGGCAGACAAATTCCGCACGAAACTACTCACCCACCTAGATCCAGAAAAGTACCACAAATCCATCTTTCGAAGGAGATGTAAAACTGAGTCTCTTGCTTTGGTTAATGACTCCCTGGCCCTTTCTTTTGGGAGAGGGGGTATTCATTCCACCAGCCATTTGTCTGAGTGGGAGACATGGTGCATGTTATTACCCCATCTCACAGTTTACACTGTGGCTTGTTCTCTGAGCATGTAGCCTGCTCAGGGGCTTTCCATGTGGGGACGGCATTTACCTCAAGAGGAAGCAGAGAGAAGAAATGTTTCTAGCATGTAAGGGACAGTGGTGATTACTCTGTCTGTCGGAGGATGAGAATGAGAAATGAGAAGTAGAGGAAGGCAACAAGGTCATAGTGTCTCTTTGAGGTCAAATTCAATAGGACTTTTCAATGGCCTCCCACCCCTCCATCCATGGACTGAGTCAAAAGTGATTTGCAGGTGTGTCAGTATCAGCGATAGCTCATACACACTATATATTGGGACAAAATGCATGAAAAAGTTCTTCCCTTCTTAAGATACAACCATCCCTGGTAAAGGCTTAATAAGGCCAGCCTAATGGCACTGCATTGACACAGGTCAGAAAGGGGACAGGAACCAGGAATCCCAGTTGAAGCAACTAAAGGAGCTTGGGGAGGAGAGATGTGATTATAAGGCGCCTCTGAATAAGTATGCTATTATTACCTAATTACAAAGTACCGCTTTTGACTCTAACTACCTGAAATTTAGAGATCACTTAGCAATGGCTCTCTACCTAGCTCTGGCGCACTCCCAAAGGGGAAAATCCAAGTAGAAAACACTGGATCCTTGAGGGACTAAAAAAGTTCTGAGAGATCAGCCCAAGATGGTCAGGAGGTAGAGTTCCTTGACATTAGTCAAAATGTCTCAGCATTAGGTCTCCATTTTGAGTTTTTTAACAATAAGGAAAAATAATACATCTCTCCTCATCCCCAGTCTCATGGCTTGTCAATGAAGAAAGGGAAGACAAAAAAAATCAACAAAATAAACAAAAAAAAAACTGAGAAAGAAACAAGAAAAAAGAAAAAGAGAAAGAAATAAAGAAGGAACAAAAAGAAAGGGAAGAAAGAAAGGAAGGAAGGAGGGAAGACCAAACTGTAAATATTTTTGTATTTTTCTTTAAAACAGGCGAAGGTCCAGGAGTTAGTATAATAGCATACACCTCATTGGGTATCACAGTTCCTGGAAGACTTGCTAGGTTCAGTCTTAGAATCCCCTTCACTCTGCTAGTGTGACCTGGGTAATTCCCAGCACCTCAAGGTTCTTTAGCCAGGGCTCTGCACCCTGAACTATCAGCACAGTTGATCAAGAACCAATTTGGGGAGCTTGCCTTCTTGAGCACCTCTTGAGAGATTCAAAACCAATTAAAGTTGGAGCAATCAGTCCACAAGCATGTGTGGTAGGCCTCCCTTTCTCAGGAGGCACTGCAGGGGCTACAAAAAAAAAGACATTATGGTCCCCATTTCTAAGCACCTTCCTGCAAGGCAAGGACACAGTGCAGGCTGAGGATTATTCCATGTGGCAAATGTGATAACCATTTAAATGTTCCTGGGACACATATGTCAGTACCCACTTGGCATTGGGTGCTATAAATAATTGTAGGAACACAGATGTGGAAAGATGAACTTTCACATCCACCAGTAGCTGGTGATAGCTTGGAGGAAAATGAAGGACAATGACAGAAGCTTTTCTGCTCATCTAGAGTAACCAGCCATAGAGAAGTCCTATAAGGGGGAAGGGAAGTGTCACCTAGGAGGAGAGCAGCAACAAGTTCATGAGAAGGCTCCTCTGGGCATTGGTAGCAGGGCATGCCAGGGGTAAAGATTGCCACAAGCCCAGGTCAGTTTGAGAAGCAGATCCCTATGCACCCTTTCCTGTCCCCTTCTTGCTCCATCTCCCAGAACACAAGCCACAGCTATTTTCCCCAGGACATCATGGTGATGATAGAGAAACTATTAATCCCAATTCTGATTTCATTGAAACCAATTTTACTTGACTGACTCAACCCTCCTGTGGAGGATGATTCATTCTTCTCTATTTTAATTTGGGACCAGGAAGCACAGCAACACCCCAAGATGATGAGTTTCAAATGAAGGGATCTCCAATTTTTAAACTTTAAAAAGAATGCTGTTTTCTGTGGTAGAAGCAAAGGGAAAGAGAAGATCTAAGAAATGGTCCAAAAACTGATGCTGCGTGGGACTCTACATATCACTGTAAGCAAAAAGAGGGGGAGATAATCTCATTTAAAATATGTCAAATCCCACAGATGCATGTGGAACATAAAGTGGCCATCTCTTCTCCTGACTCCACTCCAGTCCCCAAGAGAACTTCTCTGAGCATGCAGTGTGGAGCCCAGTCTCATATACATGAGTCTATACGAATAAATATGGGACCAAGAGGCCCATGCACAGAACTTCATGCACAGAAATAGGCCACTTCCAAGCAGAATGTGTGTCATTCTGCAATTCTGTTTCTTAAATTTATAATACAGTTCTAAGATTTTTTTCAACTGATAACTTTCTTTAATATGTCTCATGAAACCTGATACTAATCCTGGACCTTCTGGTTTCCAAAGAAAGGCTTTGTCAATGCTTTTCTGATGGTCAGAGAACGGATCCATAGGGGAAAGGTACAGGTCTGGGGAAAGAGGCCTGCCAGGTCTCCAGGCATCCTGTGTTCCCAGATTACTTGTTGTTTTGTGATGGATAGTTACTCCTCCCCCAATTTTCTACCTATCTCACCTGGATGGTGAGACCTTCCCACAGTTGGGAGGGGTCTGTGGTTGGTAATTAAGGTGTTTCTTGGGGGAAGGGGAGACAGTTCTGACACAGGAAGGGTGCTTGCAGGGCAGCTGATGGAGGTTGCTTAATAAAGCTTAGCTTAGAGGTCATGTGAGGAATATGCACATGGTGGTTAGGACTTTGTAATAAAATTGTATGTCTCCTGAAATTTCAACTGACTGTCTGTGGATTATTTCTTTGCCAATATTCTAAATCTACAAACCTGTAGGCTAAAGGGGCTGCAGGAGCTGGGCTGAGCTGAGAAAGGCCTCGCCATCCACCACTAGAACTCATTAATTAATAATTAGTTATACAACAATGGATCAGGTATGGAACCTGAATAGGGGAGGTGCTTTGCCACTGTGCCATACTCAAGGTCCAAAGGGAGTCATGCTTTTTTTATTTTGGTCATGAACCACCCCCACACAGTGCTCATAGGTGCATGCGATACTTGGGATGGAAGCCAGGAATTCTGTAGGCAAAGTCTGAGCTCAGTCCTTTGAATGGACTCCTTCACCTCCAAGTTGTAAGCCTGGCCTCAGTTGAGGGATCTAGACAAAGCTCTTGAAATTTTTTGGAGAGAGTACCAGCCTCATGTACCAAAGCCATTCAGCAGCAAGTCTACATTCATTTATTTATCACTTTCAATGTGCAAGAAAGTTCATATGCATTAGGGGTATCTTCCTACCACTGTTCAAAGGAAGGAAGGGAGGTAGGGTAGGAGAAAGAAAGGATGGAGGGAGGGAAGGAAAGTGAAAGGTAAGGGGAATAGAACAAGAAAGAAAGGAATGGGCCGGGTAGGTGGCGCTGGAGGTAAGGTGTCTGCCTTGCAAGCGCTAGCCAAGGAAGGACCGCGGTTCGATCCCCCGGCGTCCCATATGGTCCCCCCAAGCCAGGGGCGATTTCTGAGCACATAGCCAGGAGTAACCCCTGAGCGTCAAACGGGTGTGGCCCAAAAACCAAAAAAAAAAGAAAGAAAGGAAGGAAGATGGAAGGAGAAAGGAAGGAGGAAAGGAAGGAATGGAAGTGGTGGAAGGAAGGAAGGAAAAAAAGAAGGAAGGAAGGAAGGAAGGAAAGAAAAAGGAGAGAAAAAAGGAAAGAGTAAAAAGAAGGAAGAAAGATGCTGCAGACAGTGGGTTAACACTGCAGGAAGGGTGAGCAGAGCCTCTAATGCCTACAGGATTTGGACCTACATTCATCCTCCTCTAGCCTCTGCCAAGCAAGCTCATCACTCCAGTTCCCACCACTCAGGCATCTGCTCTGAGACAAAGAGATTTCCCCTTTCAAAACCTTTGTCCTGGCTGGCCAAGAAACTATGGAGGGAGAGTTACTTAGACTTTCTTTAACCAGATCCTTGCTTGTAAAGAGACACTTCTGTAGATGCTTCCTGGAGGACCAAGGCCCTCCATGCTTGCTGGTAAGAGCAACACAGGATGGTGGTAGCAGGTGGTGATTTGGAAGCTGGCTTCCAATGTAGGCAGAAGAACCAGATCTATGGGGATGTCCCACCCTCCAAAACGGTGATGATGATGAGAGAACCTGACCCAGAAGCCTCCCTGGAACCAAGGATAGAAACTGATTGCAAGATCAATTAGGCTCCTGAATTGATTGGCTGGATTGCGATGGAGAGGAAGGAATTGTGGCTGGCTGATCTGAGGGTGAAGAAAACACAGAGAAAAGACTGAGAGCTCTTCAATATTACAAAGATTTCCAATAGGTTTGGGGAGCCGCTGAAGTAGCGTGGCCTCATCTAACACCCTTAGGAAGCTGTAGATGCAGAAGCCAACAATAATAAAAATAGCTTTGATTCATGTCACACTCTCCCCCTCACCAACCCAAGGCATGTTTGTAGTGTGGTTGCAAGTTTATCATTGTAATGCCCTTGCTCTGTGCAGGAGCAGGGCACAAGTCTTCTCCTCTGGGGCGGAATGGGGTCTGATTGCAAGAGCAAGCAGGCTTGGCACTTAGAAGCAGGCTAGCCTCACAGCTCTGCTACTGAGGGACAGACAGAGAAGTTGGCCCTCTCCCAACTACTTTCCAACTTCAGCAGGCACTCTGAGAAATTCACTTCCATCTCTTTCTTTCTCATGATATACCCCATTCCTCCCTGGAATCTGACCCAAAGCTTGAAGATTCAACATAAAAAAAAAAAAAAAAAAGAGGAATGGATCCTGCTTCAGATTCCCCACAGATACGATGCTTGCTGAGAATAAACCAGGATTCCCAGACATTTGCTTACCTGCTGGCCTCAACCAGTTTAAAAAATCTCAGATCTCTGTGCCCTTCTGACTTCACTATGTCTTTTCTTTAAAGCCTCCACTCCATTTGATTGGGGCTCCAATCTGAGGCACAATACCTTTCCCCGATCTTGTCTACAAACAATGGGGGCATAACTGGAGTATTTTAATCCTGAGATGATGTCCCAAAGTATTTTTCAAATGCCGCCAATACAGCACTCTTTAGGAAGCATCTGACACTATTAATTTCAGCCTATTTCCTGAGGTTTGCAGGAAACTAAAATGTAGAAAGTGCTGTGGCAAAAAATTAAAGCTTCGTGGGAGGAAAAAAAAAAAAGAGGGAAGATTTGACAAGAACACGTGGCTTCAATAGGACAGCCTTGCAGAGCGCTCCACTGCTCTATCTCTCCTGCCATTGACATATGTGCGGGGAAAAATAGCTCCCGTTCTCACGTGCAGCTCGAGACAGGGAAGGGGCCATGTTTGTATGCTGTGGGTATAGGCAGAGGGGCCATGTACACAGGCGCAGACCAAGCACGGGCTGGTGACAACTCCTCAAGGTGGCCAGACTTTCCCACATAAGCAAGTTGCCCCCATCATTTAAAAAAAATGCAATTTAAAAGCAATCATATCAGTTTGCCTCCAAACCTCAGCTAATTTTGTACTCTTTTAATTTTTTACATTTAAAAAGTTAACCTTTCAGGCTGGAGAGATAGCATGGAGGTAAGGCATTTGTCTTGCATGCAGAAGGACAGTGGTTCGAATCCCAGCATCTCATATGGTCCCCTGAGCATGTCAGGAGCGATTTCTGAGCATAGAGCCAGGAGTAACTCCTGAGTGCTGCTGGGTGTGATCCCTCCCCCCCCCAAATTTTTTTTTTTTCACCTTTAAGGAACCTGAAGAGAAAGTACAGCAGAGGAATGGTCCTTGCTTGCAAGCTGACCTGAGTTCGCATCTCTGGCACCTCATCAGAGGCCCACCCCTGATTGGCCTAGAGTGTTCCTCTGAGCACAGAATTAGGAATAAGCCCTGAGGGCCACTAGATGTGGGTTCCAAATGAACCCATCGCTTCCCACCCAAAAATTGACCTTTTGGTCAGATGCTTTCTTTCTTTCTTTCCTTCCTTTCTTTCTTTCTTTCTTTCTTTCTTTCTTTCTTTCTTTCTTTCTTTCATTCTTTCTTTCTTTCTTCCTTCCTTCCTTTCTCTTCTTCCTTCCTTTTTTCTTCCTTCCATCCCTTCCTTCCTTCCTTCCTTCCTTCCTTCCTTCCTTCCTTCCTTCCTTCCTTCCTTCATTCCTTCTTTCTTTCTCTTTCTCTGTCTCTTTCTTTCTTTCTTTTCTTTTCTTTTCTTTTCTTTTTTTTTTGGTTTTTGGGCCACCCCCGGTGACGCTCAGGGGTACTCCTGGCTATGCGATCAGAAGTCACTCCTGACTTGGGGGACCATATGGGACACCGGGGGATCGAACCATGGTCTGTCCTAGGCTAGCGCTGGCAAGGCAGACACCTTACCTCTAGCACCACCGCTTTCATTATAAACTTTTCTGAAAGGTTTATAATAATTCCTTAAATATAATTCCTGCTAAGCTCCCCAGTTGCAGTCATCCTTTGAGCAAGTTCTATCTGTCTTCCCCAGAAAGACTTTCCTCTCTGCCTGCTTTGGTAAGGCATCCTAGACCTGGTCTTCACTGGCTCCTGCTCAGAGCCTCTTCCTGCTTCTCTCCAGTCAGTGGGTGCAGGCCTTCTCCTCACACACAGGGTTCCAACCCGTGTACTCTGAGATCTTATGCCCCGAGTTCTCAGAATCCTCAGGGTGACCAAATGAGTCTCAAGTGGTTCCCCACAAAGCCTGTAAAAAAGAGTGGGTGCCCTGGTTTTGCCAACAAAGACCAGTTCTATGGCCCATTTGTACTCAGACACTCCCTCCTGACCACCTCTCTCTGCTTGTTGCTCACGGAGAGAGGCACTGGCGAAGACAACAGAAGGAGTGAATCATGGCGGAAGTAATGGGGGCCTGTGAGGTGGGACCCTCTGAGGAAGTGTTACATGAAAGCCAGTTCCTAAGAGGCTGAGGAAAGGCAGAGAAAGGAAAGGAGTCCTGACAAGCTCCTCAGAGAGACATCCCTTCCCCCCAATCCTTAAAGTTCTTCTAGGCGCTTTCTGTTACAGCTCAAGTGAGACTTTGTCTTTTTTCTAATGTATAGGTGCAAGACATGCCCCAGTGCACCCTAGAGAGTGTGAAACCCATTATGATTTGTTGTTGTTGAGAGGAGGTGTGGCAAGGAGGTGAGAAGCGGCCGTCCCTCACTTGGCTGGTTTTATAGACAGCGAGTCAGCTGTAGCAAGCGTGTATGCCTGTGTCTCGTGTCTCCTCCACCAAGGCTCATGCCAGGTGGCCTCTGCTCGTCTGATTTATTTCCAATAAGAAATTCCTCAGAGAAACTGAGGAAAATTGAGGCATATTTGCAAGGTTGAGTGGAGCCCCAGGGTCAGGGTTAGGGAGAAAATACTGGGGCCCCTTCTCAAGAAGGGGTGTTATTGGGTCTGAATGTTTACTATAAGGACTTCTCAGGATCGTGGGGTTGAATCCCTGAGAACTCACATGCACTGAATCTGATGGAGCAGCTCTGGGCTGTGAACCTTGCTATCTGGGAGCCTTGTGACTTATGCCACTGGAGCAAAAAGTTGCATGCCCTGGGGAACACCATGTGCCAGCACCAATTGTGGGAACATGAAAGAAGAATTAGCTTAGAGAGCTTCTGGGCACATCAACCATGAGAAGTATTGTGCAGGCATCACAGCAAAAGGGGTGCCAGGTTTAGAGCATGCTGCCGGGTATGGCGTTGGTGCTCTGGCCTCCCAACAGCAGCTTCATCAGATGGGAGCAAAAGTAGACCCTGAGCAAAGCGGGGGTCTAGGGTCCACTTCAGTGATGTGGGGTCACTAGGTCGAATAGCTCAAATTTAAGATCCAGGTATACTCAAGCAGGGATCAGGGACCTTCCAGACTACCCAAGGGATGCAGGGGTCAGGGGTGCTATGTGCCTGAGTCAGGGCACATGTAAAGTGACCCCTGTTATATATTCTGCACCCTTAAAATTACTTCTGCAAAGAAAGTAAAGGTGTGAAAGACAGTGTAGAGGGGAGGGTCTGAGAGACCTTGGGGGAGGTGCCTTACCCACAGTCAGCCCATTTTGATCTCTGGCTCCTTATAAGTTCCCCTGAGTACCACCAGCTCTGTGTGACACCCCTCAAGAAAACCCTAAGAAAGAAGCTATGTTTTTAGTTGTGAGGCTTCCTCCAAATCTGCCTGTTTTCATTATTCTCCAGACTCCCCCAGGAGGAGGCATTGTGAAAAAAAATCTGGGGGGGGGGTGGTGCAGTGTGAGTGGCAGGATTAGAACCAGCAACTCTGTGGTCAGTTCAGCACGACTCACTGATGTCATCTGAATCAGCTTCATTGTGGAGAGCCAGACAGAAAGGGTACTTGGTGAATGGGTGGATTCTTTGGAGTGGCTTTAGGATCCCGGAAGACTGTGGTGGCATAGATGTCAACACACCAACTTGCCAGAAGTCCTAGTGTCAGGCACTGGTGGAGGACCCTGGCCACAGTCTTACCAGGGGCCAAGAGCTGGGAGCCTTCCTGGAGCTGAAACCTGCCAGTGACTTTAGCCCATCGATCTGAGCACAGCAGACAGTTCTCAGAAGCTGAACTCTGCCTTGTCAGACACCCAGAGGCATTTGCTAAACCAGACACAACAATCGGAAGTGTGTGTGTGAGCAGTGGGAGGTGCGAGGTGGAGAAATGGGGGGGAGCCTGTCTGGGGTCAGAGTTTGAGCAAAAGCTTCGAAGACTAAAAGCTGATGGAGCTGTTGCTGTTTTCAAGCCCAGATGTCTGCAGAGGAGGTGACTCCTGCATCTCTGGTTTGATAGGAGGTCACAGTCCTGGCTCCCAAGCAGTCCACTCTCTGCTCTTTGGTTTGGGGCTCTGGCTCCTTTGAGCAAGTTGTGCTGACCTGCACACCCTCAGGGAATGTTCTTGGGGTTTGCTTTCCATGAAAGTGTCCCAATTAGAGCTGGAGGGTACAGAAAATAGAGCCTCAAGTGAGTCATGATGACAGAGCTCTGACTGGTGATGGGATTGTTTAGGCTCCCAGGTGCCTTTTGTGAACATCTCCTCTCTGAGATGTGGAGAAAATCACTCCTGAAGCTGGACCTTCTGAAGTCACTCTGGGCAGCTTCTTTGTTTTTCTCTTTTCAGCCAGGCTGAGTTTAAATCCAGGGTGACTGCAAGGAGATTGTCCATTATCAGCCTAGAGACCCTCTCTAATGATCATTGTCGAGATTTCCTCTATGAGAAAGAAAACTGGGAAAGGTAGAAACTTGAGGCTTTTCAGTGCCTGATACTTTAAAGCCTAGGCAGAAATGCTGGACACTGGGGCAAATGTGTTCCTTTAGAAATTATTCTGGGTTTCTTTCCTGCTGCTCCAGATTTAGCTGCTTCCTGATTTCCAGAGATCACTCACCAGTTTCTGATTCTTATGTGATCATCAAATAGCAATTTCAATTTTTATTTGTTATTTTTGCTTTGTCCTATTTATTTTGGGCCATACTTGATGGTGCTCAGGACTTACTCCTGGCTCTGTGCTCCAGGATCACTCCTGGCAGAGCTAGAGGGACCATTTGGGCTGCTTAATATCCAATCTGGGTTAACTGTTTGCAAGGCAAGCACTGTATCTGCTATACAATCACTCTGAGTCCCCAAACAGCCTTTCTTTACCTGAGTTTTTCACTGAATACTAGGGAGACATTTTGCATGATGTCTGCATCTAAGGAGAGGGTCAGAGGCTGGAGCATATACCCTGATTAATAAATAAATGAAGAAAAGGGGACAATTCAGCAGCTGGAAGAGTGCTGTATGGCTGGTATTTTACACACATGGGATTGTCAAATGAAATTAATTAAAATCAAAGGAAGTTTAAAATGGATTCCTTCATTCATACTGTCTTTGTCCAATTGCCCCCTGATGACACATAGCTTGAGGTGACTGCATCAGGCAGTGAAGAGCTTAGAAACTCTTCATAAACATCTCTAATGTTACAAAAGTTCTAGGTCACAGGCGTGCCCCACCACTTTTCTGTATCAGTTTTAAAATGGCCATGTATTATGGTTGGGGTGGGAAAGTCAACATTCCTTAGCCACAGAAATGGCCCAATAACATATTGCATTTTTGAAAACAGCAAGTAGGAGGTAACTTGCCAACTTAATTGGCTTCCCACTTGAACGAAAAACCCTGATGAGAAATTAGGCAATGTAGATCTGAGCTGGAGAGACAGTACAGGGACTCATGTACTTGCCTTGTATGTGACTGACCCAGGTCTGATCCTCAGCACTGCATATGGTCTCCAGATTCTGCTAGGAATGATTTCTGAATGCAGATCCAGGGGTCAGCCCTGAGCACTGTGTAGGGCCCTCAAACAAAACAAACAAAAATGTAGAAATTTTAAAAACTAAAAGTACCCCATGTGGAAATTCTATCATCCAAGATGACTATGTTTGGAGATGGGACAAGCCAGGAGATAATACAGGACACTGGTGCCTATTGAAGGGAACATCCCAACCCACTCTCTACCTGTGAAGGCATGGGACCAATCACTGGGAGGAAGGGGCAACCAAGCTCTGGGCATGCCACAACCGGGTCTGGAACTTGTTGCTCAGAATAACAAGAAGATATATTTCAGTTGTGTCACCCACCCCGGCTTGGCATTGAATGATGGCAGCTGGTGCCTGGCATGCCATGATGACCTTGTATTTGCGTTGTTGTGATTAATAACGGCTAGCATTTGTACAGCACTTTCTCAGGTGATCTTAGGTATCTTATTTGCTTTTCCCCCAGCACCCCAGGGAACAAGAATGAATACTGTGATTTTACAGATGAAGGCAAAGAGGCTTGAGAACTCATAGATAATAAAAGGTCACACGGAGTCTCCGCACCCAGCCCAGTGTTCTGCTGTTCCCAAACATGCATCATTCTGGGAGCTCTGAGCTTGCCCAGCTCAGCCCCCAGGGCTCAGTCCCAGCTGTGTTCACACTGGAGTCTGCAAAGCAGAAATAACAGAGAGTCCAGGAACATGGAAAATCATCATGCAGAATTCACCCAGGTTTCATCTCCAGATTATTAGGAATATTTTTCTAACTTTAAACAAAAGGATATTATAAAAAATATGGGAGAGATCTATAGAAAATTGAAATAGCTAATAAAAATGTTTCCCTCTTCCCACCCCACTCCCCATTTTAGATGTGGTGGCAAGTTTTTGGGTTCATATGTACTATTGGTCATGGTGAACTGAGACCCAAAAGCAGTGTCTCCAGGGTTGGGGATTTTAGGATGACCCCAAAGATAAAGTCTTGTCTCAAGCATGCAAGATAGTCATTCTGGGATATATTTCAGGGGCTCCCAATATACATTTATAAAACGTGCAAAGCTGCTAGTAAAAGAAAAAGAAACAACACATTAGAGAGAACCACAAGAGGTCATTTTTGCAGCCATTCAATTAGGAAGAGAATTTAGATGTTGTCTAATATCAACCCCCCAAAGGAGCTGTCATAGCCGTAGACGGGGGTGCAAATGAATGCAGCCTCTTTGGAGAACAATTTGTTGATATCAAATAAAATTGAAGATTTGCTTGGCCTATGATCCAGGAATTAACTTCTAGTTGTAAATCCTAGAGAAAAATCTTGCCCTTGTAAACAAGCAGATATGATCAAGAATATTCATGGTTGTCTTATGTAGAAATACAACAAAGTAGAAATGAGCTACAAGACCACTAATTGTGTCATTAGAAGGAGAAAGTGGGGTCCCTGCATAAAAAAATAATTTCCTAGCAGATAAAACAAAAGGAACGTGCATAAAAAAGAACAGCATTTGGCTGAGTCAGTGGCAGAGCTCACGCTTGGCACATCTGAAGCCTGGGTTCGGTCCCCCGCACCCTCTAAGAATAAATGTATCAACATAGCACTTCTCAAAAAAAAAATGATGTCAAGAGAAAAGGGCAAGTCACAAAAATATGTGCAGATGATCTCAATTATATAAAAGTTAAGGACAAATTAATATTATATATCATTTGAAGATACAGAAATGGAAACTATATGTAACATGAAGATCAAATTCAGCTTCCAGAGGATAATTACCTTTGAGGAGGGAGCAGAATAAATGAGCGAGCTCATGAAGTTTGCAAATGTTAGCTTTAAAAAATTATTTTTCCCAATTGGTACTGAAGAGATAGTATAAATATGAGGGGTCTTGCCTTGTACATAGCCAACCCAGGTTCTATCTCTGGCACTACAATAGTCCCCCTAGCCCTGCCAATAGTGATTTCTGCGTACAGTAACCAGGAATAAGTCCTGAGTACCACAAGGAGTGGCCCCAAACCAGAAAAATAAATTGTCTTTTTTTCTAAAACAGAAACATCACTCACACACACACACACACACACACACACACACACACACACACACACACACACACACACACACACCAGTTTATTCATTCAATTTATTCTGGGTGGTACAGGTATTTAACTGTTAAATGAGACTCTGCCTTTGCCTGCATAAGGATTTCCTTATTCAAAACCTCATAACATGGTGCAAGCTTACAAGTACCTGAGGTATAGCACAGTTTTCAGAGCCCCGAGCAAGCCTTGCTATTTTCCAGCAAGAAGAGAATCAGGAAGAGGGGCTCTTACTGATTAAAATGTGCAAAGCTGCTAGTGAAAGAAAAAGAAACAACACGTTAGAATTACAAGAGGTCATTTTTTTGTAACCATCAATTAGAGAGAGAATTTAGAAGTCATCTAATATCAAACCCCCAAAGGGAGCTGTCATAGCTGTAGTTGGGGGTGCAAATGAATGCAACCTCTTTGGAGAACAATTTGTCGATATCAAATAGAGTTGAAGATTTGCTTGGCCTATGATCCAGGAATTAATTTCTAGTTGTAAATCCCAGAGAATCCCCACTGATAAGAAGCTCCAGAAAGTTAGGGGGTGGGTGTATATGTGCTGGAGTGGAGGCAAAGCCCTGGGGCTGTGCTAACCAGATCAGGAAGGACAGAAAGAGATGGTTGTCTGTTCCTGTGGGAAAGTCAGAATAGCCTTGCCTCTACCCTAGTCCCCATCCCTGGGTTACCTCTTCCTTCTGGATCAGAAGCCTTGCTCTGACCTTTGTCTGGACTCTTAAAACTCATTGAACATATCGCAAACCTGAGCCAAAGCAAAATCTTGATCTCCTTTTTAACACAATTAAATTTAGACTCAGACCATTATTTTCATGGGTCTCCAGAAAGCTTGGCATTGCTAAATGCAGTTTGTTTTATGGGAAGAAAATGAACACGGAATTTAATTAGTGTTCTGTGAGTCACACAGTTGACACACAACTTAAAAAATGAGAACAAACAAACAAAAGACCCCTTCTCCACAGGGCCTCCCCTTGCCCACTGCCCCACTTCTGCCTACTCAGATTTCTAGGCTTTCCAGTTTCCAGAAACAAGGTGTGATTATGTGATTAGATGCTCCAGGTTTTAGTCATCTTCTCAAAATATGTTTTCTCTAGATGCTTAGCTGTCAGCTGACTTAACCGCTGGAGTGAAAAAAATAAACATCCTTTGAGCAATTATAATGTGTTAGATGCATCCTGTCTACTTATTTAATTGGAACTTCTTTGACTCATAACAAACAGGTGTAACCATTACTATTAACCTCATTGCAGAATTAAGGCGACTGAATCCTAGAAATATGAAGTGATTTGTCTGTGTAGACAAAGCTGGAACACTAAGTAAGCAGAAGCATCGAGGCTGTAAAGGGACAGTCTTGGGACCTAACTCTGGATTTTCCATGAATCATGTGACCCTCTTCAAATGAAGGTGGCACCTCAGTGTTACTCATAGTGGACATTCTCCCCCACTGGGACACCAAACTAACTGATGCAGAGGGTGGTGGTAGCCTCGAGTACAACTAGGGATGCTTTCTATGTGTTTGCTTAAGAAAGGCAGATTTTCAGAGGGGGTGTTAGAACTTAGTTTGGGAATCTCTACACTGGATAATGTCGAAACCTTCTTATGATTCGAAAGTCTTTTTCTGTGTCTCTTTATTATACAAAGAGCCTAGAAGATAGCTATTTTTATCATCTCTTATTTCTTTTTCTGCTTCTCTGTGGACGCGATTCAAGAAATATGGCAATCAATTGCAAAAAGGGCAGTGAGCTAATGATGATGATGATGATGATGATGATGATAATAATAATAATAATAATCTAAGCAAACGAGAGCTGAGTGAAAGTGATTTCTCCAGACAGACTCCTGCCTGCCTGTACTCTAAAATATGGCCACTCTGGAAAGCGTCCTGCATTAGTATGATTGGTGAATGGCTGCTAAATGCGAAGTATGGGGTATTGGAAGCAGGTTTGTGCCTATGAAGAATTGCCAAAGAACTTGAAACTGAACCCCTGTGTGTTTCTGAAAGGTCTCAAATCTAGCATGTGGTGTCAATGTCTTTTCTTTCACCCTTTGACCCACAATGCCAGGCTGAGCCCAGAACTTTGGCTGGCGGATATATTTTAGATGTGGAAGAAGAGTCTTCCCTTTTCTCCACTTACTTTATAATGGATTTAACTTCCTGAGGTCCTGAGAAGAGGTGAAGGTATATCCAGAGGTAAGGTAGACTCTCAACAGTTCAGGGATCCTTGATGAAGGCCTTAATTAATATAGGTGTAAGACTCACCTAAAAGGAGAGCAGAGAGAAAATAAATCAGCACACACAAATATGGTTCATAATTAGAACTCATGTGCACAGACAGTGTAAATGGCAGTTTAAAGATACTGCAGTGACATTTATCTGAAAGAGGAGAAACACTAGTTTAAAAGGTTCTTTGCCCCTAGATTTAGAGTAGCAATAGTCACAGTTGCCCAGTGTAGAATCAACCCAAATGGGAACCAACTGACAATTGGATAAAGAGGCTGGGACCTATACATTTGGGGAGAACTATTCTGTCACTTCAAAAAGGGAAACTGTGCCCTTTGGGACAAGTTGGATGAATCTGGAAGTGCTTATGCTCAGTGAAATAAGCCAGGAAGAGAAAGATACCTACATTGTGATTTTACTTACACATAGAATATGACAAAATTACCCAACAAAACAAGCTTGTAGACTGTGAAAACTTGTTGGTTGGCAACAGGAAGGAAGAGGGAAAGTGGGGAAATGGACAGAGAGATACTTGGAATGTTGGAATGATTCTGGGATGCTGGTGATGAGTGGTGACAGTCATATACACATCCACACAGTGATGTGATGCTAAGCCACTGAAATTTCATAGTATTTTAAAACAATGATAAATTATTGGGGACAAATACAGACAGAATCATTAAATCACTTAGGGTAGAAATTTGGCTCTGCCATTTTACTGCTAACCTTAGATTTTTCTCAACTATAGAATCTACCTCTTAGGACCACTAGGAGGACCATATAAAGAAATTCCTGTAAAGTCCTAATCCTGAAAACACAGGACATTCATTTTTTTTTGTTTTTCTTTTTTATTTAAACATCTTGATTACATAAATGATTGTGTTTGGGTTTCAGTCATGTAAAAACACCACCCATCACCAGTGCAACATTACCATCACCAATGTCCCAAATCTCCCTCCTCCCCACCCAACCCCCACCTGTACTCTAGACAGGCTTTCTATTTCCCTCATACATTCTCATTGTTAGGATAGTTCACAATGTAGTTATTTCTCTAACTAAACTCATCCCTGTTTGTGGTGAGCTTCATGAGGTGAGCTGTAACTTCCAGCCCTTCTCTCTTTTGTGTCTGAAAATTGTCATTGCAATGTCTTTCATTTTTCTTAATAGATGAGTGAGACCATTCTGCATCTTTCTCTCTCTCTGACTTATTTCACTTAGCATAATAGATTCCATGTACATCCATGTATAAGAAAATTTCATGACCTCATCTCTCCTGACAGCTGCATAATATTCCATTGTGTATATGTACCACAGTTTCTTTAGCCATTCATCTGTTGAAGGGTATCTTGGTTGTTTCCAGAGTCTTGCTATGGCTAATAGTGCTGCAATGAATATAGGTGTAAGGAAGGGATTTTTGTATTGTATTTTTGGAACACAGGACATTTAATGATGGTTCCGGTTGGCTCAATCCAGTCTTCAGAGGAATGTCCCTGAAAGCTCCAAGCAGGAACGATGCTTTTAAGGTGCAGGTGGAAAGCCACCAAATGCAGATGGAGACTAAAGAAGAGCTTGGATGTTGTTACAATGCCGTGGCTAAGTGGTCTCTGAGTCTTGACAGGATGTTGTTATTAAATATTAAAGGAAGAGGCTAAAAGTAACAGCATTCCAGGGGTGACAAAAGGTGAGTGACTAAAGAAAACACAAGAGTCGTGAATAAAAGATGGTCCCTAGTTCTGGAACTGCCCTACAAGAGCAACGAATAACACTTGTTGAATTGATAGAAGAGATGGTTATAGAGGAAAATCTCATTAATCCTTTTGAGAGCAGAGCAGCTCATTCAGCTGGAATCCCTCCGGTGGTAGTCAGAAATACTCATCCTCAAAAGAGAAATGCCCACATTCAGTATTTAAGGACCCCAGACATATTCCACCAACTTTATGTGTGTACTGCTCACCCCTTCTCTTTCTCAACTCCCCTATGGCAGTACTGTTGCTTTAGTATTTTGCTTTGATGTAACCGAAATGGATGCATTTGACTTTATCCAAGGAGTAATCGATGATAGCTCTATGATGATAGACTATAGGTCCTGGTCATCTTTTATGAACTACACACTGAGATGCAATTATTACCTGTTAGAATAGAACTTCCTGCCCACATCGCTCCTAAAATCATCCTGGTGCCATCACTGTTACCTATGTATTTTGTAAAACATGATTAAAAATGAACACTAGAACCCTAATAAGCACCAATCCAGTTCTCTGATAAACACAGAATAGCAAAATGATCAGAAAGCTAAAATAAAGGATACAGATAGTGATTCTCAACTTGGAAAGGAAGAAGTATAGGAAAGCTATGGCAGGTAATGGGCTGCGACATGAATAAAGAGGTGTTGCAAAAACATTTCAAAGAAAGCTTGGTGAAAATACTAGCATAAAAAATGAAAGTTTGAAAAATTAATAGTATCTTAAACTGAAAAAATTCAGATGCTGAATATATTTTGAAGGCAAGTAAGTCAGTCTCACAATTTTTCCATAGGTTCTCAGAGAGGCCTAAGAGAAAAGGCGAGACCATAATTTTGCCATCAGGTTTGACCTGTGCCTTGGGGCTGGCTCCTGTTAAATGTCACTCATGAGACAGGGACAATGTGGAGGTCTAAGCTTTGGGTAAGGAAAGATTAAAAACCATTTTTTATGACATTCATCTGGTCCAGGCCCTACAGGAAGCACTCACTGGGTAGTTAGCGCCGCTCTGCTGGTGGGAGTATTAACTGCTATTCCCACTTAGGAAGAGTATGAGCTCTGAGATGTTAATATTTACCAGATGCTGCAATGACAAGGTGACCTTAGTACCCAGTGACCTTGTCAACACCTTTCACCATGCACTAGAATTAAGATGAGAATAGAAAGCAACTCAACACAAATGGTAGCAGGATCTGTGATGTATCATCACCAACAAAACTATGTGGTGAACAATGAATAATGTCTAGAAGCCCTGGGGAATCTCACAACTCCAGTGTCACAGTGAAGCAGGGAGGCAGGTACATGCCCTGCATATAGGATCCTGCCTACATAAATAGTGAGACAGGTCAATAAGCACTACCATGGGGAATTAGGATGGTGCTCTTCTGGGGAAGAGAAGGATGAATTACTGGATGGAGTAGAAGGTGTACTTTGGGGAATGCTTCTAGAATGTTTGTTCTATGTTCTGTGCTACCGAATGAAAATGTCCATCTATCAAGCTGAATCCTTAGCATAGGAGCACTTTCATTAATAATATATGAACAACAAAAGTATTCTGTGTATTTGAACTTCCAGGTAAAGTTGCATATTTTGGGGAAGGGGATGCTAGGGCTGCCATTGCTTTGTAATCATAGGGTTTTGCTTCCTCTCCAAAGATTTAGCTCAAACCAGAAGAATAAACATTTGTATAAATAGGATGCTTATCATTATGGCTTTATTGGCATTCTAATTAGGCATTTGTCCTTTAACTCCATTCTAATTAGATCAGTGAAAGATCCAGAAATTCTAGGTTGTTGCATTTGTCTCTTGACTGTATTTTTTTTTAAAGGAGATTATATTTATGAATGCCAGGTGGTCTTGACTTGGAGATGGCCACATTCATGGCAGCCAGAGGCAAATCTTATTATGCTAATAATGAAACTAATGCTGACAGACAGGGAGAATGGGGATAAATTAGTCCCTGATCCTGTACCCTTTCTGCTGAGTATCTGTAACAAAATAGGCTCCTAGAACTTGAAAACCAGCCTTGAATTTAAGTGCACCAACAAAAAGCAAGTTAAAGTCCTTGCTAATTTTACAAGGCAGTCTCAGGCTTCCTCTCACATGTGTGTGTGTGTTTTTCCCTTTTACTGCAACTAGTATATAGTGATGCCATAACTCTCTTTAATGGCTACTAGGAATAAACATAATCTGGATTCAGTGAAACTTATCCAATAAGGCTGAAGTTAGACTCTGAAAAAAAATAAAGAGAGAGGTCTCCTGGGTACTGGCCTACCTCTAGGCCAGATTGGAACTGTTGTCAAGAATGGGGTCACCAGAATGGAGTTGGGGGTAGCAGGATAATAGGGAGGGTTTACTCTCTTCCTTTGTTTCTTCTCATCCTCCTGGACTCAGCTCCATGGTTTCAACTACTTCATTTTAGGTTTGCATAATTAGGTGTTAGGGAACATCCTTTAAAAAATAAAAGAATTTCCTTTCTCTTAGATACTTTTAGTTAATTGAGGATTGGTAATTAGAATCCCATTTTCTCCCAGAGTGAGCTCAAAGGCATTTGAGTAGAAGTGTGTATTTGTGTTGGAGATTTCTATGGAGATTTCAACTCAAACCTACATACTTTATAAACATGTTTTGCAGATGTTAGTCACAATATATCATTCCTAATGCAAAAGCTGAAGAAGGAAAGCCTTACATATTAAATAACCTTTCAGAGAAGACATCAATATGTGAGCAAGTGTTTCCACTAATCCCGAGCTATTATCCACCATATCTTAACCTAGTTATGATCCTTTCTCTTGTTATCAGTATGCTTCTTTCTAAAACCTTGACTCTGAGTTTGGGACTGACAGTTAATATACCTGGCCTCAAGGCACCTGCCTTGCCTCTGGCTGATTCTGCCTCAGTCATTGTATGGTCCCTTGACCACTTCCAGGAGAGATAACTGAGCACAGAGAGAGAAGTAAGGCCTGAGCACCATCAGATGTGGCCGCCATATGAAACCAAAAGAAGTATCAACAAAAAGACCTATTCCAAGCTAGTCCCTGGATATTTATGGAGACCTTGCTCATTCTCATGCTGGCCCACAGACACACACACTCAGCCCCCACAAATTTTCATGCAATTGGTCTTCTCCGAATCTTCTATAATGATACTGAGGCTAAAAAAGATGAAAGAAAACATATCTCAACAGAGGTTCTCAAACTTGATCTTGACTTTGAAAAGCCAGATTTCTGGGACCTCCCACGCAAACTTCTGATTTAACTTGGATCGACCTGGGACATTTCACATTAGCTATGTGCTTGACATTAAGAAAGGAAAGGAATAATAAACTGGCTCTATTTTAAAGGTATTCAGCTTTACACAGAAAGATAAACATACAAAATAATAGGAGGTAAAATTAAGTAGAAATTATAGAGTGGAAAGAAGGGAAGAATTGGCTTTAAAGGTAGAAGTATTCTAGGAAATGTTTCCTGAACATGAAGCTATCTGACTTAGATTCTGAAGGATAAAGAAGAGTTTTCTTTAAGACAGAATAAATACAGTGAACATAGTTACAATTACTTAAATTAGTTTAGCAGGTGAGTTGGCTGCACAGGTATAGAGGCAAGCCATGCCTTGGCAAAAAAATTTGGACTTTATTCTGTAAATAAAGGTCACGGAATCCTAAATTTATGCACTTAGATTGGACAACTCTGACAGCATGGTGGAAGGGATCAAAAGGATAGAAACACTATTCAAGGTGAAATCCACTCAGCCATTGTGGAAGTAGTTTAAATTGGCAAGAATTTGGACAAAAGTGCTATTGGAACCTTTGAAAACTAAAGGACAATCGGAAATAGATTTTTAAGAGACCAAGATCCTTGGCAAAAAGAGAGTCTCAGAGGAACCATCTGCCTTTCAGCTTACCTGACCACTTCACATCATTTCATTCACACCTCCTCTTCATTTAGGATTTTTAATTGCACAGTGCTAACCTGGCCTGGTAAGACTTCTAGTCTGCTTCCCCCAAACCTAGAAGGTTTCTCAGGCACTTGTTAGAAGAAAAGTAAAACAACTTGGAATATTTCTCTCCATCTGTTCTTTGAATCGTTAGCTGCCAGCTGCTAACTAGGTGTAGCATCATTTAAAAGCTTTCCCCCAAAGAACATCTTGAGCTCATGATCTGACTGACTTTACAGAATTCCATTTGTACCTAAAGACATTAGAATAGCATCTCTAAAACACGCACGTTTTCGAAAAACTGCAAACTGAGCAATTCATGAATAGATTAATGGGTTGAGTTGTTTTTTTTTTTTTTTTTAATCACAAAAACGAAATTCTCCTGAAAATAAAATAAATCCATCTCAGGTATAGTGTGTAAGACATTTGGGCTTATAAATAGCATAAAACTTAACACAAACTAGGTTAGGCCCCAAGAGGAGTCTAAGAGCTTGTGTATTTGGACGAAGGCAGGACTACTCTACATGAAGGTTATCAAGTGTCCACCTTCTGGCCCTCTTCTCTAGGTTGGCCCCATCCTTAGACTCACCCAAAATGCAGGCAAGAGCTCTGATCTCTGCTCTAGAGCCATGTCTGGTTTAGGACTCAGGTTAAAATAAGACATGGGCAGGTTTTTTAAAAGCAGAATCGATCCCCAATAGCAGGGACTGAGAACGATGGAGAAGTTGTGTCACAGAGAAAATTCTTAGTTCTAAGACCAGAAGAGAGAGTAGATGAAAACAGAAAAGAACAAGAATACTATACCAGGAACTCCAAAAATTGCTGGAGGAGCATGAAATTTGGGCTTATTTGAATTTTAAACTTTTTGGCAGCTCAGAAGAAGAGGCACAGGAGAGGTGTGTGCCCAAGGCTTGAATGAGTGTGCAACTGGGTAACAAAAGCTATTGTCAGAATTGGGGAGAAAGCTGAAAGCGGGTCCCTCATACCACATTGAACACTGCTGGCAGCAAGTCCTGAGCACCATTTTAGGAGTGGTCACTGAGCACCACTGGTTGTGAGCCCCCCAAAGAAACAAACAAAAAGCTTTTTTGCAACTTTGTGCCCCTTTGTTGCCTCCTTTGTAGGAGGAGAAAGCAAAGCAAAACCAGAATGGCTTGAAGCGTCTTGTTTGCAGGGTGGGGCAACCCCTGCTGAGAGAAGCCCGCTGATAATGTTCTTCTACCTGGATCTGGCCAAGACAGTGTCCTCTACTGGACAATGATGGCTAGTGGCACCTGCCCAGTTGAATCTGCTGGACACCCTGAAGCCCCAATCCTTTCCTCTGACTCCCACAGTGACAAATACACCCCGACCCTGATGAGTTTCTCTGACAGGTCAAATCAGGCCCTGCGAAGCTCCCACAACCTGATCAAGGACCCAGAAGGGCATGGAAAAATACGATGAAGGTGTACGAGCTGGCTCAGGGCTCAGGAAAGTAGTGAGAGATGAGATGAGAAGAAATATTTATGGACCAAGTGTGGTACAGTCACAAGGCTAAAAGTTCCAAAATAACATACTCACGTTTGTTTCACCCACAGAGCTTCACAATCACTGCAGAGCATTGCTACAGCCAGCAGATACGGTCATTTTCCAGGCTGGTCACTGTAGCTTAAATGACAGCAGAATGCGCAACTGGGAACTGTTTCAAAGTTAAAACTATGGTGGCCAGGCAGACCCAATTAAGCTTCTTTCAGCAAGATGGAGATTGGCCCCGCTATCAGGTCAGACACGAGGGTGCTTCATATGATACTTTAGGACCCTCATACCATGTGGTCATACAAGCATACAATAAAATGCAGAGGCATTTAGCCCTCTTACTTGCTTTATTGCTCTTTTTTTATCAAACAAACTCAGTGCTAATTTCTAACATTCAACATTTATGGACTTCCAGGAACTCATAAATGTCACATCAGGCTGCCTCTTGGTGAATTTTTAATCAAGGGAGGAGAATTTCAGCTACAAATAGACCAAGAATCAAGAGGCCCAATATTGATCTGGCAAAGTGGCACTTAGGAGCCTGAGGTTGAAACAGTTTGGATAAAAGGATTCTGGGCTCTCCAAGGCCTGCAAGACACCCCCTCCCAAACCCCCATCAACACCAGGTGAGTATCAGATGGCCCCATTAGAACTACAAATGGCAGCAAGTAATAGATGCTGTCCAGGACACCCGCACTCGTTACTGGAGGCAGGAAAAGGGAAAGCTGAAACTCTGGCCTGAATATTATGGTCAGAAATTCCATAGAAGACACTCCAGTTACAGAGCTCATCAGAATCTTCTTCCACCAGTGGTAGGGAGCAGTTTCTGGGGTAACTGACCAAGGCCAAGGCTAGGCCTATCCTGCATGGTATCTGGCCTCAGGTATTGAACTCTGAAAGGTACCCCAGAAGCATCTTTCTGGTCCAGGATCACTCAATCCCATGGATTACTGCCTTTCCCTTGTGCCCGGCTGTGGGTCACTAGTCTGGAGGCCTGTGGGATTAATATGCGTCACTATAAATAACTTCTCAGTAATGGACTGTCATCCAGGGCCTTTATGGAAAGGCTTGACTCAGGAGTAAGAGTTTTAATGATCATCATTGAAATGAGATGAAAAGCTTTGGTGTGGGTATTTTATTTCTGACCCATGCGAGGACAAGTTCCATCATATGTCAAAACAATTATGCTGTGTCTAACGTGAGGGACAGGAGGCCATAGCAACTCTCAGGCAGTCCCCAGAGAGGTCTCCATGTGAGTGACAGGCCACATGCTCTTTGCTGCTGCTGGGTCCTTTGGTGCTGGAAGAACCTCAAGTCACAGATGGAGCTGTGCCCAGATCCTTTTGTGCTGAGCCAGGTGCTCCCTGACCCCTTTCAGCTTCATCCAGTCTGGCAAGGTGCTTTGTGCCCTACAGATATTTTCATCCTGTCCAGAAAGAGGTTCTGTCACCGTCTTTCCCAGGCCACACAGACAGAAAGCAGGCACCTTCCCCCATCCCTCGCCCATGTCTATGACTTGGCGGCACGCTCTATCCCTCTTGCTGGATGAAATAATTCCAAATGGCCCCAGTCTAAGCCCATGAACAGAAAGAGAGAATGGAGGGCCAAGGCCAAGGCAAGAAGTGACGGTGGTGAAACTGAGTTCTCAGCAGCTGCTTTAGTGCAGCTCAAGTCATGAGGGAAGCCTGTAGGCAAGTTAGTGGAGCATCCTGGAAGCTGGCCAAGAAGGGAATAGGTGCACTTTGCTGAATGAGGAGCTTGGTGCACTGTCTTAGTCTAAGAAGGGGCTTGATGCATTGCCTTTGCGTTACTTCTGGTCTAATCAAGAACTTCCAGTGTTTCCTTTAAGGTAACCAAGTATAGATGAAGTAGGTTTTCTACAAGGAAAAGCTCCAAGCACCCCGCCCTCCCCCCCCATCTACACATCATTGACCAAATCCAGCTCCTTCCTTTTTGAAAAAAAAAATCAGGTACAGCTCCAAGGAAAGATTCCTGGACCACTACAGTGTCTTGAGAAGCTGAGCTCTGATGTCATCCCAGGTGCCTGAAGCTACCCTTTCTCCCTAGAGACAGAAACCTCAGAAGCCGCAGCAACCATATGCTTCAGCCATTATCTTCTCAACCTCCGGGCCCCAGACAATTAGTTGGAGGAGCTTTGTCCACGTGGGCCTCCAGTCCTTACATCTCCCCAGCTGAGCCTGTGCCAAGCTGGTTTGCAAATGAACACACAGCATACCTTTGTTCCTGCAGCATGTCACTGGTTCCCACCTGGAGACAGCCCCATAATCCTCCTGTGCAAAAATAACAAGTCCCACATAGGATTGCGTGCCTGGTCTAATTACACGTAACAAAACATCTCCTCTCAGGAGAAAAGGAGTGTTTGGGAGTAAATTAAGAGATGCAAAAACCACTGTGAGCCATGCTGATTAATCCAGTTCTTGAGCAATGGGGAAGGATCCTTGAGAAATGGGTTGACTGTTGGATGGTAATTATATGCCCACTATGGGGCTTTTGTGTGCAGGGGAGAGAAAGGGTGACTGGGATGGGGGACTGCAGAGTTGATTCAGTCACTGTGGTGCGGATGGAATGAAAATTGCTCCCCCAAACATTATTACTGATGAAATGGGGTACCCCTGGGAGCTCACCTACATGAGTTCCCAGTACCTCTCCTGCAGTGTCAGATGGGGTGGGCATCTGGACTCTTCGGTCTTTATCATGCTTGGTCCCTATGCATTGTAGATTTATTTAAAGTTGCTTATTACTTGCAGTACCACGCTCAGAGAACCACTCTGGTCGCCAGTCTATGGGGACTTCGCTGATGAAAGCAAGACAGAACAAACACATTAGAAAAACAGGGAAAAGAGGCCAGAGACATAGCATGGAGGTAGGGCATTCGCCTTTCATGCAGAAGGTCATTGGTTCGAATCCCGGCATCCCATATGGTCCCCCAAGCCTGCCAGGAGCGATTTCTGAGCATGGAGCCAGGAGTAACCCCTGAGCGCTGCCGGGTATGACCC
Source organism: Suncus etruscus (assembly GCF_024139225.1). Taxonomy (NCBI): domain Eukaryota; kingdom Metazoa; phylum Chordata; class Mammalia; order Eulipotyphla; family Soricidae; genus Suncus; species Suncus etruscus. The sequence goes on from NC_064855.1 coordinate 25,149,337, forward strand.
AAAAACCAAAAAACAAACAAACAAGAAGAAAAACAGGGAAAAAACACACTTACAACTAATTACAATTACACAATTACACAGAGACTGTGTGTGTGCCTGAAGGGGGAGGAAGCCTGGGGGGAAGGGAACAGTCCTGAGCATGGACACAGAACTTCATGGCTGATGCAAGATCAGTGTCTACCTTTTTTGGTTTTGCTATTTCCCAGCAGATGCCTCACCTCCTTGGGCCTTCATGTACTAGTCTATGATATGGGATGAATCATTATTTCTGTCATCTGGCCTTACGTATGCTAGCAAAGATTTCTTCTATAGGAAAATAAACGTGGAAGTATCTTTTTACACTGCCACACATGATTCAGATGCTGATTTCTCCTATTAGCACAGTGTCTAGCACATGGCAAGCACCTAATACATGTGATCACTGATGGGTGAGTAGACATATGCTGAAGGGTGAGAATGGAGTTATTTAAAACACATAAAAACGTAGGGATATTTGCTTTAAGGCATGGATTTTTTTTTGCATGAGAATAGCTGATGGGAATGTGGTGATATAAAAGGAGAGAGAATATACCTAGTCTAGCTCAGGAATAGACCCATAATTCTTGTCCCTTGCATATGTGGCAAGGGATGCTTGGGGGAGGGTAGCATGTGAACAGGTGGATTGGATCATGCCCCCTGACCCTGACTTGTCACAGTGGACTTGCTATAGGAAGATTTATACACAGCAAACATTCCAATATGTCCAGAGAAGGAGGAGTTTAAAGGTCTAAGTCCAGAGATGTAAATCCCCAAATAACCTGTAAACCCCTCTTTTACATAGAAGCCCCCAAGCCCCCCCTCTTTTCATATATACACTTCTACAGAGTTGTAATCCCTAACGATGAGGAAAAATACATTTTCACTGTTATAGAAGGAGTTTTTGTGAGAAAAGAGCTGTGTTTTGAACGCTTTAATATACAGAAATTGACACCCATCCACTTCGGCATTCAAAAACCCTCTCTCTGGAATAGAATAACAATGCCTTTCCCTCTAAATTTTCCTTGCATCCTGTCATGAACTGCTGTTGAGAAGCAAATCCTTCTGTTGCATTCCTTTATTTTTACCTACCCCTCCCCACTTTGTAAATCGTTTTCTTTCTCAAAGAGATTAACGTGTGGTAAAAGCTGCTAAGTGACTAAAAACTGGACCCTCTGAGTCAACAGATTTGCCCCCATGCATCTTTGAGTCAGAGCTGGTAATTGTTCTTGACAAAAATCCAGCATTTGGGGGAATTTTTTTATTCTCTCCCTATAGTAGGGCATGCAGGCATATTCCATAGTGATTGGCAATGGGCAATGTTGTCCTGGTGCTGAGCCAAGCTCATCATCTTGTAAGTGTCCTAACATGGAGCCCATGGATAGGACAGATGTGACACGTTCACATCATTGTATAGTTGGTGTCCCTTTGTATTTTTGGCCAAGTCATTGGTATGTGTGCATGCGCACGCGTGTGCGCCCCCCCACCCCCCCCACACTAACCATGTTGGTGTTCCTGTGTTTCTAAGAATTCCCTAGAATAATTTCTTTTTTTTTGGTTTTTGGGCCACACCCAGTGACACTCAGGGGTTACTCCTGGCTATGAACTCAGAAATTTCTCCTGGCTTGATATGGGATGCCGGGGGATCAAACCGCGGTCAGTCCTAGATTAGCATGGGCAAGGCAGACACCTTACTGCTTGTGCACTGCTCGGGCTCCCTTACAGTCATTTCTATATAAGGTGACCACTCAGTCCCTGGGACTGCAAACCAGGAGACCTAGGGGGCAGAGCATATTCAAATCTGGATCCTGCCCTTGCTCTGTTGGGATCTTGGAATCAGTCACTTTACCTGTCCAAACCACAATCTCCCATGTTTAGAACAAATTGTTGGAAGATACAGAGGCATAATCACAGAACGTGGACCCAAGAGGTTTTCAATAGGGGGAGCATCTTCTGCACTTGGGAGGCCCAATCTTGATACATGGCACATGGTTCCTCAAGAACTGCTGAGAGGACAGAACAGAGTAGACCCCAAGCACCACTGGTGTGGATCCTCCAGAGAAACAAAGAAAAGAAAGCAACCTGGGATTTGATCTAAGAATTTCCTTCACAGGGATTTGCAATTTGTTGGGTCTGACATATATGTGGGTCAATTGTGTATGTTTTTAAAATATAAATAAAAATATTTTGTTGAGAAATGCTCGGTTCTTAACCTTTGGTCCCCTTCCCCAGTACCTTCTCTCCTACAAGCTTTGAGAATTTCAAACTGAGCATGCTCAGAAAGAGCATTTCGTGTGTGCAGAGCCCTTTCTGAACAGGCCTAGTATTCCTGGGGGAGCTGAGTTAGGGTGTAGATCTCCAGCTCAAAAAACTCTGGGAAGCAGATAAACAGTTCTATTAAATATATTTAATCAAGAATTGGTCAACTGGGGCCGGGTGGTGGCGCTGGAAGTAAGGTGCCTGCCTTGCCTGCGCTAGCCTAGGACGGACCGCGGTTCGATCCCCCGGCGTCCCATATGGTCCCCCAAGAAGCCAGGAGCGACTTCTGAGCACATAGCCAGGAGTAACCCCTGAGCGTCACAGGGTGTGGCCCAAAAAACCAAAAAAAAAAAAAAAAATTAAGAATTGGTCAACTGGGTAGCCATTTGGGAAAAGACAAAAATGGGTCCATATTTCACACTATTGCCCAAAATATACCCCAAATGGATCAGAGAATTAAATGTAAAAAATATTTTGGGGTGGTGGAGAGATAGCACAGCAGGCAAGGCATTTATTTACCTTGCACATGGCTGAGATTCCAGGATTTGATCCCTGGGATCCCATATGATCCCCCAAATCTGCCAAGAATGAATTCTGAGTGCAAAGCCAAGAGTAACCCCTGAGTGCTGTGGGTGTGGCCCACCTACCAAATTTATTTATTTATATTTTGTTTTTTGGTTCACAACCAGTGATGCTCAAGGATTACACTTGGCTATGTAATCAGAAATAGCTCCTGGCTTGGGGGACCATATGGGACACCGGGGGATTGAACTTCGGTCCGTCCTAGGTCAGTCTCTTGCAAGGCAAAAGCCCTAATACTCAAAAAATAATAAATAACCCCAAATTTTTTGCACAGCAAAATCAAAACACAATCAACAAACATGGAGAATGGGGTCAAAATAATAGTATAGTGGGTAGGGAGCTCAATTTGCACATAGATGACATAGGTTTGATTCCTGGAACCCTAATATAGTCCCCTCGAGCACCACTGGGAATAATTCCAGAGTGTAGAGCCAGGAGTAATGCCTAGCATCACTGGGTATGGCCCCTCCCCCCAAAAATAACTTTTAACAAAAGAGAGAGTACAAATGGTATATATATGTAAGATAAAGGGATAATATTCCCTAATACATCACAACATGTGAATATCAAAAGTGGAAGTTCAAAAAAATCTGAAACATGAGCGAGCACAAGAGGCTTCTTCAGAAAACACATATGAAAGTTATTTAAACATAAAAGCAACTGCTTATAATGTTTTTAATGGTATGTCCCTGGGGCCAGGGAGATAATTTAAAGTGGTGGATCATATACTATCCCCAACAACAGAGCCTGGAGTAACCCTCAAGCACTACCAGTGTGGCCCCCAAAACATGGATATCTCAGTAATAAGATCCAATAAAAATAAGAACAATAAGAGCAATGCAACATTGAATTATCCTTTGATATTGTGTTCACCTATAAGATTCACAAGATCACAAAGGATGCAGAACATATTTTCTAGAGGCTATAAGGATATAGATGCTCTTACATATTTCTGGAGAGAGAGAGAGAGCCAAAGGGCCAGTTTGTGTCGAAAAGAAATCAGAAAACTCAACAAGACCACACATTTATATCTTGAGTCAGTTTTTATTTTTGTTGGGATTTACCCTAAGATCCATTTCCACAAATAGGAGCCACTTGTGATAAGGTTATTTATAGTGATGTGATTTGTTGTAAAGAAAACACTGTAATGAATAGAAATGCCCTTTGAGAGTCAATGGTTGAATACAAAAGAGAACACCCAACGTGGCAAAGCATGAAGTACCTCTTCACAGACCAATCTGGAATTGTTTCTGTGCTATATTGTTAATAGCAAAGGGAGGGGAAGGGGAGAGAATTCACTGAGGATATTGTGTTTTATATCAAAGAAACAAAAATATATGTCTTCATTTTCATGTGCACAACAAAAATTCGGAGAAACGTGAACCAGCATCCTAAAAATGGCTGCTGCCTTTGGGGTGGAGGGGGTGGAAAGAATGGGGAGGCAACGACATTAGGGACTAGACTTTCTTGAGTACCTCTTTTCATAGAGTTTTGATGTATAAATCACATAAATGTCTCCCGTATTTTAAAAGGAAATGAAATCTGTAAGGAGGAACATAAAGCAAATCTTAAAACTGAATACAAAATGAAACAAAGGAAGTCAACCACATATCAATTGGAGAGCATAGCCATACAGAAAATAAATAATTAATCTGCAAACTCGTGGCTGCAACTTTCCAACTCCATCTTCCAAGCAGGGTTTTGAAAAAGAGAGCCATAAGACACCTTGAACAGAGTGAGCACACTTATAGATTGCGAGGGCAGTGACCTAACAATTCCAATCACTTGGAATGTGTTATAGGACTGAGTAAAATGGGTTTAATATGTGGATGGGGGTAAGAACTGGGGAGAAGAGGATATATTGATATGAGCTGGGAAAGGAGGAGGAGAGATCCTGCAATGTTGGCTTTGAGCTAGAGAAAATAAGTCTGAATTCAGACTGTTCCACTATAAAGGCCAGCAATAATAAATTTCGCTCACAATGAGGTCATCTAGTGCCCAGCACCTGGCACCTATGTTGCTCAAGATCAATGGTCCTCTAGAAGAAACTCCTCGGCAAAATGGCTAATTAAAGCTCTGAGTCTTAGCTCTTTGGTTATGCAGGGTATGGTCAAGGAGTGATGCAGAATTGCCAATAGGCACATAAGCTGGCCTGGGAGTTTTCTCATCAGCTGAAGTGGAGAGAGGGGAGCATCAACAAATATACTGATGGTAAGGAATTGAAGAAATAAACTAAATGAGTTCAAAGTAACATTCAGAAATTAACCATTAACATACCGTATTTTCCAGCGTGTAAGACGACTTTTGAAACAAAAAAAAGTCAACCGACATTCGGGGGTCATCTTATACGTCCAGTATATCCCGAAAAATGTTTCAATATGCCGCTAAATGAAACAAACAAACAAAAAAATCAGGCCTCAGAGTTTCCAAGTTTCTTTCTTGGGGGCTCCCAAACTGTACTCAGGAGATCTGGGGGCCACTTCTGGCGAAACCCAACTAACCGTGTTGGTGGTTCAGTGCTAGGGTCCGAGGATGGGGTGTTGTTTGGTTGGGGGAGATTAACTGACGCCACCAAGGAATTGCCAGAAAAGGTGCCTATGATAAGGGACCAATCACCGCAAGGACCGCCTCTCTAACTCAGCCAATCCAAGCAGGCTTTTTATGCATGCAAATTAGACAATGTTCTGGACCCGAATCTACGCTGTAAAAAGCCTGCTCAGATTGGCCAGAGTCAGAGAGGAAGTCTATTACAGTATAACCTTTGAACCTTTGCTTGTTGTGATTGGCTCACTGTGGTACATACAGTTGCAGCACAGGAACGTTCTGTCTGATACAGCGAATATAGGCCTAAACCTATGTTTTAACTGCAAAATTAGGGGGTTGTCTTATACACCTAGTCGTCTTATATGTTGGAAAATACGGTATATGCTTAAAAAAAAAGTGGTGAAACTCAAGGCAAGTCTATAATTCAGTTAACCAGAAGGGACCAATTGAAATTCTTTGGTTTTTGAGAAAGTACAGTAAAAGTAGGTCTCATTGAGGAGTTGCCAGATTTGGGAACATTGACTCTCTATATGTCATGATTTTGCAATTTCCTGTGGGTGTTGAGATTCCAAGAGAAGGTGCTGACAATGGAAGATGTAATAGGATCCTGGTGGGCTGAAGCTTCAATATTTTGTGGGATCAACATATTGAAATAAAATGGCACTTTGAGATGGCTGACATGTAAAGGCTACATCACCTGTGGAGCACTAATCCCAGAAAGATCTAATCTGAATTAAGTAGACACAGACAAAAATATTTAGGGTACTATACAAGAAACAGTGATACAACACCAAATCCCATACCATGAGTCAACAAAATATCAAGCTGAGGGAGTAGAGTGATAGTACAGCAGGAAAGGTGCTGGCCTTGCATCTGGCAGGCTGGCCTGGGTTTGATCCCTAATTTCCCACATGGTCCCCTGAGCCCTGCAGAAGTGATTCCTAATCTCAGTGATAGAGTGACCCCTGAATACTGCTGGATGTGACCCACCTGAAATAACCGAAACACCAAGCTGAACCAAGAAAAAAAAACTATCCTTGATTTGACAAACCGACTAAAGAGACAGGATCTTGATAGGACCATTGATTAGGAAGAAGAAAGTAAAGAACATTACAAAGACAAAGAGGAAAATCTCTACTGCATCAGTAGATGAAATATTATTCTCCTTATACCTTGGGATGTTAAAAAAAAATCACAGAGTAGCTTATCTAACAATGCCAAATCCTTAGGAGACACTGACGCAAGTATTCCAGGGGCCAAATTTGAAGAAATCTAAAATTTGTAACTGCTTTAGCAAAAAAAAAAAAAAAAATTAAGAGAGAGTTCAAGAGCAAAATATGAGCAATTGGTAAATCAAGTGAAAAGAAAGCCACGTGTGCATTCTTATTATACCTGCCATCTTCAACAACTTTTTCAACAAACATTTGACAGAAATATACATTGCTGACTCAGGGTCCTGCATGCATTCTCATTTTCCTGCACCTGAGTTGGAATTTCATCCATTTCAGCTCAAGTCTCCCTACAATCTCCATGTGCTGTAGCAAGGGTTGCCTGGGTCTTTGTGGTTCTCTGAAGGAGGCTGCAGACACAGCACCCCAGTGCTGCCATCTCTATGCCCAGCAAGGACCCTTAAGGAAAGCTACTTACTTCATTCCTGAACAAAAGAGTAGGGCGAGGGGGCCAGTATAATAGTACAGTGGGTACGGTGCTTGCCTGTTGCCCCATTTGTTGGGTCCCATTTACTCCTTTGTTGATTGTTTGTGTACCCACAAAGAGCTCCCAGAATAAGAAATTGATTCCCATCCCCTTGTCCCCTTTTGGGGGGGAGATCTTGGTAATATTTATCCGCAGCAAATAATCCACACAGACAGGTGGGTTAAGGGGTAAAAGGTTGGGCGAAGAGAGTCCTTTGTCAATCTGCTGCTAGCTCCAAAACACACTTTGAGATAGCCAGCCAACTCTGGCAAAAGACCCTGAACACCTCTCTCCCAAACTATTTATTCGGCTCTCAACAGAGCCCCCACCTGGAAGGTCAAGGTGGAACAACAGGCAAAGAATAATCTTATGGAAATATTTTCATATACAACACTTGCCTTGCACAATGCTGACTGGATTCAAGTCTTAGCATCCCACATGGTCCCTCAAGCACTGCCTGAAATGATTCCTAAATACAGAGCCAAGAGTAATCTCTAAGCATCAGGCATGACCCAAAAACAAAACAAAGAGTAGAGAGAAGTAAAACTTCTGCTGCCCAAGGCTTGCTCAGTCCAACCTCATTCCATTGAACTAATGCTTGAAAAGGGGCACTGGTATAGCATGAATTTCTGTTCCAGGATAAAAGCTGCCTGTCTTCTTCCCAAATGGGTGGGGTGGGGGTGAACAGGCATGCAAATGGGTTGATTGTTTTCAGGAGGAGAGTTTGCCCATGTTACTTGGGGACAGATCCATTACTATTCATTACTATGGAATATTCTTTTTTTCTTTGGTGTTTGCCTCATTTTTAAATATAATTTTTATTTTGATTGTAGTGGTTTACATATTGTTGACAATAATATTATAGGTACATATTTACATAAAATCAGGGGGGTTCCCATCACCAATTTGTCCTCCCTACACCTCCGTGTTCGTCCTACCTCCCATATCCTCCCTCACCCCCGGGGCTGTGAGAATATGTGGTCCCCTCTGTACCTAGCTTACTACTTAGTAGTCTTGGTCTTGGTGTCTCCCTTATTTCCCCCTCTAATTGGGAGGAAGAACTACATTGTTCAAATTATGTGGTTTTATTTGAAGAAGAGAAAAGTAATAAACTGGGGTAAAAGTCTAATACGCCGAAAATGGGCGGAATCCTTATAGAGGCTCTCATTGTCGGTTTGAGAGATGAAGGAGAAAAAGAAAGTGAAACACCCCAACAGTACAAAAAGAAGTGTCAAATATCCAGTGAGCACTCCAGTGATACCAATAGGCACCACAAAAAAAGCTATGGTCTTGAGTTAAAAACATGGCAGAGTGCCTAAAGAAAGAAAAGAAAAGAAGAAAAAAAAATATAAATATAAATGGGGACAACAACTTCAATAACAACATCGAAACAAAGAAATCGATAGAAAAATAGATAGGTAAATAAAAATAAAAATAAAAATAATAATAAATGAAGGAAAAATATATAAAAGATAAAAAATGTTTTGTGCTTTTTGCCTTTATTTTCCCTCCTGCACTGGCACAGTAAATATTGGGGTCATTCAAAAAGGAATTCACTTGGCCTAAACGTTATGGGGTTTCTCCACCCTTGGGGTATATTGTCACGGGATAGACTCTGTTCAGGTTCATTTACTCTACCAGTGGTGCTTTCGTGGTGTTTGAAAACTTCTGCTCCATCCTGGGTGATGAAATAAGACCACTGTATCTAGAGATCTCAGTATCTGCACAGGTCCAGGAGTGGGAATTATGATGAAGTCTTTCTTTGTGGTTCTTCTAGAAGTTCTGTTCCCTCAGTGTCATTTTAATCCATCTTCTGTGGTTGGTGGTCTTGGTCTTTGCACTGATCCTAGGATGGAACCTCGGATAGCGTCTTTCATTGTGTTTCCTGGAGCCTCATTCTGTTGCAATTGTCTCTGCCGGACCTTTGGAACTGGAGATCATGGTTGTTGTGTGGGTCATAGTTCAAACCCTAGACTAGGTCTTTTTTATTGGTCTCAAGATATATTCAGTCCAGTCATGGTTCTAGCAGCCAGTCATCTGTAAATCGCGATCTTGGCTTTTGGACCGACCAAAGGGTGACAAGTCTTCTGATTTTGTCTTATCGTTAGCTGGTGAGGTAGGATAACCTGTTCTTAGGTCAAGTTGATCCCATTTTCTTTGTTGTCAGGATATCAGATTAGAGCTGGCACTTGTTGGTGGCCCATTGGTATTTAGGATGTCCCAGATGGGATTTGTTTCCTGTAGCTGTTGTGAACAACTGTGTCAATTCTATGTCTGGGATTCAGGGTTCAAGGCTGGACGGATGGTATTTAATCACCTGAGGTCTAAGTTGAGTCCGCGTGACATATTTTCAAGGTGGGAGATATCCCTGTATTGTAAACAAGTATGAGTTCTTATCTCTAGTAGATAAGAGCTCTTTTTTATATGTAAGATTTTCCCCTTTTTTTTAGTGTGCCTTTGCAGGGAGAAATGGTGCTACTTTATATTGTCAGTGCATTTGGGGGTGGACAGAGAAGAAAACAGAAACAGGTCACACATCCAAACAAGATAAAAATAGGAATAAAAGTATATGTGCTCACATATGTATATGTAGAACAAACATTTAAAAAATGAATTAACAAAATAATTAAAGGAACCATGTGATGCATGAGACTACCTTACTTTTGGGGAAAAGCAGGTAAAGAGTTGGTGCAATACCGGTCTTATACTTATGTTGGAAGTATAGGTTTCCTCATTGTCTTTTGGGATTTTCTTGTGGTGTGTGGGTTCCCAGGCACCTTTTCGTCACTCCCGCTGACCTTCTTGAGATTGGCAAAGGATTTGCGGCAGGGAGGTCTTGTAAGAGTTCTTGCATTGGGGTTACTTTTAGAGCTAAATCCGGTTTCAAGTAACAGTCCACGGTAGGGGGATTTGGTAGGGAGGGCCGTGCAGCATAAGTCCGCAGGGGAGTTGGTTGCCATTTTTTGCGGGGGGGGGGCGAGAGTGAGTTTGACTGGGTGTCCCTTCGCTTGGGTGCTGGGTACTGGTTCTTTGGGATAGGAGGTCAGTCTTGATGCCTAATGGATTAAGAACTAAGGATGAAGAGTTTTAATACGGTGGGAGGTCTGGATGGGATTGAGGGGTGAAGGGATAGTTGGATTTCCAAAGGGGGGGAAGGGGAAAGTATATAAAAGGTGTAGGAAAGAAGAAAAGAGAAAATACATTAGAAAGAAAGGGAGGAAAGAAAAAAGAAAAGAGAAGAAAAGGAAAGAAAAAGAAAAAAGAAAGTAGTGAGAAGAGAGGAGAAAATAGCAAGGGAATGCTAGTTTGCTTGAATGTGTTTGATGAGTAGGGCCTGTAGTATAAGTCTGTATGTCACAGCTGCTGCTTTGGTGGTCTGACTGGTCACATGCTTCAAATCCTAAAAGAAGGTATAACCTAGAGATAAAGTGTATGTTAAAGAGTTTTCTCGGGACATTCTCGTAGTGCAAGATGGGTATGGTATCTCATGGGACTGAACCCCGAGATGTCATTACTATGGCATATTCTAATAACGAATCTACATCTTCTATCTGCCCAGTAAAGCAGCCAATCTATGCATCCACACACCTGCCAATAGACACAGGGCTGTCTGCATGGTGCTCTATTCAGAAGCTGCAAGAACAGGTAAGGATTCCTAGACCTGCATCCCAGAGTATTCTGTAAATGTTCTGAGAAGGAGGGTCATTGCTCCACAATGTGAAGTAAATGTACCCTCAGCATCTCACATGCAAGGAAATCAGGCAAGAAGATTTGGGAGAATGGTGGGATCCCACACTCACACCCACCTGTAAAATCCATTTTCCTTTCGTGTCAAAGAGGGAAAAGCAGGGACTGAGTTGCACAGCACAGAATTGGGGGAGTGAATCTAAATGCTTCTTTGGGTTCCCCTTTCTCTATTCTCTCCAACTCTTTACTTGGGGTGGGGTAACAACCCCATTCTTATCTGTCTGGTAATTTCCCAATTTGAGGACCAAGGCTTCTGGTTCACCAAAAATTCCCTCCCAGGCAAATGAGTTCTTTGAGTCACTGACACAAGCCAGGCCTGGATGCCGAAGGATCTTAAATGAAGGCCAGCCAGGCAGAAAGTTTGGTCTAAGAAACTGAAAATGGGTGCAGAGGAGACATAGCCAGTCAATGAGGTTTTGGGGGTGCCAGAGGGCTTTTTCTTCCTCCACTCTCCCTCCTTTCAGGAACATTCATCCTCACCATAGCTGTATCCAGACTCTACATTTTCTTTCTCAAGCCTTTCTCAACCACTCTAACTGAAAGTGATCTTGCCCAACTGAAAGACACAGTGCTTATTGCCTGTGTTTCCTGTAGCACACATCAGCTTTCATTTTAAAATTAGGAAGAGCCTCAGAGAAATATTGGGGAAGCCAGACATGCTGTTTCTCATGTATCCAGAATAAGTTGGTTATGGCTCTTCAGGTCTAGGTGAGATATGGGAACATATGATATGGGACCTCTCTAAGGCAGACATGGTGATATGCTGGAAGTTTGCAAAGTCCGTGGAGATCATCTATCAGAGGCAAACTTCAGTCTGGGGGCAATTGCCCCCAAACTGTCAAAGTATTTAAGGACACAGCTGAGGCAGGCTGAGCAGAAAGAGATATGGGTTCCTAAGGGGCCTTTTAGGAGAAACTGGCACCTTAGAGAGCTGGGGAAGAAGATGCTGCTAACCCTGTAGGTTGGGCAGAGCTGAGATCATTTAGGTGGAGTGGATGAGACAAATTCTGTGACTGATGGTAGTTACAGAGAAAATCATCCCTGGCTCTTATTTGTCTTCTGGGAAGTCTCATCCCATGGATTGGACATGGTGAACAATGAACACACATCTGTAGGCTGATTGAGTGGAGATATTAAGCAAAAAATCAGGAAGATTTCTGACTTGGTTATCCAAGAGACTCTTGTCACTCAGATTTCTGGAAATATATTTCTATGTAAAACTATAAAATAAAGAACTTAAACAAATAATGCCTCATTTCCAAACTGAAAAATGTTCCTTAAATCTAGCATGTGTCTGAAGGCATCCAAACCAGGATGTCTTGGTCTTAGGAAACACCATTATAGACTCTTCTCTTTGGGAGGCAAGAGGTCCCTGGCGTTAGTAGAAAGGTCTTAGAGGAAACAGCCCATGATATCTATGGTCTATTTTCTTTGATTCTTTTTTAAATTTATATTTGAACCACCTATGGTGCTCAGGGTTTACTTCTGGCTATGTACTTGGGGATCACTCCTGGAAGGACGCTGGGAACCATATGGGATACAGGGAATCAGACCCAGAGCAGCTGCAAGGCAAGTGTCCTACCATTTGTTCTATTTCTCCAACACCCCTTGTTATTTTAATGTTGATCAAAAATAAAATCAAACCATAACATGGACCTGCCTTTTTTTCTCAGATCCTCTATGCCAATATGTGTTCACAATGTGCGTGCGCACGCACGCACACAGCACACACACACACACACACACACACACACACACACACACACGAGATGTGTGCTTGTTCCATCTATGCTGCTATATTCTGTCTATGTTGCTTTAATTTGCTTTTCACCATCTGATGCTCAATTTCTGCAGAGTAGGTGGTGAGGGCTTACATGCAGATTTGACTCTTAGGCCATGGTTACCTGCCCCCACACCCTTGAGAGTCCTGGACTTGAAAAGAAGCAATGAGTTCCCCTGGGTTCCAGTGAATCACTCTGACCTCCAATAGCTTGCCCCTTTTCTGGCCTTGCTGGGAGGGTTCAAAGACAGAGAACTATAAGGAATTTTCCTTCTATCTTGTCATCTGTGCCAGAAATTTCCCCAAGCTCCTCCTCAATTTGTCCTCTCCTATGAGGGCCACATGCCCACATTCTGTCTGTTGGGTAGTTCCAGGCTGTAAGTCATCTGAAAGGCTCATGTCCCAGGGAAAAGACATCCAGGTTCTGCACTATACTGAGATGGAGGGAACCAATCCACATTGGGTGTCATCCTGAGATTTAAGCCTGAGGGAATTCTGGTAGAGTATACAGCATCTCAAAATGGATCCCAAGGGGCCGGAGAGATAACATGGAGGTAAGGCATTTGCCTTGCATGCAGAAGAACAGTGGTTCGAATCCCGATATCCCATGTGGTCCCTCAAGCCTGCCAAGAGTGACTTCTGAGCATAGAGCAAGGAGTAACCCCTGAGCACTGCCGGGTGTGACCCAAAAACCAAAAAAAAAAAAAAAAAGAAAAAGAAAAAGAAAAAAAAAAGTGGATCCCAGACCCTTGAAGTTACTGGAATCTCCTTAACTGTGAAAAGGGAGAAGCGTCCATTTCTTCTCCAGGGGTCTCTTCAAACAGTTCACCAGAGCCTTTGAAATTAGAGGAAACAAATGGAATGGGGTCCCCTGGGCATGAATATGGATCCATGTGACTCTCCTCCATCTCTCAAATGCCCCATTCAAGCTCATTCATTTCTTCTACAAACTCCTCCCAGAACTCAGTGCCATATAAACACTCTAGATTTTTTCCGTGCTATGAGGCATTGCAGATGACTCGGTATAATCAAATATGCCATTCCACATCTCATTTGTAATTTTACAATTTAGCTCTCTGCACCATTTAAGCACACATAGAGCCTCGAGAGAAGTTCTTATTTTTTTTGCTAAAGCTTTTAGATGTGAGCTTTGTGCTGATTTTGGTCTTTGCTGTATCTAATCAAATTTTTCCAAAGTTTATCATTAGGAAAGGCTTTATAAAACTTAAAGAACCAATGGGTTGGAGAGATATCATAGCAGTAGGGTGTGTGCCTTGCACACAGCCGATTCAGGACAGATGGTGGTTCAAATCATGGCATCCCATATGGTTCCCTGTGCCTGCCAGGAGTGATTTCTGAGCATAGAGTCAGAAGTAACCCCTGAGCACTGCCAGGTATGACCACCACCAGCCCCCCAAAAACTAAAAAAAAACCATAGAAATAAACCACAGCTTTTTAGATTCAGAGAGTTGCATGCAATATGCCCAAGCAAAAGGCACTGTTTTTATCTGCTCTGGCCATAATATTTATGTTGTTAGCCTGGTTCTCTGTAGGACATGCAGACAGTGGCCCAATCAAGAATGGGACCATTTACAACCCACAATTCATGTCTCCTTTTCCCCTTACCCAGTGTGAGAAGATGTCATTTACTATTTTCTCAGTGAGGAAATCAAAGCTCAAAGAGGCTATCTGAATTTAAGGCCCAATTTCTTAAAGCTGATTTTTGCTGGTTTTTTTAGTGTACACATGTGCAAGTGTGCATATGTGGATGTGTGTGTGTCTTTGGGACACATCTAGAGATTATTCTTGTTTCTGTGCTCAGGAGTGACCCCAAGGTGCATGCCATCTTACGGAGACTGATTGATCCAGGTTTAGTCCTATATTAAGCAAGTGTTCTGCCTCTGATTGATCTCTCTGGCCCCTATGAAAATGATTTTAATAATAGGCTACTTTGATTTGTGTAAGGTCAAATTAAGACCCCTCCTTTTGTCATTTATTTATTTATTTATTTATTTATTTATTTATTTATTTATTTATTTATTTATTTATTTATGTCAAACCCAACAGACCTCAGAGTTTTTTTCTTGTCTCTATGATGAGGGGTCATATCTGACAGTGTTCAGGAGACTATTTGTGGTACCAGGGATTAAATCATAGTAAATCACATAAGGCTTTATTCTTGCATTATTTCCCACCCTCAAATTCAGATCATTGAGTTTGTGGTAGGACATTTCTTCTGGTGGCTATCCTGCATGGTCCCTGAGCTGAGGTTTGGGAGACAGGATTAGTGCCTGTAGGTTCCACTGACCATTTGGCTCCTGAATTCATCAGTCCTGATGACAGCCAATCTCACATGGTCCCTACCATACTGCTTGACCTCCAAGTTGGACTCTCTTGGTTCTAATCTCACATGGCACAAATTATCTGTAACTTTTTAAAATGAAAATTTGGTCATGATGCATTGTAAAGGCTCCACTTACTGTAATCTAAGACCAGGTGAACAGGTGCCTCAAGAATAAAAACGACAAGACAGACATAAGGGAGAAAAAAAAATTGAGCCAGGGAATTCCCAGCTTCACGGATTGAGAGTGTTGACTGTCCTCCCTGTAATATTTTTTATTGACCAAACTTAATATGCCTTATATTTATCACAGCACTATTTACAATCATGTTTATAACCTATGGGGTTTAAATATTTATTTTTTTAAAATAATAAATAAAATAAGTAAAAATAATTGCTAAAAATACTACAATGCATTTTTGCTCATGCTGGGGAAAGCAACCAAAAGAAGGTAACTCCTTATTTTGATTTTTATCTTATTTTATGTTGCTTTTTCTCCTTTCTTCCCCTTATTGCTGTCACATCGCAGGGGACCACATGTCATGAGGACACCAAAGGAAGCTCACTAGTAACTCTAGGGACCACAAGAATTGTGCAGTAGGAATTTTGGTAATCAGAGTTCAAGCTCATGGACTCAGGCTTGCAAGGAGGGTGCTCACAAAAACCAAGTCACATCTCTGAGCCCTGAAGGTCACTACCTACTGACCGTAGAGATGGGCCTAGCCTGGGCCACTGAAGGTTTCTCTCTTGCTCCCCCATGTTAGGCCATACCCATCTCTCCTCTTGTCCTTCCCTTTCCCAAAAGTTCCTCAGGTAATCAGCTGTATAGCAACAAATTTGCACAATGCACATTATTAGTATTTACTCAAACCTTTCAGATCTGAGGAGTAGAAAAGCATTTGCTTTGCCTTACACCAACTTCCAAAATCGCTCCCATTGGCAATAAAAATGGGCCCAGCCCAGCGCAGCCCTGGGTTTTCCTCCACTGTCTCTTTACCCTTTTGGCAAAGAAGTGAGCAGACTAGTGGGGTACTGACCAGATCCTGGCTCCGATGTTGTTGCCAGGAGTTTGAAACATATGCATCACTTCCAGGACATTTAGGAAAACACCCTTTCCTTTATCATAGCCTCCAAGAGTCTGGAATAACCAGGTGTCCTTGCAGCACCCACTATTGGCACCCCAAGACTCAGTTCTCAAGAACCCGGACCATCTCACCACCAAATTACCTTTTATGGAGGAAGGACGATTGGGGCCACACGCTGTAGTGCTCAGAGGCTATTGCTAGCTCTGTGATCAGCAGTGACCCCTGGTGGTGTTTAGGGACCATATGCGGTATAGGGATCATATGTGGTACAAATTTGATATTTGGCTCAAGGTCACAGCAGCTGCATGTAGGGTAAACACTGTAGCCCCCCAGACTGTCTCCCCAGAACCAAACCCTATCATCTTTCCTTCTATTTTTTTGGACTCACTGTTGCCTTCTTTCTATTCCATTATCTTCTGTCCATAATGTTCAATCTTTTTGGATCCCTTTGCAGCCAGCTCCAATTAAGAACAAAACCAGTTTGCAAATTGCTACTACGACCAGAAGCAGAAGCTTGATTTATATCACATGATTTCCAGCAGAGGTCCCAAACTGACCCCTTTCCAGGAAAATATATCATTCAGTACAACCCTGGAAATGTGCCTTCTTCCAGCAGACAAACAAAAATTCCCAGTTGTGTCACTGATCATTCAGGATCCCTAATGGGACAGAGAAACACCCAGGATAGAGCTTCTCAAACACACTCTTGTGAACTTGATGCCAGTCTCCAGAAATTCCCTGCCAGCCTGTGGTAAAGTTCCTGCCACTGTCACAGGATGTTTTCTGACTCTCATTCAAAAAGTGGTGCCAGCCCACCAGTATAAAGGGATAGAGACCATTGTGGATGAGTTTCTATGATGGTAATAACACATACGATGATTAGCCCAGTCACTGAGGTGAAGGTGAGAGGGGAATTCAGATTATAAGTGAGGGTGCTGGGGTTTGGAGATAGTTCACCATTGGCCCCGATATCCCAATAGAGGGACAGACACTGTTTAGGAAAGTAAGTTTAGTCCCCTGACCCATGTGCTTGGATGCAACACAGGACCTGGGGTTGGGGATGGCGGTGACCAGGCATGCCAAGAAATGTAGATGAATGTTCCAGACTTGAGGGTTCTTAGGCAAGAAGGGGTCCTGTGAGGGAGAAAGGGTTGGGAAAAGAAGCAAGCAGGAGCTGCTCCTACAGCCTCAGCCAGGCTCATTACTCTCCCAACCAACTCCAGGAGTCTCTGAGGTACCTGCTGACCAGAAACCAGTGAGAGAGAAGCAATGTGCTAAACTGGTGCCCTTGGAGGCAAGGCCTCCCTAGAGAAACGATGTCAGGAGTGGAGAGTCTACTTCTGCTGAGTCACGAAGGGGTTGGGGATGGGGACGGGGTGCTCTTCTTTCTGGGAATAATTGGAAATTGTTCTCCAGGGAGAATTCCAGTGTCCCCTCAGGAGTGCCTAAATGACATGAACACCACGGGGCAAAATCGGCCAATTAAAACTCACAATGCACCAGAGCTGTTGCTCTATCACTAGTATTTTATGTTCATCTACCACTGGGTTGGGGACAGGGAGGACTGCGGAAAGGATGGCCAGGGCTACAGTCACCTTGAGCAGTTTCAGAAGAGGAAAGACCTGCAGTCCAGAGGTCAGGGGTGCAGACCTTGCATGTACAAGGACCAAGTCTGTCCCCTGCACCTCACAGTCTCCTTAGCTCTCCTGGGAAGGCCCCAATAGCCCCGAAGCACCAAGCACGGAATCATCTTGGCCCAGTTAGCTGGGTATGGTTGGAAGTGACTCCCAGAAAAAAATAGAGGAAGAACAGGGGGGGTCTGTGACAGCTCAGAAGTTCAAGCGCCTGCCTTGAAAGTGTGAGGCAATGATCTAATCTCAGGGGACACCACATACATGCTCCTGGGGATCCATGTGACTCTGTTGTCTCTGTGGCACAGTATGTCTGGCTGTGCCACCACCAGCCCAGTGTGGTCCCATCTGGCACTGCCAAAATAGGAACATGAGCATGGCATGTGCAGGCTCTGGGGCTGTGTGTGCCACCAATAAAACATGCAAGGACCAGCTTGTGTGCAAACTGTCACCATCATCGCCACAGAGCAGAGGCGAAGTACCGGTGAGAAGGAAGAAACTGAGGCAGAAGGACAGACTGTGCAGAGGCTGGCACCATGAGAATGGACAAGGTCTCAAAGCAGCCTGAAGGATGGGAGTGTGGTGGTGTCCAACCGAAGAGAGCAGCTCAGTGGGGTTCCGTATTAAGTTCCAAATAGGGGGATTAAAAGTCAGGCTCAAAAAAAAAAAAAAAAGAGTCAGGCTCACCACCCTCCTTTCTGGAAAGCCCTGCAGTTCAAATGTCAACTGTCATGAGCTGATGTATGTTTTGGGTCCCTCCTTGTTGTAGAGATCCCGAGAGATGAGAGGACAGATTTGGCTTAAACCATATTGTGGTAGAGCATCTAGACTGCAAGCAGCTTCTAGAGGAGGTGGAGTCTCCTCCAAGTCAGCAACAGGAGGTGAGAGGAGAGAAAGCTACACATGTGTAAGTGGGTGATGAAAACCAGGAGGGAACCAGAGAGGTGGCCCAGGGGAGGTGCTTGCTTATCTGGGATGTGGCTGAGATTCAATTTCAGGCATTGCGGGGGACCCCAGACACTCCTGAGCACCCACTGGGTATGGACTCAAGCACCTTCTCCTCCCTCATACAAAAATAATTAGGAGAAAAACAAGGCTCTGTGAGTAGGAGAAGTGGAAAACAGGTGCCTTAGAGGGGGCTGAGTGGCACCACTCCTGCCCTGCATGTTGAGAGGCCACAGTTCAGCACCAGCAAGCATTGTGACCCTCCCTGTGCTCCAACACACCATAGCCAACTTTGTGGGCCACCATCGCAAGTCATGGCCACGGCAGCAGAGCAGGGAACAGAAGAGGAAGCTGTAGACCCTGGAACAACTTCTGACAACCCACGCCAGGTGCCTGTTTCATGGTAGGCAGTGGGTTCCTGCAGAGTTTATGCCACAGTGACTCCTGACACGGCATCTAGCCTCTCCAGACTGGCTCCAGAGGGGTGCTCTGGGGTCACTTAGTGCCTTGCCTTAGTTTTCCTGAGGTCATGAGACTGGTGGGGCGGCTGTGTAGGTGACAATATGTTTTGTTTTGTTTTGGAGGAGGAACCACTACAGCAGGTAGTCCTCAGGGTTTACTCCTAGCTCTGTGCTCAAAGATCACTCCTGATGGTGATTGAGGGACCCTGTGTGGTGCCAGAGATCAAACACAGGTCAGTCATGTGCAAGGCAAGAGCCCTACCAGCTGTGCTATACCTCTGGCTTGACAAAATTATTGTTGCAGAAAATTTCCTGCATGGGAGGTAACTTGTAAACACAGCTAATCAGAGCTGTCCTGTCAATGAACAAAACTGCCCACAGCCTGGACAAAACCAAGGTCCCTCACTCACAGCCTAGGCAAGGCCAAGGAGGTGGACTAATAGTTTTGAAAAATCCAAGGTCATTTTACTCACTGTCTGGGCAAAGCCAAGGTCACTGACTCACATCCTGGATAAAGCCAAGGTTACTTACTCACAGCCTGGGTGCCTCTCTAAATCATGAATCTGTTCCCCAACCCCACAGGGTCTGGGTGGCTGGAGTCCCCTCAAGGAGTCTGACTCCCACACTCCTCCCACTCTCAGCCATGAACTTTTCAGGTACAGGCTTCAGCAATTCTAAAAACCACCGATATTCCTTCTGATTCTGTGTGCATGCCCCATCCTGCTTCAACAAACATACCTTTACATCGTGGCTATTTAGCACCATCCATGTATTTGCCAAGGATGCCAAGGAGCAGGTATGGTCCCTAGAGCTGTCAGAATATAGATTTTAAGTCAGTGACCCCAGAAACCCGGGAGCCTGGAACAACTTCTGACAAGTCTTGAAAGCTGTGTGCACAGCAGCAGCGGAGAAAAACAAAGTCCGGGGCTGGGGAGCAGATGCTCCTGGGGGGGGGGGTGGGGTACATGGGTGAGGAGGGATTAAACTTTAGGAGAGAGAAAAGAATCTGATCTGCTATGTGAGGGGTGCTTTTGGGTCGTGCCTCAGCTGCTGGAGACCCACTATGTTACATCCAGGCTGCTGGGGCTCAAAGTCAGGGCCACACAGTACTGGCTAGAACCTGTATTGAGCTCCAGCCTTCTGAGCTCTGCCCTCCTGCTGCTGCTGCTGCTGCTGCTGCTGCTGCTGCTGCTGCTGCTGCTGCTGCTGCTGCTGAGAAACCCTTGAGTTATCCCTAACCCTGTAGTCCAGCCTCCCAATCCCAGCATGAAGGCACCTGCTTAACTGGGCCATAGCCTTGATCAGAACTTGCACTGAGGTGGATCAGAGGTGCCCATACAACTCATTCTGCGATGCCTGGAAACCTGGCTGGTGTGAAGGGACCAGAAAGATCTCCCCAGCTGCACCCAAGGTGACTGCTAGCCCACTGCACACACCCTCCTAGCCTCGAAAGACTGAGGCCAGGCCAGTCCTGTCACCTTGGCTTCCCTCTCTATGGAGATAGTAGTAGTGCACACCGGGGAAAGAAATCAGGTGACCAAGTCACCTAATTGGAATGAGCTAGCTCAGTTGCCTCCCCTGCTGACAACTCCAAGTGCTAGTGATAGGGGGTGATCACTGATCTTATTATTCTCATGGTGGTAAAGTGTTTCCAGCCTCACACTGAGCTCATGGTCAATCCTCTTGTCTCCCCTCACTGAGTGCTGCGAGAAATAACCCTGAGCAACACCCACAGATGAGGCAGAACACACACACAGCCTGGAAGTTGGGGCGATTGCTGTGTTGAGGAGGCTGTGTATGATTCTGGTGTGAACTGCTGGGGCTGGGTGCATCAGCATAATTTCTTCCCAGGGCCCTGTACCCCCTGGTTGCCCTGTGAGCTTCCTGGTTGTTCCCTCCATTATGGAAGATCCTGCTGAGAGGAGTACTGGGGAAGGAGAGAGACTTTGCTTTGGGAACTCAGGGCTCTGGGGGAACAAGTGAAAGTCTGGGCAGAGGGTTTAGAGCATGCAATGGAGAGATGAGAGACCTGGTGTAATGCAGCTCAGAAAAATCAATAAAGGGCTTGGAAGGGATATAGGAAGGAAGGGAGGAAGGAAGGAAGGGAAGGAGGGAGGGAGGGAGGGAAGGAAGGGAGAGAGGGAGGGAGGGAGGGAGGAAGGAAGGGAGGAAGGAAGGGAGAGAGGGAGGGAGGGAGGAAGGAAGAAAGGAAGGAAGGGGAAAGGGAGGAAGGAAGGGAAGGAGGAAGAAGGGAGGGAAGGTGGGAAGGGAAGGAGGGAAGGAAGAAAGAAGGGAAGAAGGAAGGAAGAGGGAGGGAGGGAGAGGAGGAAGGAGGGAGAGAGGGAGAGAGGAAGGAAAGGAGGAAGGAGGAAGAAGGAAGAAAGGAGGGAGGGAGGGGGAAGAGAGAGGGGAAGGGAGGTGAAAGAGGAGAGGGGAAGGGAGAGAAAGGAGAGAGGAATGGGAAGGGAGGGAGAAAGAAAGGGTGGGGGAGGAGGGGAGAAAGGGGAGGGAAAGGAAGAGAAAGAAAAAGGGAGAGAAGGATAAGAGGAAAGGGAGGGGATAAGAGAGAGGAAGGAATGGAGGAAGAGAGGAAGGGAAGGAGGAAAGGAAGGGTAGAAGGAAGAAAGAAGAAAGGAATAGAGGAAGGAGAAAAGTAAGAAGGGGAAGGAAGGAAGGAAGGAAAGAGGCTGAGAAAGGAAGGAATGAGGTAGGAAGGAAGATGGACAGAATGAAGGAAGGATGGAGGGAGGGAGGAAGATCAGGCTCTTCCCAGGCCAACCTCCTGGCCCCACCATGAGTCCATTGTTATCTTGAGCTGGGAGAAGGGTTGGTGTTGGTAGCGATGATGTATGAGAGATGGGCAGGTGGCACTGCCACATTTGTCCCTGCATCCTACCCTATACCCTCCACCCCTACCTGCTCTTCCTCCTCCAAGGTCATCACCCAGAAGCTCCTATCAGCAAACAGATGTCTGCTGAGGCATGTCGCGGAAATACTTTTATCAAGGCAACAGCTGTAGCCCATTTTATTCTGCAGATCCTATTCAACTTCTCCAACACTGACAGGCAGAAATGTGGCTGCCATGTGAAAGGGAGCATGGCTCAGCAGTCTCAGCCTCTTCCTAGGATCAGAGACCATGACTGTTTCTTCCTCCTCCCCTCCTCCTTCTCCTCCTCCACCTTCCACTTAAGTGCCAGGTTGCCATTAGCAGAATTGCTGTTCCTTCCTATGTGGTACAATGAGACAGAGGCCTTTCCAAAGTGCCTTCACTTTCTGAGCCCAGTCATCACGGGGAGGTGGGGGGGGGCAGACAGTCCCCATGGCCTCACTGCCCAGGTGTCCTCTCTTTCCTGCCTCCAGCCCTTGCCTTCTCAAAGCACTTCTTTCCCTGGTTTTGGGCAGGGGGCCCTGCCCTATGGTTCTTTGACTGAGGTTTGAACAGGACACCAGCTGGTTTTCGGGACAGAGATGGGATCTCCTCCAGGTTGAGCCACTAATTGGCTTTGAAATTGGACAATCCATTTTCTTTGTTTAGAAGGTGGCTGTGAGGCAGGTAAAGGCAGGCACCAGATTTTTCCAGAGCCTTACAAGGTGGCAGGTCACCCCTGGAGCTCTCCTCTGAGATATGGCCTATTCCTCCACTCAAGATTACAGACCTCTCTCCAGCAAGCAGCAGCCAGATTTCTAGGTGGATTTTTAGGGAAACAGCTAACTTAAAATTTTCATTTGAGAGAAATATCCATCACTTTACTTCTCTGCATAACAGAAAGAAAAGTAGAGCATTGCCATAAAATGGCCCTCTGTCTTGACACATGCATGACCCTCCAAGGAAATCTTTCTTGCCAGGAATACCCCCACAGGCCTGACCAATTACCCAGAGTTCCTAGTTGGCTTCTCTAGTTTGTCCACGATAAGGGTCTGGAACTTGTTTATCTCAGAAGGGTGCAACTTTCCTGGAACTGGTCTCAGGTTGTCAGAGGGAGGGACTCAAGCCTGACCAGCCTTTGATGGGTGATCTGTTCATTGGGCATTTTATACTGAGCCCAGCAGAAATTAACACCTTCATTTACAGCAGTGCAGGGATTTCAAGGGTTACAAGGCTGAAAAATTCATTTGGTTTGGGCAGAGGTGGGGGGTGGGGGCAGGAGCAATGGTAGTGGTGGGGGGTGAGATTATGTGTGTGCTAGTTCAAAACACAGGAAAGTCAGGGCACGTAAATGTTCTGGGCGTCTTTCCCTTACCGTTTCTGAGCACTTCCCTCCTACCCACTTGCTGAAGTGAAGAATATTCAGGCTCTGCCCCCTTACCCCCTATACTCTCAGAGGAGAGAGTACTGATTAAGGTTCAAGGCCTGCCTCTCCTTACTAGTCTCATTGGCCACTCCTATGCCCCAAAGGGACGGCATTTGTCAGACAGAATGCAGGGTGGGTGCTGAGTTAGCAAAAACAACAGATGTCCAATCCGGGCACTTAGCTTGCCCTCAGAGAATGCTCAGCAAATTACTTTCTTAAACACTGATTTTAATTTCTGGTGCTAAATGGGAATGATTAAAAAAGATATATGCATTAATCCCAGGATGAAGCAGTCCCAAAGGACATGAAAAGCTCAGCGCCACTTGTCTTTGCTAACTAACAGACACCTACCATCACAGCCTATGCAAATTTACCCCGCGGACAGAATTTGAGGTACATGCAAAATCAGAACTGCTCATTTCAGCGGAACACAAGGACTAGCTAGAGAGAGCAGTGGAGCTGGAAGTAACAGAGCAACCCAAAGAAAGAAACAGTTAAAAAAAAAAAAAAGAGCACATAAGTTACAGGTGATGTTCCTGGAATTTTATTTTTTTCTTGCTATGAATGTCCACCACCCTCCTAGGACATGATGATACAAGTTTAAATAAAAACTCCAAGAAAATGGACTGGAGAGATAGAGCAATAGTGAGTAAGGTTCTTCTTGCCTTGCACTCAATTCAGTTCAATCCCTGGCACCTCATATGGTCTCTGAAGCACCAGCAGGAGTGATCCTGAGCACAGAGTCAGGAGTAAGTGCCGAGCACTACAGATTTAAACCACAAATCTAAACCAACCAACTGAACAAAACACTGTAAGTATAAAAGTACTTATATGGGGCAAGTCCATATTTGTGAGAATAGCTAAAAAAAACACTAAGAAATACCAGAGTTCATCTGTGAACAGTAGAAATACCAACTTGAGTTTATTTCTCTGCCCTCTATATATTTTGATTTCTCAGCTTTTGCCCACAATAGTATGAGTTCATGATTTGATAAAAAGCAAACCTGCTGTCTCTTTCTACATGCCTCATTGTTCATACAAGGGAACACATATCCTGGTGAATGGGTAGTAGGCCCCTCCACAGGCGAGACACACTTTCTCTGAGTGAGAGAGCTCAGAATCAACAGAGAGAGCAGGACAGTGTGTCTGCCCAGAACACCAGGCGCCTGTGAGATGCCAGAGGTCTGTTGGCTTCCAAGTTCTGATCCTTTCCTCTGGGTCCTTTACACATGGGCCGGTCACTGAGCTTAGGACAGATCCCATCCCCTCTTCATTATGGATTGAGAGAGAGAGAGAGAGAGAGAGAGAGAGAGAGAGAGAGAGAGAGAGAGAGAGAGAGAAGAGAATATCATAATCTTTCTCACCCAAAGGACTGCAATAAAGGAGCATATGTATCAACTAAAAAAAATTCCTTGGCAACAAAAGCTTTTTAATTGAACACGGTCTCTCCAGCCAACTTATGTAAATTCGATCTCAATTTTGGGCGTCTATTTTGAGCACAGAGTGAAGCGGTATGAATCTTGCCCTAAAATTGTGCTCAGCAGAAGGGGTGGCACCAGATGGATGCCATGTTATGGGAGCCTGTCACCCGCTAACAGCGATGGGGAAATCACAGGTTACATTTGCCATCCCGCTGCTGGAGGTGCCTGGGCAGTGGGGGGGGGGAGCGGCGGGCATGGAGATCGCTGTGACAGCAACAGGTGTCCTGGAAATGCTGAAGAGAGGGCAGAAGGAATGCAGCCAGACATAGTGCTCCTGTCTCCCCAAACAAGCCCAGGGATTGACTGTAGTGGGGTTTGGCTCCATTGTGGAAGCACTATCAGTTGAGAATGGTAGGCAGGGGGCATTGCTGACTCCACTTTACATGGGGAAATGTAAGAGAGTGATGCCCATCTGGATGGGCAGATTGGCGTAGAGGTCCAGGAGCATCTTCAGAAAATTTCTGAGCAGATACCACCCAGTGGTGGAGGTGGCTTTAGTTACATGGCCACACATCTGCAGGTAGTCAGCAGCATGAAGGGTGTGTCAGGCAGGATCACTGGTCTGTAGGTAACTTCCCACATCTGCTGGGAGGACATTTCTCTCTCTCTCTCTCTCTCTCTCTCTCTCTCTCTCTCTCTCTCTCTCTCTCTCTGTCTCTCTGTCTCTCTCACACATACACACACACACACACACATACACACACACACACACACACACACATTCCCCATGAGGGCCAAGGAAAGGCAAATGAAGTAAACACATTTATTCCCCATGCATAATCCCCCTCCACAAGTCATGTTGATTCTCTTTTTTTTCTGCCCCCCACCCCATCATGTTGATTCTTTAGGCTGAAGTCAATCTTCAGTATTTCTTATTTCTCTCTCCTTGTCCTCCTGGACAGGCTCAAAGAGAGCTCTGTGGGGAGGGGAGGCTCTGGTTGTGATCCCCCATTTAGGACCTAAGCCTGGGGGTCTGAGCTGGATAATACAGAGGGTGATAGGATCACCTGTTGTAACAGCAGGAGTATTCAGGAAACAGGAAGTGGGGCCACAGAGCTTAGAAGAGGTCCTGGCATAGAGCAGGCATTTAAAGCTGTTATTAAGTGACAACCAGGAGGTTTAGGTGAAGATAAGAGAGACTACAAAGTTCGTGAAAATAAGGTGGGGTGGGCATCAGGCAAACTTTCTCGGCTGCCTGTGGGTACAAGTTCATGCAGCATCCTGGCCAAAGGTTATATAAGTGCTTCTACATAATGTAAAGTGCTATCTCAATGGAAGGATATAGGGATGGATGGATTAGTAATTGAGGGAGTAGGTGGATGTCTGGGTGAGTGCATGGATAGTTGGGTGGATGGATGGATAGATAGATGGATAGATAGATTAATAGATGATAGGTGGATCAGTGTATGGGAGGATGGATAGTTGGGTGGATGGATAGATGGACGGATCAGTGTGTTGGTAAGTGGATGGATATATGGGTAGATTGGAGGACATATTAGTGGTGTATGTGTGGGTGGATGATGTTGACAGAAGTTATGCATTAATACATTATATAAAGTATATATGCATATCATGTTTTATTGCTACAGTTCTTTTTTTTAATTATTTATTTTGGGTCACACCCGGTGTTGCTCTGAGGTTACTCCTGGTTTTGTGTTAAGAAATTGCTGCTGGCAGGCTCAGGGGATCATATGGGATGCCAGGAATCGAACGCAGATCTGTCCAGGTTGGCCATGTGCAAGGCAAATGCCCTACCACTGTGATATATCTCTGGCCCTACTTTCTTATTTTTATCAAACATTATATGAATCCAAGCTTCAGGAACTATATACTCTCTCCAAATACACAGCTGTCTTCAGGGTCAAGAGCTTTGCAGGAATAAGAGGATGAGAATATTAATATTCTATTAAGAGTGTTTCATTCTCATATTAAGGAATGACTGACAAAGATTCCCTTTGCTACATGTACACACACAGGAATTGGACAGGTGCTTACATTGCAGTCATGACCTTCTAAGTCAAGTCCACATTTGCCACTACAAACATGTATCCTGTGATGAGAACTTTGAAGATCTGATCTCAGTAACTTTTTCAAATGCCACCCAACATGAAAAGCAGCAGACACCATGCTGTGCTGACATCCTGGAACACCTGGCCACTTTGTTGGGTGACAGAGTATAGAAGGCCACAGAACTGTCCTCAAGAGATGTGGGGCTAGAAGCTGACAAGAGTGAGAAGTGAAAGTGTGCTTCTGTCAGTAAAAAAGGTGGGCCACTGGTGTCACTAAGATTTCTTGCTTATCTCTTTGCCTGAGGTATGGTGGTAAGTGGCAGGCACAAGGGTTCCCTAACCTGGTCACTCCAGATTGTAGAGGGCTCCCTGATCTTGGTTTGCTTTGGTGAAAAGTAAACTTTGGTTTTATGAAAAATGTTTCTATCTAAATGACTCAATTGATCCATGACAGATAATTCTCCCTCAATCCCTTTTTCCTCCCTCCCTCTTTTACTTTCTCTTTTCTTCCTTCCTTTTCCTTTGCTTTTCTTTCACAAATTTTTTTTTTTGGTTTTTCGGGCCACACCCGTTTGATACACAGGGGTTACTCCTGGCTAAGAGCTCAGAAATCACCCCTGGCTTGAGGGGACCTTATGGGACACCGGGGATCAAACCGCGGTCCTTCCTTGGCTAGCGCTTGCAAGGCAGACACCTTACCTCCAGCGCCACCTCACCGGCCCCTCTTTCTTCTTTTCCTTCCTTCCTTCCTTCCTTCCTTCCTTCCTTCCTTCCTTCCTTCCTTCCTTCCTTCCTTCCTTCCTTCCTTCCTTCCTTCCTTCCTTCCTTCCTTTCCTTTGTTCCATGCTTCCTTCCTCTTTACCATACATATTTAATGATCTAAAGACTAATTTTTATTTGGGGGAGAAAATGAATGCCATTAAGAAATTTATAGTCAAATTAAAATTAATAAATACCCTTAATAACACATGATGGGTATGTTTTTATTTGGACATAGGAACAAAAATGAAATATCCTTCATATTATTAGTTACAAAAAATATTAAAAGAGGTTCAAGAATGGCTTTAAGCTTGTGGGAGGGGGGCATAGATCATACAGGAACTCTGCATGTGAAGTACCAATGAAGACACCATCTGTGGTACTTCCTGCTTTCCGAGATACTTTAAGGAAGCACCAAGAAGATGCCCATGAAGCATTTATACTGCCAAGCTCATAAGAATTTCAAAATACTAGTCAGTGGTAGTGGTCATTGAGTAATGACCTCCTATCTTACTCACTGCTCAGGGAAGCTCTAAGTGTCTAGTAGGGGCTAGACACTCTATTAAGCTCTAATGAAGCATATGGTATAGTAGAATATATTGATCTGCAAATAATTCATGGGTAAAACTTTAAAAAGAGGAAAATGAAAAGGTAGTAGTCTAAGAAAAAAAAGTGCCTTAATGTCCACGCTGTCAGTTTACTTTCAGGAAAGGAACCTCAATGAACAAGACATAGGGAAGGATGCTACATAGGGTAGACTCCTCTTACAGTGCTTGCTATCATATTAATTAGCACTCTAGATGTGAAATTTATATTTATCCTAAAATTTAGCAAAGTTCACCCCTCCCATTGATGAAGTCCCTAGAAATTAGAAAACCTTTTCTCTCTGATATCCTGGGTCAATTTATTTATTTACCTATTTTTTTCTTTATTCTTTTGTTCTTTTTTCCTTTTAATCTATTTTTTCATCTATCTATTTTTTTAATTAAAATATTTTTTAGCACTCTGGCCTACCCTATAAGGGTTAGGTCTCCAAGCACAACCTATGAATAGTTCTCTAATGTGTGTCTATAAGTGTTTGTATGCAGTGGACTACTCTATGTTTGCCTAATCTATATTGTAAACAATCCATGCCTATATAGACCCTGTTATATATTATCCCTCCACCTCTGTTCAGAACTACTTCTATTCTCTCACCTCCTCAATCCTAATCTGTTATCTCTTCCTATTTAACCCTCTTCACCCTCAGTTCTTAAATCCTTAGGAACTGGGATTGTCCACCTGCCCCAGGAAGTTGCCACCTGGCTACCAAAGCAAAAGGACATCCTCTCAACCCCGCATCTCTTACCCCGACAAGAAGCTGCAACCACCACCACTGCTGACAAAACCCATGTGACCCTCTTTCTCCCAATCCCACCCCTCAATGTGGACTATTGACTGCTAACAGACTCAGCTCCAGAAGGATCCCCAGCTCAAGGATACTATCTAATCTCTTACTGCTGCAAGTCATTTCTCAGACTTAATAAGACCACAGTGTATGATGAAACTGTGCCCTAAATCTCCCCCCAAGACTATATCAAAAGGCTTAATGGGGATAGCTATATTTTCCTTGTATGTTTAATTTATTAATATTATACCTTTTAGTGTATTTATTTCCAAGTATAAAGGTAGTCTGCTCCATCTCTTCTTTTGTTTGTTTGTTTTTAAATTCTAATTTTTATTTTTGCTTGTTTTGATTCTATTTAGTATGAAATCTAGTAAAATAGTCTGGCTTGGAATAAAAGCTCAGGTCAAAACCAGGAGCAGGAATGTATAGCTTGTCATTTTTACCCTCAAATGTACCAACAATATATTATGACATTATTTTTTATTTTGCATAGGCACACTAAAATGAGGAAATCTTATGTATGGAAACAAGTTTTTATCTACTAGGGATAAGAACCAATAAATTTTATAATACAGGGGCACCTTCCACCCTGAACATATGTCATGGGGACTTGATTTAGACCTCATGTGATTGAACATCAACCACCCAACTCTAAACCCCGGATTCCAATCTTAGAACTTGCACAGCCCTTACAGCAACATCAGGAAGTAAACTGCTCCCTAATACCGTTCTGGTACCAACTTGCCCAGGGTAGGTTTATAAAACACCCTGTCAATGAGGAAACAACATCAACTTGTTCTAAGGGCACATTACCCTACCTCATCACCCAACAATGAGATGATATCAGAAGATAATTCATCCTTTGATCTTTCATCCTTTGGATTTTGTGCAAAAACCAAGATCACTAAATATAGAAAACTGACTACAGCAACCATGACTGAGCAGAACTTTTGGAACCATAAAGACTTTATCCTAGACTTTGTCCTAGGATCTGTGCAAAAAACAAGATCTCCAATTACATAGGACTGACTTTGACAACCACAACTGAGCAGAACATTTCCTGGAACCACAAAGACTTTGGGGTTCAGCAATGAACAATGAACAATGGAGCCTGCAGTCGGGCTTATGACAGTATGCTTCAATGGTGGAGACATCCTGTATCTCTTAGGCCAAGGAATTTTTTTTTCTAATTTCCCTAATACTTGATGTGCCTATGCAAAAAAAAAAAAAAAAAAAAAAACAAAAAACAAAAAGCAAAAACAAAAACAAACAAAAAAACCTCACCATACCAGCCCCCTCTTTTTTTTAATTAATATTTATAGCTTCTAGACAGGGGTTTCCGCCCTCTTTATTTTTTAAATCAGAACTATAGAACATGAATCATCTTATTCTGCCTCATATTTCTACGTCTTCCTACAAACTAAGAAAAAAAATGTGTATGGTACCAGGGGCAAAGCAGTCTCATGAGCATTGAGTGGAAATAAAAAAATGACCAGTCTTAAATACCCAACTCAAAGCTATTGACAATAGAATCAAGAGACCCAAATCACAACAAGCCATACACAAAAGGGACTGTTATACTAGCACTCCAGAAGGCTAGGGGTGGAAGTATGGAATGCATGCTGGAAACAGTGGCGGAGGGAGGACATCACTGGTGGTGGGAATTGCCCTAATTCACTCTGTGTACCTTAAATATAGTTATATATTTAGACTTGTAATTCACATTGGTCTCAATAAAAATTAAAAAAAAAAGAAAAGAAATGCTTACAATAATTAAAGCAATCTGGAAAGGGTTTTCAGGGTTGTCTTTGGTATGCATAAGCCATAAGAGAAAAGGAAAGGCAAGTGAAGGAAAGAATCAGCTTGGCAGCTCCAAGAAATTCTTAGAGAATGGAAGATCACAGTGGTTATCAGCTGTAGATAAACTTTTTGAAACAAGTTCCCTGCTGCAAGGGGCTTTTTTTATTATTTTTTTTTGGTAAATATCTTTTTTTAATACTATCTTTATTTAAACACTTTATTTATAAACATGATTATGATTAGGTTTAAGTCATGTAAAGAACACCCCCCCCCCTTCACCAGTGCAACATTCCCACCACCAATGTCCCAAATCTCCCTCCACCCCATTCCACCCCCTGCAAGGGGCTTTCAAGAGCTGCCCAATGGTGAACTGATCTTCATTCATTTGTAGGAGGAATCATGGATGTTCTACCTCTCTGGGCATCTCAAAACACACACATGCCTCCGAGGGGAGCTCCTGAGGGTGCTGCTGGCTTCCTACACCTATGAAGAAGCTCAGCTGCAGGAGGAAGGCTGATGGTGTTCATCTCCATTCCTCCCCCACCCCCAGTTCTCACCCAATTCTGCCACTTTTGTGAGCGGCCATCGACTGTGTCCCTGTGTGTAAATATTACAATGATTTGATGACCAATCATGGCCTGTGTTCTCCAGAAACAGGACAATTCTACCCCTTGGGTCAATCTGGGAACTCACTAATTGGATGATTCTCTGGGGGTATGGAATTCAGGAGCAAACACCATTTTTGTTTATTTGTTTGGGAGGAGTTGTCCAAGTCAGTGCTCAGGGCTTACTCCTGGTCTGGGATCAAGAACCAGTGTTGGTCGCAGGCAAGGCCTCTCTGTCCTATCTCTCCTGCTGCCTAATGGCCTCTTATCAGTAAGCCAATATGTGGTTCAAACTGCCAGTGACTGCCTCTGGTGAGTGAAGACTTGACAATCCCCAGGAGGTGCTCAGGGCAGGATTTTCTCCTCACCCACCTTTTGGGCAGGGTTAGCTTAAGAGCATTCCCTTCCTCTTACTAACTTAGTATGTAGAAGTCAGTGACTGGTGACCTTCTCACTTCCCTAGTACCCCTGAATGCACAGGGGGGAATAGAAAAAGGGGCACCCTTTTTAGCATCTGATCCAGCCCCAAGAACACAGTCAGCTCCCCAAGTTTTCAAGTGGTGAATTAATCACTCTACCCTGCAGACATCCAAATCCACACCAGTCCCTGCTTTCAGGGGCTGAGAAAACCAGTGTAGCTCACTTCCACCCTGCTGAGGACAGGCTCCAGGGTTCCTGTGGTACTGATGGCACCTTTTTTTGTTGCTCCCCAAGGGCTCTGGAAGATCTGGATCTAGCCAACCAGGAAACATGTTTACTCTGTAGCAGCAAAAGCCATCTCTGGCTCCCTGCCATAGGTGCCCATCCAAGGTACATAAACTCCTTTCCTTGAAAGCTACCTTCTCTGAGCAGAACCCTGGGGCCCCATGTGCACTGGAGGCCCTGGGGAAGGCAGGTACTCGAGACAGTGGGCACAAACACAGCTGCAAGCCCCAGTGGAGAACCATCTCTTAGTAGCACATGACTGAAGGCAGTGAGCCAACACTCCTGAGAGCGGCTTCTACGAGGATGAGGCCATTGTGGGCTGGCCAGAGGAGCAGGAGCTGACCCCTAGGGAGGCACTGGGGGGAGAAGGAGGCTCAGCTCCTGCACCTGGTTCTCTCTCCCTGGAGAGTGCAGTTGCTCCCGAGCTGAGCAGTTGCTCTTGGCATGAACACCTTATGGTGAACAGAGGAGACCCACGACCAGTATTTAGAAAGCCCCAGCAAGGGGAGGAGAGAACACAGCAGTGTAACCTAATGTCAAGTTTTGGCTCTGGGACATGTTAGTTGTGTTCTCCCAAGTAGATGACACAGAAATATAACACATGAATCGCACCAGAAATCAGGAATTACAAAATATATGGCAATGATGCAAAGGAACAGCTAGATTCCTTCTTTCTTTCCTCCCTCCCTTTTTCTTTCCCTCCTTTCCTCCTTCCCTCCCTCTTTTCCTCCCTCCCACCTTCTCCTTTTTCCTTATTTACCTTTTGATCATTCATTTTCTGAATAGGGGCCACATTTAACACTGCTCAAAGGTAAGTGTTGATTCTGGCCTTAGGAGCTTCTCCCAAATGGTGTTCAGAGATCATGTGGGGCTGGGAATCAAATCTAGGCCCCCTACATACAAAGCCTTTGCTCAGTCCATTGAGCCATATCCCTGGACTAACTACTTTTTCTTTTTTCTTTCAGTGCCAAGACTGAACCCAGGTATCACATGCTCCACATTACTATGCGGCAGTAAATTCTCCTTGCTTCTCTCCACTAACTCATGCTCCTGACCCAGCCTTACCTCCTCTCTGCTATTCTTTGATGAAACCCTTCAGGACTCAGGCATTGTCCCTGGGTAAAAGGCCACTAGGGTTTTTTATTGATCTTGTTATTGTCCCTTTGAGGGTGGATGTTGGCTGGGGTCTTGCTCAGACTTAACTCGAGGCCTGGAGCAAGGCATTTGAGCACTTAAAGTGACATTTCTACCCTATTAGATGCAGCTTTTAGTCCCTTGTGCTCACAAAGTCAATTTTTCTGCCACTTTCCTAATTCCCAACATACCTCATGGCCTTCTCTTCCAGAAGCAAAATCAACAAATGAGGGGTGATGCCTACAGAACCCCCTACCACTGAATCCTGTCTGAGGAAGTGATTCATTATCCCCCAACAGACTTTATCTCACTCTTTGTTCTAGCCTCTTGCACCCCAAGTCACTATGCCTATTTGTATCTCATGGATTACATTCAAAACAGGTGCATACATCTGGAGACCAGCTGATACAGACCCAAGAAGCTTGGATGAAACCCCCAGGTGTCCAAACCCTCCATGGGGTGAGGTCTAGGAAGATAGAGTCCTCATTAATGAAAAGTTGACTCAAAGTCTGGCTTGAAGACCCTCATCACTCCATGCAGACAAGAAGAATTCAGAATTTTGTTTCAAAAACATTTGACGGGGCCAGAGTGGTGGTGCTAGAGGTAAGGTGTCCGTCTTGCAAGTGATAGCCTAGGATGGATCTTGGTTTGATCCCCCCCCCCCTTATCTGGCATCCTATATTGTGCCCCCAAGCCAGGAGTGATTTCTGAGCACATAGCCAGGAGTAATCCCTGAGTGTCAAAAAATTGTTGGTCCCCCAAAACAAAACAAAACAGATTTGATACAAGTTAAGAAGTTTCTGCACTACAAAATAAATGATGGCCAGGATTATAAGGGCACTCCACAGACTGGGAGAAAAATATTTACTCTCTACTCATTGGATATAGTCAAGATAAAAAGCAAAAAAGAATCAAAAAATTAAAAAAGATATATAAAGCACTGATAGAACCTTTACAAGATATAAAATACTGTTAAACAATTGGGAGAAGAAATAAACAGAAATGTTCTCAAAGAAGACATACAGATGGTCAAAAGGGACATGAAGAAATGCTCTTTGTCACTCATCATTGGGTAAAAGCAGGTCAAAAAAGTTGGATATCACCTCACACCAACGTGGTTGATACATATCAAAAAGAATAGACTCAACCAGTGTTGGCACAATGTGGGGAAGAGGGATCCTCATTCACTGCTAGTGAGAATATTTACTGGTCTAGTCTTTTTGGAAAATAATATGGTTACTTCTCAGAAAATCAAAAATTGACCTTCCATATAACCTAGAAATTCCACTTTTTGGTCTTAACCTCAAGGGCCTAAAAACCTCTATTCAGAAAAGATGTTTGCACTCCTATGTTTAACACAGCATAATTCACAGCAGCCCAATCTGGAAACTATTCAAGTGTCCAAGAACAGACACCTAGATAAAGAAACTGTGATGTGAATACATAATGGATTACTACTTGGTATAAGAAAAGATGGAATCATGCAGTTTGTGGCTACATGAATGGATATGGATATAGATATGGATATCATGCTGAGTAAAGTTATTCAGAAAAAGTGGAACACAGAATGGTTTCCTTCATATGTGTGTCATAAATTGTATGGCAAATTATGGTGCATAAAACCTAATGTAAAATTAATTTGAAGGGCTTAAGAGGTAATACAGGGCTTAAGGCACTTTCCTTATACACAACTGACCAAGATTCAATCCACGGCCCTCTAAGCTACACCAGTGATTCCTGAGTACAGAGCCAGAAGTAAGCCCTGAGCACCACTTACCAACCAATTTCAATTAAAAAAAATACCACAGCCAGATTTGAAGGAACAATAATTAAGTCATGCCCCTTTCAGGAGAATGGTGTAGCCTGGCTTGGCAATACCAATGGAGCTGTGTCCTTCACTGCTGAGAGTGGGACTCAGGGGGAAAACAGAAAAACAAAAGTGCTAGGAAGGAGAGAAATGGAGGAAATGGTTAAGGGAAGCTATAAGAACAGACCTAGAGGTAACATAGGGCCAAGAGCCAGGGACCTTGAGCTTGGAAGGGCTGTAGAGATGAAGAATCTATATCTGTCCAAACCACTGGTCCTTCACTAAAGGAAGCATGGGCTCCACAGCACAGCATTCAGTCCCAGATGTGTCTGTTAGGGGGCTGGGGTTGGGGATGCCCTGGAACATTGATGAAGACCTTAGGTCATGAGGATGGGAAGGAGATGGGGAACAGTGTATGCCCGAAACCTATTGTCTACAAATTTGCACATGCTTTCCTCTGTTAAAAATTTAAATCTAGACAAAACCACACTAAGAGAGCTAGTCTTTCATCTCTGGGCCTGGTGTGAACTCACACATCCTCTGTCTCCATCCCAGTGCCCATCACACCTGCTCTGAGAGAGACCAGCTGACATTTGAGTCAGGCCTCAGGTGACAGATGAGGCCAGGGGACAGATCTCAGCATGCAGCTGGGAGGCACAGAGCTGTGAAACCAGCACAGGAGACTTGCTGTTCCTGCTGTCCTGGCTGTCTCTGGCTTCCTATTTACACACCTCAGCAGGGCCTTGTTAGCAGGGAAGGGTAGAGTCTGAGGGTAGAGTCTGCTTGTTTAACTGCAGGGAAAACTTCCAAGTCAAAAACTTGGGGAGGTCTTCAGGTCTCTTCCAAAAGAAGAAAAGCAAATGAGGAAGGCAGCCTATAAAGTTAGTTCCTCAAGGCCAGTGTCCAGGCTCATGGTGGTACTTACCCTATTCGGAAGTAGTTAATATGAGCCAGGGGCCCCCAACTTTCTGCACCCTTGTAGAATTCCCTTCCCCTTTACCTTCCAGGCAAACAAGATTGGACTATAACCTCAGCTCTGCTCACAATTCACTCTGTCCCCTCCTCTTAAGATCCATTTCTGACTCCCTTTCAACTGGGAGTGAATGCAACCTTTTGGGAACTTGCCAATGAAAAAGAGCAAGATTCCCAGCAATTTTAGAGGCCTACAAGAAGAATGGCCATAGGTAAGCTATGGAAAGGAGAGTGGAGAGAGTCTGAGACACAAAGAGATATATATAAGAGAGAGAGACCAGAGAGATATCAAAGGGCTGAAACATAATGCTTTGCATGCAGAAGTCCAGATTTGAGTCTGGCAATGCAAGCCCCCTTTTTCCTATCCCCATTCCATTTCTGGTCCCAAAACCAAAAAGAAAAAGGGCAAAGGGAAACAGAATGCTCATTTAGTGCCATACATATATCACCTTGTGCTAAATTCCAGGCTCCAACATACTTAAACTCCTGCTTAAGGAAGTGGCATGCTGTTCTCATTACTATAAGGAACATGAGATGTCCAGCCCAACTAGTCCAAAGACACACTCAGCAGGCACATAAGGAACCTGGTTAGATCTCAGGTCTGGTAGGTCCTGGTGGAGTCCAAAGTCAATCCAACAGCTGGAGTGACTCGCCTTTTCCAGAATCCACCTAGTCTATAGCCCTGTCTCTGTTCCATGCCATCTCTGCCCTAATCTGTGTCTGCCTCGAGTCTGTCCCCAAGTCATCTGCTGCATGTCAGCTGATTTTGACCTCCTAGCTTGGTGGGAATCAGCTTTAGGAATGTTGTCCCACCCCTGTCTAGGAATATCCCCATCCCAAGGCCAGGCTAGAAGTTGATATTCTATTAAGTTTGCTTTTCCCCTTTGCCTTTCCTCATCAGCAACTCTGGGGTCAAGAGAGAGAGAATATTGGAGGTTGACCTCCACCCCCAGCACTGACCCACCAATGCT
The DNA here is from genome assembly GCF_024139225.1 of Suncus etruscus. NCBI lineage: Eukaryota > Metazoa > Chordata > Mammalia > Eulipotyphla > Soricidae > Suncus > Suncus etruscus. The sequence continues at coordinate 25,186,344 of NC_064855.1, forward strand.
TAAAAGCTCTATACCCAATATGATCCCCAATGCTTAGAAACTCCATTCCCGATGCTTAGACTTCCAAACCCAGAACCCAACTTCCAGTGCTTAGAGATTCCTTTCCCAATACCTAATCCCAATGTTTAGAATCTTTATCCCAAACCCAGTAATCTACAATGCTTAGAAACTTCAATGCCAGACCTCAATGCTTAGTTCTTCACTCCAGTGATGACCCCAAATACTTAGACCAATACCCAGGAACAACATCCAATGCTTAGAAACTCTTCCAGTTTCTACCAGTAGTACTAGAAACTACCCCAGGACTGACCCCAATGCCTTAGACTCCAATACCAACATTGATTCTCAATGCTTAAATCTCCACCCCAGCACCTGAACCCTCCAGTGCTTCTTCTCTGATAATTAAGGAAAGATAATGTTCACTGCCTACTAGCAGCAAATGGGGGTTTTAAAAAACGTGGTGGAGTGTCATGGAGTTAACCCAGCCTGTATTATTCATGTAAGTAATGTGGCTCCTCTCAAATCCTCCCTTTGATTGGAGCCCTTTGCTTAAGAGGGAGGCCAAAGAGAAGTTTCTTTGAAATTCTGGAGGGTCCCTGATACTCTGAGCTATTGCTATATCCTGCATCTGTATCTACCAGCTCCCACCCTGATGAAGGGAAGTCAGTGGTGGAAGTGGGGTGTTATAGTGAACAGCTCTTTCTTCCTCATCACTTTCTCTGGTTCTTGGCCTTCAGGGTGGGTCGGGGTACACAGTTATTTATCTCTCTTACTCCTTCTCCTCTAAGCAACTTCCTGTGGGCCACCTGAGCACCATCCTTCCACCTTGTCAAAAAGGAAAGTGGCAACCATGTAATTATGACATCCTGGGGGTAATTTTAACTATAAGTCATTATTCTAAAACAACCGATGCAATCCCCATTTGCTAGCACAAAGAGATGATTCTCACTAGCCTGAACTCACTGTCAAACATGCCAGGAGAAATAAAAAGGTGCTAATGCAATATAGCCCAGAAATAGAAAATAAGATTAGAGGCAAAGCTTAGAGATTGTAGGTGGTGGGAGAGGGTGGGCTGGGGTGGGGGAATAGCACAGGGTTTAGTTACCAGCAGAAATGTCAGATAAAAAGCCTCCGGGGTCATTAAAACCGGAACCTTCATTAAGTCAAGTGGATAAAATTAAAGGGTGTTTGGTGAGGAGTTAATCTTTCTTGAAAGTTTGCTGCCTCTGAAGGGCATTCAGGGCTGATGATGAGGTCAAGGCGGTGGTAGGCCCAGCAGTGGAGAAATCAAGATATTGGAGTTCTCTTTCTTTGTCATCCTCTCCAAGAGCCTGTGGGGGTAGTGGCTGCTTGCCAAAGGCCTATTCAGCTCTGGGCTGCTGCAAAATCAGTCACTTGCATCTTGAACCCCAGCCCTGTGCAATGATTCCACGCTACCAACAGTCTGAGCCAATTAGAGCTCTGCTAGGCCTGGTGGTAGTGGTGGGGAACCTGTCTTCCTTCAGTGGAGACCTGGAGAGCTTTAGGCCTCCTGGCTGTGGAACTTTCATAGGAAAACAGCAGAAAGGCAGCCAGCCCTGGAAGTCAGCGGAGGTGGGGACTGGGCCCCTGGAACATGTCTGGCTGACCTGTCCGGGCCTGATGTGTAGCAGCAGAGGGAGCACTAGGTGAAAGGTGTGGCAGGGCAAGCAGGTGGCTCAGGGGAGAGGCTGGAGGCCACTGGGGATGATCAGGCCTAGCTTTCAGCAGTACTGGGAACCCTCCCACTTGGTTGGCTTCTTTCCTCACCATGTTCACAGATCTCTGCCTCACCTCTTCTATCCCTGGTGCAGTTCATTCTACTGGGTACCTTTTCATCAGCTGGTTGTCACCAGAAATCTAATAAGTGAATTCCCTCAATGTCCTTCAGTTATTAGAGTTTAAAAGGTGTTAAACAGCCCTCCAGGAATGTTTATCATTCTAGAAAAACATTTATCTCCATTTTCCTGTGATAAAACATGCAAAAGACAAAACTTACTATGGCAACCCCAGGAGTGATTCCTGAGCACAGAGCCAAGAAGGAATAAACCTTGAACACTGCTAGGTGTGACCCAAAAAGCCAAAACAAAAAACATAAAAATAATATAGGGGCCGCCCCCAGCAATGCTCAGTGGGTTCCTAGGGGCCTTTTCTTCTGATCCCCACACCCAGCTGCAGTGTAAGGGTTCCTTACTTAGGATGGGATGTTGGCCCCCCATGCTTGGTGCTTTTGGGCTACTGAGGCCACCCTCACTGTGCTCAGAGGAGACTGGGGTTGCACCTGGAAGTGCTTGGGGTAGCACATGGTAATAGAGATTAAACTTGGACCTCACACATGATTCATATCCTTAGCTCCACTAACTGGTTTGGTTTGGTATTCAGGCCATACCTGTGCTGCTCAGGGCTTAACCCTGGTACTGTACTCTAGGATCACTTCTGGCAGGACTCAAGGGAATATGGAATATCAGGAAGCAAAAGCAGGTTGACCATGTGTGAGGCATATGCCTTAGCTGCTATATTATCTCTCCCTGTTAAGTTTTTGCTTGTTTGTTTTGAGGCCACATCCAGCAATTCTTAGGGCTGAATCCTAGATTGTGCTCAGAGATCACTCCTAGTGAGGTGGGGAGAGTGCATATGAGGTGCCAGGAATTGAATCTGGGTTTGCTGTGTGTAAGGCAAATATCCTACTCATGGGTTCTATCACTCCAGCTCCCATGTTAACAATTTCTAAATGCACAGTTAAGGGTACATACCTATGTTGAACATTCATCACCAATTACCCTGCCTCCAAGAATTCTTTGCCTTTTGCAAAACTCAGACCTTTAACAGTAGCTGTCATCTATCTCTATTCCCAGCAACTCCCATCCCCCTACCACTTTCCTCTCCTTATGAATCTAATGTGAGTCTGGGAGCATTTTCTAAGTGGAACCAGATGTTTGTGTCTCTTATTGCTGGCTTAACACACTTAGTGTAATGTCTTCAAGGTTTGCCCGTGGTGTAGGAAAGGCATTTAAACTTCTTTTTTAGGCTGGAACAGACATTCCATTGTGAACATTTTAATGTGAGCAAGGGCTGTTTGCTCTTCCTTAAGTTCTATGCTTAAAGCTGGGTGTATCAGGCTCTGCACTGATCTTGGGGAGGGCCGGGAACTGGCCCATATTTATGCTTGAAACAAAAGAGTTTCCATCTATATTTAGCTGGTTTCTGGCACCACAATATGCTCAGAGGAAGATGCAGAGGGCCAGGAGGCCTTGTGGTCATGCAGAGGAGGTAAGTTGGACTTCGGAGACTTCTCCCACTCACCATGCTTGGAGCCAGAGGGGGATCGGTCCTCAAGCTCTGCATCTGCTGTGACCTCAACTCTAGAATATTTGCCGTGTACATTATCATGCCTACCAAGGAACTGGAGAGACTGCAGTGGACAAGGTCCATGTTTAGTATGAGCTGAGTCAGGTTCACTTCCCAGCACTACAGGTTCCTGAGCATCACAGGGCATGGCCACATAGCCATGTATGTAACAAATGCTCACTGCAATCCTGAACTACCAGCAGCCTTGAACTCACATGGGAACATGTGGATAAGTCACAGATCAGGGTTGGGAACAAGCTCAAGCAGCAGAGCTCATGCTTTATGTGGTTTAGGTCCTGAGGTATAACCATAGCATCACATGGTCCTCTCCTGACCTCCACTGGGGTGCCCAGAATGGCCCCTAAGCACTCCTGGGCCAGAACTGAGCTAAAATGTATGTGCCATCAAGTAAGCATCACTAGGAGGGAGCTTGGGGACCCAAAAACATTGATAGGAAGCTAGTAAAATGCAGTTTTGTGTTCACTATTTCAGAGTTAGTCTCTGCATATCCGCACATGCTGGGGATGCTGACATTCAAGCTTCAAGCTAAGCTAGACCTAAGAGTGTAGAATCCCAGTCCAGGTCCTGTGGGTCTCTGTATATTTATTTTCTGGAGAAATAATAGCACAATAAGTGCTCTTTGCCCACATGCTCAAGAGATCAAATGACTCCATAAATGGGAGAAAATTTAGGCCTGGGAGATGCATTGTGTTCCTCTCTTGGTGACTGGCTTGTCTCTTACCCCTTAACCCAGGATATCCTCTTCATCTGTGCCTCCAAATTCATCTCTTTCTCCATGCCAGCTCCTAAACCCTCTTTGAAACAACATCAAATTTGCTTGCTTTTATCCAAACAGCCAAGAGTCTCTGGATTCATATTATTGCCTTTTAGTGTGAATCTCTTCACTGTTTCCATTTCTTTTTCCTTTTTATTTTTTTGGACACACATTTGCTGTGGCACCCAGAACCTGGTGCAGAGGAGATTAGCATGGTGCTCTGCCACTGGCCAGGCCTCAGAAGAGTGCAGCTTTCTGTTTATCTGCTAGAAGCAGATGCTTGGATTTTATCCCAGGGGGAATTTATCAGGGTGCCCTGAATTCCTTCCTTCCCATATTTCTCCCCAAGCCTCTATACTCTCTTTCTCTCTCTCTCTCCACACACACACACACACACACACACACACACACACACACACACACACACACACACACACACACACACACCTACACATCAGCCATGTCAATGCTGTTTTCAGCTTCTGGGAAACTGCTTTTCGTTCTGGGCTTTTCATTTTGGATGGTTCTGCAGTTTGGTTCTCTTCATGCAAAGCACATTCTCAGGCTGGGTGACTGGACCTCCTGGGAAGTGGTTCGGGCTGGTAACTGTTTTGTTTTTCTTTCTGTCCTGGGCAAATGATTTTCCCCCAGTTCTCCTTGGCCTTTCCATACTCAGAGCAACACCAGTGTTTCCCTTGTCTTTCATTCAGGTGCCCATGCTAGGATGACTTGCAGGCCTCAGAGAAAGAATCATTGCTCATTTGCTCCAATAGTGAGTTTTTCAGTCTTTTGAAGCATTTATGCATTTGGATTGCAGGGGTGCCCAATGTGGGAAGAGAGTGAACAGGTTGTTAAGCAATTGATTCACGAAACCATTGATTCATGTTTTCATCCCCATGAATGGCTACATGTTAATGAGTGGCTTTGGTGCATCATACACCTGTGTTATTCCTATGTGCTTTCATAAATTTAGTGCATATTTATTTTAGTGCATATTATTTTGCTTTAGACCAAATTGTCCTTAAACAACTGCTGGTGGACAAAGACATTCTCTTTGCTTTCAAGGACCTTGGGTTTTCTGAAAGGGGTGATATGCTATCATGCAATTTTAATACACAGTTGAAAGTAATATGGACGGTGTATCAAAAAGAGACACACAGGAGCTAAGTGGCCCTAAAGTGACTGAATCACCTGTCGTAGGTGACTGGATGGGTGGGGATGTGGCCAGTGTGTGTGCTTGCCAGGCTTTGAGTGGGTCAGGCAGCAAATGAGGGAGTTTCTTTTTGGACTGATTTATTTAAGAGACATGAATGCTTTACAGAAAGCTACACTGATTAACCAGTGCTGTGTTTTAGGAGTATCACTCTGGTACATATTAGAAATCTGGATAACTAGTGGCAGAAAATGAGTTTAGAAGCTCCTACAGTGCCACAGATGGTAGATGAGAAGTGATGTGGGGCAAAGACAGGTAAAGACATTTCAGGAACCAACACTGACCAACTCAAAAATGTGTTGACTTGCAGAGAGCAAGGCAAGGAGGTATAGGAGAGTGTGGTCCCTGAGCCAAGAGGGGTTTCTAACTGATGCAGAAACTGTGTTAAGAAGCTCCCCTCTTAGGCAGGAGGTGGAAGGATGGGTGCGGTGGATTAGTATGGGGAATTTGAGTGCTGGAGGGAATATTAAAATGGAGAATTTTAGCAAGTACTGAGAATTTAAAATGATTCTTAGGACTGATGTTAAGATAGACCTTAACTTGGTCATTATGTTTCTCTAGATGAGCTCTGAAGCCTTCTAAAATAAGTCCACCGTCAAGAAGCACATATGACAATGGGTTGAAATAGGTGGAGGAGGCTGTTTATATTTAGGAAACAGAAAGTGAATGCACAAAGATATTTGTGTTCCCTAGCCAGCATGAGCTCATTGCTGTTTAGAGTAACATGCACACACTTCCAGATGATGGGGACCCTTAGCTTCGCAAGTTGGAAGAAAACCAGAGAGGGGGTGTCCCAGGCACCCAGGCAGAGACAATATAAATAATGGGAAATACTCATGCATCACAATGAGAATGGGTAGACAATGGTTGGTTCCACAGGTGACAAAGGTATATTTATCTGAGTGCTGGCACGGGCAGACCTGTGCAGGCAGAGCACCAAGCATGGACAAGAAAAGGACGAGAAAAGCAGGGAACAGACAAGAAATAGGACGACAGGGTTTCTAGAAAGACAGCAATAAGTGGCTTCACTGTGCCTTAGACAGATGTCTACCCAGCTGAAAATGTTCTTGATTGTTCTGTTGATTCTTCAGATCCTTAACTTGGGTTCTGATCTTTGATTAGATGCTGCCTGGTATTTTGTTTCATTTCACTCAGCTAATTTCGTTGCATTTTTAGCCCCGAATCCTTTTATTAGGCAGGAATTGTCAGGTTGCATTGGTTCTCATTTTCATGGCCTGTCAGTGAGACTCTCTCAGTAATTAGGCTCTTGATGAAATTCACTTGAAATCAAAAATACTGGCCTGAATATTTATCTTGTTACAACCAATATACTGAATGATTAGACTGTACTCTATTACCAGGTTTTTTTTGGGGGGGGGGAATAGGGGATGGGCCACAGGTGGCAGTGGTCTGGGCTCACTCCTGGCTAGGTACTCAGGGATCATTCTTGTAGGTGCTTGGGAGGATGATTTATGGTGCTGGGAACAGAATGGGAGCTAGCTGCAGGCAAGACAAGTGCCTTTGCAACAAAACACTCAGCTTCTATTACCAGTCTGAATGATTCCCTTTAAAGAGAACGGCTGTGTGCCACCTATTTTTCTAGGTTAGGTATCTCCCCAAACTTTATCAAATGCACAAACCACAATGGGCATAGGGAAGATCTATTTTAGCGACAAACGATCATTATGAGCAACAAATAGGATAATGGGCTCCATTCTCTACAATGTCCCACTAGTTTCCTTCCATTATATTCTACCTGATTTCATTTCTCTCCCACATATGCCTTTTTATGAAAGTTTAGTTAACATTATTATATTATCACAGCCTGTTCTCAATGAGGAGGAGCTCAGGGGATATATCTGTAGTCCCTGCTTAAATGCTACTATGAAAAGGATGATAAGAAGAGAGGGCGAGACAATGTGTCCTATAGATTGAACATATGTGCTTTCCTCCCACATTTATTATTTTTTATTCACTATTTTTTTATTGAACTCACACTCTGTGCCTACAAGAATGGTCACCCTCCTTTCCTCATTTCCTTTCACCCTCTTTTCTTTTCTTCATGCCATCCTTAATTATAAATCCACATGTTAAAGATTCTGGGCCTGAAATCTCATTCCAGTTCATAGAAAAATGAAATTCAAAGAACCTTGATTTTCTTTTCTCCTTTCAGAGACTTTTAAATGAATTCATAGCTGATTTCCCTTGTGGCATGCCAGGGGGCATATAGTCACATGGTGTGTGTGTGTGTGTGTGTGTGTGTGTGTGTGTGTATGTGTGAAAGAAAGGAGAAGGGAGAGACAGAGAAAGAGACAGAGGTAATAAAACAGAAACACACAGAGACACTGGGTGGGAACAGGCCTTTCTTCATAGAGTAAGGAAGAGGTATAGTATTTCATAGTTGGCTGAGTAGTAATGGAATTCTTGTCTTGGAAGCAACTTTTCTGGATTCTTCAGATTATGAAACTGACATGTTGCCCCACAGTGCTAAGGATGCACTTCTGGACCCTGAACTGATGAAGATACAAATGCAACCCTGCATACTGATGGCACTAAAGCTGGCACATGTAGCATTCAGAGAATCGTGCACATCCATATGCACTCACACACTTCATACACTTACATACATGCATTTACACATACACACAGTCACTCACATTTACATGAACTCACATACACACACTCATGCACACATTTTATTTCAAAATGCACATATGTCTCAATTGGCACTGATACACAATACTAACCCTTCCCTTAGAAATTTCAAAAAATAATTTGGGAGCAGTTATCTCAAATAGTCATCTGGAAGAATGAAAGGCCCAATGAGAAGATGGGTACTTAGAATCCCCTTTCTCTTACTAGTGGGCTTAACCCCCCTTTGGGAAGGTATCCTGGTTCCTGTCACCCCCTTTGTGCCTGGAAAGTCATGCTAAAGTGCCTGTGCTGGTCTCTTCAGGTCAGAAGATGTCTGCCCATTCTGTCTTGGTTCTCACACAACCCTTTTACCAAGTGATTCTCTTAACACCATGTTCTGCAACCATGTGATTTGGTTGGGTGTCCACTGCCATCTCTTCTTGCCCTCCTTGGGAAGTCACTCCCTGCAGCAGCTTTCAAAGTGCCAGGAAGTTCCAGAGGGGCTGATTCAGCACCCCATCTCTGGACAGCTCCACAGCCTACTTCTGGCCCCTCCTCTCCTTGCTTCTGTTCTGGTTCCAGTCTGCCTTAGGCTCTCCTCCTGTCTGTATTGGCCTCTGGGGGAGCAAAGAGCCGGCTGAAGACCTCAGCTTCTCATTCTGACTTTCGTCCAAATCAATTAGTGAAAAGAAATGACACATCCAATCTAGGACTTATGGGGAAGCACCTGCAAGAATTAAATACATATTGATATTTTACTGCTGATCCGTGAGATGTGCCATGCACATCTCATAGACATTTTCAGGGCTGCCCAGAAGACAAGACAGCCCCACCTAAGTCTTCTGTTTCTCTCCATGGCAAACACCCTTCCTCTTTCTTATTTTCCTGACCTGCCAGGCCAGGATACAGAGGAGGTTTGGGGTCTGGGTTGATGGGAACTTTGCCACCAAAATAACTCATAAATGTAGCCTACCTGCTATCACCCTCCTAACTCTTTTGTCTCCCTTACTGACCATTTCCTAATATTACCCCTGGTAATTGGGACTGTGTAAATGGCAGGAACAATGTACCAAGTACCAAACTTCTATACTGATGTGGAAGGGTGTGTGTTGGGAATAGGGATTTGGAAGACTTTCCCCTTACCAAGAGATTCCTTTTATACTTTGACCTGCTCTTATTTTCTGCTCTTATTACTCAGAAAAACACTCAGCTACCTGTTACTCCTGGCAGGTCCAGAATCAAATGAATCATTATTTTTCTGTGGCCGACTCAAACTAATGCATTCCAGAGTTCCCACTTCTCACTGTGATGGTCTGGGAATGAACAAACTGGCTAGATGTCCCTCAACCAGTGGGATACGAATGAATGTAAATGCATCACCCATGGAGCTGGTTGCCTGAAGAAGAGTTTCTGGTGTTTCAATGTTCACATGGGTGGACCAGAGAAGAAGATTGGATTTGTTCTCCATGGTCAAGTAGAGGAAACATTGGGATTGGGGAGTGGTAAGAAAGGAAGGCATTTTTAAACAGATTTAGTCTGGATGGGAGGAAGAATGTTTAATTGAAGGAAGACTGGGGAGAAAGCATCTTTAGGCAAATGGACTGAAAACACCCTCACCCCCTATTACACATACAGACATAGGCCATTCTGCTAATGGGTTGGCTGAGGAGTTTATTGGGGTTTCTTTCTGCTATAATCCCAACCACTCAGACTGAAGAACACATATAACCATTTATTCATAAATTGAGGCCTAAGGATGGAATTTTCATTCCCTAAAATTTTAGGCTGACATGGGGCTTTTTCTGATGACCTAGATGTAAATCTCAGAGCTCACAGGTGTGTCTGCCAGATACCTGGGCTGAGAATTGGGGATCGAGGCAAGATCTGCCCCCTGCCAAGAAACTCTGTTCATCTCCCACAGCACTAGTTTTCCAAAGTGAGAGATCAAAGTGCATGGCCACATTTGAGAGCAATTAGCTTTTGTTCCCACACATTTTCACTCTCATAGAATCTTAAAGAATCCCAAATAAATATTTTCAGAAAAGAGAGCAAATTTGTATAACTTAACTCAAGAAATGCAAACAAGTGTAATTAAAGTGAATACCCATAAATAAAGTAAATACGTTAGTTGGAAATGAATTAATTAGTGTTTAATTACTATCAATTAGTAAAATCACTACAGAATTACTTGTAGAATAGATTGATTCTCTTGCTCCTATTAATAATTTCCATCACTAATTGTATGCAATTATATTTTCTTTTCTTTGGATGCATCTTAGCAGAGTTAATGGGAGGGAAAAAATAGCACAATGAACAATGAAAGAAACGTGTTTTTTTTTCCTTGTTCACTAAAAAAGGAAAAGATTTGAAAAAGATCTGTTGGGTGTCAAAAGCCAACTGCAGGATCAAAGATACATCATGCATGCCTGTAATTCAGTGTAGGCATGTTTCTTCCCTGTGACAGCCCTAGCTGGGTGATGTTCAAAACAAGATGGAAAGAGAAATACTTGTGTGTGCATGCACCTCTCTGGGCCTCGATTTCCTCCTTTCAAAAGGAAGAGAAAAGGGTAACTACCTCTGAAGATAACTGTGGGTGCTGAGATTAGAGTCCAGTGCTTTGGATCTCTATCTATAGAGCTTTCCACATCACAGTAGACACATAGCCCTCGGGTGAGCCAAGAGCCCAATAGGGCGCATTATGTTGTGGAGGGAAGAGCCTCTAGGAAGAAAGGAAAGGGTGAGGGTGGGTTCTAGCCTGGTGGTGCTATTTAAAGCAATACTGCAGGAGGGATAGTGGGGCAAAGTGTTTTCTGCCCAGAACCTGTCCCAATCTCCTTCCCACCTTCCTAGGTGCTCTTGAGATAAGTGGGTTCCTTTGTGCAAAGACATTGCTATGACTTTCATGATCTGGACTTCCCAGTTCAGATATCTGGGGTGCTGGGGACACCAGGCAGAGTGTTGGTGTCTGGCTCTAAGTCTGGAGCTCGGAATCCTCACCATACCCAGTGGCCATTGTTCCTCATTTTCTCTCTTCTCTGCAAGCACATTGTGAATGTGTGACCCTAAGCAGTGTTATGAAAATAAGCAAGTATGGCAATTTGGTGTGTATGTGGGAGGTGATGTTCTTGCATACAGAGCTGTGAGACATGGCTTCCTCATGGGCTCCCAGTGAGATCATCTGGGGGGGGGGGCATTCCTGTGCCCCATTACGACTTCCAACTCCTCCAGTGCAATGAAATCAGTGCTTAAAAACTGACCAGGCTGAGCACAAGGCAGCTAGCAGGATGGACGCTGGCTGAGGAAAGAAGCTCATTTCTGGGCCCTGGGCAGCCATTCTTCTGCCTGAAAGCCAAAACCAGGGTGACCAACTTTGGAAATAAAAGAAGATAAAAGCCTCTTTGTTCCTTCCAGTTTTAACTCAGGATGGTTGTTATCTTAGAAAAGCAAAATAGTTGGGTCTGGCCTTAACACTGAGACTGACCCCAGGCAAAATTGCTAGGAGCTAATCTCTTTAGTGTCTTTTGTTAGTTTAAGTCTTACTGTTAGTTCTTTTATTTGCCCTTTTATTCATCTAACATAACCACATATCCATTTTATTTATCCATCTATCCATTCAGTTACTCATCCATACATCCACCCATTCATTCAGTGACCATCCATACATTTCATTCATTTATTCATTCATCCATTTGATTCATCCATTTACCCTCCTTTCCATCCTTTTATCCACCATTCATCTAATTCACCTATGCATTTATCTATCAATACACCGAGCCATCCATTTATCTTTTCACTTATTAATCAATATTTATAAGTTTATGAGGCTAGGGGACATATTCCTTGCCTTTGGAGTACCCCAGAATTTGTGCAAAAATACTCTCTGGTATATGCATTGTATTTATCAGAAAAGGGTGAAATAGGTGGGGGCCCATTTTTCACATCAAGGAAAGTTCCAAGAAAGAGCCCAAAGCAAGAAAACCAACAATGTTGAGTGATATCACATCAGAAGATTGTATCAGAACTGAGACTACTCAAAAATTGTTCAGTCACTTCCTATTCACTTTCCTTCTCTTTATCCTTGAATCAAAATTTTCCCATTTTGCCTGCCCATCCCCACTCCCCAAACACCTTTAGCAGAAAGGCCAGTTGGCCCACTGATGAGCTCTGTTATCTGTATAGTAATGTGATGCTTGAGGATAAGTCAAAGACCTTTATCAGGCAGGGAGGGAGCTGGGGCTTGGCTTGCAGAGAGCTTGGGTTGGCCTGTTCAGAGCCATTATTCCACAGAGGTAGACTTGGGGGCACAATTGCCAGAAATGTTGTACTGGGGTAGATGCCCAGCTTGTGTTAGGCTTGAGGAGGCCGAGTCCAGAGTTGCATTGCCTGTCAGGGGGAGCTACTGGGAGGAGAAGAAGCCTTATTCTTCTCTTCCCTTCAGGGCAGGCAAGAAGATGGGGCTCCCTATTGGTAGTGAAGTTGCAAGAACCTGCTCTCAGCTTCACCCCAAGAAAATGAGCCAGGGCAAAGGCCTCTCTAGCAAGATTGAATTTCACCACCTGGAGCACAAAGCTTCTGCTGAGTCAGCTGCCTCTCAGGTCTGTAATTCAGCCTCTTCAGGTAGAGACATTATCGATGGTACTTCCCCTCCCATACACACACTACCCACACCCAGACCCAGTCATTTCTTGTGAGACCCCTAAGCTAGTTTCAAAAGTTCTACTGCTCAGGCCCTGATTAAGGTAATCATGCAGCAGTGTCCTGACAGATGGTCCAGGAATAAGGTGGGCCAATCATTTGCCTAAATCTGGTTGGATTCCAGTACTAAGCCTTGCTGGTGGCACCTCTGAGGAGACCCAAACCATCAGGGTGTTCCAAGTGATTGCCAGCACCATAAGACCTAAGCAGTACCCCACCCAGTGTCCATTTGTCAAGAATCCCCAGAAGAGACTTCCAGGTCTCTTGAGCATCATTGGGAGGCCACCCCCTCAAATAAAAAGTCCAACATAATCCGGGGTATTTGTTCATAGGAGATAAATTTGGGCATGTGTGCATACATAGGATCATACACACACCACACACACACACACATTTAGACACACACATACACCTCAGATTGCCAGACTTGGTTACTTCCACAACACCTGCAGATTGCTAAATTCACATATTCACATTATGGCTGCAGAGAAGTGATAAAATGGAACACAAAGGCCACGGACTATGGTGAGGATATTCTGTGCTTCCAAAGACTCAGCGCTGGGCAGCAAGGCTCTGCATGGTGTCCTCAGCACTCCAGATACTGGAGTAAAGCAGGTTGTGTTGAGGACAGGTTGTTGGTTAAGGTGCATCACAGCACTCATCAATCCAGAGTGTCTTCTAAACAGAAGTTGTCTAAATTTGGGCCTCAAGGAATGCCAAGCTCAGAAGAGAGATGAGATTGAGGGCAGTCAAGAAGCTGAATCAGAGCTTTCCATTTATCCCCAGTTTGACCTGATGGAGCTGCCTGAGCCAGTCACAATCCTTCCACTATTGTAAGGAGGTCCATGAAACCCATAATATTATATGGGTATGAAACTATAATAATTAGGTTTTTTTTTTCCTTAAATGAGTTTGTCCAAAGAATGTGGGCTGGGAGTGGGTGGAAGGGGACTTTGGGATGCTGACCCTGGGGGCGAGTGTGAAGTGGAAAAATAGTATGCTTGAAACTCTATTAGCAACAGGATTATAAATCATGATGTGAATTATTAAAAAATAATTTCAATAACTTGAAGTTATTTAAATAATTTGAAATTATTTAAATTTCAAATCCAAATTTGGAGAGGAAAAAAGAGGCAAGACTTTGAATGTCCCCACTGAGTTGGAACTGAGAAAGGGGGCTGGGGCTGAAGTCCCTGGCTTAGCTCATGCTGGACCCTTAACAATGGGGCTGTGCCTCAGTTTTTTTTCTGTAAATCAGAAGAGGCTCAACCAAGTTGACCTGATGTCATCTCTGTGAGCCCTTCTGGTCTGAGTGTCCCTTTTCCCTCCAAGAAGCAGACAGTGGGAGGCTTCAGAGCATTCAGGTGGTGAACTGGGAACAGGTCCTTACTCAGACCTTAGGCCTAGCCACTTGGACCACCTTCCCTATTTGTAGCTTCCCTAAGAGGAGTCCTTCTGCTTTCACTTTGTTTTCTGAGCCACTCAAGCAAGTCCCTGGGTTCACTTCCTACTATGTGTGGCCTGCTGTATGGCTGTGTGCTGAGTGCTGTGGCCACCATGTGACAGTGCTAGGGCTTAGTACTGTTAGGGAGCATTAGGGCTACCCCCAATTATTGATCGGGAAGGGTGGGCAAGTAGTGTCAGGGGCTAAGGGGCTAAAGGCAGGTGCTATGCCCTTTGACCCATCTCATGCAGGGTCAGTTTCAGGAGCCTTTTCTGGGGGCAGCTCTCCAGAGCCAGTTCCAGAAGGGTGACACAAGTCTCCCAACTGTCCTTGCTACTTCAGTCCAAACTCTGTCACCCATGTTCAGGGTAGGGAAGTACAAGAGATTCGGAGAACCAGCCTGAGAGCCCAGCTAGTGTGAACCTAGAACCTGGCCCCTCAGTGCCCACCGTGTGTGACCTTGCTCTGCAGCCAGTTGTGGCATCTGTGAAGCAGCCATGTCTGAGCTAGCCTGATCTGAAGATGGCCAGGAGTGGAGGGATGGGAAGGAAGGGGAGAAGAGGAGAGGGCAGGAGAAGAGATGAGAGGGAAGGAGAGGAGGGGTTGGAAGAGTTGAAGAGAGGAGAGGAGGGAAGGAAAGAAGAGGGCAGGAGAGGAGAAGATGGGAGAATAAAAGAGGAGAGGATGAGAGAGGAAAAGAAAGAAGAGAGGATGAGAGAGGAGAAAAGGGGAAGAGAAGAGGGGAAGAGAGGAGAGAAAAGGGAGGGGAGGAGAAGAGAGGTCAAAAATGGAGAAGAAGGAAGAGATGATGGGAGAGAAGAGAGAGGAGAAGAGAGCTGTCCTGCAGAGGAGATGAGCAAGTGTCCTCAGAGTCCATTCTTTAAAAATAGACCAGCAGTTAAGGACCTCCCCCTGCATGGTTTCGGAGTCCAATGGAGGCTGAGACCAAACTTGAGAATTCAGTCTTGAGAATTCAAAGCCCAAACTTCACCCATTGAGCTTTCTTTAAGGCCTTGAGACAGGGATTTTTTGCAACAGTTGCTTTTATAACTATTAACAGGCAATTCTGCAGACTGGGCCCATTTCCTCAGGCTGGGGCCAGTTTATTTCCCTCTCCACTTTCCCAGGCTTGGACTTCCTGGGACTCCTGCACCAAACCCACCCTCTCCAGTTGCCTAGGGTACCCTGTCTCCAGCTGCCTCCTCCACCCCTACCCAGTGTGAATGGTCACTTTGAGGAGCCAACAACCCTTCCACACCTGCATTGCCTGGCTCCCAAAGTAATTACCAGCAGGGCCCTGATAGAGGACATCAGTCAGCACTGGACAGAAGTGGCCGTTGTCTGTGACCCACCTCGGGGCCTGTCAGAAATAGAAATCATATTCCCGAAAAGGCCTGTCCTCCGAGTGCTGACCCAGCAAAGTGATGCAGGTTTTAATAAGGAGCCGAATTCTCGCCAGGGCAGCGAGCTGGCTGGGTGAGGACTTGGAGCATGCCCGCCATGCTGGGGGGTTGAAAGATGTTCTCGCGCAGCCCCCACTTCTTCCTGTTTAAGAGAGACATGGGAGGAGAGTATCTAGGTTTCCAGAAGTCAGTCACAAGGCTGCTCATCAGAGATAGGACCAGTCTGTGATAAGCAAGGAAAAATGTTTGAGAAACCACTTACCCTGTGACCCCGGGTCCCCAGCTGTCCTGCAATCTTTTCTGCCCACCTTCCCTAAAGCCCCGATTCTCTAGCGGTTGCACCCACTTCTCTCCCTCAAAGGGAGAGGACTGTGGTTCAAGGACTGTGGATGTCAAGGCCAGAGAATGAATCCTGCCCAGATAACTGAACTGCTTGTTCATTGATTTGATGAAACTTCTCAGAGCCTCCTTCCCTAGAGAAGCCTGGCTGACAGGTCAGAGCTTTACCTCTTTGGGGGACATGTGTAGCTTAAAAACAGATCAAAGCAACTCCAGGAGAAGCTCAATTAAACAGGATGGTGGGGTTCCAGGCAGCCAGCTTGTGAACTTTCCGTCTCCATCCCCCCCCAAAAAACCCAATAGCAAGGGTATTTGGTAGCCGCTGCCTGAGTGTGGGGGGAAACAGAACTAGGCTTAGCCTGGCACATTTGCAAAGAGCAGCTGCGGAATTGAACACTGCCGAGGCCTCCTCCCACGGGGGAAGGGTGCGGAGTCCTTGCGTTTGGGCGCCCCTGAAATCATTCCATTTAAATGCAGATTGGGAGCGAGCCTGCTCAGAACGGTCACTGGGAAGCCCAGGCGGAGTTGAAACGGTAATTTCCTTAAGAAGAAAGGGAGCCGTTCAGCTCTTTCCCACCTGGCACCGACAGCTATTCCTCTTACTGTCTTACTTCCCTCTCAAGCCCCCCCCCCCCCCCGTCTTCACCTCCTTACCCGTACATAGGTAGGTTTCTCCAGCCCCCATCACCCCAGTCGGTGCCGGATCGTCGCCTTTAATTATGCAAATCCCCCTGTATCCCCAGCCTCTTGGCTCAGCCTCCTTTCAAAGCAAAGATCCCGCTCCCCGTCTCCAGCTTATCCCTTCCCTTCTGTCTCTTTTCTTCACCCCTCCGAGCCCTTTTCTATCCGTCCCCAGGTAAGATGAAAAGCCACTTTGCTGGGAAATTAACAGAAGGCGGCCGAGATTATGAAAAAGATCTCTCCCAACTCAGGATTTTTTTTTTTTTTTTGCAAGACATATTTGAACCGTCTCTCCACTCTCAGCAGCAAGGCGGAAGAAATCCAGAGCGTGAGGCTCAGAGAACCTGGGCCCTACGCTCTATTCTTTTCCTTGCCTGTAACCCAAGGAGCGGCTTAGGTTGGTGATTTTCACAGTAATTCGGAACTTGTCAAGTTCCTATGAGGCTCCTCTGGCTTTTAGAAGCCCCATCGAATCTGGGCACTATTCAGGGAGATGATGGGTGCAGTGGGGGGTGAAGGGGCTTAGTCTTAGACCCCTACTGAGATTTGCCTCTGAGGTCTCAGCTGGTGTTTACCAAATGGGTGTTGTGGCCTCCCACCTCCAGGACACTGGAAAGATCCAAGGAGGCAGTAATAGGCCCCAGGTGCAGTTTTGGGGTTCTTTCTGCAGAGTTACTTAAATTAACCAGTAGATTTTCATTTTCATTTTTTTAATGAGAAATAGTCTGGGGCCCTAAGCTGGAGCTCTAAGCTCCAGACCTCATGGTCTGCTCTATTTCACTGCTCTGCCTGCTGCCATCCTCTATTGCGGCAAGAACTAAAGCTCATTGCCTGAGAAATTTCAGCTGTGCCACTCCAAAGGCACCCTTCGCTCTCCCAAGTTCAAGGCCTCTGAGGACTCTAAAAAGAAGCTATGAATCTGCAGGACATAGACCAGCTCCTCAAATTGTGTTTCTCTGGGCCCCTGTGGTCCCAAGCTCTAATGGGGAGGCCTAACATTGGAAACAGAAATAGAGCTGGGTGGTTCAACTATGGGAGAGGCTCTGAGAAGGGCAAGATCCAGAGCTCCCATTCCTAATCATGGCAGAAGGTGCTGGAGAGTTCTCATTCCATTGCTGCCTAGGTAGTGCTACTCTTGTCACAGGGATTCTCCGACCTTGATTCTGAATCTCTAAAGTCTACACATGCACTTCTCAATCTTGGTCCAACTGTGGCCCCTCCCAGCCCCCACATACACACATTGATGTCATTTTCATCCATGGTCCCCTTGGAATATCTTGGGCATACATATGGCCCTTGCTTGAGAAACTCTGGTCTACTTGATTTTACTCCTTTTCTACTCTGATATTCCCTGGATCGAAGTAATAGGTTGGTGAGCGTCCATGTGTGTGAGACTGTGTGTACATGTGAGTCAATATATGTATGTGTACAAGAGTTGTGATTGTAAGTGTGTATGTGTGATTATATGTGTATATGGGCATATATGTGAGAATATGTGTGTGAGAGCGTACCTATGCGAGGATGCCTATATGTGAGAGAATGCATGCATGTGAGTGTGTGATTTTTATACATGTGAGAACACATATGTAAGTATTGTATGCTTGTGAGTTATGTATGTATGCAGGAACATATGATAGTATATATTTGAGAGTGTATATACATTTGAGGATGTATATTATGCGTGAGAGTAAGTGTGGGGGTGTATATGTGTGGGAGTTTGTATGTGTGTGTGTGTGACAGTGAGTGTGTGCATCTGAGTGAGTGTCTACAACAAACTCTAAGTTGCCGCTGTCAGGGAAGAGAGAGAATTTCCCTGTAGTTTCTTAGCACCGAGCTGAGTCTCTAGATTGAACTGATGAAAGAGACTCATTGAAGCACAGAAGCACATTTTACTGAATATTTTCAAATGCTCAGGGGAATCTCCATGGGGAAAATGAAGACCTGGAAAGGCAGTTTGAATTGAAGCTTCTGGACCTTTATAACCAAGTAAGATAAATTGTGGGGAGAAGTGATAGAACCCAAGATAAAGGGGATAAGCATCTAGCGTACCAGTGGCAGATTGTGGGAAAGTGAGTAGGAACTTGGGGTAGCTTATTGGAAAATGAAGGTTAAGTTGGTGGTTTGTGCCCATCCCCGGGGGATCTGCTGCCCAGTTTAGGTGGCAAAGCTCCTCCCTCTCTTCATATGGGGTCAATACCCGCTTCTGGGAAACAGTGAGACTGATGTCATGAAGAAGCAGTGATGAATAGTGCTTCATGTACTTGCTATTCTTAATTGCCTGAAGCTCAAAATAAGCAATCTGCCCACGTGGCATCTTTTGGGGTGGCCTGTTTTGAACTTCTTCCCTCTCCCGGCAGAGTACAAAGGACTGAATAGAGAAAGGAGCCAGAGAGAAAAGGCCCCAAGATTAGACAAGGGCTAGCTTTCTACAGATCTTTTCTTCCTTTCCCTTCTCCTCCCCTCTGTAGCCAGAAACCCAACCATCTGACTCTTGTACGAGAGAAAGGGGATGGTGAGGCTCTGAAATGCTTATTTAGATGGTGCCAACCTATCAAAAGAGCATTTGACACAAATGTGGTATCTAGTTACCATAGATCTCATTCAAAGACTGTAACGGAGAAAATCAAATAATGAATCATTCAGGGAGAAGCAAAGGATCTTGTCCATTCTCATTCTTTTGTTCCCTTTGCTCTCTCAGGAGAGAAAAAAAATAGATGGGAAATGAGAGAAAGATGTAAGAGGGCATAGCAGAAAGGAAGAGGGGGGCTCACAGAAGAATGAAGAGGAGTTCTGGGGGATAAACTACACAGTGAACTATTATGAACTACAATGAGGCTAGAATGGATATGGGGAGGCTTTTTTAAGGATCTTCTTCTGTGCTTTTGCTTTTTTTTTGTTGTTGTTGTTGTTGTTCAGGGGCACATCCAACTGTGCTGGGGGGGGACACACACTCATTTCCTGGCTCTGCACTCAGAGTTTACTCTTGGCATGACTGGGGCTACCTGATGTGGGGTCAAAGATCAAACCTTACTATTCTAAACTTCTCTCTGACCCCAGACCCATTCTAAAAGCAAAGAGGAGAAAAGACATGGATCCAAGAGATTGTACAGTGGGGAGGACTTATCTGGTATTAGGCTAACACAGGTTTGATCCCTGCCATCCAATACTGTCTCTGGGCCTGCCAGGAGAAATCCCTGAGTGTAGAGGTAGGAGTAAGTCTGATTACAGTTGGATGTGACCTCTAAATCAAAAAAGCAAACAACAACAAAAGAATATGGAAATAAGTGGAAGTATACCAAAGTCAAACTTTCTGCCACCCCATTTTGTTGAGTTGGTCTTTTTGCTAGATGAATCTTTGTCCAGGTGGGTATTGAGGTGAGTCAAAGGGGACAACAGTGTTTTGGGGACACCCCAGGAGTGAGCCACCCTGAAAACTCTGTTGCTACCCCAGACTCCACCTAATTTCTTGATTTCAGGCAAGATGACTTTCTACTCAAAGCATCAGAGTCAAGGAGGACACTGGCAACAATACAAAGCACCCTGAAGCATTGGTGTAAGGAAGAAGTGGGGGCAAGTATGAAAGGGTTGATTGAAGACAGGTTCTCAGTAAATCAGGGATATCTTCCCAATTCCAAACCAGAGGAAGAGTCCAAGGTGAGAAGGTGCAAGATGTACCATTGCAATGGAGATGATCTACCACCGTCAACATAAGTGTTTTCTAGACACAGGGCCCAGGATTTCCTGTAGAAGTCAGACCCCAGATGTTTTAGTTCCTGCACTGAAGGGAGAGCCAATGTCCCACAAATAAAAGCCTGGAAAACTGCAAGTGATTGGTTGATGCCACAATGGGAGAGTTTGTAGTGACAGCAGGAGCATGGCCCAGAGTTCTACCATGGAGTTCCTGGGAGAAGAGGTGAAACATTCTTGCAAGGTCTCCATAAAAGGCCAGAGAGAGCACAGGGAGCAGAGGGAGGCAAGTTCTACATATACCTGGTTCTGGAGTCATATAATTCCCCCAAATTTTACCAGGATATCTCTAGGTCCCTGAGTACCACAGGAATGCCTCTGATATCTGCAGCACTATAAGACCCAAGCAGCACCAGGTCTCCAGGACACAGTGCACAGTGTCTAGTCCAGGTAGCTAAGTATCACTGATGGTGGGCCCTGGGCCTCTGACTGTTTCTCAGGAGCACCCCAAATCAAAATATGAAACAAATCAAAATACTCCTGGTTGCCAGTTCTCATTCCCTCTTCTGAGGCTGGGGAGAGAGATGGCCGCTATATCTCAGGGCCATGCTTATTTACAAGGAGCAATCTATGCACCCCATGATCTCTGTTAACCCTGGGTTGGAGGCACTGGCAGGAAGGGGGTGTCCTCCATGAACTTGAAGATTTAATCTGGGCTTTCTCGGATCTTTGACCTTTGGTCTCTAGTGTGGGCTTTCTCTCTCCTTCTCCTCCTCCTCCTGCCCCTGGGAAGGTCTGTTGGAGAGTACCAGACAGAGCAGGAACATTGAGATGGGTTTTACTCATCCTCTTCCTCTTGCTTTTCTTTCTATGCTCTTTCATGTGGGTTATTTATATATCCACCACTGAATTATCAACATATTGAAATCCATGGGCTATATTCTGCCTGATTCACTACTGCCTGATCACTACTTCCTGGAGGATGTTAGGTTTCTCTTCTCTCCCTTCCATTCAGAAGCTGCTTATAGCTCACATCCTTCCATACATAACTCCTGAAATAGCACCCAAAGGCCTCCGATCCTCCATGCTGCCCCATCCCTGCAGAGCACCTGCACAGACTTGCTCTGATCCTCAAGTGTGGTGAACTCTGGTCAAGTACTGGAGCTCATTGCAGGTTACCTGTGTGCTTTATACTCTGGTCCTATCCATCAGACTGTACACTAGCATTCTGAGTGGCCTGGGAAATCACTCCATGACCTCTTGGTAAGTAAAGTCTGATTGAATTCACAGCATTGGTCTCAATCAAGGGGAGTTTTAAGAGCTAGCTTCAGGGAAGCAGTCTGAGCAAACATTCTGGAGGCAAAGAGGGTCAGAGCTAGGATGGGGCAGCCATGTAGAGAGAGAAAGAGGGGCCAGCTCCAACTTGCAGTGGACTGAGCTTGCTGAAGGGAGATAAGGTTTGCCCATAACTCCCACCTGCTTTTCTCCAAGTAAGCTGATAGGAAGTTACAGCCTCTGGGAGTGTAGAGAGATTGCTTATGGGCCTGTGGCCTGAAGTATAGATATTCTTTGCCAGCAAACAGCCTACATGGAAGGACATCTGTCTTTCTGTTGATTTTCTAGAATTTTTGCTTGATATATGCAGAAAGAGGTCTTTGCATGTAAAAGAGTCGAGAATTATAGAGTAGCCAAGAATGCTGCAGACCTGAGAATGATTTAGGTTCTATTTGCTCATAGTTAGCTCTGGACACCCCAGCAGCTACTAGGTCTTAATATTTCTCAACATCCCAACCAAATCTCCCTTTGAACAAACTGACTGTTTCAACAACACCTGCATATTGTTAACAGGCAATGCACACATCATAACAGGCCTCTTGTCCTGGATTTTGACTTCATGGTGTGGTTTCCACACATTTTTTCTCTTGGCTTGCTTTCTGCTATGGGGCCCACTGTCCACTGTCTACAGAAAGTCCCCCGGGAAGCTGATCCTTCTCAAAGGGAAGAGCTAAAAGAACCTGAGGAAACCAATCCTTCACTAGCCTCTCCAAATTTCCCTCAAATCTTCTAATTTGGACTGTCTCCATTATGTGTGTATCTCTCTCTTAAAAGTACTAGGGAATAGATCAGGATAAGCGAAGAAGGATGGTCAAGAGCAAACCAGGCGAACACTCTGGTGCTTCAGGCTATTTCAGTCTTGTCTGATACCCACTGTAGAGCATACATTGGATTTTTGAGTGAGAGGGAAGTGGATTTCCCTTATTGTGGGAGGCTCTTTTCTGATTTTCAAAATTGGGTCATGAAGTCAAACCCTCTACTTATCTGCCTTTGTATATTCTTTTTACACCAGATGAGGTTTGATGTAGAAGACTTTGATTAAAGAGTCTTTGCACTTGCTGATTCAAAGTTTCTTTGTTTCTTTTGCAGAGATGATGTCGATGTCCCCTATGGACTTTAGGATGAAAATGTTCTTTTTGCCCTCAAGCAATAATGGGTTTTTCATCGTCAACATTATTATTATTATTTTATTTCGTGACAGAGAGACAGGGGGAACGCCTCTCCCCCGCCCAACCAGGGCCTTGGGGCTCCCCTTACCACCCCTAAGGCGGGAGGCCCTGCGGGTGCGGTACTGTGGGCCACCTTTGCAGCTCCTGTTGACCCGCCCACTCGCTAATGGAAGAACCAACGCAGAAGTTCACAGGCAGAAATGTGCCCTCCCCCACCCCGAGGCCAATAGCTGCCGACCCAGACATCTTGGGGCGCCAACAGCTACTCAAGGGGACATTATCCAATGCTAGGACATGCATGTGTCCTTGAAAAGAACTCAAGGGCAATCCTTATTCTGAATCTCAAAGACAAATCCCTTGAATTCTTCTTCCAGCGACATAGCGATGTAGCATTTGTTCACAATTATATCCCAAAAAGGTCTATTTGTGGTATTGCAATAAGGATCAAGAGTACCTGGCCCCAAAGTCTGGCATTTTAGCAGCATTTAAAGTCCATACCTTAGCTCAACTACCTGGGTATAGCTTTAGCTATTGAATTCTTTCCCACACCTATTGCTTTAATTTTCAACATGAACATGTTAGATCCCCCTCCCCGAAAAGGATTGCTACCACATATATTTCTTGCAAAACCTTTTGGGGCATGAGGTTGGATGGAACCTCATACCTTCATCAGCTGCACCTCTTTGGCAATTATCCACTCAGCATCAGCCATGTCTATGAGCCTTGTTTATGCAGGCCCACTTCTGGTATTAACATTTAGCACATGAGAAAGGTCAAGCTTTTTACTTGCTATGCCAGAGAACCATGGGGCAGCATAAGCTATGTACAAAAAGCACAGGGTATGTGTTAGATGCCCACATGCATGAACACACACATTTCCACACATGGTCATAGACACACTACTGTCAATTGTGAACATCACCATCTCTTGGGCTTGCTAAACAAATTTCCTATGTTCTTTCTGGCATTGCCTAGTGCAAATGATCTGAGAAGAGGCACCCTGTACCCATTCAGCTTTCAGTATCAAATTTCATTGTCCAATGTCAGAAAACTGAGGTTAGAAATACAAATGGCCAAAAGACACATAAAAAATGCTCCACATCACTAATCATCAGGGAGATGCAAATCAAAACAACTATGAGATACCACCTCACACCACAGAGATTGGCACACATCACAAAGAATGAGAACAAGCAGTGTTGGCGGGGATGTGGAGAGAAAGGAACTCTTATCTACTGCTGGTGGGAATGCAGTCTAGTTCAACCTTTACGGAAAATGATTTGGAGATTCATCCAAAAACTGGAAATCGAGCTCCCATACGATCCAGCTATACCACTCTAGGAGTATACCCTAGGAACACAAAAATACAATACAAAAAACCCTTCCTTACACCTATATTCATTGCAGCACTATTTACCATAGCAAGACTCTGGAAACAACCAAGATGCCCTTCAACGGACGAATGGCTAAAGAAACTGTGGTACATATACACAATGGAATATTATGCAGCTATCAGGAGAGATGAAGTCATGAAATTTTCCTATACATGTATGTACATAGAATCTATTATGCTGAGTAAAATAAGTCAGAGAGAGAGAAAAACACAGAATGGTCTCACTCATCTATGGGTTTTAAGAAAAATGAAAGACATTCTTGCAATAATAATTTTTAGACACAAAAGAGAGAAGGGCTAGAAATTACAGCTCACCTCATGAAGCTCACCACAAAGAGTGATGAGTTTAGTTAGAGAAATAACTACATTTTGAACTATCCTAATAATAAAAATGTATGAGGGAAATAGAAAGCCTGTCTAGAGTACAGGTGGGGGTTGGATGGGGAGAAGGGAGATTTGGGACATTGGTGATGGGAATGTTGCACTGGTGATGGGTGGTGTTCTTTACATGACTGAAACCCAAACACAATCATGTATGTAGTCAAGATGTTTAAATAAAAAATATATAAAAGAAATGAAAAAGGGAAGATTAAACTGAATTCCTTGAATGTCATATAGGCAAGAGACCCAAGTAGAAGAAAGTCTGTATCTCTCTGGCTTCCATCAGGTGTCAGAGTAGATATGTTTTATGCAAGCCTGCCATTCTCATTAGATAAATAGGACACTTATGTTTCTGAACTTGCAATGATTCACCACAATAGAGGCTTGCAGAGATGGGAAGGAAGCCATGTCCAGGGAATCTATTCCTTAGATGGCCAGGAGCTCTTTGGGCATCTAACCTCATTTGATTCCCATTTATAGACTCATATTAAGGTAGTGTGGTTTTCTGAGCCACACCTATGCCTCATCAAAAGTATTGTTACTGAAGTCAACATGTGTGAGAAAGGAGAGAAATAGAGAGAATGAGAGAGAGAGAGAAAGAGAGAAATAGAGATTGCTGGTTTGCTCAGTGCATGGTCTGTTAAGATGGCTGGTGTCTCCTAGTCCATTCCAGCTGTTCAGAAGCAGGACTTGAAAAAATGGTCTGATTGAAATGCTGACTGTACATCAGCTAGGCAGCCAGCCCCATACAATTAACAAAAAAAAAAAAAAAGGGACCCTCCCTGCTTTCTCTACTGTTCTTATTTTTTCCCAAAACTCTTTCTTCCCTTCCAGAAAATAAGGAAATGTGCAGAGAAGCAATTAATTTAATTACATATGTGCTGGAGTAGGGGAGAACTAGTCACAAAGAATTTTCAAGTTCCAAAATTGTCTAATAAAAACTCTCCAACAACGTCATAATTTTTGGAGGAAGTTAAAATTTTATAGAGTTTGGTGATAAGAAAAATTCTCTAAAAGTGAGTGTTCTTAATCACTACACTGTCACTTTGTAAAGTAATTGTGGGATTAGGAATAATTATACTCTAAAGAAGGAAAATGAAACAATCTGCCTTATAATATTTTAAAATAGAATTATGATTCTGGTTTGTTCTATAAATCAAAAAGAAGCAAAGCAGAAACTTGTGGGTGATGTAATAACCTAAGATCTTAGAGACTTAGGTTTAATGTTTAAGGTGCTGGATGGTGGAATTCAACTTAACTGTGGGAGCTTGCCCATGGGAGAAATGGAGGAAGGGAAGAGGCAGAGCTTTGTGAACCAGATGTGCAGAGGACAAGAATCCTGTTGAATGGAATGCCTGATCCCAAGAAGTTGTGGTTACCAGTAAAAATCATGAATGTGATGAGAAAGGACCTCAGTGCAAGAAGAGTCTGGTTTATGGCCATGGTACGGGTTACTTATTCCCTCCACCCACATCCCCGGGGACTCGGCTGCCTGGCTTTGCTGTGAAAGCCTGGCTTGGGGGTCCAATATCTCTGCTCTAGGGTTCAGTGCAGGAGTCCTTTTGGCCAGCTCCCTCCCACCAAGAGACATCCCAGTTACCATTTATGAGAGGAACAGTGAAATCGTGGTATCTGGGGGCGGGGCATCTTAAAGCTTCTGCTATTGTATTAACGACTTTATTGGTGATACAATAATCATCACGAATATAACTGCGAATGAACTCTCTTTTCCTCTTTCCAATTCTTTTTTTTTTATTTTAGGTCTCCCACTTGCTTTATATTTTTTGATAACTTTGCTTCCTGTCATCCTGAAACAAATGTATTATGATCAGTTATGTCAACTATGATACATTTTCTTTCAATAAATTTATTAAAAAAAACCAAAAAAAATCATGAGTGTGAGTGTAATGATAGGCTACTCACAACTTATAGATCCTTCTAATAAAATTCTTATATCTATGTTATTCCCTGCCTAGCTAAGATGACAACTGCATTAGAGTCAGGTTTTATTGTTTGTTTGTTTCTTTCTTTTTTCTTTTTTGGACCAAACTCAGTGGGGCTCAGGCATCCTGGCTCACACTCAGAAATCATTACTGTCAGGCGTAGGGGTCTATATGCAAGCTGGGAATTGAACTGGTTGGCCACATGCAAGGCAAATGACCTACCTACTGTACTCTGGCTCCACTAATTAGGTTTCTTTAGTGAAAAAGGACCCATATAGATGACATATAAATATATTTATAATTAATATAATATAAATATATTAATATAATATATTTATAATGATGCATAAATATATCTATATTTATATGTATAAATATAGATGATAGAGGAATGAATGAAAGGTGGCAGGATAAAAGAAAGATAGGTGTATAGTTAAATGGATATCTAGAAAGATGAATGAATAGATAGATAGATAGATAGATAGATAGATAGATAGGTATATGAACAGATGGACAACCAATGCATAGATGAAGGATAGCAAATGGCTCAAGGTTGACAAAATAAAGAATGGATGGATAGATGAACAGATGGATGGATAGAAGAATGGGTAGATAGAAAGATGGATGGACAGATAGATGGGCAATGCATGGATGGATGAATGCACAGATGATGGATACATGATTAAAGAGATAAATGGAACTTTATGGAGTCTCAGGATTCTCAAAGTCTGGCTGTTCAATGCTGAACAACCAGGAAAGAAGGTGATATAATTCAGTCTGAGCTCAAAGGCCCAAGAAATGGGAACCTCATTGCAGAAGATGATTATACCAGCTTAGAGGAGAGAGGAAATTCATCTCCTCCTCCCTAGACCTTTGAGTCTGAAATGATGGAATGATACTCTCATTAAAAAGAGAGTTTCTTGGGGCTGGAGTGGTAGCACAGCAGTAGGGCATTTGCCTTGCATGTGGCTGACCCAGGCATCCCATATGGTCTCCTGAGCCAAGAGCAATTTCTGAGTGCAGAGCCAGGAGTAACCCCTGAGCTCTGCTGGATATGGCCTTCCCACCCCCCCCAAAAGATAGAGAATTTATTATATTTTTTTAACTTATTCAAATGCTAATGTCTTCCAGAAACACCTTCAAGATATCCAAACACACCCAGAAACAATATTTTTCAGCACTCTGGGATTCAAGTTGACATATCAAATTAACCATCAACAACAAGTTACAGTTAGAAAGAATCTGGAAGTCATCTAGGGGACTCTATGTAGAGATATAAAAAGTCCAGTTTGTTCTCCTATTGTAAAAATGACTTCACAAATATTATAGGTAGAATGCCTGAAAATACAAACAAAACAACAAACCCTTTTTCAGTTCTCACCACCCTCTAGGGAATATCAGGGCAATTTAAAGGTTTCATTCTTCTCCTCTCATGCTAGGATGTAGCCTCTGAAAACGTCCCCAAGTGCAGTGCTGATGTATTGGTAAGAGTGAAGAGGCTGAAACAATGATTCACAAAGTCAATGACTAAGGGTTAAAAGTGGACAATGGGCCCATTGACCGAAGGCCTGGCAGGAAATAAAGATAGCATAGGTATTAAGAGAATAATAGCAGAATAGTAATAATAATACATTATGTCTACAGTTGTGACACAAGAAACATTCAATGTATTTATAGAGCTAAATAAAAGACAGACCAGGTCCCACGTTTTGATTCCAAACAACCTTCTCAGTTGGATTTTGCCTCTGCCAAAGGATTATTTTGAAAAGAGCTATTATTATCTCTGATTTATCATGCTGCACTGGGGGAACTCATACTTTCCACAAAGACAATTATGAATTCTCATTGGAGGCTCTTAAAGGAGCCTATACCTGCTTAAGGGTTCAAGAGGATAAGAAGTTTTAGTGGGTGCTGGGATCCGGCCTGTGGGATCTATCTCACGTGACACATCCCATGGAACAGTCAATGGGTCTAAGTCTATGAGCTGTATCCTAGGGGTTCCCAAACCATAGAATCTGATTATGGGATCTGATTATGAAATATTGGATCTTGGATCTTAGATCTTAAATCTTGGATCTTCCCCAGTGGAACATGGTCTGTGTTTCTAACCAATGTGATCTAACTCCTGGGGCCCACCATGAGACCCAACGATGGTGCCATTTCCTGCTGGGACTGCCAAGAGCCACATACTCTTCCGTTCTCATATGATGCTCAGAGGAGAAACTCATATTTGTGGTGAATTCCTTGCATAAACATATGTTCATCACCTCAGTTGGGGGCAGGAAGATCTGAACTATCATTAAAAGAAAAACCAAGCTGGCAGAATTCTGGGTACAATCCTTCATTTGAATAGGAAAACATCTGAACAAGCCTCCTGGTTCAACTGTGTTTGGGTGGAGGTCATTAGAAATTTAGAAAAAAAATGTTATTGTCTGTGTTAGATAAAGATTTTGAGACGGGAGAGGACTAAAAATGCAGTGGATTGTAGGCAGAAGTTGTAAATAAACAACGGCAAGAACTCCATCTAATCTAAAGCACTGTTTTAGTAGATGTTAATAACGGGAAGAGCAAACAGACTACTCACTGTTGATACTAGCCAATTTATTATTTTAAACATTTATTAAGATTTAGCAATGTCCAAATAATTTTAAGCAGTTATTAAATATTTTTTGTTATTATGTATACAAGAGTACACATAAATAGACAGATATTTTCATCCATATTGTGTCTCATTATATCTAGAAGATTGTATAGATTTCAAAAACAAACATAGAGATCTAAACTATAGCTCCTTGAGCCAAGTATAGATGGATAAAGATGACTGTGTCTGCCAGCTCAGTCGCCAGACAGTACAGTGGACTTGTCTAATTAAGCACAATTGCTGATAAATCAATTCTTCCCCTTTGTAAATCAATTCTTTAGACAATTAGAAATTAGACAATTTAGACAATTAGAATTTGTGTGTGTTTTAAATTTTAATTCTATTGCACATTGTTCTGATTCTAAGTTAATTCTCTGCAGCCTTTTTAGATCAGGCACAGTTTTGATGAAATACAATTTTTTTAATGTGATGGTGGTTTATTCTGCAACCAAATAATCCAAGATCTAGCTGTCCATGTCTTCACACAATTCAAGCACAGATTGTATAGAAGAGCTCCTCAGATGCTTGGTTTAGTGGACCCCACCAGTCCCCATGCATGACTTTTAATCATTTGCTTAATGGTTTCTTGGATATACTATTTATCTCTCAAGGAATGCATGCATTTTCATTGCTGCTTATTAAATTCCTCCTGAGTCTTTAGACACAGCTCAAAGAGCACTTCCCTGATTCCTCATGAAAAGGTGCCTCCTTTTTGCTCGAGTCTGCTTTTACCTCTCTCTGGCTTTGACAGGTGCTTTGCCCAGGGATCTTTGAAGAGTGAACTGGAAACCACTGAGCTGAAGGAAACTCAGATTCACCAAGTGAAACCAAAAGAGGTTTGCCTTTCACCCACAAGTGGAAAGGGTGCATGTATTAGGGTTCCTTCCTCCTAGGCCTGGGTTGTATGGGCTATCATCACCTGGGGGAGTGTTTCTATTTTCCCACTTGCAAATCTTCATCTTCAACAGTTCAAGAGCAAAACATCTGCTCCCAAGTTGGGGGCAGCCTGTTCTCCCACTGACAAATGCAGCCAGCACCTCTTTATGCTTAGTGGAGTAGGTGGTGGGTAAATGGCATCTATGCCTTTTCCACTAGGAGCAACTACTGTCTCCTGAGCCATCAGCCCATTGAGCCTCCTGCTGACACTGTCCAAGTATCCCACAAAAGCTCTGGGCATGAAATACTAATACCCTTAGAACCTTGTGACCACAGTTGTGGGAAACAGATTTAAAGATAGTTTCTGGCTGTAGAGCATAAAATTCTTAGTGAGTGGTGTTTTCCTGTTACTGGGCTGCCATGTCCAGAAAGAGAAATGGTTCATGAAATTTCAATGCTACTCCTGCTCAGTTTTACCCAGTCTACACCTTATGAGGTCTCAGAAGTATCTATTGTTACCTGCCTGTTTGTTGCAGAGGAAGTTTCCTGCGTTGAGGAGATGTACATCTCTCCATCTGCCACTGTATTGTATTCCCAGTTCATACCATGCTGAGGACATAGGCTGGGCACAACAGATTCAACTGAGCTGCTCAGGAGGGTCAAAAGACATCACTCAGTAGCCATAGAAGCTGTCAAACCACTTACAGTCTTACACACTTTTCAGGGATATGTTTTGTCTTATCTTTTCAGTTGACATGACCTTTATTCTAAACATGTTACTTTTTGCTGGGACACACAAAATCACCTTTGGTTGAGTGCCTCTCTTTAGAGTGCAAAGCTGTCACCTATCCTGCCATTTTTTGTGGTGGTTTTTCTGATGTGCCACTATGTGACTCCAACCCCAACTCTCAAGATGTTTTGAAGCCCCTAATTCAAGGGGCCTCATACCTGTTTATTATGGCCTCATTCACTCCAAAACTTGTGCTAGTCTTCTCACCTGGCTCATCCTTGTCCGAGTTAATCTTCTCAATGTCACCTATGGTGTCTGAGTCATATTGAAGGATCATAGCTCACCACGCCTTTTGGAAATCTTCCCAGAAACCCACTCATTGCTACCTTTGCTCTTAAACTTCAGCTTTTCTAACAGGTTAAACTTGTGTCAAATTGTCTCAGGGTTATCAGTTTTTATTTTTGTATTTTTCTATTCTAGTGCTTCCCAAAGTCAATTTCCTAGAAGAACCGACCCAGGAGCTTCTACTCTAGAAAACTGGTGGGTTTTCTTTCCACTGAGATCTTTGTCAAATGAAACAATGTTAGAAAGTTCTGAAGGAGTTCCAGAGTCAAGTAAAGTATTTTTAATTCAAATGAAGCTTCTGGAACATATTTGCTTCTAGAAACCTTTCCATTGTAGCCCGTTTTCTTCTTTCTTTCTTTCTTCTTCCTTCTTTCTTTTTTTCTTTCTTTCTTTCTATTCTTTCTTTCTTTTCTTTCTTTCTTTTCTTTCTTCTTTCTTTCTTTCTTTCTTTCTTTATCTTTCTTTTCTTTCTTTCTTTTCTTTCTTTCTTTCTTTCTTTCTTTCTTTCTTTCTTTCTTCTTTCTTTCTTTCCCTCTCTTTCCTTCTTTTTTCCTTCATTTCTTTCTTTCTCTCTCTCTTCCTTTCTTCTTTTCTTTCTTTCTTTCTTTCTTTCTTTCTTTCTTTATTTCTTTCTTTCTCTTCTTTCTTTCTTTCTTTCTTTCTTTCTTTTTCTTCTTTTCTTCTTTCTCTTTCTTTTTCTTTCTTTCTTTCTCTTTCTTTCTTTCTTTTCGTTTCTTATCTTTCTTCTTCTTTCTTTCTATCTTTCTTTCTTCTTTTTCTTTCTTTCTCTCTCTCTTCCTTTCTTTCTTCCTTTCTTTCTTTCTCTCTCTCTTCTTTTCTTTCCTCTCTCTTTCTTTTTTTCTTTCTTTCTTTCTTTCTTCTTTCTTCTTTTCTTTCTTTCTTTTCTTTCTTTCTTTCTTTCT